>NC_091012.1:141297415-142769915 GCF_041146395.1 Eulemur rufifrons
AAGGAACAGAGATAAAAATACTGTATGTTTACGGAATGTTTTAAATCTTAGGAATGCAACTGTAAAATAACATTACTAATAAATGTTGGACTAACGATTACAGAGAATTATGCCAATTTCATCTTCTTTATGAGCAAGCAGTTAATAGATTCTGTCCCCAGGGTTAAATATGAAGGTCTTTTTTCCACTATTTTTTTTAAATGGGAGGTGACATTTAGATAAAAAATATATTTTACTGTTAATAAAATATAATATTATTTAAATTTAGAGACCACTTTAATTTTATATCATAAAAGGTTTTTTTAAAGTTATAACAAAGTTGTTGTCATCTAACAATAAACCTGATAAGCTTTGTTTCAACTGCCTATATAGTATCATTCTTTATCATTTTTTGCCTACAGGTGAATTTTTCATAGATCATTCCAATTAACTATCTATCTATCTACCTATCTATCTCTGTGTGTGTTTATATATGTATGTACGGTTATATATAGAAACATACAGAAATCAATGATCAATATATTATTCTATAACCAGTCAACAGTAGCCAAGTTATCCTAAGTAATCTTCATATTTCACTTGTAAATGAAAGAACAAAAATATCATTTATAATAGCATTTTTAATGTTAACTTGTACATAAAGATCCAAAGAAATTTTAATGGTTCTCTTTCTCCAAGATAGTATTTTCCTTAAATAAAATATATTTGCATGGAAAATGTCTATAGCATTTAAATATGTCAGGACAAAAACAGATTTATTATAGGTAAGTCATCACCGTGTTGATGTTATTACCGCTTGCATATAAAATCTTAGAACTTTCAATTATTTTCACAATCGATTTCCTTTTAGAAGAAATAAAAAGAAAATAGTGTCTGGCAGCCCCATTGAAACATCAGGTCAGTGATAGTAACATGGTTAACAGCACAGCTAGCCCTCCATTCAGTCATAGCTACAACTAAAACCTTCCAGCACCCAAAAATCTACATTAGGATATTGCAGTATTTATAACAAACTGGAAAGCTAATAATCTTTAGTATCTCATTTACCAGTGTGTATTCCTGGAGATAGACATGTTTTTTTTTTTTTTTTTTTTTTTTTTTTTTTAAAGTACAACCTATGGAGATGTTGTCCACAGATATATTTTCACCATGGTGCCTAAGATTGACCATCCCAGAGTAATCAACCTTCACTCTGATGCTCCTTCGGAGCTGCACAGTTCTCTCTGTTGAGTTCCAGAAACTCGTGAGTTCTGTGAAATCTGGTTTTTTCCTGGCAGCTGTACGGATGTGCACTTCTGTCTGCTGTGGCATTAGACCACTGATGGGCAGTCCAGGTAGCATAGAAATGTGTGGCAAATTTACAAAGTGGCCACAGATTCTTGGACATCCCTCACCACAAAAACTGGAAGAATAAGTTTACGAGGTCAGGTGTACAACATAGACGCTACAGTTAAAACAATGTAGCATATACTTTAAAATCACTAAAAGAGTGAATTTTAAGTCTTCTCACCATAGAAAAAAATGATAAGTATGTAAGAGAATGCATATGTTTATGAGCTTGATTCAGCCATTCCACGACAGATACCTGCTTGAAAATATCGTGTTGTACTGCATAAATATATACAACTCTTACTTGTCATTTAAAAGTGAGTTAATTTTTCAAATGTTGAAGTGGAAGTTCCTTCCGCTCGGATCTGGGATGACTTGTGGCTGCCTGGACCACTTGGGTAGGGCAGAGATGACGCTTTGTGTCCATATAGGACCCTACGGTTTCCGCCTGGTTTCTGTGGGCGACATGCTTTGGGGTGCTCTCTTCTGGGATATAGTCCCTTGGTCGTCCATGTCCATTCCTTGAGAAACCTAAACTTCACACTGAAGCCACATTTTGGTGTCTGCATCCTCCATTCCAACCGAGCCCTGGTTTGAGCTGGTTCAGCGCAGGTTCTGCTGCACGTGACATGAAGATGTCATCTTGGACAGAGACCAAGACATCCTGCCACGTGCTATCGCATCCACTACCCGTTGTGGGCAGCCCTAGTAAAACAAACCACCCCACCTGCACCTTGATGTCCTTTTCTCAGAATCCATGATCACAACGAAAGCGAGACCACCCCCCCTTTGAAATTCAGGTTGCCACATCTTTGACTCTGTCTCATGAGACACAGGGAGGAGCTCATGGGTGGACCCCTGTTCCCCTAAAACCACCGTCCATCCGTAAAACAAGCTGACAGCACTGGGAGAATAATCACACGCACACAAAAATTGTCAGCCCAGGGGGGGACTTCCTGATGGTGGCAAGTGGCCACTGGCCCCCCAGGTGAACTATCCCCCTCCTGTGACGTGCTCGTCCGTGAAGTCAAAATGGGCAGTGACCAAGGGCATTCCGAGCACCTGGGGGTTATTTCTGAGGCCAAGAAGATGAACATGAGCTGCAGGGGTGCCCCCCAAGGGGTGAGCCCACCCCTGAAATTCAACCCCCTCATCTTCATGAGTCTGTAACCATTGAGCAGATGGAAGGGAATTAAGGTATTGCTTACGTGATGATGAATGAGCTCTTAGGCAAACAACAAAGAGATCGATGCATATTTATAAATGAGCCCAGAACCTTCATACACAACTCTGAGTGTCTGTGTGTGTGTGTGTGTGTGTACTCACAGAATACTCCCTTCTCTGTGACTAATAAAACCAAGTGGCTAATGTATTTCTGTGATAAAATTACTAATATTCATTACGACATAGTGGTTTTTATTTACCTTTCTATATTGCTTTTGCCTAACCCCTAATGTTGTCACTTTCCTTTTTTAAAAACTCTACTTGACTAACACAAATAAAATAAAATATTTGGGTGATGGGTATATTGAAAGCCCAGTCCTCAGTGCTACATAATATATCCATCTAAAAAAAAAACTGCCTTTGTACCCCTAAATATATCAATATTTTAGAAAACTTACTAAAAAAAAATTTAAAAAAAAACAAGATAAAATGGAGTAAAAATGAAACAATGATGTTTTGTTTCTTTCCAAGTACCTAATTTCAGTTAGAAAAAAATCACATTATATTAAGTATAAGATCCTAAATCATGCATCCGGAGGACTGATTCAGTTAAATGGTTTCTGCATTTATTAGTGTTTATAGGTGAATTATTAGTTATTTTGAGAACAGAAGGCTTTGTACACATTTGCATTGCCAAAGCAAATCACCATGAATGGTAATGTCCTTGGATGAGGTTTGTTTATAGGCACCATGAGGAAAATGATTATCTATGGGTTTTAATCTCTTTTAATATCCAGTGATATTTGGACCACTCAGCAGACAGTCAATGCATGAGGAGAATGCACTTCAAACAGAGGATATTGTACATTTGTATTTATATTAAAATATATATATGCACACACATATCTTCCAGTTAATATTTGCATTAAATGAATACCTACATGATAAGTTGTTCTGCAAACTCTAAAAAAACTTAACATATTGCATGTAGAATAGCATCTTTTTACAGTTACTTTTTAAAAAACTATTAGATCAAGTTGGAAATCGGGGAAAAATAAGAATCTCTACTTTCAATTCTAGGAAATGATCTATAAAGGCTGATCATTATTTATATATTTTAGAACAGAGCAGAGAATAAGCAGGTAAGAAATTTAAAAGCATATGCATGCCTGGTCAAAAAAAATCACTACTTTCTAGTTTATAACCAACATCCAGGCCTGAATTGTGGAACAGACATTTGAAGTATATCTGGCCTTATATTATTATAGTCTATGTTTCGCTACTCACTTTCCATGTCTCCTAAATCCACAGAAACTATCTCGATAATCTCCTTGTCATCACTAAAGTTCTTTTTTTAAAAGGCAACCAATGAATACGGCATAAACTTCATTGGAAAACCGACTTCACAACTTCACCTATTCAGTTGTAGCAGTAACACCAGATTAAGAGCATTGTTTTATGCCAACAAAAATGTTCTCTTTAATTTGTTTAAAAGCACACTTAATACGAAAAACTCAGTGTAGTTATTTGTAAGTGCCAATGTGATACAATACTTGATAATGTCAGGGTGACAGTTTGCATTTGTCATTTTCCATCTATATTTATATCTTGAAATATGGTGCATTCTCTCTAGGAAGCCGGAGGTTTAAAAAAAGTAGAAACATCCCGACAGAAGGCAATGTGCAATATGTCCTTTCTGTTCATCTGCAAGAACTATGTTTGGCAAAATATATAGAAGTAGAATAGAAATAGAACACGAAACACCTTCAACTGGATATTAAGTTTTTCTTTTTCCTTCAACCTCATTTCTTTCATTCTTTAAATCCTAAATACTGTGAATCAGCAAAGGTGGGTCATTTAAATAGTGTACATGGTTGTACTTTTAATGGAACCGTTGGGTTGTTAGTTCATGTTCTGTCCAATTCTGTTTCTGAGATTTAACCCCTTGACTCTGTGAATCTGTCTCTTTCTCCTTGGATCTCCTTAATGAAAACTGGTTGCCCTCTTAATTAAGGCATAGCTATTCATAAATGTATCTTAATTGTTAATTGGAATCTTTAGCATTATATGTTTTTCATTTAATGGTCTGATGCTTTGAGGCTTAAATTTTACTCTGGGGGGATACATCACAGGACCCCCAATGGATGGCTGAAACCACCTATATATAGACTGTGGGGTTTTTTTTTCCCTAAACATACATACCTATGATAAACTTCTACCTTTCCATTTAAGGAAACACTACGGCTTCTCTTTGGCATGTCTGTACCGCCAACTTCGCTACTCTTACACTTTGGGTCTGTCATTAAATGAAACAAGGGTGACTTGAACATATGCTCTATTATCCTGCCACAGTCAATCTGATCCCCGAAAAGCTACTATGTGACCAGCAGGTGAGTAGTGAAGACACCATGAAGACACTGAACCAAGGGGAAACTCACACTCTGGGCAGGATGGAGCCGGCCAGCAGGAGGCTTCATCACTATAGTCAGAAGAGCATGCAATTTAAAACCAAGGAACAGTTTAATTCTGGAATTTTCCATTTAATATTTTCAGACCGCCATTGATAATGGAAACCACAGAAAGAGAAACTTCTGGTTGGGAGGGACTATAACATTTTTCCCCAATCTGTTGTCCCACTTATTCTCTTAAGCTGTGGATCCACTGAGAATTATCCATGTTTTGAACTTCTAAATTCAAAGATGTTTATGTTTCTAGAATTTCAGTTTTGCTCTTTTTTTTTTTTTCAGATTCCATCGACTTTGGATAGTCTCACGCACAGGGCTGAATTTCTCATTTTCCTTTGAATTTCTTTAAATATCTCATAACCTGTTTGAATGTTTTCTTTGTATTATAATTGTAATTGCAATTATAGCATGGCTTTGTTCTACTGAGTCCTTTGTTTTTGTTACTCAAAGAGGTTTTTTCCTTTTGATCTTGGTCAGTCATTTTGCAAACTCACATTTGACTCGATGTAGTGTGCCGTGTGGCATCTAGTACCCTAAACTGGAATCATTTTTCTCCAGAAATGCTTGCTTTTTTTTCTGCAAAGAGGCTAGATCAATACCGACCAAGGGCCGGCCCAAGCCCCTTCAAGAGTTCTGCCTCATCTGAGATTCTCAAGTCATGCTCTCAGGTCTTGTGTGATGGGCCCCAAACTAAACCCCCAAATCTCCTCCCTAAAGTTGACATTCATTAGAAAAAATTGGCTTCGTTCACTGCCTACTCTTCTAGTTTTAACTCATTAGATATTGTTTATACTTGCAGTTCCTTTGGTTTGCAATTGTTTTGTGCTTTTGGGACTTTCCTTCATGTGAAAACCTACCAATTCTTAACAGGCATTCTTATAGAAATGTATCCCAAGTCCAGTTGTGTTGTATTGAAAGGTTCTTCAGGGAATCCAAGCCTGCACACTCAGGTCCTTTCATGCATCAGGGAAATTGCTGTGGGGATGATCTTTCCAAAAACAGACCAGATGTTAAGTTTCTGATTATTCTCTCGTTCTGCTTTGCTTACAGAACACAAGTCAAACTCCTTGGCATTATGTACAGAGGCTCTGTGGCTTTTCTTTTCCAAATATGTCTTAGTCTTGCCATTCTTTCGCCCATACCTTGCACACTACTCCCTAGTCACGTTGGATTTCTTGGAACACCTGTAATGCATGTTCTATGTCACCATGTCTTGCTTGTCCCTAGGAAAGGGCTGTTTCTTCCCTTGAGCAATCTTCCCACCCTCTGTCAAGCCATGGCAGAGAACCACCAACCCATTTCTGCTATCTTGGCAGCCCGCAGGCAAATTACCTTTACCACCTACTGTTACAATGAGGTGTGACCACATCGTTGAGTTCCAGCCAAAACCAGTGAGTGAACATAAGGCAAGCTAATTACAAGACAGTTCAATTTATATCTCCCACATCAACCTCCACATTCGTTCTCTTTCCCTACCTGAGTTGAAACCATGACCGTGGTCTGGAGTCTAAAGGTTGGACATTAGGCGTGTGAAAAATGAATTTAAAACTGAGTCTCCTGAAGAATCATCCTCTGTAACATCTTCTGGTTCCAATGCTTCTGATAGATTTACTTCGATAAATCACACTTTGGAACATTACTTTGGCTGTGATGTGAAGAATGGAGGAGCAAGAGAAAATTCAGAAAGAACAGGCTCATAGGTTGCTAAAACTTGATATTTAACAAGCAGAGAGGGGAGCTGTCTTTATAGCAGAAACAGTAGAGCTGATTTATATTCACTCTGCCACATTGGCTAAAAAGTGACCCAAAGTAGAGAAAGATGAAACAACTTTGGGGACATTTCCGTTCACTGTAAATAGTTAAATAATACGATGGTACAGTTTCTGTAGCCTCTGTGTGTGTAAGATACCATCATCAAAGTCATCATCTTTTTTTTTTATTATCCAAGATATTTTATTAAACAGATAAGGCAATGGACAGCAAATAGAATAATTATATTGCTACAAAAATCACTACTCAACTTTACATATTTATATCTTTTGATGATATATTACATGTTATTAATAAAATATGTATTGAACCAAAAACTCATTTATAAGAAGGGGCAAATCTTACAATTATGCTCACGATTATGCTACTTAATGTCAAATAACACATCAAAAGTTATTTTGAAAGGTCTAATTAGTGTTACCTGTGAAGCAGTGTAGCTTTTACTATAGAGACAGGCCAGTAGGCATCAGAGAACTTAAATTCACAGAACTGAGAAGCAGCAACTGACTTTAAAATCACTCCAATTTGTCCCGTTAACTGTTTCATAGAAAACTAAACCAACAAAGAAGTTAAACCAGGCACCCTATGTCAACCCAGCCTTAAACGCATGAATGTGATACTTTGTTCCAAGTCTTCTGATACACTACCATCCCTTTGCCCACCAAACCAAATCCGATGAGTTAAATCATTTAAACCACTGTCCACTACAGCAGACCGTATACAAATCCACAAATAGAAGTTGACTAAAAAGTTTATCTTTCCAAGTTGCAACTCAGACAATTCTCTTGAAAAGCAAGTCCACCTGCTTTGAAAGCTTCTCTGACCTGCCTCACTTCATACCGAGCTGCGTCTGAGTTCATGGTGCCAAAGTTGGTGATCACTCATCTCTGCAGCATAAGCGGATTAAAAAATGCTATCTTTGTCGCTCACTCCTCTCTCAGCACTCTGTAGTCCTTTCCATCAGCAGTCATCAAAAACTGGATTCAGCGCCACTCACCGGCACGGTTCTGTGGGCATTCCGCTACCTTACTGGAGCTGAACAAAAAGTGCCGTTTGGAGTTAGAATCTCTTAAAGTAAGAAAAGTGGACTTCTCCTGCAGGTCCGATTGTGTGCCCTTCTATGAAGGTAACTGGCGTGTCTGTACAGATGGCACAAGCGTGCACTGCATCAATACCTTAGCTGGTAACACTCCGAGATCGTGAACAATTTCCCAAGAGCTGTTTTCTTAAGAATGTCCGTTTTACTTATGCTTTTAGTTAAAATCATGATGCACAAGAGATCATGCCATGGCAAAATCAAACAAGTTGCAACAGGGCCCACCCTAGTGACCTCGTTTTTCCTTAATCACCTCTGTACAGACCCATCTCCAAGTAAAGTCTCATTCAGAAGTTCTGGGGATTAGGATATCCATTTCACATATGGATTTGTGGGGTTGGGACTTCAATCCAGCCTGTAACAAGCACATATTGACATTGGTTGATTAGTTTATAGACTAATGATACAGCATTGAAGTAAACCAAAGATCAGACACCACCCTTACGAAACTTAACATTCCTGTCCTGGAGATGTTAGGCCAACAAACCCTGGGCAGACCAGCTAAATTGCAGGCAGCACTTTGAAGAAAACACAATAGGGCTCTCAGCAGTGTTGAATGGAGGAGTGAGCTGACAAGGTCCTTAAGATGGTTAGCAAAGGGTGCAACGTCTGAGCATAAAACTTGTGAGCTCAACCCCAACAGAAGAGATGGAGCTAGCCATGCAAAGTCTTAGGGGGGAGTAGAATAAGAAAAAAAATGGAAATAAATATTTTAAAAGGCTTTTACGCAGGGACAATGATCACCTTAAGAAACTAAGCAAAAGCTAGAAGAACCGACCAGAAGTGACAAGGTCTGAGATCAGAGAAGTAGGCTATGGCCATCATTTCAGGGTTATCAGAGCATGCTAAGATTTGGGATATTTTTTTGCCTTGAATGCTTTTATTTGTTTGGGGGGCAGGGTTGTTAAAAGGCACTCAACATGAGATCTACCCGCTTAAATTTTTCGGTGCACTAGACAGTGTTGTTAATTATGGGTGCTATGTAGTGCAGCAAATTTCTAGAGTTTATTCACCTTGCACAACTGAAACTTTATACCTGCTGAACAATTCTCCAATTTCCCCTTCTCTTCCAAGCCCCTGGTAACCAGCATTCCATTCTCTGTTTTTACGAATTTGACTATAGGAGGTATCTAGAAGGCTGGGATATTTTTAAAGCGTGATGGGAAGGGATTCAGGATTTTAAGTAGGGGGTGCTGTGCTCTGATTTATATTTTAAAAAGATCCTTCCAAGGACAATGGAATGGTTGGCACAGTGAAAGTGGTGAAGAATTGGGACCTCGTGGTTCTGGGCTGAGAAATCAATGGGGTGATAGAATCATTCACTAATATAGATGACAATCCCAGGGAAAGGGATATTTTGTGGGAGAACTGGGGGAAAAATTCAAGATATCTGTTGGAAAAGATAATTTTGAGATGAGGACATCACATGTCAGTTTTTATGAGTGGCAAGAAATGAGAATTTATTTCAGAATATATCAGAATTTTCATTGCTACATTGCTCACTACTCATGGTTTGCATGCTTAAATGACATCAGTTATGAACTTCGGACAATTATTCTCAAAAATGAAGTCACAGTTCTTTACTTCTAACCAAGGTGAAGAGCCTTAGAAACTAAAAGCACATATAATCTCAGTAAACATACGTGTCAACACTGAGGTGCACATGTGGAAGTAACATTCATGAGAAATCAAGCAGGTGGGAGGGAGAGGTGGGGGTGGGTAAATTCACACCTAACGGGTACAATGCTCACTACCTGGATGATGCGCACACTTATAACAGACTTAAACGGTACAAAAGTAATTTATGTAACCAAAACGTTTGTGCCCTCTTAATAGTCTGAAATTAAAAAAATATATATAATAAAAAGATTTGGATGAGCTAGTCAGGGTTACTCAAGGATAATTGCATTAAATAAAAATGACAGTACTGATAATAATTTTACCTATAAAAAAATAATGAGATTTGAGAAGGAAATTTAAAATTGAAACCGAAATTGGACTCCTCCAAGCACAGAGCTACTCTAACACTTTCTATTTATTACTCCTCCAACTCACTTTGGGATTATAAATGTTTTTGTTGTAATTTTCCCAGTTTCTGGTATTGAAAGAGATGTGAGCACTTCATGCTGTGATAACAAATGTTCTCTGGACATTTAATTCTTGTAAAGTTTTAACTCTGTGCCTGAGCAAGAATGTCCTGATGTTTGCTTTAACCGGTTTTCTTAGAAAGATAACAAACACAGTTGGAATAGGAAAAAAATGGACCTAGGTTTTATTCTTTCATGGATTCATTTACATATTCAACAAACACGTATCGAGAACTAACTGTATTTGTTACTAAGCTAATATAATCATAATTACCAGGCCCAACACCAATGCCCTAGTCATTGCAACACATCTAAAAATCTCAAAACATTCTCAAACTCTGCACAGTCCTGGCTCAACCCAGATGATTAGGAAATTCTGAATTGTAAGATGAAATTCTGAAAGGTAAGATATTTCTTACCTACTACAGTGGATAGCACAGTGCAAATATTAAATAATATGTGTTGGAGTGAATGATACCTTTACTGTGTGATAATCTTGAGATTATTATATATTCATTCCATTCGTTTTTTTAAAAAAAAATTACTTAAAGAAAGTTGTGCATTTAAACAACCTTCAATAGGCATCAGACTCATCATTTTCATTGAACAAGTTTTAGCAGGATTCCATCTAAAATACAACATTCTGGCAAATTTTTGACACATGTATCATCTGAAGAATAGGTTTATGGTGAATAAATATAGACATGGATTTTTTTTCCCTCCTAATATGCCAGTAGGAAGGAAATCTTGGAAATAACCATGAGTTTATTTTTTCCATCTCATTTTCAGAATGATAATAAGTTGACCTTGACATTAATTCACAAGGTCACACTTGATAAGGGGGAAGAAGAAATCTTGAAGTCCTTTATTTAAGGAAACTTCATTTTCAAGCAGTGTACAGAACGTGTGTACAATGCTACAGCGATGACCTTGGACAGGTCCTTTATTTTTTAAATGCCTCATTTTCCCAGAAAATAAGATGATCTCCATGGTGGCTTTTTAGTGAGATGAAGCTACCCTTCACGCAGACGAGAACTAAACCTAATGGACCCAGTGCGATAGTATTTATTTCAGGAGCTAAAGCGGTAGAGCGTGAAAATAATGTCCCTGACTTTAACGTTTTATTATCTACACACGCCAGGTAGCTTCGGGCGCCTGTCAATTACAGAAATTTGGAAGTTAATGAATCAGCGCTCAACACAGGGCTGGCAACCTCCGCTTTAATTATTACGTTAAAATATTCATGGGAGAAATCGTTAACCTGTTCTACTCAATAGGTCCTCCTTTTGGCTGAGGTGCCTATTTTTATTTGCTATGTTAGTTTCTGGCAAGTCGGTTTAGAGGGTGAAGATCTATCTGCAATTGCTTCCAGGGGTTGAATGACTACGTAATAAGGAACATGGCAATGAGTGGGCTCGAGGATTCTATACATGCATTATATGGCCAAGAGTCAAATCATCCATGGGGTTTTGAACAAAAATATTATTTTTTCTGTCCCACATTTTATTATGGAATGTTTCAAATGTACAGAGACATTGAAAGAATTTTATAGCAAACACCCCTATATCCACCCCCTAGTTTCTACTTGTAACATTTAATTATACTTGGTTTATCTATCAATACATCACTATACCTAGAACAAAAAAAAAAAATCTTCTTAAATGAAAATAAACCTGGAATCTCTATCTTAAATGTGAACATCTCTATCTAGAACGTTTGCATCCACTTCTTACAAGCCTTAAATGTATCACTACATCGGATTGTGACGTTCTCTATAACGAGTGGATGGTTGCCTGATATATAGCTGATAATTAAATAATTCCTTCCGGAAGATCAGCCTCATGGCTTTTTAATGACGCATCCGTATAGTCATAGAGTCACATATTAAGGAAGACGTGGAGTTACTCCAAATCCGTGGCTCAACTCATGAGACCTGTTATAATTCATTGATAAGAAATTAAATATGCAAAGCGATAGATACGTTTAGGTAGATCAACACTCCTCGTATTTAAAATAAGTTCAGAGTCCTGTTTCCTACATGTCAAATTTTAGGCATAGCTCTTTCATTTCTAACTGTTTTTCTGTTTCAATTCAAATATTTCTACCTCTACACGTTACAGCTATTCAACGGGGCCATTGATTTCCTGTTTTATATTTGTACAAATTTAAAATTTGTGATGGAGTGAATGATACCCTTACAGTGCAGTAATCTTGAGATCTTTATGTATGTATTCCTTTCTTTTCTTTAATTTCCTGGGCCATCCATAACCCAGGCACTCCATTCAAAGATGCTCCGCCATCTGGGCCATCCATAACCCAGGCACTCCATTCAAAGATGCTCCGCCATGTCCCTGCACAGACTAATTCTGTGTTGCTGAGGGCTTAGGGACTGCCGACCACGCCCACGTACTTTCTGAGTTTGTAAAGGATTCTGTTTAATTTCTCCTGCTGTTTTGAGTGGATGATTTTGCTCAAGCAGTTGAAACACTGTTAACTTACCTTTCTCCCTAGAACAAGGCAGGGTGGACAAACGAAGTCACCACTTCCTGATTTCCTCTCTCTCAACTTGTGCCAGTTTTCGGTGTGAAGAGTGTGTACATGAGCATGTAAGGAATGACCTTCATCCAATGGTCTCCACAGCCGTGGGCTACATCACAGGATGTGTTTTATTTAAGTGGAGGGGGAGCAATTGGAAGTCACATTTTTTATATTTAACAAATAGACTTTAACTAGAAACCCATAGTCTTTTGTAGGATAGTGTGGTTGAACGACCAAATTATCATCCCCAAATCTCAGATTTGGTCTCAATTTTGGTGGATTTTTGTGGGAAGAACCTTGATCAGTCTGTTTTCCTTCTTTGCTATATGCAGTATATTCCACTTATCACACACTATATACCTTCTGCATTTTGCTATAACCTAACCTACTAGAGCAGCAGTTCTCAAACATTGTTGAAGGTAAGAATGATATAGAGAGATTGGTAAAACATACATTTCTGCAAAACGCTCTGATTCTGAAGGTCTAGGTTGGGTCCATATATTTTATTTTATTTTATTGTAAATTGATAATTTATCATTGTATAAATTTATGGGGTGCAAATCCATATCATATTTTATTAATACAATGTGCAATAATTAAATCCAGCTAGTTAACATGTCCATCACCTCAAATCCAAGAATATTTATGATTTACTCCTTTGACAATTTTAAAATGGACAATACTCTATTATAAATTGTATTCACCACCCAGTGCAATAGAACCCAGAAAAAGAAAAAAAACAAAACAAAACAAAATACACATTGCTGCTGGCTAACCTAGATTTTGTAGGCTTTAACCAATATCTCCACATTCCCACCCTCCCCCTTCTGTAGCTTAATCTAAAACAATCAAAATCAGTTGGATTGCTTTAGATTCCAAATACATTTAATTTCTATGAGTCGGCAGCTGAAGACCACATTTGGATTAACGGAATGAGAGCTGGGTCACATTTCTTGCCTAAAGGTTTATCCCTAGAGATTAATACTGTGGCAAACGCTATAAATATTAGCTTATTCAACCACATGACTGGATTAGCTTGTTAAATATATGGACACAGACTAAAAGATAACTCTCGTTGGACAGTCATTGTTTCTGCCCACATTGTTTTTTCCAACACGTTCGGTTCACGACAGAAGAGAGTCATTCACAGTCAACTGGGGAAGATGTGATTTTTGCTATAATACGAAGAGAGAAAAGAAGAAAAAAGAGTAAGTATGCTATGTGTCTTTATTCATTGCCTTCTTTCTAAATGAGACTTTGAAATTATCATTGAAAAAAAATGAGGGGAAAGTTTATGGCTTTTTGAAATTCCCGTTGTGATTCTATGGGGCAAAGGAAGTCATTTTATAGTTAGGCATTCTCCTTGAGAAATCATTTTCTTAACCTTTTCCTGAAGCTAAGAATTCTGACATGACATTGGGACATGTTGACTTGGGACATGACATTAAAAGAGTAATAAGTCATGTTATTCACCCACTTGGAAAGTTTCAAAGTCTATAAAATGTAAATATGCAAATAAAGACTTACTTAGATATTCTGTTGGATTATTTAAAGCTTCTGATATTCTTTTATCAATATTAACTCTTCTGCACTATATGTAGAAATGGATGCTGAAATCCGGTGTTCAAGTAATTGAACATTGATAAATAATTTAACATTTTTATACTCCTAATTATGTATGTGAAATAAACAAACAGTAGAAATGACAATGACCTTGTCTCTCTAACTTGGCATTTGGTCACGTTCATATTTTCTAAATTATTTGCATATAGAAAAAGATTGACCGGAGGTCATTGGAAACCCCCAGATCTGCTTTGAAAGAGCAAAAGTTGGCAACTGATTTCTACACACACTGGCGCACACATATACGTATATCTTCTCCCTGCTTTATCTACTCATAACTGCTGATTTAATTTAGCATAAACAACGACTTTTATTCTCTCACGTCCTGGAGGCTGGAAGTCCCAGATCCAGGTGTCTCAGGGCTGGTCCCTCCTGAGGCCTCTCTCCTGGGCGTGTAGACGTCGTCTTCTCCCTGTGTCCTCACGGGGTCGTCCCTCTGTGTGTCTGTGTCCTCATCTCCTCTGCTTGTAAGGACACCGGTCCTGTTGGATCAGGGCCCACCCTAGTGCCTCAGTTTACCTAAGTCACCTCTTTAACAACCCCATCTCCAAATACAGCCACAGTCTGAGGTCCAGGGGTGTAGGGCTTCAACACAGGAATTTTGCGTGGGGACATAATTCAGCCCGTGTCACTAATCACATGCACATGGATGTGAAGTAATACCACACAATTGGTAGGACACCAACATTTTTGCCAAACAGAATGGGTTACTCATACCACTGCTTAAAATGCACAACGTAAATTATATTTTTTAATAGTTCCCCCATTTTAATCACTTTCGGTAAGTAAGGCTCGTCAGCGCTCTCTGTTTATTTTCCTAAATTTAACGGCAATATTTCCTTCTTCATCCCATTTGTGTGTTTCCATCTTCTACTGTCTACTGATTTAGCATCTCCTTTTGAATTTGCATAAAAAATAACACACGACGGGTAGGCTAAGAAAAATCTAGAATATGGTCTGTTTTGCAGTTTCTGAGGAAATCGTGATAAATACCATTGCTTAGTGGTTACGACCGTGGTTTTATTTAAGGGTTGGAGTCCGTAAATGAGTCAGGTACAATGACAGCGTGGTAGGGGGGCTCGGTAAATATTTCTTGTGCACCTGGATCAGGGGAACAGTTTGGAATTTGTGAAATGGATAAGGGATTGTCAACTGCACAAAAGAGCTCAGAGAGTGAACATAAGGGATTTTCCTGGGAAGCTCAGGGAGGATTGGGCACAACGGTTCTGCAAGGTGCCTGGATGACTCTACCCTAAGGAGTATAAACGGACCAAGTGCGTGTGAATCACACATCGCATACTCAGTATGACTTTGAACTGCACAGAAGCGGTGGACAGCTTGTCAAAAATTGCTGAAGATCATCTTTCTTTTAATCTGGAAATCAAAAGCAAAATTTTTAACAACAGACGAATGCTACGGACATGGGTGTGTGAGTTCACAAGCCTATGTGTCTGTGAGATCCCTTCAGATCACATTAAAAAAAGATTGTAGTTTGAATCTTGCCATCCTATAGATCATTTATCATGTTATGGGCTGAATTCTCTCCCCCTCAAAGTCATATGTCAAAGTCCTAATCTGCCTAACCTCTCCATGTGGCTGTGTTTGGAGATGGGTCTTTGAAGAGGTGATTAAGGTTAAAATGAGGTCACTAGGGTGGGCCCTGATCCAACAGGATAGGTGTCCCTATAAGCAGAGGAGACGAGGACACAGACACGCACGGAGGGACGACCCCGTGAGGACACAGGGAGAAGACGGCGTCTACTTGCCCAGGAGAGAGGCCTCAGGAGGAACCAGCCCTGAGACACCTGGATCTGGGACTTCCAGCCTCCAGGACGTGAGAGAATAAATTTCTGTTGCTTATGACACCTGATCTCTGGTATTTTGTTAGCCCTGGCAGAATAATACACTGTCCAAATAATTCCAATGCATGAAACACTAAAAATGCATTATTTTAAAAATTGTGATATTTAGTTACTTACTCAAAAATTGTTTTTTTTTGAAGTATTGAAGGAAATAACTTTACAATACATTTTTATATTAGGACTTTTTTTAGAATGACTAGTTAACAACAATAAAATATGTATGTAATGCATTATGTTATAATCTAGTGTTTCTTAATCATGAAATGAATAAGAAAATAAAACTCTTCCTCAAATAAAGGGAAAAATATATAAGATTATTTTCTTAATATTAATACCCACTTTTAACTGAATTGCATTTCACTTTTGGTTCTTTCTCTTTTGCATTTAGAATGTATCAGTAATAGAGTTAAGAATATAAAATTCTAAGTTATAATTCTTAAACTGAAGATACTTACTATTTGAATTTAATAAATGTGTTTTCATGACCAGATATATTCTACATTAATTGTAACATATGGGAATGTAAAAGATGGTATTGTGATAGAAATATTCATGGTGCTATAATTTTATCTCCCCGTAGAAAATGATAATTTCCTTCATCTCTAAATATCCACAGACTAAAATCCTGATCCATTTTGTTAAAATGATGAGACAGATAAAAAGAAGAACGTGATATTAAATTGACTGCTGTCAGAAATATGCAGAAATTCATTTTAGTATTAATAGCCAGAATAGTGTATAATTCTTAAAGGAGGGGAAAATGAAACATTAAAGGCATTTTTAAGAAAGCCAACATGTCAGAATAAAGTTTTTAAGAAGGACTGGGGCTCCCAGTTATAAGGATTAGTAGAGCAAATAAACACATGAGTTTCTTATATTAGAAAAATTATCAAAAAATTATTTTTTTAAGCAACAAAATTTTAAATATAGAGCTTAGATGACAATTCATGAACAACTAAGAAAAATAGGTCTTCATTAGGATTTTGTATTTATTGCTAAGGATAATTAAAATTTTTATTGTGGTAAATATACATATGTATATATAAAAGACCTAAAATTTGCTATTTTAAATGTGCGATTCAGTGGCATTAATTACCTTCACAATGCTGTGCAATTCTCACCATTGGCCATCTCCAAAATTTTTTCTTTACCCTAAACAAAAATTCCATAAGTAATAAGCAATAACTCCACCAATTCCCTTCCTTTCAGACCCTGGCTGCCACCGTTCTACTTTCTGTCTATGTGAATTTGACTATTTTAGGTATTTTCTATAAATGGGATCATACAATATCTCATGTATTTCACTTAACATAATAATGTCTTCAATGTTCATCCATTTTATAGCAAGTGTCTGAATTTACTTCCTTATTTATTTTTTATTTTTATTTATTATGGGCACATAATATTCCTATATATTTATGGGGTACATGTGACCTTCACTGGTAAAATATTAATGCCAAGATGGTTTTGCTATTGTGATCTTGCGTTGCCACATCATTCCTTTCAGCATGAAGTTATACTTTGTTTCCTCCTTTCTACTATAACTGTACCTACAGTTAAAAGGAACTAGAAAGTATATCTCATTGTGAACTTTTATTTAAAAGAATGAACGTCCTTTTGTATTTTTTGAAATGGAGCAAGGGTCAAATGTTCAGGCCCACATGAGATTAGAGCGAAAGCTCCGGAAACACCAGCTTAACCTTGTCTTCCACATAAGAAGACAAAAAGAAGGAAGAGAAGAAGGAAAAAAATGACGGGAAAATGAGTAGGAGGAGAGAGAGAGAGAGAGAGGTTGGACCACACTGCTTTTCCATGCTTTTCATTGGTGATGATTGATGTCAATGATGTTAACTTCATTTGGTCCTTTAAGTAAAACTCAGTGGAAACCAAGCAGGTGGGAGGGGGAGGAGGGAATGGGTAAATTCACACTTAAGGGGTACAATGCACACCGTCTGGGGGATGGATACACTTTTAACTTTGACTCAAATGGCACAAAAGAAAATCATGTAACCAAACATTTGTACCCCCGTAATGCTCTGAAATTATAATAAAAAAAGATGACATCTATTTGAAAGTGCACTTACGCCACTCTATCGTATGATTTTAAGAAATATTTATCAACTCAGTCAGGCACTGTGCAAATATTGGAAATATAATGATGTGTAAAAGAAGCCTCCTAAATCCAAAACCCACTTGCTCACATGAAGTCAATCTCTCTCTCTCTCTCTGTCTTGCACACACACACACACACACACACACAGAGAGAGAATTCACGGTTGTTCTGTTTATATGGCTGGAAATATACCAAATTTATGTGTCAGGGAAGCTTCACCTCCAATACTGAGAAATAAATTGAGTAGCTCACTAGCATGAATACGTTCAAGTATGATTATGTCATAATGTCAAAATATATACAATTCTATAAACAGCCCAACAGAACAAGGTGTAAGCTAGCTCATCTGTATTAAATTAGAACACTTCCTATCCTTTTCCCAATAACAAAGTGAACTTGATAGGTCCCCTGATGTAACAAGCATTCACTGGCTTGGATGTAAAATCATGTCACATGAAACAAAACTGGCTAGAAGAGTGTAAACAAACAGAAAGTTAATTAAAATATGTCCAGCTTGTGAAGTGACCAGCAGGCTGTCACCGTGAATTTCCCAGTAAAAAAGAACTAGAGGATTATGGATATTAAAAATCTAATAAAAGATAGTGCAATGTTTCACTGGAAATGACTCTGCATGCATAATAAAAGAAAGTTATGTAGGTACACAAGGTTACAAAATAATCTCGCCATTTTAATCACAGAAATTGGCAGTTTCCTATAAATCTATAAACACACTTACCCTAAGACCTATCAGAACCATTCCTAAATATTTACCCAAGAAAAATGAAAATATATTTGTAAGAAATTCATGCAAGAATGCTCATAGAAGATCGATTCATAATGGCCCAATACTAGAAGCAGTCCAGACTTTATAGAAGGAATGAAAAACTATGGCATATTTATACAATGGACTGCTACTTAGTAATAAAAAATATGAACTACTGATATACATAATAACATTCATGAATCTTTTAAAAAATATTGAAAGAAATAAGCTAGCCCCCACACAATGCAAACTGTTACATATTTATTCATATGAAATTTGAGATAAAAAGCAAAATAAATCTATGGTGAAAAAAATCAGAACACTCTTGCCTAACTAGGTGGGGGAGGAAATTGACTGGAAATTGCAGAATTGTGTGAAAGAGCTGAGTGAGTTCTACATCTTCATAGAGGTTTAAGTTTCACCCACACATTCCTTCTTCAAGACTTCTGGGCAGGTGTGCTCAGGACTGCACATTACACCTAGGTGTGCACATTTTACCTACTACAGAACAAAAGGGACCAGAGACAAATACCAACGATGTGCATTCTAAAGCGTTTGGCAATGGAATGTACTGGTATCTACCACTTATTTTTATAATATATTAAAAAAAAATAAAACAACCAACCTGATGAATGAAAACAGGATTAAACCGATTGATAGCTACGTGATAAACCAATTAAAGTACAATGTACATCTATATGGATGCTATATGCATGTTCTCCATACAGTTCTTCCCATTTTTCTACAAGTGTGAGAATTTTGATATTATTTGTTGGAAAAACAATTTAGAACAGTATTAGTGTATCTTAGAAAATGCTAGAGCATGGCTCTTCAATGAATGCAAGGAAATACAAAAAACATGCATAAATTACACAGAAATACAGAAGCAAGTGTACTACATGAACTTTGAGATAATTGTTGCTTTCAACTCCCTCCAAGTAATGCATCTTGCCGAGTGTGCTTTAGGTAGTTCCTTGACACTTTGCGCTCATTTGGCTGCAGGAAATATTCCTGACTTTCTCATAACCACAAAAAAAAATTAATCTGTATTTTGATTGTACGTGATGTTGAAGGAAGATTTGTGTTTCTTTTCTCACCACAGATATATAGTTTTTGTCTAATTTTATATACCGCAGCCATACTAAGAGTTGAGTCAGAAACTCATTGATTCATTTTATACGTATGTAAAAATAATGTCATCAAGAATGAGCATTGCCGTTTGCTACTTTCTCAGAACTTCTTTAGAAACTGTTGTACACTAAAGATCACAGTGTAGATTACTGAAACAGTTTCCACAATAAATTAGCTCAATTGCACTTTGTCAAAGGTCAGCTAGAAATCATGCACAACATCAAATTTAAAAAAAATAATCACATTTTTAAAAAAAACATATTTGATTATTTAGCTATTCTTTTTGCAAGAAGTGATCACAAAAAAAGAACTAATCTCTCAATAACATAGTGCTTGAATATACTTATAAATTTAATTTTAGTTTCTGCTAATGAATATTGGAAAACTTTCAGGAAATTTATTCAACTTAAATCTTTGAGCTAAAATTCTCTTATTTTTTTTTTTTTTGAGAGACAAAGGATATTGGTCTTAGATTCATACATAATATTATAATGATTGCTTCAATATAATGGCATATTCACTACATTCTTGAGCAAAGAGTGCTCTAAGAAGACTTTTGCATTTAATAGCATTCAAGGTAGGTAAATATTTGTCACTTGGCAGTGACTATTATTGGGTATGTGAAGACTGACTTCTGCTTTATGAATTTCTGTCTTGGTCTTCAATGTCATGTCATCTATTTTTTTCCCTAGACTTTATGATTTTATCTTTGCCTCCAAATGTCATGATGTATCAGTGTGGGTCTGTTTTATTTAGTACGCTGGGAATTTAAACCTTTTTTTTTTTTCCTGGAGATCCTATCTTTCATTTCAGGGAGAGGTATTATTTCTTAATTTGCATCCTACTTACAAACTTTTGGGCACATTTT
Organism: Eulemur rufifrons; assembly: GCF_041146395.1. Taxonomy (NCBI): domain Eukaryota; kingdom Metazoa; phylum Chordata; class Mammalia; order Primates; family Lemuridae; genus Eulemur; species Eulemur rufifrons. The sequence goes on from NC_091012.1 coordinate 141,318,225, forward strand.
TATCTGATGTTCTAGGTTATACTTCCCTCATGTGTTTTAATACCTTTGTTGATTTCTTAATTTTTCTTAATTGTAATTTTAGCTTTTTCACAGTCTTATTGGTAAGTTTGTGGATTTTATACCATATAAAATCTGAAATTCTTTTCTTGTTTTTTCCATTTTGAGGGTCAGGTTTAATTACTATTCATGCCATGCTATTTCTTGCTAAATTGTAAGTTCTCCCATTCTTTCCTGTCCCTTAAAAATACTATTCCTCCCTTAGGCAAGTACATATTTTTTCTAACACTGTTTGCAAACACACATTTTTCCCAATACTATTTGCATATATAATTCCAATACTTCTCATTAAACCAGTAGTTTCTCTATAATATGTAGTGTCTACTTTCTTTCCCATTCATAAAATTAGTTTTATAAATAGTAGCCTTTTTCTCTGCCAATTCCTGAAATTTCACTGAGTCAGTTGTGGGCATTAAAGTAGCTATAGGATTATAATCTTCCTTACAGTATATTTCTCGCTTCCAAGAGCTGTATTTTCACAATTACCTAACACCTTCCTAGACAATAACCTGATACATTTAGTTTTAACATTCTGCATAATTTCATTCTCTCTCTAGATATGTCCACATTTGATTTTCAGAGCCATTAAATCAGGTGTCAGCAATGAAATTCCTTTCAATCAATTCACTTTTTTTTCCCTTGAATATAGTTATTAGCTCAGAAAATAACTTTTGGGCCGAACTTCCTTAAGTGCTACAGTTGTGAATTCTACGCTGCTGTTATTATTAACGTTAACGCTATTGTTAGTAATATCATTTCTTTTTACTTTTGTTTGTACGAATTGCCATCTGGTCCCTCCAGCTGCAAAACGTGCTGGGAATGCCGTCTGTGTGTGGTGACTCCTGTCTCCTTGGTCGACGTACTACTTTGCTTGTCGACTCATTGGAGCTTAGGTCTTGCTGTGAGAGTATTCTGAATGGCTGTGCCACCTTGGCAGGTGCAGGCAAGATGCTCTCACCACCGTGGGACCATTCATCCCCAGACAGCACCATCCTGTCGGCAGCCAACTGAAGGAGCTACAGGGCTGTGTGCATAACAGGGGCCAGGCTTCCTCACTCTCCAACATTCCAACAGCGCTCCAGGAAAACCCCATGTCATAATCTGCCCCTTTCTGGTCCTTCCCACAGGATTCCCTGAGTCCTGGTGTGGAGGTGAATGCAGTTTCTTTAGGAATGCACGGTATGTGCTGAGAACCCTCTTCTGTCAATGCATATTCATAAACTTATATATTATATATGGGTCTCATTCTTTGACTCTTTATTTAAACATGCACCAGATCCATGATGCAGCTGTTTCAATGTTGGGATGGGATGCATGGGTTTTGTGTGAGATGTGGACATGAATTTTGCATGTGGAATGCCAGGAGCTGAATGATGCTCCCCCCGCCATGCACAAATGCAATTCTTATGTCAAAGCCCTAACCCCCATGCGACTGCATTTGGAGACAGGGTTTTAGGAGATAATTCAGGTTAAATAAGGCCATAATGGAAGGGTCCCAATTCTATTGAACTGGTGGCCTTATTAGAAGAGGAAGAGAGAGATCCCCGTGTTCTCTCCCCACCGTGGGGGGACAGGGTAAGAAGCTGTTGCCGCACAACCAGGTTCATTGCCCGCTGCCCAAGAGGAAGCCGATGCACTGAGACAGAAGCGTTTGCAGCAGAGAAAGAGTTTAATCCGCATAGTGCTAAGCAGGGAGATGGGAGAAATTTCTCCAATCCGCCTCCCTGAGAATTTGGGAGACAGAGTTTGTAAAGATAGTTCGGGTTAGGCAATGGAGTCTGCGAATTGGCTACATTTGGAGCAGAAGCACAGGGGTGTAGAAATTGTCTTCTTTGCTGACCAGGTTCTTGGGTTGGGGTCACAAGACCAGTTGAGTCCGTTCCTCAGTATGGTTGCGGGGCACAAGACCAGCTGGGTCAGTTCCTCGGTAGGGGCCGCTGGTCTGGGGGGGGGTCAGCCATCCCACTGGAATGCAGGACCTGGAAGGCATCTCAGAAACCACCCTAGGTTTCAAAAGGTGATGTTATCTATGGAGAAAGCTAGGAATTTTTATGACCGCCAGGTGCATGGTTCTGGAATGGCAATTACAGAGAAGCGAACAGAGAGACAGTGGCTATTGTCATTATTCTTAGCTAGGCCTCAGCATTATTTTTAGCTAGGCCCTCACCTTGCACCCTTCTATCTATTTGTAAAGGCGGTTTCAAAGCCGGACATCTGAAAGCAGGTAAGTGACCCTTCCCCAGAAACAGAACCAGGCTGAACCTTGATCCTGGACTTCTGAGCCTCTAGAACTGTGAGGAATCAAATCGGTCTTGCATAGGCCGTCAGTATGGGGTATTTTGTTGTAGCAACCCTAGAACCGCTGCAACTGCCCTTGGTCTCCTTTTGTTTGTAGAGCTGTGTTTTTATCCAATGACTCAAATAATTTCCTAAGGGAGGGGTGAAGTTTCAGTATTATGTAGGTCACAAGCTCTGATGTTATGATTGAAATTTAAAATAGCAAAAGACCAAAAAAAAAAAGAGAGAGAGAGAGAGAAAAGAAAATAGAATCCTACTGTCCTCTCTTGAGACACCAGTTAGCAACAGAGAAGCCTTCCTAGGTTGGACTCATTGGTTTTAGGAATAATAAGGGCCATATATTTGCTGTGGAAATTGAGGACCCGCAGGTGTGTCTGGCACAGCCTTAGGCCTGTCAGTGAGTCACAAACGTCCCCAAGAAGGCAGGGGCGAGATGGGGCAGGGTTGACCTCCCTCCTCCTTTTAGGGGCTCCATTCATTCAGCTGGGGAGGGGGAAACCTTCAGATTTTATTTTAATTCACACCTCTATTGATATTTTTTATTTAGAATATAGTAGTTAAAAATTACATTCTTTAAATGCAATTTCAAAAATGTTAATGATATCTTTAAAGCTCAAATGTGTATTTTATGAATTCTGTCTTAGGAGGAAGCTCTGGCTCTGAAGTCGGTCTTCCTTCTTTGAGCTAGAGCTTCCTGTTAAATAACTTTATGTTCCTTTGCTTCCTTTAGCCAGTGGGTGTGGGCCTTCTCCAGTACATGCTTTTATTTAAGACTCTTTTATTTAAACTCTTGTTATCTTTCAGTCTCTGTGGACTTTGCCTCAGAACGCATGATGAACTTCAGTATGAATTAGGTGAAAAGATACATTATTATATATCTTATGTATCTTATATATCATATATTATGTATATGATTTTATATATAAAGGTATATTACATATCTTTGTAGATAAGATATATTATATTACATATAATATATATGAAGAGATATATTATATATCATATATTATCTATATGATCTTATATATAAAGATATATATTGCATATCTTTATATATAAGATATATTATGAGATATATTATTTTGTATACTATATATCTTATATATAAAGATTATATCTTTTTGTTCTCTCCAATCCTTATTTTGTATTTAAAATCTATTTACCATTGAACCATCGTTGGTTGGACTATAAATAAAATGTGAAGGAAACATAATTGAACTATCAAGTTCAGTGTAAGCCATCCATTCTTTTGGAAGCAATTGAATATAAACGTAAACAAATGAATGCCCTTAATGGTTTGGTGTAGACAGAAGTATTCGATGTCTATAATTTTGCCTGCAAAATTCATACAGAGAACTTTTTAAATATACCTTGAAACAGGTGAAATCAAAAAGGAGCATGCTTTTCTCCTAAAAAAAAAAAAAAAACGTAAAAAGACCTTCGAATTTATTATAAAAATGTGTCACTATCCGTAAGTCGAATATGAAAGCCACGATTTTCCGTCGGAAATATGAATCACCTTGGTATTTTGCTTTTTATGGTGGAATCAGCAGCTTTTCTGCGATTGCTATTTATAGGGAAAGACTGCGACATTTGACTTAAGACTGCCCTTTCTGGTGTTTGTCCAGGGAAGCTAACAGGGGCTCCCTTGCATGTAAAATTCAAAGGAATGCCTTTCATCCTCCTAACTTAGAATACCAAATTCATTACTACCAGAGACTGTGCTAGAGACTCTGCATAATTGCTGCTTGAGAAATTAAAGGAACAAATGTCAAAATAACTACTTTCAATGGCACAGAGGTTGTAGATACTTATCGAGAGATCAAAGAACTAACGCACAGTTCCAGAGTGAAAGATCAAACCAAATCCTACACACAAATGCTTTGCCTTTCTCATGTAAATATTGAAAATTCCAATTCCAAATAGAGAAATCTCCATTTGAGAGACTTCACCAGATGAATCGTTTTTTTAAAAGGAGGCCAAATAATCTTGCAACATTTAACATTCTAAAACCTTTGACGGCTTGGTTATTTCTAAGAATACTAAACTTATCAAAACTTCTAGCCTTCATTTCTACAGAATACTTCAATATTTAAAACACACAGGTCTCGATGGAAAGTTATAAAACATTCTCTATTGATATTAGGTAAACAACAAGTGCATATTGTTTACAAAATAAGGCTGGCCAAATTGTTTGATAACTGTTGGCAAGATTATTGTGCAATCTTAAATATGAAGGTAAAAACTTTGGCTACCATTATCATAGTCTAAAATGTGAGTGTGTTGTGTCTACATAGGTAATTTCCATCAAAAGGAAGGAATGCAGACAGAATAAAACAATAGCGAAACCAAGGAAATAAGGCTGAGTGGGAATTTGGAAGTAAGCAAGCAATTCATGCTGTTCAAAAATCTAAAGCTAAACTTTGGTCCGCATGAACCACTATTAAAATACAACAACACTCTAGCATGGAATTGTTAAACATATATTCAAAACCACCCTTCAAACCTTCTAGGCATGTAGATTAAGGTACCTGCTGGAATCTTTCTGACCTTAAGTCTTTGCAGAAGTCTATTAGAGATGATAGCACTTTCTACAAAAAACTGTTGTGGAAATCAATTTAGAGTAGTTGTCTAGCGTGTTCCTTAAAGAGCTTGACATACTCATATGCACTCAATACATGGAGATTCCAAATGGAAAGTGAACATTCCATTCATATTCAGCCGTGTTATAAATTAACTCAAATATCGGAATCACTTTATGTTCTAAGAGAAAGTACAAGAGAATTTGAGTAATAAATGTATGTCCCTTAATTCTTAATATCACTATTACTTCACTGTATATCTCTGCAGAAATTAATAAAAGAATGAGACTGTGTATGTATGCATGCTGAAAAACGAAAGTTTCCAAGCTGATGCTATAGCAGATCTTCAGCACTTACTGCTGGTGGAAGAAAGTTTTGAGCAAGGTGCCATTTTTTCAGAATGCTCATTGTGGATGGAATCATCAAAATTTACTAAGGACACTTGTTTCTAGAAATTGTGTTCTGATGCCCTATTTAGCAAAGCCTTCTGATAGGAATTATCGATCTATCTATCTATATATATATGTGTATATATATGTGTGCATATGTGTGGATATATGAATCTATATAAAAAAGATATTTCTTAGACAGCCTTAAAACATATTCATCAAAAATCTGACAGTGATAGAGGAAACTGTGACATTGTATTTTCAGTCTAACAATTTTATATTGACCATGAATGTACTTGGATGGACCCCATTCATAATGAGCAGTAAAAAGAAGAAAAAAGAAAACTGGATTCAGTTCATAAAATGTATTATTAATCTATTGCAATATTTTGTGGAGTGTCTAGACTCCTTGAAACCTGCTCAATTTCCATTAGGTTTCTTTTCAATATGTCAACCATCACTGAGTCATTTCATTCTCTCCATACACAAAGCATTTTGAGGGGGATTGTCTTCAGTAGTCTAAGTCTATTTATGTCTATAGCTAAATTACAGGACTCTGGGGTTTGGGTTTGATAGCATTTAGTATGAATGACATGGCTAAAATGTTCATTCTACTACTCATTAGTCAATCATTTTAGTTAATGAATCATATAATTTACCTGAACCAAACAGTCCTCTTGGTTAAATGGTATGACTGAATGCAAAATTTTACCTTCAAATTTAAAAGCCAACAGAGAAACCTCACAAAGATCTGTAGTTTAGAAAAGGACAGCTGCACTCGAATGTTTATTGCAGCACAATTCACAATTGAAAAGATGTGGAAACAACCCTAGTGCACATCAATTCATGGGTGGATGATCAAAATGTGGCATATGTATACCATGGAATATTACTCAGCCATGAAGAAGGATGACATAATGCCTTTTGTGACAATCTGGATGAAACTGGAGACCATTACCCTAAGTGAAGTATCTAAAGAATGGAAAAACCAACGCCACATGTACTCATTATTAAATTGGAACTAGCCCATGAGCACACATGTGCATAGAGGGAAGTAAACTCAACACAAAGCAAGCAGGAGTGAGAGGTGAGGAGGGAATGAGAGAAAACCTACCTAACGGGCACAATGAACAACATCAGGTGACAGGCACACTTATAACCGTGACTCATGCATTATAAAAGTGATCCATGTAACCAAAATGTTTGTAACCCCATAATACTTTGAAATTAAAAAAAATCATAATAAGCATACACTTGGCCCAGATTTTTCAGTTTGCCTACTCCTGAGAATATAGTAGGTCGTCAGTTAACATCCTCCATTCCTTCTTGCAAACTGGGACTTTAAGCAAAGCAAAATGTAAGGAAACCAATTTTTCCGAAGACTAACTGATAGAAATAAGAGTGAAGTTCCTGCAACATATTTCTGGTCACCAAAAAATCACCAACTTTCAAAATGAAGACCACAAACCCTTCTAATATTAAATATCAAAATAAATGTGAACTCTACATGCATTTAAGAAAAAAAAATCATAAAAGGGAGTGATTTACTTTGGTGAATCAGTGAGTGACGGCCGTCGCAGGGGTGAGTTCCAACAAGGAATAAATGTTTGCAAAGTGAAATTGTTGGGAGCATGTCCTCCCACCATGCAGTTAAAACAGACACACACATAAACACACACACACACACACACACACACACATGGAGAACATGAAAACTCCACAGGAACACTGGCCCCAGCTAGCAACCATTTTTTTTGTAATCATCGAGGATATAAAGAAAGAAAGTTGAAAGAAATGACATTATTCAAGAATCTGCCATGTGTCCTACTGTTAGATGGGTCTAAGGGCATGCAGGTGACAGGGCAGGTGATAAGGAGATGTGGTCAAGTGCTGTGCATCAGGACCAATAAGAACAGAGGAAAGAAACCACAACAGCAGGAACTTGAGGTTAGGGGTCTTCTCCTTGAGCACATGCAGAAGCTAGGAGCTCGTGCCCTCATTAACATAGTAAAAATCACACCCACCGGTGCCATGACAGTTTCCAAATACCATGGCAACCCTTGGAAGTTGCCCTGTAAATTAGAAAAAGATGAGCAACCACAATTCTGAGGACTGTCCAACCCTTTCCCAGAAAATTATAAATATTTCACCCTCAGCTTAGCATCAAATTAGGGAACCAACATAAAAAGGGAAACCTCATTATGTTCCAGGTCTTGTCCACTGGCAGAGACAGACCCGTTCTCTGGAACGTACTTTCCCTTTGTAAAGCTTCCTGTTTCCTGTAATAAAGCTGCTCATGTGAGTTGCTTGTGCGTGTGTTCACTCCATCACACCGGCCCTGCTTGTGATTCTTCCAAGCAAGGAGCCAAACAACCGGGATGGCATCTCTCTCTAAAACCTACCCTGACGCTACCTACATGCCATTACTGCAGGTCAGGGATGTCTGTGCAGGCAAATTCACAACACTGTTTAGAAAGAAGAGTTCAGGACAGAGCATGTCACTTCACTCCCATTTCAGTGACCAGAGCAAGTTGCAAGGCCAAGATTGGTTTCAATGGGACAAGATATCTGATCTTCTCATGGGAAGAGCCAGTTTCTTTCTGAAAATGCCCAGTTGTGAGGGACAAAGATATATTTGCAATAACGCAAGCTACCACACATTGAATAGGATAATAGGAGAACCAGTTCTATTAAGAAGGAAAGGGAGTAAGCTGAAGAATAAGTGCTAAGGTGTCTTAAATGTCCCTTATAGGATGGTGACCGTTTTTATTTCTTTCTAAGGGTTCCTCTTGCTAAACGGTCTCCGACAAGTTAACTACTCTGATCACAGTTCACTGACGGTAAGTGTTGATCAAGATTTAAACTCACACAGTGTAGAATCAGAGCAATTCTAGGACACACAAGTAGAGAAGCATGTTAAAGAATGTGAATGGCATATTGCAAAATATGTATTAAAAAATTGGCCAAAACTGCAATCTTTTAAAAAATCATCAATATAAGTCTTTGCCCATATTTGTGTGTATGTATTTTAATGGCATCTGACAAAACATCTTAAGATATTTTCACTTAAAGCATGTGGAACAACAGTGTCATTCTTTCACATCTAATGAAGTGATGAAAAGACTAAAGATTTAAAAAGAATCTAACAGCGTCAAAGAATGACATGTAATTCCATAATATCTGATTATAATCCTTATGGTCAAATAAAGAAACTGAGAATTCTGGTAATGTGCATAGAGGCTTCCTTCATACAAAGTTTTAATTGATAAACACTGATCATTGATGATTATTTATCTATACACATGTCTTTTTCTTTTGTGTCTCCATTCACATCCTCATCTGCATCTACGTCTATTTATATTTTCTAAGTGAAAATTAAGTAGTACTTGGAAAAATGAAGATCTCAATGTAGTTATCATGTATGACTATTTCTTTCATCCATGAATCATTGTGTGCTTTTTTTAAAGTAGGTCACATTACTAATTGTGTGTGTGTGTGCACATATGTACACGGGAATTAAATGAGTTGATGTATACGATGCTACTCTGAAATCTATAAATCCATTAACCACAAATATGTAATGAATGTGAATTTAACACGTGTTAAGTATCTCTCCCATTAGAGTCACAGAATTTCTTTCTAGGTGACCATAAAAGTGTCATTTTCAGCACACCCTCTTGAGTTTACATCTGTATCCTGCAAGCATGCTTCATGGATACAACAGGCCACCTTCTACAATAGTGGCTAATTACGGCAGTAATCGTCCAGGGACGTGATGCCCAGGGCATATATTAATACAATGAATATGTCTATAAAGTGTAGTGACTTCCCAGGTGACCAAAAACCTTTGTTCCTCTTGAGAATACCTACCCCCTCAATTTTAATTGCTTTGATAAATTTTTGCCGTCATCTCACAGCTATTGTTAAAAAGATCAATATGATGGGGACGAGATTCAATAATCATTTCGTAGAGTGAAATAGCATGTCAGAAGCATTTATTTCCATAATGCAAATAAGCGTTACAATGTTCTGACAATCCATTGTTAATTGTTTTAAATTGCTTAATCGATGTGAACCTCTGAACCTCTAATTTTCAATTACAGGCGATATGAATTTACCACAATAACAGAACTAATTTCAGAATATAGCATCTAATCCTGTAATGGTTACATGCAATATCAAATTTAAAATAAGTTGGTACCCAGAAGGAAAGGGCTTAAAATACTACTTCATTAGCATTGTACTATGTAAGCCTAAAATGTTCCATAATTCTGGCAGAGTACCCAATTCGTATTTAATCCCATTTAAAACATTCTACTGAATAAATTAGACTCTAAGGGAGCTATTCAAATCAGGTCTTAAAAAGATAAACAGCACTGGAAAATTCAGGCAGAGAACAAGCCTTCTGCATTTGGCCAAAAGTCATTATTGGGTTCACGTCTGCAATGAATACGGACTCAATTACTAGAAATAATGGAAATGTTCATACTTCACTCCAGTAACTTAATATGTTTGCAAGATTTATTATGCTATATTAAGCAAAGGGAGATTATACTATTGTAGGTGAAGGTGTTATTATTTTAGAATTGAGAAAACTTGGGTCTAGATACATAAAAAGAATATTTATAGATGGAGAAAGAGAACAAGTTCCTAAGAATAAATTGAGAGAAAAAGTAGGCACTTTTCATGGACAGCATAATTCTGACAATGTTTGTTAAAAACTTGGTACCATAGTGAGGAACAGGAACACTGTAGTGTATAAAGAACAAGGAGTCTTGAGTGTTTGTCCTTGTTGGAGTATTGCCTCTCTGACCATGAGCAAGACAGGTCATCTCTTTGAATTTTAGTTTATTTAGCTCTTGGTCAGGTTGGGAAAGCATTCTGACAATTTTCTTTTTGCTGTAAAATCATATACCGCTACCCATGGATACATGTATACATTAGTGAAAACACTGAATTAAAATAGTGTATGGCATCAACAACAAAAACTTCTATTCAATTTAGTCTCTAATTCTACCTGTTCCTAATTTTTTTTTTTTGGTGTCTTAATTTGATAGAGAACAAAGCATGACATAATTCTTTTTTTTTTTTTTTTTTTGAGACAGGGTCTTGCTCTGTTGCCCAGGCTGGAGTATACGCATGTGCATCATAGCTCACTGCAACCTCAAATTCCTGAGATCAAGTGATCCTCCTGCCTCAGCCTCCTGAGTAGCTGGGACTATAGGCATGCACCATCAGATAGAGCTATTTTATTATTATTATTATTGGTAGAGATGGGGTCTTGATATATTGTCCAGGCTGGCCTCAAACTCCTAGCCCTAAGGGATCCCCCTGCTTTGGCCTCCCAAAGTGCTGGGATTACAGGACTGAGCCACTGTGACTCACTCACATAAGTCTTTTTTTTTTTTTTTTTTTTTTAACAATTACAAATGGGGATTTTCAGAAAGGAAGGGAAGACGTGTGAACAGAAATATCACACTTAAAAGCAGGAACCCAGGGAGGTTGTGGATAGAGATGAGCAACCCTGTTACCGAGCGTATTGCCATTGACATTAGGAAGGAACCCATCTCAATCCATTCAGTCTAAAACAACCTTGCACTGAGCACACCAATTTAATGCTCATTTTATACAGATGCAGCACTTACGCCCCAAATCATGGAGTTCTCATCTTTGTTTCTCTTGCAGCCTCTCCTTTCACCTACAGGTAAATACGCTTGGCTTTGCAGATACCAGATGTTGCAAAGATAATTCTCTCTCCCTCTCACTCAACCACCGCTTCTCAATTTCACATTGCAGAAGCTTCTAGGTGGGTCTGTTTCTAATTGTGTCAGTTACGGGCTGAGTTGTGTCCTCTCCCAAATTCACACGTTGGAGCCCTAAATCCCACGTAACTATATCCGGAAATAGAGCCTTTAGGGAGATCATAGAAGATAAATGATGTAGTAAAGTAGAGGCTCTAATCCGATAAGGTGGTGTTCTTGTGAGAAAAAGAAGAGATACCAAACCTCTCTTTCTCTCTCTCTCTCTCTCTCTCTCTACATGCACAGATAAAGAAATTATGCAAAGACATAGTGAAAAGGCATCCATCCGCAAGCCAAAACTAAGAGAGCCCTAGTCAGAAAGCAACCCTGCAGGCACCTTAATTTTGGACTCCAGTGAGGACACAGCGAGAAGGCGCCATCTATGAACCAAGAAGTGAGTCCCCACCACACACAGACTCTGCCACGCCAGGATCTTGGACTTCCAGCCTCCAGAGCTGTGAGCAACACATGTCTGTTGTTTACAATCCACTTAGTTTATTCCATTTTCTTAAAGCAACCCAAACAGACCAAGGCAGGGACTCTAACAGCTTCAGTGCACGGTTAGATATTCTAATTATTAGTTGAACTAACTCTCTGTGCAAAACTAGCATGCTGATTGAAACGGCTATGTGACTGAGCAAATTTTCTGAATCAAGACACATGGCTTATAACAATTAGCAAACGTGTTAAGATGTTTCTTTTAAATTTTAATTATTTTTTTACTTACCAATGTAGTTGTTATGTCATTACTTTCTTATAGGTCTAACAACAAAATACTAGAGTAATGAAATGGTATACTTGAAGAAACGTGTCCGATGGAATCCATGAAAAAAAATCATAAGCCATTTTAATATTTCTACACTGAATAAATTAAAATGGCTTATGATTTTTTTTCATGGACTGTATTGGACACTTTTCTTTAAGAATTCCATAGAGGGACAAATTATTTAAAACGCGATTTCACTTTGCATAAAGTTCTTTGTTTATTAAAAAGAAAATCTTCAGTCACACATGGTACACAAATCTCAGGAAGTCAAAATAGCCATACCCAGCACCCTTTTGTCTCAACTATTATATCTGGATAGACACTGACGTTGGTCATCTTTCCCGTGTGTGTTTTTGGTTCTGATGTAAATATTTTCAAATTCTTAATAAAAATCCAGGCTACTATCTGGCTCTCAAAAGCAGGTCCAGAAATAACAGTGAATATGTTTTCCATAATAACATTTCAGAAGAAGCTCATTTATAAAATGACCCTTGGAATAAACACATTATGATGACACTGAGTCTGAAAAAGATCTTTCAGCTCTAGCTTCATTTGGAGTTGTTTTCATAATTTATGAGAAGCAAGATGATTTATGGAAAAGTTCATCGATTAAATCAGATTTCTGAAATGTTCTGAACTTGGGGTCATCTAGACTTTTCACGAAACATTGTGTTTCTCACTAAAGCATGTTCTTCGAGAGACATGTTTGAGAATCTTTATGTACAAAGATATTTCTTGTAACCTTTCGTACATACAAATGAATACTAAAATATTTATAATTAACCCACTGCAATTCCCCAATCACAGGGAATCAGTACTGGGCTTCCCATGGAATAAATGGGGCTGTTCTTAGTAATCTGAGGCTTGATATCTGAGCAAAAGGACATCACCAGATAGGTATGCAATAAAAAACAACCTTTATAGTATTTCATATCTGGAATCCTAATATTAAAACAACAATAAACTATAGGACAGATAACTGCACATTCCTGTACATGCAATAATGGGAAATTCAAATCTCTTGCCGAGATATTTCTGATTCTCTTAAGCTATCGTTTTACTCTCAATACCAGCAGTGCTAATGATTGCCGGTTTTCCCAAGGTCACTGCTAGAAGCAGAGACTCCACCTTGCACGCTGACTTAATGGGGAGGGGGCTTACCTCATGTTCAGGGTGGGAACGTCCAGGGTTATTCATGAGTGCTCATGAGACATAAACAGCAAAGAAGCTGCTTCTTGCTATTGAAAACCATTACAATCCTGAAATAATTACTTCTGTTCCCATATTCTCTTTTGCATTCCTACTCAGCTCATTCCCTGAAGGTTCCTGACTCTTGTGAGCAATGGATCAGGTTGGTCTATCCATCTATCTGAGAGGTAAAATGCTGTAGTGTGGTTTGCTGGTTGTTCATGGCAGTATTCCCAGAGCGACCAGCTCTTTGAGAATAGATTCCCCATTAGCATTACCTATATTTAAGTATCTAACAAATAAAGTTAAAATTCAAATCAGTCCAGTGTACTACTTGTGGCAGCAAGATCCTATTATAACATTCAAGATGGAATCTATCGTCAAAGCAGTTTTTAATATTTCTTTTTTATTTTATTTTTAATTGACAAACAATAATTGTATATATTTTATGGGGTACAATATGGTCTTTTGATATATGTTTCCATTGTGGAATGATTAAGTCAAGGTAATTAACAAATCCATCACCTCACATATTCATTTTTTTCTCAATTTCATTGAAGAAGGTAGAAATTCTCCACAGCCTACATAATTAGGGACCAATGTATAAAGCCTGTGTTTTTATGCACATATATGTTTTAGCATCTGCCTAAATTAACTGGTGTGGCCAGTTGAAATCAGAGAAGATTACCACTGATATTAAACAAAATGGTATTTAGCAGCTCTCAATCGCAACAATGTATCAGGGACAGGCATTATTAAGATTACAGATGGCTTCATCACGCACCCAGATTTTCTGATCCCGTTGGTCTAGGGGGTGGTGATTCATACACTGTCAGTCCAGAGATCATACTCTGAGAACCTCCAGTTTATGAAATAAAAAGATCAAAATTTTGCATATTTTTAAAGTGATAAAAAAGTGATCTGATGAAATAAATGCGTTAATTTATCCCTAAGATTATTAGATATAACTCACTGCCTAAAGTGGGTAATTCTTAACGACTACTAAGTGAAAACAATCTCTTTACACTTGGATATTGCTTCACTTCAGGAAACATCATTACTAAACCCATCAAATATAGTAAATGGTATCAATTGAATAAACCCTCTGAAATGTAATTAAAATAACAATTTGTGTTGACTCTCATTTAAGGAAAATGTTTCTTTGATGAAGAATACATTCAATCATGACTCTTTGTTCTTAAAAAGTCAAGCAGTACTATGTTCTTAATGAAAAGTTATGACAATAAGTGGTTTTTTGCATCCATTATAAAGGAAAATTTTTGAAAATCTAATGGAAACACTAGTAATCAAACTAGGTTAGTTAACTAAATAAATAGCTAGCCATGCCTGTCTTAACAGAAAATTACACTGGAAATTTATGCTCACAGCAAAACTCTGGAACAAACAATGCTGAACTTCTGCATGAGAACAAGGTTGCTCTGATAAGAGGTATTCCTGAAAAGTTTAGACTAGTGTTATTCTCAATATTTTAAGGAAGACTGCTGGTTTAAATAAATTTCTAGAAGATTATTTCATAACATAATTAATCTCTCTATCACATCTACTTTCGAAATAAAGCTAATTATTGCATCAAATTTTTACAAATGCCAGGCAATTAAACTAGTTTTTTAAATACAGAATATACACATATTAGACCTTCCCAGTTCAGAAAAATCATCTTCTGTTTGATATTAAAATTTTGCTTTACATAAAATACTGTTCATTGATTTTTCTGAGTATTCTCCTATTTCATGACAGTTGCCTCAACTTTTACTTCTATTAATATAATTTGGGAAGCCTCTGTCAGTCTTTAGGGGCTTAACTGCTGTCTATAAATAACATTTCCCAAACATTTGCTAATAAACTGTTCTCTTTTTATTATGCAATGACAGTGTCACATGTGTTCTTATATTTCATCAATGCAAAATGTATACACCAACACTTGACAAAACCAATTAATCTACAGGCAGTATTTTTTTTCTTTCCAGCACTCTGTTCCCTTAATATGCAACTACAAATATTTTCAGGAAAATTCTGTTAAGAATTCTCTGCAAAAACACTGCCATCCTCCCATGATTGGATAAAAGTTTTCTTCAATACTATTTGTATGTTAAGATTGCAAATAGGTTCTTGTTCATAGATTTCCATTTTAAATTCATGATTATTTTATGGGATAGATTTCCCCAAAGTTAGAAACCAATATTTCCTATGTTGGAAACTAAACTTGCGATGATTCACAAAGAACATCAAGCAATATTGTTGCTGGTAATATGAACAAGTCAGATACATTATATATACAATATGCTTTTAATGTCTACAAAGCATGCTTAAAGAGAGATGATATTGATTTTTTTTTTGTCAATGGGAATAGAGAAAAGAAGAGTTTTGTGGACATGGTATAGTTTGGTTCTCCCAGAAAACAATCTTGAGTCAAGACATCCATTTTACAAACAGTAAAATGGGGGGAAACGTTTTCAGGGGTGTGGATAAGAGACACAGGGGCTCAGATGAAGCCAGCAATAGGTTTTCATGTTCATTATCCCTTTGTGTAAGTGAGACTCAGTGTCTCTGTGAAACTCCAGCATCCCATGTAGACACGTCTCAGAATTACTTCAACCCAGGAGCAAGGAGGTCGGGGTGTGTGTCTCCCAGCTCCCTGGTGGGCACCAATCAAGAGCGTTTCCATGGCGCCGATGGCCTGGGTGGCTTCATGCTTGCCTTTCTGTGGCCATCCATTGTCCCCTGGCCAGGAAAACAGCAACCAAAGCAACACACCAATAGCCAAGCAAAGCCAAGCAGGACCACCAGACAAAAGGTCATTGTGTCTAAGTAAGAAAAAAAATCGCTATGTACAGGTGTAAACACCATGAACTATGACCATCACTGGGGTCAAGGTTACTTTTTGTTCCAAAGTGCGACATTCATTTTCCTGTTCTCTTTTCATTCTGTGAAAGTCAGAGAAAAGAAACTAGTCAGCACTGGTGAGGTGTTTAGGGATTTACATTGGCAATGGTGAAAGAGTTAGAAGCAGATTGGTAAAAAAAAATGCAAAGGCACCTCGCGAATTGACTGAAAGAGCCATGGTAACAGTTATCAAAGAAGAGTGATAGCAAAAGAAAAATAAATCAGACAAATAAAAGAAAAAGTGATGCTACCACTTTGGGACAATGTTTGGCAATCTTGATGGACACTAAACGTATATCTTTCTTAGGATTTAGAATTCCCTGTCCTAAGTGTGTATCCAACACACCAAATGTGGGGTCCACCAACAGATACATAAACCTTTTTTTTTTTTGGATAAACAAGTTTATTCCTAAATTTAGTCAACATACATAAATTGACCTAAAGACCTCAATAAAAGAATAAATTTTAAAACCACTTGGAAGCCCATCCCGAAGTGATTTTCCAAGGACAGTAACCAGATGTAACCTAACCCAATACCATCTTCACCAGCAGAGGTTCAATGAGTTCTTTCCCAGATATAAT
Source organism: Eulemur rufifrons (assembly GCF_041146395.1). Taxonomy (NCBI): domain Eukaryota; kingdom Metazoa; phylum Chordata; class Mammalia; order Primates; family Lemuridae; genus Eulemur; species Eulemur rufifrons. Next base: position 141,334,792 of record NC_091012.1, read on the forward strand.
GAGCATAATTGAAATGTATCATAAGGATAGTATTTTCAGAATAGTCATTTGTTCTACAATGAACACTACACACAAAATGTTTTGACTATAAAACCATGAGCTTTATCTCTTGGGTGTTTTCCATAACGGGAGATAATTTTGGTTGCAATAAGTCTCTACTTAAAAATAATAATAATGATAAGTCTGCTATATATTCTTAACTAACTTAAAGATATTATCATATAGTTTTTTAGGAGTTATATTACAAACTCCACAAGGAAAAGAACTTAGGAATCATCTCCTCTTAGCAGAGGAGCAACATCAGCCTAGTTATGAGACCAACCACAACACAACGGAAAGCTGCACTAGCTAGTTCTTCAGAATGTTAGTAACACACGATGCTAGTGCAAATAACTCATTTTAGTCTAGAGCCATTACAAATAAAATCCTCCGGTTACTGTTTGCGCTATCAGCTAGCGGGTTAACACGGGGCAGAAGGAGGACTTACGCAATGATTCCTCTTCAAGAGCTTTGCTAAATATATATGGTTCCTTCACCCCTTCATCCTTGGTAGCTTAATTTCCTGTTCAAATATGGCGGCATCGTGCAGGTTCTTGCAGTGTTTCCCATCCTTTCTGAGACACTAAGTTTCACTTTTCTTCTTCCCTTTATGTTTTTTTCATATTTATTTCCAACGATTGGGAAAGGGGTGACCTAAAATACCTAAGGATTCTGGCGTGTGGCTCAATCTCCCACCTTTTCTCTCTTTAACACCAAAATACTCCCCGTGACCTTCTTCATTTTGCTTCAGCCATACTTAAATTTTGGGGATGTGTCAAATTGCTTCTGCTTTTGGAAAGGTGCACATTCTAGTTTCTGTACTCGGACGCCACACATATCAATCTTTTTTTTTTTTTTTTCAGTGACTAACTCTCAATTACCATGTACTTAGTTACTTTACAAAAGTGTACTGAGCCCCAACAGTTGTCAGGCGCTGTGCCAGGGGCTGGGGACATGAAAGGGTGACAAAGGGCGCGAGTCCTTCATTCCTGGAGATTATGTTTTAGTGGAGAAAACTTGAAAGTGAGCAACAAGTAAATTAGATAAAGGTGTTCCATGTCTGTCTCTATCATCTATGTATTATGTATCTATCATCTATCCATCCATCATATCTACCTATCCATGTATCATAACTATCCATATACCATATCTAGCCATCATCTATTTATCAATCTATCCAATCAATCTATCATCTAGTCATTTATCATATAGATCTATCTATTTCATCTATCTGTTTTGATCTCCATCTACCCCCATCCATCCATCCATCCATCCATGCATCCATCCATCCATCCGTCCATCTATTCTATCTACATATCTGTCATCTATATATCTATCATATCTGTCATCTCTCTATCTCTCTACCATCTGTCCTCTATATATCTACACATCTCTTTATCCATCCATCCATCCAATTAGCTATCCATTCTATCCATCTATCTATTTACTCACTTATCCACCTATATATTTTCTTTTCCCTCATTTATTTCCTAAGCTCTCCCCCTTCACCTTAACCAGAAAGATTTAACTAATGCATAAGAGATATCCTAGTCCTAGATCTATATTTCTTTATCTTTATTGAAATGCCAACATTATTAGAAGCTTCACAAACTTTTAGTGGCATGTCTTGTGTCTCAAAGGCTATCATTAAATTGTAATGATAATAATACTTAAAACATTTTAAAATATCACATTAGATTGTTATAAATGAAACTGTTATTTACAACATAGAATTATTTGCTGTCAAAATCAAATTGATTCAATGGAACATATCACGTCCTTTTAGTGACTCTGTTATTGTCCATCACAAGTAAATAATGTTCGTCACTCTTTGGTGTCAGGAATCAAATAAGGCTCTGGCTGATCTTGCATTTCATTGGGTGCTGTGAAAGTATTTAAATTTATGAAAATAATGTATGTCACATTTAAGGATGGAAAAACTTAAATGTCCATTTAAATTGTTTTCTTTGCATATAATTAAAAGGTCACATCATTTGAATTTGGTGCTGTTACACACTTTTTCAACATGAAGCAAAAATAAATCAGAATCACATTAACTTTAATTATATAAAATGAAGAAAAGTGACAACAAAAATGGCAATTACTAAGCTACCGATATTCTAGTGAAGAGGCACAATCCTTGAAGTAGTATCTTAGGTAAGAATCAAAGACACATAGGCAACTGTGTGTGTCCGTTTATACGATCCCCAACTTTATTCGCATATACCATTGGCAGGGCAGAATCTAATTGCTGTCAAAATATATAGTGTTGATAACACTTAACACTAGTGGATTCCCTTTGAGGACTGCAGACCGTGGCTTGAAGTCTTCAAACTCATAATGTCATCACCAAGCCTGGGTATTTAGAGTGCTACCTTCTATTTTCTCCTCTGGATTAACGATATCATGCCTTCGGTTATTACAATTTCAGCCAGAGACGGATGTAGGGACCACATCTCATTTTTCTTTTTTTTTTTTTTTTGAGACAGAGTCTCGCTCTGTTGCCCAGACAAGAGTGCCGTGGCGTCAGCCTAGCTCACAGCAACCTCAAAGTCCTGGGCTTAAGCGATCCTACTGCCTCAGCCTCCCAAGTAGCTGGGACTACAGGCATGCACCACCATGCCCGGCTAATTTTTTTCTATATATATTTTTAGTTGGCCAGATAATTTCTTTGTAATTTTAGTAGAGATGGGGTCTTGCACTTGCTCAGGCTGGTCTTGAACTCCTGAACTCAAACAATCCTCCTGCCTTGGCCTCCCAGAGTGCTAGGATTATAGGCGTGAGCCACTGCGCCTGGCCAGCATCTCATTTTTCTGTTGAAATAGTTTTTCCCACTTAATCGTTTTAAAATTTGTTTATTACCTAATTTAGAATGATTAAGTTCATTCTTCATATTATTATTATATTTTTTTTGCTTTGGAAATTGAAGCATTAATGTATTTATTAATAATGATGGTGATAATAATCCCCCCTGATACAGACACATTAAGAGAGAAAAATTAAACCAAAAACTTTTTTTTTAAAGAGATCAGGGGAGAAATCCTATAACATTTGTACACCCTGTAATATTCTGAAGGAAAAAAAAATTTATGCTAAGTGAAAGGGAAAAAGAAAAAGAAAAGAAAGAAGCCAGTTACAAGAGATCAAAAAAAAAAAAAAGAAAAGAAAAAAAGAAAGAAAAGGTAATTCTAAGAGAGTTAGACAACTGTAGCTTCTCTTAGGGAGAAAAGGATTTAGGCATTAATTTGCAGTGTTGCCAGTGGAAAAATAACTAATATGTATCCTTGAGATAATGTGTGGAGTATGGCGATATAAATACACATTAAGTGCACTCCTAATAAATTCAATAGGGCACAAAGTTGCTAGGACTGACGGAAGGTTCAGGAAAAGCCACTTAATGCACTTGAAATACCTGTCACCAGCATGTCTTTCCAATGGACTCGTTCTCCGTCCTCATCTGTGGGTCTCACGGGATATCCACAGTACACATCTTCTATTCTCAACAGGAACTTCTACTAGCTAATTCATCACACTGAACCCCGAATCCTACCTCCAGCTACTCTCTGCTTGCTTTGATGTCATGATCAATGGCTCAGGTGCAAGCTACACTCCCAATTCTGCTGCGTCCGTGCACTGGGATGCTGATATATTATCTAATCAGCTCATTTTCCTCTGCCAGACTATAGAGAAAGCAATCGGTATACGTGAAGGAGTGGTATGGGACATAAATAACATGCTATAGATAAATGAGTTGAGCATGTCAGGCACATAACACATATCCAATAGATACTATTGTAGCGACTACAAATTAAATTTACAAATGACTAGTTATACAAGAAAAAAAAAAAGCACACATCATGTTAAAAGTCACGATGAGTAGGAAACAAAATGGCAGGCATCTCTGGGCACCCCAAAGTCAGGGAATACAAGGAATGTATCACAGTGAATTACTCAGAGATGGTACTATTTATTTTTCTTCATTGTACACCTTGGCTATAGGCTAGCTCACATGGCAGAAATACATCCACAACCAGATGGAAAATGTTGGCCTTAATGATAGAAGATTTGCATGTATTATTTTCAGTTAGAATATCGGATGTCTGAAATATCACAGGGATTATAATCATGTTTTCTTTTGCGTTTTTAGTTTTTTGGTTACGTGAAAGCAGGAACTTGAATCTAAATTGACACACACACACACACACACACACACACACAAACACTGGAAATGGAATAAATGAAAGTAAGATAAATCATGTTTTTCCTAATTTACTTACTCCAAAAGAGAAACTTTGAAGGCAAAAATAATATCAGTGTATGGGGTGTGTTTATGACATATATCAAAATAAACTGTATGTCAGTACCAGCTCAGACAGCAGTGACATATGTTTAAATTGACTTATCCCCTTTTTAAAAATAAGTATGCCAAAGTTATCTCAGATTTCAGTAATATTCAAAGGATTATGTGAGACATTTTTCTCGGACAACAGCTTCATGCTATTCCATTTATGCAGAACTTTGAAATTAGGAAAAAATATTATTTATCCATATATTTAGTATTACTATGCAAATGTTTTTGTATTGACTATCTTTTATGTTTTTTTTTCAGTGACCTACCTGTTTTCACATGATATCATTATCCTCTTTTACTCTCTTGGCCATCTGCAGGCAAAGTGATTTGCTAAACAGATGTATTGGAGAAGTCTTTATTTGTACTAGCAATTCATGTTTTTCCATTCTTTCTATTTTAAACCAAGACATGGTTCCCTCATGCTTTAGATTCTCACAATTTATTTTTCTAGAATTAATAGTCGGAAGCCTATTTTCCCTTCCTGAGATAAGCAGTAAAAGTATTTTTGAATGACATTGCATGTAGAAGAGATGTATTAATAAATATATCTAAACTAAAAAAAAATGGTGACATTCAAATTAGTGGTGGGGAACTTGTATCTATACACAGTCTTATCTATGGATCAGATCAGTCAGGAAATCAGTGAAATACAAGAACAGCAGCAAGAAAAAGACTTGAACAATATGGGTCTGTGTAATGACTAATGGGGTATTTTATATTTCAAATTGATTGTATCCTTGTTCTCTGCTCACAGAAACCGAGCAAAGCAATGTTGATGATCTCCACCTAATGTAACCAATTAATACAATTGGACCATTTTCCTTGCACTCATTATGTTCTTCCTCTGGAAGCCCTGAGAAAGAAAATTCAGGACACCTGATATTTTTCTCCTAAATGATTAAAATTCTTATTTGCCTTTAAAAATTCCAGGAGCTTTTAAGTAGCAAGTGAACATTTTGGAGGGGAAAAAAAATCTTTTTCTGAAGTTATAGAGTAATTTTATTTTCCCCAAATGCCTTAAAGATGCTATTGATCCAAGTGGTAATTAGGTTTTCAATCGCTTACAATGTATAACGAAGAAATCCTATTTTATAAACGATTGTGAAACTAACTTAATAAAGCCGGGTAAAAGGGACCAACCTAGGGAAAGAGGACCAGACCCAACACAATATTACAACCTATAAATCTTTAAGACAATCTCAGCCTTCCTTTTAGTCCTTAATCAGAAGTTAAAAGATATATAAACCTAATAAACATCACAGACAATGAAGAGATAATTTGACAGTGGGAAACCAGATGCTCTGAGACCAGACCCCAATTTGATAGACTGGAACATGAACGGATTTTAATTTGCCTCCCAGATAGCGCTCAGTGGCGTACATGGCATAAATCCAGACATTAAAACACTCCAGAGGGCTAATTGGAACAAGTGAATTTCATCTGCCACGGTGATTAGAAAATGGCCATCCTTCAACCTTGTGTCTTTCGATTTCAATTTTTTTTTCTTTTTTTTAACATTTACCCAGCAATCTGTCCTCTGCACTGGTGAATATAATTCATATATGCTGCATTTTCTACATAGATTAATCATCAAAAGCATAAGATTTGATAATCACAGCATTTGGAGAAGAGAAACTGCTCCTTATGTAAGTGAACATTAACCCCTAAGAGTGGTTTCTCTCCGGGGCTGGTTCCAATGGTCTTAAATGACATCACTTCGGCGTCCTCTCTCTTCTGCACCCCTGGGAAATCATTTCACACCAGAATAGATTTTGCCTTTAGGAATGTCTTCAAGTTGAGCCTGAAAAACATTTATCGAGGAGGACCTCATTACACTTTGAACTTTCTCAGGCAATTCCTGGATCTCCCCCGGCAAGGCAGAATGTGATAAAGGTCACCCATTGAACTTTATAATTTTAGACATAAAATGAGCTGTGTTAGCTTTGGGAGCTTCCCATTTTAACTTTCGTCAGTAAAACTTTCACATTCTGCTCTGGCATCACTGGATTTCGATATCGTCTGCTTTCTTTTATTTTGCATATGTTATTCTCACTTTATCAAAATCTATCCTGTGCTCTTCATCAATCTGTTGAAGGAACATCATGGTATTATCACTATGGACAGCATAAAAGTAATATCTTCTAAATACATCTTTAAATTTAATAACTATAAATGGTATGGGATACTTGACTATACACTTTATACAAGTACATATATGCATATATAACATTTAATGATATATACTGGGAAATGTGTGTAAAGGGTGGAAGATAGAACTTGAGATTTTTGGTTAGATAAAATTTGCATTTCTTCAGTAAGTGTATTTGGACTCAAAGGTTTAGGCCCCAAGAGTAAATGAAAGGGCAGACAATTTACACAAGTAAATATTTATGTTTGCTAATGGTCCTAGGAGAAAGCTCTTCCTTCTATAAATAGCAAAAATGTCCCATGCATTCCTACCAATCCAGGCAGCCCTGGCAAAGAGAATTTTTCATTCTTGTAAATTTATGCTTCAGTGAAGGGTATAGAGAATGTGGATAAGTGTCCCAGAAAAAAAAAGTATCATTTAATGCACATTTTTGGTTGAGTGAAAGTAATAGAAGGAAATTATACGTTTGGAAAAAATCTTCTCAAACATGTGAGATCATGAACAATACACTAAAATGAATATTCCTTTAAAAAGGACCCTTGAAGATTCTGCCTTGAAACAGTAATAATCACATGGCTCCAATGAAGCAACGTGCTTGCTTGCTTAATGCAAAGAAACTTTAAATAAAGTTAATCTGTTAATGATATTTGGAAATGAGCTTTATCTCTTGAGTGTTTTCCATAATAGGAAATAATTTTGGTTGGCATAAGACAAGTCTCTACTTAAAAAAAAGAAAACACTAAGTCTGCTACATATTCTTAGCTACTTTAGAGATATTCTCATGTAGTTCTTTCATTGATATAATGAACATAAAGGAAATGCATCACAAGAATAGTATTTTCAGAACTGAATAGTCCTTTGTTCAACAATGACCACTAGAGACAAAACTTACACTTGCAGAGTTTCTACTTCAGTTGTGGGAGACAGAAAATAGACAATAAACACAATAAATAAAGGCATTCCATATCCAACTGAACAGCCATGCATGGTGTGGGAGGACAAACAGGGAAAGGAAAAGCTGCAGGTATCTCAAAATACCTTCAGATTAATTTATACTGTGTATCTATGTGAAATAAAAAGTAATAAACAAGGATACATTGTATCAGTACATTGTATTACAATAACTGTGACACTAAGAACAAGTTAAATTCTTTCTGCTTTTAGCATGCTGGGTGTTTAATGTTACATGACCCTTTGCAATAAACGGTGATCACAAGATGACAAAGCGTCACATCTCAGTTACTAGGAGCGCCTGTCTGTGTTGTTCTAAGCCATAGCCCAGAAGATGTACAATTGAAGCAAAGGAACCTGAACCACAGCATCCCAAAAAGTCCCTTGTGATGCATAGAAAGTTGCATCTAGCCACAGTAATTTAGGTGCTAAGAGGAAGGAAGAGGAATTCCTTCAACAGCTTCTTATGGAAAATCACAGACCATGGTACCTGTGATAGGTCAGTGTCCCGAGATAGCAGGCCACCAGGAAATGCTGGGATTATAAATAAGATACTTAAAATAATGTTTAGGCTGGGTGTGGTGGCTCACCCCTGTAATTCTGGGAGGCCAAGGTGGGAGGATCACTTGAGGTCAGGAGTTCAAGACCAGCCTGAGCAAGAGCAAGACCCCATTTCTACTAAAAATAGAAAAAAGTGTCTAAGTGGGGTGTTATGTGCTTGTAGTCCCAGTTACTCGGGAGGCTGAGGCAGGAGGATGGCTTGAGCCCAGGAGTTCGAGGTTGCAGTGAGCTATGATGATACCACTGCACTCTAGCCTGGGCAACAGAGCAAGACACTGTCTCAAAAAAAAAAAAAAAAAGAAAAGAAAAAAAAAGAAAAAATGTTTAATGTTTTTAATGAAGATTTATTAAGGCTTATGATAAATAATAAAAACAAAATACACAAGAACAAAGATAAAACTTTTAATTTATAAAAAAAAAAATTGCCCTAACATATACTACTCCAAAATTACCATGGTTAACATCAGACATTCTCTCTCTCCCTCCTCTCTCTCTCTCTCTCTCTCTCAACACACACATACACACTTCACACACACGCCTCCTATTGGCTCTGTTCCCATGGGTAACCCTAACTAATGCAACTGGATTGTTCATCTTTGAAACAGTGTGAATGGACAGAAGATTGCAGGTCTTTGGAAGCCCAGGTGTGGCATAGAGAAGAATGCAGTGTCTGTTTTTGCAACTTTTCCTCTACAAGAACCGTCCTCCAGCCATGTCCTTGAGACATGCAGATCAGGTTGCTGCTTCGTGTTGCTGAGGAAACCAGTAAAACCCAAGGAGAGAAGCCTCAGCAGAAACAGACTGTCCCAGCAGCTTGGTCTTGCACATTCAGCCTCCAGAACTGTCAGAAAAATAATTTTCTGTTAATTAAACCACCCAGATTTCTGTCCTTTGTGTCTAATCCATTTGAGCTGCTATCACAAAATATCATAGACTAGGTGGTTTATAAACAGCAAACACTCGCACAGTTCTGGAGACCAAAAGTTCAAGATCCCAGCGTGGCAGAGTCTGTGTCTGGTGAGGACTCACTTCCTGGTTCACAGATGGCACCTTCTCGCTGTGTCCTCACATGGTGGAAGGGGCGAGGGAGCTCTGGAGTCCCTTTTATAAAGACACTAAGGCCATCCATGAGACTCCACCTTCATGACCTCATCACCTCCCAAAGGCCCCACCTCCTAACACCAACACCTCGGGGGTGAGGATTTCAACATATGGAATTGTGAGGACACAGAATTTAAGACGATAGCACTTTGTTATGGCAAACCTAACAAACTAAAACAATACTGAATTCAAAACACCTGCATATCCCTCCAGCTATACCTGCGGCTTAAGGTAGACCTGTAATTAGAGTCCACCTTTTCTTCACCATCCTTTCCAAATCATAGTCATCTCTCACCTGAGTAACTGCCATAACCTTTGGACTAACACAGAGCGCAGGTATATCAATTTAGCCACAGGCCAATCAGAGATCTTCCCCAGCAGGTACCTTTCCTAAGAATGCCAAGGTTTCAACCAACCTCAACACACCAGTGAAAAAGGGAGAGTACAGGACATCCCACATGGCTCTCCTGGTTCTTGTTCTCATAAAGACCACACACCATCTGGCCCAGAAGAATGAATGCTACCCATAAATAAGGTATTGCAGGGTTAGCTCAGACAGCACGGTTTCATTTAATGCATGACACATCATTTTTCAACCCAGCTTAGGAGACATCTACGGAGGTATAGCTTGTAAATTCATAAATTTGTGATCGAAGTACTATAGCAATTCTAAACCAGAGATAATCTGCAAATGAATTGCATATACAAGAATGCACCTCCCATCAAATATCCTGACTCTATCTTTAGGAGTTGAAGTTCTAACCGTCAGAATCTCAGAGCGTCACACTATTTGGAGATGGAGTTGTCTCAGACGGCATTGGTTAAGGTGACATCGTATCGGGGTAAGCTGGGCTCCTAACACAACATGGCTGGAGTCTTTATAAGACAAGGGTCACAGGAAGACAGAGGAACACAGAAAGAAGCCCTCGTCAAGACAGCAGCACAGTTGAAATGATGCAGCCACAAATCAAGGAACGCCAAGGATGGCCGGCAGCCCACAGAAGCTGAGGGCGCACAGCCGTCCTGACATCTTGATTTCAGATTTCTGGCCTCCAAAACTATACGAGCATGGATTTCTGTTTTATGCCCTCCAGTTTGCAGTTCTTTGTGATAGCAGCCCTAGCAAATAAATGCATGTATTTATCAGGAAGTACAGTGAGCAGGGTGGTTGCCAATACATTAGCCTGTGTCGCTGCCTTTGTAGCAGATCAGGTAGTTCAGGTCGTCTGCTTTAGCTGCTTCTTCCTCAGGTCATGCCCAATAATAGATAAATAATTTCTTGCCACATATTTCTCTGATTACCTTTTATTAGTTTGCTTTCAACAGATTCTGCACTGTCTTATTAAATAACCATAAGCCTGCTGACACCCTGGAAAACCAACAGGACAGGAATTCTCAATTATTTAATGGGTTACAGGAAATCCTTTCATTAATGTGCAGGTCGTGACTATATCCTTTCTGATATACTTCTATGAGCTCGTCACCCACGGTTATCTAAACATCTTTAGCACATCATTGGCAGTTATTTAAACATTTCATCAGCGTGTGTTGAGGACAGAACTTAATTGAGTGTATTCATCTTTTTGTTTGTTTTAGGAAAATTGACTTCCTTTGTAAGTTTCAGACTTATTTTATCAATTGGGAGTTTCCATTCAGCTCTTCAAAATATTTTCTCATCTTCACTAATCACTCTTTATATAAATCGTATTTTTATTTAATCTGATCAATGAACTTAAAAGCCTTTGTTATACCATAGAATTGCAGCAGAGAAATGTAAAAGTCATACTTGACAACTCTCATGTATCAGTTAAAAATCGCAGTCTCATTCCTTCCCAACATAAATGAGTTTTCTCCGTGACTCAGGAAATTCTTGATCCGTCTAGTGTGTAAAAATATCATTTCTGATTTCATGACATAGTTTTTAGTAAATGCCATCTTTCTGGTGTTAAGTGGAAGGATGCCTGGGTGCACCACAAAGCTGGAAAGAAAAGAAGATGTTATCTGTGTGTACAATGGGATTTCAGGGGGCTTTGCCCTGCTGCCAGCAAACATATCCTGTAAAAGGCTCCATAGTATACATTTTAGATTTGGTGAACCATACGATCTCTGTTGTGACCACTCAACTCTCCCATAGTAGCAGGAGGCAGCCGCTGAAAAATGCTGACGAGTGGATTTGGCTGTGTGCCAATAAAATCTTATGTACAAAAATAAAAGTAAGATGGTAGTGGTTGAGTTTGGTCCACCTGTACAGTTGCTGACCTTTTTTCTCATTGTTTTGAATTTCCCCTACCAGGTACAGCAGAAACAAATTGGAGAAACCATGTTGCTTCTTTCTTGGTAATCTACTGTTAATGTCTCTGTACCAGCCTCCCTACATATTTCATTGTGCTTCGAGCATGTCCTTAGCAGAGTTTCTCTTCTTGATTTCTTCTGTCTAGATGGGCTCAGAGAAGTTTAATTTAGCAAAGCCACTAAGCTTAAGGCATGGGAAGAGTCAGCAGAAATCTTCAGAAAGACAAAGACGCATGTTCATTCATACATGATACCCATTCCAGTTTTGTATTCAGTTAAAAGAAAGGTGATCACAAAATCATCTGTCCTGGGCTACAAACATGTAACCAAAATGTTTGTACCCCCACAATATCCTGAATAAATAAAAAAATTAAAAATTAAAAAAAAAGACATAAAAAATATCGTCTGTCCTGACACATTTCCCAACTCTTAACTTCATCTTGACTTTGTTCCACCTCTTCTGGGGTCTCCAAAGTCTCCCACATTCATCACTGAGTGTTTCAGAACATCATCTTTATCTTCCACGAAGACCATGTCATCGAGTACCAGGTTCCAGCCATCCCAAGAGATGGTGCCTGCAACACCAGATCACTCCACCCAGTTCAATGCAAAAGGCTCAGGATTCCTTGTCTGACATTGAGCAAGGAGATCTTTCCATCTCTTGGTTAATCTTTTTCACACACAGATGCTATGGCTTCAACCGAAACCTGATACTCATTTTTCTGATCAAGTATATTCAGTTCTAAATCATGATTCTCAGGAAGGAATGTGAATTATTCCAGGAGTGGGGGGAGATAGAATGAATTTGTCTTGGCACAGGAGTCAGGGGTGGAGAGAAAGACAATCTCTGGTCCACTAGCATTGATGATGCACCACCTGTTCCTTAGAAATACCGTCAATTTCTTGTTTGTTTCAGACCTTATTTCCTAACACCCATTTAAACAGTGATACCTAACTCAGTTGGTTACTTTTTCTTTGTCTTTTCATGATTCATTTCTTTTGAATGACTTTTTCTTTTTCATCATGCAGTCCCATAAGGAACAGAATATTCTGGTCAGTTATTGCCCCTTAAATGTTCTTTTGGCTTCCAAAGGGAAAGAATATTAGCAAAAATAAACTCCAAGATTGGAGAGCCCCTATACCTTGGCATCTACAATGACCTGAGCTACTGATATTAATTACAGTGTTACTGCAGTAGTTTAAGGCCAGGATAGAACCACCTGCACCCAGAGCCAGCCCAATACATTGGAAAATCTGCTACTTGAAACAATGCCATGTAGGATTAATTGTTAGAACTACAAAAAAATTCAAATGAGCAACATTTCACTTGGTCAAATCCAACCATGGCTGCCACCAACTCAACTAGAACCTCAGGAGGAAGTGATTAGTGTAGATGCCACTTTGGACAAAGCCATCTTACACTTCCTCGGCTGTGGACTCCAAAGTCCTCTCCTTCCTTCCTGGATTAAGCTGGAACTACAGGACATGTATTTGTCCTCCATATTTTACCTCTACCTTCTGGCAGAATGGCATATTTGTCTTCAAGGAGGTGACTTTAACTTTTAATGACATCAGAATCTGGTTCTAAGTGAGGAGATAATAGACTTGCATGGCAGGTGGCTATCATACAAGACATTCTACCTGCAGGGTTATTTACAATTCTATGTGTGCATGTCTTTGTATATAGAAATATATGAAAAGATATGCACTGAAAGATTAGAAATGGCTAAACTCTACGTTATGTGTTATGGACAAATGCATCGTTTATGGTGTATGTTCTCATGTTTATAAAGTTTTCTACATAGAACATTTATAATTTTGATCAATACATCAATCAAGTATTTATAAAAGGAACTTTTCTTATAACTATCTCTCATTTCCCCTTCGCGAAAATAAAATTCAGCCTTTTAAAACACTGCATTCTAAGATGATGATTATAATACATAAATGGTATAAATTTAATCCTTAAAATAATTCTGAAAAAATAAAGTTTCCCCATTTTTAGCAGCAGCGGACAGATCCTAAGACAATGTAAGAAGATTCCCCGGCTTGGTGAATGGTAGAGCTATTTTTGGAACATTGGCTGTTTAACTCTGCAGCCTAGTTCATAACAGCATTGCATTTGGATTCTCAAACTGCTTATGTAATAATAAATGCAGATACCTTGGGGCCTTTCCAATGTTAAGGCCAGAAATCTATAATTCTATAAGCATCTGAATCCTCTCCAATACAAGCAGATCTAGTGCCACACTTGGAGATAGACTGTTACACTGTGTGGCCATGAAATGATTCCTGAAAATAAATCTCAGCCCTGACTGCAGAGACACAGTTCCAGAAAGAATGCCAGTGTTTAGCATCTGTGTTGTGGGGATGCCACTCAAAACACTTTGCAGGCAGATATCTTCCTGATTTGTTAGTGAAACTTTGCACTTTAAAATGAAGAGACTGAATATATAAAAATAGGGTTTGCGGCACTCGAATGTTTATAGCAGTACAATTCACAATTGCAAAGATGTGGAAACAACCCTAGTGCCCATCAATACATGAGTGGATTAATACAATGTGGTATTATGTATACCACGGAGTTCTACTCAGCCATAAAAAACAATGGTGATCTAGCACCTCTTGTATTATCCTGGATAGAACTGGAGCCCATTCTTCTAGGTGAAGTATCCTAAGACTGGAAAAACAAGCACCACATGTTCTCACCATCAAATTGGTACTAATTGATGAACAATAATGTGCACATAGAGTAGTAACATTCATCAGGTGTCAGGCAGGTGGGAGGGGGAGAGGGGATGGGTAAATTCACACCTAATGGGTATAAGGCACACTATTTGGGGGATGGGCACACTGATAACCTTGACTCAACTGGTACAAAAGCAATTTGTATAGCCAAAATGTTTGTACCTCCATAATATTTTGAAATAAATTTTAAAAACAGTGCCTATTAAGTAACAGCAGCTTCACCTCATGGCTGGTAACGTCTTTTTAAAACATTCTAAAACATGACTAACTGCAGTCTAGATTGCTCAAGGTATAAGAAATCCCGTGAAGCACTCTTGGCATAATTAGAATACAGCAACTGTCACATTCCAGGTGGTAGATGACGCCTGCATTTTGTTTACAAGCTCACTGGTCATCCCAGGTTCCGTGTGATATGAAAATCAAATGCAGACAAAGTCATTCCTCTTCTCAGTAAATGTAATTAATGGCTTTATGCCTCAAAAATTTCTAGTGAAATTGGTTAAATAAGTAAGTAAATAAACAGATTAAGTGCTTGATTGACTAAGATTAAAGAAAATAATTTAACATAAAATAACGATTGTTTTAAGGACATCTCCAAAAAATTCAACTTCACCACCACAATGGTCAAATTTAAAATGTCATTGGAAGTGAATTTTAACATTTCATAATGTGAATATTATTCTCTCTCTGTATGTGTTTCCTCTCTCTAAGTGGATTAGCTCAAGTGAAGCTTTCTCTATGAAAGCTTCTCTATCTTGTGTTAAATAAAAAATAAAACAAAGAAATTGATTCTGATATTCAACTCACTCCAGTGTTTTTGACTGTCTCGTCTGTGCAAACACAATCTCGACATCCATCTATTCTTTCAGAACTCATATATTTCCGTTTCCATTCTACATAATACAAAAATCCTGACATTGCCTCAAAACTGTAATCCTAAACGAAGTCATCATCTTCTGAACAAGCTATTTTCCTTCTATTTTCTGTTTGTTGTTTAATACTATCCTCATGTTCCTGGCAATCCGTGAATAAAAGATGAAAATTTAAATCTTTGCCATTTTTCTACAACCTAGTAATCAGAAAGACTATAATGTCTTTCAAGTATGTTTTTTTCCCCATTTTTATATCCACTCTAATTTAGACTCTTGAAACTTAGCATCTCCTCTCCCACAGCAATCTTCATTCTTTCTCACTTCAAACACTTTTCTCTTGATATTGTGATTTTAACATGTCTGAAATAAAATTCTTATATCAGAGGCTCCTGACCAAAATTATTGAATGTTTTCTATCGCTCAAAACCAAAATTTATCATTACATCGATCTTCACTATATCTACAATCTTTGGTTTTAACAATGAAGTTCACACAACTTAATTGATACGTATATAATTTTTAATAATAGCTATTCTAGTCACTGGGATGCAGCTGTCTCACAACTATTCATGGCACATTGAAAGGCATGGATTTCCTCTGTTATTGGTTATTTACCCTTTTAATACTTGTAATGACAAGTCAGGATCCAAGGAGGCAAAGGCTCCTATCTCAGAAGCCTCTGAACGTCAACACGCATCAGTTAATGGTAGTGTCATAGAGAAATATTATCTTTGACTATACGTGCCAAGATGGTGAAAAGGAAAAGATTGGGGAGCCCTGAGTTAGGAAGAGTTTTTGCTGATTTAACCTTTACCAAGAATACAATGCCTCAATTAAGATAAGAGGACTTTTATTTCTTAGGCAAGATTTCAAGACCTATGTAGGAGACCCATGTTATTGGAATCCAGCCGTCTTCTGCATTACTGCTTGGCTTTAACTGGTGCTGTGGTTTTTGTCTTCATGCGTGATCTAAGATGCTCACTAACATGCCTATATTTCTGCCAGGAAGGAACTGGCCAATACAGAGAGGGTTGCACACACATCCCTGCAAGAGCATGCCCTCTACCCAGCTCTTATTGTGCAGGAACTACCCACGCCAAGCTTCCAGGAAGCCTGTTAGGTTCATCTGTGTGGATGCCCCCTGGTCCCCGGGGTCCCAGTGTCAAGAATGAGTCCTGGTACCAAGTTGACCTGATGACCCAGTAATCACAGACACAGAGCATTTTATACAAACAATTTATCCCAACAAAGAAAGAATGAAAGTAAAGGAAGCTACACAAAGGAAAAATACGTTCCAGACAGAATGGAAGGGGACAGTCCCCACTAGGGGAGAAAGACAGGGAAGGCTGAGCACAGCTGCCTTTTATAAACTCACTAGTTTGTCCCGCCTATCCCCTGGCAGGATTGGTTGCTGTTTCCTGCCTTTAGGGTGATTGACAGGCTGTAGTTATATAAAAGGTTACATAGCAGTTGGTTATGTAACAATTTCCCCTTTCTGCGCATGCGTCTTCCCCAGAATTCTTCAAGAGGCTCCATCCTAATTAGATGGTAATGAGCTAATTAGATGGTAATGAGCTCTAGGTCAGTTAAAGGTCACCAGGAACTTTTACTGTGTATGTTCCCACCAGGGAACAGTTCCTAGCCACAATTTGGTTCCTAGCTACAATTCAGTCCCAGCTCTCCACCCTTAACCACTTCCTTGCCACCTGTATACCCTCTGTCTGAGCTAACAAGACTACAGAAAATATAGTCTTTATTTTCAGTAGCTTTGTGTTCAGATAAACACACAGGACTTTTTCTTTCTTTCTCTCTTTCTTTCTTTCTTTCTTTTTTTTTTTTTTGAGACAGAGTCTCACTCTGTTGCCTGGGCTGGAGTGCAGTGGCGTCAGCCTAGCTCACAGCAACCTCAGACTCCTGGGCTCCAGTGATCCTCCTTGCCTCAGCCTCCTGAGGAGCTGGGACTACAGGCATGAGCCACCATGCCCAGTGGACACAGGACATTTTTCTGTTTGGTTTTGGTTTGTTTCCCTAAATAATAAAACAAACAAACAAACAAACAAAAAACAGGAGACAACTGGTATTCTCTTCCATAATTACCAATGATTCATACTGGATGACATGGGAGATGAAAATTTCACCCTTGAAGAGACCAAGAATTTACAACAGTAAATTTTAGAAAAATATGGGTTTGAGTTCACTCTACTAAACGTAGAGTACCAAGTGTTTTGATATTTTTGAGAAGCAGTAGAACCATCCCTTTTGAAGGAAACAGACCTCTATATAAACATGGAAATATTAAAAAAAAAAAAAGTAAAGTAAAATTTCTATACATCCATATATAAGCCCTGGAAGTTATTGTGAAGCCGAGAGTAGGTATTACCGGAAAAAGTAGATTGCTGAAGTTCTTCTGAGTCTATTTCTGTCAAACTAATTTGGCTTTGATAACGGTGCATGTTCATGCCAAGGTAGTGTTGCATTTCATAGGGAATGATAATTGGATGTTTTTGCTTATGCTCGGTGCAGACTTCCCAATGGCACTGGAATACAGATATAAAATTTAAGAACAGATTAAAGGTTTAGAAAATATTCCATGCCCAAAAGAGAGGCCAATAGAAGTGCATATCAGAGTTAATATTTCTCTGTGAATATTTTAAGGGGAAGCCATAGAAATGGGATGAATATATAATCAAGCAGGGGGGAGGGGACTAAACCTACCTAATGGGTACAATGAACAGTATTTGGGTGACGGGCACACCTACAGCCAGGACTCAAGCATTACAAACATTATCCATGTAACCTAAAACATTTTTACCCCCTGAATATTTTAAAATAAAAAAAGAGTTAACTTTAAGTGGTTTAAAAATTTTTGCAGTATTAGTTTTATTCTATTCATAATGCCTTTCCTAATACTGCATTCTACTTAGACTATAGAGTCTATAATGAAGACTCCCTAAAATCTTGCCCATTCTTGAGAACATTATTTTCAAGAGATTTTTTTTCTTTTTCCTATTGGAGCAATATTTTTTTCTGTTGGAGTTACATCTAGAACACCTCGTGGCCTTGTGCTTTTTACAGACAAGACGATAGTCTCAACTTTATGAAAAGGTATTGTGTAATGCAGTTATTATGAGTGATCACAATCATAAATATAGGTTATAATTACAGTTAAATTAATGTGATGACTAATTATTGGCCAAATTCTCTCCAAACACCAGTCCATAGAATATGCAAATTAAAGTCCACTCTCAAACAGAGCTCTGAAAATGGCTATATAGAGAGCAAATTGAAATTAATTATGTCTAGAGCAATTTTGGAACCATTTCAAAGTCATTGATTAAGTCTATTTCACAATTACATTCTATCCAAATATTTAGCACCTCTTATACCTTCAAATATTGTGAAAAATATGCACAAACACACATACATCAGATGTATACATAGATATACAGTTATCTCATACATAGAAATAATATTATATATTTTTACTTAAAATCTATTACACAAATTATTATTCCAGTTAGGACAGAAAATTATCTAAGCCTCTCGCTCTTCCAAGTGGATCAATGATATAATGATAGTTCTTGTTAAACCTACTGGACAGCAAAGGATGCCAAAAAAAAAAAAAAAATCCTAAATAGATTGTGTACATAAACCTTTCTTAGGAGAGAAGGGAGCCCGGCCACAGAACAGCAAAGGGAGAAGGCATCAGACATGGGTAAGGTTAAGGAGAATCCAGTTGAAAGCAGTAAATTTTGAATAGCTGCACATGAATGGGTTTTATCCAATACCATCCCCAGAAACCACGCACATACAGAAAACTCACAGCCGCCTGCCAGTTTTCCTGTGGACTTTCACCCAGTGCGGAGGGTGTGCAGTATGATGAAGGATGGAGGAAGGGCGGGAGGATCTGTAAGATGTCCTTCCACGGCCAGGCGAGTCTCCATAGCAGAGAGGTGCTCTGAAGGAGCAATGGGTCTTCCACATATAGCTCTCTGCAAAGGTGTGAGCAGCGCAGGACGGGTAAGGGACATTCCTGTCGGCACTCCAAGCCTTAACACAGTTCAAGACTAGTTAGCAAAGTCCAGAGTGAAGCCGGGGAGCTGAGGAAAAATTCACACGAGGAATTCTGGACATTTATGTTGTGTACAGCATCTGCCCATGCCTAAGGCTAAGTGCAAAAGGGTAACATGGCTTTGACAATGAGAGACCTTTCTTAGACCTATACTTAGTAGGCATCCTCACTGAACTATCAAACACTTACATTTTTAGTGACATGCATCTCTCTCATCATTTATTTTAAACTATTAGAATGATGCACTCTTTAAAACTCAAGCCTATATGGAGACATTCAGAATTAGAATTGATCAAAGAAAAAAATATATATGCATATACAGACACACATTTTTTTTTTATAAAGCATACATATCTGTTCAAATATGTTTCTTAACCACATACACCTTACCGTATAGTTTTATAATGTTGTCTCTGTAAAGATTTCTCTTTTGTATCTGAGTGGGAGAAAAAGAGGAGGAAAAAAAAGAGAAAGAAAGAGGAAAAGAGACAGAGACAGAGAGAAAGTAAGAGAGAGAGAGAGAATATGCAGTTGTGAAAAATATCCTCTCATGTGACAATATGCACTACAAACTCTCCACCAGGACTGTTCATGTTCAACCTCCAGAGCAGTAATCTGTTTTATCTATTCTTGTTTTTTTTTTTTAATCTAAGACATTTCATTTTCATTTCCCTGACCTATAGGTCTAGCTTCTTGCTGTCTCTATTCTACCCACACACAGGGATGTTTTCCCACTTTAGAAGATTTACAAGGATAAGATGCCTAATTACCACCATAACCATATTGGTCATTTGCTAATTGTTTCCAAGGTGCATGCATAACTGAATACCTTTATGAACCTTCTGTCATTGCATTGGGCATTCAAAATTTTAAATTTTTTTTGTTTGTTTTTTATTGCTAATTTTTTTTTTAATTTCAGGGTATTGCAGGGGTACAAATGTTTTGGTTACATGGATTGCTTTTGCACTGCTTGTGTCAAAGTTACAAATGTGCCCATCACCCAGATAGTGTACATTGTACCCATTAGGTGTGATTTCACCCATGCCTTCTTCCTCCCCACCATCTGCTTCATTTCCATTGAGTTTTACTTCCATCTGTGCACATGAGTGCTGATCGGTTAGTTCCAATTTAATAGTGAGTGCATGTGGTGTTTGCTTTTCCATTCTTGCCATACTTCACTTAGGAGGATGGTCTCGAGTTCCATCCAGATTGTTGAAAAGGGTATTAATTCTTTTTTTAATGGCTGAGTAGTACTCCGTGGTATACATATACCATGTTTTATAAATCCACTCATGTACTGACGGACACTTGGGTTAATTCCACATCTTTGCGATTGTGAATTGTGCTGCTATAAACATTTGAGTGCTAGTGTCTTTTTGATACAATGACTTTTTTTCCTGCTGGATTAAATGGCGGGCGTTTTAGTTCTTTGAAGTATCTCCATACTGTTTTCTATAGAGGTTGTACTAGTTTGCAGTCCCACCAGCAGTGTATGAGTTTTCCTATCTCTTTGCATTCACACCAGCATCTACCGTTTCGGACTTTTTGATAAAAGCCATTTTCACTGGGGTTAGATGGTTTTGATTATGGTTTTGATTTGCATTTCCCTGATCATTAGCAAATAAGTAGGTTTGTTGCCAAAGTGCTTCATTGCAAAAGCCAGAGGTTATTTTTTCTTTTTATCATTTTTATTTCTAACTCCATCCTCAACTTCCTGTTTTCAATATTAAGATAGTTCACCAGCGTCTGTAGCCATATCTTCATATAATCAAGGCTTAATAATCTAAAGGAAAGGAGAAACTTCCCAACATCCCAAATATCCTCTCTCTGTTTAAATTCTTTTCCTTTCCATTCACCCCAAATTCTGTAGTCAATGGTATCCTCATGAATGATTCCAAGACCCTTAACCAAACGTTTACATAGTCATTACTTCTGAACTAATTATAGAATAAAGAGTTCACAGACTGGGATAAACTTCTCTCCAATGATCTTTCTTCCCGAGATGTCATCTCTATAACTTTCCCTCACACCTTTTGTACGTCTAAGGCACATCCAGGTCAATCACTGCTACCAAATAAGAGCCCATTTTCCCACCTGCGAATTAAATCATCCCTGCAACTGGGCTCCCTTCTTCTCTATGAAGAACCATGTTTTTGTTTCAAAGTCCTGCTCACTTACCAACTTTCTCTTGAAGGAGCCTTGTTCTTGCTGCAAGTCGACCCATGCCTGCTGTGCAATCTTTGACCCACTGGACCGTCACTCTGATGAATTTATCACATTGCATTTTGCAGCAGAAATCTGCCTGTAAGTGCAAGTCTTTTCAACTCATTCCAAAGCTCCTCCTGAGCAGAAACGGCTCATATCCTTAGAATCCCATAAAATGTTGGTTTAATGGAATTGCCTTTTAGAAAGCCCGGGACCTGAATAAAATTGTACAAAGCCTGGGTACAATCCTTTGAACTCAAGGTCAGAGAACAGTATCTACGTCGTAGTCTGAGATCACAACTGTTATGCAATGTTGTACAAGGAACTTCAACTCCCTGAGAATCAATTTCCTTACCTGTCCAACCAGAAAGTTAGCTGTGATCATTTTAAAGTGTCCTGCATAGCGTGCGCTTTTATGAACGTTACCATTCCTGAGTGAAGAGAATAAGGGGATGTTAATCTTGCATGAACTCTTTTGTAAAGACCATTAAATATTCCCTAATAAGAGACACCCATGGATTGCCTGTGAGTGAGTTTTCTGGAAGCTGGCTGTCGAATTGGCATTTCTTACCCACATTGAGCTGGCTTCTATAATTTTATGGTACTTGCCTGATAAAATGATTAGAATTTTCTCAAGCTCATTTTTGACAAACTAGGGTAAATTTATTTTTTATTTTTTTATTTATTTCAGGATATTATGAGGGTACAAACGTTTTGGTTAAATTTTATGTCTTTGCTCCCGAATGTTTATGGCAGAACAATTCACTATTGTAAGGATGTGGAAATGACCCAAGTGCCCGTCAATTCATGAGGGGATTATTAAAATCTGGTATATGTAGACAATGGAAAATTATTCAATTATAAGAAACGACAGGGATCTAGCACCTCTTATATTTTCCTGGATTGAGCTTGAGCCCATTATCCGCAGTGAAGTATCACAAACTAGGGTAAATTTAAAAAAAAATTTTTTTCCACCAGAGGGGAGTTGAGCTAAACATCTTTTCTCAGGTGCATCAGAAAATTATGGTGGGGAATATAGAATTTAAGTTATATGCTTTTGCTTCTACTTCTAAGGAATGCCACTTCTGATTTGGATATTTCACGAGCAACAGAGAAATGCCTACACTTCATTAAAGGTGAAAATCCAAGATGAGAAGCTTTCTGTTCTGCCAGTGAACAGAAAGTGTGTTCCACCTTCAGACATGCTGTGCTTTTAAAGGCCAGAGCTCAAAGAAGCCACAGGTACCAAAACCATTTCAGAAATAGACGGTAGGTGATTCCCACCCATGAGTTCAGAGATTGAATCGAACCAGCCAGAGATTAATTGGCAGTGAGGAGACTGAAGATGTCAACTATATCCTGTAACAATAAACAACTGAATAAAAACAAAGATTATGTTCTCTTTTTTTTTTTTTTTTTTTTTTTCATGTGAGCTTTTCCTTTGTTGTTTTTGTTGTTTTTGTTCTATTTCTGTTCAGGAAGCCTCTTTGAACAAAATGACTCTCAATGAAGAGGTGTCTAAATGACATTGTCAGTATCACTATAAAATTACATAATTGAGTTTGCTTTGTAAAAGAGCGTATGCAATTTACCTACCACATAATCTATGTTTCATAAATTATATGCCTCTCTTCTGAGGTTCATCACAAAACAACCAAACTTTCAAAAACAATTTTAAGGCAGGTAATATAGATTATCCTCTCCTGAATTATGCTAGATAGTTTATATTCTGCATCTTTCAAAATGGAAAAGACATTTTAAAAAATGGGATGGGGAAGCTTAAATAGCAGACCACCAAGTGAACTTCAGAAAATAGAACATAGTGATTACTTTACATGAAAACCACAAACATATATGCTCACCACATAACCTTAAATATGGACTATAAATCTCACATTTTTTTCATTTTTTTAGATACAAAATTAAAAGCAAGACAAGGTAAATGGCTTGTGAATAAACAGCTATTCAAAGTCACAAGTAGGCATGCAATTGAGAAGAATAACCCCAAACACTGATTATTTTCCTCAACTAGGCATCCAAATTTTAAATGTTATGTATGTGACTGTAATGTTTGCTATGTAGGGCTGCATTTACAAATTCAGAGTTTCAATATATCAAGCCTCCAGAATAGTTTTTTTTTTTTTTAAACCTTGACTAAAATAGGCCATCTTAAAATTTATATTGCAAATCAATACTGTAATTTTCATCATACGGACTGTATTTTTTGTATGATTATACTAAATTGATCTTAATGATTATCTTCACAGCATATGATGTAGGCAGGGAAAACTGGTATCATTTTACTAATTAGAAAATTATGTCCATAACACTGAAAATAATGCTAAAATTCAGCCTTTTTATATATAAAAAACGGAGGTAGCTCTTAGCTAGAAAACATGGCAAGTATATTTTCAAGGTGTAGGGGGTCAAATAATTGTACCATATTAAAATATGCATGTATGTTTATATTTCAAGGAGCTTTTATTTAAAGGTATTTTATATAGTTCTGCTCATGTGTTTTGACTTGGTGTCTGGAAAGAAAAAATTAAAAAAAAATAAATTAACAAAAAGTATTGCTGAGAGCTAGTGATGTCTCATTAATTAAAATTGCATGCAATTAATTATCCAACGAGCCAGGGCCCTGTGCCAACCACAGACAATAAGCCACCTCCCATGTCAAGATAAGGAACCGTAAACAGAATGGGCATCAGAGAAAATTTTCAGGCAACTCAAGTACAACTTGGAAAAGAGAAGAATTTGATGGCAGGAGATAAGATTAGTATTGCTTGCAAAAGGAAGCTATGATCAGAGACACAGTACCAAAAAAAAAATGAAGTTTGAGTCAAATCTTATGTATACTTAGAAGGATGAATCATCTTCATACATCATTTAATATTTGGAGGAAATATAAATATTACCTATTTCTCACTCTCTCTCTCTCTTTTCCAAACAGAAACAGTGAACGAAGATTCTGCATCCAAAGAGTGACTCCTATATTCCTCCTAGACGCAAGTTATAGCATAATTTTTCGCTGGCTTTGTAGGTGATCACACCATTATAGTGCATAAAAGCCATTTAAGGAAGTCTCTGGGGGTTCGTAACGACACATTAAATTAATGGGTGAGGAACGGAGACTGTTATTGTCACTTGATCCTTTCCTGTTTAATTGGCTTAAAAGAAATTCCATTAAGAGAATTTCTGCATCAAATAATTATTCTGTCAATTCTACTAAAATAAAATTCAGCCAAATGTACTGTTTTATGAGGTTGGCCAAATGGACTAGAGTGGTCATTTTAAAAATGTTAATTTTAACTCAACGTTTCTTGGACATTTGTGATGGGAATTGCAGATAAGACATAAATTGTGTTCCCAGAAGTGCACCTTTATTTATATATTGATGGGAGAGTATGATTAACTTTAATCTATCACACAGAGATGGTGTAAATATGCAGAATGAGTGAGGAAGTTAGCAAAGTGGCAGTGTGCATTTTTTTATCTTCCACCATCATAATATTATTTTGTAACTTATTGGTCGCTCTTCAATATATATTACCCAATATATGCCTGAGGGTTTGGAGCCAAGGGAATTGTCACCACCACACACTAACTACCAGTGGTTAAAATGTGAGTGTATTTCTACATAATATTCTAAAATATTTCTACCGAGTGTTCAGAATCAAAGAGAAAAATGCCATTTCTTTAAACTGAATCATTCTTGCAGCATAAACAAATACCTTTTGTCTACTGCTTGTGATACACACTGTAAGATATGACTATTAACACTAAGGCCAAACCTTGGAAAGAGTAGTCACATGGGGTAATTATTTCTGAATTAGCCTTGAATTAGCTCTTTCAGTGATCAAAAAAAGTTAGTATTCTTGTTGAACTGAGATCGATTTTTTAAAATATTTTTTTTAAATTTTAGAATATTAACAAGGGTAAAAATGTTTAGGTTACACGTACTACCTTAGCCCCACCTGAGTCAAAGCTACAAGCCTGCCCATCCCCCAGACGGTGTGCACTGCACCCATTAGGTGTGGGTTTACCCATCTCCTCCTCCCCCACCACCTGCCTGACACCCAATGAATGCTACTACCATATGTGCACATAAGTGTTGATCGATTAGTACCAATTTGATGGTGAGTCCATGTGGTGCTTGTTTTTCCATTCTTGGGATACTTCACTTAGTAGAATGGGCTCCAGCTCCATCCAAGATAACACAAGAGGTGCTAGTTCACCATTGTTTTTTGTGGCTGAATAGAACTCCATGGTGTACATATACTGATGTCTTTTAATGCTTTTATCAAGGAGCACACAAATGTCTGATATCACTAGGCACTAAAATTTATGTTTTAAGGTAAAACAGTTATCCAATAATATCTTCTGTGTTGTGTTGATGAACAACTTGGGAAAGCGTCCTGCCTCCAGAGATTCACATTCCTCTCTCCACTTAATAGCATCTGCATCTATTCAGGGAAAACTTTAGCATCAAAAGTTCTTTTTTTTTTTTTAATTTCAGAATATTACAGGGGTACAAATGCTTTAGTCACATAAATTGCCTTTGTACCATCCGAGTCAAAGCTACAAGCAAAATTTCTTATACTAAAGAAAAGAATGTTATGTGTGTGTGTGTGTGTGTGTGTGTGTGTTACATACAATCCTTTATCATTTTGGAAGTGTGTGGATTCAGATTGTGTTTGCCACAAAGTTGGTGGGGTCTTCCCTGACATTTAGCAGGCAGAGTTTACACATGTGAACTAATCTCACAAGATGCAGACAGTTCTGAGCAAGGAAGAATTATCCTTGCAACAGTTCTATGTCCCGAAATCTTCCTAGATATACATGTAGGTAAAAAATATATTTATAACCATTTGAGCTTAAAAGCTAAACCCATTTCTTATGTGAATATAAATAATGTTTTGGGGCTGGGTGGTAGCTTACCCCTGTAATCCCAGCACTGGGAGAGGCTGGGATGGGAGGATTATTTGAGGCCAGGAGTTTGAGGCCAGCCTGGGCAACATAGCAAGATCCCATCTCTAAATATATACTTATATATCCGAGAGTTGATGGCACACGCCTGTAGAACTAACTACTCAGGAGGCTGAGGCAGAAAGATCACTTGAGCCCAGAAATTGGAGGTTACAGTCAACCATGATTGTACCACTGCACTCCAGCCTGGACAACAGAGCAAGACCCTGTCTCTAAAGAATAATAAAAACAATAATAACGTTTTGCATGATTCTGATGCACATTGAATTTTCAATGAAGATATTTAATTATGAAAGTCTAGGTATTTTGCTCTGTGTAAAGCTCTTTTCCAGGTAAACGTTTCTTTCAAGATAAAATAACATCAAATTTCACTTAGGTTGCAAGCAAATTCAATCTGAAGTAATGATTATTTCTCTATCACTAAGATTCTAAAGAAACTAATAATGAGTTTCCTGATAGCCATTCAAATCTAATTCGAATCGTGGTACCCAATGAAAGCATGTTCTGCATTTCATATACAGACATGTAGGGTAGGTCAAGGTGAATGTTTATTTGCAACTTGCTCTCCCCCATTTTATTTTCCCCTTACCACAGGGAAGCTATTCCCTTTCATTCAAGAGGAGTATTTAGAAAAAGATAGATTCTGGGCAACAGTGAGATTTTCGTTCAATTTTTTTGTTTTATTTCTCCTCTGTATGTTCTGCCACAACGTGAAAACACCAAGTGTTTTGCATTTTGCATTAGTTCTATCAAGTTTTACTATTTGGGAAATTTAAATAGCACAAACACTTTGTAATAGTGGATGATTCTATGGTTTTTCCACCCTACCAAAAAAAAAAAAAAAAAAAAAAGATAGAATAATGTCGTTTTGGACACTCAGACTTCCAGAGTTTATTCCTCCTTTGAAACCTCACTGCCTTGAATAAGAAGCCACGCAAAATGCATTTGGAACACATGTCAAGAACACGACCCAAGAGATGAATATACTATATTTTTTTCATGTAATTTCAAAAAGGCTATTATCCGAAGAGGTGGCCTGGAAGCACCCTGTGATTTATGAATTGCTCCAAATGGATCATTCCACAAAAAATGGAATGTCCTCATCAAACAGTTGCTCTGACCAGACCCAGCCAGGGTCACAGCCGTTCCACATCCTTAATCGCCATGTGTACCCATCTTAAGCAAATTGCTATGAAACGGCATCGGAAGCAGAACCGCCTTAAAATAGTTGCCGAATCTCCCTGTGTCAGGTTAGAAGGTGAAAAGAACATAACAGAGATATCAGAGCAGGGGAATTTCGCCTGCAAAGATGAACCGGAAGGAGGATGATTTAAGCCCCGAGCTTTGTAGCCAGGTAGTGTCTGCATTCCGTGGCTGTTCATCTTGTTACTGTATCACAAAGGGCTACAGGGATGATTTGCACACACACAGCCACACGGCTACAGCTCCGGAATCTATAACAGCCGCTACACCTTTCTTTATTGGTCACACCTGTAAGCACTGAGGCAGCCCGTGTTGTTGAGTGGAGGGTGTTTCAGAGACGAGGAAACATGGATGGAAATGGACGACATTACGATGTTAGGCTTAGTAACCGAAGCCAGGCACAGAAAGACAAATGCCCCCTGATCTCGCTTATACATAGACTATAAAATATTCAAGCTCATAGAAGCAGAGAGTGGAACGGTGGTTTCCAGGGGCTGCTATAGCTGATGGGGAGATGATGCTCAAAGAATACAAAGTAACGGTGGACAGGATGAAGGAGTTCTGGAGATCTCTTGTAAAGCAGGGTGACTATAGTTAGTAACAATGTGTCACATCCTTGAATATGGCTGAGGAAGTAGAAGATAATTTTAGGTTTTATGGCCGGCTTTGGGGAAATGTGGGCTCTGGTTTCTATGACTCGCCTTAGGGAGGAGGGATTCTAGTTTCTGTGGCTGGCCCCGGGGGGGAGGATGAGACAGAGATAGGAGGTCAAAAGGAGGTCAGAGGGAACCTTTTCTTCCTAAGGTGGCCGTGGATGCCTTCATTTTGGGGTATTGTTTTCTGAGCCCCAACATGGGCCTTGTTCTAAGCCCTAAGAATACAGGAGCATATAAAACCATGACAAAGCTCATGTTGCCTTTTATAGATGGGGAGACAAATAAGAGGGGTGAATATCAGAGATAAAATCAGGAGTTTGGTTTTTACGTATTGCTTTGAGAAGACCCTTCCCCAGGGAGCTTGAAAGATCCGGTCAGCCCTTGTGTGCACATGGCAGAGATTCAGGACACAGCACGTACACATCAGCACACTCCAAACATCTACAGAATTACAGAGCAGGAGGCTATTCCCTGTCAAAATCTCTTTGAGGACACCTTTTGTACTTTCAACCTTGAATACTCATTTTCATTCTTACCAACCTTTTCTCACAAGACACCTGTGTTTCTTTTATCCATAGACAGCAATATATTTTTAATGGTGGCATTACACACATAAAAATTTACCATTTTAGCCATGTTGAAGTGTACAAGTCAGGGTCATTTAGCACAGTCCACAATGGTGTGGAACCATCATCACTATCTGGTTCCATGACATTTCCATGGCCCCAAAAAGAGACCCCATACCAATGAGTGTCATTCTACATCCCACCTTGCCTCAGTCCCTTATAACTACTGATCTGCTTTCTGACTCTACAAATTTACCTATCCCTGGCCGTTGCATGCAAATAGAATCAGATACTATGTGGCCTTTTGTGCACTTAGGGTAACGTGTTCAAGGCTCATCTATGCTGTAGAATGCACCAGAACTTCATCCCTTTAGGTGGCAATGTGATTTGGGTATAAACACAGCAGAAAGAGGAACACTTGGGATATCTAACAATTCTAAAAGGAACCCGAGTCCTCCGGCAAGACACGCAACAGAAAGGAGTCCAGGCACTGTGCAATGCCTTTCCGTGAGGTTCCAGACACAGCTTCTTAACGTGTCTCCATACTTTATTTGATTCGTGCACCTGTGATCTTGTTTTAGATCTATTAAATGGCCAAGAAGATTGTCTCATCAAGTAGGTATACACCCATCCCCTCCCCCTCTGCCCCCACCTCTGTCCGATACCCAGTTGGTGTTATTCCCAAATGTGCACTTAGGTGATGATCAGGGAAACCAGTTTGCTGGTGAGTACATGTGGTGCTTATTTTTCCATTCTTGGGATACTTCACTTAACAGAATGGGTTACCGGGGGGGGGGGGGGGGGGGGCGGGCAAGGGTAATATATATAACCTGAACTTTTGTACCCCCATAATAAGCTGAAATTTAAAAAAAAAAAAAGAAGATTGTCTCAATTAACTGAACAGTTCTACAGTTCTATTTGGTTTGTCACAGGTTCCTGGAGAGGTATTTTTTGTTTGTTTGTTTGTTTGTTTTTATTTCTGTCTTATTTAACAATTTAGTACTGCCAAGCATAGCCAGCTCAACGGCTATTACTTTGAACAGAAAAGACAGAGCCTCCGTCTCTCCTGGAATCAGCATTTTAATTAGCAAGGTCCTCCATGGAGAACGGATAGTGCATTTCCTCAACTTACGGAGGCAGCGAGTGGACAACTCTCCTAGGAAAACTGCCAATGCCAGAAGGTCATATTTGGCATGTTTAAGAAACACTTTGGGACTCCTCTTTAATTAGCTTCTGAAACCCTTCAATCAAGGTGTCACGGGTGGCTGCATGTCTCGTACTTTTTAAAGGGAAGAGGTGCGCTTAAGATGCAAAAACACTATGCATCTCAAATGTCACAGAAACTCCTCAGTGGACATTTTTAAATGGTTAACATAAGTCATCTGGTTTCCCCATATCAAACACATCCCATCTCTGTGATTCAGCTACCTCGTACTTTCATTCTCTTTTTCTGCCTGCTAAAGTAACAATTTGAATCAATATAATTTTATGAGGCAATGATAATTTAGGGGAAGCATTCACTTTTAAAATCTCACACTCAGAAATCATGTCCTTGATTTGCAGCAATTGCTTAAAAATATAAATGCTCTTATGAGTAAAATATCTGGGAAATACTGGCTTCTTGGTTTTCTTTTTTCTTGGCACAATGTGGCAGCATATTTAATTGAAACCATAACAGTTGAAAGCTGTGAAAGTGTCCTGAAGATTATTTTACTCAATTGTTCTATTTTTAATGAAGAATAAGCTAATCTGTGCTGCTGTTCAGAAACGTGTCCAAGATGGCGTTGGTGAGTGGTTTCTCATTGCTATTTGGAACTCAAAACATGGGATCTTCCATTTAGAACTTCCATTCTCCATAATATTTAAACTTTTACTTTCTGTAATCACATATCTATTTTTCGTGTATCTATCACCAATCAATCAATCTATCCCATCCATCATCTCTCATTTAATTATACCATCTATCTATACATCATGTATACATACATATATTCCTCTATTCCATCTGTCTATAGATCTATCTACCGTCATCATCCTGTACCTCATGTATGTCTATATGAATCTCTCTTAACCATCATTGAACCATAAAAATAACATATAATATATTTAAAGCATATAGAATTATGGTATATAACATTTAATGAATAATTCATAACATATGCATATAGCATGATATAAATAGTAAACCTAGACTATATGTGGTCCACTTACATATTTTCTTTCTGGTTACCTTTGATAAGTCTTTGATGAAGTCTAACTTGTCAGCCTTTTTCTCATATGCTCACTGTCTTCTGTTCCCTACAAACATTCGCCTTTTCCCAATGCATAGAACTATTCTCCTGTGTATTGTCTTTTAGGTTCAGATCGAAAATCCACATCAAATCAATTTTTCGAATTTTTGTTTGAACTGCGACGCAGGGGTTAAGGTCCCATATGTCCATACAGATAACCAGTTATTCCAGAACCATCTGTGGGAATCACGTCCCCCCACCTCCAGTGGATTACTAGCTTTTAGTGTCTTAGGCAAAATCCAAATGGATGCGTTTGGATTAAATTCACATTTCAATCAGTGATCTTGGAGGGAGCACATTGCACTTCATGGTGTGAGTGGTCTTTATCCAATCAGTTGTTGGTGGGAACCAAACAAGAAGACTGGGATGCCTGAGTGTGAAAAAACTCTCCTATGAATTGCCTTCCAATTTCGTCTTTACTCTCAGCTCTCCTGCACCCCCAGCTGCCTGCCTTTGGACATCAGAGATAACATCGTCTCGCCTGGTATCTGCCTGCTGGTCTACTCTGCTGGCTTTGCACCTGCCAGCCCCCTAAATCCTGCCAACCAATTCTTTATAATAAACCTTTTTTTACATGTACACACACCCTATTGATTCTGTTTCTCCGGATCACTCTGACAAAGACATGTGGGAAGGAACAAATGTTTGCCCATCAGGAGCTTTAGTGACCACAATGACCACACGTACCAGCCCATCAGTTACTTAGTAAAATGCTCAGCCTGGTTAATCCTTAACATTTTCCCATGTTTCCTTCTCCTATTGTTTTTTTTAATCTGAAAAAAAAAAGAATGTTTAAAACATGATGTTTAAATTCAACTTTTGTTTTACCAATCTTCTTATCAAATTTCTTCTCATTTGCTAATGTGAACTCTCCCAATTTGATTACACGTGTATGGTTTGTTTTTTTAGAGTATATCAGCATATTACAGGGGAACAAATATTTAGGTGACATATATCACCTTTGCCCCGCCAGAGTCAGAGCTACAAGTGTGTCCATCCCCCAGACAGTGCGCACCGCACCCATCAGACATGTATGGTTTTTGAACAAGCCCCTACCTGTTCCCATTCACCACACCTGTAGTATACCTGAATTCTGCTACTGTCTTATCAGTTGACAAGCTGGACCTCACCAGAAGTCTTGCGCTACTATTTTCACATGTGTCGGTATTCTATTTGCCATGAAAATGTCAATTAAGTGATCCTGAAATGAATATTTTTATAGACTATTTTCTATCATCACCGTAGGAAACCTTCTGAGTGAGCATGGCATCTCAGAGGGAAAAAATCCTCTTTTACTTTAGCGGTGGCATGAATTATTAAATATGCCAACAGCAGGGTATAGATAAAATTATTTCCAGTGGCTTGAAATATTTCATCAATTATGGAACGAGCCATATTGAGCAGGTAAAGTGCTAAGGTATCTTATTGCTTCAGGTGAGCAATATTGATCGTGCATCATCTTGAGTTCCATGGAGCAAGGAGTGTAACATAATATTCAGTATCCGTCAAGGTGATATTTCATGCGGGCATGAAAAGCCAAACTCAAACTAGTGAACAGAAACTAAAAAAAAAAAAAAAATGGGAGCTAATATTGATTCATATGCTAGAAATTCTAAGAATGGTGCTAGTTGTCCGATAAAATAGGGAAGAATCTTTCGAATTAGCACCCTGCTTTTATTTGCATCAGCTTCACGAGTAGTCAGGTTGTTTTTGGGGGGATGAGAACAGGTTGTTCAGCAGGAGCTGTAGATGAAGCAAACCCAGGGGAAATGGATTTTCTTTCTCAAGTGTCTTAGCAAAATTCTTGGGATTCACGTTCTTGGGTTGACTTGGATCACCTCTGTCTCTGAATTGTTTCTGATTAAATGCTTTGTGGTGCTTCAGTCGGACCAGGCTTGGCTTATGTGCAGCGCCAGGGGCTCTGAAGTAAAGTCAGCTCTACTCAAAGCCCTGAAACTTGGAGTAAAAATGACATGGGTATGTATGTGACAAAATACGTATCAATATTAACTATCTTTGAAGTATTCACAGGTGAAATTATATGTGATGTATGCAATATGTATGAAAACACCTGCTTCTGTGGGATGGTTTAATTTTTTCCAACCAGTCAGTGAAAACACGTATCTTCCTGTAGTTTTTATTTTAATTTCCCTAATTCCTGCTGAAGATGGCAACCCTCAGATATTTAAAATTATGCCATTTTTGCCTCCACTGAGTTTGAAACTTAAGATAATAACATTCTGAAAGCATTGCTTATAGAAATCAAGACACTAAAAAAATTACAATTTGGCCAAAACTGAAGGGTTAATTCATTGGTATTGACAGTGGTTTTCTTTCTATCTAGGTCATTTGTCTCTGACCAGCAACAAAGAAACGTTTTTTGCTCTGGTTTAATAGACAATAATTTATTTTACTAGTTTAAAAGAAAAAAGATTTAACAAGCAGGTTAATACAGATTTTGTAGAGTGTGACACTCGCTCTATGTCAGTGGTTGTTTATATACATACATAGTTTTGTGAATATGCATAGTTTTGTTAAATGTTTTATGACATAACTATATTATATATTCAATATAAACATATGTATGTGTTTTTATGCATGTCTATCATATATTAATATGTATATATTATCTATCATCTATTTAAATCTGTCTGCCTATCATCTCTTTTTTATCTATTTTCTAGATCTATTTATCATCTATCAAGAGCATGAAAATTTATAGAATAATAGCAACAGTTGTATTATCTAGATAGTGAAGTAAGTTTTCTTTTCTCCAATTATCCAAATTTCTATTTTTTATTAAACTAACAATATTAAAGTAGTCTTGTTTGCTCAATAGTTCCCTAAATTATGTGAAGTTAAATTCCTAAAACATATGCATAAGTTTCTAAAGGAATACTTTTTTATGCATTGAAAGTACTGAAAGTTTAATTTCCTTAATTTTTAAAAAGTTTAGGAATCTTCAGTTAATAGAAGTACTTATTAATACTTATCTCTAAGCCAATCAGAATAGAGTTCTTTTTTTTCTTCTTCTTTCTTTCCTTTTTAAATATTTCTTTATTTCAGAATATTGTGGTGGTACAAACAGTTTGGTTACATAAATTACTTTTTTACTGTTTGAGTCAAAGTTATAAGTTGTCCATCCCCCAGATAGTGTGCATTGTACACGTTAGGTGTGAATTTACTTATAAATGAACTTATCTAACTTTGAATTAATAAAGATTTAATTTCAAACATAAGTATTTGCTCACATATAAATAGTATGATATTGGATGTTATCAAAGTTATCTGTGAAAACTGGCCAGTGAAGAATATTGACATAATTTCCGTAATATCAGTTGAAATAACTGTTTCTTTGTGTGTTTGTGCACAGCCTGGTAGACCATCTGAAATTGGGGAGGGGATTTTCAATGTGTGAGGCAGAAGGAAGTCAAACTCTATGGGGACCTCTCCAATGTGAATCTCGGCTTCCATAATAAAATATTCTTCTGTAAAGACAGATCTTGATGATAAATATAAAATGGAGCAAAAGAAAATTTATTCTGAAAATATCAGAGAAAACTGTTACCATGTTCCACAAAGTCATATGGGTCTTGGTCCCAGAAACAAGGAATTATACATGAGAAAGACAGTATATTTCAAAACAAAGCCTCAACTCTAATACTTCATGCTTTTCTTTTAGTTGTATAATATGAAATATTTTCCCACATTGCAGTAATAACTAATTCTAAAATACTTCTAGCTTTCCAGAATTTCCATTAAAATGTATGAATATTCCAGTGGTAAAATTTAAACTTCAAAAGTATGAGTAACAATGATATTAAGGATCTAAACTGGTACAAGACATTATTATTTTTTGCTTAAAAGTTTTGCTGGTGAGACGTGTTTGCTACCTCCCCTCCCGCCCCCCACACACACCACCATCATTTCCACTGCCACCAGCAACAAATATTTAAAATATATTCTATATATACAATTGATCAAAATTTCCCTAAACATAATCCACTTTCAGATCATAAAATTTTGCATTAAAACAAAGTAGAATCTGTCACAAAGTGAAAATAAACAGCATTTGCTTGTATTATAAACATGCAAAATTCTAACAATGGGTATACATGTATTGAATGTCTTAGAGAGTGCATTCATTTGATGTAGTTAACAAACATGTTGGATTTCTGGGAGACAGCTGCTTGCAGAAAACAACTAAGTCATGGTCTGGGCATAATTAAAAGACACTTGAGCAAGTTTATCAATATAAGATTGGACAGATCCATTTTAGGTGATGAATTGCTTGTCATTATATTGTTGTATTCCCTTTAGCAGAATGAGTAAAGATTATGTAGAATTGTAGCTTTCTTTGGCAATTCTCCCCTTGCAACGAGGAAAAAGGTTAATTATTCTATACCAGGTATTTTCTCTACGTGAGAAAGTTTATTCTACAATAGAGACATTGTCTAGTTTTATCCTTCCAAGGAGGGGGAAGCAGATTTCTTCCCTTTGTTAAGTACAGATTCTCACTATTAGAACAAGATTTCCTACCAGGATATTAAGACATGCAGGAAATTAATTCAAGTATTTTGTTGTTTTCTCTCTTTAGACACTTTAGAATTTAGCGTTCTAAATTTAGATTATAGAATTTTTAAGTTCATTGATAATTTCTTCTCTGTCAACTTTCTCTAAGCTTCTTATAAAATGATCAGTCTTTTCTCCCTTCTTAAAGTCTGATTTTAAATTTACCTCACAAAACTAGTCCAGTTGGCAACATACATATTTCTCTGGAGCCACATTCCTCAACCTCCCCACTGTTGACCTTTGGACCAGGTAACTCTTTGTTGTGGAGGCTGTCTTTGTGCATTGCAGGAGGTTTACCTGGTGCCTCTACCCACTAATAGCACTTTCAATGAAATCGTGAGGACACAAAGTTTCTCTATGCTTTGCCAAATGCCCCTGGGAGTGTAAAATCACCCCCAGGTGAAGCTCACTTATCTGAACACAAGGACAGAGAGTAGAGGGAATCACTTCTTGCTACTTCTACCTCCAAATTCCATCCAGAATTTATTCCACTAACCCCATCTAGGTCACAGGTCAGCAGACCACACCCTGTGAACCAAATCCAGCCAGTTGCTGCTTTTGTAAATAGTTCTAATGGCATTCGTCCACCCACATTTATTTACCTGTCCTCCACGGCTCTGTGGTTGATCTCACTCTAGAACTGCACAGTTGAATATTTTCCCCAGACATCATACAGCCTGCAAAACCTAAAATATTTCTACTATTTGACTATTTCCCTGAATTAAAAAACAACAACAACATATTACTGACTTCTGGTTTAGGTTATCCCATATGACATTAACACAGCTGCTCCAATGGTGGAGTAACTGGTTTAACCAAACAAGTTGAGGTAGAAATATAAAACTCTCCTTTGCTTCTCTATCTCCCTGTATGTCTTCAGGGGTGTTTTCTATTACATTACCCTTGTTATGCCATTTAAAGACATCTCAGAAGATCCCATAAGCTTCCAGACTCATTTGACTACAAAACAATCAGACCTGTTCTCTTCAGCGTTCGCTCACTTTCTCCTCACCTGTCGGCACCCTCCTCCAAGACTTAGGTGCTGTCATTTCATATACCTGGGGCGCTTCCTTTTCCTCCTCTTTCTCTCTCTTTTGAATCTTCATTGAGACATAGTTGTCTGAAGTCCTGCAAGAGTTCACACCCACTGACCACAGAGAAAGCTGTGTGCCCAAACTCCACTCTTGCAAGAAGCACGGGTAACACCTCCAGGGTCCCTGCAGGGGTGTCTAGACTGGCCAGCTCCCTGACATCGCAAGTGCAATCCAGCTCAAACTCACCTGACCTCTTCGCTGTTGCCTTAGTGATGCGCCACCTAGCTTTTTAGGATCAGCGTCATTTTTTTCTAGATGCTACCCTTTATCATATGAGTGCCAACAAGAAAGCTCGAGCTACATTCCTTGAGGACTCTCGCTCTTTCTCAGTGCTGTTTTCCTGTCTTATTGGGGGTAGATGGCAAAGTGACAGTGGCAGGTCTGTCTCTCTATTCCCTGCTAAGTAATATGAGAATATGCTTGCTGTCACTTTGGAAATGGCGGTAACCTGTGCCTCTTGTTTTAAGTAGCAGTTGATGCCGTCTCAGAGTAGCAAATTCATCATATTATGGAAATAGCACTACAAAGTCCTTGGGGTCTGTCGGGAAGTCAAGCACAAGTCATAGAAAAGATGAGCCACATGACGTTTTAACCCGGCGACTAAAAGTGGGGTAAATTGGACCTAGACAAAGTACACCGTCGAACTTCCAGTGTTATGGTTATTGTTTCCATTTTATTTAATCACAAAGGAAGAGTGAAACGGAAGTTCAGGGATAAAATGAGGACCAAAGAGGTGTTTGATGCAAACTACTCAATAAGAAAAAAAAAAAAAAAAATGTGCTGCAAATGACCTCAAAATAACCACATCAGAATGTCGTGCTGCAGTTGAACTGACACAGCTTTGAGGTGAATCATTTGAGTGATTAATCGCACCTGTCCAGCCAATTCCTTTTTCCACGTGCATTCATGCATATTTACTTTAGAGTATGTACCCCAACTCTGTGGATTTACAAAGTCTCTTCCCACTCCCTGCAAGTGTGCACTGTTTTCACTCTAGTCACCTACAGGAATATCATAAATAAGTCAAGAAGTTGCTTAGCCACTACTCTTCAAGAAACATGTCCTAATTTACCCACAAGTTGGATAAGATCCCAAATTCCCTTAGAGCATAGTTCTCCCACTCTGTTTACTGTCCCCATCCTGTATGTCTTGAGCATTTTATCTGCCTCCTGTCCATGATGAGAGCCCCAGCAATATCAGGTCTCTTTAACTAACACCTAAGCATGAAAAGCCCATCTCAGTGTCTGGTTAAAAGAAAAAGTATATATGTATTTCTGGAATGACTAAATCAATGCATACATGAAAATTGCCTTGCCTTATTACCTCGAATATCTGTTTTTTTTTTTCTTACTCTAGAATCCAAAGACATCTGCTACAAAACAGCTAGTGCTTCATAAAATCTAAAGACTGAGGGAATGAGTTCATGCTCACTGTAAATTATTTTCACCAAGAACCTCTGAGGCTCCACGTGACCTAATAGAGGGCTAGATTTGAAGTAATTGATTATTCAATACTTACTTAATTCATAGAAATGAGTATGTAAATATAGGTTATGACTGAAAAGGATTTCCACATCAACACGTGATAGAGCAGCCAGCTATGACACAAACTCAAAGCAAGCTAGAAGAGCATGTGTCTAATGGGTGGAAGGTTGAATGTATTCCAAGGTTATATGTCTTTAGAATGATCTACCTTATTTGTTCCTTCACCACAAACAACAGCACAGGATAGATCAATCTATCCATCCATGTGTATTTTGAACCAACACTTCCTCTAGACCAGGCACAGCACTGGAGATAAGCATGGAGAGGTCAAAGAAACAACATGCTCTCTGCCAAGGTAAAGTGAAAAATCCTCAATAAACAATGTATCTAGAGATTGCTATAAGGATGTACTATAAAGTTAAGGGCGATGCTCATGGTGATCACAATGATGCTAATGGTGGCGAGGATGATGGCAATGATAATGAGGGTGAAGAGGGTGATGCTGGCATAGGTGATGATGATAATGATGATGTGGATGATGATGGTGATGGCGGTGGTGATGATGGTGATAGTGATGATGATGGTGATGATGGTGGTGATGGTGGTGATGATGATAATGATGATGTGGATGATGATGGTGCTGACGGTGATGATGATGGTGATGGTGATGATGATGGTGATGATGGTGGTGATGGTGGTGATGATGATAATGATGATGTGGATGATGATGGTGCTGACGGTGATGGCGGTGGTGATGATGGTGATGGTGATGATGATGGTGATGATGGTGGTGATGGTGGTGATTATGATAATGATGTTGTGGATGATGATGGTGCTGACAGTGATGATGATGGTGATGGTGATGATGATGGTGATGATGGTGGTGATGGTGGTGATGATGATAATGATGATGTGGATCATGATGGTGCTGATGGTGATGATGATGGTGATGGTGATGATGACGGTGATGATGGTGCTGATGGTGATGTTGGTGATGATGGTGATGGTGATGGCGGTGGTGATGATGGTAGTGATGATGGTGATGATGATGATGATGATGATGGTGATAGTGATGATGGTAATGATGGTGATCATGATGGTTGGTTATGATGACAAAGATGATGATAGAGCCACACAGTGTTTAATGGCATTTATTATTTGCCTGATAAAACTCACTTCCTGTTGTACTGTAGTTCACACTGAGGGAATACGCACGCTCACACCCAATCCATAAGTAAACATGAGTTTTCAATAAATATGAGACGGTAGAGTCCACTGTTGCTTCTTATGTTCTCAGATGTAATACAAGAGCGGGATTCCAAGCCTCTTCTTCCCTCAAACGTTATAGTACACACTTGAACATAAAATTGATTTGCAGAAGGTCGTTCTCTGTTTCTTTGTAGTTGATAACGCATCAGCATGCTGTCCCGTCTTTTCTCACTCCAGGACATAAGGATTTTACTAAGGATGGGTTTATCAACACATGCCAACATAGCATCTAGATAGTTCTACCAATCCATAAATTTTTAATGTAAAAAATTCCTGATTAGCGTATAAATTGATTATTAACAAATGAAGAGATGATTAAGCAGACCCTCTCGAATTATATATCAAATTTAAAGAACATGAAAATCACTCCAATAAAGGCCAAACACTGAAAACTTCAAAAAAAAAAAAAAAAAAAACTGAAAGCACATATACACAGATCTACTAAATCCATAGCTATTCATATTAATGCAAGTATCAGAACTTATCCCAATTCTTCTTAATTGGGATTCCAAAGAGGACAAAAAGCCCACAAAACTTGTTTTTCCCAGAAGAGACTTGACTATATATCGGATACACATACTAAGTAGGGATATGAAAATATTCTGGAAAAGTCACTCTAATTTATTCTTACTTCATTTAAATTCCCTATAAATTTTCACTCATCATAGATGCATCTAAATTCCTTCTTCTTTTTTGAAACAGTGTCTCACTCTGTCCCATCATCAGAGCTCACATCAACCTCAAACTCCTGGGCTCAAGTGATCCTCCTGCCTCAGTCTCCCAAGTAGTTGCAACTACAGGTGCATGCCACCATGCCTGGCTAACTTTTCTATTTTTAGTAGAGACAGGTCTCTTGCTCAGGCTGGTCTCGAACTCCTGAGCTCAAGCGATCCTCCCGCCTCGGCCTCCCAGAGCGCTAGGATTGCAGGCATGAGCCACCACCATGCCTGGCCTAAATTATTCTTGAGTCCATCCATAAGAAAATCTCCTCATCTAATTACCACTAAAGCTCTTGCATGTCTATGTCGTAGCATTTTATAAAATTCCTTGACAACATTAATTTACATGTGTGCCTTTCCTACTGA
This sequence comes from Eulemur rufifrons, assembly GCF_041146395.1. Taxonomy (NCBI): domain Eukaryota; kingdom Metazoa; phylum Chordata; class Mammalia; order Primates; family Lemuridae; genus Eulemur; species Eulemur rufifrons. Next base: position 141,375,342 of record NC_091012.1, read on the forward strand.
ACTTGAGTTATTCCAAGATAACAAACACATCTGATTCATTTTTGGTGTACACAGATTTGAACGTAGTGCAAGGATTTGCAAAGGACCCTCCCAGTATTTACTTTGTTAATGAAAAATGAGCAATCCGGAATGGGAGGGAGAGCTTTGGTTTGAGATAATTTTCCGATTCCTTCTCTCTCTTCTCAGTACATTCCTGCATTCCGTGCGCCACGGCTAAGTGTCTTAAAAGCTAATCAGTTCTGTTCTGACACACACACTCTGCAACTGTGTAAAAATCAGATGAGATTGCCAAGTAAATATTTAATTAAGAAACAGCTAATGAGATCTCTCTTTGCTTTTTTCCTCCATTTATAGTTAAACAACTCCGTCTGACACAAGACCATTTCCACTAATATTTTAGAATCCCTTCAGCAGGTTTCATTTCAATTTTCGGCCTCATATTATATTTTACTGACCGTCATTCCCAAATTGAATTTGACTGGCTTGCTGGGGAAGCTATATATGTGTGTGTAACTCTGAAACTTACAGCCATACCTCATTTCACTGCATTTCACTTCATCGTGCTTTGCAGAGGTTGAAGGTCTGTGGCAATCCTGCCTCCTGCAAGTTTGTTGGCACTGTGTTTTCAACAGCAGATGCTCGCCTCGTGTCTCTGGGTCACCTCTTGGCAAATCTCACAGTATTTCGAGCATTTTCATGATTATTGTATCTGTTAGGGCGATCTGTGATCAGGGATCTTTGATGTTACTACTGTGATTGCTCTGGGGACACCGCAAAGCATGCCACGTGAGACTGAAAACTCAATCATTTGATATTGTGAGTGTTCTGAATGCCCCACCGCCTGGCTCTTCCTTCATCTCTCTCCCTCTCCTCAGGCCTCCCTATTTTATAAGATATGATAACATTGAAATCGGGACGATTAATAACCTTACCACGGCCTCTGAGTGTTTAAGTGAAAGGAAGAGTCATACTTTAAACGAAAAGCTACAAATGATTAAGAGTAGTGAGATACTTCACTTAATAGAATGGGTTCCAACTGTACTCACCAGCACACTGGTTTCCCTGATCATCACCTAAGTGCACATTTGGAAATAACACCAATTGGGTATCGGACAGAGGTGGGGGCTGGGGGGAAGGGATGGGTGTATAACTACATGATGAGTGTGATATGCACTGTCTAGGGAATGGACACGCTTGAAGTTCTGACTGGGGGGGATGGGGTGGGGAGAGGGGAGGGGTGCACACCTACATGATGAGTGAGATGTGCACTGTCTGGGGAATAGACACGCATGAAGCTCAGACTTGGGTGGATGGGGGGACATGGGCAATATATATAATCTGAACTTTTGTACCCCCATAATGAGCTGAAATTAAAAAAAAAAGAAATTAAAAAAAAAAAAAAACAGTAAAAAAAAAAAAAAAAAGAGTAGTGAGGAAGGCATGTTGAAAGCTGACATACACCAAAAGCTAGAACTCTTATGCCAAACAGCCAAGTTGTGAGTGCAAAGGAAATGTTTTGAAGGAAATTAAAAGTGCTATTCCAGTGAATACATGAATGATAAAAAAGTGAAACAGCTCTATTGTTCACATGGAAAAAGTTTTAATGGTATGGATAGAAGATCAAACCAGCTACAATATTCCCTTAAGCCAAAGCCTAATCCAGAGCAAAACCCTAAGTCTCTTCAATTCTGTGAATGCTAAGAGAGGTGAGGAAGCTGCAGAAGAAAAATTTGAACCTAGCAGAAGTTGGTTCATGAGGCTTAAGAAAAGAAGTTTTCTCCATAACAAAAAAGTGCAAGGTGAAGCAAAAATTGCTGATGCAGAAGCTGCAACAAGTTATCCAGAAGATCTAGCTGAAATCACTGATGAAGGTGACTACACTAAACAACAGATTTTCGATGCTGAAGAAACAGCCTTCAATTGGAAGAAGATGCCATCTAGGACTTTCATAGCTAGAGAGGAGAAGTTAATGTCTAGCTTCAAAGGACAGACTGATTCTTTTCTTAGGGGCTGATGCAGCTGGTGACTTTAAGTCAAAGCCAATGCTCATTTACCACTCTGAAAATTCTATGTCCATTAAGAATTACACTAAATCTGTTCTTCCTGTGCTCTATAAATGGAAAAACAAAGTCTGGATGATAGTCCATCTGTTTACAGCATGGTTTACTGAATATTTTAAGCCCACTGTTTAGATCTACTACTCATGGGAAAAGTAAGATTATATTTTTAAAACTTTTGCTCCTCATTTAAATGCACCTGGTCACCCTAGAGCTCTGATGGAGATGTACAAGGAGATGAATGTCGTTTTCATGCCTGCTAACACAACATCCATTCTGCAGTCCACGGATCAAGGTGTCATTTCGACTTTTAAGTTTTATTATTTAAAAAATTCATTTCGTAAGGCTATCGCTGCCATAGACAGTGATTCCTCTGATGGATCTTGGCAAAGTAAATTAAAAACCTTCTGGAAAGGATTCACCATTCAAGATGCCATTAAGAACATTCACGATTCATGGGAGGAGGTCAAAATAGCAACATTAAGAGGAGCTTGGAAGAAGTTGATTTTAACCCTCGTGAATGACTGTGAGAAGTTCAATATTCCAATGGAGGAAGTAACTGCACGTGGAGTAGAAATAGTAAGAGAACTAGAATTACTAGTGAAGCCTGCAGATGCAACTGAATTGCTGCAAACTCGTGGTAAAACTTGCACAGATTAAGAGTCGCTTACAAATTGGCAGGGAAAATGGTGTCATGAGATGACATCTACCCCTCGTAAAGATGCTATAAATATTGTTGAAATGATAATGGAGAATTTAGAATATCACATAAATGTAGTTGATGAAGCAGTCACAGGGTTTGAGAAGACTGACTCCAATTTTGAAAGAAACTCTACTGTGGGTAAAATGCTGTCAAACAGCATTGCATGCTACAGAGAAATCTTTCCTGAAAGGAAGAGTCCAGGAAAACTTTATTGTTGTCTTATTTTCAGAAATTGCCAGAGCCACCCCAACCTTCAGTAACCAACACCCTGGTCAGTCTTCAGCCATCCACACTGACGCAAGACCCTCCACCAGCAGAAAGATCATGACTCACTGAAGGCTCAGATGGCTGTTAACATTTCTTAGCAGTAAAGTATTTTTGAACTAAGTGATATACATTTTTTTAGATATAATATATTTGCACACTTAAATAGATTGTGACATAGTAAAAACAACTTTTATATGGACTGAGAAACCAAAAAATTCATGTGACTTGATTTAGTGCAATATTTGCTTTATTGTGCTGGTGAGGAATTGAACTCGTAATATCTCTGAGTCATGTCTGTACTTAGAATTTTAAATCTTATAAGCCTAGAATTAATTATTTTATATAAGCCATGCCTCAAATAATAGGCAGAATGGGAGTTAAAGTGTTCAACAATGTTGTTAATTTAGCTTCTAATCCAAATTCAAATACCTCATGTGTTAATGAGTGGGCCTAAATTCCAAAGTACTCAAATATTCTCTTTAATCTACTGCTATCAAGGCAGATGTATTGATACATCGATATACATAGATACATAGATATTGAAGTGAAGGTATATGTAGATATACATACATACATATATATTTCTACCTAGATAGACATAGGTACATAGATATTAATATACAGATGTACATATATATCCAGATATTGATACATAAATATACATAGATACATAGATATTGATACACAGATACACATACATGGATACTGAATTGTAGATATACATAGACACATGGAAATTGATACATAGATATACATACATACATGGATATTGATACTTAGACATACATAGATACAAATATATGTCCTATTTTTCTCACCCCCCCCCTTTATTTTCTCTCCCTTCTTTTCTCTATATGGGATGACTTTATTTCCAGGAGTTAAATTCTATTAATATAGTAGAAGCTCATTTGGAAGAATGATTTATTGCACTAGAATATGACCATTTATCCTTGTGCAGTTGGTTGGGGTTTTTCTAAGTTAAGGTGAAATTTGACTTCCTTTTTGCTTAGTTGTCAGAACGATAAGGTGATTAATGAAAATAGAGGTTTACCTCACAAATAGTGAGCTAAATATAAGGCAGGCAGTTTACTAAGCCTCTTTAAAGCCAGTATTTTTTTCTGCCCGTGTCAATATTCATAGAAGAGAAATTGGCAAGTGAACATCAGCATGAATAGCTATCAGCCCCAAGAAAATTGCCTTTTTTAATTCCCTATAAATTTTTGCTATCTAGAGGAGCTTTATTTATAAATATTCAATATAAATAAAATAGATTTTAGAACGAAGAGAAATGGACAAGTTTCTGATTAAAAAGAAGAAACTCTAATAATAGTATGCTAGTAAAAAAAGAAAAAACCTACATAATTCGAGAAAGCACAGTCCTGTGAATTCATGTCACGACAGCCCACTCACAGGTCCAAATAATTGATGTTTTCTGACAGTGAAACTGAATGATCATTTTAGGGTACCCGTGTATTAATGTTCTGATACTATTTTGCAATCATCATTTTCAGTATTCTCAAAATTATTTTCCCTTAAAATCAAAATACTATGCAATGTTAGAGCTAAAATGAAATTTAGAGAGTATATGCAAACAAAGTGTTCATCCGACACACATTTTCTAGGAGATGCATTAGATAACAAAGCAGTTAGTGTGGCAGACATAGAAAAAAATCCAGGTGTTTCCTTTCCAAAGTCACCATCATTTCTACATACATTTTAGTAACACTGGTGAGTTATAGCATGTGTCTGACTCTAATACTATTCACAATCTTTATTTTATTTTTTATTTAATTTTTAATACACTTTTTAAAAAATTTTGGAATAATTTTCAATTTACAAAAAAGGTACAAATATAACACGAAGTTCCCATATAACCCTCATGGAGTTTCCCCTAATGTTAACATTGTTATTAAGCATGTTACATTTGTCACAACTAAGAAACCAGCATCCATATATTACTATTACCTGAACTACACAATTTAATGATATTTCACGGTTTTTCCATTCCCTTCCTTTTTCTCTTCCTTGATCCAATCCAGGATTCCACACTGAGATCTCTGAGTGAATCCCACCTCACTCTGTGACTCAAGCTGCCTATCTCTCCTTTACAAGGATGCCTGGGATGGCATTGGGCGGACCAGATAACCCTGTCTCATCTCCTCATTCCAAGATCCTTAACTTAACCTTACCCTTTCCCAGGTAAGGTAACATATCTATAGGTTCCAGGGATTCAGATGGGGGCATTGTTTTTGTTTTTTTTTTTAATTTTGGGGGGAGGTCTGTATTCTGTCTACCACCATGTAAATGAATGTGATTTCTGTTGTATTTCTCTCTTTGGGTTTTCAGACCCCCTTGAATCCACTGCTGGATGTCTTTCCACAATTTGGATATTTCTGCCCAATAGGTTCTCTAATGTTCATTTATCACCTTTCTCTTTTGTCTGTGTTGAACTGCAAGACTAAACATATAACAAATATGTTCACCATGCCATAGATGTTATTTTATCTATAACTTCGGGGTCCTGTCATTGATACTTTATATTTACACACATCCGTCATTGTTCATCTTCCTCAACTTTCATATAATCAACCTGTTTTGAAATGTAACACCAGACCTTCTAGTTTCGGTGATTGTATTTTTTTCACTTCTAGAATTTTGAATGTAATCTTGGTATAGATTGCAATGATCTGGAGGCAGTATTCCTGTGTCATAGGTTTCCTTGAATAAGTCAGTAACATTCTTTGAAAGTCCTTTTTAAGAATTTGAGTATCTGTGGGTCTGTTTTTAATTACCATTATTTCTCTTAGATTTCAATCATGTGTCTATGCCTCTTTGTATATTTGGTAATTTCTAAATAAATGCTGGACATAATGCATGAAAAAATTGTCTATATAATTTATATTGATATTAATATTTTTATACACATATATATGTGGGTATATATATGTTTGATCTATATCTATATCTATCTATCTCTGTCTAACTCTCTCTCCCTCATATATATTATATTAATATATATTTTATATATTATATATTAATATATTTTACACATACACACAGACACACACACACATACACAGTTATGTCATTATAGGTGGAATTCTGAAGTAATTCCACTGTAGAATTTTTACTTTCTGGCAATCAAGTAGACAGGAGGAAAATCACCTTAATCCTGTCTGAAATTAAGTTGTTTCAAAGCTATTTTTAAGTCACTCTTGCTTTGCTTTACATAGAGAATCATCCTCCCTGCATCCTCAAAAAACATCTATTTGGGACAGGAGCATTGGTCATTATCTCTGGTGGTACCCAAACTCCAGTTTTTTCTTCCTAGGTCCATGCCTTCAAATTTCTTTTTATCTTCCCCTCCTTTTTCCACCACTTCTCCAACACTGAGCAGCTTAAATCATCAAACACCACATGGGAAACAGAATCTCAGAATGGTGGGCTGATCTCAGTCTACATTTTATATGGATTACGTGGTTAAGTCTTCACAGCAATCTCATTAGGATTTTTCAAAAAAATTTCTTACTGCAATTTAATGGGTAGGGAAACAAGGCATCAATACTCTAATATTTCTCCAATACTAGAGGGCAATGGGTATGAGAATCTTCACTGAGACCCTCAGATTCTAGCCCCTTCCATGCTAACTCTAGGGATCCCATTAATATTGGCATCATGAACTAACAACCCCACATGTGTAAAGAGAGAATGCCCTAGTCTATTTCAGGCTAACTTTGTCTCTTTCAGGTGATTCATCCATCTTTCCTAGATGTTACCGAATACCGTCACTCTGCAGTAAAATGGTAGAGATGTTATCTATGCTTTAATGTGATCAGGATTGGTGGGAAGGAGACATCAAATCCATAGATGGTTTCGTGCACTGCTACCTGAAGCTACAGTGCTAAGCAGCACCTGTTGTTGAATTTCTTTTTGCTTTTGGATTGGGGAGTGGGGAGTGGGGAGATAGAGTCTGACTCTGTTGCCTGGGCTAGAGTACAGTGGCATCTTCATAGCTCACTGAAACCTCAAACTCCTGGGCTCAAGTGATCCACCTGCCTCAGCCTCCCGAGTAGCTGAGACTACAGGTGTGCACTATCATGTCCAACTAATTTTTCTATTTTTTGTAGAAACGGGGTCTCACTTTTGCTCAGGCTGGTTTCAAATTCCTGGCCTCAAGAAATTCTCCTGCCTTGGCCTCCCATAGTACTAGGATTACAGATAGATGTGAGGCACGCTGTTGTTGACTTTCTAAGCTTGTGCAATAGGTTCTATGTGCCTTCTGCTCAGAAGAGTGTGATGTACCCAAATGCTTCTTCTTTGTCCACTTTCTATTATACTTTATTTTTCCACCATTAAGCATCTTTTGAGAATGATATTATTTGTATCATCCCATTCCATCTTCCCCAGAGTCATCATCATAGCTAAGAAAAATAAAAATAAGTGAGGTTATTGAGAAGAAATTGATTCATTGCAGACCATTTATATTTCAAAATTAACTAAAGCATGTGAATTAGATCATGTTCTTTAGAAAATTAATGTATTTGGGAATCAATGTTTTAAGCTTAAATGTCTATAACTTTTTTTCTTTTCTTTTCCAGAAAGATAACAAGGAAACATTTTTCAGAGGAAATCTATTGCGAATGTTATGATGATTTATCTTATGTCAAGAGGCACAACAGAAGTCCATAATATCAATAATTTAGTTAAGTAAGTGGAAAATACGTTTGGGGAATTACTGTAATGTTAGAAAGAAGAATTTGATCCTGTACTATTCATATATTTTCTCCCCACTAACCAAATGTAAAATGAAGCTTCATCAATCATGGATAGTTGTCTTTAAGAACTTGTTCGATCTGTGCAAATATAATGTTGCATGGAATCATCACAGTACTTTAAGACTTTAGAAAATCTAAAACATGTTAGAGTGGTTTTATTTTACTGGCTGATTTGTATTCTTCTTTGGGTTTAGCCTCCTGTGAATCCTGACAACTGAATACCAACTGGCTGAACAGTATTAGACAGAAGAGCCCTTCATTAACACGGTGAAATAAAATCTGGTTCTTCAGGCAGCATCTGCAGATGTAAATATTTGGTAAAAATAGCACTACACAAACTAGGGATTGCTGTCCTTCGGCATACAACAAAATATAACTCAATTCCCATTAAATAACTCACTATAATAATATAGAAATGACAGTGAAATATACACAGCAGGAAGATCAATGGACTACAGATACACACAACCAAATTGATGGAGCTAAATAACTTACCTAGTTTTAAAGAGGTCTCAGAAGTCTCTCTAACCCATAACACCATTGTTTACATATTCAACATAATCAGCACTGAGCAATTACCAATAATGGTATATGTGGCATTATGAAATATTGTAACATTACATTTTTTTAAAAACATAAAGGAAATGTTAAATAAAAATTTGAGATTTTGGTTACCTTCATTGCAGAGGTAGGCTTATAGTTAAGGGAAATAGCACATGGGTTGATCAAATTTATTGCTAGTGTTCTTATTCTTAGGTTGGCTGTTGGGTGCATAATTATTTATTATATTGTTAACAATGAATGAATGAATAGGTGGAGGGATGAATGGATGAATGTATGCATGGATTGATGGACGGATGGATGAATGAATGGATGGATAGATAGATGGATGGATGGATAGATGGTTAGATGGATGGATGGATGGATAGATTGATGAATGGATGAATGGGGGAGGGTGGATGGATAAAAGAAAAAGAAATTTGGACCAGTCATGCCAGTGAACTATGGTTATTCCAGATAATTGCACCTGAGTTACTGAAAGACAAACCAACAAAAATATCAGGGTAAATTCTATGTGCACGAACATGTTTTATTCCAATACATGTGTTCAGATATCCAAAAAGAGTGGTTTATCACTAGAAATGGCTGCAACATACCCACACATGGGGAAAGGCCTCTTATGTAAATACTCTACTTTTGCTAAATGCTACTGGTCATGGCATGATATATAGAATGCCTTTGGGTAACAGATTAAATAGTTCATTCCCAGCAATACCTTTATTTCTTGATATTTTTTACATGACCTCTGAATGCAATTTTCTTAATCCACCACACTAACCAATCAAACTTAAATTCCAAGTACCATGGTTTTACAAAAGGAAATGAGATTTGTTTTCTAGAAGGAAAGGGAAAAGAAGAAAGTCGATTGAAGTGCGTGCACCAACTTTCTCTTAGTCCATCTCCTATGCAGATTGTCTGAGTAGGTTATTCTTAACGGCTGGAGCTCTCTCTGTAAGGGCATGAAGCAGAGTCAATGAATTCTTAGTGTTAACACACAGGCAAGAATACTTGACCATTGGGTTCCTTCACCTATAGATGTTTGCTCAAAGGAAGCAACATGGTGTTGAGTCAATATGCTGTTTAACACCTGAAGAAGCCAGAATAAGCATCACAGTGGCCTTGCCTTCATTTCAGTCCTCTTACAACTTGCCATGTCTCCTTGTGTTGAGTATGGTCTTATTTTGACTGATGTATCTTTCCCGAGATTGTGATATTTCAACTCAGGGTTTAAGTCTCATGAGATTTAATTTTGTTGACATAGGTCTCATAAAAGTCGGGTGTGAAACTATCTGGTCTGGGACTTTTCTTATTGGAAGATTTTTTATTGTTGCTTCAATTTCATTACTTGATATGGGTCTGTTCAGGAGTTCTAGTTCTTCCTGATTAAGCCTCGGGAGCCCGTGTGTTTCTATGTATTTGTCTATTTCCTCCATGTTTTCAAGTTTATGTGCACTGAGATTTTTATAGTATTCAGAGATGATATTTTGTATTTCCATGGTATAAGTTGTAATTTCTCCGTTTGCATTCTTGAGTGAGCTTATTAGAGTCCTTTCTTTTCTGCTGCTGGTTAATCTAGTGAGAGGCCCATCAATTTTGTTTGTCTTTTCAGAGAAAAAACTTTTTGTTTCATTAATCTTCTTTATAGTTCTTTTGTTATTGATTTTATTTAGTTCTTCTCTGATCTTGGTATTTTTTTTTTTTCTTCTGCTAAGTTTGACGTTGGTTTGCTCATCCTTTTCCAGTTCCTTGAGAGGATTCATTAGATTGTTGATTTGTGATCTTTCTGTCTTTTGGATATAGGCATCTATGGATATAAATTTTCCTCTCAAGACTACTTTAGCTGTATCCCATATATTTTGATAGCTCGTGTCCCCTTTATCATTTAGTTCAAAGAATCTCTTGATTTCCATCTTAATTTTCTCCTTGATCTGCTGTCATTCAGCAATAGGTTGTTTAGTTTCCATGAGTTTGTGTAGAGATGAGTGTTTCTGTTGTAGTTACTATATGATCAAGAAAATTGTGATCTATGGTAGGAATAACTGTAAGACAATCCCCAATGACCGTGTCCTTGTATCATTCCCTCCCTTGAGTGTAAAATGGACCTAAAAATGAGATGATGATAATGAGATGGCCCTTCCATGGTCAGGTTATGCTGCAAGGCATAGTTGACTTTAAGAGGGGAAGATTCTCTTCAGTGGGTTTAATTTAATCATGTTAGACTTTCAAAGGGACAGCATTCTTCCTTGCAAGAGAGATTCAAAGCATGGAAGGAATTCCACATTGCTAGCTTTGAAGATAGACAAGATTATTTGACCAGGAATGCCACAGGCCCTGAGGCGCTGAACTCAGCCCCTAATTTCTGCCATAACCACTGTGTTTAAGAAAAAAAAAAATAGTCAACACTTTAATTTCAGCCTCATGAGACCCTGAGCAGAGGGCCCAATCATGGTACGTCTAAAACTCTGACCCACAAAATTGTGAGCTAATACATAAGTGTTCTTTTAAGCCCTTGTATTTATGGTGATATGATATGCAGCAATAAAAAATGGCAGGGCACAGTGGCTCACATCTATAATCCCAGCACTCTGTGAAACCAAGGAGGGAGAATTTCTAGAGCTTAGGAGTTCAACACCAACCTGAGAAAAGGCAAGACCCTGTCTCTACTAAAAACAGAAAAATAAGCCAGCTGCTATGGCAGACGCCTGTAGTCCCAGCTACTTGAGAGGCTGAGGCAGGAGGATCACTTGAGCCCAGGAGTTTGAGGTTGCTGTGAGCTATGATTGCATACACTGCACTCCACCTAGGATGAAAGAGCTAGACTCTGTCTCAGAAAAAAAAAAACAAAATGAAATAACACCTAATAATCAGTGCATCCAATAATACTTTGACAAACTTTAGTGATAAACAGAAAAAAAAGAGCATTATTGTGACCATATCTTTTGGTCACTTACAAGATCTTTCTGTTTATTTAAAACAGTATAATACACATCAAAATGACTCCTGAGATTTTTATTTTTCAAAAGTAAATTAATGTCTCCTGCATTCTTGAAAAAATTTCTCAGTCATAGCTGACATTTATGTTTCTTTTTCAAATTCAAAATGCTATTTAACCACCAATGGGTTTTATGAAATATTTGCAACTGGATTATATTTTATTAGAACTTAAGAAAACGGATCAAGATTGACAAAATTTTTTTAAATTGAAACTGAGCCAGAGATACATGGCAAAAAAGAAATTATACTATAGATAAATAAAAATATTTAACCTTTCCATTTCTGTAAAATGATTTCAACTGCAACAACACAGATATTGAGATTATCTTTTAAATATTAATGACACATTATCTTTTTTCAGACACTTTGCATATGAATAGACTAGAGTATAGATATTTCTAGGATGATCCTTTCAATTGGAATTATTTTATTATCAGAATTAACTCAGTAACTGATGAAGGGCATGGTTAAAATTATTCATTCTTGAATATTCACCACATTGCTAATAACTCCTATGAATATACATTTTATATATGCATACATTTGCAGTGAGATATGTTACAGAGAACACAAATTATTCTTTAAATAGAAGTTTTGCCAATTTGAGAAAAAGCATTTCTCTCTCAGGGATGAGAGATCCATTTGGCTCACGTTTATATGCTCAGGAAATGCCCAAACCCGATAATTATTACAAACTATTATTTGGAGGACTTCTAATTTTGCATTTTAGAATTGTCAAAAAGTTGTAATTAGAAGACCTATTTATGCTGTTTTTTTTTAAAATTCCACCAATGCCTAAGTATATAAATATCAAAATTCTCATTGCTGTGAATCAAAGATTTCAGGATTTCTAAGATAGGAATACAATTGACCAGAAAGTGGGAAGAATGTAGACATTTAGTAGAATGCCTTCCCTCTTTTTAGGCTTATTTAAAAATATTTGAACCTGGAGGGGACGCCCAAGAATGGACACTATTTTTTCTCAGTCTCACAGTGCTCAAGTTTTTGTGAACACAGTAGAAATTATGTCCAGGACTGCTGCTAGTTTACCACTGAGGAGAGACAAGATAGCACATAACCTGGCTCACAGGGACAGAAAAATGCAACTCACCTTGGGTGCCCCTCCTGGAGTGAACAAGTCGTGGCCAGAGAGAGTATGAGGTTGAAAAAGCAAACACAGAAGCTACTGAAATAGTTGTGTGGATTTCTGGGGGGAGCAAGGGTCCTTACATAGCTGTGTGAATGACATGCAGTCCGCGCCCAGGCAGTAATGTTGATGCCATGAATGTTGACTACGAACATCAGGTTAACGCAGAAAAGGGAGTGCACAGAAGACAATGGAATTTCACTTTTTAGTGAGACAACTTGGAGAGGATATGAACTGAAATTAACTTCAAGAAGAGAAATGGAAAGATGAAGAAAGTGCAAATACCAGTAGGACCCGTCAGAGTGATGCTCAGAGAAAGTCTGTTGAAACAGAATATCATTCCAAAGGGTCAGCTATGGTGATTTCTGTTTCTACACTTCCCAGCGCATATCCTGATAGAGTTTGTCCTGCTCCAATCTGTCCCTTAAGTCCATGCACATTCTCGTCATTTAAGAAGAGATGAATCTCAAAATATAAGGTACAAAGAAATCAATTCATGGCTGTCGAGTTTCAGCCTCCCAGAATAGCCAAATGAGTTGGAAGAATACAGGTCAAAAATAAAAGAATTCTAAGAATTTGTGCATTTCAAGTTTTCAAGTTTATGTGCATATAGATTTTTATGGTATTCAGAGATGATGGACAAACTCAATCAGGGGATTGTTTTATATATATATACATATATATATGTTTTCTGTATTTTCTTATATAAATAGTGGAATATTCAAAGATAATGTATTTATATCATTTTGCCTAAAGGGAGCATTTTAATTTAAATATTCATATGAAATTGTAAAGATAAACACAAGTTAAAAACACAAATAAAAAGATATTAAGTAGTCTATAAAAATATAAAATAACAGCATGCTTTCCCACTTTGTACAGAATAAAGATCCCAAAGTCTGCAAGAAGGTAGGTGAATTCGATCTATCAGGAAAAAAAAAAAAGGCAAAAAATACTGATGTCCCAGGATAGAGGCCGCGGTCTGGGCCCTCACAACCATGTGGATTCTTTCCGCCCCTGTGCCCAGATACAAGTAGTGGGAAATTTCAAGAGCTTAGAGGTTACTGAACTGAAGCAGCATCTGTTGGAAATAGAATAAAAGGATGTGCTATATCCAGGCAGAAGGATTCAGCATCATTTCAGAATGCACTAGCACCATGTAAGAATATTAGAATATCTCCTAAATGTTTATAGCAGCACAATTCACAATTGCAAAGATGTGGAAACAACCCAAGTGCCCATCAATCCATCAGTGGATTAATAAAATATGGCATATGTATACCATGGAGCACTACTCAGCCATAAAAAAATGATAATCATACCTCTTGCATTATCCTGGATGGAGCTGGAGCCTATTCTCCTAAGTGAAGTATCACAAGAATGGAAAAACAACTTTACATTGGAACTAATCGATCAATAGTCATGTGCACATATGGAAGTAACATTCATTGGGGATTGGGCAGGAAGGAGGTGGGAGGAGGGGATGGGTAAATTCACACCTAATGGGTGTGCTGCTTGCTGTGTGGGGGATGGGCATGCTTGTAGCCCTGACTCAGGTGGTGCAAAGGCAATTTACATGACCAAAATATTTGTACCCCCGAAATAGGCTGAAATTAAAAATTAAAAAATTTTTAAAAAATTAAAAAGACCTTTATATGGATACAATAATATACTCACTACTGCTTAATCAGCAAAAAAAAGAAAAAAAAAAAAGAAAGAAAGAATGAAAGAAAGACAGAAAAAAGAAAAGAAATAAAAAAAGAAAAAGAACATCAGAATAGACTCATGCATTGCAAGGATGTAGAAAGTGTTAGGGGGATCAGTTTCACCTAAAAGAGCCAAAATTAAAAAAAATCACACAGCACTGGCCAGCACAGACTCACCCCTTCCGACTAGAAACTAATAATCATGACTCCTTGGCAAAAGGGTAACATCAAATGTTAGATGCTCAGTCATTTTCCTACCCTGAACTTCCTTCCAATAATCGGCCACTAAACCTCCTTGCTTTGTTTGCTGCCATGAGTCCACTACTGGGGTCTGTAGTCTCTGTTAATCCCCAACACAAAACATGTTAAGTGGTCATCTTCAAATTGCTGCCAGCCGTAGGAAAAAAAAATATTAATAAATGCCCAGGGAGATGTTTTTACAAAGGGCAAAGGACTGACAAAATAAATGCTGAAGATGATGATGAAACTACCCTTGGGATTTCCTTAGAAAGCAGCGCTCTGGCGTGTTGCCTTTGCGGAGCGTCTCTAATACTCTGCTAGTAATTAGCTATCGATTCGAGCTGTCAATGGCTATTTGACTCGGTGTCCTTTCCCGTGCAATGAGAAATGTATCCAGTCAGAGTTAATCCCGAACCCACATGCAAAGGAAACCCTTTTATTTACATAATGCCTGTGGTGGAGCAAAATTAATCCAATTAGAAACTAAAAGGTGAAGATAAATTAGAAAGTAAATTAAGTTGCTAAGGAATATCATGCGATTCGTCTCACACGCTTGCTTTGCTGTGAGATTTTGTGTGTTCTTTTTGAGGAAAATGAGATGCCAGCATTTCAAGGACAGTCGGGCAGTTGTACTCATAGCGTCTTTGATACAGAAAGGGTTAGATGGGCTGCACAACAGGCATGGGGTGTGTAACTGCAAGAGAGAAATATTGTAACTAATGCATGCATTATTACCAGCACTCTTAGATCATTCCACACTGTCCCTTCTGTTTGCTTTGCCAACCCCCCTTTTTAAATAATAACACTTTAAAAAAATAGTAACCATATTTATTAACATGTTTCATTCAATTCATCGTGATAGCTGAGCTGACTTCTCTTCTTGTATCCTCATGTTTGATTCATTCTATCATTCCGTTCACAAATATTTAGGGTCACTCTGCCATGCATAAGGATGGGTGGTAGATACAAGTGAAATATAATTGAACGTGATCACCTCCCTCACATATATCAAAATGTAGCAGTTGGATAAACACATAATCAACATGTACCATCCCTATTTCATACTTGCTCTAATGGAAGGGTGTACAATATGCAATGGAATATAGGATCTCTGGATAGCTAAGACCTAGACACGCTGAGAAAGTTAAAAGAGGAGGCATGCACTGAAAACTTTTTTGGTTTGGTTTTGCCCATATTGTTTGCTTTTGTTCTAGCTGGTGGCTAGAAGCACACTGAGTTTAAGATAAGACCTGGAAGGTATTGCAATGTTTGAAAGACTTGAGGAATGAGAATTGATGTGAAAGATGTATGATTGGTGAAGACTAGATTTTGGGAAGCCATACCAAGTAAAGTTAGCAGGGTATTCTTGTCTTTCCTGGCATAAAATGTCTGTATTTAAATTGATATAAAATATAGAATAAATAATTCTAGAATACAACTATAACATTTTAATTTTGGAATCAAAGGAACGTAAAACTTTGTCACCCTAATGTATGTTTATAGCATGCTACACATTTTTGGAAGTTTTTCTACACATAAACTTTAGCTATTACCTCTAGGATAATAACGCTTATTCCCCCACACAGCATATGAGCTTTAATACAATACATATATTAGCCTTTGCTCTCTCACACTGACTGAAAGTATTTTTTAACCTACTGTTTTTCTTCTTCTTTTCATATATTTAAAAGACATATGGAAATGTTACATATTTACCTAAACATTTGTCAATCTTTTTCTTTGTGATTTCTTCAGTGACATTTAACATTAAAAGTCCTTCTCCAACCCAGGGGGGAAAAAAATGACAGAGACTCACTATAAAAAAAAAAAAGATATTTATTCGGGTTGGGAATTGCAACGGGAATATACACGTGCCATAGTAAAGCATGTGTGTATTCAGGTAGGTAAAGGAAAACAAAAGTTTTTAAAGGAAAAATGAGAATTTATAATTGTTGAGATAATTACCTTGTCTGCAAGGATCAATAATAAAGGTGACACTAGTCCAAGGTTGGACAGGTAGCTGCTGGGAAAATGTCTTTGCAGAGATATTTTATGTGCAGGGTTGCTTGCAATAGCCCTTGTGCATGGCTGTGGATTTTTCAGTCTTCTGTGACGGTTCTCGTCATCAAGGATTTGTGCATGAGAACCTCCCACCCCCCACCCCCTTCATAGCCTGCCCTGGCTCTGTTTGTCACGGTCTTTAACACAAGGGATTCTGTTTTGATTCCAGATACTTCCACAAGTTAAAATAAGATGCTCATGTTTGATTTTATTACTTACACACATACCAAAATTTTTAAATGACACTTATGATATTTCTAAGGCTGAGGAATTAATAAATTTATTTCTTCAGGTTAAGAGTCAAGCATTTTATCGAGAGGTAACGTTCTTCTCTTTCACATTTTTCAGGTCAAACTAGATATTTTCCTTTTCAAAGATGAAGCTCCCTCATTAATATTCGAAGCCATTCTTTACCCATAAACAGCAATTTAGGCGAGAAGCATTAAGTGGAACCAAGCCCACAGGGCAATAATATAAATGTTAAACAAACAGACCCAAAAGCTCCACCTGAGCAGAATATTATCTCTGCATTGGATTTTCTAGAGAAAGAGACAAAAAAAAAAAGAATGATTTTAAAAATTCTTCCATCTATCACAACCCATATAGATAATATATATGTATATATGTATATATGTATAGGATATGTATAATACATACATGTATATATATGAAATAACCTAAGGTAAATGCCTATTCAGTGAATTTACCCATACCATTGTTTTTCCTTTTATTTTTAGTTGACATGTATTAATTGTATATATTAGATATACATTGATATTTTGATACATGCATACTATATGCAATGATGAAATCAGGGTAATTAGCTAATTCATCACCTCAATCATTTATAATTTCTTTGTGCTGAAAACACTCAAAATCCTGCCTTCTAGCTGTTTGAAAATAGCTGAAATAAAAAATAATATATACAATGAATGAGTGTGCATTGTAGTCCCCCTATGATGCTATAGAGCACTAGAAATAATTTCTGCCACATAGCTGTGTGTTATCTAACCTCTCCCTGTCCCTCCAGCCTCTAATGTCCACAATTCTACTCTCTGCTTCTATGAACTCCAATCTTCTTAGCTCCCCCATATGAGTGTGATCACGCAGTATTTACTTTCTGTGCCTGACTTATTTCGTTTAACATCATGTTTTCCAGGCTCATTTATGTTGCCCCGAATGACAGGATTTTATTCTTTTTTTATGGCTGAATAGTATTTCCTTGTGTACATACGCCACATTTGCTCTATGGGGATTTAGGCTGATTCCGTACCTTGATAATTGTGCACAGTGCTGCAGTAAGCGTAAAGTGAGCTTATCTCTGCGACATGCTTATACCCTTTCCTTTCGGTACTCAGCAGTAGGGATGCTGAGGTTTACAGTAGTTCTATTTTTAGTTGTTTAATGATCCTCAATACTCATCTGCATAGCAGCCGTGTGAATTTATATTCCACCAACAGTGGGATCATAAATAGGTAAATGATTTAGAAAATAAGGTACATTTACACTGAAATATTAGTTTCATAATTCTCCTACTTTTGTGTCTCGTGTGTGTGTGTGTGTGTGTGTGTGTGTGTGTGGCCATGATAAAACTAACACCTCAGGTTTATCTTAGTCTTTTACTTAGTTTCTTTTGGAGAAAAGTTGTGGAAATGTTTCCTTCCAAGTTTAAGATAGCCCGTGCCGTGAATGCAGCTATGAAAGAAAGAAAGAAGAAGGGAGGGAGGGAGGGAGGGAAGGAAGGAAGGGCATTTCCATCACCACAAAAATCCTCATTTTTGCCGTTTAATAGCAACACCTACCTCTTTTACCTCCCCAACCCCTCCTTAACCCCCAGCAACCACTAATCTGTACTTTATCGATAAAGGCTTGTTTTCATTTCAAGAATGTAATATAAGTGACATCAAGCAATATGTAACCTTTTGGTATTGGCTTTATTCACTCACTACAATTCCCTTGACGTCCATCCAAGCTGACATATATATCAAGAGTTTGTTTCTTTTTATTGCCAAGTGATATCTCATGATATGGATGTACCACGCTTTGTTTAACCATTAATTTGCCGGAGGAAATATTGGCTGTTTCCAGTTTTGGTGCTATATGACTAAAGCTGCTAGGAATATTTGTGTGCAGGATTTTATTAAGCCACCATTCTATTCACTACTTCCTTGAGATCAATTTTTTTTAGGTCCCATCTATGAGTGTGAAAATCCAATATTTGTCTTTCTGTGCCTGGTTTATTTCACTTAAAATAATGTCCTCCAGGCCCATACATCTTTCTGCAAATGACAAACTTTCCTTCTTTTTCGTGGCTAAATAATATTCCATTGTGTACCTACACCACATCTTTTTTATCCGTTTGCCCCTTGATAAACACTTAAGCTGATTCCACATTCTAGCCATTGTGAATAATGCTGCAATAAACACTGAAGTGCAAATCTCTTCTGGTTACATTTTACGTCTTTGCCTCACCCAAGCGAGGTTTAGAGGCATGCGCTTCCCCTCTACAATGCTCACCGTGTCCATGTCCATTAGTTGTGAGTTTGTCCTCCCAACCCCCTAATCCCTGGAGAATATTACTACCGTGTGAGCACCATAGTGTTGATCAGTTAGTGCCAATTTGACAGCGAGTATATATGGAGATTCTTCCTCTGATCTTGTGATACCTCACTGCGGATAATGGGCTCAAGCTCTATCCAGGAAAATATAAGTGGTGCTAGATCACTGTCATCTCTTATAATTGAGTAATATTCCATTGTATACATATACCAAATTTTAGTAATCCACTCACGAATTGACGGGCACTTGGATTGTTTCCACATCCTTGCAATAGTGAATTGTGCTGCTGTAAACATTTGGGTGCAGATGTCTTTATTACAGAATGTCTTTTGCTCTTTTGGGTAGATGCCTAATAGTGCTATTGCTGGATCGAACGGTATTTCGATTTTTAGCTCTTTGAGGTATCTCCAGGTTCTTTTCCACAGAGGTTGCACCAATTTTTTAACTGTACTATGGGGTTGCTTTTACTGCTGAGTTTTAAATAATGTTTTACATAGTCTAGGTGTTAGTCCTTTGTCCAATATATGGCTTGCAAATATTTTCTCAGCCAGGGTGTTTTAAAAATGTCATTTTGTTATTTCCTTAATTTTTTATTTGATTTCAAAAATGGAATATTTTGAGACTTGGCTTCCCTAAAATTTTATCTTGCAATACTCAATATTTTATAAGGAGAAATACATTAAGTTCTTGTTCTTTACCCATTATAATAAGAAATATATTTGATTGCTATCCAATTTAATAATGAAATTTTGTTCAAAGTCTGAAATGAATTACTATATATTTTACATTATGTTCCTCGCTATGGATGTTCATAAGCTCTTGAGAATTTTTCTGTGATTCAAGTTGCTGTAATTATATTCGTCTTTCAGAATTCAATATAGATTTAACTTGAATAAATTAAAGAGAAAAATCCTAAAACTTACATTGTTTTATCCAATATATTAGTAATGAGAAAATGTATTATGAAAATGTATGTATTCACTAGAATATTTATTTATTTTTTTTATTTCAGAATATTATACAGGTACAAATGTTTAGGTTACATAGATTGCCTTTGCCCAATCTTAGTCAGAGCTTCAAGCTTGTCCATCCCCCAGATGGTGTTATTTATTTTTAATGAGAACTCTAGCATCAAATATATTTGTACATGCGAGTGAAGGGGTAAAAAATGTCTATTCAGTTTGATTGCCCATTTCCCTGAAATAAAAAATATTTAACTCTTATTTCCACATCTTTGCAATTGTGAATTGTGCTGCTCACAACCCAAGTGCCCATCAGTCCATGAGTGGATTAATAAAATGTGGTCTATGTACACCATGGAGTTCTACTCAGCCACAAAAAAACAACGGTGATCTAGCACCTCTTGTATTATCCTGGATGGAGCTGGAGCCCATTCTACTAAGTGAAGAATCCCAAGAATGGAAAAACAAGCACCACATGGACTCACCATCAAATTGGTATTAATTGAGCAACACTTAAGTGCACATATAGTAGTAACATTCATCGGGTGTCGGGCAGGTAAGAGGGGGGAGCAGGGGGTGGGTATATTCACACCTAATGGGTGCAGTGTGCACCGTCTGGGCGATGGACATGCTTGAAGCTCTGACTTGGGTGGGGCAAAGGCAATATACATAACCTAAACATTTGTACAACCATAATATGCTGAAATAAAAAAAATTATTTTACTATTATTAATAAACTGGTACATATGCATAATTATAAAATAGGCATACATTTGATAATGTATGACATCTATATGTGTATTCTGACCCTGAAAATAGATTTATCTAAATAATGAATGAATGTTTCCTAATATTACCACAGTGAGCAAAATCAAAATGCTCATCTCAGTAAATGAATACTCAATAATTTAAATTTTAAAATAGGAAAGTTAATTAGAATGTTAGGAATAGAAGGAAAATAATCCCCCTTTAAGGTCATACTTGGTGCTGAAACACCAGTAGGTCTACCTTCAAAGTTGGGAACATAGCCAAGATACATATGTATCATCTTGCTACATGTTCAACGTTACATGCAAAGTGCTAGTCAGCACAGGTAAAAACATATATAAATTGTAAATAAAGAAATGTGACTATCATTTTCACAGATAAACTGATGCAAAAATCATAAGAAGGAAAAAATATGTTTTTAAATCTATACCTCAGCAACACTTGGCCTAAGAGCAATACCCACATACAACACAACAAATAGTTTTCTACTTCACAGCAGAAAGACATACAATATTTTGTTTAATAAGAAACATTCAAAATAACAGTGTACACTGTCCACAGGGATTAACCTAATAAAATATGTGCATGAGTCTTTGCAATTTTTAATTACAAATTTGCATTAAAAGATAGAAGAAACAAGTGTATTATTCCTCATACTTTTTGGAATTCCTGATGACTATCTATCCCTTTTTTTCATGCAGGGTCTGCATCTAGAATGCCCATAAAATGATTAATACATGTTGCTACGCAGTAGATGAGTCTGCGGGGACGGCAGCTTTACAATACAAAGAGAGAAAATTCGACCATAGAGGAAAGAACTTTTGAATAATGTAAGAAACTCCTCCAGGAAAATGTCTTACAGGTTTACATATTTGACCCTGTGTAAAATCAAAAAGCTGTAATAGCTTTCTTCCCTGTAGACAGAAGATGTTTATAGAATTACTTTTTGGCAACAACAAAGAAAATGATACATATTTCATATTTCTTAAAGATTGCCCATTAAGTAGACTTCTTTGGTACCTGACAAAATCAGAAATATAGGTACTGACCTTGGCATGGCTGACATAACAAACTGATGCTTAAAAGGGTTGATTGTAAAATCATTTCAGACATCCACACCGATAACCCTCTGTAGTTGACCAATCAACACAGATACAGGTGTTTAACCACCCTGTCAGAATTAGCATATGGAATGAAAGCAAGAAACAATGAAGTAAAACAATATAAATTCTGATAAAAACGAATACACCATCCTATTTATATCATAAATGTATTAGCAAAAGTGAAATATTAATACCAAAGGCAGCCTACAGTTATTACATGTTCAATGTGTTATCTCAATCTAGACATTTTTGATGCAGCCAGCTATTCGTAGTTTGATCTCATATATCTTTCATCGTCGATATCAAGATGATATCAATGATTTATTGAAACGTTCGAGCAATTTTTCAACATGTAATCTGTGAGAGGAACGTTTTATCACCTTTCATAAGACAGCATGATTTACGGGAATAGAAGGCGACCACTTCTATCAAAGATGGACAAGTACCATGAATTGATCACCGTGTCCCGGGTTAAGAGCAAGAGCAGAAAAGAGAAGGATGTTGATGTTCAAATAAGTTCCTTGAACAATGAATTAAAATGCAGATTTTAATTCCTTAAGTGTGGGGTATGCTCTGAGGTTTCACATCTCTTGCAGTTTCATTGAGATGTAATTGACAAACAAGAATTGTGTATATGTAAAGTGGTCTACTTGATGTTTTGATATACATATACATTGCAACACAATCACCACATTTAAGCTAATTAACAGATTCATCACCTTACATAGTGACCATTTCCTCCTCTTCTTCCTCCTTCCACTGCTGTCTCTTTTGTGGTGAGACCACTTAAGATCTATCCTCTTAGCAAATTTCAACTCTACAACACAGTATTTTTACCTATAGTCACCATGCTGTACATTGTATCTCCAGGACTTATTCATCCTATATAACTGAAAATGTGTTCCCTTTTGACCAACACCTCCCCATTTCCCTCAGCCCCCCACTATGGCAGCTACCATTCTAACCTCTGCTTCTGCAAGTCTGATTAATTTAAATTCTGCATATACTTAGGGTCTTGCAGTATTGGTTCTTCTATTCCTGGACTCTTTCACTTAACATAATGTCCTCCGAGTCCATTCATGTTGTTGCAAATGTTAGGATTTCCTTATTTTTCATAGCTGCATAATATTCCCTTATATATCTAACATATTTTCTACCAATTTATCCATTGATGGACACTTAGGTTGATTCCATGACTTGGTTATTGTTAATAAAACTGCAAAGGACTTAGTAGCGCAGATAGCTTTTTTTTTTTCCTTTCCTTTTTTTTTATTTCAGCATATTAAGGGGGTACAAATGTTTAGATTACGTATATTGCCTTTGCCCCACCCGAGTCAGAGCTTCAAGCGTGTCCATCCCCCAGACAGTGTGCACTGCACCCATTAGGTGTGAATTTATCCATCCCCTTCTCCCCCTCCCACCTACCCGACACCCGATGAATGTTATTTCCATATGTGCACATAAGTGTCCATCAATTAGTACCAATTTAATGATGAGTACATGTGGTGCTAATTTTTCCATTTTTGTGAAACTTCACTGATAATCTTTTAAAATCCCTTGATAGGGCAATATTTTCTTTTTATTTTCTTTACACTTCTATAGTATTCCATTGTTTAGACTGGTCATCCTAGGTTATTTCCAATCTCTTGAAATAACAACAACAACAAAAAAGTTTGCATGAATAATGTGCACTACATCACTTCACGGGTACGGAGTTATCTGAAGAATAAAGTCCCCAAAGGAAAATCACTGGTTCAATTAACAAGCACAGTTGTCTTGTTGACACATATTGCAAATTGTGTCCCAGACAGGTGGTACCTTACCAAAGACATATGAGCTAACCCACATGTGTTGCTTAACTTTGGATTCTGCCAATGTGATATAAAATCTCCCCACTGTTGACAATGGGACTTGTCTGGTTTTTTTTTTTTTTTTTTTTCCTCCTTGACACAAATAACGACATTACTTAAGTTTGAAATTTAAAAATTATCTCAACCACCTGAAAGTCAACCCATAAGTGGATGTGTTCATTCGCTCATGTGTTGAATGAACACGTGTTGACGGGTAGGTTTCTACACACGGGGTGTGTAAAAGTGAACCGGATTCCCTCAATCCTATTCTACACAGAACATAACAGCAGCAAGAGTTGATCATTACATGTTTTACATGAGCCGGACAACCCCCGTAAGACCCATGGATTAAGTGATATATTTCTCTGCACAGCAGGTGCCATTATTAATCCACATTTCAGATTAACATGCATGCGTGCGCACACGCCCACACAGAACACATTGCTTTTGCCCTTACATTAAACTCTCATGGCTAAACTCTTCCAGCTGGCTTTGAAAACCATCCCTGAGCAGACTTCACACTTGCACCCAAACTTATCTAGCCCCTACACAAACTTCTGCATCAGTATACTATTCAATCAAAAAGGCTTCTACTTATTCACATAATCCATTCTTTCCTTCAACAAGCCTGTTTTGAGGGATCGCTGCATCCCAGGTACTGCTGTAGACAACTTAGGTGATGATCTACTCATGCTTTGGGAACCAATAACCTTGATACCTAGGACAGAGTGTCTGCCGTGGCTTCGTGAGTGGGATCGGCTATCTTGGAATCAAGTCGTTCACAGTTAGGAATCTCGTTTGATTGCTAACGGCTACGGTTCCAATGCACAAAGGCACTTCAGTATACAATTGAGAAAACCCTTGAAAACCAAACGTTCATGCATCTACAAAAAGGACAAATTCCTCTGTCCATTACACTAAACTTGACAAAAACTGTGATACCACAATCCCCCCAAAATAAACTCTTCTAAACATTAAATAAATAAAAGCATGGGTATATAATTAATACCTTTCCACTGCCTATGTTCTATAAATATATATGTGCATATATAAACACTATATATGAAGTACATAATAGCAAACTATATTTATACTACAACACTGTACAAGTCTCTGTGTATTTTATACGGCATACATGAATAAAGTACTATAGATTTAGATATAATATGCAGATGTACCATAAGCATATAGATAATACAATGTAAGTCTAAAAATATATAGATAAGATACCATATATTAAATAATATACTATATATTATAGTATTACTAATACTATGCACATAGATGTACATACATAAAATTATACATATAATTTTATTTCTATTTTATACACACATACACAACTGCTATGTTCTCTTAATTATGTTTGGGGCCAAAAATAAAACATTTTTATTACATTCCTATAAAGCAGCCTTTCTTAAGAAGTCGATTTTTTCCCCGATAATTCCTGATGAAGCCCAGCAAACATAAATGCAGAGGAAGGTAATTTTACCATCGACATTTTTAAAACCCTGCAAATACGCTTTAAGATCATGAAAGGCGCGTCTGCACGAGTCAAGCTCTGGCTCATCTTTCGCTTTTATCAGGCAGGCTGGTTTCAGAGCAGCGCTCGAGCTTCTCGAATTCCCCAGAGGCTCCCAAGATGCCGGCAAGGTTTCCAATCAAGGCAGGTCGACTCCTCCGGAGTAAGAATGAGATTTATTTCCTGCCAAGAAGGCAGGAGTGCTTGAGAGAACAGAGCGTGCCTTCTCGAGACACTCCAGCAGCACATCTCCTACAAACACGTGGCGAGGTTAGCAGAGAATTCGGTATCCCTCTGTGTTGTAGTAAACGTTGAAAGATTTCCGCTGCACTGGGTCGGTCTATAATCACTAAAATACTGAAGTGGTGGTTGCAGCAACGCAAATGATTTTTTTTTTCATCATGGAAACAAAGACCTTAAGTATTCTGATTTATCATCTGCAGATAAAGGAAAATGCTCCACTACATATCCTGCAGCAGCAAGAACTACAACAATATACAGAGCTTAGGCAATAGGTCTAAAATTTATTCCCCAAATCCCTGGACCTACAGTTTATTGCAGGAGCAGGTATCCCAACCCAAATAGCCAACTGCCTATGTATGATTTCTACCATCAGGGCTCAGTTCCTGAGTTCCTTGGACTAGTTCATTTCTGTGACCTGGGAGCTTAGGTCTTATTATTATTATTATTATTTCAGAATATTACAAGGTTACAAATGTTTCTGTTGTATAAATTGCCTTTGCACAACCCAAGTCAGAGTTATAAGTGTGCCCATCCCCCAGAAAGTGTGCACTGCATCCGTTAGGTGTGAATTTACCCATCCTCTCCTGACCCCTCCCATCTGCCCAACACCCAATGAATGTTTCTACCATATGTGCACATAGTGTTGATCAATTAGTACCAATTTGATGGTGAGTCCATGTGGTGCTTGTTTTTCCATTCTTGGGATACTTCACTTAGTAGAATGGGCTCCAGCTCCATCCAGGATAATACAAGACGTGCTAGATCACCATTGTTTTTTGTGGCTGAGTAGAACTCCATGGTATACATAGACCACATTTTATTAATCTACTCATGGATTGATGGGCACTTGGGTTGTTTCCACATCTTTGCAATTGTGAATTGTGTTGCTATAAACACCAGAGTGTAGATGTCTTTTTTATAGAATGTCTTTTTTTTTGTTTTGTTTTGAGTAGATGCCCCATAGTGGGATTGCTGGATCAGACATTTAACAACAATAGAGAAACACTTCAACAAAACAGCCAAGTTCCTAGATTCCTGTGGAGGCCCACTGATACATGTGGCTCTTTTTCAAGGAGGAAACATGCGTTGGTATCTCACTTTATGTTTGTGTGCAAACCCACTTTTGGCAGAAAGAGCTGTCAACATTTTTCCCTTCACATCCTTCTCAAACAGCCCCAGTGAATACATACAGCAGACATTAGACAATGTGGCCGGAAGCAACTCAACACCTTTAGGTATTAGAGGAAGAGCCAAGGAGCCCAAGCTGTGGGGAGCTCCTGCTAGTGTAGGTGCTGGGCAGTAAGGGCCACAGGCGTAGATCCTAATTATTAGTATCACAGAGCTGTGCTAGAGCAAAACCCCCAGGGTTCCACCGATGAATGCCACACCCTCAAATCTCACAGAATCCTAACACAGGCCCACCGCCCTGACAGAGACCCCCTGCTGGAGTCTGACAATTTCATTCCTGGAAATATTGAGCCTCCTGAGTTGTCATTTCTAGTACTTTTAGTCCAGGGTTTGTCAACCCCAGCACTGTTGACATTCTGGGCTAGACAGACTCCAGTCTATTGCTAGACTCCACAGGTTGCATTGATTTTTATTTCCACTAGATTCCAGTAGCATTTCGTCCCCATTGTGACAAGCAAAAATGACTGCTGACATTGACAAATACATCTTTCTAGGGTGGGATGCAAAATTGCCACCCACGGTTTTCACACTGTTCCTGATTTGACAGACTGTGGTCAGCAGACCTTCGAGATGGTCTGCCTCTTAGAGCCCCTGGGTCCTGGCTTTGATCCCATGCTCAGAAAATCAAGCCCGTTGCAGAAGCAAAGTCTAGAAACATGAGGTTCCTAAAGCACTACCTACCATACAGACCCTCAGAAAACTCAGACGCTACAAAGACTGTCTACTAATAAGAAGTGTGTTGCCATTTTCTCAGCTTTCAGAAATTCTGCCCAGGGAAAGTCAAGCACTGACAACTTCAGAGACCAGCCTTGAGGACCCTGACCAATCACCTACCCAGCCAAGTCCAAGACCAAAGCTCCACATCTTTGCAATTGTGAATGGCGCTGCTATAAACTAGGACATTGTAATTTATTAATAGTCAAAATCACCACCTTTTAATGTCTAATACAAAACAAACTCTGTCTTTCCATTATATGGATTAACAATCCTGACACTGTCCCTGTGTGTGAGGGGTTCTCATGGTTACTTTTGAAATAGCAAGAGAAATAAAACTCAGATGTTTAGAGGGAGTTTAAGTCATCTGAGAGAAAACTTCCAAACCATTCTACAAAACTCTACAGCCATATTTCTCATCTCTATTTTTAGTATATTAACAGTTTTTTTTTTTATTAAATGCACTATAACCATGTGAGTATTCAAAAAGAGCTACTTAGAAGCAGTGACTACTTATTAGCACAGGAGTATCTAGATATAAAATAGAGGCGTGTGACATTACAAAACTGTTTCTAAAACAAACTTTATTGAATTCCTTAAAGGATGCAGCTATTTTTAAACTATAAATAAGAAGAGTATGGTTTTAGAAATTTAGAGGTACAGACATAATTCAAGGACACTGTCTCCTTGAAATCTGGCTTGTGTGGAAACATGATTTTGCTAAAATACTTTCATTTGGGTATTCGTGCTACATCTCAACTGAAATAAAACAGGGTTGTGTTGAAATAGAACAGGCTTAGTCTTGGCCAAATCAAACATCTTGTTTACATTATAAATGTTTAGTCATTTTCTTTATCGTTTTGTCGGTTATTTTTCATTTTTTCTGTTCAGTAATTCTTCAGATAAGTAATAAAAATTATTAATATCAGAGGCTAAACGTTCTCGTTATTAAAAAGGGAATATAACCTCAGCATTCCATCGGCTTAATTAGGCTTCATGGAACAAATTCATACCGTGTAACAACCTAGCTTCTCTCTGTGTCTGAGATGATACAAAATTTTAAATTATGATTAGCAACGAGTCAAGGTACTATGTGTGCCGCCTTGGAAAACTCACTGCTAGCATTCTGGTAAAATTGCAAATATCACACATTCAATATAAAGAATATCAATAATTCATAATTATTGAGGAAGAAAAGGGATGATTTCGGCTTTCCTTCGGTTGTTAGATAGGCATGTCAGATAGGGAAGTATTTGTTTGCCTATAATTTTTAATTCTCTCAGCTTTTGATATTTTGGGGTCATTGGAATAAATATGTCTATGGAAGCATGCAAGTAAAATGTCATGAAGCCATGAATCTTTGCACACCAATCTCTGCCTTCTCCATGTGCCGTGACACAGCAAGATTTATGTACGTGCCGCCATGCTGGCTGTGCTCTCGAGAGCGAATGGTTGGTTATTCCTTTATGCCACGGATTGATAAATACGTGTTTTGCTCGGGAACTTCTTCAAGAAGATGGATGCCATGTCCGTACCGGCTGAAACTGATCAGGCAGAGGGAAGAGGAGACACGTCCATTTCCCTGCAGAACTCAAGTCTGGCTGTAGGTCAATCACACCTGGGTGCAGGTGTGATATCCGACCAGTAGAATGGATGCATCGTGACCTAAAGTCAGCTGCCCTCATCTCACCTTGGATGGGGCATGTGAGTACGGATGTAGCCTTGAATTTGGCTTTTTTCATCTGCAAACTGTGGGTGATGGAGTCGATGTTCTCTCAGGTTCCCTCACTCACTAGCATTTGTCCCAAATTGGGGAGAATCTGTTGGTTTTACTAAAGTGACCACTGACATATGATCTCATTTTGTTTCACCCACATGTGCATATCACCTTCTGAAAGGAGCAGAAGGTACCATTCATTGCATCTAACGCTCCATAGTAAAGTCACAAGTCACCAGTGGAGTACAGTCGAGCTATGGGATGCTGTGGATACTCAGTAATTATCCTTGTACTTCCTAGGAAGCATGTCCATGGTGCGGTCTGATTTCAACCCACCTGTGGGGATATGGGAATTGTTTTCTTCTTGTGTCACGGAAGGAAGATAACAACAACTTTACCGAGAAGTGCTGTAAGCAACAGTCAAACAAAAACTGGGAAACAGTTCATCACTTGGAGATACCTTAACTATTAATATTAAAAAAATGGATCGCAACTTCCCAAAAAGTGAGGCAGTCATCAAGGGGATGGAAAATGGTGGTTTTCTGTATCTGTGCTGGTCAGTGTTCATTTTCAAGGTTACGGTGTGAGAGGAGATTGGTGACATTATCTACCAGCTGTTCTTAAGATATGGCTTATAGATTACTTCCATCAGAATTGCTTGGGGGCTCTAAAATATATAATTTCTTAGCTCCACTCCAGCTTGGTGGATGAGAATTATTGGAGAATGATTCACATGGACCTGCATGGTTAACAAGCTCCCAAGGTATGGTGGGTTCATGCCAAGTTCAGAGAGACATAAATCTTAACAAGACATGTAGAATTGAAAGTGGGTATCCAGAGATTTTGGTGGCCTCTCTGTGTCTAGAATCAACCCACAAACGAGCCACTTGGTAGAAAGAGAAGGCGCTAATTCGTGGAAGGTGGACCCTCCCTGTAGGATTGAGACTTTGGGACTTCAGCCAGGTAGCATGGGGATGAAGGCAGTTAGTTCCTCTAAACTAAGTAAGGAAAATGGAGTATAGAGTAGTTGCGCAGGCTAAGAAAATATAGACAAAAGGGCAACATCGTTACAGAAGTGTCTCTCTGGCAGAGGTGGGATATTCTCCTACCTGGCGCCCAAAGTTGGAAACATCTCTTGATGTTTCCAAACACCTCTTGATATTCATATTGTCTTGTCAATATGAACTTAAATGAGATGATAAGGAGAGATACCTGGAACTTTGTGGAAGTTAGATCGAGGAGGGATGGGTCAGAAAACCAACAATCAGAGGTCAAAGCCCTAAAGAACCTAGTTACTACTATTCCAGGCTGGATGTGCTAAGTCCATGAGGAGATTGCAATGAAAAGATGGAGGTTCTGAGTCTTATGCTTGGGCATATACTGCGGAGTTTCTTGTAGGATCTATCAAAGTGGTACCCGGCAGGGAATTTCTCTCAAATTTTAGGCAAGGAAAAACAGGACCAGAATCTCACTCCGATGGGAAGAGTGGGAAGCTAAGGATTGGAAAAGAGTTAGGCTCTTTTCCTAAAATTTATTTTGCAGATGTCCCCGGGTAGCAATGACAGCTTCACAATATACATCGATAATTTACATCCAAAGAACAAAACCATCAGCAATATCCTTGAATATGAAAGAGGATTATAAATAAATACAGGCTTTGATTACAAAGAAATAAGCAGGTACTCCCTTGAGGTAAATAACCCTATAATTTTATCATGAAACGAACAAATATTTGATGTAATTGCCCTACTTCTCTTCTCTTCCAATTACAAAAGCATCACTGTTAAACATATTGCATCTTTATCACATGAAGGACTTTCTTTGAAGTGTTTGTGGCTGTCATAGAATAAATATTGACTTGTTCTGTTGTAAAACGTGCCATGGGATAGTATTGCAGTGGAAGCAATGCAAACACAGTGCTTATTTAAATGGACTTTTTGTAATTTTTAAAGAGGCTCAATGTCATTTTTAATGCTTTCTAAGACTTTATACTGAAAATATGGAAAAGGGATGTATGCAAAACAGTGAATGCACACATAC
The DNA here is from genome assembly GCF_041146395.1 of Eulemur rufifrons. Lineage (NCBI taxonomy): Eukaryota > Metazoa > Chordata > Mammalia > Primates > Lemuridae > Eulemur > Eulemur rufifrons. The sequence continues at coordinate 141,406,519 of NC_091012.1, forward strand.
ATGCGATTAATCCTACGGGGGAAAAGAAAGAAACGTTAATATGTGCAAATTGTCTCATCAGAGTCTTGTATGTGAGCATCAGTGGCAAAGCTCACAAAAGTCAAGTTCATCTTTCTGTGATGCTTTCTTGTGTCATCTAAAATCATGCAAAGAGGCAGAAGGATCATCCTTAGTTGTGCGTATTCGGTGAAGCAACCACACGGAGGACAAGGCTAGTAGCTATTTAAAAAGAGGGGAATGGGGATCATTTGGTTCCAGGAATTCATAATCAACTTCAGAGAGTTTGGTGGAGGACCGACATGAATGGGATGAACAAAATGAAATTGAAAATAATCGACACCTAGTGAATGGGTCAGTAGGAGCAAGATACACTGGTTATTGATAAGTTCAATGGAATGGTCAGAAATTATTTTTGAAATACACAGAAAAATCTTTTAAAACTCACTGACATTCATAAGAACCCCAACATGTCATATATATGCACATCTATTTTACCTGTACACATATATGATTATATACACATGTCTATTAAAATATGTACATGTGTATTTATTCATATTTCTATATAAATATCACAATTATAGAGTTATATATATTATGGAACATATGCAATTATAATTATATACCTATATAACATATACACATTTACATGTAATATATAACATACAATATAATATAAATAATTACATATTTAATAAATATAAATATAGAGATAAAGGATTTATAAAATTATATCTGTAACTGTATTATATGTAATTATATATAGTTTCATGTATAATTATATATTACCATTGTATATACATAAAAATTTCAGAAGGCACTGTGGTTTTGTGGTTCACACAATTAGCCATAGTTTTAAAGAGAGTCACTAAAACCAAACCAGAATAAGGCAAGTCCCGAGTATAGAATATTCTCTTACTGTAATAATTCATGTTACTGAATACAGAATTTTGAGTTTCTTGAAGCTAGTCCCAAAATGGAACCACGCAAAAATATATGACTTTTTATTATCTGATGAAGAAAATATGTATTTGTCTTAGCAGAAATTCACTTTCTCTGGAGCTTAATGACATGATCGATTAATTTCATACCCCAGATTTTGGAGTGCTGATGGGTAAAACATGTATTGTTTCATCTAAAGCCAATATGGTGAAATTACTATGTGGCAAAGGAGTTTACAACTGGAAGGAAAAAAGGAAGGAAGGAAGGGAGGGAGGGAGGAGGGAAGAAGGGAAAGAGGGAAAGGAGGGAGGAAGGAGAGAAGGAAGGAGGGAGGGAAGGAAGGACCAGCATTCTCACCAAGAGGGCCCCTGCTAGGTGTTAAGGCTGCACCTTTAATATTAATATCTTTGTAACTATAGAACCCTGGAGGCCCCCTGGTTAAGGAAGCCGTGTCATTAGGAAGGGGCACAGCAGCTACTGTCATCTGCTACACCAATGAGACATTTGCACCTGCTAGGGTAATGAACAGGGGGACGTCTCAGAAAATTTTCATGAAATAAAGATAATATATGGATCAGGTATTTTTTTAAATTTTTCGCATATAAACCTAGAGAAAACTGCTGGGGATCTGACAGATCAATGCATTGTCGATTGTCAAGGTAACCCTTCTCCCGTGGGATAGGTGGGGTGTTAAGCAATAAACTCAACATTCTGTTTGTTGTAGCTATCAACTTTTCCCGGAGGTATTTTCATATTAATTCATTATAAAAGCCCTTAAATGACCAACAAACAATTGCATTAAATTTTTAAAACTTCCTCAGCCCTTGGAAGACATTTATCTGAGGCTACAGAATCATTAACAAAATAATAATAAAAGAGCCATTGTGATAAATCAGCCATTTCAACCATAAATAATCTTAGAATAACCCCTGGTTCATTGGTAAAACTGAGTCCATTCATTGGCCAAATAAGTATTTCATGCAATCCATTCTGAACCATATGACTGATTTCTTAAGAAATTACTTATTAATTTTTATCCCATTGTGTTCGCTAAGTGTCACGATTTTTGTTTCAATATTACTAAAGCAAAGGTCATAATTCTTACGAAAATTATATAAACCTTCAAGATATTCTTAAGGGCAGGTTCTATATTTTAATAGTAAAAAAAAATCACATGATCAACGTAAAAGACGATGTTTGTGTTTTCATTTGCTATAGCTGAAGGACATTTGCAGAAGAAACTCAACTGCTGTATTTTCCAGAAAGCATTTTCCCTTAAAACTGAAATTTCAGTTAAAACTCTCTCTTTAATTGCCTGAGAGAATTCCCTCCTGAATGGACCATAGGAAAGTCCAATTAAAAATTCTAAACCACGACAGTTCAGTTTTTACGAAAAGCACTTCCTAGCTGTATTGTTCCCTCAGCCAAATAACAGAGAAAGCAAATTCACCTCAAAATATTTCCTTTCCTTTAACCCAAAAGCAATCACTTCCTGAATCTGTATCTGTGTAAAGTTTAAATAACCTTCTTTTGCTCTATTTATAACGCCTCTGATGTAGCTCAATCTTTCATCTGAAAAGTTACAGGAGATGTTTTTTTGAAAAAATATACTGAAAGTAAATTATTGACTAAAACTTAGATTTTTATGGCAAAAAAGAGCCCATTACCTCACCGCTGTTGAAACAGCACACTAAGTTTGATGGAAATGAACTCTCTTAAAACTGCCCCACCGAAAATACCCAGTGTTAACAATCTGATGTGGGCTTTGTTGTGCTTTTCAAGTGCAGGTAGGCAACACACAGACACACACACACACACACACACACACACACACGGGTGTCTGCTATTTTATTACTGACCTGTGACCTAGGAAGAACCCATTGTAGTGCTCTGGAGATGTTTCTCTGTAAATTTATGGGCTACATGTGCAATTTTGTTACCTGCATAGGTTGTGTAGTGATCAAGTCAGGGCTTGAGGGCATCCTGCAGCCAAATAACATGCATTGTACCCATTAACTACGAAATGTTTCCAGTATGCATCTTTTTATGTGCTCATGCAATTATTTTTGTAAAATTTACTTAAAATATGGGGCTCTGGCAATTTTTAATTTAATACACACTACCAAATTATTTTCCATGAATGCAGCAACACTTGACCATTTTTCCAGCAATATATGACATAGCCCTTTTTCCTTCTTCAAGATGCTGGTTTATGGAAAACATTTGTTTCCAATATCATAGATTAAAATCCCCTGTTACTATTTTAATTTTTAATTCTGTGACTACTAGTGAACCTGAGAACTTGAAGATATTTTTATGGATAAGTTCACTGATCTTTTGCCATTTTGTTTTCTTTTCTAGCATAGAAAATCTTTGCATAATAGTGACATATATATATATATATTTTTTTTTTTTTTTTTACCAGTATGCTGTGGTACGTACTTCATATATTTTCTGTTATTCTGGCATTTCTGTTGTTGTGTGAAACCCGGTTTGTGCAGTAAATGGCTTTTGTGCCAGGCTTCATCCCCTTCATAGATTTGTAGTCATAAACATGGTATTTTTGTTCTTTTTTAAAAATAATCATTCTTTCTTTTTTTGAAGTTTTATTATTAATTATTTATTTCAGCATATTATGGGGGTACAAATGTTTAGGTTACGTATATTGCCTTTGCCTCAGAAATCGTGTCCATCCCCCAGACAGTGTGCACCGCACCCATTATGTGTAAATATACCCAAACCCTCCTCCCCCTCCCACCTGCCCGACACCCGATGAATGTTAGTACTATATGTGCACTTAAGTGTTGCTCAGTTAATACCAATTTGATGGTGAGTCCACATGGTGCTTGTTTTTCCATTCTTGGAATACTTCACTTAGTAGAATGGGCTCCAGCTCCATCCAGGTTAATACAAGAGGCGCTAGATCACCATTGTTTTTTGTGGCTGAGTAGAACTGCATGGTATGCAAATACCACATTTTATTAAGCCACTCAGGTAGTGATGAGCACTTGGATACCTCAAAGAACTAAAAGTAGAACTACCATTTGATCCAGCAATCCCATTACTGGACATCTACTCAAAGGAAAAAAAGACATTCTATAAAAAAAGACATCTGCACTCGAATGTTTATAGCAGCACAATTCACAATGGCAGAGATGTGGAAACAATTATTCTGTCTTATTTTCCTACATATAAAGATCAATCAAGCCTCTTCCCTATTCATCAGTTCAATTCACTTTTGTTTTTCAGCGACTTTTGATCAGAAAGAGGAGACACTTTCCATATTAGAGAGATCTTCCTGAATCTCATGCAATCATTGAGAATTAATCCTGGCAAATAAATGTTTACATGCCAGTACCCTGAGCTATAAGCCAGCTCTCTCCTCTTTGCCATACTACGGGAACAACCTTTCATTTAAATAAAACAACACTTTTGAGCATTACAAGAATCTGATATTTTAAAATAAAATAAGATTGTGTTTTAGCATTAGAAAGAAATCAAAGTATTTTTTATTGGTTTGTTGCATGATCTAGGAGTGATCACAAAAGCTGATGCATATCACCAAGATAGGGAAAGTGTTCTAGCCCAAAGAACTGGATTGAAGAGAATGTCAAATTTTTCTTTGATCACACATAGGATTCTGAGCTGTTCAGCATAACAGTGATAATATCAAGTTGATACAGATATCATAGAAACCAAGCCTCTTTGTGTTCTTTGAGCATCTCATACACAGTCTAATTAGAACAAGGCAAATTGCATGCAATTACTTTAGAAATTGTTTTGGAGGTTGAAAATTACTTTAATTCCAATGTTTTATTTAAACACCCTTTAATTTTTAAAATGTATTTTAAGTAGGAAAAAAATGTCATCAGGAAAGCAAAGCAAACCATTGTGTTTATCAAACATAAACAAGAATGAAAATCTTATTTTCATTACCTGAAACACAATCTATGATAATTATTAGCTAATAGTTTTGACAATTATATAATTTCATTAAATCATGCATTTTAAAAAGCTGAAGTAATAAAATCTTAAAATAGATCTTAATGAGACTCTTCTGACAATTGTATAAGAATAGTTATGCATTGGTATTTATAATATCTCTTGTTCTCCTTTAATTATTCATTAGAATAAGTTACTTAAATTTAATCTTTTGAGCAGCCAGAGATTGTTAGGAAAATATGTTTTTCTCTTTGGTCTGTTCAGTTTTATTACACACATACAAAACACACACAAACAAATATATACATATATATGCACACACACAAATTCATATATATATAGCATGCTGATTTAGTGTTCAATATATTATTTTAAATTGCTTTAAAACAATGTTTGCAAAGAAAATTACTTTTATTCACTATGATACTTTATACTATAGGATGTATATATTCACGGGTGTTGTAAAAATTATTTTAAAATGCCTCTTTCAAATTTCACCTGTTCTCATTGGCTCCTTTTAGGTAAACACAGACCTAGTTTCCAGCAATAATGTAGAAAATAAACGTCAAGAAAAGTGCTCATGTTGTTTTCTTGTTCCTTGGAAGAAATTTCCATCCCACCATCCAACTAAGAAGCTTTGTTCCAGGGTATAAATTTGTTATATATATGGTATATTCATTATCATTGGCTCTTTCCTGGCAGTGGAATTATATTGAATGAGACACGACAAACCTAAGTTAATACATAGTTATTTGGATTTTTAATCCAGAACCTCTGGTAAAATCCCCAGTTCTCTTGTATGCATGAGAAACCATAGAACTTGCCCTCTCTCCTTTGATTTTTGTTTCTTTTTTTAATCAAACTTTTCACATATTTTATTGCTTTTATTAGGTTGCACTGTCTAGGGGATGGACACGTTTGAAGCTGGGACTCGAGGCGGGGGAGGGTGGGGAGGCAAGGGCAATGTATGTAACCTAAACTTTTGTACCACCACAATATGCTGAAATAATAATAAAAAAAGAATTTTGCAATAATTTTACACAAGACTCATAAAATTTTACTTTCTGGAAATGCTTTACAACTTGATATATGCGTTCAATTTTTTTTTAATACATTCAAGTTGCACTTTCACTATCCTTTGTCATATACTGGAAATATCAGATACTTTTTTATTTCAGAATATTATGGGAGCACAAACATTTTGATTACATGAATTGATTTTGCACCTTTTGAATCCAAGTTATAAGTGTGCCCATCCCCCAGACAGTGTGCATTGTACCCATAAGGTGTGAATTTATCCATCCCCTCCTCCCCCTCCCACCTGCTTGGTTTCTGTTGAGTTTTACCTCCATATGTGTACATGGAGCACAAGTTTTAATGAGCAAAGAAAGGAAGTGAAAGGGCATGGTAAACTATAGAATTCTATAAAAATGCACGTTTATATCATTACAAAAGGTGGGATTTATAGGCGGCATACTCTCTTGGGTATTGAGACAGATTCTCTAAGGGGAAATGCATAATAAACAAAACAATAATAATCCTGCATTTCATAGTTATCTATGAGCTAATTTGATAATGTATAACTATAAGAAAAATTTCTGACCCTTGACGCCTAAAAATGATAAATGACCAGATTTCAGAATATTGGCAAGAAGACACTAGATACTACAATATACTGTGCCTATCCTGCAAGCCTCTCCCCTATCAAGAATTCCCTTTTTCGTGTTACTATAATTACCAAGAAACTTCAGGACATTCTGAATTGCTGCATTTATATTTCCTCTATCATCTTTTCAAACAAGCATTCAGTATGTTTCATCTCTCTGGGCTCAGTGTTGAGCGGCTGTGTAGATTCAGTCGGCTTGCATCTGGACTCTAAATTGCAGGTCCCAGCAAAGGCTAACGTACATGTCAGTGCCTAGTGAATCATAACGTGGAACTTTATTGAGTCATCCACGGGTACTGCTAAGCCAACCATGAGTGAGTCATTAGGGACTGAACCAAAGAGGTATCTGGACATGTATATCCAATAATGCCTCTTTCCCACGACATTTCCCATGGTAATAAGAGACCAAATTACAGTTCCCTAAGTTCATTCACCAACTCACAAGGCAAACTCCATGGAAGTGTCTCTTCCCTTGCTCCTACTTATTTCTGACTCTCAATTCTTCAATGAGTCTGACTTCTGGAGATAGATATATATATATATATATATACACACACACACACACACATATATATGCATGTATATATCCTGATTTCATATATATATATATATATATATATATATATCTGTGAAAGTATGCGCTCCACTGTGAACTAACTAGGGGCAAACAGTATATTCACACGTTTGGTTTTTTTCTTTTAGTCAAAATATTTTATTAATCAATCAGTTTCACGGAAGGAACTCAGTGGATAGTCAAGTGTGTGGAGCTCTACGTCCCTATATTAAATGACCTCAGATCGTTGTTTTTAAAATGACGTTTTTTTCTGACTTTCCAGCAGGGGCAGTTGGCATGTATCCAGTATAATTTCTTTTTCCTTTTAATGTGTTTATGGGCCAGTCTTACGGAATACGGAAGGCAGCCACACAGAGATGTAAGTTTTCTGTCTCTCAGAAACCGCATCAATTTTATTCTTGTCTTGGTGCTCACCTGAGTGCTTTGGGACTCATTTACAGAAAGTCAGATCTCTTAGGAAGTGAAATCTTAGCGTTGGGACTTGCTCATGAGAGCCACTGCGACCACCCAGAAAACGATTATGTGCCTCGTGTTACCCTCAGCCAATATTTTCCTAATGTGGCTTCAGATTGAGGACGAAAGAATTTCCAAAGCAATCAAATATTTATCTTTCACTGGAATGCACGAAGTAGAGTGCACATAGATCGTGCTGAATATTAACCTAAAGCACATACTTTTTCTCCTGATATGTAACAGAACTACACAACGCAAAGAGAAATAATTTTGAAGGTGTGGGAAGATTTGAAGGTCTAGGAAAATTAATTTTGAAGATCTGAGAAGATTTTTTGAATCCTCTCTAGTCTTTACTGACAGCGCTCGAAATCCCCAAAGTTTCTAAGTAATCAAACTGAAAGTTATTCTTAGCAAGTCTCTCTTAAGCCTTTGTTGAATTGGAAACAGGTGTATTTCACTGTTACATTTTATAGTCTCTCAGTGTATAGTCTCTTCGGTCTGTAACTGAAATGGATTTAATCGATGCCATTCCATGTAACCATTACGTGGTCAAATAGAAATATTTAAATGGAGTTATTTCTCACAACATTGGCAACTTTGTAAATGAGTGTGGAGATATCTCTCAGTTATAAATGATACAGACACCAGTATAGAAATGCAAAGTTCAGGTAGATACAAAGTCTAAGGGGACAAGAACACAGGGCGGATCTGGGGGAAAGTTTTGCTCCAGATACTAAACTGGATGGAGGCACACAGATGATTTTTTACTATTGTTAATTATACTAATTACAGTTATGTTGACTGTTAATACTATATGTTAAATTCATGTCAGAATTATTCATTTGACTGTAGTCAACGTTTAATATGTGTATTTACAAAAGCAATAATTTGTTGGAGACACAACTTTGCGTTCCCTCATCATTTATTAACTCCCCTTTTCCCTTTTCTGATCACCTGAAATGTTTTGCAGTTTGTCTTGCCACAGGAGGCACGGACGCTTTCAGTGCAAGGAACAGAGGCGAGCACGGGGCTTCAGGTAAGGGGCTGATGTTGAGCACATGTCCTCATGGCTTCCACGCAGGGACCCTGTCCGAGTCTGTTCAGGCTGCTACAGCAAAGCGCTGCAGATGGGGCAACTTACAAACAACACACATTCATTGCTCACGGCCCTGGAGGCTGGAAGTCCAAGATCCCGGCGTGGCAGAGTCTGTGTCTGGTGGGGACTCACTTCCTGGTTCTCACTGTGTCTTCACATAGTGAAAGGGACGAGGAAGGTCTCCAGGGTCTCTTTATGATGGTGCTAATCCCAGACAGCTCCCAAAGACCTAGTCATCTCTCAAAGGCAACATATCCTAATATCATCACCTTGGGGGTGAGGATTTCAGCACACGAATATTAAGGGAGACACAAACATTTAGACCATAGCAAATCCTAAACCTTTCACTCAAAGTCTCATATTGCATTTGTATAACTTGTAGTGGTGGAAAAAGATACTAATTTCAAACCATGAAATTATATAGTCTAGTTTGCATTTCTTAAACACAGTGGGCCAGATACATTATATATATATACGTGTGTGTGTGTGTGTGTGTACATACACACACATATATTTATATGTGTATCTCACACACACATATCCACATATGTATGTGATATTATTTATTTATACATACTGCTTGTTTAGATAGTGTTACATAGACGCACACACACACACACACACACGCTCATTTTGTTTTGCCAGAGTAAGTATATCTTGAACTTTAATGCATGTTTTCCTGAAATATTTTATAGACTCTGAAGGAAAAACTAAGGATTGTATCACTGAAGCTGAATTCAAGAAAACTTATTTGATCTTTAGTAAAAGGACAACATTCTGACTGAAATATAACTTTTAAAGGCTATTATCATTAGAGGGAAGCAAGCTTTTCAATGACATACTGCTACTCATAAATATTGAAGGTGAATAAAATAATTTGTGATTAATACCATAGCAATTTTTTTTAAAGAAATCCAGTTCAAAGCTTTTCTTTCTAATCATAAGACATCAGTAAACAACACTCCCTGGGGGGAAAAAAAGAAAAAAAAACTGACCTATAAGGTAAGGGTAGAGTTTTCAGGAGAACAAATAAATCAGATTCCTGAAACAGGAAGAGCAGAGTCAATTCTGCATTTTCTATGACTGTCTAATCTCCCCTTGGTAATTCTCAGTAGAATGGCATGGTCCCGCAGCTCAGATGAAACTGCATATCGAAGTTTCTGCCATCTATCCAGCATGAAATAGCTTGTTTCAATGTCACTGAGAGAAAACAAACCCTCATAATGTGAATAATAGATAGAGAATGCACAACCACATTTAAGGACTGTTGGCTTAAGCCATGACAATTTCTGTTTTCAGATGTGCAATGTGTCTTTTCATCTTTGTGCATAAATTAAAAGTTACTGACCATCCACTTTTTTCTACTTTTATAAAACAGTATTTCTTGGGCTTACGGCTGGCACAGCTACGGTAGCTGCTACGGGAGATGGTGACGGGGAGTGACAGAGAGGTTCGGGGAGTTAGCGGGAGACGAGAGGCTACAAAGTCAAGCGTGACGTGGACAGCATAAATCTCAAGACACCATGGCAACGGCTCGTAGATCTTGTGTCTCTTCAAAGCTGATGGGGAGATTAATGATTTAAAAGGCTCTTGTGCTGTTCATTTATTACCAAGAAGCCCAGACCTGAACATCATAGTGGTTCTTCCATTTGGCAGGACCCCAGTAGGTTTCTTTGAAAACTTTCTTCGCAGTATCAAAATGATTCACTTCGCTGAATGTCCGATAAGACGCTTGAGGAAGAATCGAGGACACATTGAAAACAACACCTTTAGAATTTCCTTTGTCATTGGAGAGATATTTGATTTTCTCTTTTTTGTTGTTGTTGTTGTTTTTTTGGACAGGGTCTCACTCTGTTGTCCGGGCTAGAGTGCCGTGGTGTCAGCCTAGCTCACAGCAACCTCAAACTCCTGGGCTCAAGCGATCCTCCTGCCTCAGCCTCCCGAATAACTGGGACTACAGGCATGTGCCACCATGCCCGGCTGATTTTCTCCATATATTTTTCAGTTGGCCAGATAATTTCTTTCTATTTTTAGTAGAGACAGGGTCTCGCTCTTGCTCAGGCTGGTCTCGAACTCTTGACCTCAAGCGATCCACCCACCTCGGCCTACCAGAGTGCTATTGATTTTCTCTTTGACCAAGAGAAAATTATAAAACAGAAAGGTATACATGTAGAGAAAATGTATAATTCATAGAAAACGGTAAACAGAACCAGTGATTGTGCAAAACGTCCTAGCTATAGCAACTGCAGTTGATTCTCTATTATACAAAAAAAAATGCATAATGAAAAAAAGCAATAATTCATAAAATAGTAGACATCACTGTTTTGCCAATATAATTTCTGTAGGAGAAAATATAAATACACAATTCAGAGGGCACATTTTGTGTGAAAAGTACCATAATAATCATTACTGCTATAAAAATGAAGTGACCATGTCTAGACATAAAGAACTTATGGAGTAGCTTGGCCCAATAGAATATTTGACTTATAGTAAATATTGATAAAGTTCAGGGTGGAAAATCTGAAAAGTCTTTTAAATAAAAACTGGTGACCCCTTCTCCAATATTGGTGACCCCGTCTCCAAATTTAGCTATCATAGAAAACAGGAGATGATGCAGAGAGTTGGCCCTGAATCCACAGTGGGATGTTTTATACATACGTCCTTATATGACCGTGTATGTCCACATACGGGGCGCTACATCTTCCTGGTGGGTATGTTATCCTCTTCCTAGATGTAGAGGCCTCCAAAACACAGCACACCAATTCTTTGAACTCTCTCCCTGCACTGCCCACTGAGCAATTCCAATTCCAATTCAAACCTTCACCCACTAAGACCATATACGGTTCCTCATTTTAAACAGTGAAAAACTAAAAGTAGCATAAATGTACATCCGTGGAGAAGTGGGAAAAAGAAATATCTTGTTCATATACATAGTGGAATATTGTACAGTGTTATTGAAACATATGAGGTCTGTATTTGCCGGTAAGACTAAATCTCAGAGAAAAATTAACCAGCTGTGGTGGTGGCACCTGTAGTCCCAGCTACTCAGGAGGCTGAGGCAGGAGGATCACTTGAGCCCAGGAGCTGGAGGTTGCTGTGAGCTATGATCACACCACTGCACTCCAGCCTGGCCAACAGAGTGAGACACTGTCTCAAAAACAAACAAACAAACAAACAAACAAAATTTTAAAAATATAAATAAATCTCAGAGGCATATATTTGAATTAAAAAGTAGCAAAAACATATATGGCTAAATGAAGGAGATGATTATATTGTATGTCAAAGTCGAAATCAAGCAAATAAGTTGTTTAGGATCCAGATTTAACATTTATAATTTTTAGAATGCAAATTTAAAATTTATAATTTGACAGGATAAAATTTAAAATTCATAAAAATATAGAAGGAAAGAATGTCCATCAATATCAGGAATAGTAATATATAGAGGGTGTCCCCAAAGTTGCCATACATAGTGAAAATGTGAATATATATAAAAGATATTAAAAACCTAAAATATAATATAAAATACAATATGAGTTTGTTAGTTTCTCCTGTGTATGGAGACTTTTGAAACACCCCGTAGTGTTGGCAGGGGTTGGGAATATTTTTGGGGGAGGGCTGTCCATGTCTACCTATCTATGCAGAATCATAGCTAGCACCCTAAAGTTTACCCAGTGCAAATAATCATTCTGCCTGTCTGTCCGTCTGTATCTATCTGTTTTTTTCTAGCCATCCATCCATTTATCCAGCCATCTTTATCTATCTCTTTATCCATCTGTCCATCTATATCCATTCATCATCTCCCTACCTATCTAAATTTGAAAACAATTATCTAATCTACAAAGCCACTATAAGCATACTTAAACCAGTAGATTTTTAACAAGGTATTTATTTGGTACGTCCAACATGTATTCGTGGCCTTTCTTACCAGTCATTTGGACTTGATGGGACATAGTATACTATTTTATAAACACATTTTGTAATGTATGATCTTTGGAAAGAAGAAGGCATTAAAAATCCTATCTTTCCATATGTTGTGGAAATCCTAATCACAGATCCTTAGTGTTGGACTATAACTGGCTGTATGTCAGACCAGGGAGAATATGCACATAGGACTCATATTGCCTTTCTAAGCCATCAGTGCAGATATTTATAGATAATATATCTATATATGCATATCTCTCTATATCTATATCTATGTCTGCATATCTATATCTGTTTATATATCTATATTGATAGATGATTGATAGATAGACACATACCTACATACATAGGAAGATACATACATAGATAGATAGATAGCTTTCTTGAGAAAAAGCCAATACTCTAAAAGAACTGCCTGAAAATATTAAACAACCACCGATGGGTTGACCAAGGTTTTGGGGCTTAGAAGTTGGTGGCCACAATATTGGTAAAGGTCCCAGAGTAGTCACGAGTAGAGGCAAACTTGATTATATTGTTAGGAATATGACTCAGAAAGATTACATGGTTTTTAATGAAGATAAGCAGCTGCATTTGAAAAATGAAGATAGACTATCCCATTTAAGAAAAAAAACAAAAAAACTTAGACTTGTCACACTTGGCAAGCATGGCCTGCTGTGTCCGTAACCTTAGCCGGCGGTGTTGGCTCAGTGACGATAAACACCACACACAGTGAGACCCGTGCGTGTAAATGTTCACACAGTCCTGAGACCTCTTCCTGGCATTGCCACTGCCTTAGCCAGCACGCAAATGCCAAAGCATTATGCAATCCGATTTTAACAGCATCCTCTCTGCAAACCCCTGCCTGTGACATTTCCACGTACACAGTCATTAAGCCCTTGAAAGGGAGCAGGAAGGGGACAACTTAATAAAAATGGCAAATTGAGCAAAGTAAGGAAAGCAGGGTAAAAACGATGATGGGGTGTAGGACTGCTATAAAATTTTTATTAGCCCACGCTTGAGAAATCCTACAAGACTCGTTTGCATCTCTCTCCCTGAGGCATCCTTAGCCACCTTGCGCCCCCGGTGGGTGACAGAAATTGAAAAGAATCCCCACGTCATCACTTCATCCCCTCCATTGTCTGTCTCTCGTTTGGCTTCAGAGACTTTTAACAAATCTCATGTTCCTCCTTCACACCCTCTCCCTGTGTAGAAGCTAATGAAGCAGATTAGTTACTCTGGAAATACTGATATTGTGCAGAGAAAGCTCAGTGCCCTACACAGATGCCGCGCACATCTAATCTGGGCTACGGTTTGAAATACTCACGGCGGTTTGGGGAACTTAAACGTTCGTGATGGCCATTGGAGCCATAGGTAATATAATGTAAATGGGGCACGCTTTGCCGCATGGCTTGTTCATTAGCAGGGCAGCCAGGTAGCTCATTTAATAATGCATTGTTTCTGGAATACACAATGAGCGCTCAGACCTAGAAAACTGGAGCCTGGTCTGAAGGAACGCACGCATGCAGTCAGAAACTAGGGCACCGCAAAGCACATCTATCCGGTGACTCCGGGAATGTCCTCCTTTGCACGGCACCGCTCTGCAAGCCACAGAGAAGCAAGAACAACAGGCGCGAGTCTGAAAATTTAACCTAGAAAAGTCATGTTTGGAAAATACTCTTGAAAATCCACTTTATGAAATAAACTCAGTGATGTAGGAGCATCTGTAAGGGATCCAGTGCACATGGGACTTTGTCCTTTGTCATATTTTTTGTGGACCTGGACAGCTTCACAATGACCTTCTGGGAGCAGCACTCTGGTGCTAAAAGAATGTCCTCGCAAGATACTGTGAAGTTATGTCTGTAACTACTAGCTAGCATGGACCAAATTGCTCATGGTGGGAGCGCAGAGTTAGAGCATAACAGATTGGAAAACCGTATAAAGACTTTTCTGTAAATGGGGGAGATGTCACCATCTAAGTTGAGGGAAATCCATGGGGTGCTGCTAGGAACTGTCTTCTCCACGATTTCCCTGGCAGACCTTCACGTTATCCATCAGCCTTTGCTGGGGTTTCACTTGTGTCTTGCTCAAAATTCCCAAGCTGAAGTCCTAACCCCAGTCGTTCAGACTATATAACCTTATTTCAAAATAGGGCGATTGAAGATGTGGTGAGTTAAATTAGGATGGGGGCCTTCTGGAATAGGGTGGACCCCTAAACCAATATGACTGGCATCCTTATAAAAAAAAAAAAAAAAAAAAAAGCACAATTTGGATGTGGACACACACAGGGAGAAGGCAATGTGGAAACAGAGGTGGAGATCGGAGTTATACCGTCAAGAAACTACAAGGCTGGGAGGCCGAGATGGGTGAATCGTTTGAGCTCAGGAGTTGGAGAGCAGCCTGAGCAAGAGTGAGACCCTGTCTCTACTAAAAAAAAAATAGAAAGAAATTAACTGGACAACTAAAAATATGTAGAGACAAATTATCCGGGCTTGGTGGCGCATGCCTGTAGTCCCAGCTACTCGGGAGGCTGAGGCAGGAGGATCACATGAGCCCAGGAGTTTGAGACTCTATCTCAAAAAAAGAAAGAAAGAAAGAAAGAAATAAAGAAAGAAAGAAAGAAAGAAAGAAAGAAAGAAGCTAACTACAAGGAACTAGGAGGGAAGGCTGGGACAAGTCTTTACCTGGTGCCTACAGCAAGAGCACACTGCTGGTCTCAGACTTCTCACCTGCACAACTGTGACACAATAAATTTCTGCTGAAAGCAACTCAGTTTGTGACAGTTTGCTATGGCAGCTGTGGTGAACCCATGCAACACCCCCCCCCCTTTTTTTTTCTTTTTGAGACAGAGTCTCAGTCTGTTACCCATGCTAGAGTGCAGTGGTGTCATCATAGCTCACTGCAACCTCCAAGTCCTGGGCTCAAGCGATCCTCCTGCTTCAGTCTCCAGAGTAGCTGGGACTACAGGTGTGCACCACCATGCCCGGCTAATTTTTCTATTCTTCGTAGAGACAAGGTCTCACTCTTGCTCAGGCTGGTCTCCAACTCCTGAGCTCAAGCAATTCTCCCACCTTGGCCTCCCAGACTGCTAGGATTACAGGGATGAGCCACCACATCTGGCTGCAACCTTTTTTTGGTGCAATGAATAGAGTTCACACTCAGTACCCTAGGCAGCAAAGGATTCTCTTATCTCACAGTGGAAAGTTCAGAGCATCTGCAGGGCATCAGAGAGTCAGGTCCTGGGGGCATATGATGCCCGAAAACGGAATCCAACCACAGGGTGGAACTTCTGCAGAAAGAGCAGCAGATTGCTCATCACCTTCTCCTCCTGCCATCGGGCACCAGAGGTGCCATTCCTGCCGCTACTATCCAACCTTTGTTTTCCCAAAACATTTTATCGAATTCGGAAAAAAAGTTGATGTATTAGATTTTGATGAAATCAAACACACACACACATATACACTCATACATTAAATAATCAATTTTAGTTATAGATTGCCACCAACAGTTACCTTTTCACAGATAACTAGACTCTAGATACTACTCATGACTTAATAAATATATTTTTTGCTTTAAATCATTACTATCGTTCTATTTCCCTTTCATTGCAGCACAAAATATTATTTTGAAAGGTAATTATCTGTAGCCAGTTAGCTTTCCAAATTCTCATATTAGTGCTAGTATCTACTTTTTCTCAAGCTACTCAGTTTTCTATGTATATAATTATAGCACCAGGAGAAAAATGAAATAAAGAACCGTATCTCCTCATCTGCAAAGTTCATGCCACTAACATGTGGTTCTTGTTTTTACTTTATCTGCTAAACATCTCAAAGGCCGTGTTAAATAATAATGGTGACAGTAGGCATCCTCTTCTACTTTGTTCTTTTAATTAAAAATGCCGTTAGTGTTTGCCTTGTCACATATCTGCTGTTGATATGAAAGAAGTTCTACCCCTTATCACTCACACGTTGTTTTAAGTTTATTCTCTTATTTCCCTTTCCTTGTCCATAAAAAGACACTCAACTTAAAATATGGAATTGCAGATTAGTTAAGAGAATAGCATTAATCCCTTCAGACATCCAGCAATTACATCTTAGATTAATAATAACAATAAAAGCATCTACCCATGGAAAACGGTAATAGGATCAAAACATGGCAGTAGTGTGATTTACGGATTGAGTACTGATTTCGTATGTTATCTATACATTTTTGAGTAGTGGCTACTGATTTTTGTTTTTGTTTTTGTTTTTGTTTTTGGGGGGGGGTGGGTTAGACCTAGTCTGGAAGGCCCATTTCTTTTTCCTTTGCCCAATTTAAGTTTGTTCTGTAAGTGGGGTTTGTGAGTGTACCTGATTAACAGAGATCAAATTAGGTCAACTCGTGTTGATGCCGTTAGAAAGTGCACTTGGTTTCTTTAACTGACTGTGTGAATCACAGCGCAATCCGCTCAGATCTCTCTGTTGCTGTTCAGGAGAGGGTTTGGCCTCCTGGGAACTTGAGTGATTAAAATTACCAAAGGGTTTTAAATCCCTCGCTCCCCAGAAATGATCAACTACAAACAGTTTCAGGAAATTGAAGTTATTATTTTTTTTCTGATTCTCTTTCTCCATCACAGATGTTCTTGGCTTCATTCTGAAGAGGAAACAACAAAAAGAACTATATGATTCTCAAAAAAAATAAAAAAGAAAGAAAGAAAGAAATATAAATCCATCCTTTAATCTCGTTTCCTCTCAAAAGCAAACATATAGGGCTTTGTGCCATGACTCTTGTGTTACGTCACAGTGAAATAATGACATTAATAGCCATACTAAAGGCAGAAGGAGTTAAACATATCTCACAACTTGTCTTTCTCAGTTGGTATTTGTACAATTTCCTGTGCTTCATTTATTTATTTTTTAAGGCAGGACTTACCAAAGGCTCCCAACACAAATTTGCTACCAACTGCTATGCAGACAATTTTCTTAGCTTCAGTAAAGCTATTATTTGTTAACTTTCTGTGCCAAGCATTGAGCTAAAACTTTCCCATATATCTCTTATTACCACCCTCACTTGGCATATGAAGAAATCAAAGTTCATAGCATTAAAGGAACTGGGTAATTTATAACTGTACAAATAGCTGCTAGTATTGAACACATTGCCTGCTCAACAAATATTTCATTACTGTTTTTTTTTTTATTTCAGAATATTACAGGAGTACAAACATTTTGGTTACATAAGCTTTTGTACCTTTTGAGTTAAAGCCACAAGTGTGCCCATCCTCCAGACAGTGTGCATTGTACCCGTTAGGTGTGAATTTACCCATCCCCTCCTCCCCCTCCCACCTGCCCAACACCTGTTGAATGTTACTACCATATGTGCATATAAGTGTTGATCAATTAATACCAATTTAATAGTGAGTACATGTGGTGTTTGTTTTTCTGTTCTTGTGATATTTCACTTAGTAGAATGGGCTCCAGCTCCATCCAGGTAAATATAAGAGGTGCTAGATCACCATTGTTTTTGTAGCTGAGTAGAACTCCATGGTATACATAGACCACATTTTATTAATCCACTCATGTATTGATGGGCACTTGGGTTGTTTCCACATCTTTGCAATTGTGACTTGTGCTGCTATAAACATTCGAGTGCAGATGTCTTTTTTATAGAATGTCTTTTTTTCCCTTTGGGTAGATGCCCAGTAATGGGATTGCTGGATCAAATAGTAGTTCTACTTGTAGCTATTTGAGGTATCTCCATACTACTTTCCATAGAGGTTGCACTAGTTTGCAGTCCCACCAGCAGTGTATGAGTGTTCCTATCTCTCCACATCCAGGCCGGCATTTGCTGTTTTGGGGTTTTTTGATGAAAGCCATTCTCACTGGAGTTAGGTGATATCTCATTATAGTTTTGATTTGCATTTCCCTGGTGATTAGAGACATTGAGCATCGAACCTCTATTCAGAGTTTCCCTCAAGATTTTGGGTCCATCCAAATCAACAAAGCCTGGAATTATGTCTTATTTTCTGAATATAGAAACAGTGCTACCATTAGTGCATTTGCTATCATAAATAATCTGAACTGAAATGAACTCCAATGTCCCTAAATTTCTTGAAGGCATTAAATTAAGTTCAAATCAACCCCGTGGAGAATTCTAAAACCAACATCTCAGCTATGCCCAGACTGTGTCATAGTATTGAACTGTTTCTGTTTGGTTTTTTTTTTTTTCATTATATTATATTCTCTTTCCTGTATTTGGTTAAGTAAGCATCCCTTTAAACATTTCTTTTAAACCACTTTAATAGTTTGTATCTCTTTATCTTTTTATGTGACTTCTGAATAATAACAGAAGTGTGTACTCATTGCTGAATTCTAAGCTACCTTATTTAAATAAAAAAGATGTAAAATGAGTTCATCTATTTCACACTAAAATCTAAGTACTCAGAGGTGAGAAATTCCACAAGGAGCTGTATTTTGTTCAAACCTCCCCTTTCCGTGTGGCTAGAGCTTTTGAGCTCCTAAAACGATAGGAGTCAGATGATTATAGCATTTAAGGGAGAAATTAATTTATGTCTAAGTCACTCCCATTTTCATGGCTTAATATTTTGTCTTGACTACATCTTCAGCTCATTATTTCTGGAAGGGCATGGATCTCCTCCAGTTATTAAAACAGCCTATAGTTAATTATTAAAGATGAGCATGGCATTTTTATAATGCTTCTCCCACTTAGCAATAAATATCTCTATCAGATAAGAGTAAAAAAATTATAGGTTTATGGTTTTCTGTGTGCATTATCATTCATTTAATTATTTTTTATATTTTATTAAAGAGAGAAGAAATAAGTCATATAAAAATATACATTGTAGTTACAGTTGGGTAGAAAAGTAAAATCCAGGTAGTTTTAATTAACTGCATATGGGTATTCACATCAGTGTGTTAGAAAGATTGTTTCCCAAAAGAAAAAACAAGCTCCCACCAGCTGTTTGCTCTGCTATGACAAGTGGGACATGAATATGCATGGCACCCATAATTCATTTGTCACGTAGCAGACTGGTGTCATACATTGACTATTGGTTTCATAAATAGACCAGAGAGAGTTTGGAGTCTCTTGTTACTACATGTTGTAAAAGCCCTCTGCAAACGCAGCCTCATATTCAAGTAGAATCATTTTTATCTATACGGACCATCAAGGTTTTTCGGGTTTTTTTTTTTTTTTTTTTTTGCTTTTTTTGTTTTTTTGTTTTTTTTTTTTTTTTAAGACAGAATCTCACTGTGTCACCCAGGCTAGAGTGCAGTGGTGTCAGTCTTGCTCACAACAACCTCAAACTCCTGGACTCAAGCAATCTTAACCCACTACACCCAGCTAATTTTTCTATTTTTAATAGAGACGGAGTCTGGAACTCCTGAGCTCAAGCAATCCTCCTGCCTTGGCCTCCCAGAAAGCTAGGATTACAGGTGTGAGCCAGACCATCAAGTTAATAAAAAAAAAAAGGAAGAAAGAAAAACGGAAAAAGAGAGACAGAAGGGAAAAGAGGAAGACAAAGAGGAGGGAGGAAGGAAGAAGGGAGAGAGGAAGGGAAGGAGGGAAGGGAGGGAAGGAAGGAAATCATGAAATTGGTGGGATATTTAAATATGAATCATTCATTTGTGAAAACTTTCTCTACAGGATTTTTTAGAGCTAGCGCCATTTGTATAGAAAATTAGCAAAACTCAAAGCTCAATTTTTGTTTATATTGTAACTTTTGTTAATATTGAACA
The DNA here is from genome assembly GCF_041146395.1 of Eulemur rufifrons. Classification (NCBI taxonomy): domain Eukaryota; kingdom Metazoa; phylum Chordata; class Mammalia; order Primates; family Lemuridae; genus Eulemur; species Eulemur rufifrons. The sequence continues at coordinate 141,426,843 of NC_091012.1, forward strand.
ACTCGCTTAAACGTATTGTGAGATAGACAAACTTAGGCAATTTAAACATAGTTTAAATCTGAATTAATATGTCCGAACCTACAGTCTCAAAGGGGAGAGTATAATATTTTGTACTGGAAAATAACAATCAGATTCAGTGAACATATCTAATTCATTAACACATAGATTGATTCAACAACAGAGGCAATGCTTGATTCATCTTTGAATCTCACTAGTAATTGATCAATAAATGATTATTGCTCATTTATCCCTTCACTAAGCAAGATTTATTGAGAACCTGTTATGCCCCGGCATACATCTGCCCCTGTAGAGGTTACATTGTATCTGGGAGAACTGCTTACATAATTAAATGAATGAACTGATATCAGTGTTCTTACAGGAGGAAGCACTGGTATTCTAAAGGTATACAGTTTCTTTCTTTCTACTAAATCTATTTAGCAAACAAAAGGGAATCACACTTAATCAGGTGTCACATTATCTGTACATAAAAATATAATTTTAAAGATTTTTATTTTACTTTTAAATGCCCATATGACTACCTTATTAATTTATACTTTTTCTAAAATAATATTGAATTTCTAAAATGCATATATACTAATAGCATATATGCTAATAAAGTAATTTTTTAAAAATTTCTCTGGAGTTATGAATATTCACTTTAAAACATGATTTCTTTATCCTACATTATAATTTAGCTTTTTGTAAAAAGTCTTAAGTATAGATTTAAAAGCTAGTAATTTAAGTTGTCCATTTGAATTGAGCAGGATTAATTTATAGGAAGACAAGAAACAAGATATGAATTGATAAATTAGAAAACCAGGTTTTAGTATTCATCATCAATTCTGATTATAATGAGAGCTTTCAGATGAGATTTAAGTGTCCCCTGATATTTTTATGGAGTCTCTAAATCAATAGATTCTGAACCGGTTTTGATTTATAGCAATAATGTTCTAATTTAATAAAGATAATCTTTAGCAAGGCATGCAGGAAGTAGTTATGTAACCAACTTTATTATTTTGACATTTTAAAAACTGTATAATTTTAATATCAGCATTAAATTGTCCTTGTATAGCTAAAGTAATTCCTTTTGAGAAATACTTTAGATTCTAAAATGAATACTGAATATGTGGGTACTTTAGCCACAATTGTAGCTTGTTTTTTATTATTTCACTCTGATGTGTCTGTAGTATTATTGTTCTGTTAATTCAGGTTGAAAAATACTGCATATAACTGTTACTGTCCAATAGTATATTTTGAACACGCTAAAAATAATACCGTTAATAAAATAGAGAAAGGTAGGTGTTTATGTACAATCTTTGAAAATTAAATAAAACTTCAGGATCCCAGCTTTCAGGATTGCTTGAAATTTCCGAATCCACCTTGGCTGGCCCAGAAATCAAGACATAAGCTTTGCTGGCCCTCTATGAGGCATTATTTTATTTACGTGTGCAACCATTAGCAGATGCTCCATATGGACTCATCTGGGAAATATCTTCAAAATATTTGACAACCAGTTCATTCCTGGAAGACACTCAACTAACCTAAAGGGATACCATACCCATAAGGCCATTCCGATAGCTGTCAAGAGAAAAGTTTTTTCCAGTTTGTGTACCCATTGAAAATTGGCTACCATGGTTTGAGGGATGGTGCATCTATTTTTGCTTAAGGAGCAAGATCACATTCCCTCCTTATCACCCGCGAGCTTTCTAGGGAATTATCGGAAGGTAAATTGCAGATCAAAGTGTACCTACCCTCACACCCTTGTGCTTAAAATACCAATAAATTATTCCTCATGGTGCCGTTGAAAACTTGAGTGGAAAAGAAGAAAATAAATGTGTTTATTTAAACCATGGCGTGCTGGCAACTGCAGAAGCAAATGTGGATTGCTGGTAATATCTATTTTCAGGATGCAAAGATTTCAAAACGAATGGAACATCTGTTACTGCATAATGGATTTATCTCTTTCGATTTCCTACCATTAAAATTTGAGATCCTCATGCACGTACATGGACAGAAAAGTGAAATGTTTTTATTGATTAGTCAAAATTAAAATCCTTAATGAATACCACCGTTGCCTGCAGCTACATCTGAGGTTTTGAATGCCCAGAAAGAAGTCAACATAGAAAAACAAATGATTTGGGCATCCAAGCAGATATGTCCTTATTCCCTTTATGTTTGACACGCCTCCCAAATTGTGCCTCATTCTGCCATGGGTACAGTGTGAAAGGAGCTCTGTGTCTATCCACAGAATATTTGAGTGTTGTCACAAGTCAAAATTACCGAGTGTCAGGACCTCTAATTGTACCCAGAAAAGAAAGAATTTTTGAATGAACATAATTATGTAGACATAAAATAAATTGACCGTTTTACTAAAAGACTAAACATGACAGGTGCAAAGATAAATTAGGTTTTGTCCAATCATACCTCTCCCTGGATCTGTTGAACAATTTATTCCCATCTCTCAACGTTGTGCCTGAGGAATCCCATTGGTTTCTGGCCAAATGCTTAGACAATAAAGTTCCATCTAAACCCAATGGACACTTTTAATCTCTGCTGTGGGTTGAAGTATTCCCCAAGAGATAAGGTGACATCTTAAACCCCTGAACCTGTGAGTACACTGTTCTTTTGAAATAGGGCGTAGCCGGTGGAGTGAAGCTAAGCTGAGGTCCCATTACAGAGTCCTAAGGCAGCTCTCTGGGTCCTTCTAAAACGCACTGTCCTTCCTCATCCACCCATGTACACGGAGGGTCAGGTTTTAGTCGGGGCAGCAGAGAGAAGCTGGCTGTCTCGGAACCAGCTCTGAAATGTCATTTACTGGGGAGGTTGAATGGATATTTTTGCAACCTGAGAGTCCAAAACCTCTCTGTTTCCAACCGGGAGACCTCTGTACTTGTTTGGGAACATCTGGAAAAATCCCACTCCTCTGCCTACTCCTCTAGCATTTGAAGTGGATAAAATGTTTCCTTTGTGTCCCTTTCATCAATCAATTCCAGAAGAATCAAAGTCATGAGCAACTTGAAGCCTTTGCTGTTACCTTTTTTAAAATGGGTAAGCATTTAGAATTATATATGTATTTATTGATTTTCAGCAATACCCTCCACTTGGACAACGTGTATTGTTTTATCAGCACATTGTTGATGGTGATTTATTAAAATACATTCAGAAATATAGATTATCGATCCAGAGTTATTTCTCGTATCATTCACTATCTTGATAGGGGTTTGATAATAATTTATAACGACTTAATTAAATGAATCAGGGAACTCTCTTTTGATAGTATTAGAATTATCTGCTTTTGTTTGCTTGATTTTGTAGGTTAAAGGGATCGTATAGAATTTAGCCTTGATACTCTCTGGTTCTGAAATTCTTTACATTGGAAATCGATAAAAAATAAAAATTGGAAATCTCTTTTAAGTTCCTTGGTAGTTAAAATTCCCTGTCTATATTTGTGTCAATCTCTCTTTTATTCTTTCTTTTTACTTTCAGTGCTGTACACATTCCTCACTTTCTCCTCATTCCTCAATTTTTATTCTTATTTGTATTATTATAACCTCTTCCCTGATATTTTTCAAAGAACCAGCTTTTGTACTTACACATCACTGCTACTATTTCTCATTTTCTCCACAATGATTTCTAATTATCACCTGAACCAATACTACTTTCTCACAACCTTATTATGTCATTTTTATGATTTCCTTAAGTGACTACATTGTGCCTAATGTTGAATAATTTTCTTTAATAAAATTTCTTTCATAAAATCCCCATCATGATAATCTCCTTTTAGTACAGACCTGTCCATGTGTTTTAGCATTAAGTATGAATTGTGCATCTCGTGTTCCGACTCGCAGAGGAATTTATTGTAAGCACTTTGATTCAAGGAATATTTAGGGAAATGGTGCTTAATTTGTAAGCAATTAAGGTCTTGACTATTATTATTTTTCTAATATCATAATTTAGATGATGTTAATATAAGATAATATGTTATAGTTGTATTTTATAAATGTTTTTATGAGCACATACTTAAACTTCTTTCATACATATTCTATGGATATATACTAAGGATTTTAGGGAACTTTCCCTCTCTCTATTTATACATATGTATGTTTGTTTTATTACTAACTACCCTACTTAACTTTTCCTTTGGTTTACATCTGTCAATATTTGACATCTAAACACTAAGTTTTCATTCTATAATTTTAGATCATTAAAATCTGTTCTTTTGCTCCAAGTATATACCTGATGCATATTTTCATACATGCATATTTATAAACTGTATATATCATTGAATATATTATATTTTCTCTATTTCTTTATTACTATCTATTTTTATTTGTATCACTTTCCTTTAGGTAGGTCTCTCAGAAATACTGCTTTTTTTTAACCTCTTTATGTTACTCATTTCTTTATATTTATGATTATATATATGATAATACATTTTCTGACCTCATCTAATTGATGCTCATACCTTTTTCCCTAACGGAATTGCTTATAACTGGTAATATGCTTTCCCATTTTCCTGGGTGATGTCATAACTATCTGTTCACACATAATCATTTAAATTAAATGAAAAAATGATAGCTATTCTTGTCATAAAGGCAGTCTTTCTCTCAATCTTTTCCTCTCTTCCTACTCTGCAAAGTAGTGTTCTAATTCTTTTCCTTCCAAACTCTGTTTTAATATCCTGAGTTTGAGACAACCTTTTAATTCCCATGAATCCCTATTATTAATACATTTGCTTACTACAAGCAGGTGGTCCTACCAGGACTAAAAGGCAACCATCACTTTATTTCAACATGGGCTTCTGCTCAAAGCAAGTCAAAGAACCAAATATAATTCTTAAGCTTAGACATAAGATAAACTCTCCGTTTAAATAGTGGTTTACATGCTGCTGTTGTTTCAGGAACATGAATATTTTTAAGAATCACAATTCATGCCACACCACCATGAGATAATTTTATACGGTCTATAGTGCAGTTACCAATTTTATGTTTCATCTTAACCTTTAAACATTTATTCCAAACGTCAGCACTTTGTTGATCTGCGTTTTTAACGTACAGACATATCTAAATATTTCTAGACGCCCAGGTCTACGTTTCGAAACAGGAAGTATCGGAAGTGAATGGTGTATCAGAGTTTATTCAAGGACATCAAAGACTATATTTTTCTCCCATAAGGAGAAAGATATAAAACCTTACAAACTATGATCCAGTTACTGAGGAATATGTTAAAAGTTTTTTTTTTAATGTTTTAGATACCACATTATATTTCTTCCCAATCGAATCTAAGGAGCAGAGACATCAGAAAGAACTAAACCACACATCATGAGATTGCTTAATGAACTGCAGAGGATGTCAAAGGAACAGCTTTAAATTCCCCGATAATTTGACACTGGCAGGACAGATTTGACACTGAATCCTTGATAACTGCAAAAGAAAATACCCCCTGTCATGATTTAACATCATTCCTTTACTAAAAGCTAAATTGCACATAATTTGCAGTTTCTAACATGTAATCTCTTGTAAGGACATGGTGATTTGCAGATCTACTCGTCCTTTTTTAATTTACATGTTGCATTAGCAGGGTACTCTTAACAAATCCTGCCAGCGGCAGTATCACCTCCACACCCAACTCACCGATTTGCAGTTCTGCTTGTTTTAAAGGGGCCTCCTGGTGAAACTATATAAGGTGTTCCAGTCATAAACCCATCAGCATGCATTGGAAGCTGATATAGCATCTCAAAATAAAACATTTATATGAATATTATTGTAACTTTGTCTACACTGAACACAATGGACATTTAATTTATTTTTTTTCCTTTCTTTAATTTCAGAATATTATGGGGGGGTACAAAAGTTTTGGTTACATAAATTGCTTTTATCAAGGTTATAAGTGTGCCCATCCCCCCAGATAGTGTGCATTGTACCCCTTAGGTGTGAATTTATCCATCCCCTCCTCCCCCTCCCACCTGCTTGATTTCTGACCAATGTTATTTTCATATGTGCACTTAAGTATCGATTGATTAGTTCCAATTTGATGGTGAGTCCATGTGGTGCTTGTTCTTCCATTCTTGTGATACTTCACTTAGAAGAATGGGCTCTAGGTCCACCCACCAAGTTAATGCAAGAGGTGTTAGTGCACTCCATGGTATACATATACCACATTGTATAAATCCACTCATGTATTGATGGGCATTTGGGTTATTTACACATCTTTGCAATTGTGAATTGTGCTGCTATAAACGTTCGGGTGCAGATGTCTTTGTTATAGAATGTCTTTTTTACCATAGGGTAGTACTCAGCCATAACAAAAAATGGTGAACTAACACCTCTTGTATTAACCCGGATGGAGCTGGAGCCCAATCTTCTAAGTGAAATATCCCAAGAATGGAAAAATAAACACCACATGTACTCCCTGTTAAATTGGAACTAATCGATCAACACTTGTGAGCACATATGGAAGTAATATTCATCGGAAATCAAGCAGATGGGAGGGGGAGGAGGGGATGGGTAAATTCACACCTGACTGGTACAATGCACACTGTCTGGGGGATGGGCACACTTATAACTTTGACGGAAATGGTACAAAAGCAATTTATATAACCAAAACGTTTGAACCCCCATAGTGTTCTGAAATAAAAAAGAAATTTAAAAAAAGAAAAAAAATCTTAAAAGCAATTCTCAAAAGGATCAAACTATTTTACTTAAGTGAATCCCTGAACAAGGCTTGAGACTACTTATACAATTGACATAAAGTAATTGAACGCACAGAGCTGAAGGAAAGAGAACACTACAGACAGAACATCATCCTGCGTAGGATACACGCCAAGTAGGAACATTGACAAGGTCCAACTCAGCAAAATCGTGCTCAAGATCAGTGAGCAGAATTCTCCAGACTGCCCCGCCCATTCACTGCTGGAAAATAGCTAGGTCCCTTTCAGTTATTTTTTTTTTTTTTTAATTTCCTGGCTGTGGGTACTATTCGACATCTTCATTTTAACAGGTACATGCTACAGTGCATACTAAAAACATAAAATGATAAGACAGTTGGACAAGTTGGAAACTAAATAAAAGCTTATATAAATGTAAGAAAAACACATATCAGAAATGCCTCCCCCCACCCAGCTCTTCAAAATCATTAGCGCAAGTCTAAATTGTCACAAACGAGGAAAATTGTAAACCACACAACAGTGACTCCAATAAGCTGTTTTGATGAAAATGCAATTAGACTTTTGAAGAGAAAATGAGTTGTTATAATAATTTCAAAAATAATTACAACTCCATCTGTGCTAAAATATGCGATGACCTTTCCAATTAGGAATATAGATTTGTTCTTCTGTTCTATTATTTTTTAAATCAAAATATAAATTGTAAATTTATTAATGCGCAGATAGAATCAGACACAGGTCATGTCACTAAAAGTTTTGAATGATGGCCAAGTGTATTTTTTTTCTTTCAGAATTACCTCTTAAATTCAAAGTTTCTGCTCGTTAAAATCACATGAATGACTACAAGTTGAAAATAACTACAGTTACAAGCAAGAGCCTTAATGTGATGAAATTCCCCTTCAAGTCAGCCTACGTTAATTATGTTATTTCAATACCCTGAGGACACAGTGGAAACTTATTTGCCTTGCTATGCCTTTAAGCTTGCCGCCCTTCTTCATGCAGAAACCTGGGAAATAACAGAACAAAGGTGGAGAATAGTAGATTTTTAAAAAAATACTATATCATGTTTTATTTTTGCAAAGAATTCCGCTGAATTTTGAACCACTGTGTTTCTTGGACATGGCCAGGTTTTCCTTGTAAAGTCATTGCTAGGATATCATACCTGGAAAATTAGCAAAGCTTAAAGGCAGGAAGTCACATTTTACCATGAAATGCCAGGAGTCTCCTGCAAGAGGGAGTATATAAGAAAATGGGTTCCTCGCGGAGCCAAATCACATCAGGAAATAGCGATGGCTTATTTTTGCATAAGGGCAAAGGAATGTCCAGTTGAAGAACAGAAATTGATAGTAGGAAAATATGTGCTCTCTTTGATTCTAACTGATGCTATTCGCTTCTGTGACTATGCTTGCTTTTAGTTGTTTAATAAATATAGTTAATCAGAATGAAAAACAGAGATAAGAACAAAGGTAACTCCATGATAGGCTAGGCTTCCTGGATGTGAGAAGCCTAGTTCTGTTTCTGTATATATGGCTTGCTGGCTTGGTGCTTAGCGTATGGCAGGCTTCACTTAAGTAAGGGAAAACAAAGCCCCGGGGAGGTAACCCGCAAGTTATTTCCTGATAAAGGGCTGGAGAGTCCAGGTGCCCTCCAACAAACTAAGTAGATAAGAAGAGCAAGACATGATCAGCGCATGAACGGCTTGTGCAGGGCGTGTGTTCCCAGTATCGCTTGTAACCAAAAACTAGAAGGTATGCAACAACAGCCCCCCTCCCCTGTAGGAGACCCTCCTCTTCCCCTGGATGACGTTAACTACAACTGGCGAAAAGCCCGAAGCTTAGAGTCAACAAACCTGAAGCCAACGCGATCAGCCACTTCTAAAAAAAAGAACAAATAAACTGAAGGGGGATAAAGTGCAGACTAGTGTGTCGTGTACAGACTAATATGTCATGTGCAGACTAACGTGTTGTGTGCAGAATAACGTGTCGTGTGAAAACTAGCATACAGAAAAGTATAAAAGCCTAATCTTTACCCCAGGGCGGGGTCCTAGTTCCTGGAGAGGCCACTGCATTGGTGCTCTGGAATTTGGACCCTGGCCCAGGGCTAGTCAATAAATTCCTTTGCCTTTTTGCAGCCTCAGTGACTCTGCCTCTCTGTTCCTGGGGCCAAGGGGAATCGGATCTAACACAGTGACAATTCCAACACGCATGATTCGTCAATGTGTACTTTCATCTTCTAATGTGCAGGCGAGATACAGTTGATATTTTGCCTCCGAGAGATTTAAACCGGTTCTGGTTGTTTGGTGACCTGGTCATGTCCCTGCTCTGGGCCAAACATCCTAAACTACCAGCCCTCCCCCCCAGTAAAGCTGGGGCTGGAAGTCAGCAGAGTAAGTTTCCCCTCTGCCTTGGCCAGCTGTCTTCCTGGTAGGTTCTGTCTCGAAAGCAAAGGAATAAGGAGACAGCAGGAAGACATTCCTGTGCGTACCAGACCCTTCCTGGCTGTTGTTGGAAGTCTTTTGCGGTAGTTGCAGTGTGAGTTTGGGCATGTTGGGGTGGAAAGCCTAGTAGGTGTCAAAATTGTCCTCCTTTGTGACAATTTAGACTTGTTCCTAATGATTTTAGAGAGCTGAGACTGGGGAGGCATTTCTGATATGCATTTTTCTTACATTTATACCAGCTATTCCTTAGTTTCTAACTTATCCAACAGGGGTGGAGAAAGATTTTTCTCATGCGGAGGTTAGGGTATATAAAAGTTGGAATTTATTCTATCTTCTTAGAGGAGAGAGAGAATGAGAGTGGGCAAGAGAGAGGGAAGGAAGTGGGGGGAAGAGAGCAGGGAGAGGGTGTGGCATCCCAAAGAAAGAGAAGGGGGTTCCAGCAGCGAGGCCAAGTGGCTCACTGATTTAAGGAAGACAAAGAGAATAAAAAGTAGCGATCGCTGTCACTTGATAACAAAAGCTCAGCTGGATGTCAACGTCCAAGACTTGGCTTCCTGCCTTTCCTTGGAGAAGGGATTATGGCAAGAGGTGTGACTGTGTCCTAGAGATCTGGGTGAGGCTGGAGCTCATTCTCCTGCTGTTGACTCAGGAACTCTAAGAGCAGATTCTCACAAAGCAATTTTGAAAGGGAGAGATTTCCATCCCTTTTCCAGCCATTCAGCTCTTTTCAGAAGTTGTGCAAAACAGAACTCCTGAAGGGTGCTTGTTAGCAAGAGAACTCACAGGAGTGATCTTTAACTGTCACTGGAAACTGGGGGGTTAGGTATTTTCCTGTTATTTTTTGCAAGGCCGCCCCTTTCAGGCAGGCAGTTGCAACCTCAATAGTAGCCTTTGGCGATTCTCCCCTGGTCCTTACAAAACCTCCTTAGCATCCCCTGAACCAGCCATCCAGCACCTTCATCCCTGCTGGAGCAAGTCCAGGGCATGAAGATTCAGCCCATGGTTGAGGGAATCTTCCTGACTTGTAGCTATCTATCAACATCTACCGTATTATTGTGCTTTTAAAATTCTTCCTTTTTCTCTCTCATCTGGCATTTTCAACATCAATTTTATTAAAGAAAACCTCTACATTAAAATCTTCAGGTTAGTTAAGGTGCTACCTATTGCATATTAAATACTTGCAATGATTGCATCTGGATTATTAAAGTTATACATCTGTGAAAATGGGGGCTTTCCCCGTGTGCTGACAGACCTTCCACCTCCCATCCTGGACTACAGCAGTGCGATCCATTCCTTTACTTCAAAGAGACCAAGTGAATGAGCATGATTTATACTTTACTTACACACACAAATGACACCTACCAACTACAAGACATATGAGTACATGGACATCAGAATAGTTTCGGCCTGATTTACAAATCCAAGGTAGGTCGCTTTTTCTGAAAAGCTACAGAGGAAAATAAAAGCTCTAGTGTAACAAGTACTGTAGATATATTAAAGACAACATTTTGTTTTCTTTCTTTTTTTTAAGATTCTCCTTGTTAAAGAGTAAGCACCCTTTTGGGGGTGGTAGGCAGGGGGTGGGGGATGGGGAAGTTGGTGAAGGAAGGACGTGAAGAAAGCAAGTCTGTCACTAATGAGCTTAGTTTTACTTAGGTTTCCATTGATGAAACTCTTTTAAATACAAGGCAACATTTTCACAGCTGGAAAATCACAACTAAATCTTGCTTTACTGCCAAAAGCAATAGATGCAGTTATGTATAAACTATGGATAATACTACATTCATGGGACAATGGCAAAACTAGGGTCACTGCAGAATATAGCAGCAAAAGGCAATACTTAGACACTTCTCATGAGTGGGTTACATGTTACTTTATATACAGTTCTAAGATATGACCCTGGTATTCAATAAATGAAACTGGAAGCATAAGTGGTAGGAAGGTATGTTTAGTATTTTTAAAGTTAAATTTTAGAACTGGGAGAACTGGTTGCATATGAAGGGTTTTCTGATGTATTTAATAAGAAGTATAGAAGCTCTTCAAACATTAGAGTTGACATTTTATTCCGTTTATTTTCTCTGTCAAAAAAAATCCACTCTTACAATGGAATTGCAGTCTAACACATGATACATTTGGGCCTATTAATCTTCAAAGCTTCCAGATGGTTTGTATTTTGAGGTACAAAAAATGCTGCAGATCTAGAAATGTATATATTTAGCAGGTATTTGAAAGATATAGCCATTATTTATAACTGAAGGGTATTACACTTCTTAAGTAAGTGCTCTAGTAACTTGTGTACATTTTTGCATATACAAACTCAAAAGTATGTAAGCATTGTATAATGTGACAATTGTATAATTTATGTAATCTTATGCATGAATCAGAATTTTTATATAATTGTTGATTTATTGTAGTTGATTAAAGTGTTTAAACTTAAAAAAAAAAATCTTCAGGGTGACCTACCTGGCATATTTTTGGCTTTCTACTGAACACAGCACTTTGTGAAGGTTTGTGTGTCTGAAGTATTCGGAATTTATATGTGCGTAAAGACAGAAACAATGAAGACCATGCTGTGTGATATCAGAGAGGCTTCTGCAAACTCAATTAGCTGTATGGGAATGACACTTGTCATAAAAATGTCAAAGGGGGTACATTTAAATTATAAAGTAAGGAGAGACAATATCTACACAAATTATTGATTCTTACTGCAGAGTTTATATAGCACTTAATACATGCTTACCTTTCTCACAATTTCAAGCTATAAAATAGATAAAACAAGAAAGGGAATTGATATTTATTTTGATTAAGAAAAACATTAATAGAATGTTAAAAAGAAACAAGCGTGTTATAAACACTTTGTTTCTATAACTCCATGAGGAAGATATAAGGAAATGCAATGTATCAGGTATGTATCTTGAGCTATGTCTCTTATTTACATCTTATATGTGTAACTCGATGTTTTGTCTAAATGATACACTTACATTTAAAAAATACATTGATTGTGGATATGACACTTAACTAAATAGAAAAAAGGGTGAGATTTTGACATGAGAACAGTGAAAGAGAGGTAGTAACATGAAGCCTGAAGAAATAGCAATTGCTGAATGAACTAGAAGTATGAGCTGTGTTTAGGGCACATCAAAAGATGCAGGTTGGTTGGAAATAATGCACAGTATCTTGCACGGTGTGGCATTAGCAATTAACAGACATCACATTCCTATAATCTCTATAGAATATTTCATAGCTTAACACTCTCTGACTCTGGGCAATTAAAAAGATTATTTATTCGATGGACAAAACAATGAAGAGAAAAAATGAACAGAATGATTCAGTAAGAAAAGATGCTAATTCTGAACTTACCTGCCTTCACTTATGCTATTACAATAAATAAAGCAAAAATGTTCAATTGAAAACTGGCAGTTTAACACGTGTAGTGTCAAGATTTTATCCTGTCTCTTTCAGAAACAGATGAAGTTGACAAAAATTAGTAAAAACCAAGAAGATATGAATTATACCAAAAACTGTGATCTATGAACTGCTAGGATTTTATAGGACTATTTATAATCTTGAACCCAACTACAAGGAAATTATTTATTTACTCCTTTAAGTACTCATTGCACATTTATCAAATCAACCTTTTGATTTGTTCTAACTTTGCCAGTTAAAGGCAGGGCACTGAGCTAAATTTGGATTTAAGCTAACAAACAGAATTTTGGTAAACATGACCTGAATATTTAGCATTAAGCATACTTATCCTAAGAAATTATTCCCTCTTCAACTGAAATTCAGATTTAGTTAGGCATCCTCTATTTTTTATTTGCTTAATTTGTTAAACTCAACCCTGAAGGAGGAAGTCTCAAGAACAATCAATCAAACAAACAAAAACATAGGAATAGTCAAATACGCCATTTCCTCTGATGAAAACATAACAGAATTAGAAATAAATAAAAAATCAAAAACCACTTATGTTTAAATATTAGCAAAATAATTTTACATAGCTCATTTGTAAAATAGTTTTCTGTATATAGAATTGGAAATCTTGCCTAGTATAAATATCTAATAATATTTGCTAGGATACAGGTGTTTACATAGAAAAACAAAATATCAATGTGTAGCAGAAAGCCAATATTTCTACTTAGGTCTTTGCTTAGAATTCACTCTGCCCAGAGTTTTAGATACTATACAAGGTTTAGAACAGGTTTAAAACTGGTATAAATGTTGACTATTTTGTTTCTGAAACAGAGACGTTTATTTCATACTCTGAGAAGTACACTGCTTAAGTGATATTTCCAGAGAACAATGTCTCACAAAACCAGAGATTCTATGTTAATTTACCAAAGTAATCTTACTATATCCTGCTGGAACATCCTGCTAAAAACATTGCATAAATAAGGATTCTCTCATGGACAAATAGGATCGCTTTGTTTACCAGGAAGACTGACATTAGCTTTTTTTGGATATGATTCATCTTCTATTTTCTCTTTCTTTTCTTTCCCTCCTTCCCTTCCTCCCTCCCGCCCTTCCTTCCTTCCGTCCTTCCTCCTTTTTCCTCCCTCTTTCTCTTTCTTTCTTTTTTTCCTTCCTTCCTTTCTTTCTTTCTTTCTCCCTCCCTCCCTCCCTTCCTTCCTTATTTCTTTCATACTTTCGTTTGCTTCTTCCTTCTTTCCTTCCTTTCTTCTGTCTTTCCTCTTTTTTTCATTCTTGGTAAAAGCAAAAGAATAGATGCAAGTTGAGTACTAATTTTATCATGCTCATTAATAAACAAGAAATTGAGAGAAGGGTAGACAGAATTTTTTTTCCCATTCCTGGGTTTTTAAGAGTTATTTTTTAACAGGAGAATTTTGTCAAAATATGTTTTCAATTTGTTAGGCTCATCGCTTTGAAAAATCATTTTAACTTACTATTGGTGTTTCTTTCATACTGGTTTAAGATATGGTCTTCTTAAAACATTATCCATTTTTGATACCTATAGAAAAAGTACTGGGTTCTTTGTTCTTTCTTCTCAACTGAAACATGAGTAGTAAGTATAAAAATAACTGGCTATACAGTTAAAATGGTATGGTATAATTTCTTATGTGACTTTTAAAGACAAACTTCTGGGGAGGTTTCTTTCCAGAGTAAAGACAGAAAATACAAGTACCTGTTTCTGATAAAATGTCAGAGGGCTATTACCTCAAATTGAGATATAAAAATGTGAAAAGCATTGGGATATGGGTCATAAATTTGAAAATTTATAGAAAAGAAGCAGTCTTATAGAAAATATAATTTACCACAAGATAGTTCGTAGTTCATTGAGCTTTTTCTGGCTTCCAAAGCCCCAGAAAACCCAGTGGGAGGAAACAGTCCTGCATCTTGTTTACAATCCAGCTGGCCCTCCATCCTACCTGGGCTTCTCTCGCCTACCTGGGGATCAGCTTTCACTCACCCAGAACGATTATCTTAGCTGGGGTGTTTGGAACAACTCAGCTAACTTTAGCAAATATTCAATTTTCAATAAGACTTGGCCATGCATTTTTATACAGCTAAACCAGAGGTCGACCAGCCCACTAGCCCCCTGCGAGTAAGTCCATTTCAGATCTCTGCTGTGTCATATCTGCTAATCTCTCAGGGGCCAAAGCAAGTGACCTGTTGGGGCTTTGCATCTGTAAAGGCAGAATCCTATCGAATTCCAAAATGGAAGTGTCTGTGAGAATGCACACAGACTGCTCCTCCTTATTCGAATAGAGGCAAATATGCAAATTTCTGCCAGTCATGTAATAATGAAAATAGCCCCAAGGAATCAAAGATTGCAAATATGATATAACATTGGGAAAAAAAATCAGCAGAATTAAATGCATACCATTAACATATTAAAGAAGAAAAGCATGAGGCTTTTTTCCAAGAGATATAAGAAATTAGTTGATACTTTGTGAATTCATGTGATAGAGTGAGCTTACAAAATTAGAAAGATAAGGGAACATTCTTGGTGAAATGAAACCAATGCAATCTTAAAGGACACCTTGACCTTAAATGTAAAATATTAGAAACATTCCCGTTAATTCACTAACAAGTCGAATGTCCCCACTATGACAATTTTATTTAACATTGAATTGGAAGTTCTATCAGCATAAAAATTTAAAAGCAAGGGAGAGGAACAGTTATTTTACATAGATATATTAATGAGTGAAGTAATAAGATATTTTTTAAAATTATGTTCAATCATCTTAACAAGATTTATATATGGGAATTAAGATAGTGAACATTTCTAATTTTTGCCTATATTTTCAACCTTTTCTACGATAAGAGAGTTAAAAATCTTGCACATATGGAAATAGCATTCATGGAAAATCAAGCAGGTGGGAGGGGGAGGAGGGGATGGGTAAATTCACACCTAACAGTTACAATGCACATTGTCTGGGGGATGGGCACACTTATCACTTTGACTCAAGTGGTACCAAAGCAATTTATGTAACCAAGACAATTGTACTCCTGTAATATTATGAAATAATATGCCTATAATTCATTGAAAAAAATATGTTCAAAGACCAGTGCACATATATTAGTAGCATTAATTTATACCAAAAGCTATCCAATACTGAATGTGACTGTTACGTATTCAGAAACCCCAACTGCAATTGCAATAAACCTGTAAGTTCTTAGCAACAGAAAGGATTTTAAAATAATCAAGAATTTTAGGTACAAAATTCACACCTAACGGGTACAATGTACACTATCTGGGTGATGGACACACTTATAACTTTGACTCAAACTGTACAAAAGCTAATTATGTAACCAAAACGTGTGTACCCTTATAATACTCTGAAATTAAAAAACAGAACAAAAGTTTAAGGACTAACATAATAGAAAATCTAAATAAATTAAGATATGTCAGTATTTGATATAGGAGGGTCCTAAAAGTGTGAAGATGTCAGTGCGTCCCCAAATTAGAATAGATGTCAATTCTGTACCAAATCGATTGAAAAATTCTAACTTACTTTAACCATATTTCTTGACTTAACAAACTTCTCCCCCAAACACAGATGGAAATATACCGGGAGAAGAATGCCCAGCAATAGTTTCAAGTCCAAGGGGGAAATAAGTCTTGTCACTTCTCTTCCTGAGTGCCATGATATACACAGCTACCACTGCAGAATTTGGACAGAACAGATAAAATCAAGCTCTGTAAAAGATCAAGCTTAGATACACATATATGGGACATGGCGATTTTCATATTACAAAGTTTTGCATTCCAAGCCACTGTCAAAAGGACATGCCACATACAAAATAAATAATGCTAGAATAAATGTGTTTGTACCATTTCCTTTTGGCCACATTGGACAGATACCAATACCAATGGCTGAATCAAACACCACTTTATTTTCCTCATATAATAATAAGTATAAAGGCATAGAAGATGAAGTGTTCGAGAAAGTCATCCCATACTCAGAATTTCGCAGCTTTTTTCGTTATCATCCGGAGATCCTGGATTTCAGGGTTATGTCTCCAGGAAGCCTGCTTTGCATAAATAGTGTTCTCATGACAGGCAGGAAGAAAGAGGTGGGAACTCACACATCTGAAGGATCCTTCTTTGATCCCACCTGACTTGAGTCACCATTGTGTTTTCCCAGAAATGCATCACACACTTTTATCTAGCTGCAAGATAATTTGGAGCAGCAAGTATATCAGACTGTTAGCATGGATCATCCTGAACAAATCGAAGATGTATTGGGTTGGAAGAGAATGAACATCATAACATAATACCAAACAGCACTATTGCCACTGTTGTCGCTATAGGGGAGAAATAAATGGAAATCTCCATGGTGCATAAATTAATTAATTAAACTTTGGATGAATCTAGAACCTCAACATGAAACGCAAATACTTCAAAGCTTCAAAAGAAAACGTGGGAGAAGATCTTTATGGTACTGATGTTGACAAGAATGTCTTAAGCCAAATACTAACTAGAGCACTTTCTATGAAGGAAGAAATGGTAAACATGATTACAGAAAAAGGGAAAGCACTGGAATTTTTTTGTAAAATAGATACCCTCTGGAATTAAGCCTTTGGGTTTTTCCTGGTCTGTGGTTGCTGAACAAGTTAGAGAAGCTCTCATTTATGTTGGAAAAAAACGGATGCATTCATAACATGAGTTATAGTAAAATACGCTCTGTGAACACTGTCTTTTAATGCATTAATTTATATGCTTCTCTCTTTTGCCTTTTTGCAACTGTTTACAAACCTGTACCTGATTGAATTGCATGTATTTGATTAATTTTTAAAATATAACTCAATCAGTGAATCATAACTGTAAAAAGGTAAGCCCACCATGCTCCAATAAATCTCATTAAGGAAACAGCTTAGTCTTTGCGGAGAATCATTTTATTTTTCCTTTTCAATGATTCTGTATAAATATCTCAGGTGAGAATCAATATTTATAATTTTCATAGCATTGCCCATAAAAGAGTGAAAAGCAATCTGTAGATGTGATTGTATATTAAGTGGGAAGATCTGGACCCAGCCAAGCCTCCAAATTGAATAATTTGCAGAATTCTTACAAAGGGAAATAAAACCCTTTAGAGAAAGATTGGCTTTGGACTCTATATCATAAAGAGGCCCATTTCGTAGAATGATGTATTTGCATTATTGCAAAGACTCGTCTACTCAAAGCACCGAGGGAAGAAAGTATTCTGGATTATACTTTCAGACATTTGTTTTGATGACTGCACTCAAATATTGGCAGCGGAACATGGACCTATATCTCATTCACCTTTGGCTCCTGAACATGTTGCCACTCTTGGTAAATCGCTGTTGAAGTAAGACCATTCAAAATTGTGTTATATACTGCTCTCACTTAGTTGACAGAACCTACAGCTTTAACAGTTATTTCAGGTTCTGAATTGGCCAGATATTCCCATACAGGGTGGAGTTCAATATTTCCTGTGCCAAGATCATTTTGGAAATTGATTGTCTACACCTAACCACTTTATATTAAGTGTCTGGTTTCTGAATGCCAAATTTACAACTGCATACACATTTCAACAGGGTGCGTAAAATTATTTTTTTAAAAGAGCCTTCCTATGTAGTATTTTTAGG
The DNA here is from genome assembly GCF_041146395.1 of Eulemur rufifrons. Classification (NCBI taxonomy): domain Eukaryota; kingdom Metazoa; phylum Chordata; class Mammalia; order Primates; family Lemuridae; genus Eulemur; species Eulemur rufifrons. The sequence goes on from NC_091012.1 coordinate 141,445,016, forward strand.
TGCAAGAATATTTTCTCTAGTGTTTATTTACCACTGATGTTTCAGCATTAGGATCAACCTAGCAAGATAGATTTTTTTTTCCTCAAATCCAAGCATTCATTAAGGCGAATGATAAGATGTGCTCGTGGTCAAGGATGCGGGCAGTTAAGAGCTATAATGAGTGTAATAGAAAAATCATAATTATCACAGCAGCTATTATAACGGCTGTGAGTCATAACACCTAAAGACAATTTTAGCCAACAGTTGCTACTAGCAGAATGGAGTAAAATTTTTATATTTCCTATTGAATAAAAATATATGAAAAGAAGGACACTACTTATAAAAAATAAATGATTTCCAAGGTGATTGCCTGGGAAACGTTCTACGTGTTTACAGGACAACAAATCTGCTCAAAGATAGCATTGGCCAGGGCAACTCACGTTAAGAGAATGACAAGTCTTCTTTGGAAGTGCCCACCCTGTTAATGTGTGAATATGGCTCCAGGGAAAAATATTGTTCCGGAGAACATTACTAAGCTTTGAGAACACTTGGGGTCAACACTGGATGACAAGAACAGTGAAAACATAATCTGTAAAACAGGAATTCTTTGGGGCAACACAAATTTTTTTTGAGTAGGGGATACCTTCCATGCTTCAAAAATCGCAGAGGTATTAAAGTATTCTTACGTGAAACTTTCCCTTCCTATCTCTGACCTTGTATGTTGTGTCCCATCTGCTGAACTCAGAGGGTGTTGCACTTTCTAATTGTTCCTGGAGAAAAACTGCATCCTTCTCTGCTTGGATCTGAGCTATTGGAGACCAGCTTTATTTATTTATCTATTTGTTTATTTATGTGTTTATTTTTGAGACAGAGTCTTGCTCTGTTGCGCAGGCTGGAGTGCAGTGGTATCATCATAGCTCACAGCAACCTCAAACTCCTGGGCTCAAGTGATCCTCCTGCCTCAGCCTCCCCAGTAGCTGCTACCACAGACATGCACCACCACACCGGGCTAATTTTTCCATTTTCAGTAGAGACAGGGTCTCGCTCTTGCTCAGGCTGGCCTCAAAACTCCCGAGCTCAAGCGATTCTCCTGCCTCAAAATGTCCCTTTATCAAGTAATCCTCAATTGTCCCCCTCCCCCGAGGGCACCATCTTCCCCGCCTTGTACCCTCATTCAGACAAGTAGAGCAACAAGTATTAGTGTCTGATGAAGCCATCCACAAATTTCTGTCTGCAAATGCAAAGCAACTGCAAATGCAGGTGGCCATTGCCCAGGTCACTTTGCACAAAAGACACCACACTATCCCATTCGGTCCTCTCCTTACCTGTAAATTTTTTAAGTTGCTTTGCTTAGTAGTATATTCTGACCAGCTTGCCATAATGCTACATAGATTGATTTTGAAATTCTGTATACTTTTTATGGCTACATTGATTCCCTTTGTACATACAGGGAATGATTCATGTGAGTATCCAATTCCCTGTTTTTAAAAATGTAGCTGTAACTAACCTTGAGCATATTTTTCATAAACGTTTGGCTGCATCTGTGGGATAAATTCCTAGCAATAGGATTTCTGGGTCAAATGTAGATGCATTTGTAATATTCATAGACATTTACAAATTGGCCTTGGTAGAAATTGAACTGTAGCTAAGTTTGTAGCTAATTATAATCGCACGAACTTCAGAGGTGCTAACAGAGGCTTAAGACAAAATTTAAGAGTTTTGCAAAACTGACAGATTTTGAACAAATCTTAGTGTATTTTTAATTCATAATTTATTTTTATTAATGGGTGCTACTTATTTTGAATGACTAATAGTAATTTATATTTCACTTTCTGTGTATTCTATGTTAATTTTCATTACCCCTGCTTTATAGTGCACAGCTGGGTTTTATATGTATTATACATTTCTAGGCATCATTTGTATATTTGGAGATTAGCCCTCTGTGATGTGATTTGCAAACATTTTTCCAAGACAGTTGTTTGCTCTGCTTATGTGTCATTTTTCATAAAGAGCATTTCAAAAATGTTCAATCAAATGTATTGATAATTTGATCAGGTCCCATTTATTTATTTTGGTTGTTGCTGTGATTGCCTTAGGGGTCTTCTTCATAAATTCTTTGCCTAGGCCAATGTCTGTAAGAGTCTTTCCTACGTTTTCTTCTAGAATTCTAATAGTTTCCGACCCAAGGCTTAAGTCTGTTCTCCACTGTGATTTGATTTTTGTGAGAGGTGAAAGCTGTGTGTCCTGTTTTAGTCTTCTACATGTGGCTATCCAGTTTTCCCAGCACCATTTATTAAATAAGGAATCTTTTCCCCAGAGTATGTTTTTGTCTGCTTTGTCAAAGATTAGATGGCTATGTGAGGATGGTTTTATATTTGGATTTTCTGTTCTGTTCCACTGGTCTGTGTCCCTGAACTTGTGCCAATACCAAGCAGTTTTTATAATCACAGCCTTGTAGTATAGTTTAAAGTCTGGCAAATTAATACCTCCCATTTTGTTTTTGTTGCTTAAAATTGCTTTTGCTAAACGGGGTCTTCTCTGGTTCCATACAAAGCATAAAATTATTTTTTCTATATCTGTGAAAAATGATGTTGGTAATTTAATAGGGATTGCATTGAATCTGTAGATAACTTTGGGCAGTATAGACATTTTAACAATGTTGATTCTACCGATTCATGAGCATGGTATGGTTTTCCACATATTTACATGCTCTGCGATTTCCTTCCTCAGTGTTTCATAGTTCTCCCTATAGAGGTACAGCTTCTGCACAGCCAAAGAAACAGTCACGAGAGTAAACAGACAACCTACAGAATGGGAAAAAAATTTCACATACTACACATCAGATAAAGGACTGAGAACAAGAATCTATTTAGAACTCAGGAAAATCAGTAAGAAAAAATCGAACAACCCTATCAAAAAGTGGGCAAAGGATATGAATAGAAATTTTTCAAAAGAAGATATAAAAATGGCTAACAAACATATGAAAAAATGTTCAACATCTCTAATCATCAGGGAAATCAAAACCACAATGAGATATCACTTAACTCCAGTGAGAATGGCCTTTATCAAAAAGTCCCAAAACAATACATGTTGGTGTGGATGCGGAGACACAGGAACACTCATACACTTCTGGTGGGACTGTAAACTAGTGCAACCCCTGTGAAAAACAATATGGAGATACCTTAAACAGATTCAAGTAGACCTACCATTCGATTCAGCAATCCCATTATTGGGCATCTACCCAGAAGAACAAAAGTCATTCTATAAAAAAGACACCTGCACCCGAATGTTTATAGCAGCACAATTCACAATCGCAAAGATGTGGAAACAACCCAAATGTCCATCAATTCATGAATGGATTAGCAAAATGCGGTATATGTATACCATGGACTATTACTCAGCTATAAGAAATAATGGCGATATGGCATCCCTTTGGTTCTCCTGGAGAGAGTTGGAACCCATTCTATTAAGTGAAGTATCCCAAGAATGGAAAAATAAGCACCACATGTACTCACCAGCAAACTGGTTTCCCTGATCATCACCTAAGTGCACATTTGGGAATAACACCAATTGGGTATCAGACAGAGGTCGGGGCTGGGGGGAAGGGATGGGTGTATACCTACTTGATGAGTGTGATGTGCACTGTCTGGGGAATGGACACGCTTGAAGTTCTGACTGGGGGGCATGGGGGTGGGGGGAGGGCATGGGTGTATACCTACTTGATGAGTGCGATGTGCACTGTCTGGGGAATGGACACGCTTGAAGCTCAGACTCAGGGGGATGGGGGGCCATGGGCAGTATATATAACCTGAACTTTTGTACCCCCATAATGAGCTGAAATTAAAAAAGAAGTATTGATACATGTACAGCTATTAGATTTTGAGTCTTAACTTACAAGGCTTTTCCACTCCAAAATTCAAATGGATGAAAATCCCCTGTTTTCTCTTTTCTCTTCATAATTGTGATTTTATTTTCACCCCATTGATTATAAACTACATCCCCATGTTAGTTTCTGTCTCTCTGTGGAGTTTCTTTCTTTGTTGTACAGGTTGTCTATCTTCTTAAATGATGCAATGCCCCATTTTTTAATTATGGACATTTTAAAAAAATATTATAAAAATATTTTAATGACTGGCAGATCTTATCTCTACTCATTACTCTTCAGGTTTGGAATAAGCGTTTTTGAAAGGATCGTGTGGTAAGGAACTATATTTGCAAATATGAGGGTTTAATCAGCATAAGCCTTTATTTTTCACCTCTTCAATTTCTTCCTCGATAGAAATCCTTTTCCCTAACACCCAAGTGGATGATTTTCACTAAAAACAAACAAGCAAACAAACAAATGAAGAAAACGCATCATTCCTGATTTCCCTGTGTTTGCACCCATTTCAGCCATCAGGTTTCGTAAAAACACTTGGATGCATTTCTTATTTTTCCTCCTCTTTTCCTGCTAAATCTTTTTCTCCTAACTTTCCTCTCATCCGCCCCAGTGAGGCCGATCCAACATCGTGACCAGGGAGCACTTTTCTTCTTCAGGCAAAGGGCGGATTTGCAGCCCTCGCTCCGCGCCCCTGCCGTGCCTGAGGCCCAATTTCTTTCTCAACCTTCCCTTCTTCCTTGACTTCCGAGACAACACATGCGCATCTCTCCTTGGCCCGTTCTGTTTCCACATCTCAAGAATTCTCTGCGCCTCTCTATATTTTCCCCTTTCATACTCCAGGCTGCTGTTTCTTCTCAAGCCTCGTTTTTTCGGGTAGATGCATGAAAGTCTCCGGAGGAACTTGGTAGAAAACAGATTTCTGGGCACTGGCCCAGATGATCCGCCTCAGAATAATTGGCAAAATCACCTTGGAATGGGCAGTATTAACAAGCTCTGAGACAGCACGACGTACGATGGAGCATAATAATCTAAAACTTTGCTGTATTAGAACATAATGAGCTGTGTATCTTAAATTTGTAGGTCCTGTTGATAATTTCTATTTTTCATGGTGGCTGATATCTATGATTAACATGAGTCTTTCTGTAGGAGCTAAAGAAATTTTATTTTAATGAGAATTCTCTTTAATATGGAAAACAAATAGTTCTACCCAGGGGCAACCTTGAAATGCACTTTCAGACAAAAAATGTTGGGCTTAATTTTGGAACATTATGTTATCACAATATAATTTCAACGTCAAGTCTATAGGGCTTGAGAAAGATATAGTATAGATAGAGATTAGATAGATACATAAATACATATAGATAGGCATAAATATTTATATTATATATGTTTATTTATATAATCTCTGAGAATATATTAAATATATACATGCTCTCTGTTTCTCTCTCTGTATGTTCTCACATACTCTAAATATTTTGAAAGCTATTATAACATAAGTAGTATATAATGTGCAATATATTATTCATATGATTATTATTATAAAGACCATCATTTGTCTACCTGTAAACAAACCTTGTAGTTACATCAGGCTATATATTTTTGAGGCTCAACCATGTTTATTTGATGTAATGGCTACAAACTAAGAAAAAATTGAATCCCTCATATTGTTTTAAAAGCAGTGATATTTCTACAAATACTAAATTTATGAACTTACAAACATGGCCTTGTAATTGAACATTTATTTCTGTTTTGATGCATTCTTTTTCTAGTTTGATTTCAATATATTTGTTTTGTAGTTTAGCTCACGGGTTGGGTAGCCTTCCTACAGCAATGAATGGAAGGATTATTCTTGATTCGGGTGGTCAAAGCACAGTAGGTATGGATGGACAAATGACTGACACAGTTTATGTCAACTGCGTGAGCTGATATCAGTAAAGCTGTTGTGTTATTGTCCTTTAATAGCTTTTAGGAATAGTTGTTTACTAATAGCTCCCTGTCTTTATTTTGATAGCCCAATAAAACACCTGATAAACCATCAATGAAGTACCGTCAACATTGACTTAAAACCAAATTGAAGTATATGTATCATGCAGCCTTCCATAGAGGGACAGGTGTATAGGTGTATGTTTCTCCCTAGATCCTCTCGTATTAATGATGTGTCGGCAGGATGCTATGCACCATGATTCTGAACACCTATGGCATACAGAAATTTATAACGAGTGTTTGTCATGGATATACACTGTGCTCTCTGTTGCCATATGCATTAAACCAACAACAAATTCATTAATAAAAATAAGTCCCAAGAATAACTTATTTTGGAAGCACATTTGATAATATTCCAGGTATACTGTGATTCATTACCAAAATCTTGAGTTTTGTTAACCAACAACAACAACAAAAAAAAGATTAACAGGAAACACATTGATCCAATTGCCTCACCATACAAGTCTTGCAGGATGTTTTAAATTAGTATGTTCCATTCTTTACTAAACTCAATCACTTAGAACGTCACACACACACACACACACACACACACTCCACCAATCACTGCCGTTTGCAAGATATCTGAGTGGCATTTGTCTTCCTTAAATTTGCTGGTATTTAAGCAGAAACTATGATTCCATTAGGGAAATAAAGACAAAGCAATGAAAAACCATAAACACTAAATAATAGAGCTCACAGGTACAAGAGGAAGTGCGTCGATTTAGGAACACAAAGGAGCACTTTTGTGGGCTAGATTTCAATAGCAGAATTTCTCACCCTGCAGCAATTTCACCACAGGAATCCCTGAGTGCACTACAGATCTAAGGGGTAGGAGTTTCTGGAGTAGGACTCAGGCAACTGGTCTCTGAAAACCTATCCCATCTGTCTAACGCTCAGAAGAAATGGTAACTGGTTCATTACATATTCAGTTACAATTTATAAAACTAACCCTGAGTGCACTAAATTAGCTTGGTTTTTATCAAGGCTGCTAACACTGGACAACACTCGGATCTTTCTCAGAATGTGCATGCAGGTATAATTTTAGTATTTTACCTTAGCCTAACAATTTAGAAATGAAAAGATAGAACACGCTCAACTTATAACACAACCTATCTTGATTATCATCTTTTGTTTTCTGTTTGTGGACTTTTTTCTTCTTGATTTGTGGGGGGAAAAAGTTCATCTAATTTCAGGGAGTCCCTCTGGTATCAACTCCGATCTGAATTACATAATTATTTTTAATTCTGTAACATTATTTCAAACAATGTTTCTATGTTGTTGCCATGGCATTATCAAAGGATAATGAGTTTATCTGTTCAGTGAGGAAGCTGAGATTTATTTATATGCCAGAATTAAAAATCTAAAGATACAAAGTCATGCTTGAAATGTTAAAAGTATTCAGAATGTCTAATAACTTTAGATCAGATGTTGACGAAAATAACAAAAATGAAAATGCAGTAGATTTAACACCATGGCATAATGACCATATATGGACATCAAAGGTATTTCATGTTTTATCTATATTAAATTTGCAGAAGCAAATATTTTGTCTATATTTTATTTTATTTAGGAGACAATAGCCATTGCAAAATGTTCAGATATTAAATTTACCACCACCCCCCCAAATAAAATCTTAGTGATAGGAGAAATATTCTAAGCCAGGGGGTGGCAAACTATATAGCCTTTGGACAAAATCCAGCCTGTCACTGGTTTTGGTAAATAGAATGTTATGAAAACGCAGCCTTGGCCATTCAGTGACTTATTGTCTATGTCTACTTTTGCAACACAACAGCATAGTGGAACACTGCAGTTTCAAGAAAGACCATGTATCATGCAAATCCAAAATAGATTTACTGTGAGGCCATTCACTGAAAAAACAAATGTGCTGACCCTTTACTATAAACAGTGAAAATTAAATATGTCTAGAAACCCTTTTCCCCCACCCCGTGATATTATTATTATTATTATTTTACATTTGTCTCTTATTGTTGCATTTCTCTACTTGGCCTTCAGGGCCAATAAACATGTTCTAATAACATATTCTCAGTGTTTGCTTATACATGTGTTGCTCTGTCAAATTCATTCACTGAAAGAAAACAGGTTAGGATGAATCATAATGAAAGCATGCTTACATTTTTCTTTTACTGCTGGATTTTCCTACCACGCAATGGAGAAAGAAACGTGTTCTAATAATACATTCTAATGTTAGCTTAGCATCAACCGATGGTATTGTATCACACCAAGCACACAGGGTTCTTAGCAATATGCCCATTCTAATTAATTTGATTTGATTTGATTTTTTTTCAAACATAAAAAAGTAGAAGAAATGTACACTAGAAACCTACAACCTAGATTCAACCACTAACAGTTTGTTTGTTCTATGACATATTAACCCATATGCCAATCCTCTCTCCATCCATCAATCCACCTTTTTTTGGATGCATAAAAGAACCCTTAGATGCTTTAGCATGAGGACGTTAACTATATGTTCTCTATTGTTTGTAAAACCAATTGTGTTTGATTTTAAATGTGCGTAATTAATTTGGCAAGTTATACTCTTTATTACTATGTGTTCATTCACAAACTTGTTTTCTGGTGTTTTTGTTTGTTTGTTTTTTGTTTTTGATAATAGCCATCCTAATAGGTGTGATGCAGTATCTCACTGTAGCTTTATTTTCATGTCCCTAATGATGAATGATGTTGAGTATCCTTTTACGTGCTCGTTGGCAATCTGTATACATCCTTTGGAGAAATGTCTGTGGATACAACCCAAGTGACCATCAGTGGATGAGTGGATGAAATACGATCGGTGTATACAATGGAATATTGTGGAGAAGAAAAAAAAGAAGGGAATTCTGGCCCATGGTACGACGTGGATGAGTCTTGAGGACACTACTCTAAGTGAAATATGCCAGACAAAAAAAAAAAAAGAAAACCAAAAAGATAAATATTATAGGATTCCATAGGATTCTGCTTCTATGAGGTAGCCAGAGTAGTCAAATTCAGAGACAGAAAATAGTGGTAGCCAAGAGCTGGTGGGAGCAGGAAAGGAGGAGTTAGTGTTTAGTGGATGCAGAGTTTCACGAAACTCGAAAACCATTCTGTGGATGGGTGGTGTCGACGGTTTCACAACAATGCGAATGTACGAAACACTGGAGCCCATTCTTCTAAGTGAAGTATCACAAGAGTGGAAAAACAAGCGCCACATGGACTCACCATTACATTGGAACTAATTGATCAACACGTATGTGCACATGTGGAAGTAACATTCATCGGAAATCAAGCAGGTGGGAGGGGGGAGGGGGTGGGAAAATTCACACCTAACAGGTGCAATGCGCACTATCTGGGGGATGGGCAAACATAACGTTGATGCAAATGGTACAAAAGCAATGTATGCAACCAAAATATTCTGAAATAAAAAAAATGCTTAAAATCGTAAATTTCATGTAATGTGCATTGGACCTCAATTTAAAAAAAAAAAAGAAAAGAAAAATTAGCAGTGACTAATTAGAATGACAGCTACAAAGTGGAAGGAGAAACCTGTTGCATGTGTGACATATAACTAGTATGTAAAATATTTACCATATAAAGAACTTGTACCAAAATATAAGAGGAAGAGAGACAGTCAATTATAAATATATATTTTTTATAAAAAGGGTGAAATCTCAAATAAGCACTCTTCCAAAGAGAACATGAAAATGGACATTAATTTTAAGAAAAGGTTCTCAACCTTCATGGTAAACATATACAATGTAATAACAAATAAACACTAAAAAATAATGAAATAGTTTATTACTAAACTGTTATATAATATATCATTACAATTGTTATGATTATTATTTTTATTAAATAATTAATGAATGAAGTGATAAATTAATTGATTAGTGCCACAGTGACATATCATTATAAACTCAACAAAGCAACATTGAAAATAAAAAGACAGACAGTTCTAAGTGTGGAGTTGGATGTGAAATACCCATGACTTTTGCACATTGCTGTGAAAAAAATGTAAATTTCTGAAAGAACTAAAAGTAGACCTACCAATCAATCCAGCAATCCCACTATTGGGTATTTACCCAAAGGAAAAGAAGACTTTTCATCAAAATGACACCTGCACTCAAATGTTTATAGCAGCACAATTCATAATTGCAAAGATGTGGAAACAACCCAAGTCCCCATTGCTTCATGAGTGGATTAATAAAATGTGGCATATGTATGCCATGGAGTACTACTCAGCCATAAAAAAGATGACTTAATGCCTTTTGCAACAATCTGGACGGAACCGGAGACCATTCTCCTAAGTGAAGTATCTGAAAAATGGAAAAACAAATGCATGTACTTGCAATTAATTTGGAACTAACCAATGAGCACACAGGTACACAGAGGGAAGTAAAACTCAGCCGAAATCAAGTAGGGAGGAGAGGGTGCAGGGGAGGGGCAAAAACCTACCTAACAGGTACCATGAACACTATTTGGGTGATGGGCACACTTATAGCCAGGACTCAAGCATTACAAAAGTGATCCATGTAACCTAAAACATTTGTACAGTTTAATATTTTAAAGTAAAAAAAAAAAAAGGAAATTTCTACAAGCAGTCTGAAAAACTGGTACTGAACTTCCCCATTCCTTATGATAGATCCATTCACTTCTAGATCTATACATTACAGACCATCATGCACATATGTTCTAAGTGGCAGCATATGTCTATGCATAGCATCATTACCTTATAGCCAAAGTAATGCAAACAGCCCAACTGTCAATCATTATCTGAATCTGCCAATGAACTGGGTTATTCCACAGCACCAAAGGAATAAATTGTATCCACATGGTGCAATGGATTCATTTCATGAACACAAGAATGAAAGCCTTAAGCCAAACACAAAATAATGTGTCCTTCAGATTTATTTACTTAGTATGAAATTCAGGAAAACAGATCTACAATGATAAAATATAGACATTCTACAGAGAATAAAGCAGCAATTATAAGAGATGAAACAACTTCTAACATGCCTGAAATACTCTATTTCTTACTTGATAGGTGGTACGAGATGTGTTCACTTTGTAATAATTCCTGGAGCCACACAATTTGGATTTCTACATGTGACTGCATAGATATTAATTCAATTAAAAAAACATTTAAGAACTAGTATAGGTAATATTATCTTACATGTAATCCTGCATTTATCTCTCACGTGCATGTGAATAAATTCATATTCATATATACATATATAAACACACACATACATACTTACTTTTAAACATATAAACATCTAAAATAAGTACATGCACATAGATATGCCTAATCAGTCCAGAAGTTCATTGTATGTATTTAATTAGTATAGCACAGACATTTTTGTCTTTAGGAAACATAACTGAAGATACTATTTGGGTTGGTATTAATTTCTTGATAAAGATGTAACAAATTAGCAACACTTCAGTGTCTTAAAACAATAAAAATGTATTCTCTTACAGTTCTGCAGTTCTAAAGTCCAAAATCAAGGGGTTAACAGGGCAGTGCTCCTTCTTGAGGCTCTAGGGGAAAATCTGTTCTCTTGACTACATCAGCTTCCAGACACTGCCCTCATTCCTTGGCTTGTGGCGCCATCTTTGCACTGTTTCTGCCTGTTTCTTCTGTTGTCAGAACCCCTACTACTGACTCAGAGTTCCTTCCCTCCCTTTTATAAGTACCTCTGTGATGACTCTGGGCCTGCGGGATAATCCAGGTTCTTCTCCCCATCTCGTAGCCTTTCACCTGTTCACATGGGCAAAGTCCCTTTGACAATGTGAAGTCACATATGTGCAGGTCAGGTTCTGGGTATTTGGATCAGAATATGGCTGTGGAAAACCATCACTTAGCCTATTATGGGGTCTCTTTTGGTGGGGGGGGTGTCAGTATTATGAAGAATTTTACTTTCTTCTTTAACCTCATCTTTATGGCATGGTTTCTACCATAATCATGAAAGAGTCCCGCAATGATGTATTTTCCTGTACGCATAGAGCCGACCTTAGAACCACATTTTCTTTCTCAATATACAACCATGTAGGTATTTCGAGTTTCACATTTCAGAAATCTAGATTAGATTCAAAATCATTTAATCTCAATTTGTTCTAAGAATTATTAAAATAAAATCATCTATCCCCAATTTTTCCTCTATAGTTTTCTGTTATTCCTCTGCTCCTACACTTTCTAAACATCTTGCGTGATTAAAAAATAGTTGGATTAAAGCATGAATTGCTTCTGTCTTTGATTACCAAATTAAGTTTTTTAGGGGGGAAATAAAAGGATGCTCACATATTCTTTCTAATTGGGAGTTCATCTCAGATGCACATGGACATGTGTGTAATTTGGACTAACCTTGTAATACTTAAATCATTTTTCTAATGGTCAGTTTCTCTACCATCACATCTAGTTACTCTCAGGTGTACCTGGCAGATGTTGAGCCCATATGCCCTGTGTTTAAAATGTGCTCTCGTAGCCATTGCTTTTAAATATGAGATATTTTCTGGGGTGCTTTTAACTTTTCGTTGGTTATGATCAAAGACGTGGCAAGGCTCAAAGCATATGAGAGGCAACAATAAAAGGTATATCTTCACCCACCATGGTGACATCTCATCGGAAACTCTTAGGACACGTCTAGAGGCATTTATGCATGATTGCTGCACTTGAGAGGGTTTATTTCAACTCTCTCATGCACTTGTCATGGGGTAGGAATGCTGGAATCTGGAGACGTTGCTCGGGTTGAATGAATTCCAGGTGGAGAGAACATCCCTGATTCACTCACACATAGGGATGAGTTGACTCTGAGTGTGTCTAGCCCTATTTACTCCATTTTTCCTATGGAGAAGGAAAGACTCTCCAAGTGGATCCCACCATGGGAATATCTTAAGTGCAGGCATTAGGACTAAAAACCATCTTTCAACTCACAACCTCAGTGAACAAATCATTTGGCATGTCTACTCTCTTCCCGGCATTGTGTAGATAAGGATACAGCCCCTGCTCTAAGGATCCATTGTATTCATTTGTTTTTTCCACATCTCTGCAACTCACTTATTCTACCTCAGTAGATTTTCACAGTGCCTTTTGATTTCTCTGTTGTAAATCCAACAGAAATGTTCCAGTCCTTCTCAACTTCTTGGTCAATATTCCACGCTATTATCCATGCCCGGTATTTGGAAACAACTGCCTCCCTTGTCTTCAGAAACACAACTCTCTTCTGAGCCTCCTCTCCTATCACTTATCTCAGCTTCTCCAAGTATTGGGAAGTGTCACCTGTCCATTGGATGTTGTCTTCCATAGTAAAGAATCCCAAAGCTACTCCTTTTAGTGTTGACTTGGTCCTTCTGTCATTTTGGGTCTTCCCTGGCTGTTAATGAACTCCCAAGAAAGGACCATGGTGCCAATAGTGGACGTTGTTCTCTCCCTGAGGCCCTTGTTCAGGTGTCTTTATCAGATGAACTGCCTTTATCTTTAGATCACAGATGACACATAATTTATTCAGCAGGCCTTCTCCTGGCCATCTGTACGTGACCAACCCTTCCATCTCGCCATTCACATTCAACATATCTGACTTTCCCTTCAGATCATTCATCACGGTTGCAATTTTATGTTTATTTATTTATGGAGTGGTGGATTGGTATTTGCCACACTGGATTATAAGCCTCATGAGAGCAAGACCATGTCATTATTTTGCCATCTTTTCATCTCTTATGACATTGGTCACCAGTCCCATAGACATGGCTTAATAAATGATGCACTGATATACATTCTACTTCCTAGAGCCTTGCATGAGAAATTACGTGCTTCATAGTTTTGCTTTTATAGATAGAGTTAGGACCATGTTGGAGGAAAACCTGTGCACAGAACCAGTGAATTAAACACCCTGGTGTTAAGTATAATGCACACAGGATTTATGAGTGGACTGCAAGTGATGGAGTCGCTAGTTCTACTTGTGATGACAAAGGTCCAGAAAGGCACAATTAACGAGAATTAATTAATGAAACAACTGAACTCAGTTCAGTGACAGTACAAGAAGATACGATGTGATGGCAACATGATATGCACAGGAATCAACCCAATATGGTGGAAAAAATTTTAAAAAGGTATTCTTAGAGCCAGTCACTATGGTTTCTGCCTAGAGCACCCAGATATGTGGGTGCTAGGGAGAAGATGCATCATGAGGACTTGAAGAAACCTTCAGAAGAATGAGTAGAATTGTTGACAAGTTTTAAGAAGGAAGGCATGTCCTGAAACACATCACTTAGGAAGACTATTCCATCCACACTGTTGGCGATCACTGGCAGGGTTCTAGTGTGAAATGCATGACACTCTCTTGTTCAAGAGAACTAACATCCTTCATAACTAGGACTTGCATTGGTTTTCTTTGGCTGTTATAACAAATTGCCACAGACTTACTATATTAAAACCATGCAAATGTTTTATCTTACAGTTGCATAGAAGACCAACATGGCATTCTAAAATTAAAGTGTTGACAGGGCTGTCTTTCTTTCTGGAGTCTGTAGCAGAGAAGCCGTTTCCTTGCCTGTTCCAAATTCTAGAGGTCGTCTGCAATCCTTGGTCTCTTCTCTGTCTTCTAAGCGAGCAAGGTTACATTTCTTTCTGACAATTCCTCCATAGTTGTATCTCCCTTTGGTCATAGCTGGAAAATGATCTCTGATTTAAAGGACTGGTGATGAAATTGGGCTGGCCTGTCCAATACAGAATATTTTCCCCATTTCAAAATCTGCACACTTAATCACACATCCAGAGTTTTTTTGTTTGTTTTTCCACGTTAGGTAACATAGTTACAATTTCCAGAGGATGAGGCATTTGGGGAGAGCCATTATCCTGCCTGCCACAGAGATCGTATGTGATTATTTGGGTTATAACATCTAAGATAAAGAAAAAGCAGGTAAATTCATGATTTTTTTTTCCTTTCTTTCCCCTCCATTTCAGATTATATTGTGCATAGTCTCACTAAATGTCTTAGAGAGGAAACCATACCTTAGTTCAGCAGTACATTGTATGAAGATTTGGCTTGCAATGAATGTTCTAAGGACTGTCACGTAAAACGGGAAGTGAAGAAAGAGCCCTTTATGTAAAATTTGAGAGAACATGACTATTATTAATTGGGGGATAAACATTTGTCAGATTAGTAGAATTGCTGGTTTTGACTTTACAATAAAATTAGAACTATACATGCTAGATTTGATCTGATAGAAGCAAGAAAAGGCTTGTTTATTAAAATTTAAATTCCAGCTTAGGTTCTCAGTCTTCTTTTTAAGAATTAGGTTTATGAGAGAGAGAGGGAGAGAGAGAGAAGGGAAAATCAATAAGATGAAGTTAGTTCTGACACACATTTGTAAAGATTCCTAAGTAAAATTGATGATACTTTAACATATTTTAGTTTAATGGGAAGCACAACATTCTGTTAATAATTCAAAAATATTTTTCCTAAAACCAAAGGATTTTTTTTTCTTAAAATACATCGCCCAATATCAGCATCACAGTTATGTTTCTCAAGTTAAGCTTTATAGTTTCATGAAGATATTCCAACTGTCTTCAGTTATTTAAGAAATTTGATCAATATATTTTATTTTTGCAAGAGGAGAGTATACCCAGGAGCCCACTTCATTTTATTCTGTTTCTCTTGTTAAACAGAGCAAGCAAAAACTGTCATCCAATAATATTTGATTGGGAATTAATTTCAACAAAATTAGATTGTTTTTCCTTAGGAGGAGCTTTTAATTGGACTCAAATTGGGAAGTATGTTAATGTAGAAATTATACCAGCTCTAACTGCAATAATATCCATGGAGAGAAAAGGAGAGAGAGGATGAGGTTCAAGGTGGTGGTATTGATTCCTATATGCACAAAAATTGTTAAGCTTGTGGTTTTCCAACATTATTTATCATGAAGATAGTCCCATAATTTAAACATCAACTACAGCCCTCATTTATCTATTTCTTGTGAAAGAAATTTAAGTTTTGTTTGTTTGCTTTAAAACAAGCAACCGTGAAGATTTCCTTAGGAGGTACAGAGCTTCCTTCTTCATAAGCCACACCTCAAGATGCTTGGTATCATTTTTGGTGTCTTATATCAACAAATGAGACCAGCCTAGTGTGAAGGGGCTATTTCTAGAGTTTTTCAGCTTAAATCATGTTGGTACTGAAGACTTTAAAAGGAATAGATGATTCCTTCCTGGGGATATTCAAGAAGTATAATCACATCCTGTGAAGTTTACACTTTTATACAAAAATAGACATTTCCCCCCCGCGTAATACCACCAATAAATTATCCTTAATTTAAACTGAAGGCACATAAAGCAATATTCATTGCAGGGAACATACACCAAATGCTGTAGTGTCCTTTTCTTTTTATTTCTATATATAATGTATTTTTTAAATTAAATTTTTTAAATTTATTTTTTAATATTGGGGGGGTACAAATGTTTAGGTTATACATATTGCCTTTGCCCCACCCAAGTCAGAGCTACAAGCCTGTCCATCCCCCAGATGGTGCGCACCGCACCCATTAGGTGTGAATATACCCATCCCCTCCTCCCCCTCCCACTTGCTATTAACTGATCAACACTTAAGTGCATATATAGTAATAACATTCATCTTTTTATTTCTTAATCTGGTATAAAACATTTTTTTTCAATGAGGGACTCGCTTAGTACTCTGGTGTACACATATTGGTCAAAAATAAAATGTTGGTCAAATGTAGAAATTTTCCATAAGAATAGAATTAAAATACAATTGCTGTAGTTGTTATATGGTGGCCACAACAGGACACAATAAAAGGTGTATATTTCCCTTCATTTGGAGTAAAAGGCAGTCTCTGTTAGACCTGTTATGATATTTTTACTATAGGTGAGGAATAAATTGTTTTCATTTCTGGACACCCTGAAAGGAGTTTGGGTTGGGAAAATGGGGGAACAGCACATAAGCAGATTTAAAGGAAGCTGTAGGAGAAGAGATTGTATCTGGGGTCAGCAAACTTTTCTCTCAAGGGGCAAACAGTAGATATTTTAGGCTTTTACGGGTCTCTGTTGCAGCTATCTAACTCTATAATTGTAGCACAGAAGTAGCTACAGACAGTAAGTAAACAATGGGTGTAACTGGGGGACCAATGAAATACCATCTGCAGAAGCAAGCAATGAGCCACATATAATTCACCAGGTGTAGTGCACAGAGCCCAGGTCGATGGCTAAGGTGCAAAAATGCTGCTTTTACTGTTCTTAGGCATCCTGAATCCTCAGGCGTAAGGCTGATCAAGCATTTTCTGTAGATTTGATCTTTCCCACACTTTGAAGCAGCTGTCTGTGTCTCCATGGAGAAAAGTTTAGGGGTCATGTCTTTAGACGCTTGCCCCTAGACATGCAGTCTTGCAGTTGGTCATACTAAAAGTTTCTGTGACTGAGTTCTTTCTAAAATTCTCTGAGAACTCCCGGCTGAGAATCTGTCACTGTGTTCCAAATCCAAACCTCGATCCCCTGAGGCGCGATGTCCTATCACCTAACACCAAGATCCTGCTTTTGTCTTAATTCTTTTGTCAATAATGCTTTTTGCTGCTAAATGACACACACCCTGGCTATGCTTGGCCCATGTCTTGCTTTGTACTGTCACTTTGGGTTTTAGCGGAAGGTACTTGAACATACTCCATTAGGTTTTCACTTCATTTCAAAGCTACCTTTAGACTCATTTTCTGTAAGGCTAGGAAACGTCAAAGCCACCGGCCTCTGCTGGTCCTCACACATTGGCTTGGACCCTTGCCACAACCACTATGCCAGTTTTGGTAACTACTCTTTTCTATACCTCCCGCTTACACATTCATCTAAACTCCGGTTCTCCATTATGGAGTTGCCACCTTCAACCACGTCACCCTCCTAGTCCCTGCTGAGTATGGGGGTGTCTAAAAAATGCCTTTACAGTTTCACTGTGTTCATGACTTTCAGCTGGCCAGAAGCCTTCTGAGCATGCTTTCTTCCTTTTCTTTATTTCTTCCTCTTTACATGGCCAGTGACTCTGTTTACAGCCTTATCCTCTTGTGTCTTATCTTGTGGCTTCTACTAGTCTGTGATTTCTGGCTTCAATTTTTGTGTGAAACCCTCATCCTTTCACTAACTCAGCCCAGCCAGTGATTTCATCAACACACCACAAAATATATTTTAACATATCAGGAACAGTTGCGTTTCTACTTCCCCTTGCTCAAGTCTAGTTATACCTACCATTTCCACAAACTTTACATCAATTCCCTACTCTCTTTCCTCATGAGTAGCACGAAGTATCAGATTTTTTGGAAAATGCTTAAAAGACTGGTATTCTCATTGCTTTGTCAATCTCTGTCTCTACCAACATTTCCCTTTCATCTAAGTCAGTTGCTCTCATACTGAACTCACCACTCTCCACAAAATTCACCAAGCATGAGCTTCCTGTTACCATTTCACTTGCCTCCCACGTGGCTTGTGTCTTCAATATTTTTATGAAATTATCACATCAAAAGTAATATATTTGTCACCCATTATTTTCTTTTTAAAGTGAATCCCATGTAAACTGTGTGCAATTTCATCTCCCATCACATTTCTTTCCATGACATTCATTTCCACATCTAAAGGGCTACACAACAACCCAAGTGCCCATCAATATGTGAGTGGATTAATGAAATGTGGGACATGGGTACCATGGGGCACTTACTACTCAGCCACAAAAACCAATGGTGATCTAGCACCTTTTGTATTATCCTGGATGGAACTGGAACCCATTCTACTAAGTGAAGCATCCCAAGGATGGAAAAACAAGCACCACATGTACTCTCCATCAAATTGGTACTAATCGATCAACACTTAAGTGCACATATAGTAATAACATTCATGGGGTGTTGGGCTGGTGGGAGGGGAGGAGGGGATGGGTATATTCACACGTAAGGGGTGTGGTGTCCACCGTTTGGGGGATGGACATGCTTGAAGCTCTGACTTGGGCGGGGCAAAGGCAATATATATAACCTAAACATTCATACCCCTATAATATGCTGAAATTAAAAAAAAAAAAAAGAAAAAGAAAAGAAAAAAAATGCCCAAATCACTCATTTATTTATTTTGTAGTCATTTTTCCCAATAGAATAAAATCTCTGTGAAAACAGAAATGCTTGCCTCTTTCAGTCACTGCCATATCTCAAGCACCTTAAAAATTGTCTAGCTCCTTGCTGATGAAAAAAATAAAAAATAAAAAAAATAAAAAATAAATCTGCTGACTGAGTGAAGCCACATTTTAAAATTTTATTTTCATCATTTCGTTTTGCCTGCCTCCCCCAAAACAAAACAATCTGTTCCTTAATTTTAACAAGCACATTATATGTACATTCTTGTTTAGAATAACATATCTTTTGGGTGATAGGGTGGGCAGAATAATATCCGCCTTACAAAAAAAAAAACAAAAACAAAGTCCACATCCTAATCTCTGGAACCTGTGAGTATATGAATTGACATGGCAGAAAGAAACTTTGCAAATGTGATAAAATTAAGGATTTTGAGATGAGGGGCTCATCCTAATTTAATCACGTGAATCCTTAAAAGTAGAAGAGGAAGAAAAGCAGAGGAGAACGTAAGCAGGAGAAGCAGCATCATGAGAAGGAAGCCATGTCCCACCGCTTGCTCTGAGATGAAGGGGCTACATCCACGGACCAGAGAGAAATCAGCCTCTCTGGAAAAGGCAAGGAAACCGATTCTCCGCTAGAGCCTCCGGAAGAGAATGTAGTCATGCCGACAGCTGGATTTTAGCACAGCAAGACCCATGTTGGACAACTGATCTCCAGAATGGAAAGACAATATATTTATGCTGTCCTAAGCCATTCCATTTGGAGAAATTTGTTGTAGCAGCCATAGGAAACTAATACAGTCAGTAATTCTATTGCTGCTGATGATACTCTTTTCTTTAGTTTTAGATTTTACAGAGATGCATAAATACAGAAAAATGAAAACATCACAGATGTGCCTTTTTTCACATATGAAAACTACCTGTCATCCCTAACATCTCATCTGTGGACAAATCACTTGAAATTCATTTCCACTTAATGGGCTATGAAGGAGCATATGAACAAAGCATGAAAAACATTGATTTCCAATGAAAACATCATCCCCAAAGTTGTTCCAGAGAAGAATGAAAAAATAAAAAAAACAAACAAACTTTGAACTCTTAGCAGGAAGCCTAAACCATCAGTTCTACATTTAATTTGGATTGTTCCTTGGTCCTCTGTGATTCAAGACAATTTATCAGTTGAGATGCCGGTGAACGGAGGAAAAGTCTAGTCAACTTCCCCTGGGCACTAGAACAGCGATGAACATATTCTGCATACTTTATATGCATGAGCCATAGAAAGTCTGGTTCCAACAGAAGCCACATCAAAGCATATCCCTGCCACACAGCCCCACAGCATGGGTACAATGACAAGACTCAGAATTAAGAGAAGAAGGCCTTTAACCAGTTATGCTCATCAAGTTTCTGAATTAAATTATCTGCATAAGATGGAATTTATTATGGGGACTGGCTTGCATAATTATGGTGGCCAAGAAGTCCCACAGTCTCCCACTTGTCAGCTGTGGGAAAAGCTGGTGATGTAGTTCTGTTACAGTCTAAGGTTCGAGGACCAAGGGCTCAGAGGTCCAAGGACAGGAGAAGATGGATGACCCAGCTCAAAAAGAGAGTAAAAATTTGTTCCCCCATCTGCCGCCATTTTGTTCTACTGTGGCCCTCAACACATGGGGTGATGCCCACCCACATTGGTGAGGGTGGATCTTCCTTACTCAGTATTCTGATTCAAATACTAATACTAATCTGTTCCAGAAATTCCCTCACAGACACACCCAGAAATAATGTTTCACCAGCTGTCTGGGCAGCCCCTAGTCCAGACAAGTTGACACATAAAATTAGCCATCAGGATTTCCTTAGGCATGTCCAGACTTTCCTGAACACTGCCAATACCCTCCTTGTAGAACAAGAGGCCCTAGAAAGTGAATATCCAATTAAATAATGTGAACACCCTTGAAAATCTATACATGACAAATAATAGATGGTGGAAAAATATTACAAAGCCATGTAACAATGTTCATTTCAAGTGATGCAGATTGGTACAATTTGTTCTAGTTCGTTATTGGTGTCACTATTTCTCAAGCTCAGCAGGATTGACATTTGGGGTTGGATAATGGTTTGCTGTGGGGGCTGTCCTATGCATTGTAGGTGTTTAGCAGCATCCTGGGACTCTATCCACTAGATGTCATTAGTACAACCACAACTCCACTGTGACACCCAAAAATGCCTGAAGAAATTACTAAGTGTTCCCTGGGAGGGCAGATTCTCCACCAATTGAGATCTGCTCTTTTGCAATGAAACCAGGACAAAATTTGTGGTTATTTATTTAAATTACTACTGACCTCAAATGTGATTTTAAGACTTTCCGTTTTATACTATGTTACTTAACTACAGCTTTTACAATATTGAGTCAGCAGTGCATATGTATCAAATGAAGTATAACAAGTAAGAGATAATTAGCACCATAGCCGATTTTGGGAACACTGTAGCTTCTTCTTTTGGGTAACATTGACACTACAGCATTTGGAATAGAGGAGCCTGTTGAAGATTGTAGATCAGGAAGGATTTTGAAGGAGGGGAATTTTCACAAATATATTTGGTCAAAAATTTAAGGCGGTAAGGAATAATGGGAGAGACAGGAACAGAGAATGAGAGAGAAACAAAAGGAAAAGAGAAACTGGTGGGGGGTGGAAAGAGGGAGGGAGAGAGACAGAGAGAGAGAGAGAAAGCTTTGCTAAATAAATTGAAGTTTTACTTTTCATTTAATTTTAAGTAGCTATTGTTACTGTTCTGGCTGTAGTGGTGGTTAGAACAAGTTTAAACACAACTTTGATTAAGAGGAAAATAATTTGCTAATGGTAAAAACAACAACAACAAAACCTTTGTATTTTTTTTTTTTTTGCTAAGTTTCCTTTTAACTTCCACAAATATTTTTTTAATACTTATATGTATGTATTATGCATGCCATTTATAATATATTTCTAAATGGGAAAAATGCTAAACTATAATTGGGGACAAATACAAATTATAGAGATGAGTTGGAAAATATTTATAGATAGGAGAAATGGGTCCCAAAATATTTTCTAAGTAATATTCATGGAAATATGTATTGCTAAGTGAAAATAAAGCCAGTTTAGAATCAATGAATTAGATTTTTTTTTAATAATTCCAAGCGATAGATTTATTTTTTCCAAAAGAGAAAAAAACAAATTTAAATCAAAATAATTTTGGAATGGTGATGATTTGCGGACTCTAAAAAAAGGTACATTACTTTTCTCAACTAATTGTTAAAGAAACAATTCATAGCTTTTTTCTTAGTTGCTGGATAACAACAATATCTAGATGAATGAACTTTTAAACAAAAACAACACATTGTATTTTATTTACTGAGGTTGAAACTATTGGAATAACATGACCAATGTTTTCTTTAGTTTGCACGGTTGATGAGGTAATAGTTGTTGATTGGGTATAATCTATTTCATAATTTTATATACATTTTTTTATTTTCACTTAATTCATTTTTTTTTGTCTGGTGATATTTTGACTTATTGCCTCTAGTATTGGAATGATGCTCTAGCTTAGACATATGTACTTGCACATATTTCATGGAACACAAGTGAAGCATTTATTTTTTCCATTTATTTGGACTTGTAATAGTACAAAAATATAATGGATAGCATTTTTGTCCCACAGCTATTTCTTGGCAACGTATAAATTATTTTTTGAGTGCAACAGAATGTTCCTCCAAATGCAGTAAGAGGGGCATTTTTCTTACAATGTCTCAAGCTGGGTCTTATGAAAAAAAATTGAATTGGTCTGATTGAAAGGAATGAGGCCTTGTATTCCCCCTCTAAAATAAAACCAAGATGAAAACGATTGACTATTTTCTGGAACAAATCAAAAAACATACAATGTATATTTTAGTGTTGTGGAATTTCTTTACCTGCAAGGACTCTGTGGTATGTCATTACTTTTTCTCTCTAAGACATTAAAGAATAGCACAAATATATTTTTTACTTTTATTGATACTTTTGTTTTATTGATAAACAGCAATTAACAGCTGTACAATCTGAAGTTGTATCATTTTGTTCTTGAGGGAAGCTCTTGCATAGCTTAGTTATACAGAATTTACATAGTAAAAGATTCACCAGAATAACAAAGTATTTAAAGATAATTTCTCTTGGATGCCCAGTGATTTTTATATGTACAAAGTAAATAGCATACAACCTTACCTTACTATAAGGAGATAAATTCTATTTGAACAGGTCTATCTATATTGCTAGTTGTACAAAAGAGAATAAAGGGAGGCATATTCGAAAATAAAAACAAGAATGTAGAATTGAAATTAAGAAATATTTTCACCATGGGCACCCAAACAAGTCATGTTGAGCTGGACGTGTCAGTGATCTTAAGTATCTCACGCGTGGACCAAACGGAATAAGAGGGGTAAATTTTCTCTCTTGAGTGGTGTGTCCACTTGGTGAGGCTTCCGTACCAAGATAGACCATCAAACACTGACTTAAACTCACACTGTGAAGTTATTTTGTACATGGGGTTAGCACCGACAATCATTTGACCTTAAGTCAAGCAGATTATTGTAGGTTATGTGAGTGGGGCTCATTTAATCGACTGAAAAAAGCTTAAAAGTTTGTTAAGAAGATCACTGTGGCCAGTGGTCACCAAGGACAGAGAGATGGTCCAGACCAGTCATCAAGAACACCTTGCAGGGTGTGGGCACACATTTGTAAATGCATACACACCCAGCCAGAAATCATGACACGCTTATCGTCCAAGCCTAGGACACATCCCCCTGTTGTGATTCCAGTAAACTGTTCCATTCATTTTATTTGCGAGTAGTCTAAGAGCATGTGCCGGTCAACTCGGTGTGTCTAACCTCCGCTTGACAGCTGTATGATCCATTCCAAATTAGCAAGTGGGCTATTATGGCTAAAATGCTTTCCATGTAATGTTAACTGTGAACCACCAACTCTCGGGCTCTCTGGGGTCAACTTTCTGAACCTGAAAATTGAAAGTCTGATCTGGGTCCCTGGGGGCTTCCCCATGATTAATTCAGAATTGTAATTATGAAACATTACTCACATTTAGAACAACGTTTTTCTAATTGTCTCAAAATGCATGCATCCTACTCTTCTTACTTATAGGCAAGTATTTCCTTTAGAAAAGCAATGTAGTTGTATTTTATGTACTTATACAAGCATTGATTCCTTACATAATAAGGTATACCAGACCAATAAAATCTTATATGCAAATTATTAACAAGAACAATAAGAAATAAATAAAAAAGAAAGAGATATTTCAAACAGGACTGTCATTAAGCACTTGGAATGCCTGGGGAAAAATACAAATTCTAGCTGACAGATCATGCATCCAAATATGTATAGACTACAATGTAAACTAAAAACTTAGAAATATAGATTTGAACATCATAGGTTGAGAAATACATTTTCTTATTTACAAAATCCAAACATGTATACAAATTGTGTGTGTGTGTGTGTGTGTGTGTGTGATTGAAAGTTGGCTACAGATCTTAGAAAACTGATCATAATGATTCATTTGCATCCTAGAGTATTCTATTCATGGATGGCCAAGTGAGGTTAGAAAAATAATTAAATAAATAGATATGATTTATGCAGTATTAAATATTCCTTTCATTAAAATGCATGTGTTGACTTCATTTCAATAAAATCAGGTGGTTACGATACAAATTTTGTCTGATTTTTATTTCACTGATAGTAAAAGCTTTTTTTTATAAATGAGGTTGTTATAATGAAGATATTCTCATAACAGCATTCTATGAACTGTGTGATCTAAGCCACTAAAATAAAATGTAATATCACACAAAGTGTTCAAAACACAAATGTGTTTTTATGAAAATCAAAGTACGTATGTAAATATAGTAATCTTCATGCCCTAAAAGGGCTATGTTCTATAAAATATTCAAAATTACATATGACCATTAAATGAGAAAGCCTGACTTATTCTTTAAGAATCCTAATAGTTTACATAAATTAAACAACTGAAATTTATTTTTTTGAAAATTTAACTAAATCCAGTTAAATAGGTAAAAATGAAACTCATCAATTCTAACATTCAATGTTTACTTAGTTGTCACAGTAAAGCATCAAGATCATCCTTTATGTATGTTATATTTATCCCTTCATTTGTAAAATCTAAGAAAAATAGAATCACTTGCTATTGTTCAGTATACCCCTGGGAACGTGTATACAGATTGTAAATTGTGTGCTACTTTCTGGGCACTCTTGGGAGCAAAGGTACTATGTTGAGAGAAGCAAGGCAGTGGGCATCCCTCTCCTTCTGGAAGAAGTACTTTAAAACATAAGAATATGTTATGCTTAGCAGCGTTATTGAGGTTTTGCTGACATAAAGTCCTGCACATGTTCAATGTCCACAATTGGATGAATTTAGACATCTACGAACACCCGTGATACCATCACCACGACCACAGTGACGGCAGCACAAAACCAGAGTCTCTAATCCTGACACTATCCATAGCACACCATGTTGAACACACCTGGAGAGCTGGCTCCATGCGATCGTTGACCCATATTTCACCTGTGCAAGGAACGGAGCCAGCATACACACGCGAACTGCCGTAGACATCCGCTTGAACATAAACAAGCAGCAAAAGGCCCTGTTCTTGCATTTAGTTCCTATGAATATTTGTGTCCATATTCCTCATTTGTGGGTAACGTCTATGTCTTGGTCTTTTTCTAAGCCTTTAAAAATTGTTTTTGACATAATTTCCCCCTCATTCCTCATGTTGTTTGACCTGCAAGGTCCAAAAAGGGACAGTTGCCCCTCCCGGCTCTGAAGGTTTGCTGAAAATGAGGCAGCAATAGGTGGATGAATAGCAGAAAAGGCACACAGAATGCATGCAGCACGCATAAACACGGGGGGAATCGCAGGAGATCACCCAACAACCCAGTGAGACGCAAACGCTTATGTAACCTTCTGCTTAGGGGAGGGGGAGACGGGAATAAATGCTTTTGCAGGGAGAAAGAGTGAGCCTGAGGAAGGATGGTGTAGGAGGAAGGAAATCTGAGCTCTTGCGGAAGGAGGAGAGAAGGTGAGGGGTGCAGCTGTATTGTCAACAAGGGTCATCTCATGATGCAGAGAAAGTCTCCCTAGTAATCTCTCAGCGCTGCCCTCGGTGGAGTCCATGAAAAGTCTTTTCTCTGATGGTTAATCTTGCTTGTTTATTTCATGAGATTCCTGCAGAAGACGGTCTTAAGGTCTCTGGGAAAGTCTTCTCAATCAGAGAAGGAAATCCCCGAGAGAGTTCCTCTTGGTTCTTTAGGAAACAAAGAATCAGAGAGAGAGAAATAGGGGAAGGTCAGAGTGAGACCTTGGTTCTGCGGTTTATGTCTGAGGCCTTTTGAATTTCCTTTAATTGAAAGCACTCAGCATGTCCAAGCGCCGTACTTTGGGGTGTCATTGTCAGTGCCCCCACAGATGTTTGTTTAAAACTATGTGGCACATATACACCCAGCAGGGTTTATGCACATGAGCTTAACATGGATTAACATGAATTTCTCACAAGTGCATTTTAACATACTGACTGCCAGACTCACAGAATTCCCTGGCGGTTGGCATTTTGACATTTCGGTTTTTCAACATTTCTCATCTAATACTAACATTAAGGTGGACGAGAGGTACACTTAGCCTCAAGTTAACTGTATTAAGGTTCAGACCGGACCCTTATGATCCAAAGACTGGTATCCACAATTGGGAAGAGACATAGCATCCACCAAGAGAAGAAAAAATTGGCATGAGTGAACAGTGAAACAAAGAGGAAACCATGAGGATTTAATCTGTAAAGAGCCACTCTATATAATGCAGGATTTTAAAGCTTTTGTTTCCGTAAGCATTTTAAGCATAAAACTGAAGGGAAAATTGGTTTGGTGAATTTTAATGCATTCTTATAGCCATGGGTATATGTTGTGTTTTTTTCTTGTTATCCTGATGTTTTTCCTTAAAAATAACATTCTTTAGAGCAGCTAGTAGGGACTATATAAATTAATTCATATTTTAAACAAATATTTATTTCAAGTTATCTTTGCTGAATGAAAATAAACTCCCCCCTCATTCACATGTCTGTATAATCATCAAAAAGTGTCCTTAAAATACATCAATAGCTGATTCCATTCAGTGACATCACAGTTTATTCTAGCCCTAAACAAACCTTCCTTTCTTGCGAATCAGGCATATCTAGTCACTCTCTATATCTTACTATATAATATCCTTTCCCTCTGAGATGTAACATCAGCATCTTTGACACATTTAACTCTTAGCATACCACATCTTATTTTTCTTGCATATTTTCTTTGTCACTCCACAAAACCAACACTCTTTATCCATAAGGACTCAGGGTACCATTTACATACTATCTATTGATATATGCAGGTAGACATTCCATATTTTCTGCTGCTGGGATAGATTTGGAGGAACTATTCAACAGTTTTCTGGGTGATGTTGCTAATAGAGATTAAGTATGAAAAGAAACATATTTTAAAATATCTAAAAGATAGATTCCTCCACAAATGGAAATCTACCAAAGATTTCTGTGAAGGAGATACATGCAGACACTGTTACTATCTGAACAATTAATGCCTTTATTCTAGTGCTGACTGTTCTTCCAAAAATGAACCAACCCAAAGTCACAGCACCACACCACCAAATTTGCTATTTGCAACTAATTATGGCATTCCATCAGTCACCAATTTAAAAAAATGCCTTTGAAAATGACTCTACAATAAAATATTAAAAAATATCAGGAGAATGGTTTTCTGAATTAAAGATTCAATAACCTATCTTCTTCCTTTCTAGACTTCAGCTCATAGGCAAGCACTGATTTCTGCGGTGTGAAATACTCCGGGAAAAGGAATTCTGCGTCGCTTGGGACATTTCCTGGGCTCGTTTGTACAAATGCGCCAGTTTCACCAGATTTCAAGTATTCTAGGCCCAAAAGGAACAGAGAAAGCACTCTGATTTCCTGCCCCCCCCCAAACTGGGTTCAATGTATTGCTAATCAAGATCCATTATTCAGCTCTCAATTTAAATGATTATGCACACACCCCGACAGTTCCTATTTAAGAATAATCATGCCTGATTTGTATGTAAGGAGGAATAGATTGTTATCTTGGAATTGTCAATGCCTGAATTTTAACCGCACAGTATAAAGAACAGGATGTGGAGAACTGCCACCCCCGGGACTTAGATGAATCTTAGCTGTTTCCCGGCTCTGATATCTTGGCCTTATTGAATTTCACCATCTCCAAATGTAGGTGGACACATCTCCATAAGTGGATTTGCAGAGCTTCAAAGAATAGTAACATTCTGTAATAAGAATACCAACGAGTCATACCCTCCTCCCCATTAGTGTTTTATTAATTAGCGACCACTTCTTATACACCAGCACTGAGAGCAAATTGACAAACAAGAAACATTGCATTACTACTATTTTTTTTTTTTCTTTTGTCTTGAGCATAGCTCCAGGTCTTAGAAAGTGGAGCAGAGTGTCCAATCTCTCCAGGATACTTGCCAGGGAACAAGTCGATACTGCAAGCCCCAAGATCCTTCTCGTGCAAATTTTTCAGTCCAACTCAGCAAAGGGTACAACGTGCTAACCAAGCATTCTGAGGATTCTCACCAGAGATACTTGGCCAAAAAGGAACTTCATTTGGGGTGAACGCACTTGTTGGAGAGACTTCATTAACTTAATGGCAGTGAGAATCGACCACATTCAGAGACTTAGTACTCTGAGGAAGTAGACAGAGCTGGATTCTTTGGTGAGGAAAGGGGGAAGCATCTGCTAATATTTTGAGGCCCCTTCATGAGTGGTGGGCATACTAGGAAAGGAAGAGAGCTGAAACTTTCTTCCAATCAAAGAAGCCGTGTGGCCAACAGAATGTATATGGCTCTGGGATTCAGACCTCACTTGGACCACTGGTTCCACCATTTACTTGCATGAGAAAACTGCATCACCACTGAATCATAATTAGCCCAAAATTCTGGCTTTGTATCCACCAGGCACTATTCTTCATTTCTTTAACACTCAGAATTGTCACTTGTGAAATGCATCTACCTGGAAAGGAACAGAGCAGAGTCTCCTTGCCGAGAAGTGACTTGGATGTATTTCTGGTTCATCATGAAAAATATATCATGAGGAGAAGGAAAGAGGTTCTTCTTCCGGTGGAGGGAAAAAAGTAGCTCAGCTACTGTCTTGGAGATCTGTATGAGGTCCTTGTTGCTGCTGTAACAATCATAGACTCGGTCTTTCCAAATAACATTGTTTTATCTTTCAGTCCTGGAGGCTGGAAGTCTAAAGCCTGTCTGCTTGTGCTAATGCCAAGGATTCGGTAGGGTCTATTCCTGCTGGAAGCTCTGGGAAAGAATCAGTTTCTTGTCACTTTCGGTTTTTAGAGGCAGCCTACATTTCTCGTCTTGGGACTTCTTCTATCTGCAAAGTTAGCTGCAAAGCGCCTTCAGATTTCAATCCCTTCCTTACAAGGACTGTCAT
Source organism: Eulemur rufifrons (assembly GCF_041146395.1). Classification (NCBI taxonomy): domain Eukaryota; kingdom Metazoa; phylum Chordata; class Mammalia; order Primates; family Lemuridae; genus Eulemur; species Eulemur rufifrons. The sequence goes on from NC_091012.1 coordinate 141,474,504, forward strand.
AATTATATTGGATATACCCAGATAATTCAAGACAATCTCTACACCACACGATCATTGACTTAATCACATCTGCTAAGCCCTTTCTGCCAAATGAGGTAACATTCTGTGGGTTCAGGGATGATGATTTACCTATTCTTGGGGGTTTATTATTCATCTTCCACCACGTTGTTATGAGAAACCTCAGTGGGTGTAACATATCGGTGAAATTGATTGATAAAAATAGGACAGAGTGGTGTTCTACAATAGCATTTATAAGGATTGATTTGGGGGAAGACATTAACTGAATCACTGATATTTCAGGGGAGAGAGTTGGCATGGAGTCAACACCAATAAACACTTTGGGATCTGCCAGATGAGTTTGGGCAGGGAAGGTATCATTTAAGAATTTAAGGTGCAGGATCCTTCATGAGGGCTCACACCCTGGGTCCCCCTATGTCATTCGGACGGCAGACATGTTCCTCTGCAGATCCTCAGAACCTCACTCCAAACTTCCTGAGATGATACCATCTGGCAAACATCTAAGGAGGACAGCACAGGTAGGGGTTTTTGGTGTTGGAAGTCTGCGTACCGCTCCCCTTTTAACCTCAAACATGGCAGAGATAATAAAAATATAATCAGAGTCACATGTTTTGGGATACAGATGGAGACTGGTGCTCAAGCAGTTTTTGTCTAAGAATGTCACTCCGGACATCAGAAAGGAATGGGATTAATTAGGGTTGTTGAACAGAGGGGCCCTGACAACTTGGTGAGATTAAGAGTGAATCAAAGTTAAATGTTTCCTGCATGCAGTGCTTCCTGAAAACTCTTTTCATATGTTAATGCACATAAAACATCCTTAAGAATATATGTAGTTTTTGTTTTTTAATGTGCGTTGGGTTTTATTTTTATCATAAACTTATTTCATCACGTATATTTTTTCTTTGAAGGGAAATACTGAAGGACTAGAATGTTCTGTACCAACACGACACTGGGCATATCACCTGGGGGTGTCCTGTTAAGCAAATTCTGACATCAAAAGTCTGAAAAGGGCTCAAAATCTTGAATCTCTAACAAGGTCCTATGGGATGCTCAGGCTGTTGGTTCAAAGAGCATATTTTGAGTGGTGTTGTACAAGACATTCACACAAATTCAGCCCTTGTATTCACACACACCTGTGGATTAGATGTGGGCATGGTTTATAGAACGTGCTACCTTGAGCAAAATCTATGCAAAGATCTTTAAGATAGGGAAGAGATGGAGCGGAAATTTGCATAAATAACCATTTTGCATCCCCTGAACACTTGTGGTTCTTCTAAGTGGTTGACTATTCATTTTTAGCGGGTAATTGTTTGAATGGAGTAGTGAACTCTGGCCAGGTCTGAGCAAAAACCATTATCAAAATGCAGAGGTTGAAGAGTTTGTGGCAGGAGAGATAAACTGAGGTGAGTGTTCATGATAAGATTAGCACAACTGGCAGAACTGCAACTCTGCAAACAATGATCCCTTTGGGGAATGAACAGTTCTCTGCGGACGCTGGCTTGAGTTGCACCAAGCCTATAAAAATGTCACTTCTTGTTGTGGATACCAGGGCATCCTTCTCAATCGATCTATCCCAGAAGTTGGAATCTGAGTTGACCCTGGAATTAATAAAACTTGTGCTTGCAGCGAAAGGGATTCGAATGTGGTTGCTCTATTGGGAGCAATGGTACAAGTTCCAATCACTGCAGTTTTCATGAAGGGAATGGAAATTTGTACCACACTCATCCCATGAAGAGGCAGGTGCAAGGCAGAAAACGTGAATTTGGAAGAATTGCTTAAGACAAAGTTCTCATAATTCCTTGGGGCACCCATGGGTCTGTCCACATTTCAGGCTTTTACCAGATGGGGGAAGCCTCTGTTAGTTTCTGAGAGGTACCTTAACAAACTGTCACAGACTCGGTGGCTTAAACAACAAAATGGATTGCCTCATACTGCTGGGGGCTGGAAGTCTGAGATCAAGGTGTCTGCAGGATGGGTTTGTGAACGAAAATAAAATATTAAGGCTCCCCTCCACCATCTCACTGAATGGACCCATCCTGGCTAAGGGGACACCCTAAAACTGAGTTGAGGGCCATGAGGAGAGAGGTCAGGCCTGCCCCATCAAGCCCCTCCCTTCGTGGAGATAACCTTTGTGACTCACTGACAGGCCTGAGGCTGTGCAAGACACACTTGCAGGTCCTCAATTTACACAACAAACATACGATCTGTAGCTTGTCTCTGACTAACAGACTTACCTTAAAACATTCCAAACCTTTACGCAAAGCTTCATTTCTAACCAATTACAAGTCAAAGAGACTTTAAATTTTGCCTTCTTATAAGGTCACCCACCATATGGAATTAGGGGCTTCCCTAATGATCTCATCTCACCTTGTTCATCTGCAAGGACTCTGTTACAAAATAAGGTCATGTTCTGAGGTGTTGAGGTTAAAATGTCAATATATGAATTTTGATGGGGAACACAATTTAATCCCTCATAGTGCATAACGATGTCTCAACCTGGGACAAGTCCAAAAGGAGAGGCATCCCTGTTAAAGAAAAAGAATTAAAAATACATCTCTGTAAAATAATTTTAAGTAGGTTTATTCTGAGCTCACGATAAGGGACCATGGCTTGGGAGTCCACAAACCCAAGAAGTCTTGAGTAAGTGGTCCAGAGCTGGTCAAGTTACAGGTTGCTTTTATATATTTTAAAGACACAGGAATGGCAGGTAAACTCATAAATCAATACATGGAAGGTATATACATTGGTTTGGCCCAAAAAGGAGGGACATCTCAAAGTGAGGTGGTGGGCTCACAGGTTATGGGTGGGGTCAGAGACTCTTTGATTTGTATTAATAATTACTTAAAGAGCTAAAACTTTGTCTGAAAGCTTGGAGTCAGTAGAAAGGAATGTTTTAAGATAAGGAAGGCTGTTAATCATACCCCAAGCCACAATATGCTGACCCAAAGTGATCTTTTATGCAAATTGATGGCCTGAGGGTATGGTATAACCTTTGGCTGACATGGCCTTAGGTCCTGCTTGCAATTAATCTAAGCTTTAAAAAAGAGGTGGTATAATGAAGACTCCGTTCTTGGCTGGGAAATAAGCTTTAAGGATTTTCTGGGATCCCCTGGGCCAAGAGGGCTGTCCATCCAGTGGGGTGGAGGGAAGCGGGTTTAGGATTTTATTTTTAGTTTACAGCACTGTAGGCAACAGCATGAACCCAGGGTTCTGGGAGCAACTGAATCTTTAAACCAGCTACATTTGGAAGCTGTGGTTTTGTTTTCTCATGCCCCAAATTTCAGTTAAGCTGTATTAAACGCTGCAGCCTGGTCTCAGGGTCAGTGATGTGGATTAGCCAGTGAGCACAGGTCGGAGTTCCGAAGTAAAGTCATTTCCTGGTGCACAGAATATTTTCAGAACTGCACCTTTAAATAAAATTACATGGTATGAAATATCCAGCGAAGGTGTATATCGTAGGATCCGATTCCATACAGGTCTCTGAACTGGCACAGAAGTCAATTCGTTAACTAGTAAGTATGTAAACACACTAAAAAGCAAGCTAATCAATTAATCCAGGGAATGCCACAAAATTAGCAACTGATCACATGACAACGAACTTCTTCAAATTCAGGATCTTGCAGAACACTTGTAGTCAGATCTTGGAGCCTGTTCCTGCTGATAAAAGTAATAGACTTCATGAACTTAAAGAGGAAGAAGAGAAAATCATTCTTGGGCTGGGTATGCAGCCCGACTTGTTGCTGGCTCATAGAAAATGACAGCCAGTGAAAAAAATGCTCAACAGCTCTCATCATCAGGGAAATGCAAATCACAGTGAGATATCACTTAACTTCAGGGAGAATGGCCTTTCATCAAAAAGTCCTAAAACAACAAACGCTGGCATGGATGCGGAGAGATAGGAATACTTCTACACTGCTGGTGGGACTGCAAACTAGCACAACCTCTGTGGAAGGCAATATGGAGATACCTCAAAGAGATACGAGTAGAACTACCATTGGATCCAGCAATCCCATTCCTGGGCATTTACCCAAAGGAAAAAAAGACATTCTATCAAAAGACACTTTCACCTGAATGTTTATAGCAGCCCAATGCACAATTGCAAAGATGTGGAAACTACCCAAGTGTCCATCAATCCATGAATGGATTAATAAAATGTGGTCTGTGTACACCGTGGAGTTCTACTCAGCCACAAAAAACAATGGTGATCTAGCACCTCTTGTATTACCCTGGATGGAGCTGGAGCCCATTCTATTAAGTGAAGTATCCCAAGAATGGAAAAAACAAGCACCACACGGACTCACCATTAAATTGCAAATAATTGATCAACACTTATGTGCACATATGGAAATAGCATTCATTGGGTGTTGGCCAGGTGGGAGGGGTCAGGAAGGGATGGGTAAATTCACACCTAATGGGTGCGGTGCTCACTGTCTGGGGATGGACACGCTTGAAGCTCTGACTTGCGTGTGGCAAAGGCCATATATGTAACCTAAACATTTGTACCCCCGTAATATGCCGAAATTAAAAAAAAAAAAAAAAACTAAAAAAAAAAAAGAAAGAAAATGACAGCCAATGTTACTTCTTACTTTCCTGCTCCTAAATTCTGGATATTCCATATGCTATAAAATACATATTGTGGGCTTTGAAGTTAAGGGAAAAGTTGTCTGTTCCAACACGACCATTTATTTGTCGAGTTACCAGTAGCAATAAAGTCAAACTCTCCGAACCTTACTAATCTCACCAGAAAGAAAGGCAATAATAACACCAATTCAAAAGATTAGGTGGACATCAAATTTATTACTATATTTGAAACAATTTATAAAATTTAAAAGGCTACAGTATTATTTCCACCATTATTATTATTATGAAGTGTTTTGTGGCTTTCGATAATGAAATCTGTATGAATTGGGTGTTTACAATCACCCTAGAGATATATAAGGTAAGGAATTTTTTTTTCATTTCTATCTACTCTTTTTTAGTACTTTCATCTAATCCAGACATAAACATGTGTTTACAGCCCATTTTAGGGTCTGTGCAAAAAAACAATTGTAAACACTAGTGTCTTTGCACCATTGGCAACATGAAGTAGATGTTCAAAGTGCCTTAGCCTTTGCTTAAAAGAATGCTAAGTAATGGGATTAACAAAATAATGCATTCTAATCATAAACTCAAGGAAATGCATGATTTAAATGAAACACATATTTTTATTTTATGTATATATAAATCTATGCCAGAAAATTATAAATGATATATTTTCATATATATATATTTATAAATGTATCCCAGAAAATTGTAAATGACATAGTTTCCTATATCATTTATGGCTGATAAAATGATCTCTTGAGAGGGAGAAAAAATGGATTATGATACCTGAGCAGTGGACCAACAGAATGATGGAGCTAATGTTGGCAAAGATAAAGAAAACAGTGAAGGCATTTTATAAAATTGTTGCTGTTGACAGAATGCATGAATGAATAATTGTTTTTATTTTCAATGTCTTTTTCAGACGATGTGTAGGAATTGCAACATGCCTTTGTATTTGTTAGCATAGCTTTGGGATGAAGGATTGAGAGAGAGCTGGATATTGTTTGTGAAATAATAGAAACAATAATAAGAATAATCATTCATCAGCTCTAACCAGGTACCAGGAATCTGGCATTCCCTATCTTGCATACTCCTCACAGCCACCCTACAAAGTGTGCCACTCTTGTTATCCCATCTGACACTTGAGGACTTTGGGGCTTCAAGGGATTAAATCATTTATTCAAAGTCACATAGCTAGTAAACAGCTGAGCCTAGTTTCAAAGGCAGCTCTGCCTTCTCCAAAGCCAACATAGTTGATTAGTAAGAATCAAGGCATGTATGTGTCTTCACCTTATTAACTTCTGTGATGGAAACTTTCATTCTTTACACAGAAAGAACAGCCAGAGATGAACATCACAAAGTGTAATATCTCTTCTACTATGTAGCATCCAACTAAGATGATCCTTTGAAAGGATCATGTTAACAGGGATATTTTTATTTTTTTTATAGTCTCTCAACTCCATTAGCCCACTATCCGTCATTTCTTTTCAACCAAGAAGTCAGTAGGCGAGCACCCATTTCTAATTTATTAATGCAAGGTGCAGGCGTATGCTACCAAAGACATGACTCAGGATTGGGTCAACACATCACCTTGCCTTTTCCCCTCGGGAGACCAAAATCAGAGTGCTACCTTCTGGCTAATGAACTACTGCCCGCATTTCATTTTAAGTGGGTTTACATGTCGATGACTGAAAATACAAATTAATAATATTAATGTCAATAGCTTAAAATATCAAAAACATTTGTACATATATTGCCAAGTTGAAAAAATTGTGTCTCCATTTTTCAATTTCATCTCTTGTTTTTATTGTGTTTTCCCTTTTTACTGATGTATGACAGTTGTATATATATTGGAGGTACATGTGATATTTTGGTATCTGTATACAATACGTATTGATCAAATCAGGTAATTAGAATATCTATCACCTCAAATATTTATCTATACTTTGTGTTGGGAACAATACAATTCTTCTCCTCTAGCTATTCTGAAGGATACAATAAATTAATGTTAATGAAAGTTTCTGGACTGTACTATTGAATATAAGAACTTATTCCTCCTAACTGTGTTTTTGTATGTCTTAACTAACAATTGTGCAGAACAGTAAAATTATTAAAAATGGAAAATAAGACAAAGGAAAGGGAGGGATGAACTTCTATTTTTGTAATTTGGTGCAAAAAAAACCCCACTCATATGATCTACTTCATTAGAATTTCATAAAGCAAATGTTTTTATTAAAATTCAGGGGAAAATAGGATTTTTAATAAAATGCAATATTAGAATAAAGGCACCTTCTTTTTTCTTGAATATATTTAGCTCACCGTAAGCTAAGTACATTTAATGAAAAACTCAGGTACTGAAACTTATGTCATTTCCATGTAGACATGAAAATTTCTTATTAACTCTCCTTTGAGAACATTGTCTCACATTCTTACTACACTTTTCAGACATTGCAGACCTGATCTGGCCGTTCTTGAAAATGCACTTGAAAAGAACAGTGACCCCTTGCTCTACTGCCTTTTAAAGGTAGGTGGAAGAATTTGAGAAGGCTTGTAGAACAATAGTCTTTGTTAACCTTGCAGTCAGGTATTTATCAAGACATTACTCACCTAGAGAAACTCAGCTAGCCTGTGATAAAGGAATCTTAGATAAAAATGTTCCAGTGTTTTGCATCTCTGCATCATAAAACTTATAAAGTCTCTTTGAAATTAGTGTCAAGAATCCATGATTCCTTTTTCAATTACAAAATTCTAGCAGAAGTCATATATTTACCTGGAAGAAATATTTACAGACCTTAGGGTCACATGTGGCCTTCTAGATCTTGGAGTGCGACCTTTTGACTGAATCCAAATTTTACGGAACAAATCTTTTTATTAAAGGGGGTGGAGCAGAGAAAGATGAATCTTTTCTTGCTTCCCTTGTTGCTTAAAAAAGAACAATCTTGACTGAAGTCAAAAGACTGCAGTTCCCTACCCCTTTGACAGTATATAATTTAAACTTCTGTTTTGGTTTTTATCTAATATATTATATCTAATAACTTTAATTGGTGAGTTTGGGCCATTTACATTTAATGTAATTATTGATATGATTAGATTTAGTTCTATCATTTTACTATTACTTATTACTTTGCCTTCTCTGTTTTTCTTTTTTTTTTTTAATTTCACTCTTTCCCCTTTATTCTTTTGGATTATTAAAATGTTTTGGCATTCCATTTTAATTTATATGTAGGTTTTTGAATATATGTCTTTGTATAATTTCTTTAGTTGTTGCATCAGATATTTTTCTCCTTCTCCAAACTTTCACAATCTACTTAGAGTTAATCCTTAACACTTTATTTAAAATGGAGATGCATTAAAACCATATGTCTCTAAAACCCCTCCCCTTTATGCTATAGTACCCACTTGTTTTACATCTGCTTAAATTAAAAATATATTCAGACAATATTATTTTTACCTTGTGGTCTTATTTACTGGAAGGAAATTAAGAAGGGGACAATGGTCTATTAAATTAACCCAGAAATTTACCATTTATTTCTGTTTGTCTTTCTTCATTCTGGACATTCCAAGTTTTCTTCTATTATTATTCCTCTTTCCTCGGAAAAATTTTCTTGAGTACTTTTTTAATACAGTAGGTCTATTGGTGATGATTTATCTTAGTATTTCTTCAGCTGAAAATGTCTTTATTTTGCTTTCTTCCTGTAGGGCATTTTTGGCTAGACAGAGTTTCTGGTTTGACATTTCTTTTCCTTCAGAACTTTAAAGAAGTTCTTCCACTGCTTTCTGGGTTTTATGAGTTTTGATGAAAACTCTGCCCTCATTCAAATCTTTGGCCTCCAAATGCAATATCTTGCTTTTCTCTGGCTGCATTCAAGATTTTTTCTTTGCTCTTCAGTAGTGTGATTAAGATGTATGTAATGTCAATCTTCTACCAGTTTATTCTGTTCAAGGTTTACTGACATCTTAGATCTTAGATTTTTTTATTTCACTAAATTTGAGAAGTTTACAGCTATTATTTATTCCTTTTTTTTTTTTTTTTAATTTTCCTGTACTAACCTCTGTCTCTTCTGCTGGAACTCCATGGATAAGCACATTAACCCAATTGATGTTTTCCCACATATTCGTTTTTTGCTCTCAATTTTCCTTTTTTCTTTGGTTCATATTGGATAATTTCTATTGATTTATCTGCACCTTCCTGTCTCTTCCCACTCTCACCTCCATTCTACTACTGAGACTGTCTGGTGATTTTTGTTTTATTTCCATATTCTATTACTTAATTCTGAAATTTCCTGTTGGCTCTGTTTTTCTGTTTTGTATTTCTTAGTCAGGACTTTCGCCTTTCCTTTTAATGCCAGAATAGGTACCTTTATTTCACTGAAAAGGTTAATGCCAGCTGTTTTAAAGTATTTACCTGGTAACCTCAACTTATGGGTCCTCTTGGAGTCGACCTGTGTTAGTTGTCCTCTCTCTGGAGAGCTGTTGGGGTTATCTTGATATTTGTATGTCAAGTAATTTTGGATTGAACCCTGCACACTTTGAATATTATGCTATAAAGCACTGAAGTTTGTTAAAATCTTCTGAAATTGTTTGTTTGTTTTTTAGTTTTAGCGGGTACTTAACAGGGTGAATTTCAGACCACGAATTCTAACCTGCCTTTAAAACCTGGGCTACGGTTCCAATTTAAGTTTAGTTTCAAAGTCTTTGCTGTGCCATTTTTTAATTTTTTAGTTTTCATTTTAATTTTTTATTTCAGAGTATTATGGGAGTCCAAATGCTTTGGTTACGTAAATTGCCTTTGCACCGCCCAACAAGTGTGCCCAAGTCCCAGGCGCGAGCACCACATCCATTAGGGGTGGATTTACCTGTCCTCTCCTCCCCCCTCCCATCTGCCCAACACCCGATGAATGTTATTTCCATATGTGCACCTTAGTGTTGTTCAATTAGTTTTGATTTGGTGGTGAGCACATGTGGTGCTTGTTTTTCCAGTCTTGTGATACTTCACTTAGTAGAATGGGCTCCAGCTCCATCCAGGATAACACAAGAGGTGCTAGAACACCTTGTTTCTTAGAGCTGAGTAGAACTCCATGATATACACAGTTCACATTTTATTAATCCACTCACGCATTGATGGACACTTGGGTTGTTTCCACATCTTTGCAATTGTGAACTGTGCTGCTATAAACATTCTAGTGCAGATGTCTTTTTTATAGAATGTCTTTTGTTCCTTTGGGTAGATGCCCAGTAGTGGGATTGCTGGATCAAGTGGTAGTTCTACTTTTAGTTATTTGAGGTCTCTCCATATTGCTTTCCACAGAGGTACTAGTTTGCAGTCCCACCAGCAGTGTATGAGTGTTCCTATCTCTCTGCATCCACACCAACATTTGTTGTTTTGGGACTTTTTGGTAACAGCCATTCTCACTGGAGTTGAGCGATATCTCATTGTGGTCTGTCCCACATGGGCACCTTCATTAGGCCACTCTGGTTCCTGGGTAGCAGCCTATATCCGCTGCAATCATCATAGCCTTTGTTGTACTGATTTCCATCATCTCCACATAGGCAGAGATCTGGCACAGCCCAGGGCATCCTGCACAGTTTTAAAGGTTCCCTTCATTGTGTTTCTTTCTCTTCTTGACTTTGCTCATGATTTTCAGCTCTCAGGAGTTCGACTTTTCCTGGTGCTCTGGTTGGAAACCCAGGCCTTCAGCTTCCCCACGGTGCTGCTCACTTTCCCTGACTTGGTCTTGCTCAGACGGCTCCACAAGGGGAATGGACGTGGGCTGCACCTGTTCCTGCCACAGCTCTGCTACTGAGGCTTGCAGGAAGGAGGCCAGGAGACATGAGCCAGCTGGGTCCCGCAGGGCACTGTCTTTCTCTCACACTGAGCCAACAGACAGGTTTTTCTTGGTACCTTTTTGGACCATGTCTGCAGCAAGTCCTATGGGTCAAGTTTGTCATAGGTCTGACTCAGCAAATGTGTGTTGGGGGGGAGGTAAATAATAGGGAGTGCACCAATCTCTGGCCATTCTTGGAGTTCTGATTGTTCTCTTTAGTTGTCCTGCTCTTTTTTTTTTACTTCTCAAAATCCTCCTGTAGTTGCATTATATATTCTGTCCCGGCTTTCAGTCCTGTTCACAGGCAGAGTTACAACGGCATGTGCTCACTCCATCCTACCCTGTCCTGCCTTGCCAATTTATTCTGCATCCGCTTTTTCCTGTCTCCAAGGGCTTTGAAGGGATTTATCCATCAAATATTTATCTCCTGAAATTGAAAATGGGTTGGAGCCCTTGGGTTAACCTGGAATTTAATTTCGAGGAGGCCCTCTGAACTCACGGTGACCCACCACCGCGCTGCAAATGTAAATTCTCCAAAGCAAGATCAAAGCCATCTCCTCTTGGTATTGTTCAGCATTTAAGGCTGGGTGTAAAATCGTCACTCATGAATAAACAATGTCCTGCCAAAGCCAGAGGCCATTTTTCTTTCTCTCTCTTTCTTTTTTTTTTAAGGTCACAAAGAAATCTCTTTCTTGGACTCCTTTTTTTTTTTTTTTTTTTCTTTTTCTTTTGCCTTCCAATCTCCATTTGAGCTTCACACGCTATGAAGTCTCAACTGAAATATCATGGATTAAATGATGAGGATTACATCATCCACATTTTATGCAGAGGTACCTCTTGCCTTTTCATAGACGTAAATAAAAACGTGCAATTCTGGAAATGAATGTGGATTCCATGTGTCTCCTCTTGGGCAGCAAGGAGGAAGGCTGAGTGTGATCATCACCAGATCCGTAAAGGAATCGGGCATCCCACACTCAGAGCAGGGACAGCCCCAAACCGTGCGGGTTAGGATGCTCTGTGCGAGGCGGCGCTAATTGTTTTAATTCAGTATAGTTAGGAGCTGCCTTCAACTCATACCACCACCTTGAAAATGAAAACCAAAGAGGCCGCATAGCAGAAGCCTGCCTATGAGCACATCTCACATGCAGGTATATTTAAACAGTGTAATCCACTTCTTTTTCTTTTCACACGCGCCACTGATCTCCAACCAAAAAAAAAAAAAAAAACTTTTTTGGAAGATTTCCTCATAGCTATTATGAAAAAGACCCAGCGGAAGACAGGGGAGTATGAGTGACAAGCCCTCCCGGACCTTCAGGAGAGGAGACATCTGTGCCACTCGTCCTGAAAGGTTGGCTGACTTTTCCAAACGACATTTGCAGCAACAGTAGGGATTAGAAGCCCTACCAGGCAAACACCTGTGGACCCGCGGCAGACTCGCCCTCATGTAATTTAATAAGATGTCTTTTGTTATGAAACCAGAATCCCACTTTGCTAGCCAAGCCTCTGCTGAAGTGGAAAATCGGTCTCGAGAGTGGTTCCCTCTTCTCCCACCTGGAGTTATTTTCGGGGGTTGTTAATATTTAAGAGCCTATTAGTAATTTCACTGTTTCCCCGCACAAATCTGTGCTGGACTTGGCATTGCCAAATGATCCCTCCAAGGTAAATGCTGTAAATACTTCATCAGTTCTCTTAGGAGATATCGGCCAAGGACATTATCTCGCTTCCCGGAATGCCTCCATCCTGACTTGGGTTGTGAGTGGTAACTAAAAAACAATGAGAGGAGTCAAGATCAAACTGTGTCAGTCACATCCAAAGCCTCGCAAGGTCCTGGAACTCTGAAATGATGCCAGAGGTTCAGCAGCTCCTGGTCTCTTAATACTTCGTGGATCTTTCAATTTGGTCAGTAGACAGACCAGCAACAGTGCAAGTGCTACAGGAACCACTGCAATCGGGTCAGACGGCAGGAGAGGAGGAAGCCCTCAGAAATCCAGCTGGACTCTATCCATTACCCAACCCAAATATTGATCTTTGCATGAGTAGCAGATGCCTCCTTGGTGAGTAGTTGCGAGGCATCCATAAATCTTTTTGCATAGCCGTGTTCTCTTTTCTCAGGTGAAACCTTAAGTTACGTAAAGCAACCTGTTTCTGCAACATGTGAATCAGTCTAGTTTATAAATGCATGGACTTTACAGCTCATTAACTGTTGGCGAGATTTTCAAAACTTGCATGCTAGGCAAGTAGGAGATAAGATGATTAGCATTAAATGTAATAAAAAAATTGTCGGCTATTCATGCATTGCAATCGTGATGAAACATTCTTCTGGAATATTTTTGCAGTTTTCACCTAGAGTCATTTTTATTTGGCTAATTGCAGCTGTTATCAAATGTCAGAATGGGGGAGAGGAGTTAGATAAGAAAGCCAACAAGTTGTTCATATCTGCTATGCAGATATTAAAATTTATTGGGGGTAAAGTAAATGTTTTACATTATCCTGCTATAGAAACCCCAAAAATGACATCTAAAGCAGAACTTATTACCCTAATTCTTTATTTTATAAATGATGTAGACATAGGTATGCCAGGATCATTTTTCTTTTTGGTTCCTGGACAGTGGAGGTGAAATTTAAATCCACGAGTGACCGGTTCTGGATGCTGGTTGTTCATTATTCTTCTAGACTAATTTCTGAATTAAAGATGCAGAAAGTGAGAGCTGTTGAGGTTTCCTCTTAATCAAATAAAACCAAATGGAAATGGAAATTAAAAAAGAAAATCTAAATTCAAGGGGCTCCCAGATGTCCTACTCCCAGGAAAGTTCTCTTACTCCCTGTTATATCATGCGGAGTATATGTGTTTATCACGTTTAGAACAATGACAAAATCTGCTGTGTCTCAAGAATAGTCTGTTATAGGATAATGCTTGGCTTGTTATGTAAGCCCATTACATTCAATATTTTGGAAAGAAAACAGGACACACATGAATAGATACACAACAGTGCATTCCATGTGTAGGTTGTTAAACCCTTTAGCCCGAGATGTTCAGGAATAAGCCTGTATGCATTTTTCCATTAATTCCATGTGGAACACCCATTTGTTGAATCATTACCTTCCTTCCAAGTCTGAGATTTGGGAGAAAAATGATAAGTCCCGGAGGGACAACTGGATTAAATGAAAGAATTTATTTGCTGTGAAAGAAAATCTCCCTCGACCCTGTCTCCTAAACATATGTGCTCACATTGGATGTCAGTAGCATCATAACCCTGATCAAAAAACTACTTTACCTAATCTCAGTTTTCTTTGCGAAATCAAAAGACTACAAGCCATTTCACCAGGCTTTGGTCCATTTGAAATGATATAATATTTGCGAAGTTTTTCACAAACAGATAATTTAATGGAAATCCGATTTTGACATGCATGTTCTAAAGCCCTAAATATTATATGGGAATTCACTTTGTCCTCTTAAATTATTTCTAGCTGATGCTTTTTTCCCCAAATCTTTTGTTTCTTTAGATTAACCATGAGAATTATTGTGTGATTTAATTATGGTTCCTAAAACCTTAATCATTAATAGTGTTAAAGAAACTTCAGGATATCTTTTCCCCTTAATAAACATTGACAACTCTGTGGAACGTAATGATATCAGGAAAACTGTCTCCTGCACATTAATAACTCCACCAACCACTGTGCCATCTGGACTCTACGAAGGAAACCTTCTCTCTCAAAAATTATTTTAATGGCCTAAACCTGGAAAATGGCACAAATTTTTCCCTTGTAGAGCTGAGCATATGTCGTATTTCTTTCCTCCTGTGTCCCCTGACAGTTCAATAATTCTAAAGTTTCAGAATTTACAACAGCTCACTGCCTCTGAGGAGCAGATTTCATTTTCTAATTCATGTTGAGCATCTATGTTCTTGTTTCCTTCATCATCTTTTCTAGTGTTTGATCGGAGTCAGAGAATTTGATTTGTACATACATAATAAAGATTCAAACATGATTGTCTGTACATCATATTAAAGGACTTCAGAGTCAACTTGGGTTTTAATTATCATCTAGGCAAACCTGTAGAAGGGGAGAAAATATTTGCAGGCTACACATCCGATAAAGGGCTGACAACTAGAATCTATATGGAACTCAGGAAAGTCACCAAGAAAAAAAAATCAAACAACCACATGAAAAAGTGGGTAAAAGACATGAACAGGAACTTTTCAAAAGAAGACAGACTAATGGCCAACAAACATATGAAAAAATGCTCAACATCTCTAGTCATCAGGGAAATGCAAATCAAAACCACAGTGAGATACCACCTAACTGCGGTGAGAATGGCTTTCATCGAAAAGTCCCCAAACAACAAATGCTGGCATGAATGCGGAGAGACAGGAACACTCCTACACTGCTGGGGGGACTGTCAGTCATACCTCCACCATCACGTTGTGGTCTATCCATACTTTTCCCTTCATCATTTTCACATTTTTTTTTATTTTTATTCTTAGAGAGTTCTCAGTAGCCTTCTCGCCGGTCCCTGTGAATCATTGCATATTTGCCTATTCCCTGACACCCTGCAGCCAAGATGAACTTTCTAAGGCCAAACTATCTTCATATCATTCCTTGATGGAAATGCTCCCATTTAGTCTCCCAAATCCTTGGGATAGAGTCTGACTGTCTTCGGCCCAATGTCCAAGACCCAGAGAGCCGAGAGCTCATCCCACAGCTCTGAGGCTGACGAGGGCTGAGTAGAAATAGAGGGTGTGTCCCCGGTAGGAAGAGGCTTCTAGGGCAAAAGACCGGGGCCAAGGCGGTGCAATGAAAATATCATATAATAGAGAAGCTGGTATGACAACTGCTGAGATTTTGTGTGTGTGTTTTCGTTTTTACTATTGTCCCAGAAAGGCTCTTGCAGATCGGGTGTTGACCTCAATACGTGGATAGACTGAGACACATGCATTAACAGCTAAGCATGTGCCAGACAGAACGAAAACATCAGGAAGTGAAGAAGCGCTAGAGATGTTCTACAGAAGTGAACTATCTAAATGATACAAGGAGGGGCTGGGGCATCACCCAATCCATCTGGAACAATCCGGAGGGAGGTGAAAAACATTCAAAAGACATGGCACTGAAAACTGGGAGACAGGCTGTCAGCTTCACTCCTCAACGCCCGACTCAACACCGTTATATGTGATTTTTCAGTTAATTACACTCCGCCGCCGAGGGAGCTTTTAAGGCATGTAAGAAGGACTCTGCCCAGATTCCAGTCATGCACATTTCTAGATTCAGAGCTTTGAAAACCGGGAGCCTCAGATATTCGTAAATTAAAGAACATGAGAGAGGAGTGACAAGGATATTCAACAGAGGGGTTTTATATGTATGTGAACCCAGAGGTATTTTATTTAAGCAAACCCCCCCCAAAAAAGTGATTTGAAACCCGATAGCATGAAAAAAATCAAGCATTATCTCTTACTTTCTTCAACAAAATGTACCTCAGTTCAATCAAATAGTTCATGAAGGCAATTCTATCTTTACAAAAATAGTCCAGCTTATCAAAGCAAGAGAGTGAGGCAAACAGAAGATCACTATTTTGTAAATGCTAGTTACTACCAATGATTTCTAATATCAAGAAAAGAAAGAAGTACACACAATTTGTACTTCCAGATGGAAATCTTCCTTCTAAAACAATCAAACTCTAATCTGATGAAGCCACTAGATCTCACTGTTAATTCACAAGATGCAAAAAAGATCAGTGGATATTATAAGGATATCGTGAATATACAATCGGGCTGTATATTCCATTGGGGAAACCAAATAGCAGGAAAGAGCCTCTTTTTTTCTACAAATAAATTGCAAGAGAGAAAGAAAGAGATGGAATGGGAGTCTATAATTCTAAGAGACTAAGGAGAGACACCAACCAATTGCAATGCATAGAATATATTGGGACCCTATTGGAAACTAAAAAATTAATACTAGCAACAATAATAATTTATGAGACAATTTAGGAAATTAAACACTGATCAGACTTCTGTGCTTCTAAGTATTATGGGCAATATTTTATGTGTGCCAAAGACATTGTGATTTTAGTTTTTAAATGGATCCTACATTTCAGAGAGAAATATAAAATATTGACATATGAGTAATGAATGTATTTTTATCACATCTAGTATTTACTATAAAATAACCTGAAGGAAGAGGGCAAAAATGTGGGAAATAAATAATAAAGTCTCTCCCTCATACCCTTCCCAGCCACTTGTATCCTCTGTTCTACTGTTTACTTCTATGAAATCAACAGATTAGG
The DNA here is from genome assembly GCF_041146395.1 of Eulemur rufifrons. NCBI lineage: Eukaryota > Metazoa > Chordata > Mammalia > Primates > Lemuridae > Eulemur > Eulemur rufifrons. The sequence continues at coordinate 141,491,208 of NC_091012.1, forward strand.
GCTCAGCCTAATTACCTAATTTTAATGTGATTCCATTGGCAAAAACCCTATTTCCAAGTAAGATTGAATTCACAGGTGCTGGGGGTTAAGAGTTAGGCCTTCAGTGTTTATCTGGGGGTGAGGGGTAGAGAATTCAATTCATAGCACCATGAGATATTTGTGAGCTGTTCCTTAACTTATCCATGTAGAACAATTGTCCACACCCACAACACTTTTTGTCTAGACCAACACCAGAATCCAGCCCATCAGAACCTGAGAACCTCCCTAACTAATTAATACATTTAATTAATTCTTAAAATGTTAGAATATAAAGTCATTAAGTAATAAGCAGCAAAGAGCTCATGAGCACTCAAAAAATTATTCTTGATGGACTGATCTCAAAAAGAAATCTGAGAATCACATATTTCAAGAATGATCTAATCATGCAAAACAAATACATGATTCTTGCAGTTTTAGTAACTCGCCAATTATTCTTTCATAGACTTTAATTGCAGTTAAACAGTTTTTGTTTTAATACATTATGCAATGGTTTAGGTTTTCTCTTCTTTATTTATTGACCAAAATGCATTACTCTTTTTTAATCTTCCACTTTCTTATACACGTTATTTGAGATTTTTTTTTTTAATTTTAGGAGAATCAAGAAGTTGAAAAAAGAAAACAAGCAACCCTTTTTTTAACAAAAATTATTTGAAGTTACCGAGAATGTGTCTAATAATTTAAGTAAATATATAAATAAGATACATATTTAAGATCTACATTACTCAGTTACTTGAGCATTTTCCTCTGAGATATAGATTTTTCCTTTTATTCTTGCCTTCACTATTGCTGTATGTTAAACAACTAAACATTACTGAAAATAAAACAATTGATAAGTAATACTGCTTTATATTCTAACATTTTTAAGAATTAATTTTATTAAGGACACCAAGAAATAAGTACATCGATAAATCCAAGACACAAATAACACTTTACATACTATAACATGCCTTAAACTTCAATGCCATCATTAAGCAAAATACTACCTTTTTACCTTCCAACATTCAGATCTATTTTGTTTCCACGCTGTGAATTGTGATAATTAGAAGTAAGTGGACAGGTTCACATACTAAAACGTTCCCTGCTCCTAACTGTGTATGTTTTGTACGACAGAGCTACAGCTTTTGCAATTTTAAATAGCAGGTAATTTCTCCCCATTAACGAGAGGTTGCAAAGATCGACTTTTGCTAATTAGACAAGCCAGAGTGGGGACGCCCAGCTGCTCCAAATTTCTGGCGCTTAAGAATTTGTAGAGGCATTTCATTTTAAAAATCTACCTCGCTGAGGAGGGACATCTGGTATCTTAGGGTCCCAGCTGAATACAGCTGATGTTTTCTTAGACTGTTGAGAACCTCTCACGCTGAAACAGCAGTGAACTGCTCTGTGCAATCTGAACGTTTTGCTGTAAGTTGTTAATAACCCCACCCCGGATGAGCTGGCAAGGAAACAAGCACTCACAGTTATCCACACGGTGATAGGAACGCAAAGACACAGCCCTGAGTCCTACACACGGTTAGGAGCCTGCGTCCTGTAAATTATTCTTCTGATGAACTCTATTATAGGAGGCTATGCGAGGAAGTAGCTTCAGGGGAGGACCAGGATATAGACAATTGTACAGAATTAGTGGTTTAGAGAGGTCTTAGGGATCAAACTCCTTATTGCTTCTCATTTTGTTTTTTGAAAAGCATGCAAGTTTTATTAAACATGTGCATGGGGATTTTTTTTTTTTTTTACTATTATTATTTCAGAGTATTACGGGGTTACAAACACTTTGGTTACATAAATTGCCTTTGCACCGCCCGACAAGCATGCCCATCCCCCACGCAGAGTGCACCGCACCCCTTGGGTGTGGATTTACCCCTTCCCAACCCCCCTCTCACCTGCCCAACACGCTATGAATGTTGCCGCTTCTCATTTAATAACAACTTGCCAACTCGACTGAGTTGAATAATGTCCCAGAGAATTCATGCCCACCCAGAACCTATGAATGCAGCCTCATGTGGAAATAGAGTCTTTGTAGATACAAACCTGTTAAAATGAGGTCCTCTGTGATTAGGATGGGCCCTAATCCAATGACTGGTATCTTTACAAGCAGTTCACATGAAGACACAGAGATTTACACAGAAGAATGTCTGCGCTATGCACATCACAGACAGAGACTGGCGGGATTAAGAAAAAGAATGTCAAGAACTGTCAGAAGCCACTAGAATCTGGGAGATAGGGATGGGGCAGAGTCTCTCCCTGAGCCCTCTGAGGGAACCAACCCTGCCACCTTGATTTCCAACTTCCGACCTCTAGAACCACGAGAGAATCTATTTCTACTGTGTTAAGCCACTTAGTTTGCAGTATTGTGTTATGGCCGCCCTGACAAATTAATCCACCAGGCATATCTAAAGAGTCTTCAACTTGCACTGAATCTTTCTTTACAGTTCTTTCATTACAATCATAGTTCAATCCAAATCATCACCCTCCTTTTATATATAAATATATTATATATATATATAGATAACCCTAGTTTCATATATATGTGTGTGTATTCTCTCTCTTTCTCTCTCTCTAATAGATATACTATATATATAAATTTTATGGAATATATTTGAATTTTACATCACGATGCTATGGAATAAATATTAACATAAGGGAGACAAGAATACAAGGATTTAGGTCAAAAGACACAAAGCAGCAGATATGTAGGATGAACCAGTTTAGAAGTCTAATGTCCAACATGAGAACTCAAGTTAATAATACCATTGCATCGTGTTAGGGAGTTTTGTTAACTAAGTAGATTTCAGCTGCTCTTGCCACAAAAAAAGTAACTGTGTGAGACAGTATGTTGTTAACTTGTATCACCATCCTACCCATTTCACCATCCGTAGGTATCCTCTAACACCATGTTGCAAACCTCACTCCCCTCCTAAGCTACCATCTTTCCACTATTCCACACAGCCCGCACCCTGTATCCCCACTCATTTTCCTAAAGCATCACTTTCTGACATCCACATCCATCACTGATTAAAGGCCAAATCTGGTAACTTGCATTTCAAGCCCATTTAAGTGCCCTCTGGGTTATATCTTGGGGCCTTAGTTATTTTGATATTTTTTTCTTCATTTCTAGGGATTTCGTATGGTAAAATATATATTTTTTAAAACACCTGAAAACCTGACTCATGCAAATATAAAAAGAACACGTGAGTATATCCAACTTATACATTAATGGAGAACTATTTATGATCATAAAACTAGTTAGGACAGGTGTTTATATATTCCATCAGAAAAAAAAAAAAACCATTGGGAAATGAAGAATGTTAGAATGAAATGACTAGGTGAGATAGAAAGCTGTTGTACTAGGGAAATAACCCATAACCTTTGAGGTTAACTTCCTTCGGAGACAGACACGTATAGGCTTGCACGTGACTTTATCTCATTCTTTGTTTTTTTTTTTTGTTTGTTTGTTTGTTTGTTGTTTTTTTTCTTACTGGAGAAAAGTCTCATGACAGCAAACATTTCTAGGGCCTATTTTGATGGGTCATTTTATGTGTCAACTTGGCTGGGTTGCACAGTCCACAGATATTTAGTTAAACACTGTTCTGGGCATGTCTGTGTGAGTGTTTGTGGGTCAGAGGAACATTTGAATCACACAATGAGTAGAGAAGATCGCCGTCCATGGGGACGGGCCTCATCCCATCAATTTAACACCCGAACAGAAGCAAAAGGCTGAGTAAGAGAACACTGCCCCTGTCTGACGCTGTGCACTGGAACACCAGTCTTCTCTTGCCATTAGCCTATAGCTTACACCATCGATTCTACTGGGTCTCAGGCCTTCAGACTGAGATGGGAACATACACCATCAGCTCTCCTGGGTCTCAACCGTAGATGTGGGGATGTGTCGGCTTTTATAATTATATGAGCTGACTCCTTAATACAAATTTCATTACACACACACACACACACACACACACACGCACAATGTATTGGTCCTGTTTCTTCAGAGAACCCTGACTAAAACACCCACAAAAATCAAACTTTCTCCCTGTGTGTGTGGTCATTTCTTTAATCAACAAAGGAACCTTCTCTGAGAAAGAGTAGTTCCCCCCAAGACTTCGATTTGGTCCCTCAAGACCCATATGTTTCCAGGAAAAATTTTCGTTTTGCTGAATAAGTCTGTGCTCTGTATTTGCTGCAAGGGAAGACTGCAGTGAGGAGTGGGATATTTGTGACGTGACCTTTCTTCCAGAGATAGAAACTGTTCAAAATACACACTCTGTGCACAAAATCCAGCCTTGCTGCGCTTCGGTGGAAACTCAGGCAGGGTTTGTACATTTCAGTTTTGAGGCAGAATTCCTTCTCCTTTGGAAAACCTCAGTCTTTGTCCTCAGGCCTTCAACTGATTGGATGAGGCCCACCCACATTGTAGCGAATCCTCTGCCATCCTCCAAGTTTATGGATTGTAAGTGCAGGTCACATGCACAGAATACTTTCACTTCGGCACCTAGATTAGTGTTTGGCCAAGCAACTTGGCAGCAAAGGCTGGCCATGTTGACACATGTAACATTAGCCATCACCGATAGAATGCAATGCTCCGGTCTGAATGTTTGTGTCCACTCCCAGCTCATTCGTTGGGTGGGACATAACACCCAATGGGATGAAATTAACAGGTAAAGACTTCTGGGAAGTGATTAACTTACAAGACAACCACCCTCATGGATGAGACCAGTGCCTTTACAAAAAAGGCCCCAGAGAGCTCCCTCACCCCTTCCACCATGCGTGGACACAGCGAGAAGGCGCCATCTACGAAGAAAGCTCTCAGCAAACACTGAATCTATAGCTCCCTTTCAAATTGCGTAAGTGCAGTAGCCTTCTCACCTGCAGGCTCCTCTCCAAAGTTCCCAATAAAGCGCCCTGCAATGGTCCTACTTCTTAGTCAGTTAAATGATCTTGCCCTGAACTATAAAAGACACCCCAACGCACCTTCTGTGTGCAGCATTCAGGACCTGCTGTCTGAGCCTCCGAACAAACACACCCTGCACCCTCTGGGTTATGTCAAAGCGCTGATTTTAAGCTTTTAGCAAGTAACATATGCTTAAAAATTACACCTGTCACCGTTGTCCAAGCAATGCATTAAAGAGGTGTGAGCGAGCAGAATAAGAACAGTGTGCCCTATATTACCCCAGGAGATCTCATGGGAAATTATAGCTGTCCCTTCAACATGCCAGGGAAATTGAGGCCTTCTAATAAGTCTCTGCATCTCTGTGTCTGGGATGACGAGCAAAATATTTTACCGTTTGGCACCAGGGGACTTAAAAACCGTGAGCCAGACATCATGAAGTTAAACTGAATTTCTGTGAAATAGCCTTTATTCCTTCTCTGCCACGAGGGAGAGTAGTAGACCAAGTCAGTTCTCTACATAGAAACGGGCAGACTACAATATCTAGGACTGATCGTAAAATCGACAGCAAATGAAGGCTCAGCTCACTAAGATGAAAAAGGTAGGATGGTACGATAATCTAGTACCATTTTCTTCTTTTACAGATTAAAAGATAGCAGCTATCCAGGCTGATGTAATATATTGTCCTGATTGGAAAGAGTAGGGGAGCCAGGATTTGGAATCTGGAGCTTCTCAAGTTTGCTAAAATGTTCTTGGGTCCAACAAGCAAACACATCCTGAGGTCCGCACGGGAGGCAGGAGGTGATGCTAAGATCACAGGAGGACAAAGAGGGGAACCTCCCTCTTTCCCCGTAGAACACGCTCTCCTCCTGTATTGTTCAGGAATTCTGTCTTTTGCCATTTCCTATAATTGTCCTCTCTACCCTGTCTCTCCACATTTTGATTCAAAATGAAACATCGTGACGTGTGATTTTAATACACGTGACAACTTTTCCCAAACTCACATCTCTGAATTTTTTTTTTTTTGTCTTCCTTTCTCAATTATTTTCCAATATTTTGGGGGGAGAAAATTGTGTGGTCCTTCACTGCTTGGCTCCAAATAATGTATTATCTCCTTATATTTTCCAGGTGAAGCCCGAAACAAGTGTGTGTGTATGTGTGTGTGTGTGTGTGTGTGTGTGTGTATATATATATGTATATATATATATGAATACATAAACTTAGCAGCTTGACAGCCTGAGTCCAAAACTATCAGAAGAGGAGAACTGAGAAGCAGAGAAGAGGCACTTCAACATTTCTGAGAAAGGACAAATAATTTCTGTGCTGTGAAAAATGTCACGGACTGGGGTGGTGCAAAGGCAACGTACGTACCCAAAGCTTTTGTCCCCTCGTAATATTATTTCTGTGTGTCCCTACACATCCGCACGCATGCCCAGGTGCACTCGTCTTCTCCATTCGTGAAGTCTGATGGACCACAGGATGTCAGTTTCTCAGCCTTGAAGACCGTTCTCTCTACCAGCTCAGAACTCACGCTGGTGTCCAAGGTCAGGGGTCTGCGTGAGGACTGTACTTTCGAACAGGGTGACAATTCAAGAGAACCACAGAGTGATACTCAAGGCGACAACATGGCTTGTGGAGATGCCCCAGGAAGTGCATCCACACAATCTGCACACGGTTCAGCGCCCAGTGCAGACCTAACGAAGCTGAGAGTGGAACGCTGATCAAAAAGCAAACACGATCACTTGAATTTATCATTGCAATATATTGCTGGCCTTGTCATCCTGTTTAGGAGAGAGGCTGAGAGATTTATCTAGATTGGCAACAGATAAATCAGAGTCGAAGTCTAAATATTGTGAATGATTCTGCACTGGGTGATGTTCGATAGTCACCGAACAAGTGCCCAGAAGTACTCTCTATTCAGTGAATGGAGAGAAAACAAAATTAGAGACTTCAGAAAACATCAAACAGCATTCTATTCTGTTTAATTCCATCAGAATAACTCACAGCTTTACGGAAGCAAGCAGATGGTGCATCATTCATAGCATCAGCTGCTTGGAACATGGACGGACTTATCATGGGTACGTTTTACATGATATTTTTTGGATGGGACATTCTGGTTGTTTGACATATAGCTATGCATTGTAATGACTAGAGATCTGCATAGAAATTTTCTTTAAAAAAATCTAAATGTCTGCATCATCTATTATGGTCCGAATTGTGCCACCTCTCCAATTCCTATGTTGCAGCCCTCATCCCCAATGCGATTACATTTGGAGACATGTCCTTTAAGGAGGTAATTAAGGTTAAATGAGATCACCTAAGTGGGTCTCTAATCCAATGAGACTGTCGTCCTCATAAGAAGACCAAGAAACCACCAGAAGTGCATGCACACAATATTGATTTTAGACGTACGTACTTACATTGTTATGAATATTTCAAATACATCTTCAATAATGATGCTTTTTTTAATTTTTTTTTGACATTGAATTATGAAATTAAAAGTGAAGTCCCAAGCTTTTCTGAAATCAAAAAATTATTTAACCTTCTGCATCTTAAGTGGGAATAAAGATATTATCCTACCCATGGAAGAATTAGGTAGAATACATGGAAACATTATTGCCAACCGGGTAGGTAAGTCACCCTGCAATTATAAAACACTCATTTGCTGTTATCATTTTAAAAATATGGCATCAGCATGAGGTGATCAAACTGCTGATTAGCAGTAAAGCAGTTATTAAGAATCCTTTCAAATCATTTTTTTTTTTTTTTTGCTCCTAGAAGCACTTTGCATGTTATAATTCATTCAAAAGAAGATACAGTATTACTAAATTAGCCGGAAGGTATTAAACATAGCCAATTGGCAACACACGATTTCTAAATCTCCATTTTCACTTGGAAAAGTACTTTTATTTTATTCAAAATGCTTGTAAACTAAGAAAATACATAGGCATTTCCAGTCAAGAAATGCCTAAAGCTCACACACTCGTCTCTATTCAATTTCACTCAAAAACCTTAATTACCTCCTTAAAGGAAGTGTCTCCAAATATAATCCCATTGAGGATTAGCGCTGCAACATATGATTTGGAGAGATGGCACGATTCAGACCATAATAGATGCATTTAGATTTTTTTTAAAGAAAATTCCTCTGCTGATCTATAGTCATTATAATGCACAGTTCTATGTCAAGCAACCAAAATGTCTCATCCAAAAAATAGCATGTAAAATGTATCCATGATAAGTCCTTCCAGGTGCCATACTGCTCATTGATGTCCAGTAGTGATTGGCCAACCCCAAATTTATACTCCATCCTTCTCCTTCAGGAATAGTCAATGCATCAAGTCTCCTAGGGGACACAGCTGATTTCATGGTGTCAAGAACATACAGGGAGACTTGATTCCTTTTCATAACACCATTAATAAAAATCAAGATCTGAGTACTCATTGCTTCATTTCTGCTCTGATGTCACAGGTTCCTCTTTTTTTTTTTTTTTTGAAAGTATGAGGTCTTTTATTATATCTATAACATGAAGTTCAAGTGTAGGTAACCGATGTCGTAGCTTCTAAGCCTTACCATTGCACTGGGTTAGGGTCCACTTTTTCTTTTAGAAATTGTGAGTTTGTATTCACATGGTCACTCCAAAATTTAGAATTATATATTTTTCTTTTCAAATATTTAATTGACAGATAAATATTGACAATATTTGAGGTGTCAAACATGATGATTTGATATGTGCATACATTATATAAGGAGTACCACAGTCAAGTTATTTTATTATGTTGCACTTGAGTCTGTTTTCTCTTACACCGAAAACCCTAGTTTCTAATAATTTCACTATATTTGTTTTAACTTTTGCAATTTGTTATTAATATAACAGTCAATGTTGTTATCAACTTGGTGTAAAGCTAGAGCCTGTGTTTTATTGTTAGTAGTGTTTATGTGCGTGTTTTTGCAAACTCTTTGATTTAATTTTATTAGCATATAAAATGTTGATACGGTGTGAAAGCCAAAACTTAATAAAGTAATCTTGGAAAATTTTTCACTAAGGCCTACATTTTATCCTAGTTCCTCTTATTTCCAATAGTTTTTCCACTTCAGTATTATAAGAACCATAATAGTTTATGATCCTTAATTTCTTTAAGCCAATTTAGAGAAAACTGACAAGGATAATAATGTACCTGTTACTATTAATAGAATTCTAATCTAGCATGTAATTAGATGCTACATTTATTCCAAAAAAAATCATTTTGCCAAAACATGATCATAAGCAATTATTGGGAATTTAGGAACATCACTATTTCTTCAGTAATGGCTGTTTCAATAAAAGGCATTTGGGGAAAATAATGACTAATTCACATGTAGAAATCTCCATTTTTAGTTGTTCTTGCTATTTCTTTAAGTTGAGTTTATCGATGAATGTTTTATTTATTTTTATATATCCATATATCTTCTATGTAGTTACAGTTAGTATTTTTTAGTCTACAGTTCTGGGTTTTGAACTATTTTACAGTAACTATTATCCCAGTCATGATATGGAAACAGTTCTATCACCCCAAGATGTTCACCTGTGCCCCTTTGAGCCCAAACCTTCTCCCAGCGCACCTTCCCTGGCAGACACACGGCTGATTTTTGTCTCTATAGTTTTGTCTTTTCCAGAATGTCATATAAAGGAAACTAAACTATATGTAGGCATTTGAGTTTGGATTTTGTCACCCTGAATAAAGCATTTGTGATTCATCCAGGTCACCATGTGTACTAGTTACTGCAGCAGTGATACACCACCAGTCAAGCACTAACAGTGCTATGTTTTTAAATTGTTGAGAAATATCCCAATGTGGGTGTGCACCACAATCTCATTATTTGTTCACACTTAACGAACATTCAAGTTGCTTCGTTTTTGCACAATTACAAATAAACCTATATACATTTAGTGCATATTTTTGTTTGAACCTAAGTTTTTATTTCTTTACATTAAACATCTAAGACTGGGATTGATAGTCTGAATGCTAACAATATGCTCAATGTTGTCTGAAACCGCCAAGTTATTTTCTGAAATGGCTGTACCATTTTGTACCCACCAGCCATGAATGAGAGCTCCAGTTTTTCTAATTCATGCCAGCACTTGGCATTGTCAAATTTTCAAACTGATGGTTTTATTGTTCTTTTTGCTTTGAATCATTCCAATATGCATACTGGTATCTTGTCTGATTTTATTTTGCATTCTTCAATTGCTAATGATTTTGATTATCTTTGTGTGTGCTTATTTTCCATACACATCTCTTCACTGGTGATGTGTCTGCTCAAATCTTTTCTCCACTCATTTTCATTAACTGGATGGTTCATTTTCCCTTTATTGAGCTTTGAGGATTGTTATGAGTTTAGGATATAAGTCTCCTTTATCAAGTATGTGTTTTGCATATATCTTCTCCCAATCTGTCGCTTCACTTTTCATTTTCTTAACAACACTATTTTTTCCTTTTATGGATCATGCTTTCTGGGGTCGTATTTAGAAAATATCTGTCTAATAAACTCTTCCTTCAAATACTTAAACCTATCAGCTGGTCTAAGGGAGTGGACCAGATGATAACTGTCTCAAGAGAGTGGGTAGGAAAGTTAGCAGAAAACCTACAGAGCACGTTCCTCCTTTCTTGCAAGCATGCTAAGGAGCAGAAACACAGTAATGGCATTTGCTAGTGGAAAATCCCTTGTCTGTGGAATGATATGGATAAGATAAAACTGGTCTGGGGGAGATGGCTTATGGTAAACACCTAGAATCAATGGATTTATGGCATACATATTTCTGGAATCTATCCCATCACCTATATAACTACCAGAGTATAAAATGAAGCTTGTTATGACTTTGTTATGACAGAGATATTCAGTTGAATGAATACAAATCTGTAAAACAAAATGAATAAAGATAAAAGAAATTCATTTCAATGTGTTTTCTTTGGGAATTTTATAGATTCAATATTCCATGCTTGAAGAACATACTTAACATTTTGTAATTTTTAATTTATTACCCAAAAAGGAATTCACTCTCACCTCAAATTATTACTAATCTGAATTACTGAGTGCTTACTGAAAAGATGGAGGGTACACAGAACCAGAACAGAAATTATCAACATAATATGATGAATGGTTAAAAGAAGGAATACCTAAGCCAGAGAGAATCTTTAACCAAAGCAACTTGATGGCATAGGTATTCAAAGAAAGAGATAGGGAGCAGTTGGCCCTGGGTGCAAACAATAATAGAGCGGTAGAGGATTTAAAAATGGTAATAAAATTGACTAAAATGTGGTCCTAGCTTTTATTATCATCATGTGCTGGCAATTCTAAACATCAATGACAAACTATTCTTCACTGAAAAGATCTTTGTTAGTCTAAATTCTAAACAGTTCTTGTTCATACTGAGTTTCATAATATACATATGTATTTTTTTTTAAAAAGCATAGTTTTGTTACTTATCCTTAAAAAAACATTGTGTACTACTCAAGGTTATTTTGAAACTTTCCAGTTATGTCACTGTGCTGAAAAATGTAGACCCGACTAAGTATGATCTTTTTGAAAATAATTTTTAATACATAAATTAAATATATATATATATATAAATGTTCTTTGGATGTAATAGAAACACAAGTATTTTTTGTTAAGATAATAAGGATAATGCAAATTTTGCACATATCCATTTGAATGTGCTGATTATATAATTTCTATGTCATCCCTAAATTTTGCTTTTGTCCATATGGATGATTAGATTCTAAAGGAGGTGTATTAAAGCCACAAGCACGGTTGGAGTTTCTGAAGCACTTCTTGTATTTCCTGGGTTTCCTCATATCCTTCCTTGGCTACATCCTACATCTAGGCCAGCAGTGCCTCTTGTTCATCTACCTCGGGTCATTACACCAACTCCAGAACCTCTGGCCCATCTCCATCACCAGCCTCTCCCAGACGGACGGCTGCAGGACCTCCACGGGGCTACTCTTGCTTCTCCCACTGCCCTTGGAGTACCTGTGTCCACACAGGGGCCAGAGCAACAGTGGCCTTCTCGATATCTGAGATCACCCCTTTCCTCTAACAACCCTCCCATGGAACACCAGATCTCTCAGAATAAACACTTTATGTCTTTGTCATGGACTCCGTGGCCCACCCCAGCTTGTCTTGACTCTTGTGCCCATCCCCTCCAGGCCTGTCTTTCTAAACCTATGAAACATGCTCCTCCTTCTTGTTTCTCTCTTGAGACAGGCACACTTCCTGTTTCTCTCCTAAGGCAGGCACATTTCCTATTTCCCCCCTGGGCAGGATACTTCCTGTTTTTCTCCTAGATAGGCACACTTCCTGTTTTCCCCCTAGGCAGGTCACTTCCTGTTTCCCTCTTGAGGTAGGCACACTTCCTGTTTCTCCCCTGTGCAGGACACTTCCTGTTTCTCCCCTGTGCAGGACACTTCCTGTTTCCCTCTTGAGGCAGGCACACTTCCTGTTTCTCCCCTGGGCAGGACACTTCCTGTTTCTCTCCTAAGGCAGGCACACTTCCTATTTCCCCCCTGGGCAGGATACTTCCTGTTTTTCTCCTAAATAGGCACACCCTTCTGTTTCCCCCCTAGGCAGGACACTTCCTATTTCCCCCCTAGGGAGGACACTTCCTGTTTCTCCCTGTGCAGGATACTTCCTGTTTCTCTCCTAAGATAAGCAAACTTCCTGTTTCCCCTCTGGGCAGAACACTTCCTTTTTCTCCCCTGGGCAGGATACTTTCCGTTTTTCTCCTAGATAGGTACACTTCCTGTTTCCCCCCTAGTCAGAACACTTCCTGTTTCTCCCTGTGCAGGATACTTCCTGTTTCTCTCCTAAGGTAACTTCCTGTTTCCCCTCTGGGCAGGACACTTCCTGTTTCTCTCCTAAGGCAGCCACACTTCCTGCTTCCTCCCTGTGCTGGACACTTCCTGTTTCCCCCCTGTGCAGGACACTTCCTGTTTCTCTCCAAAGGCAGGCACACTTCCAGTTTCTCCCCCCCATCCCCCGTGCAGGACAATTCCTATTGCCTCCCTGTGCAGACACTTCCTGTTTCTCTCCTAAGGCAGGCACACTTCCTGTTTCTCCCCTATGCAGGTCATTTCTTGTTTCTCTCCTCCAATTTGTTTTTTTAGGAGAAATCTTTGGATATCATCTGTTGAGCTTCTATATGCATGGTAGAATTTCATGTACTAGAAACATGCAAAGGAAAAAAAATATGTTTGGTGAAAGCATCTCCTAATGGCACAAAAAGAAAGACACCTTGTTAGATGACAGCATGCTGGCTCTAGATAGATAAAGACTGTCCTCTTTGCAGAAGTAGCAAAACTGTGTGGAGATCATGATATTAGGAAACATGCCAGCTATTTGGAAATTATTTTGCCTTATTCTTCTGTTTTGCACCTATAGTAATTGATTCACAAAGTTAGAAAAAATAAAGATAATGTGAAGTTTGTCTGCAATTGCACTTGGATTTGGAAACTGCCTCTGGTGTTCTGGCATTAATCAAAATTACCTTGCATCTGTTTCCTAGGTGAAAAAAAGATATTTTACCTTACGGCTGTCAATGATTCCAAGTGAGAAGCCAGAGTCATTAGCTACACTCATGTTAATAAATGAGCTCAGTCTAAATTATGGATCTGTAAAATCATTTTCTGCAAGGATGAATAAGTATTACTTATACCACTTAAAGGAGCACTCTGTTGTCAGGACACATGATTATATTTATTGACAGAGGCATCATATATACACAAAGATGCATAATTTGGTTATATATAATTTATACATAAAAATATGATTATATATAAATGAATATATATGATCTGTATATATATGAACATATATTAATGATATTCACATATTATTAATAATTTATTGTCTATAATAATATAGGACTTCAATCCAAATGATAATATATAGAACTTTATCCAAATGAGAATCTATCCTTCCCAGAAAAGAAAGTAGTTGTCTCAGTTATATTTTTATAACAGCAGTATTGTGCCAGGACTATTACTAAACTATTTACAGAACAACATGATCTTAAAATTATTGGGTAAAAAAAAATCACCTCTCATTCCTTTGAGGAATAGATTTAAACACCAAAACCCCCATGGTCAGTCCCCTATAATTACTCTACACGCCCCCAAAGTATAGAGATAAAACAAACCAGTGCCTTAATTAAATATGGACAAGACTCTATATCTTTAGAGACTTGTTTTAATGAAAAAAAAAAAAAACTCTGCTGCTATTTGATTTAAATAAAAATATCAAGCCTGTTCATGTCTCATGTGCCTTGACTTCTTATAAAAAGTGGATTCAGCAGTCTCTGGTTAAGAAGCCTTGTCATCCCTATTAAGAAATCAAATCTTTCACCATGGGAGGAAAAAATAAAAGATCATATGGAACCCCAGCTTAGCATTCTGAAAAGTTATTACGAGGATGCCCCCTATCTCGTAGACAGAAGAGTGAATTTCACTTTGCTTTATTCATTCTTGTGGTGTAGACCCGTGGGACAAGAATTACCACAGACACGCAAAGGAACTATGAAGTCTCTGAATGTCTATGTGTAGCCAGATCAATGAGACACAATTCCAAGCCGGTATAGTCAGGAGGCTCTCTTAAAAGTAACTTATGCATTTATTTTCTAATTAACAAAGAAACGTTGTATATATTTATGGTGTACAAAATGATGTTTTGATAGACGCATACCTTGTGGAATGGCTAAATCAAGCTAAGTAACATATCCATCCCTTCACATACTGATCATGTCTTTGTGGGGAGAACACTTAAAATCTACAATCTTAGCAATTTCCAGGTATATGGTGCACTGTGATTCACTATAGTCACTACCACACAGTAGACTCTTGAACTTATTCCTCCTGTCAAACTGAAATTTTGTCTCCATAAATCCCACGCAACCCTCCACCTCAGCCTATGCTGACTCGATTGCACTTTGCTTCTACGAGTTTGACGTTTTTATAAATTCAACATGTAAGTGAGATCATGCAGCATTTCTTTGCCTGTGCCTGGTTTATTTGACTTAATGTAGTGTTTTCTAGACTCATTCATGTTGTCATGAATGACAGGATTTTGCCTTTTTCAAAAGGCTGAATAGAATTCCACTGTGTATACATAGTATATTTTTTATGCATTTATCCACGAACAGACACTAAGGTTGATTCCATATCTTGGTTATTGTGAATAAAGCTGCCACGAACACAGGCATGTGGATATTTGTTTGTTTGCTTTTTTCCATGGAGGTAGATGGCATTGCCTCTTTCTTTTTGGAATAGAATCGAATTGCCTTTGTGCCAAAATATGCCTCTATCATGCTTGTTGTTCAATCATGTAAGCACAGAGTCGAATTAAACATCCCAAGCACAGGGTATTAAAACATGTTTTTATCACACCTATGGTAAGGATACAGCCTTCCGTACAGGTAAGACAAATGTGCACAAATGTACTTTGCATAACAATTTGCATCCATGGGTAAACCTCGATAATCAGAGTGTATGCCGTAAATTAGATATTCCACGCTCCGTCAACATAATCACTGTGCTATTTTGTAAGATGGCTTGGGGCTGTTACTTCCCAAAATAACTAAAACGTTCTTGTTCTGCATGATAGCAAGTTACAAAACGCAAACGGACCTGCACTTGCTCGTACCGGCTCTGGGTTTAAATCCCTAACTTGCAAGTTAGCAAGTGCATATCACATTTACATGTGGAGTGAAAATGCTTGCAAAGGTGTTTATACAGGAGTTCATAAAGGAAGTGTTTACAACATATTTCTTCATGGCATGTCTTTCAAAAAGTGTAGGAAACAGAAAGGCGTTCTATGTAGACTTCTTGTGCATTAACCATTGAACAGGGTGAATTAGGAGCAAGTATAAAACTTACTCTGGAAAAATGCCATCCAAAGGACATTTTGTTGCAATTAGAAGCCATGGTTTATTTTAAGAAAACTAAAATGAGCAACACATTTTCTAGGACATATTGTAGCATTCATATTTACTAGGAATACAATAGGTCAAGTCATGAAATAGTCATTTTTATAGGTCAGAAATGACAATTCCTTGTGATCCAATCAGATAATTTAATCTCAAATATACTGTGAGATTTGTTGAACAAGGCAAAGCTCCCTCCTTAGTAGGTGGAAACTTTTGATTGGTGTTTTAAAATTTTAATCAGGGTTATAGGACATTTTCTGATGCTGCTACGTCTTTTGCCTAAAAATAGATACACCAGAAAAAGAGATGGCTTAGAGCTTCCTTCAATTATTAAGGCAGATTGTTAGAAACAGTCTCATCACAATTAAAAAAACATTTCTGTTGACTGAGTCGATCATTTGCATTGATCTAAAGAGGGTTCACAACCAAAGGCCAGCGTCTGCATCCCATGCATAAAAAATGAAATATAATAAAAACCATATTAATTATATATTTCAAATTATTCAAAAGACAAAGGGGCCTACATACATCTATGCCGACATTAGGTTATGAGTGAAGAAAGCTGGCAGGAGAATGCTCAGAGCTCTTTATCCTGCGTTGAGAGTAATTGATACTTGTGATTATATTTCAAATTTTGGTTATGAAGAGATGTCATTCGAAGCTCAATTGTAAATAACTCCTATATGTCTTAAACAATACAGCATGTAATAAATAAAGTCAGTTTTGTAACTTGGAACAACTGTATTTTTAAATTTTAATTGACAAATAATAATTGTATATAGTATTTATCAGGCAAGATGCGATGTTTGGATATCCATATACATTGTGAAGCGATTAAATCAAACCAAAGACAACTCACATACCCAAGTCCACATATTTATCTTTTTCTGTGAGAAAATCTAAAATTTATTCTCTTAGCAATTCTGAAATACACAACATATTACTGTTAACTTTAATCACCAAGCTGTGCTATGTGTCACTAAAATTTATTCTTCCTAGAAATACACTTTGAAAGCCATTATCAAGGTGGGAAAGCATATCAATTTAAAAATGTCCAGAATTTAAAGGTGTTTATATTGTACAAATTTTGCAAAATATTGATGAGCTCTGAGTTTTTAAATAGATTTTATGCCAGCTCCAACTGATACTCAGATTTTTTTTTTTTTTTTTTAAAAAAGGGAAGAGTCCTAGCACTCTGGGAGGCCGAGGCGGGTGGATCGCTCGAGGTCGGGAGTTCGAGACCAGCCTGAGCAAGAGCAAGACCCCGTCTCTACTAAAAATAGAAAGAAATTATCTGGCCAACTAAAAATATAAAAAAAAAAAAATTAGCCGGGCATGGTGGCACATGCCTGTAGTCCCAGCTACTCGGGAGGCTGAGGCAGTAGGATCGCTTAAGCCCAGGAGTTTGAGGTTGCTGTGAGCGAGGCTGATGCCACGGCACTCACTCTAGCCAGGGCAACAAAGTGACACTCTGTCTCAAAAAAATAAATAAATAAATAAATAAATAAAAAGGGAAGAGATCTGAAAATTGATGGGGTAAAATGTGCGAGCAGTAAACCCTCAGTATTTCTTCATATATTGCATGATTCAGTTTTAATTCCAATCCAGTTGCATTCCAAGCCATACTTGTAGCCTACGGTGAAATGGATATAGCAGGTTTTCCAATTAAATCCACTGGACCCCCCTCCTTCCTTTCGGCACGGACATCATTTGACACATTCGTGTGATGAATTCTAAAGTAATAACTTCTCCAAATATGAATGCATGAAATCCAAAAAGATTAATCAGTAGTGTTGTCACTTCCTGATCTAAACATCAGCAAGTGGTATATTACATGATTTGCAGGCCCCACACCACAACGACCTACGGTGTTTTTGTGAAAGACAATTTGGAATGATTTGTTGATGTCTCTCCCTCATTACCCTTGGGTTCAGGTGCTCTGAGTTTTGCCTTGGAAATTTTCCTCTTGGGCTCCATCTATCCAAATAGCACCTTGGTTTAAGATTTTTTTCTACTTTCACAGGTTTTAAAATTCATCATTGGGGCCATATTCAAAAATGTATTGGAATGCAGAAACAACGTAACTAATTTGTGTGCCACATTTCTTATTGGCCAAAGGATACAAAGTTGCAATTAGACAACAGTGAGTGGTTCTGGTGTTGTCTTGCACAGAAGGGTGATGATGGGGAAGGGTGAGCGTATTTGTGCCATGTCTTTGCGGAGTAGCATAAATCAGAATATGCGTGTATGTGTGTACATGCAGGTGCCTCTAATTTTGGTAGCATTTAAACGTCCTACATGTTCATCCAATAGTTGTATATATTTATAGGGTGCATGTGACGTTTAATGCCCAAATAATATCCCATTGCCATTCAATCCTCGTTAAGGTTATTTTGGTTTCTACACTGTCAGCACTGTTGGCACTGTCCTCACCAGGAATGATCCCTAATGCAAACTATGGACTTTGGGCAATAATGAAGTGCATTAGAGGTCACTGTTGGTCTCGTACATTCTGTAGGTTTGGACAAACGTATAATGTCGGTTCATCGTTCTGCTCAAATGTATACCACAGGTTCATCTTTCTGCTCAATTTAGCCACGAACCTAAAACTTCTCTGTAAGTAAAGTCTAGTAAATCTATTCCTCGAGTCATAGACACGGTTGTTGTGCTGTGCGTAAGAGAGAAGAAATAGGAGACATTTCCTTTTCCCAAGTTGCAAAGCAAGTGGAGGAAGATTAAGCAAAGCATAGCCTATGAGAATAAGTATGGCATTAACATTTCAAAGTATTGACGGGTTGACAGTATGGACAGAAACAGAGGCAAGATATCAGGCAGATGCAGCTCTTGCATTATAGTTTGCAGGTATAACCGAGCCAAAGTGCCCACAGAGCAGAGACAGAGCATCCCACCTTAAGGATGACTTGCGGGTTTCCATAGAGATAAGATACGGCATAAAGATGATGTAACCACGAATTTGGTGCATATGCCTTGCTGTCCTGTGGGGTGCACTTTCCTAGGCAACATTGCAATGATGCCCCAAATGATACTGAATGCCCCTTTATGGGCCAAGCATTTAAGAACCCATCCTCGGTAAGGCCCAGGTATGAGAAAACCACAAGAACACACAAAATGCCACAAATCATAGCTCCAGTTTGAAATGGCTTCTCGTGAACACCTTTCTTCAGTGTACCAGTTCAAATGGGCTGATCTATTTAAACAGCAAACATTGTATTCCACTGTGTTTAGACGTCCTGCAGCCCTGGGATTGGTGCAGGTTGCTATGATGATGTGAGCAAGTGGTTAGTGCTGAATTCATAGTTAAGTATTTAGACAACTTCTTTCCTCTAAAAAGTAACTGCTTTTACTAAAGCCTCCAGAAACAGCATGAAGGCAGCTCCCCCAATGGAATACATAGTCCCTTGGAGCTCTTAAATTCTGAGTCAGAAATGGATTTTATATTGTGTTGCAATTGCTTGAAATGCCTTCATACGTGACTAAGCACTTTTATCTCTCACTTGTCGGGCGAACCCTCAACAACCACTACACCACCTCAAGCTATATTCCACCTGTCAGGGTCTGATGTTGTCATATGGCTCATAGGTTACGCCCTCCTGTCTTTGTGCCTAGTTTCCTCCAAGAGGCCTTGACAACGTTAAATTTTTATTTATAGCTTTAGTTTGTCAGTAGGCAAAAATTTCAAAGCCAAAAAATATAGTGTAGAAATGCAAGCAAAGAAACAAACAGAAGCTTCGCAGAAGAGAGATTACAAATGGCTCATGTGCGTGTTAATCTTCAGAACATCTAAACATTGCAACTTGAAAAATAATTAGTATAAAGAAAAAGGAGATTTTGAGAAATAGGCACTGATCACTATGAGCTGTCCTCGACTGAATCAATCCGCTATAGGAGATACAGGGAAATTGGAATATGGATTAAGTGTTAGATTATACTGAAAATTTTTGAAATTCTGCTAGGGGTGATGTGTAGGAAAATATCCTTACATTTTAGGGATGCATACTTAAGTATTTAGACATGAAATGTCAAGATATCTGTAATTTCCTTTAATATATTTCAATGAAAAAATGGATAAAGCAGATAGATATATGAAAATACTAACAACCTTTAAAAGTAAGTGATGAATATATGGGTGTCCATTATACTATTCTACTACATGTCTGTATGTGCAAAGCTTCTTTATAACAAAAACTAGAAACAAAAAAAAAAAGAAAAGAGAGAAATTTTATAGCCATTCTAGTCAGAACACAAACAAAATAAAATTTGTTGCAGTAGGAACCTTCATTTATGGTTCATAGAAGTGTAAATTTATAGAATGCCTTTTGCAAATAGATGGCATTCCTTAGTAACACTGAATGTGTGTGTGATCTACAACAACTCTATCGGTTGGTATCCTATAGAAATCCCTATTATACGCACACCAGGATATATGTAAAATATATCTATAAATAGATAGATAGATGACATCTATCCTCTTAAAACCTGCCAGTGATATAAACACCCACCACAGAAGGTGACAAAATATATCATTGAACACTCATACAACAGAATACTGTGCAGCAGTGAAAAGAAATGAGTTAAAATTGTATGAATCACCAGAGAAGAATATCAAACATACATTTCGTGAAAAACATCAAGATTTATAGTTCATACTAATGATAGCATCACTAGGTTCTTTACCAAGAGAACCTCTCGTACTGTATTGCAGCATCTCTGGGACTTTGAAACTTACTCTTAGCTATTGTCAAATGTACAATACATTATTGTTCACTACAGTCACCCTGATGTGCAGTAGATCTCAAAAACTTATTCCTCCTGTCTAAACAAAGCTTCATACCCTTTGACCAACATCTCCCCATTCCCTCCCTCCACCCACAGCCTCTGGTCACCACCATTCTACCCTCTACTTCTATGGGCTCAGCGTTTGTAGGTTTCGGGTTCAGGACAGCATCATTTGTGACAGCCAAGATACGGAATCAACCTGTGGCCACCAACAGACGAATGCATAAAGAAAATGTGGTACATATACAAAATAGAATACTATCCACCCATGAAAAAGAAGGAAACTGTAATTTGCAGCAACGTGGCTGAACCCGGAGGACCTTAGCGTTATGTTAAGTGGAGTATGCCAGGCATAGGAAAGCAAATACTGTATGTTCTCATTTACACGTGGAGCTAACACTTTTCATACAAATCGTCGGGTCTACCCAAATGAATATACTTGGCTTGATCCACAATTCAGTTACTTATTTCCAGGTCTAATACCCTTAGCATCCATCGCCATAGAGACGACCAACATTTCTAGCAAATAATTTGGCAAACTCTTATTTCCTTTTAGCATAAATGTTGTTTCCTCCTGGGTGAGAATTTGCATGCGTCCTCCTGGGGCAAGACGGGGTCTGATTTTAATGACATATCTGCAGGAAAAGAGGGATTCTGGGGTGGGGCGTGAAGAAAATGGGCCTTCCTTTGCAAGGCAACAGCCTCAAGTGATATGCAGTCTGCAGGCTTGCAAAAATTAGCTGGTCACATGGAAAGGAAGAGCCGTTTTGGGGGTCAACTGAGGATTATTTGTGTTTGGGAGCTCAGGGAACTTAGTGTCGCGTGAGTTCAAAGGCCCTAATCCAGTTCTCTGAGTCTCATGCGTGATGACAGCACCCCTTGTCTCCCAAGCCACTGTGCCCTGCTAGATTGGAACCCACAAAAAGGATGCTTCGCACATCCCCTGTAATACCCACAGAGCTAAAACCTGTCCCATGGAATGAAACAGCGTGGGAAAAATAACACAGCACACACTGTGTGTTTGTGTTTTCCGGGGACAGACAGCGGGAGCTGTCTAACTTCCACTTTCTGGACTTCCAGTGACCGCATGCAGCCGGCGGATTCTAAACCGCGTAAAGCCCCAGGAATTTTACTCATAATTAACGTTCTCTGTGAACCAAGTAATACGATGAAAAATGTTCACAGCCGCACAGCTTAAAGGAGCTGCAAACAACATCAGTCACCGTACCTGCCGACGGGAGAATGAATGAATACGTTGTGGTGTATTCATAGAGTGAAATACCGGACACCGGAGAAAGGGAGCGCAGGTAGAGAGAGGTACTTTGCAACACCTGGATGGGACTTAAATGCGGTCTTGAATGGAAGAAGCAAGAGACAAAACAACTCATACGCTATACAGCCATTTACGTAAAATCCAGACATTTGCATCCTCAGGGATATATATCACAAAAGAACAAGGAAGCAATGGCTGTGAAATTTAGGATAAAGGTTATCTCCAGGGGAAAGGGCTCTTGTAGCAGACTTCAAGGTGCTGGCCACGTTCTGTTTCTCGCCGGGGTGGTTGTTCTGTAGGTTTTGCCTTATTCCGAAAGCTGTTTAATTACATTTAAGCCCTTTTTCTCAATGCCTGTTTTATGTCATCCAAAGAGTTGACGAAGGAAGACAAGAAGGACCTAAATTGCATGCATAATCTCTGTCTGCAAAGGAACTGGAGGAAGAACATCTTTATTCTTCTAGACTCAGCAACACAGAGGGAGACAAGGAAAGAGTTTGAAAGCGCTATTCAGCAAGCGTTTGTCATCACCCCACCCTGCACCACCACCCCCCCAGAGCACCGGATTCATCATTTCCCCATTTGGAAAAAACGATCTTTCTCTCCCTGAAGATGAGTGGGTTAGGCAAAGTGGACAATTTTATCAACAGCTCAGGGTTAATGCTATATAGCAACTCTTAGCATTTTGTGTATCATGTCCCTTAGTGTGTGCACATGATTAATAATAATTATGTATATTTTTCTATGTATTATCTACTTTCTTGTCTTTTCATTTATCTACACATCCATTCATCCATCCACCTGTCAATCTCCGTAAATAGAAGATAGACAAATAGATAACTGTCAATGAGTGATACATAGACAGCTAGAAGATAGAGAGATGCATAGACTACACATAAACTATTCTTTTATTTTCCAACTTCTTACTGAATTGATTGCACTCTTCAGTTCACGGCTGGTCACCCTCATCTTTAATCAGTGCTTGTCCCAATTCTCATATTTTACCTGCCTCAGTGGACGTTTCCACATCTCCTCTCCCAATACCCTTATGAACCCCATCATTCTCAAACAACCCCCATGTATTATTCCCTTTCAGGCAGGGAGATATTAAATATTTATATTTCCATGCCCTTATGTAAGGAAGTTTTATATGCTAAGCTTCCTAGTGTCAGGACATTTCAAGCAATCCTTGAGGGTGAAAAAAATAAATAATTTTCAAGACATCAATGCCCTTCCTGATTTTTGCGTTTCCAAAACAAGCAAATAATTCCGGGAAATTATATTGGTGGTAAAGAAGGCGAATATTTCTGAGAGCTGCATGAGCTGTGAGGAAGGGAATTTTCTGAACCCTGACAGAGCTTTGCACAAAGTGGAGGGGCAACAGAGGTGTAGTCTGTTCAATATGCAACCAAAGCACTTGTGCTCCTATTCCTAAATCTGAAATAGCTGCATCATTCTCCCCTTGCGAAAGACTTTTCTGTTCTCTACAAACCACAAAAGCAGATGAGCTGCTAAGTTCTGTAATCATACAGGATGAGATACTTGTTGACTTACTAAAATAACGCAGTATTTCTTTTATAATTTAGATGGGATAGAGAAATCATTACTGTTAGCATTCTTCAAAGTTTCATTACGTTTTTCATATGCTTATTGATGTACTGTGTAGATATTTGGTTCCAGGAAATAATCTATGGTTAAGTCTCATTATGAAAATTGTATATATTGATACTACGGGATTGTTTAGGCTGGATGTAACTGTATTAACTTATTAGGGCTGCTATAGCAAAACTCCACAAATTAGTGGCTTAAACAGCAGATATTTATTTTTTCATCATCCTGGAGGCTGGAAGTCCGAGATCCAGGTGTCTCAGGGCTGGTTCCTCCTGAGGCCTCTCTCCTGGGCAAGTAGACGCTGTCTTCTCACTGTGTCCTCACGGGGTCATCCCTCTGTGTGTGTCTGTGTCCTCATCTCCTCTGCTTATAAGGACACCAGTCCTGTTGGATCAGGGCCCACCCTAGTGACCTCATTTTACCTTAATCTCCTCTCTAAAAAATCCATCTCCAAATACAGCCACATTCTGAGATCGTAGGATTTAAAGTTTCAACATGTGAATTTGAGGGAGGAACAAAATTCAGTCTAAAAGCATAACTATCAGCCAAGTCCAGGTGGATTAAAAGATACAGAAGGCTAATTTTCTCAGCCAATCAAAAACGTGGAGATGGTGTCTCATGTTAAAAAAATAATTACTCCATGATACTTGTTAAAGCACAGTCAAGTACATCTTGATAGGTACAGACACCACTGCAATGGGAGTTTGCAGTGGAGGAGGGAGATTGGGCTCAACTCTGAGCACAGCCCCATGGGCAAGTGGGGATTTATAGCCAAGGAGCAGGTGGGGGTCAGAGGATGGAAAATTGCTAAGAGGAAACATCTGGGCTAATGGGGATTCTGACCAAACTGGCCTAACAGCGTTCCTGCTGAAGAGCCAGGGAGATCAGACATCACCTGGGAGAGAGCAGCAGATGAGGAATCAGGTATCAAGGGTGCTCTGATATCGAGGGCAGGGTGTTCTTGCTAAAGTAACTGAACAGGGTTCTTGCTAGAACTAGATTTTACAAAGAAGTGCACAGATGGGAGAAGAGCCTAAAAGAAGTTTCAAACTAACTAAAAGTTTGGTCTAGCAAAGAATCTCTGTCAACTCTAGCAGTGGATAAAGGGCTCCACGACCATGCATTTCTGCCTCTTATCACATTTCCAGCAAGAGAGATGGGGAAGAGATGGCTTCTGCGCCTTAGATATTTCTCCACACCAGTCCCTGTCACGTACAGGATTGGCTACGCAGGTCACATGGCCCAAGAGAAGCTGAGTTTGCAAGGAGGGAAAATCATCAAACTTGCTTTGGATTCATCTGGATTTATCACTTGACTTTTTTTTTACATTGCTGTCACAAACGATTTTGGGGTTTCTGTTAGCCAGAAGAATAGGGTTTTAGACGTTGCATAGGCAACTAACCAAATATGTCTCATTATGAAAAAAAAAAAAAAAAATCAAGTCATTCTTGGCTCATAAGTGCAATGTACAAAACTGTGAGATTTAATATTATTTTATCAGCATTTCATCCATAATCATTGGCCACATTATTCATCATTTTAATATAGTTTCCAATGAGGGATATGCCCAATATTTATCACTAGAGTTTATTAAATCACCATATTTTAAAATGATATGTTGCTTCTATAGATAAGAATGTCAAGAAGAAAATCACACAGTGGTGTATTGTGTAATGTTTTTAGCCAATTTTAAAGTATCTCTTTTATGTGATTTTGGCTTTTTGTTTTGTTTTGTTTTATATCATCACTGACAGTTCTACCTTATCTGAATTCATGCAATTTCAGTGATATATTCTTTGTCTTGGAAAGTAAAATCTTGATAGTCCTTATTTGTCATTTCGTAATGTCAAAATGGTGATATTTCTCTTAATTTAAATGTAAGAAAAGTGTATATTATATATGCATTTTTATATATATACTTATCTGTATGCATATATATGTACATATATATATGGTTTACTACTCCATATTCTGTCAGGAAAATTGAATTATTCTTCTTTAAAAATGATTAGTTAAACCATGAACCGTGCAATATATTTTCTCAATGAATACCTGCAAAAAAGTTGAAAATAATAAATATATCGATTTAATTTGTAGTAGGTCATTCAATATAATTTATCCTTCACAATGGGGAAAATGCCATTTGGATGCTTAGAATATTAGTAGTGCAAAACGTCATAGTCACATTTCATTCTGGGTTTCAGTGCTAGGATTGGGGACATGTGCTCTGAGATGCCACCTTCCATGTGACAATGTGGAAAAATGTGCTCTGAGGCGCAATGATTCTATTTGACTTATTGGGCTTAAGGAACAAAAATCAATTCTCCTGTTTGGAGTTCTATCTCTGAAGTTATTCAGAAAAACTTTCTGCATCTTAAGCTTGTACCCAACTCTATGTCCTTTTCCTCATTTTATCATGCAGTTTAACTCTCACTATGTATCTCTGGAATTTTGATGTTTAGAGTATGAAATAGAGATCTACTTTTTTTTTTTTTTTTTTGAGATCTACTTTTTTTAAGGATTGCATTTATTGAAAAAATAATGAGAGGTTAATTGGGCTTTCTACCACTCATTCAATGCACCATCATCATCCTCCACTAAAAACTCTGCTTTGCTTGTCACCATTTCTCGGTTTTCTGGAGTTAGCCCCATTAGGTAATGGAAAAGAATGTTGTTTGCATTCCTAGCTCATAACTGCTTGCTATGAATGTAAAAACCTTGCATCATTAATCATAAACGATGTTAATCCATAGATGTTGGCATTCCATTATGTCAAATCCAAAGAAAAATCATAATGCTTTAGAAGTTTCCCTTCTTTATACACAGTCCGAACACCTTAATTAGAATGGAAAGAGTCTGTTACATTATATAAAATTTATGGGAGCAAACATTTACACTGGAGCATGTTTAAGAATCTCATTGACATATTCCACAATAATTACACGATACCAGTTCCTACGCCTTCTGTCATTATTCGAGTGATTTTTGTTTCCCTTGAAACTCAATTTATCTAGGGTCCACATTTTTGTACATAATTCATCAGTGAATGACGCCGTATAATATTAAGCTGAATCCTACTTTCTTCTGCACTCTCTTGTCTAACACATTACCTTTCCCCTGCTGTTTTCTTCCCACTCCTGAATTTAAGTCACGTCAATTTCATTCCTATTACTATGTTCTCGAGCTGATGGTCTTATTCAGTTCTGCAACAATTTTCACAATTTCAGTGAACTGTGTGACTCTAAAAGTTTAAAATCAATGAGAGTATCGGTACATCTCTATGATTATTGTTATTTTAAACAGCAAACCCAATTATGTTGCTACAATTGATTTTTTTTTAATCTCTACAATTGTCAGTGTTTCCACATCTATGGCAACAGCACGCATTCCATTTCATTTAGAATATGTATAAATGATACATTTCTTGAATACTTTTTTTCCTTTCTTTTCCGATTGCCCTCTTTTTTTTTTTCTTTAGGAGAAAAACAGACATCTTCTCTAGCACGGGCGTGGTTTTTTCCAGTTGTTTACAAATCTCCTGCCAGAGCTGTTTCTCCGTCTTTCAAACATCAGACCAGTTGTTTTGTATTGAGACTATCTCTGCTTTGGCAGATGGTTTTCAATGTTTTTACAATGATTTCCTTTTTAAAATCATCAAGCTGCGTCTTTGCCATTCTCTGGGCTTCCACTTTTTCGTCTGTGCACTGGGACCCGCCAAAAAGTGACACTTCAAACATCACTTCTGTTTTTTTTCTCTTCTGATTCATCAGTCAGTACTCACATCTTCTGAGTGACATTAAAATCCTTCACTCAGAAACGTTCACCCTCACTCTACTTTGGTGTGGGATTTAACCTTAACAACTCTGAAGTTAATGTGAAGGAGCCTTAGAAGGGAAGGAACTCCTGACCCAAAATAGACAACCATCCACAAAGGGAAAATTGGCTTTCATTTTGTGATATTTGGTTTTTTTTTTATCTGACAATTATAAAGAGTGTGTGTGTGTTATTTTCTTTCCAAAACATGTATGTTATATAATCTATCTAGGGTTAAACTTTAAAGTCGATACTCATGTATTCAAAAGTATTTCTTGATGTATCCACATTAAACATGGCTTATTGATTTCCATCCTCAAAGTATCAAATATTAAGGAAAAAATTATTCTACCTCCCTACAAAATGATTCCAGCTTTATTTTGTTGTATTAATTCTTTCTTTTTCTCTTTTTTATTTCAGCATATTATGGGGGTACAAATGTTTAGATTACATATATTGCCTTGAGTCAGAGCTACAAGCATGTCCGTCCCCCAGACAGTGCACACCGCACCCATTAGGTGTGAATATACCCATCCCCTCCTCCCCCTCACCTGCCTGACACCTGCTGAACGTTACTTCCTTATGTGCACATAAGTGTTTTATTATTTCTTCCTCTTCCAGTGATTTCCATAAACTCTTCAATAATATCCATAAATCCATACCATAATGTATCATCTTTAAAATATCCATTTGCTTCCTTTAAGAAAAGGGGGAAAGAGATCCATTTCAACTTCTACCTGGCAGCCTCTCCCAATCCATTTCCACTTTCTATTAGTGCTATAATTTCTCCATTTTGCATTTGGAGAGTTTTAAATTATGCGTGCCCCCCACCTATCCCAGCGGGTTTTAGCACTGTTGATAAGGTTCAGTATGGATTTAATGTTCTTTCATTCATTTGACTGGCTGCCTTTGGAGTCACTTTCATTTTTAAAGACAGATCCCTTTATGCTTCTGAAGTTCTCCTATATTTGGAGATACTTTTATATTTGCAGTTGAATAACGGCAATTGAAGGTGAACAATGCCGGGATCTCTCATACTTGTGCCAGGGCTTTTGATCATTGCCATCTCTTAGGCCAGAGTATCACTAACCAAAAAAAAAAAAAAAAAAATAAGTGTACAGGAAATTATTTATCAAAGGATTATTGACTATACTTATATCCAGTATTGTTTCTTGCCTGGCACAACTATTGGGTTTGGTGTAATATAGTTCATATTTCCATTCTTCTTTATACCACGTGGCAAAGAATTTGCAAGTGTCATTTCCAGATCTAATTCCAGTTCACGTTTCTGCTCTTCTGTCTGTCACCCCTAATATTAATTTCAGTTTTCTAATGGTTTTTCTTTCCTTCTAAATTTTGGGGTGTGCCTGTGCGTAGGTGCAAGGTACCAGGTCTTTCTTGATGTAGTGTAGATGCCTATGAGATTGTATTTCAAAGAGGCCATCATTGATTTAATTTATTTTTGTCACTCAAAAGTGACTTGTGAAATATTATTTTACATTGGGTCAAAATCACATTTTGGGCTGATTCTTTTTTTTTTTTTTTTTACTTGCCTTATAATAGCTTTAATTATATATTTTTTTAATGATTTTCGAGCCCAGAGTATTTCTGAGTAGAAGCCCCGATATACTTCTCATGGCTTCTTAATTCTGAGTAGGAGGCTTTGCTTCTGACAGGGCTGTCTTTTTGATGAGGAAGAGTGTGAAATGAAAGTAAAGGCATTTTGCCGGGGAGCTGATGGCCTCGAGCAGATGTGGTGTCTCCATGAGCTTTCACACCAACTGCCTTTGCAGCGTCTCTGAACACAGCTGATCGCTGTGTGTTCTCCGCAGCACCTTTGGAAGTCGGGACAAACAGAGATCTCAGCCCAGTTCCCTGCAACCTGCCCCGGGTGTTCATGCCTGCGAGTTGGAGTGCGTGCGCTATTCCTAATCAGCAGAGGCAAAAGAATCACCCTACAACATTGTCTCTCTCCTACTCAGATCCCATGGAATTTCTCTCACTTTTGAGATGGTCAATCTATAGATCTCGTTGCCCTTGTTTTTCCTCCCTGACGCTGTTCAGGGATCCACTTAAATACTCCTCCGGCTCTAGAACGCGCTGTTCCAAGGAAAGGGACTTTTGGTCAGGCACATTAAGAATGTACCTAAAGTTTTGAAAAACTCTTCTTGCTGCCCACAACCTGGACACGGATAACCCCAGTCTCCATAACTTTACTGAGCATCATAATCCAGTATCCAGAAAAGGTAATGGCTACTCTAACCTCATCTTGTTACGATGCAGTAAGGAATTGCTTTCAAACCACAGAAGCAGTGTTGAGAAACGTTGCCTGCAAAAGGTGAAGATTGGCTTGAATCAAAAAGGTGCTATCATGCCTGATCCAGCGCTGTCTTCCTTTTATGTAAAATAACAATAATAATAGTGATCAAATAGGCTAGTATCTAATATAAAAAAAATGAAAGAAAAATCAAGAAACGTTGAATAGCATCTCCATTATTCCCTCTGGGAAAAAGGAAACAGATATTTTCCAGAGGAAATGCAGGTAATAAGCACTTTTTCAGAATAGTGACTTTGCTGGTGGCTGAGTTTGAGACGCCCATGGAGGTTCTGCACCATCAACGTTTTTCACTCCTCTTGCCCTCGCTCAGAGAACGGCACCTCTCGTTCACGATGCATTCATTGTTCTCGGGCGTCTAACGGTATTCCAGGGTATTCAGGGAAGAAGGAGCCGGGATGTGGATGTGGATGGGGCTCACATTAATCAAGGCAGCCTGGAGCATACATGTGACATTGCATTTCTCCACCTCATGCCTGTTTCTGTGAAGGATGAAGAACTTCTAACCCACAGGAGGATACTCTGGGTTCAGATGGACGGCGGAATTACACAGAATGAGCACTTAAAATTTTCAGGTAACAACCTTGCCTCTACAGTGCCTGACTATTAAACAAGGAATTGCTCCCAAGAGAACATCTATAGGAAATTAAATACAGACACGGGTGACACCCTCTGTTGTCCAACGGACAAACACATGGCAGGATTCCGTACCTTGCCTATCTATGCATCTTTTGATCAGATTTTCAAGCTTGGCAGTCAACACCCAGAAAAATAACACAAAGCTACAAATAATCTCTTTTTCTGCCTGGATTTTTATTTCCTCACTATTCTCAAGAGTTGCAAAGAACTTGGTGAATTCTTTCAACCTCTCTTGTCTCAAACAGTGGCTCAATTTTATATTGTGTATTACATTAGGAATAAAAGGTGGTAAAAAGCCACAGATGTACTTCTAGCAAAATGTAATAAAACTTTCTATAAAAGAAACACATATTGGAGAAGAGATGCCATATTCGATTTTAATGAAAAATTATGACTCAAAAGAGGAATGTTTTATAATCATTTGCAAAAAGGTTATGGGATGCTATAAAACAAGCCTTCTGCTTTCAATAATATACATGCTTATGTATTTACTCCTACCATGTATTTACAAGATTAATGAGGGCTATACTGTGGATTTAGCCATACAGTGCAGATGACAATATTGTTTCATAAATATGGTTTCAATAATGTTTCATAAGACATTATGTATTTATTAGAGGCTGGATGTGGTCTCATCTTGTCACTGCTAATTTTCTGTGAAATATCTCTTATTCTAGGAATAAGTAAAATCAATCCTTAGGTACATAAAATAGAAAAATCTCCACCCTTATATTGAGTAGTATATTTCAAAGTGGCACACTCATCACTTTTGAATGTTTATCAATTGTATGCACACAGACACACCTACATATATACTGGCAACAGACAGTATACTTTTGCTAACCATGGTAATTAACCCAGAGGAACACAATTAACGCTTGCTGATGTTAGAAGGTAGGATTCTCACAGAGAAAGAACTTAAAAGCCATGTTAATAAAGTCTTTAGAGGAATGGCTTAGAATTGAAGGTATTAGTATGAACTCAAGATTTCTAAAATATGCACAGGTACAATTATATGTGCTAGTATGTGCACACAGGTATATTTATAAGGGTGTGTATGTAAGCCCAGGCATGTGTATATAAATGCGCGAACACACATATAGGTATATGTTTTTTCTATACATGCATATGTATGATAAAGTTTAAATTTATCGTAGGTAAGGGTAGACTATTGGTATAACATAATGATACCACAGTTTTACCATTATCATCACCATGTGTTAGGCAGACTCCTCATATGTCATAAATAGATTTTAATTTTCTAGGTACTACTTGAAATCAGTCATTGAAAACACATATGATAATTCCTCCAAGTATACAAAGTTGTCTAAGTAAACAAAGAATTAGGATGCAAACAAATATTATCAAAGGCATAATTCATCTAAGATTTCGTTAATAAAATTGGGCCATATGTGAAACATTTTGTTGAGAACTTAGGTTTCCTTGTGCTATAGACAACACTAATCATGATCTCTATAGTGGCTGGACATTTATGAAAGGACAGATGGTTTAATAGTGCATTTTCAGATGTCTGGATTATTCAGACAAATTTCCTCCTTAAGCACAAAAGAACTAAGAGACCAGCTTCATTAACCTAGCTGGACAATTTATTATTTCTCTCTAAAGACAAGTGAAATGTTGTCTTAGTTCATCCTAACTTGGGGATTTAAGATTTTATAAACATATAGATTATAGATAGATTAGATATTCATCAGCATTTCTTCTGTATTTGCTCCATGGGACTCCACATTTATAATATGTTATTCACAAGGAAATCTCCCGATCAAGTAATTATTGTGTTTCCCATAGATGAACAAAAAGATTTATCAGAAAGCAAGTGTGATAATTAAAGAAATGGATTGAAATGATCACAGAGAAATGTTTCAGAGTAAAAGGCATTTTTGTGGGGCTTGTTAGCTGTTTATTCATGTTAACTTTAAGAAACAAAATTTGTATCAACTCTAATTTCTACAGCAAAAAGAGTAGTTTGGAAAAACAAGGGAAAAAAATCACTGTGAAACATTAAGTCTGATAGAAAATTTAGAACTTTCACATCGTATTCAGAAATAGTAGAAAGTTATGTGTCTTTCATTTTTTCCACTTTCTTTGTCATGAGACAACTGTTTTTAATCATCACTAATCTTTACTTTGCCTTTGCAAAGTAAGAAACTGAAATGCCAATGATTGAAATAGAAAATGAGCTAAATTGAAGTTCTTACTATCTTCTGCTGATTCATGTTCCTTGTGAAATTTGCAAATATGCTGTAAACGTGAAGCTCAGTCTATGTTCTCTTGAAAGGAAAAGTTCTAAAGTTTGAAAGTCAGGTTTGTAATGTAAAAGTCTGTGTGAAGTTTTGCACATAATAGGACAAAATCCGCTCTATAAATATGAGTACATTTACTCACAGTCATTGCAATACTAGTCTCCCATAATTCCTGGCTCTGTTTCACTAACCATTTGAAATGTATATGATTCCCAATATCTTTCCCATTAAAACGTTTATACTCTTTCCTAGTGGTAAAATTTCTGAAAATTGGATGTCTAATGTATACGCACAAGTTCATTCCCATTCCTTTTATAAATTTTAATTGTGGGTGCACTCTTGGCCAGAGACTGTGCTAACTGTTATGGTATTTAGCTTAATTAAATAATAATAACCATTTTCTTGGTGGTATCACTATCTACCTAAGAACTAGACCACTAACAGTAGGTAAGCCATGTCTTACCATCTTATACCTTCTATGTTATACACACACTGAATATTCTGAATCTTCAACTACCTAAGAACAACATAAAAGAAACAGAAAAGAGAGTCTGGTTCCTTGGATAATATTATTTATTCTACTCAAAATTATGCTGAGGACATTGACACAGAGCCTAGCAATTCTTTGGTAGGTATTGTGAATATATGGGGTGGGGTGTTTAGAAAACGGGCAAAAAAAAAAAAAATAATAAAGAGGTATGAAATGCTAATGCATGAAGAGAGTACAAGACAATGCAAGATTCAGACTCGAAAGTTCTCAGATATTTGAAAAATGGAACTGAATGGCGGATGTCGGGAGCACAGGTTGTGAGAGAAGGTTCTGGATTGACTATGAACTTGGAGAGGGAGGGAGGATCCGATCGTGAGCAGCTTTGCAGGACTCGTGGGAAATGTTTGCAACATGAATGCACAAGTTTACAGAGGAAAACCGCGCCCCGTGATGGTTACAGAAGCTCTTTTTGCAGTATGGATTATAGGTAGGAGACGGCTGGACCAGATAGGTACGGAGGTACCCTAGAAATAGTCAGTGTCAGGACAGGGGAGGTGGTGCCAGCTTAGGCTTCAGGAAACCGTCTGCCAGGAGAGGGGAAGAGAGACCTGACATTTACTGACCAAGAGAATTCAACAGCACTTGAGGGATGAGTAGGAAGGGATGGATTGAGAGGAAAACCAAGTCATGCTTCTACGATCGCGAAGTGGGTGGATTTGGGTGGAGGGAGGAGGGATCGTTTGGTCAGACTGGGAGTGAGAGATGGATGTTTACTCTCACTCACGTGGAATTCGAGTTTAGTGTTGAGAACATCAAATGCAAGGTGTGATGGGCAGAATGTCAGTCCCTCAGAGATGCCAAAGCCCAAACACCTATCACCTGCGAATATGTTACGTTTCCTGGCAAAAGAGACTTTGAGATGGGATGAAGAGCAGGGACGTCAACATTGAAGCATACATTCCTGTATGCAAGTGCGCCCAAGGGTATCGCAATAGTTGATAGAAGTCGAGGACCTGTCCTGGCTCTAATGTCAGAAGAAGGGTCCGAGAGTGATTTGATGTTACTGGCTTGGAAGACTGAACCATGAGCTGAGGAACAGGGCAAGTTTCTTCTAGAAACTAGAAAAAGGCAAAGAAAGGAGACTCTCCCCTACAGCTTCCGCAAGGGAATGCAACCCTGCCAATGCCTTGATTTTAGCATATACGGCTTCTGACCTGCAGGACTATAACATAACACATTTCTCTCTTCATAAACCACTTGGTTTGCCGTTATTTGTTATGGGAGCAATGGTGAACTAATACACAATGACTAGTAAAAAGTTTTTATGTGTCTGTCTCAGAGAAGATGCCTCAGCCACAGAAAACACACAAGCAACAAGTCACAACCGTCTACAATAGGCATAGATATTACTGTATTTAGTAGGATTAAATGAGGCAATTTAGGGAAAAATTACGTGCTGACTGAGACAACCATGAAGAATGCCAAGAGTTGATGACTTGGTAGAACAAGAGAGAGGAGATCGTGAGAAATTAAGAGCAAGAAGATACGTTGCTGGAGTCACTGGAAGCTAAATACAATGTTGCTGGAAGCTAAATACAATGTTGCTGGAAGTAAGTGCCAAGGAGAGAGGAAGTAAGTGCAGAATCGCGTGTGGTCTACACATGTAGAAACACAGGTTCATTCAGCACATGAGGTACCCCCACTTTGGAGTTGACAGACACTCCTGAAATACATCTCCGCATGGTACGGCATCCTAACATCCTAACATCCACCGCGCTTGTTCAGCCGCTGCCTTCTTCATCACATGAGAGCTTTCAGGGAGCAGAAATGTCATCTGTTCTTACTCATCCCAAACAAAACTTAGGTCTCACCATAGTTTCTCGCTAACGTATGTGCTGAGAAGCCATCAGGGAGTGTCGCGCTGAGGGGCTGGAGTGGGCACCCTTGGACTTTATGCAAATCTTCCTACTTGTGACTTCAAATGCTTTTGTACCGATGCTGTGCAGGATTCTACTTATTTATTTTTTTTAGGGACAGGGTCTCGCTCTGTCGCCCAGGCTGGAGTGCAGTGGCATCATCATAGCTCACTGCAGCCTCCAACTCCTGGGCTCACGTGATCCTCCCACCTCAGCCTCCCAAGACATGGGGTCTTGCTATGTTGCCCAGGCTGGTCTTGAATTCCTGGCCTCAAATGCTCCTCCAGCCTTGGCCTCCCAAAATGCTGGGGTTACAGATGTGACCCACTGTGCCCAGCCTCCGGGATTTTATTGACTGAGCATGTATGCTCAGGGTGACTTCCCGATTTGGAGGTGTGGAGCCAGGGTGAAGGGATTAACAAGTGAGCCACAGCATTTGCCCAAACCCCATGTCTGCCATTGTCTGCTGCTACAGAGAAGAACTCTGGGATGAAAGTAACAGGATGGAGGAAAGGCAATTCTATTCAACATTCTTTCCTAAAGTTTTGGGAGATGGCTTTGCATTTCTTTTTCTCTTTTGCATTGAAAGGCATCTGCAAACGCTCATTATGAAGGCTGGTTAATTTGTACCCATTCACTTGTTTGATAACTGTGCAAACTGATGTCTAACTTGCCATCTAGTGATTCTGTCACACCCTAGGATCAAAAGATAGTCTTGCTGTGGATTGGTGTGTTGTGTTACAAATAGCTCTGAAGATAACTTCTCTCTCTCTCATATCATTTGACTTTTTAAAAATGTTTATTTGTTTTAAAGTTATACTCCATTTATCAGAAAATTAATGTGTCTTGATGATTTATTTTAAAAATTTTGCAGGAGGCACCAACTGAACAACCAAAGCACGTTGACGTGTTTCTGCAGTGTCCTCTGCACACGGCTTCCATATGTATGTAGCGGTGCTCACATCTGTATTCCTCATGTCCATGTATCCTTGGCTGTCACCTCAGATTAATCTTGGGCTTTCCAGTCTGAATTTTTATTAAATAGAGGTATCATGATTCTGGAGATGGAATGCCACCATGAACATATATTGAGAAAACTCAAACGCTATTACTCGTTCAGGTTTTGCTAAGCAAAGTAGAGGTTGAATATTGCAAAAATACTGTTCACACAAATTGCAAAATCAACGGATGTGTATACTCCAGTAGTTTTCCATGTTTAGGTATAAAAATAGCATATTCCCTGTGACTCAGAATTTTAAAATATCAAGGCCCTTCTTGTTGAATCAGAATTTGATTAAAACTATTTGAGTTCATAACAAAGTGAATATTGCAGAATCAACATACTCATTAAACAGGTGACTAAACACATTAAAATGTATACCAGTTTTATAAAATGAAATAAAAACAAATGAATGCCTATTAGAAGTTCGACTTCATCTACAGTATTTACAATAGTAAATCATGTGAAAATAACAAAACTGTAAGCAAAAATAAAAATATTTATTTTTTGTTTGTTTATAGGAAATAACTGAAACAATCTATTTAAATTAGAACCTTTTGTTGAGTTTAGTGTTTTTTTCTCTAGGAGGGTTTTATGTTTCGGGAAAAGTGTTAGGTGTGAGTTTATAAGATAGATAAATTAGACAGATGATAGATAAAGATATGTAGATATAAGCATTGATACTTATTATTTTAAAGTATTCAAGGTAAGATAAAATATTGACATAGATGTATACAACAGAGTTCAGTTTGATTTTTATTTTCTCAGGTTTCGCACAGTTGTTACAAATAGATGCAAACTTACTACAGAAGATGTTTGTACATTTCGCAGCATATAAAAATGCAGAGATAGCACACAAACAGGTGAGAGAAACTCTCAGAAAAAAGGCCAACCATTCGTGCATGTTTTTTTCTAATTAGTATTGTTTCTCTTTACACACCTGCAAGGTCCTTTTCTCTGCATTCATCTCTCCTCTGGAGAACCAGTGTCATAGCAAAGTGTGTTCTTAATGATGTTTGTGATATTCTAAAGCTTTTGGCTCTTCTGCTATAATTATTCATGCATACACCTGGAGTAATAGTTGCCCTATTTATGGAGCACATTACCTCCTTTGAGACCATCAAACCATAATTAATATTAGCGATTATGTTCTATATACAGCACCCAACTTGTTGCAAATGAACTGCAGTACACAAATAGAATAGGAGATAAAGGTTGCCCATGCAACCTATATTGATACCACTTCTGAATATTTGCAAGAATAAATATGCAATCACAGTCTTTTTTTTATATGTAACCTACAGTATTAAGCTACTCAGACCAAGAATGAACTCAACTCATAGACAAATAACAGGGATATACACGCATTACTGAAATGTTTTTCCCAGAAATCTACCTCATTTGCACAAACAGAAAACATCTTGTTTAAGCAATGTCCAGAGTATGAATTTAAAAAATAGAAACTTACCTTAAATCTCTCTTAATGGCATCATAAAACCACTTCCACTCTCAGCATCATTTAAAAATGTTCTATTTTGGCCGGGCGCGGTGGCTGACTCCTTTAATCCTAGCACTCTGGGAGGCCGAGGCGGGTGGATTGTTTGAGCTCAGGAGTTAGAGACCAGCCTGAGTAAGAGCGAGACCCCGTCTCTACTAAAAATAGAAAGAAATTTTCTGGCCAACTAAAATATATATATAGAAAAAATTAGCCGGGCATGGTGGCACATGCCTGTAGTCCCAGCTACTCGGGAGGCTGAGGCAGGAGGATCATTTAAGCCCAGGAGTTTGAGGTTGCTGTGAGCTAGGCTGACACCACAGCACTCACTCAAGCCCAGGCAACAAAGCGAGACTCTGTCTCAAAAAAATTAAAAAAACATAAAAATGTTCTATTTACTGAACACTTGCCTATGTTCTAAACCTCTATAGGACTCAACCCCCTTTCTGAATAAGGTTGTCGAAATTGAGTTATAGCACACTCCATCAAATTTAAGTTCTAGATAAACACCAAATCCACTTTTTGTATGTTTCATGCAATCGTTGGAATACATTTCAGTAATAATGTATTTGGAGTTGATCAGAAATTCAAATTAACTGGGCATCTTTATTTTATGGATGCATCTGTTTCTAGAAGGAGCACACTGTGTGTAGATCTCCAGTTTGTGTTTGTGGTGGTTCTAGCGATGAGTTCCTGCTGAGGTCTCCTTTTGATCCCTCTGAGCAAGTGGGGCCGCCTACCAGCTAAACATCACAACTCCTTCCTGCTGACCTGTGTGATGCGCATGCGTTCCTCTCCTGGGACTCTGGCTGTCGTGGGCACAAGTCACTGTTACAGACAGCAGCAGGAGCCCTTTGCACAGGATAAATTAAATATTAGAATAAAAAAGTGTATTATCATTTCTTCTGATGCACAAATAAGTGTTTAAGTAGTGATGTCTAATATTCTGTTTATCTAATTGCATTTTTGTTGCTAAAACATATATTTTCCTTTTGTGTTTGAGTATCTGCCTTTGCTCCAGACATCACTTCTTCCTGTTTGCTTCTCCCTATCCTTTTCTCTTTTCCTTGTGCTCTCTCCATATATTTAGAATATTTAAATATTCAAAAATATTTAAAAATAGTGAAATATTTGAAGATATTTAAAAATAGCAAAATATTTGAAACTATCTAAAAATAATAAAATATTTAAAAATATTCAAAATATTAAAACATTTGAAAATATCTAAAAATAGTAAAATATTTAAAATATTCAAAATATTTAAACATTTAAAAATATCTAAAAACAGTAAAATATTTAAAAATATTCAAAATATTTAAACATTTAAAAATGTCTAAAATATCTAAAAATAGTAAAATCTTTAAAAATATTTAAAAATAGTTAACTATTTAAAAATATCTAAAAATAGCAAAATATCTGAAAATATTTAAAAATAGTAAAATCTTTGAAAATATTTAAAATAGTAAAATATTTAAAAATATCTAAAAATAGTAAAATATTTGAAAATATTTAAAATATCCACATTTTATGAATTTATTAATATGAATACGCAATTCATTTTATTTTTATTTTTTTTATTTTTTTTTATGGTATTAGGAGGTGGGGCTTTGGGGAAGTCTGCAATTCATTTTAAATTATCATATTTGTAGTTTAATATATGGCCATTGTCAATAATGGCAATTAATGTGATACCAAGTACTGCATGTATGTATGTGTACATATGCATGGGTCTGTCCTTCTGGTTATCTGTCCATCCCTTCATCCATCTTTCCATAAATCAACTACGCATGCATCCCCTCTTTCATTCACCCACCCATCCATTTATTTATTCACTGACTCATCCATT
The DNA here is from genome assembly GCF_041146395.1 of Eulemur rufifrons. NCBI lineage: Eukaryota > Metazoa > Chordata > Mammalia > Primates > Lemuridae > Eulemur > Eulemur rufifrons. The sequence continues at coordinate 141,530,562 of NC_091012.1, forward strand.
CACGCACCCATCTACCCATCCATTCATTCATTCATTGTCTCCCCCATCCACCCATCCATGCATTCATTCACCCAACCACCCATCTCTCCACCAACCCATCCATCCACCAACCAATCTATCCATTATCCACCCAGCAAGTCCACCCACCTGACTATCCAACCATCCATCCATCCGCCCATCCCTCTACAGATTTATTATCCATCCATCCATCTATGGATTCATACCCATCCATCTATTCATTATCTTCCATCCATTCATCCATCCATCCTTCATCTATTCATTCATCATCCATTCATCCATCCACTCACACCAATCTCTATGCTTGCCTGTCTCCTTCCATTTCTTTCCACAGATGTTGAACAAGGAGACTATCCTTAGTAAACACCTGCATGTTAAATTCCATCCCAGAGAAACTAACCTGCACCCCTTTCCTAAAGCAAGGACCACAGCATCTCCTTCTTTGTATACTCCATGTCCACTCTCAGAGTGTTCTGCTCAAAACATTCATTCATCAGTGTATTATTTATCAAGCATTGCAGAGAACCTAACCTTTCTCATATCATGCAGGTGGGTGTTGAGGATGTCAAGATCTTAACAGCACATTCTCTCTGCTCAATGATCGTACAAGCTAGTAGACAGTGAGTAAAAAAATATCACATCTTCTGATATGTGGTTTAATGAAAGTGTGTGAGTGACATCGTTAGAGAAGCAAGAAGGACAAGACTGTTGTAGTTAGCACTGAAGAGGGATTCTTGACTTTGAAGTTTCATGCTTGTTGGAAAGCCTTGAGTGAACCCATTTTAATTAAGTAGAACCACTACTTTTATTTCTAAGAAAAGAAATTAGGCCGGGCGCGGTGGCTCACGCCTGTAATCCTAGCACTCTGGGAGGCTGAGGCGGGTGGATCGCTCAAGGTGAGGAGTTCGGGACCAGCCTGAGCAAGAGCGAGATCCCGTCTCTACTAAAAATAGAAAGAAATTATCTGGCCAACTAAAATATGTATAGAAAAAATTAGCCAGGCATGGTGGCACATGCCTGTAGTCCCAGCTACTTGGGAGGCTGAGGCAGGAGGATCGCTTAAGCCCAGGAGTTTGAGGTTGCTGTGAGCTAGGCTGATGCCACGGCACTCACTCTAGCCCGGGCAACAAAGTGAGACTCTGTCTCAAAAAAAAAAAAAAAAAAAAAAAAGAAAAGAAAAGAAAAGAAATTAGACGGAGGAAGAAAATAAGGAGAGAAGGGAGAAAAGAACAGACTAAGATAGAAAGAAAACTGGTGGTATGAACAGCAAATTGAGAGATTAAAGTAAAAATCTCAGAATATTTATTATTCTATTAAATCTCATTTAAACTAACAAACTGACTTTTGAATCACTTTAAATCTCTATGTGTCCCTTGAACTCATATTATGAATGAATGAATGGTACTCAAAATTTAAAGAAGTCTAAACTTCTAAAATGGGAAATATTATATAAAAATGTGTAAAATTATATAAAATTGTTTTATAATTTACTGTATTACAAATCAGGTCCCATTTTCTGAAATCGCTTTTGTATATTCTTTTGAAATTATTTATGTTGATAAAATGTGTTCTAATACATAGATTAGTGGCTCGTTCTTTGACAAAAATATGTATTTGGCACAAAAGGGGATTTTGCCCAACTTAGATCATGCATACAGTTTCCTTCTTTTCTTTTGTTCTGCAGCCCAGCGGGAAATGACTGCAATGCCACACACAAAAAAGTGTATCTTTATGGAAAACACAAAATAGCACTGAGGCATAAGTGATCGCGTATGCTTCTATAAACGGCTCCTTTGCACAATATAGAAGCAGACAGCAAATTTTTAATAAAGTTTGCGTAACAGTCTTCAAGCTTTCTTCGTTTGATATTCATGGCAATGGTGCGCAGAAATCATAGCACTTAAAAAGGCCCCGGGGGTTTTCTCTCTTGCTCCTCAGGATAAATTTATTTCTCCTTCTCCAACTTTAAATTGGACAGAAATTCAACTCAAGCATGGATAAAATCAACTCCACTTTGAATTTAGCTCCAAAAGATAGTGTTTATATTCACGTTGTAGTTCGTTTTCTCGCAAAGCAACTCAGGTTAATGAAAGCATTTCTGAAAAGTTGACAGCACTTATCTTCTTGATGTCTAAAATTTTCAAAATTGTGACATTCGTCCCCCGAATACATTGTTGGAATGAACGGAGGGAAAGAAGCTGTTTCTGTTGAGGGGAAAGTGGTTCTATGGACAGAAGGGATTGCTTTATGAACTCTTAGAACAACCAACCATCGTGTTTCATATGGCACGTGTATATGAAATTTCCAGCTAAGAAAATTGATGATATTAAAGAGAATCTATAAGTCAACAGTATGACTAAGAAATAATTTCCAAAGCATGACCATGAATCAATTCACTTTTAAAAATTAATATTGTACGCACATTCATTCCCACTTTCGTTTTATCTTAAGTTATCCATTTTCTCAAATAGATTTCATCTGAAAATGCTGTCTTCCGGCCTTTTTTTTTTAAATTTGGTCTTACCAAAACAAGCTCAGAAATTTTAATTCCTTCAACTAGCAAATGAAGAAAATATTATCTGTCCTGCTCATTCCCATAAAAAAGGATAGTTGTGTGGGTGTAAATATAAATATTAAACACATAAAAATATTCAAGTATATATTTAAAGGAGCTTTAACATTTATAAATGATATGCACATACAAGTTGTCATTATTCCTGTTTTAATTTAAAATAAATCAACAATGGCATTTCCTATGCAAATGTTCCAGTTGTAAATAAATTCTTTTCTATGGTGGGTCTTGCAGCAGAGATCATTTTTACGTACAAATCAACGTGGTATTATTTCACTTACAGTGAATACAGTTCATTTCATAGGCAGCACTTAAGATAGAAGGAGAGCTTGTTTGGCGTATGTAGAATATGAGATTGAGAAGGAGCTACCACAGCATTGAGTTTATAGAAACGGTTTAAGTAAGGAGTCGTATTTTAAGTTAACACATATTACAATGGCTAACAAAAATGAGGGAAAAAATGCAAACTGTTGTAGCTGAGCTTAGCTTATTTATACTCATTAAAATAAGTCAGACAGCAAAAGACAAAACTGCATGATCTCACCTGCATATGGAATATAAAAACATCAACCTCAGGGAAACAGAGAATAGAACGACGGTTACCAGGGGTTGGGGTGGGAGGTGGGGGGGGGGGAATGGGTAGATGTCAACCAAAGGATACGAACTTTGATTTATTAGATAAATAAATAAGTTCTGGGCATCTAATGTACAGATTGCTTGTGATGGATGGGTTGACTAATTTGACTGCGATAATTACTACACAGTGTATGCATGTATCAAATCATCACATGCACACCTTGAATCTATGTCATTTTACTTGTCAATTAAATATTTTAATAGAAAAAATAATTCCATACATTTGAGGGAAATATTGGCTCATGTTAAAATTTTTAAAACTTCTTCTATAAAGGAAACATTATCAACTTTGTGGCCCATACCGTCTTTGACTCAACTACCTCTGCTCTTGTAGGCCAAGAACAGCCACAGAAAATATATAAACGAATGGATGTGCCTGTGTTTCAATAAAACTTTATTTACAAAAACAGTTGGACAGCCCATGAGCCAAGGTTTGCCAGCCCCTCTTCTAAACATTTACAGCCTGTAATATAGCATGTGATAAAAATTGAGATGCCAGCACCCACGACTTAATTACCGGGACTACATCAACCTGGTTTTACTATTTCTTCCAGGCAATGCTGGCAAAAGAATGTAAGGTTGTAAACCAGTAAATAACTTTATACTTAGATTCAGGAACCTCTTGCAAAATCTATTCAAAATATTCAAAAATTGAATGACTCATCTGGGTAAAATATCCCCCTTGTCAGGATCATTGATTCCTGAGAGGGGCACACTTTCTTCTTCATCAAATCAATTCTTCTTCCTCAAAACTCATCCCTAAGCTCCTCTGTGAAAACCAACTGCCATCTATTTTATTCAAAGTTTGTCCAGATTGAATCAGTTACCCACACCCAACGGCCTGTCCTAAAGCCCTTGAACACAAAAAACCAAACACCATAAATTTCTTCCCTGGATTTGCCCCTTCTGAGATGTTCGGAAGACTTTCCAGCTGGCGGACTCCCTCAGCTGTGTTGGATCCGTATGTTTTCCTAAGCTGCATGAGCAGCTGGAGGTTAACAGGGAAAATAAACATTTACTCTACAGAAAATGCCCTAGTTTTCATATTTTTCCATAGGTCTGGAGGTGTGGGCGGTAAGCTTCTCTTCTCCACTCAGGGAAAATGAAAAAAAAAAAAAAAAAAAAAGATCAGAAAAGTGTCATGAATGAAAATCTTCATCTTCTGAACACACTTTTGAAATTACTGGTTATTTCAGATCAGAAAAACAGAAGGCTTCTTTGGGGCTCTTCCTGCAGTCTTCAGAAGTAGTCAAAATTAAAACAAAAACAAAAACAAAACTCTTCTTGAGTACTAAGTGGAAAATGTTCACGTTTCGTCCTTACCAAATTCCTGAGGACTTAGCAGAACCAGCTGTGGGCCGTCACTTGCTTTTGTCAATAAAGTTTTATGGGAACACGGCCTTGCCCATTTGCTTACATATTGCCTTTGACTGCTTCAGTGCTACAATGGCAGAGATGATGCTCATAATAGAGGTGTGGGGCTGAAAAAATATTTAGTAAAATAAAACTATTTACTATCTGGCCTTTTACAGAAAAAAAAAAGTGTATTAGAGAAAAGACAGAAGAGAAACAAGAAGTTCCTAACCCTAATATCCATGCTTTTAAATGTCCTTTTTCCTCTCTCTCCCTCCTTCATTCCCTATAGCGTCTGGGGTATATACTTGTTGTAATCAACTTTTAGTATCCCATTAACACAGTCCGGTTTCACCGTTTCCAGATTCCTCTGCATTTTGTTATTAAAACTTAGGAATTCACCTCCAAATCTGTTAACTTCTGAAACAAAATGGATCGTGTTCTACTGCCTTAAAGTTAACCACAGTTTTCTTTTTATAAGATTTTCTGGTTTTCTTCTACACACATATGGACGTTCAGTGGTGTTCAGGGAATGAGTAGTGTTGGGTATCTCACACCAGCTTCTTCTCACGGTTGTCACACTGAACATAAAAGTACATTTTTAGATGCATATCGATTTATCAGTTCCATTCATGGTATTCTTGAAGATTCCTATATTGGTAAAAATAGCACATAAGCCATAAGGCATATGCACTTTCTCAAAAGGACCAGTAAGTGTAAGTGTAGTTTGCGAAAAGAAAGCATCATGTGAGATTTTAAGGAAGTCACACTTCCCCAATCTGATCTCCTTGGATGTCACGACTCCCAAATAAATGGCCCTCGTGACATTTCTGTACATTTTGAGTCACTCTTTTTCTACATTTATCTGAAACTCTTAAAGAAAATCTTGGATAATTTTAAATATAACTATAAGGCTCATGCTTATATTATTTATTATATTATACTAATATAAAATAATATTATATTATTTTAGAGGATACATTCTTTAATCATAATGCATATAAAATGTACTTTTTTAAAAAAAAATCTCATCCACTTTAAAGACAGAACTTGTATCATGTAATTAAATATACTGCCTAATGAACAAATGGCAATACTATAATAGGGATTTTTATTGTTAGTATTACCCGAGAATTGAATTTAAGTTAAAAACATATACCTTACAACAGAGATGGCAATAACGATTATCCAAATAGGTGCAGCACTACATTTTTAATAAAACAGCATCCTAAATTTAGAGATTTATCTGAAAGTTAGTTTTTTGCCACTAGCAACATTATATTAACCTAATTCCTTTGCTGCCTTTTTTTTTTTTTTTTCCTGGCATCTAGAAATGGTAGAATTTCTTTGGATGCTGCTTATAGTTCCTGCTGTGAAGGTAATGGCAGCCTCTGCCCCAAACAAGGGTCATTACAGGCATAATCTCTCTGACATTATCCTCAACTCTTCCCCTAGGAGACCTACTCCTGTTTCCCGCTCAGTGGCAGGCACTAGCTCTCAAACCACCTTTTGAAATGGGCGGGAACACCCCGATTTTATCTCTTCTATATTCATCTACTTCCCTTTTTATAAAGTCTGTGGACCCTTTGTATTTCTTTCTCCTCATTTTTTTTTTTTCATTCATTCAATCCTCAAGGATCGGATTGAATAGTTTATATTGTGTACTATGGAGGGCACCTCTACTTCAGAAAGAAAAGCAAAAACAGATTCCCCTTTTGTACTCTCAAAATATGTTTCTCATTGCTAAAATAAATTCGTGCTATAAAAAAAAATCAGATGAGAAGAAAGAAAAAAGATTTACTTGTCAGGTAACACCAGACACAATGACTACTGTCTTAGAGGAACTTTCTTTCTTTCTTTTTTTTTTTTTTTTTAAGACAGAGTTTCGCTCTGTTGCCCCAGGTAGAGTGCAATGGCATCATCATAGCTTACTGCAACCTCAAACTCCTTAGCTCAAACAATCCTCCTGCCTCAGCCTCCCAAGTAGCTGGGACTACAGGCATGTGCCACAACACCTGGCTAATTTGTCTGTTTTTAGTAGAGACAGGGTCTTGCTCTTGCTCAGGCTGGTCTCAAACTCCCGACCTCAAGTGATCCTCCTGCCTTGGCCTCCTCCACGTGCTGTCTGGAGCTCGGAGAGACCGCTGCATTCTGGTTGCGTACCCACTTCCTGAAGAACACTAATTAGGGCTGTTTCAGGGCTCTCCTGTTTCATTCAGTCCTCTCAGAGATTGCTACCCTGTACTGCCTAATGTCTTACAGGTGGGAAAAGGTTGTTCACTGCATTTTTTTTTTCCTGGTTTTCTAAGTTTTTAAGGTGGCCTCATTCTGGTAAATCTTTCATGTCCAGAAGAAGAATTCTGGATATTTCACTGGGAGTGTTATCTTGAAGTTTTGTTCGACTTCAAGGTTTTTGGTGGGACGTGAATGAGTGGGGTTGAGATTTGTATTAGCTGAAATATTCTAATTCCCGTTTTTATTACTTTTTTTCCTCATCGGAGGTACACAATACCTGCTTGGGGCTAGACATTGTATAGACAGGGAGCATGGTACACAGTAGATTTCAGGATTCCAAGTTTAACCAAATCCTTTTCTGTCAGTTTAGGAAAGTGAACTTCCTTCAATGGGCAGCTTCATGTTAGTTGGGGCTGTGGGTGAAAGACATATTTGGGGATATCATTATGTATTCTTGATTTTTTTTTCCTTGAAAGGTCCTAAATACTTCTTTTCTTTAAATTTCTGTTTAGCATCTTATCTCCAAAGGTAGCATTTCACTCCTCTTTATAACTGACCTCCCCCATGTTTTGAAGGGACCCCCACCTTGAAACCTCCAAGTCCCATCCTACTTATCAGTGATCTGACATCCAAGACCCCTTTCCCAGTATTTCTGCAGTGAATGTGGATTTTCTAATCCTACGAGTATGCTGGGAAAATCTTTGGTCTGCTTTTTCCATTCTCACCTTCTTGAGAATAATATACAACCTCTCAGTTCTCTGCCAAAGGTATCTGCAGAGACTAGGGGAGCTTAAGAGATGGCTTTTCTAAAATGTTCTAACAATTTTTTCCTCGCACAGATTATTTGAAAGTTATAGAGTTTTATTTTCTCATACATTATGTGGAAGGCACAGGGTTTGCTTGGTTTTATTTATTTATATTTTCTACCTTCTTGAACTGTAAGTTTTCTGGAGGTTGTGGTAAAAGGTATGGATTTAGGTGGGCACCACCACATTGGCCTGTTTTACCACCTAGTCTGACTTGGCATTCTGTAAACCACAAATATCTCAGTGTTGCTTTGAGGCCTAACAGTTGCCTCTGGAACCACTTCCAAACCTTTAGTCCGCTCAGAAATTCTTCCCTTATTATAAATTGACTTCTGAGAAACATATGGCCTTTAGATATCATAGTTTCTTTATCCTCCTAAGAGCTGAAAATGTATACGGCTACAAAACAAGCAAACAAACAAAAACTTCTGCTACGGATAAGAGCTATCTACATATACATACGACATGGATTTACATGTGTCTACATGTGCATAAGACATGTATCTACATGTACATACTTTTCTTAAAACAATAATAGAACAATAATGAATTATTGTTACCCCAAGTTAATAGTCCTAAAACCCAGAAATTGTCCCTTTCTCACATTCGGGTACATGGACTACATTTCTAGCACGATACTGCTGCAGTTTTCTCTCTACCCTCTTGGAATCCTCTCAAACCCAGCTGAATTTCCAATTCAACCATCCATCATGAATGCAGAACAATTTCTGATGATGTCTTAAGCAATCATAAGTGTGTGTTCTTTAAATATACTTTATATCTCAGAAAGGGCCACACCAAGTGTGACACACACCAAGTATCAATTATGCCTCGACGACTCCAAATCCCAGGCAATCACCTGGCGCCTACTAGCGCCAACCCACTACCGTGTTGAAGACGTTTCAATGCCTGAACACATTTCAGACGCAAGTCCCGCTAGCAGAGTTCAATCATCTGTTCCATGGCTTCCATTTGCTTTACGGAGAGAGTTGCTGAGGTAGTGGAAAAGTTAACACTTTCCACTCTTTGCCGCCAGTGTCTGTAATTTGCATGATTAAATGTGATGGGCTTTTGGCAATGTTCCTCCGGAGCAAATATGAATACAGCTTCAGATTGCTAGTTAGCGTAAGCTTTTCTGGGCTCCCCCCGCAGGGAGCCAGAGGCAAGTGCGTTCAAAGCTGTTTCTATAGAAAGAGGCAATCTGAGTTCTGTGCATGTCCTAATGATCTTCCAAATGGAACTATTTTCCTGCCCTTTAAAAGGGTTTTGTGTTTATGTCAGGACCCTACATCACAGCAGTAAATATAGCCAGTGCTGCAAAACAACTCCACTCTCAGGATTTAAAACAGAGAAATGCTTTAGTGCTCTTGGATGTCCTCATTTTAAAAATCATCTTTCCTTCGGGAAAAATGTCTGGAAAAAATATCAATGCTAGAGGACTAACTCTTATATGGTATTAACACTTGTTAACCTTTGTTTCTGAAAAGAAAAGGTATGAATCCTACTCAGTGGCACATTTCATTCTACCTGTTTTACATGTTACTCTTTTTGAAGATGACATCTCTGTTCCTGGTTTCTAATTTCCAACTTGTCAAAGTATCAAGTTGAATATCTGAGTCTAGACACAGTTATCTGAACCATTGATCTACATAATAGCCAAAAATTAGCTATGCATGCAAATGTGGCTAGGCCTCACTATTATTTGCTTTTCCCTCTGTTGACTTTGTATGAGATAAACAGGAGAAAATTCTAAAAATAAAAGTGCTTCAAAATCACACCTGTCAGAATATGACCTGATTGCCGAAGAAGTTTCTTCTACACCCGTGTGCATACTTTTTAAGGACCAGGAATGGTGTTTATAAAATTCTTTCGATGATTATTATTAATCTAAAGTCTTATGTTTTTATGGGAGACATTATGAAATAGGCATTGAAATACTAATTTCTCAACATGCATACACTTGTGTGAATATATATAAGTAAATGTATGTATATATACACATATATGTGTATGCACATGTGTACAATATGTAATTTACATATTAAATATATACATATATCTTTGTATGTGTTTGTACATATATAGAGATACTTACTGAGTATATGTGTGTGTGTATATATGTATAACTATATATGGGTACACACACATATATCACAAACAATACAAGGCACACACATGAAACAGCAAAGCACAGCTCTGAAGTTTAGAGGATGATGCAGATCACTTCCCTCCTGTTCCTGAGTCCACACGCCCACCTTGTCCAGATCCTACAAGAAGCCTGCCCCCGTTCTTTCTCTGACTTTTCCTATACTCTGTGGAAACAATGGTTTTCTATTTCTTAGTCCCTGGCTTAGGCCAACAACGAAGGGACTCCGTTCTCCCTTTCGGGGATGAACCTCCCAGCAGGTGCATCGTGGAGGAACAGGTGTTTAAGACACTGCACACAAGAGGAGGTGACAAAGGACAACCTCAGAGGGGGTCATCTCTGAGAAGAGGCTAGGAAGGCACCTGAAGGGGCAGAGGGATTCTTCCCTCACCCGCTGATCTCATAGCAAAGTAGTTTGAACCCAAGCATTAAACAGTAGGGAAAGGCGGAACAAAACTTTGCACCCAGAGTTACAGTCTTATGAATTAAAAATCCACATAAACTCATTATTGTCACGCTGTTTGTATGAAAGCAGAGTCTCTCAAATTCCAACAGTCTCCAGCAACTTCTCTCCCTTCCATACACCAACATACTGGGATTTCTAAACCGTGTCACTATTGACATTTGGGGCCAGATAGTTCTTCATTTCCCAGGGTATCTTGTGCCGTGTAGGAGGTTCAGCATCGTCCCTGGTTTCCACCCACTAGATGCCAGGAGCAACTAATCCACCAGAAGTTAGGACAACTCCCGAAATCTGAAGATATAGTTAAATGTCTCTCTCTCTCACACACACACACATATTTACCTTATTACAGAAAATTGAAAACTAACACAAAAGTAGAGGAAAATGTATAATGAATACATATTAGCATTCATCCAAGATAAAGAAATATCCGCTCATGTTTTTCTACACATTTACTCACTAACTCCATCCATATTTATTGAAGCGATTTGCACCTGTTACATCCTTTCATCTGTAAATATTTTGGCATTAGTCTCAAAAAGATGGACTCTTTTTGTAATATAACTGCAACACTATTCTACTATTTTAAATATTAAAAGTAAATAAATGTTAAATATTAACAATAATTCTGTAATACTTTCAATAATCTAGTGAGTGTCTCAATTGCCCTCATAGTCTCAAATATATAATGTTTGTTTCAATTAGCATTCAATTAATGTCCATATATTGCATTATTTGAAATCATTTTTAGGTCACTTTAAACATTGAGACTCACTTTTCCTTTGTTTTCTTCTCTCATAATGTATTTGTTTAAAAAAAAAAAAAAAAGACCATTTGTCCATTAGATTTTTACCCAGTATGAATTTTGTCTGTTGCATATGCAGGGCAACTTTAACTGTTTCTTCTGTCCTGTATATGTGGTGGAGTTAACAGGAAAGAGGCTTGAACATAAAGAAGTTTTATTTATTTTTAGTTCAAAATACTTTATAAATACCTACCTACACCAAGATTGCCTCTCTTTAGGTGTAGCGAGAAGCCATAGGTGATCATTATCTAGAAATGGCATTTCCATCTCATTTATGAAATTTCATCAGAGACTCTTTCACTATTTTGTGATTAGTTCTGAAATGGTGAAATTCCAGTTCTCACCAGCCTTTCTTCCTCTATGATCTGGGTTATTCCAAGCTACAGGTCCCCCAGAGATCTCCTGCCCTGCTTGAAACAGGGGATGCCACATGGTACGTTCCCTTAGCAGGGGCAGGCTCACTGCAGGGCAGGTCACTGGGGGGCAGGTCACTGCAGGGCAGGTCACTGCAGCAAGTTTGTGTGTACACCCTGACCACTGACAGACATCACACTCGGTAAAGCACGCTTCACGGCCAAACCCAACCTCAGCGGAGACGTCGGAAGAGGGAGAAAGTAAACACCTGCCGGATAACATTTCTCAACTCTCACTCATCCTTAAAATCCAATAAAGGCGAAGTTTAAGGTTTTTTTTTTTAATTTTTGATTTGGGGCGGGGGTAGGTGTGTCATGACTAAGCCCTACTGAATCTGCTTTGATCCACTGCAATCAGTACTCTTGCTTCCAAATCATGCCACCATTAGTCATCCTCACTGATGTTGAGATGGGTGTGAGTCTGGCTTTGGCTAATAGGCTATTAGTGGACAAGATGCAAATGAACTTGCTTGAAGAATAGGTGACTTCCTGGTGTCTGGGCAGTCCCTTAGACCGACGCCACCCCCACCCCCAGTCATGTTTAAGAACTTTCTTTCTTTTTCCTGTGATCCCATATTACAGGCATTTCTTATAGAGTTCAATGTGCTATAGCCATGGTTCATTGGGGGTTTGATTTAGTCAGCCAAGAAAAAGGGGAGGAAGTAGAGTTGGGTGCAGAGGAGTTAAAAAAAGAAGAGAAAAAAATACGCATAAAACAGCAGGGTTGTACAAGATTAAGGTGAAATCATGATGCTTTTCTGTGCCTCCGTGTGTGTGTGTGTGTGTGTGTGTGTGTGTGTTTTATAAACTAGCTCTACCTATAATTCTCAAAGAGTCACCCCCCTCCAGAAAAATTAAATAACCACCACCACCACAACAAAATATTTTCAAGTGCCTCCAACCTGCATTGCTTTATCAAATAATGCCTTACAAGAATTTCGCAACTTCAGTGGAAACAAAAAACCAACTGAGACAATAAATCTAATAGATGCATTTTAATACGGCCGTACATTATTTCATATTTAAAAAAAATGCTTGCTTTGAAAAATAAAAAATGCTTCCCTAACTTTTATATTCTCTTCTTACAACACAAGTGTGGGCTCTGGAAAGAAAAAAAAAAAAAAAGGTAGAAAATGATTTTAAAAAGTCTAACTCCAACATCCCAGATCCTCATTAACTGGAATCGAATAAAAACAAATAAGGATATGTATTCCAAAGCCCCGGAAACTGGCAAGTGGCGTTAGCCTAGTAGTTTATGGAATTCACGCGAGGTACAGAAAGGCGGAGCTCAAATATGAGGAAAGTTAGGGCAACTTTCTCAATTATCTTCTTCCAAAAATAAGGGGGAGGGGGGAAGAGAAAGAACATATAGGAAAAGCAAATAATCTTTCCTCTTATAGCCGAGCTACTAATAAGCAAAGAGACAGGCCATTGTGTCAGGAAGACACATTCCTTAGGATATCAACACAATCACATCTGGGTGGACCAAGGTCATTTTCTGTTGCCATCACACTCTGACCTCAGGTCACAGAGAAACGCTCAAAGAAGGTCATATGTCCCCTGTACCTGCTTGATTTAAAGACCAAGCATGTAAGATCTCTTGCCGGCTAAACTGACTCGTGCTCTTTCAGCTACTGAAATGCAGCGTGGATATGGACAGTGTCCACAGCGTGGATACAGGCAGGACTCTGCATCCAGAGTCCACTGCATAAGGGGAGTTCTGGAAAGGGCCAATCCTAAATCTTCTATGCCCTGTGTCCCAGAAGAAAGAGTGAAGATAAGAAAGTGAACTGGGAAGATTCCTCAATATAGCCATCCCAACTAGTGCTCTCCTTGTCTCAACGCATGGTAAAAAAGAAAAATAAAATCTATTTTTTTTAGATATTATCAGAATATATATATATATATATATAGGTTTATTTCAATAGCTTTAGAGGGTACAAGTGGAGTTTTGTTACATGGAGCTATTGTATAGCTATGAGATCTGGGCTTTCAGTGTACCCATCTCCTGAACAGTCTACATTGTACCTGATGAGCAATTTTTCAACTCTTGCAACCATGCCTGGCTAATTTTTTTAAAAATTGTTTTGTAGAGATGGGGTCTCACTGTGTTGCCCAGGCTGGTCTCAAACTCCTGGCCTCAAGCTAGCCTCCTGCCTTGGCCTCCCAAAGTGCTGGGATTGTAAGTGTGAGTCACCACAACCTGTTTTTTGACATTTTAATAATGGTTATTCTGACTGGGGTAAAGTGGTATCTCATTGTGGCTTTAATTTACATCATATTTAATTTCCATGATAATCAGTGATGTTAATCATTTTTTCATATATGTATTGGCTTTTGTATATATTCTTTTGAAAATGTGTCTGTTCATGTTTACCCACTGGAAAAATAAAATCTTAAGCATGACCTCTATATACAATGCACAAAATAAATTTAGAGAAATAGCTCATCATGTCATAATTACATGTCAACATTTTAGGAACAATGAACTATTTGAGGCTTATATTAAGTAGGCAAGTTCAGAATCGAGTCACTTTTTGCTCCTTCTCCTCATACCCTGTGACTTTAAAACACTCCTCAGTATTTGTCCACTGACCACAGAATTGACACCATACCCATTGGCCAACCAAGTTGCCATTAACTCCCCACTGTTGTCAAACAAATTCCTCTCTGATAAAGTCTCCACCTCAGTGAATGCATCCATCTAAATGTGCACAGGGCTTCCTCTCAGATATTCATTACACAGGGCGGGGATTGACAAATGAAACCACATCTAGGCAGAACACGCCGATAACAGGGATTCATTTGGCCATACGCATCTCCACAGCCATTTCCTTTGCTAAACATAAGCTCCTGCAGTTTTGTTGGGATATATACTTAACATGAGATTTTATTTCTCTTCCTAGTATTCCTCTAAGACATGACATTTGATGAGCTTAAGCCTAGTTTACTATTGATAAAAAAATAAATACATCTAACCATCCTCATCAAGAATGAGACTCTGTTTTTAAGATTTTAAATTTTGAAATACATTTTGATTTTTTTAAAAGTGCCACTTAGTATTTTACCAACAATTATGCAAGTAAAAGATGTACCTCTAGTGGAGAATTTAGTTAAGTAAAATGAAGAAAAATGCATGTAAGCATTTTAGAGGAATTTAAGCATATTATAAATCATGTATTATTAATATAAAAATTTGACTCATCTGTTTCCAAAATTAATTTCAAGTCAATAGGTTTTCCAGAAAAAAAAACAGACATTGGGAAAACATAATTTAGTACATTTAGTCTCTGAATTCTAAGTAGTTTAATGCTGTCTCCAGGATTTTCACCAATGTCCAAGTATTTAAGTACTCTCATTTCCCACAGCAATTACTCTCTCTCTTTCTCTCTCCATATATATATATATATATATATATATATATTTTTTTTTTTTTTTTTTTTTTTTTTTTCTTTTTGAGACAGAATCTTGCTCTGTTGCCTGGGCTAGAGTGAGTGCCGTGGCATCAGCCTAGCTCACAGCAACCTCAAACTCCTGGGCTCAAGGAATCCTTCTGCCTCAGCCTCCCCAGTAGCTGGGACTACAGGCATGCGCCACCATGCCCAGCTAATTTTTTCTATATATATTTTTAGCTGTCCAGAAAATTTCTTTCTATTTTTAGTAGAGACGGGGTCTGGCTCTTGCTCAGGCTGGTCTCGAACTCCTGAGCTCAAACAATCCGCCCACCTCGGCCTCCCAGAGTGCTAGGATTACAGGCGCGAGCCACCGCGCCCAGCCTACTCTATATTTTTAAAATAAATATTATCAAAGAAATACACCTCTCTTGGGAGTCTTAAGCTAATAATTTTCTAATTTGTTTTTTGTTGGTTCTGATAACATCAAAAGTGGGACTTCAAAAGGGGAAGAGGTCAAACTGGGTGGTTATGTCAGAAATAATATTTAGGAGATTTATTCTTCCTATTTATTACTCTAAAAATAGTATCACATATAGTATGAGTTAATAAGGAGGAGGAGAAGAATGCCATTAATTTTCTTTTTGAAATTATTTCCAAATGCCTTTAAATTAGTTCAACCATTTTGCACTCGTTGTCGGTCATAGAGGTTGTAAACGCAGATAACATTCAAAACTGTCAGTGGAAACAGTATGATATTGACCATAAAAAGAAGCAGAAATAAATGAAACACATTGAGCTGTTTCACACAGAAGGATTTAAGCCCAACGTGTTATTCATTATGCATCCCAACAGGAACAAAGACAGCTCCTGTCCTGGGGAGATTCACTCTGCCTCTGAAGTGTTTGCAACTTGGTAACCGAGTTGGTGAAGGTATGTATCCATTGGATTATGCAAAGTAACACTGTTTTGTTATAGGCACCTGCCAATGTGCTTTTCCTGTAAGCAGAGCTCAAAACTTTAATGAGACTCAAAGAACAGCACAGCCCCCCAAGAGTGGAAAACATTCTCTTTCACAATCAATCAATCAACCCATCACTAATAATTGACCCAATAAGTGATCACTCTTGGCTCCACACCTCATAAGGACAAACTCTCTTCCCTAAAGCAACTTCTATCCTAGTAGGGCAAACAGACAATGACAAGCAAATTAACAAACAAGTAATCAGGAAATTCAAAGAGTGCGGGAGGGCAGAGGTGGAGTTTCTGTCCCATAATATGCTTGCAGCAAACCTAGGAATGGTGACATATATTAAAGCTGAGAGATGAAGAAACTGAAAGATTCAGAAATTCTAAGAGCAGCTGGAAAAGAATACCAGGTAAAGGGAACAGCATGTGAAGGCAGGGATGAGAATTTACTTGCATTTATGAAATAGGATTCATTGGGTACTACATAAAATAATTATATATACATACACACACATGAATAATAACAGGTAATTATAAGGGATTCCTTTTTTGTGCAGAGCAAATTAAAAATGTGCAAGTGACATCCACAACTAGACCATATAGCTACACTGAAATTCCAGGTTTTAAAATAAGAGAACTTCCTGAAATATTAGTGTCTTACATCCTGGTCACAAGAGTAAAAGAGAACCCATCTGGTCTTTGAACTGAACGCACTATATATAAGAATTCTCAGAAAGAGTTTCAGACACCTTTTCAGCTGATGTTGAATTTAAAAGAAAAAAATAGAATAGACATATTCACTGAGTTATTTATGTTACCTTTTTACCTTATGGGAGATTTTGGTCTTGCTACTCAATATACTTTTTGTATGTGTTTGCACTGTTTCAGGTTTCAGTTTCCTGTTATATCAGTCCCGTGAAGCCTTTAATTATATTAACGTTTAACACATGGTCATTTAGACCCTAAGTACCCTTTGTTATACCCCACATCTCACTCCCTAGAAGGTCTCCATTACCGATACTTCAATAATAAATACATTTCACCTCTCCTATTCATTCCGGTTTTTAAATCACATGCTGAGTACAAGATATTGCTCTGTTGATACAAAATTTTCTCACTTACTATCTTCCCCTACCCCGGGTAACAGGTACCACTACTTTCTCTACTTTACAAATTGGGAGTAGCACAGCCCCCTAAGGCGATGTTACCTTCCCAGGTTAATAGGCTGGTAATGGACAGAATGGCTCTGTGAACTCAAATAATCCAATACCATGACAGCCTCCGGAGTTTGACAGCCCGGAATTGATACGTGAATCTAAACTTACTCAGAAAAACATACCACTAGGACTAGTAACTGTGTTCAAAACAATAGGTGAGTTTTGAATAACCATTTGGAGTTTTATTATGAGCAAATATTATATAGCAAAGGTATTTTTAGTTGACATCCTTCTAGAAGAATGAAATATTGATCGGCATACATGAGACAGTCACATAAAATAGTTTTCAAAATTGAAGAATTTTTAAATAAATCAATGCAAATTTCAAATGAGGTTGCGTTCCGAAGTTCAGTGCCTTATTGGACTGATTTTAATGATGGTTATTTTAAGTAAATTCAGTAATAGCTTTCCATCATTCATACTATTGAAAAATAGTCCATTTTGGGGGAAGTGGGGTATCCCAGAAACTACATTGCTAACAAAACTAAGAAGATGCAAGTATCATTTCATATTCTGAATGTTCATAACTTTATTCTACTTCAAAATTACTTTCTGTTTTAGACTGATTTTTTTTTTTTAATTAAATACTTGCTTTTTTTTCTCTTTCTTTGCTTTTAGTCTTTCATATTAGGGAGTAAGGTCAGATCTCCGGCTAAAGATATGTGCGTTATCCACAGGGCTGAGTGGGGTCCTAAGCCTTGTTATACGATGCTCAGATATTTTCGTTATCTTATCCCAGACACCTCTGCCCCCCTAAGCCAAATGTTCAAATACATGATGCTTTTTGACCTACTCCTTATTCTTGGCAGGCATTGAAAGAAAGGTTGCATGTTTTCAGTAAGTTCCACATTCACCCACATATAAAAAAAAACACACACGATTCTAAAATTTATTGCGAGTTTTTTTTCTACTTTCATAACATATGTATGCAACCCATCTCTCTAAGGAAATCTGTCCAATGTCGATATGTCGTTTTCTGTTTTGAAAATCTCCTGAGAGATTATTTGTTCCAGCGCTTTCTAAGGCAAGTCTTAAAGTTGTGCCGCCATTGTACACAGCCATTAAGACATGGTACATTTGATGTTGCATAGGTTCTGCGCAAAATTTGCACACAGGACTAAAAAATTTAAGTAAACGAATAAAGCAATGCTTGCAGAACACAAAAGCAAGCAATTCTGATACAGTGTTACCTCCATTAGAAATAAATGCGTTTAGACTTCCCTGGGGATTTCTCTATGCTATGGTACCAGACACCACACACAACTTGTGCTCATGTTACTTCCAAAGAGTTGACATTCACAGATAAACAAGAGAAATAAACATACTTTTGATTGATTCAAATGTCAAGGGATATATGTCTGTAGAAATTCGATGACTTTCTTTTCTAAAATAAAATCCACGGAAATCTGGGAATAATAGTAAAACTTGAGTGAACTACACCCTGCACATCCACACCCACCTCCCCCATCCTTGTGCACATAAATCCCATTTGTTGGCTATTTGGTGCTGTCTGCGTCCATTTTTGGATGTCAGGATGGAAGGACTGATGACAAAGAGAAGTTTTTTTCTCCTTCCTTAAGTAGTTGCCCACTCTGAGGGAGGAAGACATGAAGAATAGTCACTTGAAAGCCATCACTGCCACCCTCTTCCATGGCTGAATACTTGGCACATTCTCCATCCCGGCATCTCCAAAACTATCCTTGTATAACATAACCCAGCATCACCTGGAAGGCCACCCCTGTCCCCAGCCCTCGCAACCCTAGCAAGGACAGCAAGAGGCTCACTCTGCTTCTGCATGCAGAGGCAAGTTCAAGGAGAAATTTCTCTGAAAGAGAACGTATTCCATTTCTGTCTGCTTATTAACTGCATCTTTTGTTTCCGTTCATATTGGAACTCCTCAAATTCTGAATCCTTTAAGCTGACTGATAAAGCTCCATTGTCCCAATGCACCTAATGTCCTTGAATGTAAGTGAAATAGAAGAGTGAAAATTAAAAAAAAAAGAAGTCCATTGAAAAATGAGGGAGAATAACATTCCATTACCTGGATAGACCACATTTTGTTTATCTATTTAGCTGTGGATAGACACTTCGATTATTTCTACCTTTTGGATACTCTGAACAACCCTGCTCTGAACTGTTGTATGCAGGTTTTACTTAACAACTGTTTTCAACTTCTTAAAAATATGTATTTAAAAGTGGAATTTTGGGGGTCATAAAGTAGTACTATATTTAATTTATTGAGGTGTGGACAAACCATTTTCTATAATGCTGCAGCCACAAAAAGGAATGAAGCACTAACACGTACTACAACACAGATAAATCTTAAAAACATGATGCTCTGTGTATAAAGCCAGAAACAGAAAGGCAACACATCATATGATTCCACAGATATGAAATGTCCAGGAGAGGCAAACCCACAGAGACAGAAAGCAGAGTAGTGTTTGCCAGGGGCAGGAGGAAGGAAAAATAAGAAGTGACTGATAGTGGGTACAGGGTCTTCTTTTGGGCTCATGGAATGTTCTGGAAGTAGATAAACGTGATGGTTGCATAGCATTGTGAATGCACAAATGCCACTAATAGTACATTTTGTGTTATGTGTATTTTATGCCAGTCACAATATTATGATAAATAGAAGAATAAATAGGAGAATAAATAGGGCAATAAACATACTGGATGGCAGCCAGAAGCTATGAATGAATATTTTATTTCATTGTATCTTGGGCCAGCTGTAAATAAGAATACAACTTGTGGCAATCTTGCAACACACTACCATGTAAGTATAGATATATTTCCTCTCTCAAGGGGAGAACGTCATTTAAAGGAGAACTTCCAGTAATATCTATTAACATCTGATTTTCTGATGGTACTTTTCTGCAGTACTATCTTTATTTTGAGGTTATCAAAGAGGTATACACAGCATGAAAGTTTACGGGCTAAATTTTCAGAATAAATCAAGATAAGGCATGTGTGTGTGTGTGTGTGTGTGCATGTGTGTGTATAGCCTGAAAGATAGTGAAATAGAATAGCAACAGACTACATATATTTCTACAACCATAAACTTCATATTACTGTGGTGACCATGACCACACTTCGAATAAATAAAATATATAATATATGATGTATATTTAAGTGTTAAGAAGTAAAATAAAGCAAAGGAGTGGAGGGCATTTATTCAAGACAAACATATCTTTGAAAATTAAAACTTCTTTGAGGATTGCACACCTCTAAATCACCACTTGATACACAAACAATAATTTACTAATATGTATCCCTTTAAAACCTAGAAACACCCCAAGTGCCCATCAATGCATGAGTGGATTAATAAAATGCGGTCTATGTATACCATGGAGTTCTACTCAGCCACAAAAACAGCGGTGATCTAGCACCTCTTGTATTATCCTGGGTGGAGCTGGAGCCCATTCTACTAAGTGAAGTATCCCAAGAATGGAAAAACAAGCACCACATGTGCTCACCATCAAATTGGTATTAATTGATCAACACTTATGTGCACATATGAGAAGTAACATTCATTAGGTGCCGGGCAGGTGGGAGGAGGAGGAGAAGGGGAGGGGTATATTCACACCTAATGGGTGCAGTGTGTGCTGTCTTGGGGATGGGCACCCTTGTAGCTCTGACTCAGATGGGGGAAAGGCAATATGTGTAACCTAAACATTTGTACTCCCATAATATTCTGAAATAAAACTAAATAAATACGATAAAACCTACAGAATAAAAGCATACCATTAAACATGTGTGTCTGCAAGTTATCAACCTGATCGCTTTTCAAACAAACCACATAATGCAGTGTACCCTGAAAATAACTCACTGAAGAAAGCTAGAATCAGAAAAAAACACACAGCTTTGCAGCTGTCTTAAAAATCGCTGGGCAAAATCACTGTAAGGTTTTTCAGTTTACAATTAGCAATCAGGTCAGAACGCCCCTAAAGCACATCCATCACCCACATGCATTTTGTTAATCGTTTCTCTCTCTCTGATTTTTAAAATGTACTATTTCCCTTGTGTCCCATGAAGTGGCGTTCAGAAATTCCTCCTTGGACACTGACACACCCCAAACATGGGAGAGAGCATAGTTCTGTGAGGCTGGAGAGACAATTTGAGTATAATTGTGGACGCTTACAGGACGCTTTCATCAATCTTTTGGCAAAGTATATGACAATGATAAACTGGAAGAAGAAACATTAACTTAGAAGCTGTTATCTTTTACAATTAAATATCGATATACAAAATTTATTGAACAGAGCCTTTTGAGCCGAAACTATGTCCATCCATCTCTCTATATATATATTTTTCATCTCTCTATCATTCTGTCTCTATGCATACAACATCTATGCTATGTGTGGCATGTGTGTATATGCATAATTAACTTTTAAAAAATCCTGGCACACAATTATTAAATGCATTTTTGTAACAAATGCTTTTTATGCAAAAAACATTACTTAGTTCAGTTAGTATTTACCAGAACCGAAACTCTAAAACCTCACTACATAAGTAGCAATATCTTTCTAATTTTATGGAAAAATGTCCTAAAGTCTAATGTGCTTAATATGCTGAGGTTCACACAAATTTAGTGAACAGTGGCACCAATATGTGCCTGGTGGCAAAGTCCAAGTCAGTAACCTAACTCTTTAAGTGACCTCATTTCTTTTCCATAGATATTATGATCATATTTCTCACCTTATATCTTTGATCTAAAATGTTAGAAACAGGCTATTCTTTCTCTAATTTCACATATAAGAGTGTTAATACAGTATAATGTTATAATATTTACTATCTATAAAGTTAAAATATGATTAAAGTATAAAGTATTATATAGCTATACGATTATATTACAATATATTATGTATACTATGATTGATATATAATATATAATTATCATGATTATAAAGATATGATTATAACATAATACATATAATTTAAGATATTTTTATATATTCAAAGTAATTTCAGTGTGCTTAACCAATACAAATTTAATGGATATTTCCACCTACTCTTTAATTCTAAAGGCCAGTATATTTTACAAGTGGGTAAAATTATTGGATAACCTTCCTTTAGTTATGCACTAAAGGGTTTAATGAAGGGTTTGCAATAATTATGTCTCCATGCTGTTTTCTTTTTGCCTTTATTATATATAATCAATAAATAATTCTACTTAAGCAGCTTACTCCCCCAGATTAAGCTGGATTTGATTAATTAATTGCTGAGAACTGGACATCAAGTCCCTGGGGTACACATGCGATCTAAATTGAATTAACCAACTGACTCCTCTTTCTCTAATCTTTGCAAAGAGTCACATTTGGAATCCTATTAATTATATTATTGTATTTGTTTTATCTTAGCTTCTTTTCTACTAAATATTCATTATATATTGAAACATTATTTCTTATAGGGAAATGAGCATGGATTTAAAAAATATATGGTTTAAAATATTATTTCTGCAGGAAAACATAAATATGTAAAAATAAAGGATGACGTCATGTAAAATAAGAGGAATAATTTTTCATCTATTAAAATCTACTTAGTCTGAGCAGCCAAGTTGGGTATCATAGCTTGGGTGTATAGTTTTTTATTTAAAAAATATGTATAAGTAAAATTTCAAAACATTACCTTCAGAATGTCAAATCAGATTTTGGTTTCTCTATAAGAGTATTTTTGACAGTGAAAATGCTAAATGAAGTTATATTATACATTTATATGGTTAGAGAGCACCTAATAAAAGTGTAGCATTCTAAAAAGTTCACAGTGATAAAGAAATGAATCATTAAGCCCTGTGTTATGAATTATCTATTGCTCATGTTTATTTGAGACTCTAAACTTGCAAGAGACATAAACATAAGCTGTTGCTTTACTATATTTGCCTCAATATTTTATAAAACATGGATGACTGATAATCAATAATAAAAAGTTCTGGTTACAAATTACAATTTTCTTCTTTCTGTGAGAAATGTAAATGAATAAGCACATGATCTAGTGAGAGCAATAAAAACAATAAAGTAATTATAAACCTGTGTAAAAAGTGCATTAATTTTTAAATGGCAGAGCAAGGGATTCAACAGCACAACAAAGCATTTACGGAACAACTGTTCTACTCAAGGTAGTCCAGTGACTGCTAAAAATAAAAGGAATTAGACATGTTAGAACAGTGCACTCAGTCTAGTTAAGGAAACTTTTATTCAACAGCATATTTAATATAATGTTACAGTTTGTTTAATGCATATGTTTGTGGTAGTATGTGCAGGATCCTAAGGTATGGAACAGAAAGGACTTAGGGAAAGTGTGCATAGCACATAGTCACTGAATAGTAAGTTCTGAACTAACTGAGACTTCAAAGAAGCATAGGGCTTTACCAGGCAGGGTAAACAAACCTAGAAAGGGGAGCCTCAAGAATAAAAAGGAATGCTTTCAACTTTTCCCCATTCAGTATAACACTGGCTGTGGGTTTGTCATACATGGCTTTTATAATTTTGAGATATGTTCCTTACATGCCTAGTGTATTGAGGGTTTTCATCATGAAAGGCTACTGAATTTTGTCAAATGTTTTCTCTGCATCTATTGAGATGATCATATGATCTTCTGTGTATGTGGTGAATCAGGTTTATTGATTTACATATGTTGAACCATCCTTGCATCACTAAGATACAGTCCACTTGGTCATGGTGGATTATTTTTTTGATATGCTGTTGAATTCAATTTACTGGTATTTTATTGAGGATTTTTGCATGTATATTCATAAGCAATACTGGTCTGTAGTTTTCTTTTTCTGTGTGTGTACTTTCCTGGCTTTGGTATCAAGGTGAAACTGGCTTCATAGAAAGAGTTGGAGAAGATACCCTCCTTCTCAATGTTATGAAATAATTACTGCAGAATAGGAACCAAGTCTTTTTTGTACATCTGGTAAAATTTGGCTGTGCATCCATCTGGTCTGGGGCTTTTACTTGTTGGAAGATTTTTTATTGCTGCTTCAATCTCATTGCTCATTATTGGTCTGTTCAGGAGTGCTACTTCTTCCTGATTGAAACTTGGGAGATTGTATGTTGTCCAAAATTTTTGAGTTTATGTGTATAGAGATTTTCATAGTATTCACAGATGATATTTTGTGTTTCTGTGGTATCAGTTGTGATAGCTCTTTTTTCATTTCAGATTGAGCTTATTTGGGTCCTTTCTCTTCTATTTCTGGTTAATCTGGCAAAAGATTTACCAATTTTGTTTATTTTTTCAAAGAACTAACTTTTTGTTTTGTTGATCTTCTGTATAATTTTCTTGTTTTCAATTTCATTAAGTTTTGCTCTGACATTAATTATTTCTTTTCTTCTGCTGGCTTTCGATTTGGTTTGCTCTTCCTTTTCTAGTTCCTTGAGATGTGTCATTCGATTGTCAATTTGAAATCTTTCTGTCTTTCTGATGTTGGCATTTAAGACTATGGATTTTCCCCTTAGCACTGCTTTTGCTTTATCCCATAGACTTAGATAGCTTGTGTCCCCTTTGTTATTCAGTTCAAGGAATCTTTTAATTTCCATCTTAATCTCATCATTGACATAATAATTATTTGGCAGCACGTTGTTTAATTTCCATGACTTTATGTAGAATTGAGTGTTTCTCTTGGAGTTGATTTCTAGTTTCATTCCACCGTGGTCTGAGAAGGTACATGGTATAATTTCTACTTTTTTGAATTTGCTGAGCCATTTTCTAACCTAAGACCTCATCAGTCTTAGAGAATGATCCATGTGTTGATGAAGGGAATGTATATTCAGTAGTTTTGGGGTAAAATGGAAGAAGCAAATGATGCGCACTGTTACCACTTCTATGCAACATAGTGCTAAAAATCCTAGCCAGAGCAATCAGGCAAGAGAAAGAAATTAAGGGTATCCAAATTGGGAAAGAGGAGGTCAAACAATCAGGATTTGTAGACGATGTGATCTAATATCTAGAAAACCCCAAAGATTCCACCAAGAGACTCCTGGAATTGATAAATAAACTCAGCAAAGTCTCAGGTTACAAAATCAATATACACAAATCAGCAGTATTCGTATACACCAGTATTAGTCAAGCTAAGAGTCAAATCAAATACCGAATTCCACTCACAATGGCTACAAAGGAAATAAAATACCTAGGAATGTACTTAACAAAGGAGGTGAAAGATCTCACAAAGAAAACTATGAAACACAGATGAAAGAAATCACAGATGTGGAAAAACATCTCATGTTTACAGATTTACAGAATCAACATTGTTAAAATGTCCATACCACCCAAAGCGATCTACAGATTCAGTGCAATCCCCATCAAAATACCAACGTCATATTTCACAGATCTAGGAAAAATAATTCTACACTTCATGTGGAAACAGAAAAGAGCCCAAAAAGCCAAATCAATCTTAAGCAAAAGGAACAAATTGGGAGGCATCACATTACCAGACTTCAAGTTATACTACATCGCTATAGTAACCAAAACAGCATGGTACTGGCACAAGAACAGAGACATAGACCAATGGAAAGGGACTGAGAACCCAGATATAAAATCACCCCCTTATAGTCATCTGATCTTTGACAAAGCAGACAACAATATACACTAGAAAAAGAATCCCTATTCAATAAATGGTGCTGGGAAAATTGGAGAGCCACATGTAGAAGAATGAAACCAAATCCATCTCTCTCACCACTCACACAAATTAATTCATGATGGATAAAGACTTCTATGTGAAGCATGAAACCATAAGAATTCTAGAAGAAAATGTTAGAAAAACTCCTCTAAATACTGGCCTAGCCAAAGAATTTATGAAGACCCCAGTGACAATCTAAGCAATAACAAAAATAAATAAATGGGATTTGAATAAATTACAAAGCTTCTGCACAGCCAAAGAAATAATTAGCAGAGAACATAGACAACCTACAGAATGGGAGAAAATATTCACAAGGTATACAGCTGATAAAGGACTAACAAACCAGAATCTACACAGAACTCAAGCAAATCAGCAAGAAAAAAATCAAACAACATCATTAAAAAGTGGGCAAAAGACATGAACAAAAACTTCTCAAAAGAAGATAGAGAAATGGACAATAAACATAGGAAAAAATGCTCAACATCTCTAATCATGAGGGAAATGCAAATCAAAACCACAATGTGATATCATCTTACCCCAGTCAGAATGGTCTTTATTAAAACGTCTAAAAACAAGCAATAAAAAAATCAAACAACCCTATTAAAGAGTGGGCAAAAGACATGAACAGAAACTTTTTTAAAAAAGACAGACTAATGGCTCAGAAATACATGAAAAAATGCTCAACATCTCTAATCATCAGGAAAATGCAAATCAAAACCGCAATGAGATATCAATTAAGGCCAATGAGAATGGCCTTTATCAAAAAGTCCCAGAACAACAAACGCTGGCATGGACGCAGAGAGAAAGGAACACTTATACATTGTTGGTGGGACTGCAAATTAATACAGCTTCTACGGAAACTAATATGGAGATATCTCAAAGAATTAAAAGTAGACCTACCATTTGATTCAGCAATCCCACTACTAGAAATTTACCCAAAGGAAAAAAAGACATTTTATAAAAAAGACACATGCACCTGAATATTTATAGCAGCACAATTCACAATTGCAAAGATGTGGAAACAACCTCACTGCCCATCAATCCATGAGTGGATTAATAAAATGTACTATATGTATACCATGGAGTACTACTCAGCCATGAAGAAGGATAATTTAATGCATTTTGCAACAATTTGGATGGTTCTGGAGACCATTATCCTAAGTAAAGTATCTATAGAACGAATAAACAAACACCACATGTACTAGCTATTAAATTTGAACTAACTGATGAGCACACACTGCATAGTGGGAAGTAAAATCACAAAGGAAATCAAGCAGGGGAAGAGGGGTGGAGGGGATGGGTGAAAATCTATCTGACAGGTACAGTGAACACTATCTAGGTGATGGGCACACTTTTAACCCTGGCTGGAACATTACAAAAATGATCCATGTAACCAAAAACATTTATACCCTCATAATACTTTGAAATAAAAAAAAAGAACACAAAGGAGACTAAAAGTTGAAAAGAGTTCATAAGAGAACAGAGATTTTTAAGCAACAAGGAAGAAATTAAAACAAAAATTTATTTTTGTGTTCCTAGACAATTTCCAGAAATTATGAAATTTTAAATCAGGAACAAGCTTCTACAGAATTACAGCAATCAAAAAGTAATCATTGTAGGAATTTAATATAGGATAAATAATTATTTTTTAAATACAGAGGAGTTAAGAAGTAGAATAAGTTGGACTTCTTTAAATATAAAATAAAGAACATCATGCAGTATGTAAATCAAAACTGGAAAAGTTATAAAAATGTGGAAAAATGATACCAAAAAAAAAAAATGGAAAAGCAGGTACAGGAAGTTAAATACCAAGTAGAGAAAAACAAATACAAAAAATAGTAATGAAAGATGAGGGAAAAAAATCTTTCTATGTCCTGAAGAATATTGAAATTGTTAGATTGAAGTTTGAGAAAGAAAGTGGGAGAAAGAGAAAGACTAGAGAAAGAGAGAGAGAGAGAGAAGCAGGAAGCAGGGAGGGGAGCAGGAAGATCTTTGCAAATACTAATTATTATATATAAACATATTGAGCACTTCAAGAACTGAAGGAACACCTAAAAATCTACAGATAAGAGTGAAAAAAGAATTACTGTTGGAAAAAACTACCAGTATCTTTAGAGTAGGCAAGAAGACAGATATGTATTAGCTTCACAATTTCAGAAAATCTTCTTTTAGCTTAGAATTTTGTATACAATGAAGGACAAGTCAAAATACAGAAATAGTGTCTAAAAGTTTATTGCCTACACCTGTTTATGATTCAATTTTCTTCAATCACCTACCTTTATCAAAATGATATTTTCTTCCTCAGGATTCTAACAATTGCCAATCAGGCTTTTTAATAGGTTCATCTATCTAACCATAATATGGTTGCTCCTGGCTTTGGTTTTAAAATTAACCTATAAAATGTGAAAGAAGCTTACACATGTATTTACAGAATACTATAAAAAAGGCACAAACCTGAAAAACTTAAAAATAATATATTTATTCCCACCAGAGGTGAAAAATGCTAATCTTCAGTTTTTATACTGTGAAGAGAAGTGAACGAGGTCTAAAATAGTTAAATCAGCAATTAAAATTTTAATGGTATTACTTAATGTTAGAAAAGTCACCATAAGAAAAAAGAAAACCAGTAACAGAGTGTTATAGTTTTCTTATATGTTTTAAATGTTTAAACTTTGTACATGTAATGCTAACATAATTTTTAAAACCTGTTTTCAAATGTCTTATCCCAATTTATGACTGTCGTTTCCTTTCTTTCATGACATATTTGAAAAGTTCTTAATTTTAACCTATAAGTTATCCATGTTTTTCTTTATAATTAGTACTTTCAGTGTTGTTTTTTTTTAATTTTGTTCAAAGAAAGAAATAATATAAGTGTCCACCATTTTTTAATCTTTACTTTTAATTATTATGGGTACATAATAGTTGTATATATTTATGGAGATGTGATGTTTTGATACAGGCATACAATGTGTATTAATCAAATTGGGGTGTCCATCCCCTCATGCATTTATCCTCTCTTCATGTTAGGAACATTCCAATTCCACTTTTTTAATCATTTTGTTAATGGGTGCAAAAATATAGTGTCTATCATTTTTGACAGCAAGTACTCCTTTTCAATTTAATTATAATAGTAAAAATTGGAAAAAGTGTAAGATGGGTTACATATATACTATCTATTATATTAACTGTAATATCACATATATCATGCACATAAAATGTATGTGAGGAAAAAGTAAATATTTTGATTATTTGTATGTGTTACTTTTCTCCAATAAACATCTATGATTTCCACAGTACAAAAAAATCCTAAAGATTAAATTAGAGAAAATAAACACATGAAAAAATGCAAACTATTTCCCATGATATTATTCCATTATGAGTACTCGAAACCCTACCACATCAACTGAGTTTGGTGGACTCTAAACTAATTTACAACCTCACCTTTCCCACTTGGCATAGGAACTCACCTCATCGACTTATAAAGTTTACAGAGAAATAATTCTAAGCTGATTTGGAACTAAGACCAACCTTCCGGGTCCAGAAAATTTTACAGAGAGGAAAGTAAAAACATACAAGATAGCTGTTTTGAGAATAAAAAGCAAACCACATGGCACATAATATTTTCTTAGAAACATTAAAAAAAAAAATAAAGAGGGAGAAAATCTCCTACCACCTGGTATAAAGTTCCATATGCTATATTTTCAGAAAAATAACCATAAAATTTAATGATAGTCAACAACTAACTCAACTTTTATAAAGTCAATAAAAAGTTTCATAAGTTAATGATTTAGAATTTAAAAGGTGCTTAATGAAGAGACATCCCTCATTCTTATGAATTTTTTGGATTCTAAAGAATTCATCAAATACATCTGTAATGATGTTAAATTAACTGGGGGAACAGTTTAACAAAAGTGAAGTTAACAGCAATCACTTTCTTTTCTTATACACTAAATCTGATAGTCTCCCTTATGACAGAATATTTAAATTTCACAAAAATGTATTCTCAATATATTTTCTCCATTTTATTTATGCTATTACCTACATTATGCAATTCTTAAATCAATGTTCAGAAGAGAGTAAGTTGGCAGTCACTTAAAACAAAATATAAGACTTTTTCCCCTAAATTCTCCAAACCTGTCAGAAGGCCCTACTACAATACTTTCAAATATTTAAAGGGAAGAAAAAAGTGCATGGCTTAGTAACCTAACGGACATGTTTATGGATGGCCACTGGTTGGTTGGAAGTTCATGCAGAATAATAAATTTCTCATTAGAAACTACCCTGAGGCAACCAATAGAGTAACAAGCACAAGAGTAATAGTAAAAGCACAAATAATTATTGAAAAGGAGTACTTTTCCTTCAGTGAAATTCATTATCAAAACAATTCCTGAAATCCACTTGCCTTTGTAATAAACATGATGTGGGCTTTTCAGCATGGCTTTGGGAAAGTAAGAATTAATCGCTTTTTGTCACTATGCAACCTAAAATAAAAGCAGCAAAATCAATTTTAATTTATTGCAGACCTAAGACTTCCGTTAAAAGCTAGACACCTTCCTGTGCTTTGGATGACAAGCATAATGGCATAGTTTTCTTTAATTAATAGAGCTGCTATCCTCAACCAATCGGTGGGCTTCCTTGGTCAGGTATAATTTATGTCCTATATTGCATTTTTCTCTCACTTTAGTTAAGTCCTATTTCTTTCCAGGATGTGCCATAGCATTTGTATCATAGTTCTTATTCAGAATATTGTAATTCTATGTATATCCTCAGTCTATTGGCAGATTCTACCAATCTAATTTTTCCTTGAAGTATTTCTTTTTTGTCAGTAGTTCTACTTTGAAAACTCAATTATACAACTGGGAGATATAATGCTCAAATGTAAACACTGAAGTGGATGAACTTCTTCCACTGTTTATTTTTTCAAATGTTAATGAAACTTAGTGGAGTTTTTTTGTTTTAATAAATGAAACTTAATATTGTCTTGAAAATGCAACTTAGAAATGAATATGGTACTATACTCAAGTAAGTAAAAATTATAAATAATACATCATGATTTCAGAATTGTGTTTTCCTATTTGTGTATGTATTTTATTATGCTAGCCCACATACTTAAAATTCCATGGATAATTTTTAAAAACTTCAATGCATCGAGTAATTTTCAGTGCATTAAAAAATACACCACTCAACCTGAGATTTAGTATCTATATTTCAATGTATATGTAAAGATATCAAATCCCCTCCAGTTTATGTATTAATTTAACATAATCAAAATCAAAGCTAGGCCTCTGTGAAAAAAATGATGTTGATAACAAACTATAATGGAAACGACAAGTTCTAAGATTTGGCAAGACAATCATGAAAGATAAAAAGTTTGGCAAACTTACAACCCCGGCTAATTGGTGCCATAATTAAACCAGTGTGTTTCAGACACAGAGAGAGACACACAGATTGATGAGAGAAAGCGGAGTATTGAGAAACGGATGCAGATGTATATTGTAACTGGATTCATGACAAAGGCAGGACGATAGAGAGAAAGTAAGAGAGAGTCTTTGGCTATAGAAAAAAAATAATATTGATGTCTACCCCACTTTATGCACAAAAATCAATTTCAATTATATTGTAGATCTCACTTGAAATGTAACACAAAGAGGCATCAGTATGACTTTGACAATTTTCAACTATTAATAGTAAGAGGCAATCAGAGAGTTACATTCTAGCCAAAATCATCTTGAATTTCCCTCTATCTCCCTCAAACAATTATTTTTATATATTATATTTTAGAATTTTTATTTACTTTGTTAATTAAAAATGTCACCGATGTATATGAGTGCATCGTAACAATGTGTTAAATAGTAGTTGATATTTATCCTTGATATGTTTCCAAAATTTTTTCTATGTTATATGATTCATTTGTAGGTTACAAACAAAATGACAATTTTATGTGTTTTGTTTGGAGTAAAAGAAGAGAGAGCATTTCATCTAGAGCAATAACCATTATGAGAAAAAGCACTTACACTTATTAATAAACTCCCCATTTGACACTCAAATTTACTTATTTAAAGTGACTATGTTTTTTAAAAGAGTATTCTGTCCTATTTTAGGAAACGATGAGAAAAAAACAGGATAGAATTTCCCAATAAATGAATATACATGAACATACCCATAAACCTGAATAAATGTTTTGCTACTTTAGTTGCCTTGAAAATGTAACTACATTAACAAATACTCATAAGAATGGGATGTTTTGAAATATAAGTGGATTTCAATTGTCTATGGTTGTATTATTTCAAAAATATTTAAAAATGAAAATTCAAAGGATGTGTTACAATGCAGAATAGACTCAGCTATAGAGTATTAGAATTCTGAAGAGTGGACTTGGGGAAATATAGGAGACTATATAAAGAGCTAAGACTGAAACATATATGAATGATTAAGAAATTTTCTTACATGATTCTGATTAAAATTCAGGAAGGACATAGAATTGTATTAAAGGCAAGATCTAAAGGAACTATACCGGAAATGTCAAAAACACTATTTTTTTAGGTTCAAGAAGATAAGATGCAAAAATTCCCACCAAGACTGAGGGCAAAAAATCACTTTCTATAGTCATTCAAAATATATAAAATGAAGGAAAAAAGCAGCAAGGTAAAAATAGGACAAAATGGAAAGTTTGAATGAAATACAGACAAAAATATCCTGTTGTGTGCTTTGTATAAACAACAGACATATTTAAAGTTTAAGGATAAAAAATAGTCATATAAAAATAGCAGGGGGCAATGACTAATGACAATAAAATGGGTGTAACTCTATTAATATCAGGTAAACCATGTGAAGATAATGAACTTACTGTGTAATGATACACAATGGTGTTGTGTGTGTAATCTAAATTTACATGCACCAAATAATATAGCTACAGAATATGTGGGCAAACAGATCTGCCTGAACACAAAGACAAAGAAATCTCTCGTTTATTGAAAGAACAGCTGTAAAATAGAAAAAAAATTAAACAGCATAATTAACAACCTCTATGTAATCAATAAGTCTAAAACCACAAACACAATTATTTGCTAGCAGAAAGATGAAATTTTAAAAATAGACCTGACTTAGGCCAGAAATCAAGTCTCAGTAGATGCCCGAATACAAGTATATTACAGACCATATTTTGTAAGAAAAAGTGTCATTGAATTAGAAATACATGTAAATTTGAATAAATGACTGAGATACGAAATAGTAACATCTGCCTGGATTTTTAAAACATACTTCCAAAATAAGATGGATCTCATAAAATATTAAAATGGAAATTTAAAAAATATATAGAAATGAACAATAAAAAAAACACATTAAAACTTATTTCACATATACTGAGGGAAAATTGTGATACTCAGAATAAAACAGATAATTAAGAAGTTCTGAAAATCAATTTCTTAAGCCCACAACTTAAGAAGTTGAGAAAGCTAAGAGGAAGAAATGCAAATTAAAAACAAAATGAGTAACAGACTTAAGAGCCTCATTTAATTAAAATGAAATGAAAATATGGAGAAAACATCAACTACACCACAAATTGGTTCTGTGAAAAGAGGTGCACATAAAAATGCCATCTGTTCAGAAGAATTAAGTATGAGGGAAAGAAAATGAACAGACAATGCAAAAACAAATGGATGAATTAAAAGAGGAAAAAAAACCCACAAGATATAGTGTGAAGCTTCTTTAAAATCATAGTGCTATAACTAATGTTACATTGATGAGTATGAAAATAGATGAAATGGATCCTTGGAAGGTAGTAAAATTACTCAAGAAGAAACAGAAAGCCTCCATAGACCTATAACAAGGAGAGGAACAAATTAGTGAATAAATTCACCCCCTTACACATTATTGCTGAGAGAAATGAACCCCGTCGTGTTTTGAAACCGTAACTGGCTTCGTTCCGTCTCAGAGTAGAAGGTGAGTATTTCCATAACTGTCCCCTGAGGTCTTGTCCCTCCTGTTTCTCTGACATCTTTTATCACAATCACCCTTTTCTTACTTCGCTCCAACCACACTGAACTTCTACGTGACCCTGCCTCAGGGCTTGTTTTTTAATCTACTACGGATTCTTTTTTAGTATTTTATTTATTTTTAACTAACCAAAATAATTCTGATGTACAAAGGGATGTTCTGAGATGTGTATACATCGTGAAATGATTGAATCCAGATAACTAACATCTCTGTCACCTCACACACTTTGCATTTTTTGTGGTTAGGACTTTGACACTTGATAGTTTCTTTGCTGTGAATATACACTCTACAGATATCCTTGACTTCCCTCTTCACTGTCTCTTCTCAAACATTCCTTAATCAATCAATCAGTCATTTCCTTATATCCCAACATAGCATTCCTTCTTCAGCATTTCATGTAGCCATTGCACTTGGGTGTTTTGTTTTGTTTTGTTTTGTTTAAGTAAAATTGTAAAGGTTGTAGAAAAACAGCCAGTACAAGCTATACATGTCTTTGGGTTAGGAAGAGATGTCTAAAGTCACAAAAAAGACATAATCCACAAAGGAGAATGTTAATGCATCAATTTCAAAGCATTAGGATGACACACCTTTTAGAGCTGAGAGAATGCTTAAATATTGAGAATTTCCAAAATATTTAAAGAGATACTATGTTCAATGCATGCAACTAGAGAATGATTTTATACATCTAGATCATGTGATTAAAAAAGTAAAAATTAGTAGGAAAACATAAAGCACCCCATACAAAAATAGTTAAATGATATTAATGAACACATCATAGAGACCCTTTATAGGGAAGCTGAACATTCTCTTACTGTAACAATATTTGACTACAATTGTCAATCACTAAATGTACAAAATTTTCACCCTGAAAGCTAACATCTTATTAATATATGGAAAGATTTTCCTACATATGTTTACTGTTTACTATAAAATACACCTTTTTCATAGATGAAATCAACGTGGAAATTTTTCCTAGTTTGTGTCCTACAATTAATTTTCAATTTTCATTCCCAAGAAAAAAGAGAAAACAGTCACCATTTACTATTTTTCAGTTTGGTTCCACATAAAGGGGGAAAGAATTACTCCACCTCTAATGATAAAGGATTTTTTACAGATAGATTCAAATATTTCAAGCAAGTATGTTTTGACATTATTTTTTCCTTGAATAAATAGCATGTGCCTGATTTTAGACTTACCTGACCAGGAAGGGGAAATCGAAAGCAAACACCTGCTAGAGGTGGCTGTATACTATATTGCTTGTTCATTTCTGTCCTTTGATCCATATTGCTAGAGTGTTTCAGTGTTATTTTTTATTAGAATAACAATTTAGAGAGTTTCCAAAGTTTATTTCTACGGTGATGGGGAATTTGATTTTAAAATAAAATTTGTTGTTAATGATCATGCAAAGGCTGTGGTCAGAATTTCATTAATAAACCATTTATATTAGCAGTTGTTGGTGTTGAAGGTATTGATGTGTTCAACAGTTACTTGTGTCAAAAGTACATTTCTTTAGGTGCAGCAGTTACAAAGTTAATAAACCTAAACAAACGCTCCTACATTAAAATTGAAAATAAATACATAATGCTATGTCAGGAGTGGTTTTTAGGAGAGAGCCAATCTTTGAGCATTTCAACAATTTATTTGAGATTCAATAGCTCATTATGGCAAAGAAAATGCTCAACAGCACTAAGATGTGGAATGAAAAAGGTTTAAAATATCTTTCTCACTTTCTCATAAACTTACTGAGAAACTATGATTCACTTTGTATTTGTATATATAGCAAGATTACATATCATGTTAATATATGTTAACATATCATGTTAGTATATATAGCAACATTACATATCATGATTTAATATGTTATGCATGTTAATATATTTGTATATACATAATTTTCATATATTCACAGTTTATATATGGGTACATTATAAATTTAGACCATTACCTTATTAAATTCTCTATTATGAAAATTATTAAAATATAAGTGAACTTGGAAAGGGAAACATCCTATACAAAAGTAGATCATTCACAGATTTAGAAGAAAGTTCAATAAACATTTGGAAAACTGGAAATCACTGATGAGATGCTCGGGTTAAAAACGAAACAGCAAGTTGGGTCACACATTCTGTAGGAACATTTATTCTACACTGGCAGGCTTTGAAATGGGGAGTGATCCAACCACAATAGTTACTTACAAATACATATCTCTCTCTTTTTAAAAAATTTAAGACAGAGATTTATCCACTACAAAATTAAAAATTAACTTGCCTGAAATATATGCTATGCAACCAAAAACAACAGAAGTAAATTACAACATTATAAAGTCAGTTAAACATGCTAGACACCTACAGATTTCAAAGCAAGCAGAATACTTAGCTACATCATGATCTCTGATGGTGCCATACATACATCAATAAAAAATAGGAGTACTTATTCATTAAACGGACATTTAGAAAAATGAAAGCCAGGAACCCAATTTTAGCGTTTTCACAGGATATTCCTATGAAAATTTCTGTTTTAGCACTATACAAAGTCTGAGCTTTCTTGTCAGCTTGGCAAGTATGTTTTTATTGTGGATAAAAGTATTCAACGCTCACGTTAACTGCACATTTTCTTTTCTCCTTCATCTGATTCCATATTTACCAAATCATCCAGACTCTCATAACAACATAATCTGGTATAAAAGTCATAGCTTCCAGCAAATCTCTGATATTTTTATCTCGGTAAGCTTGCCCTTTGGTTGGAAATTTTTTAGAACATTTGGGAGGAAAGCTTGGTTAGAATTAGCATTTTGGAGTTGAATCATCTCTGGGTCACGGATTGGATTAAATTTTAAACCTTTACAGCTCTGGACGGTAAAATGCGTAAATTGGTAATATTCTGTGGGTGTTTGGGGCAGTCACCCATGGTGGCAATTTTAATAATCTTCTTATTTTAATCTCAATGGGCAGCAGTGATCGTATAAGTAAAGGCAGAAGTCTAAGCAAGAAGTGACAACCACAAAAAGTAGGGTTAGAAATCACATATTACCTATTCAGTAAAAAAATAGTA
Organism: Eulemur rufifrons; assembly: GCF_041146395.1. Taxonomy (NCBI): domain Eukaryota; kingdom Metazoa; phylum Chordata; class Mammalia; order Primates; family Lemuridae; genus Eulemur; species Eulemur rufifrons. Next base: position 141,567,247 of record NC_091012.1, read on the forward strand.
TGTAGCCGTTGAGTAAGTTTATGTTTGAAAAAAATGTGGGAGTAGAAAAAAACAGATCTTTGCACAATTTTGGAAGGCATGAATCAACATGATGGTAGCACTTGGACACAAATAATGAAGTTAGAGAAAGAGATTCATTTAGGTATTTTCTAATCAAATTGTGTTAACGTTCCCAAAAAGGATGGAGCGACCACCTGTGAAATGGGCGCTTTTGTAATCACGTTTAACCTGAATGACTTGCTCCACTGTCTTAAAGAGAACATAGAGCGTTCTCTCTCTCTCCCCCTCTCTCTCTCTCCCCCCTCTCTCTCATAATTACTCAATTTCACAAGACCTATTAGCAGAATATTTTACATTTTTCTCTTAAATATTCCCTCTAACAACCTCATAGATTCTTCAAAAAGTAGGATCTGTCTTCATCCAATTTGCAGGAGAGAAAAGTCAATTTTGATTCATGGACCATGCAATGGTCTCTGTGCTGCATGAGGTACATTGAACATGAGATCCAGTCTGATCCACGGCTCACGGCTTAATTCCCATTCCAGGAAACACACATGTCAATTCAGCATGCCTGAATGCCAAGAGCTGAATACAAATGCTTCTGCATCAACCAAAAAGTCTTCTCAAAACAGCTTTCCCCAATCTGGAGGACTCTCTTCTTGCCTTTCCACAAGGTGCTGCATTTGGGATGCCCTATTTCTTTCTCCTGACAGCAGGATTTGATTGAAGAAAGCATCTTCTAAGTCAGAGGTTCCCAACCTTTTTGGCACCAGGGACCAGAATCACGAAAGACAATTTTTCCACAGGCAGGGGAAGAGGAGAATGGTTTGGGGGTGATTCAAGCGCATTGCATTTATTGTGCAGTCAAATCTCTCTGCTGATGATAATCTGTATTTGTAGCCGCTCCCCAGTGCTAGCATCACCGCCTCAGCTCCACGTCAGACCATCGGGCATCAGAATCTCATAAGGAGCCACAAGCTGGATCCCTCACATGCACAGTTTACAGTAGGCTTCCTGCTCCTATGAGAATCTAATGCCACTGCTGATCTGACAGGAGGCGGAGCTCAGGCGGTGATGCGAGTGATGGGAAGCGGCTGTAAACGCAGATGAAGCTTCATTCCCTTGCTACTCACCTCCTGCTGTGTGGCCAGTTCCTAACAGGCCACAGACTGCTACTCGTCCACGGCCTGGGGGCTGGGGACGGCAGCTCTAAGTCTTTCTGTCTCTGTTCTAGCAAACAGATAAAAGCTGTCCTGCAAAGGCATTCCTTCAATATCTATGATCAGCTCAGGCTAAGGCAACCTCGACTAGATTAAAAAAAAAAAAAAAAAAAAAAAAGGAATTATTCCCTTTTGTCTCTCTCTCAGACAATGAATGCTTCCTCCTTTTGCATTAGTTTAAGTGAGAGAAGAAATTCGAATATATTAAATAAATAAGGTCTGCTTTCCTTGTTAGACTATTTCGTCTTCTCTCCCATAGACAGAGAAGTTGATTAAAAGATAAAATGTAAGCTTTCCCCAGTATGTGCCCATTTAATCTTTGCACCTGACTAAACGTGTGTAACAGTGTAAATAAGGACAATGATGCCTTCCAGGTCTCCATTCTGTTTATCCAGCTAAATATCACAGGCATTTGTTGCAAATGGTGAGGACACTTGGACTCTAGGATGGGCAGCTGGCTGTGTCTGGGAGAAGGTTAGAGGCATTGCTTGCAAATTCACAATGCCACGAGCCATTCGGGAAAGGGAGAATGATCCTCGTAACGATAATGACCTCCCATTTTATGAAATCTTACATCCGGAAGCATCATAAAGTGCCTCACAGCTCTGGAGCCACAAATGAATATGAGAATCCTTTCGTGTACAACTAAAATGTGTCAGCTGTCTAACAGAGCACAGCAAAATGACTCAACAATTTAAGGCGGGAACTGAAGAAAAATCAGTCATTTTGAAAGCAAAAATGACTGAGCTGGGCGTGTGAGCTAATTACCCAATCCAGAATTGGTCTATGCATTGAGGAGTGAGAGTGACGTTTTCCAGCAAGTAGGGGGAAGCTGAGAACCCTAAGGTTCATTCTGTGTCTCTTCTATCCTCCTGTAGAATGGTATTCCAGAAGTTTTATGCTTTTAGGAAACCAAAGAGCACATCTTTTGTGGGTGATACTATAACCGTGGATACACAGCATTATACAATGTGTCCAAACCCATAGAACTGAGCGAACCCTAATGTAAACTATAAACTTTGGTTGATAAAGGTGTGTCGTGTAGACTCATCAGCTGTAACAAACTCATCACCATGGTAGGCTGATATCAAACCTGGGGCCAGTTATGCCTGTGTGGAAACGGGCGTATGTGAGAAATCTCTGCAGCTTCTGAGCAATGATGCTGTGAACCTAATACTGCTCTGAAAAATAAAGTCTTACTTAAAAAGTAAGCCCATAATCCGAGAATGTAATGGAGAAATGCACAATGAACAAATAAACACAAGAAGGTTTTAGACAAGTCTCTCCCCAGAGTCAGCTCAGAGCAAAAATATGATGGAAAAGCCCTCAGTATCAAAAGTCACTGAAAGTTTACCCAAAATTTCAACATATTCTGTTTTAGAATCAAGAAACAAACCAATCGAGGTCACACCATTCCTAAGAGTAGAGCTGGTATTCAAACCCTGCAGTGCCCACTTTATTCTGTCTTCTGTAGCAAATCACCACATTATATCCAATGACATAAAATAAATGATCAGAAATAAGCATGGTATATAATTATCACAATATGCAAATAAGGAAGTGTTTCTCCAGGGGAAAGTTAATGCACTCAGAAACAACGTATTTAATTACAATGAGCTATTTATGGATTTTGATGGGGTGCAGCACAACAAACATAACTTACTATGTTAGAACATGAAGATAAATCAATTTACCATATGATGTTACAACTGATGGCTATTTCTTTTTCATTGGTCAAGCAAAAAAATCTACTTACTTGGATGCTACAAAGACAAATATTTCCCTGAGACGCTTAGCAGACGGAACCAGACCCCACATTTGAGAATTTGCCAATCACTGAATGTGTACGATGCTGGTTTGTTTTCTATGATCTCTGAAGAGACATCCTCGTAGGCAGTTTAATTCATCTGTTGACAATTAACTTCACAAAACGATCACTTCATTCTGTTGCTGATGCTGATGTTTTTCTTTTGTATGTTTTCTGGGAATTTAGAGTAATTTTGTCATACTGTGCAGTGCTGTGAAATGCTGCTCCCTTTAAAATTCATTTTGAATCATGAAAAGTACTTCAAAGCATTTATAAGCTGTGAGATCCTGTGTACGTTCGGTTCTTGGCATGGTATTGATTATATTACTATTAAAAGGAATGTCCATTTGGTTCTAGCTGTCTATATATCATCTATCAGCCTATCATTCTATCATCTTTCTATCCATCGTCTATCAAGATCTACCTACCAATATCTGTATTTATCTACATCCATGTACACCTATCTTCTAGCGGTACCTTTTATCTACCTATCTAATCTATCATTTATCTATATCTATTAACTATTTTTGTATATAAATATTTATTAGAATGCCAAGACTTCTTGGTTTGCAAAATGCTCCAGCCACATTTTCATACGTGGTGATCCTCAAAATTTAAGAAACAGTTCTCAGGTTTTGATTTTGTAATTATGTCTCTTTAGTGATAAATAAAAAAAGTCCTTGGTCTCACTTCTCTAAGTGAAGTCAACTTGCTCCCCGACTGCTCCAGTTCCTACTGCATTTCTCCTTCTAGCATTAATCGTTTGTTTGTTTTAATCTCCTTTCCTGCCCGCGATATTTCTTGAAGAAATCCCTCAGGGTGTGTTGCTCGAATATTTCGGGTCACATATGGAGGATGCTCAGAATATGTGTGTGATGATCTCATTTTCAATGGCACCTACAAACTGCTAATTTTCTTATATATTTTTTTTTTAATAAATATGGATCCTTCCAAATGAAACTCAAACACTCCCTTCTCATAGCAGCAGAATATTCCTGAGACTAATTCTGATCCATCAGGGTGAACCCTCTACACAACTTGTCCTCGTCAAGAGATGGAAGAGTCTAAATATTGATCAGAAAAAGGGAACAGAAATCATAGTTGGAACTATGCTCAGGAGATGCCCCTCACGCTATAGCAAAAGGTCCACAAGGATATTCAGAGTGTGGCAGTAAGTGACCAGTTCGAAATTTGAGACTTATTAAACCAAACAAAACTTTGGACAAAACAAAATACCCCCCCCCAAAATTGTGGCATAATCCCAAAAGCACCTGGATTGTGGAGACACCACAAGAAAATGATTACAAGGAAAGATTTTAGGATTAACAGTACATAGTTAAGAATCAATCTTCTCATCTGGAATATGTACATAACATTATTATTATCTATGCAGGGCTCTTGTGAAGAACAAATGAGAAAATGCCCACATGGTGCTCAGAGTCTTGCTGTCCTATGCCAAGCTCCACTTCCCCGCCCAGCGCCATTATTTCAGAAGCGTCAAATTGGCCCCACTCGCTGAGTGCATGCGTTTATATTTCAAATAACTTTTTCTAAGTATCTTATTTTTCTTTGCTCCTATTTTATCCAGATTTGGCAATCAACTCTTACTCTTCATTATCTTAGTTTTGCCTTCGTTTTCCAACCCTTTTATCTGATGGGACCACCTTCTAGGAGATTTCCATCATCTGAAATCACGACTCAGTAAGAGCCTTTTTGCAGGTTTCTCATGCTCATCTTACCCAATTTAGTGGTTCTGTAATCAATAGTGTGTGTGTACGTATGTATATAGGATTGCATATATATGGCCTAATATTTATGCATATTTATAAATGAGTTTTCTTATTGTGCATATACTTATATATAAATAAATATATATCAATGTGGTATATACACTATATATAATTGTGTATATGTGTATCTATATATTTTTCTATTACTTTTATTTCTTACTCTTGCTTGATTTTATATATGAACAGTATAATATTTCATCCTAATGGGTATGTGACTATATATACGCATGGTATGCATCACTATATAGAAGTCACGAGATCGCCTTTTACAACTTATAAAAATGAATTGGTCCTCTGGAGAAACGCCCACTTGCTAATGTGTTTCTCCACCCTGCCAGTGTAAATAGCCACCTACAATCACGTAGACCAAGCTCTCCTCTGATTCATGCAGAGTGTATCTTCATCAAGTGTCTCCTTTCATTTTTTTTCCAAGCAACATTCTACTTTCTTCTGAGAAAGTTTTCATCAAACACAGCCCCCCGCCCCCCCCCGCCCCGCACACTTTAAAGAAAAAAAAAAAGACCTGTAATTGTGAAAAATCTTAACCTATACAAAACTAAACATTTTAATAGATATTTTTAAGATCTTTACTTTGGGGCAAATGACTAAGACAAATCAGTTAAAAACATTCATCCAGATGCCCCACTAAATTCCACAAAGAAATACTTGCCTTCTTATGTTCCATAAATTCCATCACTTTTGGCTGACCTGAGATGCAAGAATTTAATAAGAATCAGATGCAAAGAGAGTGATGCAAAGAGACATAATGCATAATATGCTAGTGATGGCAACCACAGATTTCTGAAATTGAACAAATGATCATAATTGCATTTCATTTTTTCTTTTGCTAATTGTGAAGTAGGTTTTTTTTTTTTTTTAAATAGAAACATCCTGTGTTTTGATGGTAAGGAGTGATGCTTTGTAAATGAAATGGACTGATGGGAAGAAGAATTGGCAAATGAGGAAAAACTTGTGGGTGACTCAAAATCTTCAACTTTTCATAAAACTGTTGTGTGCAAACTAAATTTAACCTCTCCTCATCAATAAATGATGGCTTATGCACTTTTAGGGACACAGTCATGAGAACCACTTCTATCTTTATAGCTGGAGGCTCTAATAAACATTTAGCCAAATCATCTCTCCATTACTATCTTTCTCAGAAGCCAGATTTCGGAGAAGAACGAACCTAATGTTCCATGAATTCAAAATTAGACTACGAAAAGGCATGTATCAAAGTTCAGTTTTGGAGAATAATATGGGTTATCCAAACTGTCAGTCATTCCAGACAAGAATCAGTCTGTATTGCCTTTGGCCAGAATATTATTATATTAACACATCTCTTATGCAAAGTGCTATAGCAGAAGACAGACTAAAATCTACTATCTCATTTCAAAATGTGTTTCTTTCATTAATGAGAGAGTAAAATTTGTCTTGAAGTTTCCTTTGTATCTTTACAAGATACATTGTATCTTTAAAGTTATATTTTAGATACATACAAGGACTCCTAGTTGGATTTCTGTTCATAGTCCTCCAAAATAATGAAAAGCAGCTTTGAAACTTTTTAAAGATTTGCTTGCATGCATGCGTGTGTGTGTGTGTGTGTGCGCGCGTGCACGTGCGTGAGTGATTTGATTTCCCTACGGCATCCCAAAAAACAAAGTCTCACTTTCTTATTAATCCATTAACATTTTGTTTTTCTGTAGGGGGAAGTAAGAAATCAATGCAAATGAAAGCAAAAAATAGCAATGAAGCTGTCTTGGTTTTAGGGAACCCCCCACAAACTCCAGTGTTTAGAATTATAAAATGTGTAGGCAGGTGCAGTGAGAGATGGGATTTGAGCATAGACTTTAAGAACAGTCCCGCGTGTTTCCTTTGGGAAATCGCTACAGTCCTAGGCAGAGCAATGTCCCTGCAGCACCAGACTTCTGGGACTACTGGTGGGTACTACTCCATGCATGTTGTCTTTGTTCATTTCTCCCACAACCTCCTCTCCAAGCAAGCTTCCAGCGCTGGTGAATTACAACCTAGGGAGGTAGCCTCTTTGACGAGCTGAGGTTTTCTGATTTGCAAGGTGAAGATCTACCTGGAGGCATAAGCTGCTAGACTGGCACCAAATGGGAGAATGGCCCAGCAGGTCTTCCTAGCTTATCATCCATCTTTCAATTCACCTGCGAGGCTAGACTAGGGCTTCTTCTTCAGGCTTTCCCTACATGTGTTACTGGACAGGAGTCACATGTATTACCTGAATGACAGGAAGGGAAGAGAAAGGGCTCCCATCTTCCGTATGGCTACTCTATCTTCCTTCGGTCATTGGTTCTAGCCGATTCCAGCTTCCTGTAGCACTGGCAGAACGGCACTAATTATACACACTTGAATACACCAGTAGGTGGCCCAGCAGGGCTGTCCCCTCTGAGCTCTGCTGGAGCCCAAACACTCTTGATGGCAGCATTTCCCTTTGGACATCGTCTCTGGTACCTCGGTGATCCCTTTTGGTGCTTCCAGCTCTTGAGAATCTGTCTAATCAATCCCCTATGTCAAATTCTTCCCGTGAAGCACAAAGTGAGATTTTTGTTATCCTGCCTGGACCACGACTGACACATTGAAAGGGAAGTTATCAGAACGAGTGGACCAAATACTTAAAGTACTATCATAGATGCACATATGCATATAAATGTATATATGTGTGTGTGCATATATATTTATCTGTCATGTCTCTGGAATACATTTCTAATACATATTCAATTCTTATTGAATTCTTGCATCTCCTGTCAGCAAAAGGTGATGGAATTTATGGAATATAAGAAGGCAAGTATTTGTTTTTGGAATTTAGTAGGGCATCTGAATAAATGTTTTTAACTGTTTTGTCTTAGTCGAGTATTCGCCTGAAAGTAAAGATCTTAAAAATATCTATAAAAATGTTTAGTTTTATATAGGTTAAGATTTTTCACAATTACAGGTCTCTTTTCTTTAAAGTGTGTGGGGGGCTGGGCGGGGGGCTGTGTTTGATGAAAACTTTCTCAGAAGAAAGTAGAATGTTGCTTGAAAAAAAAATGAAAGGAGACACTTGATGAAGATACACTCTGCATGAATCAGAGGAGAGCTTGGTCTACGTGATTGTAGGTGGCTATTTACACTGGCAGAGTGGAGACACAGATTAGCAAGTGGGCGTTTCTCCAGAGGACCAATTCATTTTTATAAGTTGTAAAAGGCGATCTCGTGACTTCTATATAGAGAACTATACATGCATATATGCATGCACACGCATGTATGCATGAACCCACATTTATATATGTACCTATGCATGTAGTACATATGTGTGTGTGTGTAGGTCTTTTTCTCCCTAAATTGCACATAAAAGTATTATCCCCACATGCGTATTATCCTCCCTTTATTTATGAATTAAATTTGTATGGTGCAGCAAATAGCGGGAAATAACATGAATGCTATTTCCACCTTGACCACAAGCACAAAAGCATAGGACATTGCTACAGGAATGATTATCTGCCAAAGAAATAGAGCTCCCAATGACTATAGGCAGATTACAATGAAATGGCACTTTTCTGACATTTATTGCTAACTGGGTCATTTTCTTACAATTAAGGAGTATCCTAAATATGATGTGTTAGGTGAAAATCATAGCTCATGACGCTAATTCGAGAGACTATGGACTTCATGCGCCTGGGAAGAGCCCTTGAATTGTACCAAATTAAGATAAATGACTAAACTGAAGTCCCTGCTTTCAGGATTTCCACAGCCAATTGCTGTACTTTGATCTGCGGAACAAAGAGGCTCTACCTCCTGCAGCAGAAACCGAAACCTAGTGCAGACCTGAGACGGAAAGGGAGCAACTAAGGTTACTTAATATGAACAAGAGCTCCAAGTGCAAAGGACAAAAATTAAGGACCATTCTTTCCAGTTGGTTTTCGATTGAGAAGAGCGGTATTTGTTTTCAGAGCTGACTGGTCTGCTGCATGCGTAGAGAAACGTAGAGATGTCTGAGATATTGAATAAGCCGTTTAAGCATCAGTTGTGTAAAGTTATTTAAAGAGGCAATCAAAATTACTTCTGCAATCTACAATTCTCTCTCTTCTCTTCCAGTTTTCTCAGGGCATTACTGCCGGAGAGATACACACAGGAATTACGGAACATGGCCATTATACTAGTGACAAGACTTGCAACATCATTGACCCTCTGCAAAGGCACTGATCTAATTGTATACGTGGAAACAACGCAAGTGCCCATCAATGCATGAGTGGATTAATAAAATGTAGTATATGTGTACCACGGAGTTCTACTCAGCTATAAAATAAATGGTGAATTAGCACCTCTTGTGTTATCCTGGATGGGGCTGGAGCCCATTCTTGTAAGTGAAGTACCATAAGAATACAAAAACAAACACCACATGGACTCACCACCAAATTGGTATTAATTGATCAACACTTATGTGCACATATGGAAATAACATTCATTGGAAATCAAGCAGGTGGGAGGGGGAGGAGAGGATGGGTAAATTCACACCTAACAGGCACAATGCACACTGTCTGGGGGATGGGTGTACTTATAACTTTGACTCAAACGGTACAAAAGCAATTTATGTAACCAACATGCTTGCAGCCCCATAATATTCTGAAATTTGAAAAAAGAAAATTTTCCAATTGAAAAGTGGGGAAAAAGTTTTTCCACTTCACAGTATATCCTAAGAATTTCCTATAATATTACATCCTATGCACTCATAATGACTACTTTTAGTGACATCATGGTATCCTTTGAGGGAATCTGTATTTTCTTTAATGATTCCACACTTTAGCTATCTAATAAATAGTGCTTCAATGAGAAAAAATAATTGTCTCTGTGTGGTCTTCAGATATAAGACAACTGAGCTAATTCCCGGGCTGTAGCTTAGAAGACTCACAGCATCTGATAAATAGGAGTGGAAAATAGGAAAGGCTGAATCTAAACAGAGAAGCTTTGTAAAGGCACACCAGGCCAGCAGCCCAGAAACAGAGTGTGTAGTAAAAGTGTGAATTCTTTCATTTTTCTTCACTTTTCACTCCACCTGCCCCAGACCCTTCTTCAGTTGGAGGGTCCCACTCTCCAAGTGCCACCTGCAGATGAGAGCTGGTATGCTTGTGATCTCACTCTATCTCAGAGCCCTGACTTCCTTATTTCACAATGTCACCTTCCAGTGAATGCATACATTTAAAAATTTCACACTTTTAAAAAATTTGAGATTGGACAGATTCTATTAACGATGCTCTCTTTTGTTAGGGTGGGGCTATTTTATAAGCTTTTCTTCAGGTCTGACTTTTATGCACCCTCCGACATTCTCTTTAGCATGGTCAGAGTAAAGTTTCTACACACTGGATGGTTTACACATCTCCAATATTCAGCAAAAGCAGAAATTTTAGCTGACAGGCCTTCAAGTGTTTTGATAGTGATCGCATTATTGGATTAAAAGAAACAAACAAACAAAAAACCCTAGATGTTCAAACAAGGATCTCTTAGTCCTTCATGCAGGAAAAAAAGTAGTAACATTCATCAGGTGTTGGGCAGGTGGGAGGGACGGAGGGGATGGGTATATTCACACCTAACGGGTGTGGTGTGCACCGTCTGGGGATGGATACGCTTGAAGCTCTGACTCGGGTGGGGCAAAGGCAATATATGTAACCTAAACATTAGTACCCCCTGTAATATGCTGAAGTAAAAAACAATTTTAAAAATTAAAAAATTAGTAATTTGTTTTATGACCAACTTTCTATGAGCAACTGTCACCACCATCCATCCACAGAACTTTTTCTACCTTCCCAAACCGAAACTCTGTCCCCATCAAATGCTCACTCCTCATTGCCGGTCCCCAGACCCTGGCCCCCACCCTCCTACTTCCTGTCTCTATGAATCACATTTCTCTGGGGGCCTCATGTAAGTAAAATCAAACAGAATTTGTCCTTTTGTAATTGGCTTGTTTCACTTACCCTTTTGGTTTTTTTTTTTGAGACAGAGTCTTGCTTTGTTGTCCGGGCTAGAGTGAGTGCCATGGCGTCAGCCTAGCTCACAGCAACCTCAAAGTCCTGGGCTTAAGCGATCCTCCTGCCTCAGCCTCCCGAGTAGCTGGGACTACAGGCATGCACCACCAGGCCCGGCTAATTTTTTCTATATATATTTTAGTTGGCCAGATAATTTCGTTCTATTTTTTTAGTAGAGAAGGGGTCTCGCTCTTGCTCAGAACTCTTGGTCTTGGTCTCGAACTCCTGACCTCAAGCGATCCACCCGCCTAGGCCTCCCAGAGTGCTAGGATTACAGGCGTGAGCCACCGCGCCCGGCCTCACTTACCCTAATGTCCCCAAGGTTCATCCATGTTGGAAAATGTGTCAGTATTTTCTTCCTTTTTACGAATGCATAGTATCCCCTCATCTGTTCATGCTTCCAACTTTTGGCTACTGCGAACAGCACTTCCTATACACATGGAAATATCTCTTGGATTCCCTGCTTTCGATTCTTTCAGATATATACTCAGAAGTGGAATTGCTGGATCATATGTTAATTGTGTTTAATTTTTCATACTGTTTTCCACAGTGGTTGCACCATTTTACGTTCCAAACAAAAGCAGACAAGGGTTCCAATTTCTGCACATCTTTGTCGACAGTGGTTATATTCTATCTTTTTGATTGTGCCCATCCTAATGGGTGTGTCATTCTTTCCATTTCTAAAGATATGTATCAATTTTGTTGCAACTGTCCACTGCCTCTCTCCCTGCAGTATGGGGTGTGTATGTGTGTGTGTATTTGGAACTTTCTGTCATACCAAAGGTAAAAAAAAAAAAAAACAGATTCTGGAACATTTATCATATAATCCATGAGACAGCTGACTTCCCCCTCTCCAGCTGTAGACAGAGAGAGTGATAATGTTTAACAATTTTACTCTCATTTCCATGTGGACCAGATCCATCTTTGAGGGGAGAAGTCCAGAACAGATTAGAAATAATTCACATGTTTCTTTGTCTGGGTAGCCGCTTGTTCTTCCTGCCAAGTTGTTATAGAAGTTTCTAGCCTAGAGCCTTCTTCGCTCAAGCAATTCAGAGCAGCTGGATAAACTTGTATCCCGTGAGGACAGATGTCATTAGAAATGCAAGGGCTTTCATCTAAACCTGGCTCTCATTCATTCTTTCATCAAATATTTAGTGACTTTCTACAACATTTCAGTGGCTAGGCATAAAGATAAGAGTGTCTAGCTGTGGAGCGGAATTAGAGCGAGACCCCACACCCCTCCGGTGGGTGTGCGAATACTGTCTTTTATCCCTTCAAACCCAAGAGACAGCTGTGTCCCCGACAGGTAAGACGCAGTGGAAATTAAAGGGCAACCCTAATTTATAAGTACCGCACGCAAAACTCAAGTACAAAGCTAGCTGACTTGGAGAAAAAGGATTTGATGAGAGATCTGAGGGAGAACTTTCATTCCCTGCTTGGGTGAAATACTGAGACCAGTCAACTCTGGCACACCAATGGTGAGAAAGACAGAAAACCGGTAACGTGAAGGTGCTATGGCCTCTCCCAGGTGGTGGGTTCCCAGGCTCAGCTACAAGGAACAATTTCTCAGCTTCTCACTCATCTCCTGGGCAGCTGGTTCTTGAAAGGATTCAGGAAACAGATGATAAAATGTCTCATACAGTAAAATTGAGCATGTACACACGACCCCAGGATTTACGGCTCCCTTAAAGGAGAAACCTCACAGCCGGCATTTAAATCACTCACACATCTTCCAGCCTTCCTACCAGATATATAACCTATTTCTTTGAACTTTTTTTTAAATCGTACCTGCAAGCAGTATTTGTAATTTTTGTGGATTTAATTTGCATTTTTGATAACCAGTGATTTTAAGCATCTTTTCATATCCTTAGACACAGGTATGTCCCTAAAACAGCTAGCAGAATATCAGAGGAATATAATGGGTTCGACATGTGTATGTCACATTTTACTGTGTCATAGTTAACTTTTTGGGCAAATTTAAAAAAAAAAAAACCATGCCTGTGTGAATATTTACAAGAACTCTATCATCCCCCCTCACAGAAATAATCATTATCTAACATGTGAACAGCCTAGCATTTTTAATAATTGTACTAAATGTGAACATATCCATAAAAAATTTAGATTTTATGATTTTAAAATGAATAAAATTATGCATTTTCTTATGCAGACTCTTCTTCAACTTAATTATAGATTTTTGAGAAATACTCATATTGATTCATGTAGACATGGTTTCTATTTTTAAAATAGCCATTCACTATTGTATTATGACCATGCTTCATACAATGTCAACTCTGTTACTGGTAGATATTTTGGTTATTTTAATTGTATGTGTGATAATTTTGGTCTTATTTGTATTTTTTTTAATGCAATGCTACAACAAATATCCTAACCAATTTCTCCTTGAGGCGATAGCTAGATGGTCTCAGGGAAGATATTAAAAGGAGAAATAAAAGATTAAGAGGTTTATATTCATTTTCAACCTAATAGAAAATGACAAGATTTTTTTTAATTACGAAATTCCATGACCCCTCAGAAATAAATCAGGATTCCCAACTCCCCACAAATTTGCCAACATCCAGGATTGTGAGATGTTTATTCTTGACACACTGCCATGTACAAAATAAAAAATTGCTTTTATTTTAATTTGCAATTTTCTAAGGTAGCAGTGACTTTGACAATCTTGTCATTTGTTTATTCATGATTCTGTTTTCTCGGGTGAAAAAAGAAATTTATATATTTTGCTTAATGTTCTGTGGCAAAAATTGGATTCACTATAAAAATATAGACAAGTGTCTGTGTATGCTTGTTGTAAATGTATCAATGTGCTGCCTGTCATGTAGGTTGCAAATAGATTGCTGAAAGGTGAATTCTGCCATTGCATTATGTCTTTGGTGTCACACCGACAATAAACTACTATTCACAATAATTTATTGACGCTTTGCTTTAAATTGATATACAATAAAAAATTACATAAATAAATTTATATATAATAAAACACCGAATATGTAACTGGAAGAGTTGGAAGACTAAAACCGCCCGGCAGTACTATGAGGAAACAACCCCAGGTGTAACGTGTCCCTCACTTCACTAACAAACCATCCATACGACGTCGTTTCTATCTCCTCTGTCGCTTACCACCCATTCCATAAAATCTCGCTTGCAACTTCATTTTCATTTTATTTATTTTTTTCTGGGATGAAATTTTTCTTTTAGTTTTTTTTTCTCCTTGTTGAATTCAACGTGTTCTACTTCTTTGTGGTTTTTACGCACAATACTGTGGTGTGCTTTCTTTGGATTTTCTCAGTGTCTCAGGCAATGCTTAGAACCAGGTTTAGAGCTATAAGCCACAGGGCCGAACTCTACAATGGTTGTTGTGCATTTCCATCTTTGCAGACTTCCAAATGCACTTTGGAGAATACTACACTAACGGGCTTTCAAAGGGTGCAGGTCTCTATGTAATTTATTTTCTCTGCTTTTTAGTACCCTTCAGTTAAAGGCAGACTACCTATGTCTTTTTTTGCAGTTTTATTTATTTATTCTTTTTTTAAAATTTTTGTTTTTAAGCATTATGGGTACATAATGGCAGATTATTTGTCTTCCACCACCCTGTATCTACCTGAATTCATTTCCAGCTATATAGAAGCCTTCAAATGATACTTACAGAGTCTTGTTTTAGGCTGTTGCACTTTTTCCTGTGGCTGCTATAACAAATTTCCACCAATTTAGTTGCTCTGAACATTGTTCATTTATGAGCTTGCAGTTCTGTGGGTCAGAAGTCCAACACGGGTCTCTCCAGGCAAAAATCAATGCCTTGGCAGGCTGTGTTCTTTTCTGGAGGCTCGTGAAAAGAATCTGTTTCCCATGTAACTCAGGTTGTTGGTAGAATTCGGGTTCCTTGCAATTGTAGGGGCTGTTATAAAATAACGGCTCATATACAAACCCCGTGGGGCTGGTGATCATATCCATTCTGACTGTGGCTTTGTTGCTTAGGAAGCTGGACAAAACGTGTTTACTTCTAGAGGATGAACAATGGTACCTAAAGAAGCTGACACGTGGGCAAACAGTGAAATTCTACACTAGCAAAGGATATCTAATCCCAGTTAAAATTTATCAACAGTGCTAAATGCAGTCTTTATATTTTTTGAATTGAAAATCCACTTATTAAATAAGGAGATACATAATATCTTATGAAAAGTTGAATCCAGATGTTTGACAGGAACAAATGGCAGGGGGTGAATTATCTCAGTCTGAAGGAGCCACAGTTATTTTTAAAATACAGACTGTCACAATTCTTCTAATTGAGCACCGTTCAACATTCACAGACTCAACAGAAACAAACGTTTACAAAGTGCACCCTCTCTGTATGTTATCTTCATAGACAATATCTGTTAATTCTGTGCCTGTAATGTTCCTGGAGTCACTCCTAGCTCTGTAATATTTTTTCTACTTCCAGTAAGGCTGCTTCCTCTGTTTTTTTTTAGTTATTATTTATTAATTTCAGCTCATTATGGGGGTACAAAAGTTCAGGTTATATATATTGCCCATGCCCCCCTATCCCCCCGAGTCTGAGCTTCAAGCGTGTCCATTCCCCAGACAGTGCACATCACACTCATCAAGTAGGTATACACCCATCCCCACCCCCCAGCCCCCACCTCTGTCCGATACCCAATTGATGTTATTCCCAAATGTGCATTTAGGTGATGATCAGGGAAACCAGTTTGCTGGTGAGTGCATGTGGTGCTTATGTTTCCATTCTTGGGATACTTCACTTAATAGAATGGGTTCCAACTCTCTCCAGGAGAACCAAAGAGATGCCATATCACCGTTATTTCTTACAGCTGAGTAATATTCCATGGCATACATATACCACATTTAATTATTGAATATGCCCTCAAGGACCCTGGATCTCTGCCTGCCCTACTGCTGCAGTCGGTTCCTCTTCTTTTACTGGACAAAATTATATTAAGACAGACAGATGACAGATATCTGGACAGATAGTAAACATATAGATAAGTGATTGATGCATAGATGGCTGATAGCAAAAGAGATATAGATAGGAGGAGGATACATGGAAGATAGATAATATATATAACCCTTTTGACACGTAATGTAATATTTAAAGATTCCAAGCATTAGGACATGGACGGACACATGTAAGGGACGGGTGGCCCTTATTCTGCACGTCATAGGCTAACAGGGAAGTCAGAGAAACATCTTTCTGGACACTGAGCGTTTCGGATCTGACCATGTGGATCACCTCCCTGGCAGGCAGTGGTGGTGTTGGCATGCAGAAAGTCATTGCAAGCTAATTTGTAAACTAGAATTGATGGAGTAAGTGATTTGGGAGAGTCAGGACATGTTTTCTTCAAAGTCGTGAGTATCTCATCTTCACTTTGAAAGGGAAGACAAGGAAAGGAACATCGCACCCCTTAAGTGAGTTTGTGTCTTTAAAAAAAAGGTAGGCAGGACAGGCATGGTTGCTCACTCCTGTAATCCCAAGCACTCTGGGAGGCCGAGGTGGGAGTATCGCTAGAGGTCAGGAGTTAGAGACCAGCCTGAGTAAGAGAGAGACCCTGTCTCTACAAAAAATAGAAAAATTAGCCAGGTGTGGTGGTGTGCACCTGTAGCTCCAGCTGCTTGGGAGTCTGAGGGAGAAGGATGGCTTGAGCCCAGGAGTTGGAGTTTGCAGTGAGCTACGATGACGCATGGCACTCCACCCAGAGTGACAGAGCAAGACTCTGTCTCAAGGGGGAAAAAAAGTAGGCAGAAATGCACACTGGAATCATTCTTCAGGCACCCAAGGAAAGGAAGATCATTTGACTATTCCCTAAAGGAGAAAAAACTGGGGAATAAAACTGGAACATATTGAAAATTTGCTCGAGATACGCATTAAAATTAAAGATAGAGGGAAGGTGTATGTCCTTAGTTTTTATGAGAGATTTCTAAACCTGCCTTCCTCCCTAAACACACACACTAATCAAGGCTGACAAGGAGGAAGACAATGATTCTCAAGATAATTACCTGCCTTCTGAAAGCTACTGGGCCAAACATCAAGTCCTTTGACTGAAACACTTGTCTTCAACCACCTCTACCCAGTCATTGCAAATCTTTCACTATACTAGAATCCTGTGCTATGTTTTGCACCTTTATTTGCAAACTAATCTTGCATACATACATTTGGATATCACATAAATATGTTTAATATGTTTTATCCAAAATGAATCTAAAATTATCCAAAGAATTCCAAAAGTATAGGAAGAGCATTGTGATTTATCCAAATTTTATGATACTCTTCTTTCTGTATTTCTCAGCACATGCTAGCATCCCAAATGAATCTGGGTTCATCTCAGATTCATCTATTTTGCCTTAAGTGAGGTTGTATATGACCTCTGTCCCTTCAAAAGCTCATAGGACAGGTGACTTAAATGACACATTATAAGCATTTATTGAAAGAATGGCCAGGGCTTAGCTGTGCTCTTGGAACTTAAAAGATGAACAGTAGTTTTTTGTTGACTACATTCATAAATGAAGTAATAATTTTATTAACTCTGAACAGTAGGATGACTGTCCTTCCAGGGGATGGTAGTTTCTGGACATTAAGCTAATGGCTTTATTTTATGGATATACAAGGTTATTTTTATTTTCAGAATCTTCTGAATTGAGGACAAATTGGTTCTACCTAGGTTGGCCCATCATCCTTGTTTAGGACATCTCTGGATTTGGGCAAATGTCCCACACGATAATTACTGTTCTCTTCTACCCATATACTAGTCCGAGTTTGAGTGATAATTGGGTAGTCCATCTAATTATACTTCAAAAGGAGGAACTTTACTCTGAATATTGCATTGAATTTGCAGCATCAGTGCATGGATTGGAAAGGAAAGAGAATTAGGACTGCTTGCATAGAAACTCACGTGTAACCTTGAACTTTAAAAAATGCCATAAAAACAATTTGATACAGATTATAAATCAGACTTCTTTACCAAGAATTATCTTCTGTGCAACATATACTTATTCTAATGCAGCCTTATTTTCCCTTTAGAGTATCATTTAAAGATTAATGGAATTCAATTTTATTGCATTTATCTTTGCAGTAAGTCAGCCATTTTATGGTCTGAGCTGAGTTTTCAAAAACTATTCAGAATGGCAAGACCATTACTACTTTGCCATGGGTGTATTTCTGAGAGAGAATTTCTGTATCTGGCATTTGGAATATATTTTTTAAAAGTAATTGTTTTGCCTTGGGAGTAAGGAAGTGTTTAATGTTACTCTATTAACTGTATTAGAGACTCAGTGAGTGGTAAAAATTGCTGTTCCTTCTTAAATTCATTGCTTTCATCAAACCATGAGCTCCTAGGAAAATGTCATATAAACCTAGTGGCATTAGAGTTAACTATTCCTAAAAAATCATTCTGATTTTTTTTTCCTTGAAAATATTCTACAAATATGAATGATTTACCAAAATGCCTTAGAGTAATTTTATAAAATTAACAATTGTGGTATTTAAATTGGAGAGTAAGATATATTTAATAAGTTGGATTTTATTAAGTAGTTCTGAATCCTGGTAAAAAGTTATAGCTCGAAAAGAACAATTTTATTTCTTGTTGATGTTTGCTCTTCAAGGATGAGTATGATAAATGTTGAATCAAATTCCAATACTGTTGATGTTTTCTGGCTACCTCTTGGGCTTTTGAATTTCATTTATTCCGTTGGAAACCCAGGTGTGCATTTAAGAAATATTTATTCTGCACCTACGCTGTTGTCAAGAACCAGTAAGGTGCTGGGAACACAGCAATACTGCCTTTTGGAGCTGAAATTCACGTGGGAAGACAGGCAATAAATGATAAACACGTGCTATCATATCAAGTTTTCATAGTGTAGGGACTATAATAAAACAACTATGGGCTTAAGCAAAGGTCAGCAAATTGCAGCCCAAGGGCCAAACACGGCTCTCCACCTGTTTTTGTAAATAAAGTTTTATGAGAATACAGTAACACTCAATCATGTATGTATTGTCTTTGGATATTTTTGCACTAAGACAGCAGAGTTAAGCATATGTGACAGAAAACACCTAACCCACTTGTCCTAAAATAGCTGCTATGTGACCATTTGTAGAAACAGACGCAGACCCTCAGCATAGAGATTTATGGAAACTTCCATTTTATTGCATGGTAAACAGAGGGGCTCTAGGAGCCTGTGAATTTTCAGCAGCAAAGTCTACCATTAAGTGGGAGAGAAATCCATGGATATATTTGGGGGAAGATATTTTCCTGCCCTGAAAATAACCAATATGTGATTTGCTTTGAGAATCAAAAGAATAAAAATAATAACAATACTAATACAATAATAATATAAGGCATAACTCAGGCTACTGGATATTAAAATGTAATGTATGTCAGAGATAGGGTGTCTACATTTTATTTCTTAGTTAAGGGGATAGTCATGAGTTTTTTTCTTTAACTTTTTTTTTTAATTTTGAAATAATCTCAAAGAAGTTGGAAAAATAGTACAAGCAGTCCCATATAATGTTTTATCCGGCCCTTCACCAATGGTGACAGCTCAAATAGCCAGAGTACGTTATCAAAGCAGGAAATTGGCATGGGTACAATCCCAGTAATGAGACAACAGACCTTGTTCAGTTTTCATCATTTCTTACAGTCCCACACTAAAGTGTTTTTGTTACTAGATATAGCATGTGCGCTTTTAGATCATCAAGAACTGAAACCAAATTCCTAAAGCTTCCAGAAAGAAAACAAACATCACATATATTTCAGCTTCTGTCAAGACACAACCCAAAGCAGAGACCTTCCCCTGTTCAATGTAGCTTTTTTCAATGACAAGATAAAGGGACAATAGGAAAGAACATGCCAACATTTGAATATCCATGTGTCTCAGAATCTCAGACCAACAGCACCCAGTTGGGCTTTTATTTGAGGGAGTAAAAATGACTATTACTGATGACAAGAGCTATATTCCAATAGGCTTTAGTGGTATTCAGTAAAGTCCTGGAGAGAGGAAATCGAAGGTGAAATTGAGGTTAAAATCAATTTTTAATTTGCATGAAGACTGAATTGTCTTGAAAGCTTAAAGTACATAAGTAAGTGATGATGGGAAAGAAAATAAAATTAAATCGCTACCTTCAAGTGCAAGAGAGTGTCTGTCACCCCATGTTGAACATACTCTTGGAACAAATGCCCCGAAACTTCCTGAGGCATGGTTTGAGAAAGAATGCGTGGAAATCCAAAGCCAGTTCAAAACACTGACATATCTTAAACACACTCATACTATAGTGCAGTAACGTATCTAACTAATGTCAATTGTTTTAGCTGTGACCCCATCAAAATGTGCTCATTTCAAGTTTTCAGCAGGAATGGGCATCCTTCCTTACGTAAAGATTACCTCGAAGATAATTAAAGATTATATTTAATTAAAGATTAGCTTACCTTAAAGATTCAACACCTCAGTCAAATCTTTTGAGGGTACAGAAGTCTTCCTATTTTGTAATTTTAACCAAAGTGAATGAGCATTTTAACTTTTTCCAGACACAGACAGACAAAAATTAGACATTCGCATAGAATTGTGTTGTGATTAAAACGCCTAACTCCTCTCTGGGAGGCTGACGTCCAATTGAACTGATGTTTAATTAAAATATATTCCTGAAAGAAGGAAAGCTACGTGGCTGAAACGAGGTCATTGTGCTCCCACGATGACGCCAGCGCTGGTGTTACTTAAGAAAGACCTGCAGCAAGATTGACATGGACATAACAATGGCAAAGTCAGGCAAAAAATGAGATCTTTTTGAAATCATTCATGACCTAACTCATATACAAAGATTTAATGGGAAAAAAATTATATCTAATCACTCAAAAAGTATATTAATTTTGCACCTAAAGTGCTAAGAAGGGCACACACAAATGAATGTGCAAAAAGAGGTTTTTACTATTATTTTTGTGCTGTTACTGCTACAAACTGCTTGTGATTTTTAAAAACACGTGATAGGAAAAAATAAGGTTTCTGTGAAAAGTAGCTAAAAATATAGTTTGTTCATGTTCTTGAGATGTCTATAGATATTGTGTCCCTTGGGAGAGGCTCAAAGAATAAGCATATTCTATGCCTCTCTCTTAAAGAGTGCATTGAGAGCCACACCTTCCCAACAGAGGCCTGACTTGCTTTTGTTTGCACAGAAATTCTACGCAGGAAAGAGACCACGAACAGGCTTTCCTAGTTTCAAAGCAAGATACCATTTTTATTCCATAACTGGTGTCACTTTTTTAAATGTTTTAATTATACCAATTTTTTTTTGCAATTTTTGCTTAAAAAGTAACACCAATTCAATATAGAAAGGTGTGAAAAGGAGATAAGAAAATTAAGCAAATCAATTGCATCTCTAGGAGATAGAAACACCATTCACACACACACACACACACACACACACACACATGCATGCACACTAACTATACTTATACTTGGTTCTCAGGTGAGGTGTTTAAGATGTACCATCTTGGATTCCAACAGATGGCCGTGTACAGAAATAAGGAAAATATTTCATTTCCCATGCAACATGTCTCCAAGTCATGGTAGATCCTTGGAATCCCAACCTTGAGAATGAGTTAGTTGGAAGGATCCCAGTCGCCCTCATGGGTAAACGCCAACGAGATGAACTGATCCTCCTGCCATGTCTGCACATATATTTTCATGCTTTTTTATTTACTTTTTATTAACTGATTTTAAATGTCTATCTTTCACTGGTTAACTTTCCATCGCATTTCTCTTTTTTTTTTTATTTCAGCATATTATGGGGGTACAAATGTTTAGGTACATAAATAGCCTTTGCTCCACCAGTGTCAAGGTTACAAGAGTGTTCATCCCCCAGATGGTGCATACGGCACCCATTAGTGTGACTGTACCCATCCCCTTCTTCCCCTCCCACCTGCCCAACACCCAATGAATATTACTACTATATATGCACATAGTTTTGGTCAATTAATACCAATTTGATGGTGAGTACATGCAGTGCTTGTTTTTCCATTTCTCTACCAAATACCATTTACTTATTTTTTGGCATATTTTCTGTGTTCATGTGTGTGTGAAATGTTAAAATTGTACTTTCCATCATTTTGATTGTCTTCCAAATATATATTATATATATAACATATATATATAATATATTTCCTTCTTACTTGTTCAGAAGATTTTGTAGTTTTTTGGGTATTTTTCTTAACTCAGTATCTTATGTTTTGGCTTTCCTTGACTAACCATCCATTTTACTTTATTTTATATAGCTTATATTTTACTATACTACCTCCTTAAGGTATAAATATTGATCAATGAATGTCAGGTAAAAAAAAAATCAGAGTTTACTTTTCTCATTTTGCCTGGTTCACAGCAATACAACTTTAATAAATACTCCACAGTCTAGAAAGGAAAAACTTTAATTTGCACATATCTGGATGCCTGGAAGAACTTTTCAAGTGTATAAAGTTGCCTGTGTATATTGGAGCTGCTGAAATTCTCTCTCTCTCTCTGTCTCTCTCCTGTTTTCTCCCGTTTTCTCTCCAACATGGTCACATAGACAATCACACATGTATCACCTCAAGGGGAGCACTATATGGCATTGACATGCTTTAACCGGGAAGTTCCAGAATAATTAGCCAGTGGTAGAACTGTACCAAAGTGACCTGCCCAGTCCTGCGGATTTTGTGGCCCTGGGAAAAGTGTGTGGTCCTGTTTTCTGGCTTGGCCCGCTGTCTGTGCAGGAATACTTTGTGAGTGGTCACGACTGGCTCTAGTTTCCATCTTATCTAACTGGAAGTGACACTCTCACAAGAGCAATGTATTATTCAGAAACAGGCAAGTAAACTTTGATTGAGTCTCAGCTCCATCAAGATAGAGTTTTAAACTACATGTTAAAGATTGGTTTAATAATGACTTTTAGGCAAAATTGGTTCATTAACCTTCATAGACATCAAAATTCAGATGAAATTCAAGGCACTCTTAGGATACAGTAAAACAGAATATTGCTATTTTCTCATTGTTTAAAACAATGCTTGCATAGACAATGCATAAAATAAATATTTGTTAAATCAACATTTAGAGGGCTAATTAGCTACTTGACATAGTATGCTTGTTTTTATAAATATCAGAAAAATCAATTTTGTTATACAAATTATAACCACAAACCTATTTCAAAAAATTTTAACTTTAACTCAGCATTTTCCTTTAAAGCAACACTATTTTGTATGATAAGGGAGATTGCTCTTTTGTTTATTACAAAGTCCTAGATCTTTTTTCTTTTTCTATGTAGCTATGTTATTAACGAGATAAAAAGTAACTATTATAATTAACCAAATATGTGTAAGATCGCCACAAATTCCATATTTATTTGAAGATTATTGGCATGATTCTTTTGGATGGTGGATGAATAACATTTGTGAATTCATAGATTAGAATTTCTACATGTACATTTTCCAAGCATATTGATTTATATTATAAATTTCATGAAATTGGATAATGATTCAATGTTAGTGGCTATTGCCCTAATGGATGCCTGTTTTGGATATTTTAATGATCTGTAATGAAAAAAGTAGACAAAATTTAGAATGGTTGACAAATGTGAAAAAAACATGTGAGAAGATGAGGATTATAGTTCAGAGGCTGTATGACCTTCAGAGAATCCCTGTAAATGTTTGGTTCAACTTCACCTTGAGTAAACTAAGGAAATTGAGTATGTAATTTCTATGATCCCTTTTGAGATTTTGGACCCAGTCATTGTTTTTTAAATAATGTGATTAAAGGCAAGGTTCATTTTCTGTCAATTATTTTTAACTTTTTTCAAATGCATCTTTAAAGTAACTAGCAGGTAGAAACGCAGCAATGTGAAATATCTCAATCAGTAAAATGAATTTTGGCTTATTTAAATAGTTACCTATATGAATGTTTTCATGGACTATGATGGTCTATGAAGATCTTAATACTAGATAGTTTACTTCCAAGCCAAAGAAAATTGGAATGTCAACAGCAAAAACACGCAGTGGTTCCTCATTTCTGAATATTCACCTTAGCAACATATTGCCAATAAGTAGATCATTTTCAATCCCCCTTTCCAGCTCACCAAGGCCGTATTTTCCTCCACTGGTAGCTACAAATTGATGTAGAGATGAATAAAATGTGAAGAATCAAAAGTTACGAGCTAAAACTATCTTTGTAGACGACCATTAACATTGCTATTTGCAAAAATAATACTAAGGAACAGAAAAGCCTTAGATGAGAAGGGTTTCATTGGTTAATCATTGGCTTATTTATTTTGGTATCATGCACCCAGCCGCTATCAGCCTTATTTGTCTTGTGCCTTCCAGTGGAAAGTATCAGAGCAGACAGTGAGAAGTCAGCATAAAATCTGTGTTAAAAAGAATTAGTCTTGAATACATCCAGTTTAAATTTTAGGTTTATTGCTCGAGGTCTAGGAATAACTTGTTTACCTACTTGAAGATTTCCAGTGGAAGGAAGGGAAGACAAAGAGATACAAATCACATTGACTCGACACATTTAATCAACTTGTGGACACATTTATTTAAAGTTCTGGTGAAGAAGAGCCTTCACCTTATTCAAGGTTGTATCTTCCATAGCAAGAAACATGGTTGGTATTTAGCAGCCAATAGGTATTTGCTGAAAAGTTGACGACTTTCGGGTATTAAACGTATAACTGACCTCATTGTCCTCCTCTGAGGGACATGATACATTTTCATCCTCAATTGGGTGGTACCTGAAGGACACAGCAGCATTTTTTTTCTTGCCCATGTTATTAACTAATTAAATGAGTGAAGGCACTCTTGAAGCAGCACATGCAACATTTAATTACTGTCATTAATCATACTCTAGTAATTGCAAGTGTATTTAATAAACCTCAGACACCAATCCCCGCCACCCCAACTATGCTAAACAGAGCAGCTCTGTGGTTTAGATTACAAAGTTTGAAGACCATGACCAACAAAAAAAAAAAAAAAAGAAGAAGAAAAATCTCCAGTATTCTCCCATTTGTCCAGGATGTTACAGAGCTGAATGCAGAGAAAAATCCCTGGATCTGCACTTCCACGAATACAATTGCTTTCCCGCCGAGATCTGTCCCATTACGACATGTGATGGATTCCGGTGCTAAATGTCGGGGCACAGAGGTGGTTCTCATGGTGAATGGCTCAGGTTGAAGCCTAATCTACTGGGGGAATTGTTTCTGACACAAAAACATACATACTTGGTTTCCTTTTGACTTCAAATTTCAGATTTTCAAACTCGCTCCTTTGAAGGAGAAATTTAGATTCCATCTGTACCAGCTGCTGCAGGAAAAAGGGTACTTTTCCCTTGAAGCTGATTAGAAGTGTCATTTTTTTCTCTGAGGAATATGTTAAATTTCTGTCAAGTAGAGTCACCCCATTCAATCCATTATCCCTGCAGATTTTCTCGTAGACAGGTGTGTGTGTGTGTGTGTGTGTGTGTGTGTGTGTGGTCTCCGCAGTGTGGAAAAGCAAAAGATTTCATTACAGAATCCAGAGACTTCATGGTAATGTTTTTATGTAAAATGTGACATGTTTCATCAAAAACTGCATGCCTACCATCATATAGGAGGGATTTCCAGGAAGTGCCAAACAAGGAACTAATAATCTGTAATTTAAAAATCCTTTTTTTGTAAATATTTGTGTAGGCTGCAATTACCACAGCCATAAATTGCTTCATGAGACAAAATAAACTCGTGTCCTTAAATTCTCTCCCCTAAAAGGAAAATTTTTAAAGAGACAGTGTTGCCGAAGATGTCTTTTAAAAATCAGAATACTGTTAAGCCAAT
This sequence comes from Eulemur rufifrons, assembly GCF_041146395.1. Taxonomy (NCBI): domain Eukaryota; kingdom Metazoa; phylum Chordata; class Mammalia; order Primates; family Lemuridae; genus Eulemur; species Eulemur rufifrons. Next base: position 141,592,923 of record NC_091012.1, read on the forward strand.
CAGGGCAGAGAAAAGAAGAAGAAAATGACATTTTTGCTCCAATTTTATATTTAGCGTACACCATTGAAATGTGTCTATTTTATTTTTACTTGTTTATACTGGGAATGCTATTTATTCCCAATGATGTTTTAAACCTACTTGGATATCTTGAGAAGGAAAATTTCTTAGGTAAAATTGAAATTTTTTTTTTTCATACTCACAGTATTGTTTTTGGTATGGCTTGAGCAATACATTAAAGTCATTTCTTTACATTGGATTAATTCACACCTTTCCTTGTCTTTGCATTACACCATTTATTGGAAAATTAACTGCTTATAGAAGAATCTTGACTATGCTATACTCCAGGGTCAATTTCTGAGACCAATACTGTCCAGTAAAAATTTCTGAGCTTAAAGGTCTATCCTATGCGTGTGCTGTCCAATATAGTAGTCACCAGCCGTGTGTGGCTACCAAGCACTTGAAATGTGGAGAGTGTAATTTACACACTGAATTGATAATTGTTATTCATTTTATTTATTTTAATTTTTTTAATTTAAAAAATTTTTTAAATATGTTTAGGGGATACAAGTCAAATGACATTACATGTATATAATTGTATACTGGTAGAGCGTAGGTTTTTTCTGTACCCAGTTAATTTTAGTTAATTTAAATTTAAATATTCCCATATGACTAATGGGTACACCATTGGGCAGACCAAGTCTTCCCAAAACCTTTCACCATTTCCTTATTCAATGCTTTCCTTTTATTAGAAACATCCTCATTCACTACTTCACCTACCCAAATGGAATTCATCCTTCAAGATTCCTCAGGGGACATCAATCTGCTTTTTCCTTTATAATCCCAAACATTGTCTCCCTCCATCCTTTGAGCCTCCTAGATATTTTATTTATATTACTTTTTTTCCCTGTCTTACATATATCTTATATCCTCTTTTCCCTTCTGTAAGTTGGTTTAGGAAAGAAGGATGTGGGTGCAGATGATATTTGTGTCCCTGAAATTAGTTGGAAAAATACATAATTAAATTTCAATGATTAAGGCATAGGATTCTTGGTGAGACTGTCAGGGTTAAGATAATAGAACCACCACTTACAAGCCAGATGAAAATTAAATGTTGTAAGACTCAATTTTCTGACCTATCAATTGAAATAACACTAATAGCACAATAGCGGGTAGGTAGTGGTGAATGAACAGGAGTAACTTCATGACCATTTAGGTTTATTTCTATATAAAAACTAAGTAAATAAAAGCAATGTTGAACATTGATTGTGATACTACCCCTAATGGATCCAAATGTAGAAGGCAGACTTACTTGAATGCATTAAAGAAGGCATAATTATAAAATGTACCATAATGGTTCATGCCATAATATATTGCCACAGATCTCAACAATGTTACTGTATTAGCTTAGGGACAACTTCCATCTTTGCACTTGATTATTAGAAGTAAGCAACCACTTTTGTGTGTGCGTGTGTGTGAGTGTGTGTGTGACTGACAAAAAAGTCCTAACGCTGTAAATGTCAGTATGCATATACTTAACCAGTACGTGGCAGCAAGCAAAGTAAACATGTATTCAACCATCCAGTTCAGCCCTGAGCTGGATAAAGCAACAAACACATCACAAACTATAGGGAAAAATAAAAGAGCTCACTTAAGTTGACATCAAAATTTACCCCTTTGCTCAGAACAGCTTAATGTTTTGAGTCTCTAAAATCCTCTATGATGATCCTATAATTAAAGCTATTGTACCAAAAATGGATAATATGGCTAGGTTTCAGAGATTGTCACGGAACACGGCTGTGTCTATTCCCTTGTTAGCTAGAATAGTGGGTTTGATTTTCACTGCTAGAATACTGCTTACAGAATTGAGCAATGATTGTCGAAACATTCATAAGTATTCCCCAAACTAAAAGTATGTAGCATTGTTATTGGGTTATATTATGCAGGCAAAATAGGTTTTTTAGAATCATATGTGTTGGTTATAGCTTTGAGCGACTATCTCATTATGCAGCCAGATAGCTTTTCTGTGGTTATATTTCAGTTCTTTTTTGCATTTGGAGCGAAAATATTAAGAAAATATAACAAAAAGACATACATGCAATGAACATTTCTGTATTATAATACAAAACGATGCATGATGAATAAGTAGGAATTTTATCATCCTTTTTAGATTGTTCAAAGTCAGTGTCTGAGTTTATCAGTAATTGAGATGCCTAATATTGTATAGCTGAAGACCAATACATTTAAATGTGGCCAAAAATAAAGAGGTAGGAAGAACAAATCATAAACAAACCAGAAGAGAGAATTTATGTAGGTCGAAGGCAATTACCTGAATGTTTGCTTCCTTTTTTTTTTTAATAAAAATAGACAATGTCCTTGGAGCATTTATTAAGAGACTAAGAAATAAAAGTTAGCTTAGAAAACTTGCTGAATGAAAACAATTTAGTAAATTGAATTGGAGATTTCCAAAGCCAAATATGGTACACAGATGATTCTAATTTGAGTGTCTCACTTCCCCAATCTAAGAGAACCACATTATTTTCTGCTAGAATCGGATAATGTAAGGACAGAGAGGGACCGTATGGATTGACAATCCCAGCATTTCTCTGTCTCTGTTTGATCCCTGTGTGATGTTAACATTCTTAGCAAAGCTACGATCTTCTCACCAGAAACATTCACACATGCACATACGAAGGCTGTCCGCAAAGTATTGTAGCTGGATACTTTCTGTACGGCCCTAGTTGGTATATGTCCAGGGATCCCTTTGAAGACAATCCAAGCAATGGCATCAACACCAGAAAGTCAACCCACCTACCAATTTTAGAAACCAGGAATCCAAATGTCAGGAAAACGAACAAGATACCAACCGACAATCCGCGACCATGCCAGAATTTGGGTTCGACTGCCTACACTCTAATGAAGTCTTTCCTGTGTACTCTACTGTCTCCTTTTATTATAGAGTGTGTTTTAAATAATAATTTTGGAAATATTCTCATGGTAAGACACACATGCTGTAGAAGAGGTCTCTTCTCCCTTCTCTTCTCTCTTCCCTGCATTTCGCCAGTCATGCATCTTTGCCTTGTGGCGTAAGAGATGGATCCCTGCAATTTGAAGGTTTCTTTCTTTTTTTTTTTTTTTTTTTTTTGCTTTTACACTTACAGTTGTTTGGAAGAATAAGCATACTCTGTTGTACAGCTCTGTTGAGCATATGGGTGTCCTGTAGCTGCCTTTCTCCTTTTCGATGTTCAGTATTCTTTTTGGAGAAAATACCAGGAACTAGACTGACAATTGCCAGTGTCTCTCCACCTCTCTTTGGTAGAAAGTGAATTCAGTTGTTGTTGCTTCTTGTACTGTGTTATTAGGGATTATGCTTCTTAATTACCCAAGCTTTCAAATTCATGTTTTATTTGGATGCCATTTTCTTTTTATGTGTCCTGTAAGCGAAGTAGGTATTGATTGTTACCTGTGTTTTATTGATATATTAAAGAGTAGATCCTCTAAAGGAGGGCTTATTGTTGTAAGTTCAAAGGTATTAATATCTTTGTTTTCTTTATTGCGTCTTAAATGCAATATTTGGTTTATTGAAACATATCTAGGACTTATTTAATAAAGCCAAAGCAAATATTTAAATAACTCCTGTGGAATCTATGTATCTATCAATCATCTATCCATCCATCCATCTTCACGGATATAGACATGGATACAAAGGCAAACTGATTATTTGTATTATCCACTTTATCTATATTCTTAATTTTGCATTAGATCTGCTCCAATCTGAATGAGGTTTCTTATAGTGTCTGACTACAATGGTATTGTTATCAATTTCTGATTATTTCTGAAGTACATTTAACTGTGATGTTGATAATACACACAGATTTATCACACATCGGAAATTGCATCTTCCCTCATTAAAAGTTGTCCTCTTGTTTTCGATTACTGTGCTTAACATATAATTCCACCATATAGGATAATAAAATGACCTTTATTATATTTTTATTTGCATTTGGCTGCTATTTTTTTGCCCATCACTTTTAATATTTAGCCTTCATTTATATCTATGTTTTAAGTATGTTCCTGCTAAATAATTTAAATAATTTCACTAATTTTAAAATTAAAGACATATACTTTCCATTTTAACAGGAAATTTATGTTCAATGTGACAAGACAACAAACGTGTTTTACTTGATTTCCTCCAGCTGACATTTAAATATCAGTTTTGGATTGTTCTTTTCTTCCTATATTTCTGGTTGCTTAATTTAGATGATATCAATTCCCTTTATTACATTTATTTTATTGGAAATTAAACAATATCTTCTTTCCTCTATGGTTTCTTGAATGTTACATGTGATTTATTCAAACACACCTAGTATTTATTTAACACGTCATAAAGCAAGTATTTAAATTAACCCCTATGGAATATGTCTCTCTCTCTCTCTCTCTCTCTCATATCTATCTAGCTATCATCTATATCATCTATCTAAGTACATTTGGACTTTGATTCAGTTTTAAAGCATTCCTACATATCCAGATTTTAGAGAAATTAGTCATCTTCATTTCTAACCTTGTACATTTTTAAGTTATTTCTAGGTAGACCTATAATCTGTTTGGGTTCTATTTTGGGGCATGGTGTGAAGTAGGGATTCTGTTTTATTCCAGTTTCCCAAAAGGTTATATTAAAACCTCCCCATCTATTGGTGATGTCATCATTTTATCTGCTAGATTTTCATGTATGATTGGGTGTGTTTCTGAACTTTCTCTTCTCTTGAACTTGTCTGTCTCTGTGTATGCAAGGTGCTACAGCACCACTTTACTTGTGGAGGATTGTCAGTATGCTTTAATCTGTGGTAGGCTAGTCTCTTTGAAGAGAATTGTTTGTCATTTTTTTTTTCAGGGTCCTGCTTATTGCCAGCTCATCAAAATTCTGCAGGCTCTGACGAGAAACTTCCTGCCCTTGTTTACTCCCAGAACTAGTTAAAGCTTAATAACCTTGCTTGTGCAAATTGCTGAACACAATCTTCTCTACACCTTTGTGAGTAGTCTTTCCATTAAACTGTCTTCTGCAAAACCTTTGAGTAGATCTGTTTCCAGCCAGGATCTTGCTACCCTCTGTCTCCCCGGGAATGTGGTCCTTACTGTACCTTCTCCTATGTTGAAGAATCATCTCTTGGGCCCCAGACCTGAATGCTACAGACATGAGCCCCTGCTGAGACCACTGCGTTTTCTCAATATCATGTATGTGGCTCTTTTCTTTTCTCTTCTTTTTTTTTTTTTTTTTTTTTTGACAATTTCTTTACAAAGGCCATAAAATTCCAACGTTGATCACTTTAGCTGACCCGGTTGAACTGAATCCAAAAAGTGATTCCCTATTGAGAAAAGCTGTGTTACTTTTATGCATGAAAAGTGTGATCTGATAGGAGATTTATATCAACCAGTGTAGCATTGTTCTTCCCACTGCTATTTTTAACTGACAAAAAGTATAAATATGGCATACAATATGATGTTTTGATATATGCATATATTGTAGAATGACTAAATTGAGCTAATTAACATATGCATTACTTCATATTCTTATTTTTTTGTGTGGTGAGAACACTTAAAATCTACTCCTGTAGCAAAATTCATTATTAATAACTGTAGTCACCACATTCTATAGTGGATATCTTGAACCCTGTCTTCCTAACAGACACTTTGATTCTTTGGCCAACATCTCACCAACTCCCCACCTCTAACCTCTGATAATCACCATTTTATTTTTCTTTTCTTGATCTCAATTCCCTTTTTGGTTTCATCAAGAAAAAATTCTTATCAAAATGCCAAATTCAGGTCCTGTGAAATACGGAAACTTATATACATTTAGCTTCCCCTGTAAGCATTTGTTTTTGTGTATCATGCAAAAATATGATTGGAAACCAACAGCCTGATCTAAAAGTTTAAAGATACAAAAAAAACCTTAAGGCAATTTTAATGCAAAGTGTTTCTTGCTGTGTTGGAAAGATGGCAAAAATGTCATCTGGTGTAAAAATAACAGATCAATTGTAAGCTGTGACTCAATGATAGCTTCTTAGAAAATAGCATCACTTTGTTTTGCTTCAAACACAGGCCATTCCGGTCAACTCATTAGCTCTCCATTCAGCAATGAGAGAGAACACCTGACCATTTCCTGACTCATCTCCTACCACCCACCTTCGCTAATGGAGCGTGACACCGCTGTTTCCTGGCTGCTACTAACTTGGGGCTAAGTCACAGCACATAATTGACAGTTATCTTCTGAAAAGCAAAGCAATGGTCCAGCTTCTGTTTAAATTTTTGGAAGACAGAAAGAAATTCAGGCAGTCTTGTGAGAAGGGAAGCCTCAAATATTAATAAAATGCTTCCATGTGAAATTTGAAAATGCTCTTTTTTGGAACACCTTCTACACCTAACTGAAAATGATTGTTCTGTGGTTCACTGAATTCCTTCAATCTTTTCAAGAAGTTACAGTTTGGGGAAGAAAAAAAAAAAACTTCCCTATACAGAACATTAAAGCATATTTTAATTTTCTTTAAAATTAAAGAAAGTATTTGCTCAGAGCATCATGAATATTTGCCCTATCACCTTATTAATATTGATTGGATTCCCAGTGTATTCATATTGTTTTAATAGCATAAGTTACGAAAAATAGAGCAGAAGCCCACTAAACTGGCTCTTTATTGAGCAAAGTAAATCTTGTGTGATATCCTATCTTCTGAAAATATTTGCTTAGGGTAGAAATTGGCAAACTTTTTCTGGAAACTTTTTTTTTATAGAAAGGGACAGATATGAAATCTTATAGGCTTTGTGTGCCTTGTTACAACTATTCAACCATGCCTCATAGCACAAAAGCAGCCAGAGATAATATGTCTATGAATAGATATGGCTGCATTCCAATAATATTTTTTTGAAGAATACTGAAATTTGAATTTCATAGAGTTTTTGCATGTCATGAAATACTTGTCTTCTTTTGAATTATTTTTCCCCAACCATTTAAAAATATAAAAGGAATCTTAGTTTGTCATCCATATGAAAAAGGTAGAGTGGGATAAATGTGGCTTGTTTGCTATCATTTGTGGACCTCTTGTTTTACAGTAAAAATCTGTGACAGCTACACTGGGAATAGCTGCCCTTGAACATGTCATTGATTGAGTCTGCTAAATTCCCTCTTGCCATCATAGGAAAAGAGAGAAAAAAGAAAACAAACACAGAAGAGACGCTGGGTGATCAGCATTGCTCTAACTGTGTTTTCCCTTGAGCCGTCTGTGCACACACTCCTCTGAGTATGCAAATCTCTGAGCTGTCACTGCTAACTCACATCCCCCCCCCACCCGGTTCATGTTTCTATTCAGTTGCCTGTCCTGCAGCAGAATGGGCCGTTCCACAGAGTGCAGACTGGGAATGAACCCTCATTTCTAAAAGGCTCAGTTTTTGACCACTTGCCACGTGCTGGGTGCTCTGCTGAATGATTTATGTAAATAATTTCATGAAATGCTCATGCCAACTCTAGGCATTTGGGATCATTATTTACCCAGCTTTTGAGTACACTGAAATAGTAGTTAAGTCTTATACATCTTCTAAAGTCACAGAGTGTTAAATGGGAGAGGCACCTACTTGATGAACTGAAGCTAAGTCTCCTATGCTAAGAATTGTAAGAAAACATTTCTAATCAGGTTTCCTTGTTATAGAGTGGTTGCTTGAAATAAAAAAAATAAAATAAATGAGAAAGGAAGGAAGAAACAAGAAGAAAAAGAAAGAAAGGAAGAAAAAGAGAGAGAGAAAGAAAGAAAGAGAGAGAAAAAGAAAGAAAGGTAGGAAGGAGGGAAGGAGAGAGGAATGGAAGGAGGAAGGAAACAAAAAAGAAGGAAGAAAGGAAGAAAGGAACTAGAATCTTCATTCCTATATACATCTATGTATATAAGAATGAAAAGACACAGGGATTGTACCATCTCGTTTTCCTTTGCATGCATTTAATTTACTCACACCACTGGCATTGATAATTCCAGGCTTACCATCTTCAAAGGAAAAGTAAAGGTTCAAGCAGTGCTCTATGTCCCCAATTATTTTGCAGAGAAGGAAATTAAAGCCACTATCACAGAGGAGCATTCAGATGTGCATCCCATCCAGACCTCTACTTCTTGTTTTGAGCCTACTAAACCTTAGAATGAGCCTTACCATCCACTTGCCTATTTCCCTTTTGATTTGTTAAGTTTCTTTTGAAAGTGATTCTAGCTGTAGAGATGGCATATGTGCATCAGAAAAAGCATTAGCAGATATGTGCAATTTTAAATTTTTTTATATATATTTAAGGCATACAACATGATATCTTGATACACATATACATAGTAAAAAGATTATTGCAGTCAAGCAAGTTAACATAGCCATCCCTTCATACAGTTACTTTTCTTTGTGGCAAGAGCACCTAAAATCTACTCTCTTAGCAAATTTGCAGTATCATTAACTATAGTTTTTGCAATATTAATTATAGTTTTTGCAATATTAACTATAGTTTTCATGCTCTTCATTGGCTCTCTCAACTTATTTATCCTACATAACTGCAACTTTGTACTCTTTGATCAACATCTTCCCATCTTCCCCACCCCAGTAACCACCATTCTATTCTGTTCTCATATAAGTGAGAATCCACTTATAAATCCATCTCATTTAAGAATCCACATATAAGTAAGATCATGCAGTATTTGCCTTTCTGTGCCTGGCTTATTTCACTTAGCACAATGTCCTCCAGGTTCATCCGTGTTATTGCAAATGGCAAGATTTCTTTCTTTTTTCTTAACACTGAGTAATATAAGTGTGTTTTGTGTGTGTACCGTGCAATCTAAACAAAAGATGTCTGAATCCCCACCTGCAGACAGTGTGAACAGCTTGGACTGAAAAATGGACTCATTCAAAATGGCGCCCCTGAGTTTTCGGCAGGTGTGGAGTCAGGGGTGCCACACTATTGCGGATGACTTCGAAACTGGCTAGGATGACAGGCTGCACAGCTCTGTCTTCTCTGATAGACTGAAGTGGATTGACTCTATGGAGGGTGCTGATCTCAAGACATATGGAAAAGTTAAAAACAAAAACAAAAAAATAGGCCAATTATCTGGCCACAGGGACACAAAGAAGTAAATGTTCCTGAATATCTCAAAAGTTGCTTTTCCACTTGTGGTCAAGGCAACTATGGATACCTGAGGCCAATGTGCACACCTTGGGGGCACTATTCACATTTTTGTGAATATAACCGGAGGTGATTTGAATACTGGGGACCATTCTCATACCAGGCATCATGGATCCCCTAATCTGACCAAGAAGTATCAGACAGTAGCAGGAACCTCATCTCAAGACTTGGTCTTGGATCTTTTAGACATTTTTTCCCTTCTCCCATTGCCTTGTCCCTGTACAAGAAGATGCAGGGACTCCAAGATTGATATAGGTATAGTTTTCTAATTCATTGACCTGTTAACTCAATTCTAAGATCCACTCAGGCACAGAGGGGTCCCAGTCTTTGAGACGTTTCTAGCACACTTGGTAAACAGGCAGCCTCCCTTTGAAAATGTCTGCGTAAAGCTGACTGCCTTCACAAGGCCATTCTGAGCAAGAAAAGTTTTAATGATCGAATGATCTGCCCTTAAATAGAGCCTTTGTCAGTCTTCTTTCAACTTATACTCATCTATTCTAGTTCTTCTCCGGGGATGCATACATCTAACAAATCTTTGCTCCTCAAATATCCACTGCTGTAGAGCAGTTCTCATACCCTCAGGTCTTTTCTCTGACCTTAGAATGTGGAATCATTCAATACACCCTCACATAACACCACTGTGAGTCCTTTGAACCTCAAAGGGGATTTGTCTGGATTTGCTATAGTTTTCCAATGTCTGTCTTCAACTGTGTCCATCAGAACTAAATGCAATGCCCAGGGTATGATCTAACTGGAATCTGAGAAAGTACGCTCCTTTCTCTTGACAGTATACATCTATTAAATGGAGTTAATAAACTGTTAAACTAGGAGACCTCAATCCTGTCTTTAAAAATGAAATTCAGAACTTTATTTTTTCTCTGTTAAATTTCATCATATTTTTGGCTAGCCATTTTCATTTTCTCTGCAATGTAAAATATTGCTCCAAGCAAGTTATCACTCTATGGGATGAACATGCCTTTTATGTCTGCATCCAAGCTCTGGACAATCATGTTAAACAGGAAAATCCCAGGGAAAATGCATTTTTAGTGCAGCCCTAAGGAACTTCCAACATCTTGATAGTAAGCCATAAAAAACACTCATCAGCACTCCCCAAGGACTGTCATTTAACCAGCTGCAAAATAATGTGCTTATGCTATTATCCAGTCCAAAATTTTTTATATTCTCTGTAACAAAATCATCAGCAATGTTGCCAGATATTTTGTAAAAGTTTCAGTGCACAATGTTTTGGGTATTCGTCTCATTATATTTCTATAATTTGAAATTTCCATTCACAATTTGTTGTCATTACAGGAGATAGTAGTATTTGTTTCATCTTTGACAATATCAAGATGTTCTCTGTGTGTGTGTGCGTATGTGTATGAGACAGACAGGGAGAAGGATGGGGCAGAGAGAGAGAGAGACAGAGAGAGAGAACCACAAGGAAGTCACAAAAGGTCACATTTCACTTAATATGGGAAAGTAAAATTATGATGACATTAAGATAATATTTTCTCTAGGAAGGCTACTACATCTTCCAAATCCTACCTTGAAAGAGCAAACCCTGAGGGAAATAAAATCACAGGAGACAAGGCAATGTTAAGATCCCTTTATCAATAGATGGATTTTTGCCTCAAAGCAGAATGTAGAATGCTGCCAAATCAAGTGTACTCATGGGAAAGAACCCACCACCAAAGCCCAAAATAAGGTAGGTCATGGAGAGGGATTTTCTGTATTCCATTGTCCTAAAATGAACATCCAACTCTCAGTTCTTTCTATGTCAAAAGTCAGACTTCAAGGATGGCATATTAACAGGAAAACTCAGGAAACCAGAGGAAAATGTCAAAAGAGAATGCACTTCTTTCGACCTAAGCCAAGCAGCTCATATCATGGTAGCCCCATGTGGGACTAGATGTGGGTCTATTTGCTAATTGATAGAGTTGGTGACTGTGGCCAAGGAGGTCACCCCATCAGACATAGGACCGTAACTCCATTCTTTACCCAGGGGATAACTAGTGGTCCACTGAGGTATACTTGAGCATGACCTTGGCTCACCTTTAAAGGTAGATTCATGAAGGGAGCTGATCCCAACATAGCTGATGTCCCTGGAAGAGGATCACAGTAACTAGAACTGAACTTTCATTCTTTTACTAATAGAAGACATGAAATGCAAGGTAGGTTAGCAGGTACTCTACCTGGATTGTGTTTCATACCTTCAAAGTCACTGGGATTATTATGACCGTCCTAGGAAGTGAGGAAAATGAGACTTAGAGAGTGTCAGTGGTTTTTGTTGAGTCAGCCACCCAAAATACAAAAATGAAGAAGAAAAATTTTGAAATCAGTAAAAAAAAAGACATTATATGTGCAAGAAAATAATGACACGGATAATAGCCGATTTTTCTTCAGAAACAATGAAGGATAGAAAACATTGGAATTACATATTAAAAATTAAAGTTAAAAAATACATAATTTATTAAGACTTTTTTATAACCAAGAATACAGCTAGTCTACCTTGGTGGTCTAGTCCATGTGCAATAGAAAAAAAATGCACATTTTGGAAATTTTGAGTATATATGCAATCACTGTAAATGAGGTTTGGTGGTAAATAATATTGTTCAGATATTCTATACCCATAGTGACTACTTTTTTTTGTCTGGTGGTTCTATCAGTTACTGTGTGGGTTGTTTTAAAATCTCAACCTATTTTTTATAGTTGTCTATCTCTTCCTCTTGTTTGGTGAGTTTCTCCTTCTATTTTGAAGCACATATACATTTATAATTTCTATATATTCTGCTTTATTGAGCTTTATCACTATTCAAAGTCCATTATCTATAGCATCACATCTTGTCTTAAATTCTACTTTTCTGTTATCATTATGAGATTCTTGACTTTCTCTTTCTTATTCCTGTTTAATGTCTCTTTTTTTATCCTTCTAATTTCAACCAATGCATTTCTTTGAATTGAAAGTGTGCCTTTTGTAGACAGCACAAGTTTTCATGTTGTTCTCTCATTTCATAAATTATGGCTTTTGATTTTATGCAATTATTGATATATTTAGAAAAATACTGTCATTTTTGTTCTTTTTTTGTAGATGTTTCAACCTTTATTTTTCTTTTTGGTGCTCTTTTCTTGCCATCTTTATTTTAATCAGATATTTTCTAATATTTTCTGTTAATTACTGATCACAGGGGGTTAAATTAGAAGTTAATAAACACTATATATACAGAAAATCTTCAAATATACAGGAAATAAGCAATGCTCTTCAGAATTAACATTGGTCAAAGAAGTTACCTTTAGAAAAGTTATAAAATATTTTGAACTGGAAGTAAACGAAAATTTATCAAAATTTCTTGCATGCAAGCAAAGCAGAAAAGGAAAATTTAAACCTTTACATGCTTAAACAAGAATATAAACATATAAAATCTACTAAATTTTCATCTTAAAAAGAGAAATTATAATGGAAAGTAAGAAGGAATGAATAAACAAATTGTAAATCACTAAAATAGAAAATGATATCAGTAAGGAAAATTAACCAAATCAAACATTGATATTCCACACACACACAGTGCATGTAAAAGCAGGTGAAGTCTGAAAAAAAAATTTCAATGTCCTTATTTTGATATTGTGCTATAGTCACATAAGATGTTACCATTGGGTAAGTTGTGTAAAAAATACAAGTGACCCTTGGTACTATTTTTGCAACTGCTTTGAGTCCCTTATTACTCCAAAGTAAAAAACAAAAGGTTTAAACAATAATTCTTTATAAAAATTAGTAAAAATTTGTGTGTGTGTGTATGTGTGTATATATATATATATATATATATATAGTAAGACTTGTCAAGAACAAAGAAATTTTTTAAATTTCCAATACAGTAATAAAATGAGTTACACCATTTCTATAATTTCAAATTCAGACATTAATTGCCTGAATAAGTGTTGCAGCAACATTCTAGGTGAGATTTTTAAATGCATGAGATATTTTGTTTTATTGGATGTAGTTTGATTTCTTATACCGCTGGACCAATGGAGGCAGGAATAAGTTAGAAAGTGCGTGGCCATAAATTCGGGTTAAGTATTATGTTTTGCTCTGAGTCACATTGCTCTATTTCATAAAATTTACATTTAGTGTCTCTCTATTGAATATCAAGCATCCCACCAATTCATAAAATAAATCTGCAATCAATATCATGTTTTATTCATTTACCATATAGGTAGCAAGAAACATGACAACCTTGGGCCAGTTTCCATATTAGCATTGAGGAATCTCTCAATGAATAAATCTTGATGTCTATTTAAAAAAAAAACACAGAAGAGGACGGAAAACACATATGTCAAGTGAGGTAAGACTGATCCCAGTCATGTTCGAAGGGAGAGGAATTGTAATAGCTCTAGAGAAGTGAGAGAAAGATTTTGTGTGTATTGGATCCCTATGGCTGCTATAACAAATTGCCCCAAATTTAGTGCCTTAAAGGATACACATTTATTACTTTACAGTGTTATAGATCAACAGCTTCTGATCTAACCTCTCAGGAAACAAACTAAGGCAAGAAAGCAAGGAAGGGTAAGATGATCTCACATGTTTGAAAACAATTCAAGGACTCAGTTATAGATTACACCAGTGTGCTTGGTGTACAGTTGGAGGAGGGGTATGTTTGGAAATATACATTGACTACTGGATCTAACCAAGGAATACTGTGCATGGTTCTCAAAGCTAGAAGTGTGAACTCCATGCATCTTGCAATAGAGACATGTAAAAAATATTAGAGAAAGACAAAGACATGATACGCTTTATTTTTGCACAAATACAATACAGACTTATTTAACTGGGTTCAAAGCCACTTACTGGAATCTACATAGCTGAATGGAGTAGAAATACCTAGAGATGCTGGTCTATTTGAGCCTCGGGCGTCTTCCCAAGGTGAGACTACGTCATCAGCCAAGTAAGTCTTTGGGGTGGCACAAGTATCCTAAAATAATTGTCTACAATTGGCTGATTTGGAATCTCTTTTTCATTTCTCCTACTGTGAAGTGGTCAGCCACCTTGCTTAAGGATTGGAACGTCACAAGGAAATCTACTTTCCAGGGAGTCATATGTTGCTTCTGTTCTATGAATTATTTTAAGTGCTATTCAATCTATCGGCTCATGCTTGGGCATGACAATGTACAATTATATATTTGTCATCCTGTTTATGCAGTTTAGTAGAGCAAGATCCGTAAATCAAAATGATTCATTGATTAAGAGTTATATCTGCAAGTCTACACCAACCAGCCTGTGTTGGACATGTAATTATTGGCAAACATTACCCACCCACAACAGACAGAAGATGAATGGCTCACACTTCTGCTTACTCCAATGCTTTAAAATATAATTGAGCATCCACTTTAAAGATGCATCATGCATTATAACATACAGGTTGAACATCCCTAATCTGAAAATGTGAAATCCAAAATGCTCTCAAACCCAAATGTTTTAAGGTACAAACATTGTCATTCAAAGGAAATGCTCATTTAGGTTTCGGATTTTTGGATTAGGGGTGTTAAACAGGTAAATATAATGCAAATATCCCAAAATCCAAAACCCTTCTGGCCCCATGCATTTCGGACAATGGATACTCAACCTGTTTTAGTCTATTTTCAGCTTTTAAACATTTATGTAGACTTTGACGCTATACTGGTCTTTTAAAAAATATAAAAACAATTTCACATACTTAGCTATCCATAGGAAGAAGTCTGGGAAAATACACAAATGATTTGACAGCAGTTATTGTTAGGTGATAGATTTATATACACATTTAAATTTTATTCTTTATATATTTTTTTGCTTTTGTAAAAATGTTGCCAATGAGCTCTCCTGTGATATTCAGAAGAGATACTTTTAAATAGTCTGCACACTGTATTTCCTCAAGTGTTTATGTTTTGGGAAGACTAATAATTCATGCTTAATTGTTAAATGAAAAATATGTGTATTCTGGTTTCAATGAGCGATCCATCTCAATTTGCCAAAACTGTTACTCCCCCCCCCCGGTTTTTAATTCACCCCAAATATATTTTTAGTCATCTGAGAACAAAAAGTGTTTCAGAAGTATAGTTTTCTAACATAGGATTGAATTAAGACATTGCAGGGATAAATATAATTTTTCCAGTGAAACGGAATTGTCATTCCTGCACCACGGTCCTTTCCCAGCATGAACTAAGAGTAGCAGTTCAGCCCTTATGCACACTGGGTGTAGACGTCTTACTTTTGACACCAGAGAGGTCACGGAGCACAGGACCCCAGAACTCTGTCACTGAGAGAAAGGACTGCTGAAAAGTGCTTGTGCTAGCTGAGGGTTTTCCATCCGTGGTTTGTTTGGTCTTCAGTCATCTTCCTCCCTTTTCAGTTTCCTCTTAAACTCTGGCTGCCCGCCAACAAGTCTCAGTTTAAATATCACTTTCTCTGCTCAGCAACTCCAAGAAAGAGTCTGCGAAGTATGACTCCTTTGAGTTACACGTCTCCATTTTTATCACATCAGTAGCTTCTTACGTTGCACCTGCAGCTTCTAGCCCGGTTGTGGTATATGGGCGCATAGCTAACACATAAATAGGATCTTTAGCTAATAAAGTAATAGCATTCCTTGGCAAGACAAAATGAAAACCCTTAAGAGAGCACCCCGATCCTAAAAGTCAATGAATAGCGGCAAAGAGATGAAGAATGATGGCAATCCCGTGCGGATGGCTGGTGGTGAGCGGCTGCACTCGGTGATCCGTGGGTGTGAGACGGTGGAATCATTTGCATGAAGGAAGCCCCAGGTCAGACACCAGTCATGGTGTGTGCAATTATCATTGCAGGGTGGCAAGATGAAAAGTCCTGGACACGCAGTCCCTACTGTGTGGCACTCCTGGAAAAGTCAGGCCAGCCTCTCGGTCAACCATCATATCACCTTATAATTTAAAAAATAAAAAAAGTATCATGTGATTTAAGATGAAGTCCCCAGGTGAAGGAACCAAGTATAAAAAGTTTCCATAGTCTGAAGGACAGAGATAAGAAATGTGTAGAATTAAACACGCACAAACACACACTCTTAAACTGTCCACAAATCAGCCTGTTGTAAGATCATCTACCCTATGGATTATATACCAAAAGAATCTCATTTAAGTACAGTTTGTGATGATGACATTATATTGTAGCTTTTTTTCCTTAAATCTTAACAAAATGAGTCATCTATGTTTGTACAGGGTTAAATCATCATATACAATGGAGGATTAAGTAATATTGAGGTGATTCACAGCAATGTCACCGGACCTAAAATATAAAGGAAGAAATTTCTTCTCTTCCAATTAATTTTAGAAGGTAAATATATGCATCTTGTCTGAAATTCAGGCCAGACACAGTGGCTCATGCCTATAATCCCAGCACTTTGGGGGTCCATGTTGGGAGGACTGCTTGAGCCCAGGAGTTTGAGACCAGCCTGGACAACATAGCAAGACTCCATGTCTACAAAAAAGTAAAAAGAAAATGAGCCAGGTGTGGTGGCACACACCTGTAGTTCCAGCTACTTGGGAGGCTGAGATGGGACGATCACTTGAGCCCAGGAGGTTGAGATTACAGTGAGGACAATTGGGCCACTGCACTCCAGCCTGGGCAACAGAGTGAGATCCTATGTCTTAAAAAAAAAAAAAAATTCAATTTTTTTTTTTTTTTAATAATCCGGGTCATGATGTTGAAAGTAAGTCCAATTGCATCTTTTTATAAATGAGAAGCCCACCAATTTTAAGCCACTTTTCCAAACATCTGAGTTGAGGCTTAATGTCAGCTAAACTGATATAGCAATTTTTAAGGGGAACATTAAAGTTTCTGAGCATGCTTGAAAATAATAGTGTTACTTCACATATTCTGCAATGGTCTGTAATATGTTTGGGATGTCCATTGGCCCAAGGTGGTGGGGTGGGGGTGGGGGGCCCAGGTCTATAATTGCAAATCTTGTCTCCTAAGGACAAAGTGTTCTTCATTCATTCACTCATTCATAGATTTGTTCATTCAAAACATATTCACAGTATGCTCAATGCTACTCAGAGTATTGGGAATATCGCAGTGAGTCAAATATTCAAAGCTTCTCTGTGCTCATGGACTTGATAGGATCCATGGAAGAAAAACTACATGTAAATATAAACACACACACATGTCCACACACGATGTCTACACCCCACCATCTCAGACCTGAATTCAAATAATAAAGCAGGAGCAAGGAAGAGAAAGTGAGTACAGCTTCCCTATGCATAGGATGAGTAGGAAAAGTGAATTCATTTTAAATACATACTTTTAATAATTTTCTTGATAAAAGATCTGGATAAGTTAGAAATAACTGTGAAATTATGTCATAATAATTTCAGTACCCACTGGATCACAGCTTAGGATGAGAAAGCTCACTGTATGAGGCTGACAAGGTGCGTAGGGGTCAGCACATGGCAGGTACTTTGCACCATTTTGATGAATGTGGACTGTATCACCTAAGATTATTGCCACAGTAGCCACTGACCAAATGGGGCTATTGCCCTACGCTGCAATGCAGCTTGCAGGTGTGCTACAAATGGAAAACACACAGTGGATTTCAAAGACTTAGGATGAAAAAAAAAAAAAAAGATTTCTCTTACAAGTATCATATTAATGGCATGTTTAAATGTTATTCTGAATATGTGAAGTTCAATAATATATATCTTAAAGGTTTTTCCTATCTCTTTTTACTTGTTTTAATGCAGCTGCTAGAACTTCTCCATGACCATAGGTAGCTCTTATTCTATTTCCAATTCACAGATTGATCCAGGCAAAAAGTTTCACTCCGAGTGTATCAAGCACTGGGACGTGATGGAATACCTCTCAGAGGATGAGATTTGGGATATGAATGATGGCAACACTGATCACCCAAACACATACACACCTGCGACCTTACCCAGGGTAATCTAATATCTATTTCAGACACTGGCTTCTGATGAAAGAATGTCTTGATTTTACAATGGTTGGAAATCACTGCCTTTCTTTTTTATTATTATTATATCAGAATATTACAGGGGTACAAACACTTTGGTCACATAAATTGCCTTTGCAACACCCGAGTCAGAGATACAAGCCTGCCCATCCCTCAGACGGTGCACACCGCACCCATTAGGTGTGAATGTACCCATCCCCTCCTCCCCCTCCCACCTGCCTGATACCTAATGAATGTTTCTCCCATATGTGCATATAAGTGTTGATCAGTTAGTTCCAAATTAATGGTGAGTCCATGTGGTGCTTGTTTTTCCATTCTTGGGATACTTCACTTAGTAGAATGGGCTCCAGCTCCATCCAGGATAATACAAGAGGTGCTAGATCACCATTGTTTTTTGTGACTAAATAGAACTCCATGGTGTACATAGACCACATTTTATTAATCCACTCATGTAATGATGGGCACTTGGGTTGATTCCACATCTTTGCAATTGTGAATTGTGCTGCTGTAAACATTCGAGTGCAGACGCCTTTTTTTACAGAATGTCTTTTTTTCCTTTGGGTAAATACCCAGTAGTGGGATTGCTGGATCGAATGGACACCACTGCCTTTCAAAGGAGCAGAACATGAGGAAGTCAGAAGATGGAGCTTGTGTTGTTAACACCATAGGCCTAAATGTGGAGGCTGTTAGAAGAAAGAAAAAAACAAACTACCTCTGGCAAGAGACCATGTGAGAAGATGGTGGTTGTGGCTATATCCACGACGAAGAAGTGAGACAGATATTTTGGAGGCCAAACAGATTCGAGGATGAGGTTGGCATCGAAGAAAGGGAAGATGGTGGGGAGATCTCGGCATTCTGCGAGTGCAAGAGAGTGTTGCGTAACTGGGAACCCCGGATTTCTGTTTTCATAAGTGAGCAGCTGTGCATTCAAAGATGATGGGGATACTCATTACTATATATGGGGGAAGACTTGGTATAGACATGAGGAGGAAACAGTATGAGTGTTGAGGTTGTTCAGTGACCAAGGCTGCCAAACAGTGAGCTATTCATAGGTCGGTGGTACATTCAGATTACAGATGACAATCTGTCCACAAAACTACTGAAGATGTATATTATTCCCTCTTACTGAGCAGTCTGAATACATCAACCACAAAGCATTTGTAATTCCCTGACCATGATAGGCTAGAATTTCAGTGAACCTTACCACGAAGAAATCATTCAGGAGAAAAATGTGTGCTAGGATCCGGCTTCTCTCCTTCCACAGGCATATTTTAGGACAGAAAAAAAAAAAATTATGAATAGCAATGGCAGAGATAGGATTTGTCGCCAATCGTGGTGTTTTCAAGGAAATTTTACTGGGGAAATTCTGGATTTGGAAGGACCCAGAAGAAAGATGAAATATCTGGTGTTGTCAAATGATAGACGTTTGTAGAAATGAGTAAAGCTTTTATTCCTGAATAATTATGTTTGCTGGACCCTACTTAATAAGGCTTCTTTCTGAGAACAGTGTTTTTGGTTTTTTGTTTGTTTTTTGTGAAACTGCATTGGTTGCTTTTTTCCCAAAGCTGCAATTCTTCAAAGAAACAACAACAACAAAAGTCTCTTGAACATCCCACTTAATCCTTTCTCAGTAGGACAGGCTTGGCCTCCTTTTAAAAAGAAGTGGATTTTTCTTTCATCTGTAAATGCTCATTCAACTGCAAAGAGCTTAGAGTAAAAAGTGCTTAATTACTCCTCTATTTCCAGTACTCCCAATTAAATTTTTTAATCTTTTTTTTTTTTTTCTTTCACATATGGGGCAGTTGTGCATTGCTCATGTTAGATGCTTAAATGAAGCTCTAAAATATGATGGGGAGTAACAAGGGACAGCTTTCTGCATTTAATAAACTAATCAGACACTTAGGTGCTCATATTTCCTGGGCCAGGATCAAACTAAGGCTGGGGTTATTCATCCCGTGCAGTTTGCACTTGGGTGTTTGTCTCAGAGCCAGCCCTCACTCACACTAGAGTTTCTGCAGCTCGAGGAAGTGCGTTCATCCATCACAATATTACCCAGTGCCTCCAGAAATTTCTCTGGTCCTTGTATTTTCAGTTCCCTGACTTGTGTTGCACTCGCTTGCTGTGTCTTGCATATTTCTTGCTTTTTGAGTCTCCTGGACTCCAGGTGGAATTCAGAAAATTTGAATTCACGGCTTCCCCCCGGGAGGAGGCTGCGACCCCAGTGTGTGATGTGGGCCACTCCGATTGGGAGCATTTTGATGTGTGTCGCTGGCAGCCAGAGTAGCCACCTCTCTATGCAGGTCACGACCTTGACTTCCAGAGTGGTGTCATCCTCCAGCCTCTGAGTTGGCAGCGAACTCCTGCACTGGCCTGGGGGTCACGGGCAGAATTGGCAACGTCCACCTTGGTCCCACGCAGGAGCTGTCTTTTCTACGTGGTTCCTGGAAGCTTTCCCTGCAGGCTGCTTCCCAGCCTTTTCCAGCAATTTCTGGACCTAAGCAGTATCTTTTAATAAGCCCCTTTCTGCTTAATCAGCTCAAGTTGGCTTCCGAGGGCAGCAATTCAGAACCCGGGACAGCATAAATCTAAGGAGGAACCTGGCCGTGGGCTCTCTCCGAGTGCTGAAATAGTAGGCAAGGTCACCTCCAAAACACACTGACAGTTAATAGAAATGGATAACGTCTCTCCTGCTCAGCTTTCTTCAGTTCTGACAAAGTGTCTGTTGGGACTCAGTAGACAAGCACCCCAAAACGAAGGCCTCAGAAGGAAAAGGTTCCCTCTGACCCTCTCCTGCCCTCCTGTCTCTGTCCCATCCTCCCCCGAGGCAGCCATGGAAACTAGAATCCCTCTTTCCCGGGGCAGGTCATGGAAACCAGAACTCCTTTTTCCCCAAAGCCAGCCATAAACCCTAAAAACATGACTCTAAATTCCTCCCTGCCTTTTTTGTGCAAAACTGGCCATGAGGAAATTCTCGGACTACCTTGTTTGGCTGTAGGTTACGAGACGCCCACTCCAGAGAGGGTCCTGCCCCACACCCAGGACGAAGGAGGCTGCTCAGAGAGGCCAAGAAGGGTCTAGACAGACAGGCCTTGCTGGGTTCCCCACTCGGTCCGTCAGCATCAGACCAGGCCCTTTTTGTCCCGTCGTATTTCTACACGGCCGCCCACGCTGTGCTGAACCTGAGCATAGAAATGGACAGTTTCCCCTGTATCATTGGGTCTTCATTCTGAAGGCTCCTGTGCGTACACATTAATACATTTTATATGCATTTTCTCCAATCAATCTGCTTTTTGTAAGTTGATTTTTTAGTGAACTTTCATAGGGTGAAAGGGGACTTTCTCTTTGGCCCCTACAAAGCCAATTTATTGTAGCACAGAAAATATTATTCTTATAGATCACTGCCCTGAACATGCGCATACGATCTCACTATCTCTATCTGACCTCATAATCTACAAACAGGAATAAACAGTATTTTGGTCACCTCACCTATATTTAACCTTCTGAAAGGTATTTAGACCACACTTATACTCGTCCTCTGCATTAGACTGTAGATTATTGCAAGTGGGGACAAATTCCTTTCCACGTATGTATTTTTAATTTAGTGACAATGAGTCTATATCTCTTTGGCATGGACAAAAATTCTCAATGCATTTTTGCAGGATAAATGAAAGTAGCAGAGTTTAAGTCCAGAAAAGAAGAGAGAGAAGGGAGTGAACCACAACAAGAACAACAAAATGATTCCCTTACCCTTTTCTCTCCACGAAGGACATCACTTTTTTTTTTCTTACTGTTAATCACAAAGAGAAGTGGTCTTCACACATCCGTGCACAGGGACATAGAGACACACGGACACACACACACACAAACACACACACACTAGCAGAATGAAAAATGGCACATGCTGTTACACACAGCCTGTGTGGGATCCTATGTGGAGTTCAACTCTTTAATATCTGTGGCAAATCTCTAGTAAAGATCCCTTCAATATTCTACACTAAGTTGTGCATTTACATTTTTTTATTTATAATGTTATCCACTATCATACTTTGCCTCTTTGCAGTCCATATTTATAAACATCTTCCAAACAAATACACTCTATCATGCTTCCTTGATCTCAAACACATTACACATGTTACGCTGGTAAGTTTTACATCCTGAAGTTATTCCAAGACCCGTTGATGATGAAGACATTAACTCCCTGGAATATTGGTGCAGCTTTAATTTAAAACAAAGGAATCCTAATTCAGAATGGATTTAAGGAGGCTGGTATTAAGTCACATTTTTTAAAGAAATCTAACACCAATGGTGATTGAACTCTTTGAAATTTACTATTTTATACTTGGATTGTGTTCATGTGTTTCCCATTGGAGAGCCTGGCTTTAAAAGAAAAGCAAGGAGAGCATTTGGCTACGTGGTCAAAGGGTCAGATGCAAAATGTATGAAAATAAAAACAAAAGAAAAACACTTGGTGGTGAATCTGACTACTTACCACAATTTGGAGTCAGATGTTAATACATTTGTGCACAGTAACAAGACAATTGTGACTTCTTAAAGGGCTGATTTGGTAGCCAGACAACTGATAGGCTGGACTTCTCTGATGGTACATCTTATTCAGTAACTTTCTCATCAGATCCCTTAACACAGAGATTTAGAACAAACTAAATTTATAGAAAAATAAGGCGATCTATATATATTTAAAAAACACAAGAAGTAATGTGCCATTAGGAATTCTAAAGTATGTGTGACTTTACTGTGCCCCAGAGACTTGCCCACTGACGTTCTTTGCAGAGCTTGATGTCATTCTTGCATGTCCATAAAACCCTACACAGTTCCTTCAAACATTATGGGAAGTTCATGCAATGAATGTGTTTACTTCCCATCCACTCAGTCTTCCTCTGATATTGTGCATGTTCAGTGAATCCATCCTCTGATACCTTAGCTAATACCTTCTGCTAAGCCCACCGGCCACCATAGCACTCTGCTCTCTTAGGAAGGAATCAAAGGCCCTTCCTCCAAGATGCTTATGGTTTCCAGGTTGCACGCGACAGTCCAGCTGTTCCCTCTTGCACCTTCACATCTGTGCCTACACTGGTGTGGACTCTGCTCACACAGCAGCAGAAAACACTCAGTTACGTCTCTGCCTAAGAGAAATCCGTCATCTCATCATGGACGCGAGCTGGCGTTCTAGACTAAAAGTTTGCATTCCCACCTAACAAAAATTCACATGTTGAACCCCTAGCGTGGCTGTATTAGGAGATGGGAACTCTCTCACCCCATCACTCATTTCCTATCTAAACCACAGAGTGTGCAAAGGAGTGTGTGCTCCAGAGATAAGACCCCTGGTGTTTGCATCTCAAAGCCTTCGCTAAGGAGCTCTGTGACCTCCGAGAGGTGACACAGAGTCAAATGCATGCTGCGGATCAGCTTTCAGTGGTGCTGGGAGGGGGCAGCCACTGTTAATATCCAGAATCACAGCTCGCGTCACACACCTCTGCCCTGGATGTGTCATCCATATGCCAATGTTTGCTGGCTCCTACTTTAGTTTTCTCTAAGCTTGAAAAGATGAGTCTTTCTTCTTCTGAGCTTTTATTTAATTGGTCACTGTGAAGTGGAACTTACAAGTTACATCTGATGCAGGACAAAAACAGAACAGTATTTTCTTTCTCCCTCCTCCCTCTCTCCATTCCTCACTCCTTCCCTCCTTCCTTCTTCCCTCCCCTTCCCTCCTTCCTTCCTTCCTTCCCTCCATCTTTCCTTCCTTCCCTCCTTCCTCCCTCCTTCTCTCTCCATCTTTCCTTCCATCCATCCTTCCTTCCTTCCTTTCACAAAGATTCATTGGACAGGTTACTTTGGCAAACAGAGAACATGAATCTTTCCTTTCAACTGTACTCTATCCCTAAAACTATGTTTAATTTACATTCAACCCACTTCCAAGCTGTTTCTTCGCCCACCCCCTAACTGTAGACTCCCCAGTATCCTACCAGCCATTAACTTAATTTCCCAGCTCTGCCCAAGCTCAGGGAACACATTAGCTGACTGGCTCCGAAGTGGGTATTTTAAAAGACTAGGTGAAGGTGGAGAATGATAGAATCAATGACAGTTGCTTATATGTACCCAGAAAAGCAAAACCAAGGAATAAGTAAAACCTAAAAAGCTAAGTTTTCAATGTAAGAAATTTATGTACTAGAAAGCATAATATGGAATAAATTGGAGACAGCAGAATGTCATAAGAAATTACTTTAGAATAATTAGTATATTTTTAATTTGCTATTAGGTAAAAATCATAACAGTCATAATAATAAGCTGATCTATAGCAGAATGATAATTTCATCTTTTCTTTAAGGCTTAAGTTTCTTATAAACCAGAGTACAGATTTCTAGCAGGATAAAGCACGTCCTATAGAATTTGTGCATTTATCTCAGATAATCAAATATACCTACATTTTCAAAGGTTTCCAAGTTGGGTTTTGATATTTGTGTCATTTGAAGATGCAATTTTTTGGACAAACAAGCTAAGAAAAATCATGTGGATTTCTTAAAGTAAATAATATTTTATATTTTGGACTCATCCCGTCAACAGAAAAGAAACCATCTCTGTAAAATAATTTTAAAGAGATTTTATTCTGAGCGGAATTTGAGGACCATGATCCGGAGCCAAGCCAAAAAGCCTTGAGCAAGTGGACTCGCTGTGTGGCTGGGTCACAGTTTGGTTTTATACATTTCGGGGAGACAGGGGTTACAGATAAAGTCATACATCAACACATGGAAGGGGGACATTGGTTTGGCCTGAAAAGATGGGACATCTCAAAGTAGGGGGCTTACAGGTCAGAGGTGGGTTTAAAGACTCTTTGACTTGTAATTGGTTAAAGACATGAAGCTTTGTTTACAGGCTTGGAATGGTTTAAGATAAGGAGCTCTGTTAATCAGAGACAAGCCACGGGACATGGACATAGATTTGTTGTGTAAACTGAGGACCTGCAGGTGCGTCTTGCACAGCCTTAGGCCTGTCAATGGGTTACAAAGGATGTCTCCAAGAAGGGAGGAGCATGATGAGGCAGGTCTGACCTCCCTCCTCTCCTCCTGGCAGGCGATTTAGTTTTAGGCTCTGGCCAACAGGGGGTCCATTCCAGTCAGCCGGTGGGGGAGAGCCTTAAGATTTTATTTTAGTTCACTACCCTTTACACTCTTGCAGAGTTTAGACATTCAATCGTTTTTTTTTTTATTGAGAATTTAATTAATAGTACCTATAAATAATCCTTAAGGGAATTCATTATTTCATGAAACTTAAAATACCAAAATATTTTCATGATTTTTACTATTGCAGTATGTAACCTACCAGTGAATGAAATAATAATGAAATGAAACACCCTGCTGAGTTTATTTATTGAGTTCTTACTACATTTATCGCAATACTATTACAAATATTTCTCTTATTTTATAGAAAATACAATTTTATGAAGCTAAGCCACCGTTGTTATTATCATACACAATTTACTCCTTAGTTATTGTCGACATGTTGAGTCTTCTAGTACTTTAATTTTAGCAGTGGTATGTTGTATTTATTTATTAGGGCATTTAATTTAAAAGGATATTTGTTTTCTGAAAAAGAAAGGTATAACAGAACACTCTCTACCCTGATAAAAATGATGCAAATATAAATGCTGTAATTTTATCGTCTGTCTATTTTACAGAAGCAAAATTAATTTTCCTTTTTCTATTTTGGCCTAGCAAATTCCTCAAGCATCTACTCAATTATTTTAAAAAATAAGTAAACAGACATCAATGGCTTATTTAAAAAAAAAAAAAACTGCAGTGTTTTCTTGAAGGTATACCAGTTGCTTACTTCCCTTGAGGCTTTTAACTGTTGTCCAATTATATACCCTCACTCAGAAGTGTATCTCTTTGTATTACCCTACAGGGCTTCTCCTTAATTTCCAACTTTATACTACTCTCCCTAAAATGACTTAAAATACAATTTTACATGTTCTTTTATTTATGTAACTCAGTGGAACTAATTCCCATAGGGACAATACTCACATTCAATATTTGTGATTGGTGGGTATTTTGCCTTGATGGAGCTCAGGAAATATCACCCCATAATGCGACTCCTTGGTATAAAGAGTATTTTGAATTAAAGGCCCTTAGAGATCAACACGTCTTGGAAGGGGCTTCCCCTCTATCTGCATAACCACAGGGACCCATTGAAAGAACAAGAGACTTCCCTTCCCTGCCCTGTTAGCTCAGTAAATTGCAGGAAAGAAGAGCAGAAATGCAACCAGATCTGGCCCACATCATTTTAAATATAATACCTGTCTCTCAAGGTTAACTCAACTTGCAAAGAGCATCATTTACAAGTCAATCTGTTTCCCCCTCCCCATTCATCCTCCCTAGCAACCATTTCTTGCCCCTAAACAGAATTACCTCTACTTCTCTTCCCCTCCCCTCTCGAAGGAGAGAATAAAAATGTCTGGATCCCACTGGGATATTAGGTAGTCACTCTGCAATTCTCCCCACGAACGTGGTAAATAAACCTCTCTCTCTCAATAATCTGTTTATCTTTCAGCAAATTTTGGGGGGACAGGGGAAGTTTCCCTTCACCCCTACAGTCTATGTCGCCTACGACAATGACATATTGATCTGATTAGTGTATCTTTCCAGCAAGTCTTATCTGTAGTAGCACACGCCTACTAGATCACAGATTACTTTTTTCATTGATGTCTTCACTGTATTTGGATCTTCCTGTATGAACCCTAAGGTCATTGTCTTAGGGTGAAAAAGAACACCTAGTTGTGATTCTAGTTGGAATCACTGATTCACACATCAGTTTGGGCAGAACACGCATTTTCATGCTATGGAATTTAATCGTTTGCGACTATAATATTTACTTCCATTAGTTTAGATCATCTCTTTCTGTCCTTTAATAAGATTAGATTTCATGTATTCCCAATGCCTTTCTTATTTGCATTCATAATTTTTTAAAACGATGATGGGATTTTGAATAGAATATCCCCATGGAAACCTTCTATAGAATGTTCCTTTGCAGGTTCTTTTGGGAGTATATTCAAAAAGCTAATAATTTTTTTATTTACCTTGTGTTCAGCCATTTTATCAAATTACCTTATTTTTGTAATCGGTTTTTAATAGATTTTCTCAGGTAAACATTCACGCTATCAGCGCAAGCACTCTCATTGTATCTGTTCTTTTCCGATTGTTATAACGAATTTTCATTTACCGGCCTCACTGCGTTTGCTACGATCTTCAAAACGCGGTTGGATAATAATAAAAATAAAAGGCATTCCCACCTGGTCCCTGTTTTAATTGAAATGACTTTAGTGTTTTGCTTTTTAGGCTGACACTGCTGTTGATTTTATTTTATTTTATTTATTTTTTTTTTTTTATTTATTTTTTTTTTTTTTGAGACAGAGTCTCACTCTGTTGCTCAGGCTAGAGTGAGTGCCGTGGCGTCAGCCTAGCTCACAGCAACCTCAAACTCCTGAGCTCAAGCGATCCTCCTGTCTCAGCCTCCCGAGTAGCTGGGACTACAGGCATGCACCACCATGCCCGGCTAATTTTTTCTATATATATTTTTAGCTGTCCATATAATTTCTTTCTATTTTTAGTAGAGGTGGGGTCTCGCTCTTGCTCAGGCTGGTCTCGAACTCCTGAGCTCAAACGATCCGCCCACCTCGGCCTCCCAGAGTGCTAGGATTACAGGCGTGAGCCACCACACCCGGCCTTGCTGTTGATTTTAGAAGAGTGCTTTTGCTATTTGTATATTTTTAAAGATGTCTTATCCTTTTCTTCTTGCTGTTTCAGATTGAGTTGCGTAATTACTCTCAAATGAATTTTCTATGCCTATTGATGCAATCACAGGACTCCCTTTCGTGTGTTGAATTGATGGAGGGCCCTGACTACACTGCAAGATTTCTAAACACACTGCATCCTTCTTGACAGCCACCCACTTCAGCGCGTGGGGCATCATTTCATGATAGATCATTGGATTTTAAAGGAATTTTAAATGCACCTGCATCTTTAGAGTCTTAAATTATATTTGTGTGTACCATAATCATTATTTTTAGGGCCACAATGTGTATACGCTTTATGTAGGAAGTACTTTATTTCACGTATTCTCTCCCTTGATCCTAAAAGCAGACATAAGATATAGGCTTAAATATCGTTCTGTGGAAAAGAAAACTTCCCTGGACGTCTGAGTGTTTCTGTGAGAAGCTTTAGCCATCGCAGACAAGGTATGGACATAAAGCTAGAGAACGTCTGCTTTCATGTCTCTTAGAAGCATCTTCACAGCCTGTGAGAATTAGATAAGTGGCCATTTTTCTAGTTAATTGCTCTTATTGGAAAGGGTAATAAAACTTCTTATCTCCCCTGAAGCCAGAGGGTTGTAGCTCAGACTCAACCCTGGGGTAAGCCCTTAGGCATCTATTAGACAACAGCTGGTATCCACGTAGACACTCACATTTCTAGGAGGAATTTACCCCTATCTTGGCACCATCTCTAGGTGATGAAAGACACATGCTCCCTCAGTTCCTGGAGAGACTTTATTTTACATTCCAAAGTTCTCGATAAAGGAGGAGATACCTTCATCCAAGAAGGGACAACTGCTTTCTTCTTCTATATAAACAGAAAGATATATTTTTTTCCCTGATTCCTCAACCTTAGAAAGATTGTAGGGTGCTAGAGCAAAAGGCAAAAACACAGTTATTATTTGCCGTGTGATTTTTAATAAGAAATCCATCCCAGAACCAGAACACTTAGTGAAAGAATTAATTAATTTGGGATGAAATTAATAAAGACCAATATAGAAAACTCCATACGTTCCCTTTCCACCTAACCAATGAAGACTCTAAAATACATGCTGGTCGGTGCCAAGCTATCCGGGCAGGGCATCTGGTATACGACACATTTCGACACTCTCCTCATCAGATAAATCAAGGAGCTCTTTACTGTTGTCTGTGGAATAGGAGAGTTTAACCTCAAGATTACTTTTTTTTCCTTTTCTTTTCATTTCAGCATATTACGGGGGTACAGACGTTTAGGTTACATATATTGCCTTTGCCGCACCCGAGTCAGAGCTTCAAGCATGTCCATCCCTCAGACAGTGCACACAGCACCCATTAGGTGTGAATTTACCCATCTTCATTTTTTTTAATTTAAATATAACAGCAATTCAGCTGTAAAACCTACTCTTCTTGCATATTTGCTTCTATGAAAGTCAGCCCATTTAGATTTCCTAATTTTCCACAATCGAATTTGGTGATTTTTCTTTGCTAGAAAATTATCTTCTTCTGTTTGCAAATTAGGTGTCATGGATTTTTGTGAATTTATCATTATTGTTAGAAATATCTATTTCTTTACATTCCCCGGTGTCTGTTTCATGCCTCTTTTCTATGATGCAATCTTGCTTTTTGTGTCGTTACAATACATCAGACACACAGAGGCTTTTTCTATATTATTTTATTGTATCGTTTTAAGAATCCTCTTGGGTGATGGCTACAATGTTTATTAATACTTCCCACTTCGTTAATTCTAGCTTTAAGCTTCATTAGCATTTTTCTATTTAATTTTGCTTTATTGTGTTCTTTAATTTATTCAAATCAACACTAAGTTCCTTTCCTCCTCTGGTTTCTTTTAAATAATGAAGGCATTTGAGGCTGTGTTTCCCTTTGAATGCTGTTACTGCTGTGGGCCATGCTTCTGGTATGACGCCATCAGTAAAAGTATCCTCAGACGGTTTATGGGTTCAGCGTCCATATCCTCTCTGAACACAGATTACTCTCAGCTTGCATTTCTTTATTTCTAAGGAATATACAATTGCGGGCCCAATTATCTATGGTTCATTGCCAACTTTTGGGGTCATGATTTAAGGATTCCTACTTTTTCAGATTTGTTGAGGTTTACCATCGTATATAAATTGCAGCTACACTATATGTATATAAACATATGTTCTCAATAACAGATATCTGCATTCAATGCATATAAAGTTATGGCATATGTGTGCGTATATGTGTGGGTTTATACATATATACATATGAGAGATAATATATTGAATTGAACCTATCATCTGAATTATGGTTTCCTCTGTCTTCACTTATTTTTCACTATTAGATTTATTGATTTCTCAAATTCAAAAAGTGGTGTGCATAAACTATGCCTCTATGGATGTATCTGTAACAATTTCTCCTTTCATTTCTAATGCTTTTTTTTTTTCAGTTGTTTAGCTGCTATTTCTACTTGATGTAAATATTATTTTTTAGCATCACGTTTTTTAACATTAGATCTCACTCTGACTTAAATTATTGGTATTATTGTCCCTCGTGCAAAGTGTTGTTTTCTGAATCCATTTCCTTTAACATGTTTTTCACTTTAGTTTTTAGCATGTTTGCATCAACAAGATGGAGCTGAGGTTTTGTGGTATTGATGGGGAAATTCAGTTGATTGATATGGAACGGTTTTCTACTGCTTTCACTACAGCGCACAGTTGTCTCCTGTTTAACATATTTAGCACGCTATGCTGTGTCTCTCCTATGGCAATGCACTTCTGCCCCCCATTTTGGAATCTCCATTCTAGCAGGTGATGTGAAGGAGAGATTTGAGTTCTGCATCTGAATCTCAAGTTCCTAGGCGCTGCTTTATTATTTGAATCCTCTTAACGGCTTCAGCACTTTGTTTCCTGTGGGCCTCTGCTCTCTCTGCTGCATTTCTTCCTCTGCCTGCTGACTTTTAGATTTAGGGGATCCCTTGTCCTAGACCTCTTAACGGTCGGGGTCCTAGTCTGTTGTTCGCCCCACAGTGCACCAGGAAGTGGCCTCTGTGCCTGTGGGTCTCCAGGGTTCCAGCCATCCGGGTCATCGGTCTCCAGGAACCCCTGCTCCACATCTGCCTGCTCCCCAGTGTCCACATGCGTCCAGGCTGAGACGAAGGAGGAACCCACCTACCTGTCCATCTCCCCTTAGCTTCTTAGGTTTCAGGGAGCAACCACACACTAATACAGAGAGCAGAGGAACCTTTTTTTGAGAGATCGCCTCTTTCAGGATGAACTGGGCTCCAGTTTTTACTCATAACAATATCTGATGGCCTCGTATCTGCACCTCATTGAGTCTAGATTTAAGTAGACAGCAAATCATCACCCTTTATTGTATCGAAGATGCAATTGTATTTTTTAAGACAAAAATGGGTGGCCGGGCGCGGTGGCTCACGCCTGTAATCCTAGCACTCTGGGAGGCCGAGGTGGGCGGATTGCTCAAGGTCAGGAGTTCGAGACCAGCCTGAGCAAGAGCGAGACCCCGTCTCTACTAAAAATAGAAAGAAATTATCTGGCCAACTAAAATATATATAGAAAAAATTAGCCGGGCATGGTGGCTGCATGCCTGTAGTCCCAGCTACTCAGGAGGCTGAGGCAGTAGGATTGCTTAAGCCCAGGAGTTTGAGGTTGCTGTGAGCTAGGCTGACGCCACGGCACTCACTCTAGCCAGGGCAACAAAGCGAGACTCTGTCTCAAAAAAAAAAAAAAAAAAAAAGACAAAAATGGAACAAATATATGCATATCTGTTAGCGCCATGCACATGGATACTTCTGAAAACCTCTACCATTTTGCGACAAAAACTATGCAAAAAGTGCACTGGCATATAACACCAAATGAATGCTTGCAAATGTATTTTTATAATGAATGTAAGAAAGCTACACATTTAACCTAAGACTATAAATTTATTTTTATGTGTTATGCCTGCTCTGTAAAGCATTGCTTCTAACAATGCATTTATAAATACTGGAATAAGTCTCTATTTGCTATGAATATATGCTCATTTGGGAAAGTAAAATTTGCCAGCTAGTGATTAACTCTTTCTTTTTATATATGGAAAAATGCACGCTCTTTTATTTTTCAGCTCTTAAACAAATAAAAGTCATAGTGCATTGAAATTGTAACAAAAGTACCATCTTTGGGTTCTCATATTGTAAACAGCATCAATAATCTAGGATTTTCTTAGCCTCCCAATTAAATTCCACCTAAGGTTGTCAACGGTCTAAACTGAATTTTATTGCACTGCCTAGTTGGGTAAAATAGTTCAACAGCAATAAAGTCACAAGTATTTTTATGTTTTGTTTCAAAGGGCTTTTGATGTTTTTGTTTTTTCACTCCACTAATGGAGACAAAGTGACAAAGACTTCTGTACAAAGTTATATGAGTTATATGAGATAACTTTGCACAGAACTTTCTTCTAGAACATTAAATATAAAATCCATGAGTCTGTTTCCATCACGTTTATGCCACCTCTCAGTGGTACCAAAAAGCTAGATTCTCAAAATGTTTCTACTCTGAGGAAATCTGTTTCTTTTTGTTACATGTTATGGTTATGAAGAGATGAAAACCTATGTTGATTGTGTATTTAGAATCATCTTCTTTTAATTTCTAGACTGCCAAGTCATGCTGTATTAAGTCAGGAACGTAATTAGAAAAAAAATAGTTTGGGCAAACACAGTTTATATTATTTGAGACATAATACACGTCAAAGGAATGAAAACGAGCATTGAACAGGAAGAGCGAAAAGAATGTTGCTCTGGAGAATAAGAAACAACAGCTGGTTGATCTGAGAGGGAGAGAAAATTTAAAGTGGGTAAAATCTAGGAAGTGTTTTTCAGGAATTGCAGGTGGTAATAAACAATACTGTTCATGAGTTAGTGAGTTATTTTGAATCCGGAATTTTTTATGCCTGAAAGAAAGGTAAACTGTGAACAAGGGTTGTCAAATTACTCTAAACATTTAAAAGTACCTAAAAGAGAAGAGAAAGCAAATATGTGAAGCACCAAGAATCGAAGTGCTCATTCATAAAGTGGGATGGCATGCCGTTAGAGTTAAAGTACTGAGAAAAAGACTCAGAAATGACATGAAACTGCACCATTTAAGGTATTCGGCTTAATTATTCATAAGACACATTAAATCTCACAGTCGTTGATATTGCATTTTTAAAACTTTTAATTTTGAAGTAATTTGTTTCACAGAAATCTACAAAGATAGTACAGAGAAGGGTCCTGGGGGCCTTTCTACAAAGTGTCCCTAATGGTGGCATCTTATTTACCTCAACTGCAATGTCAAAGCCAAGAGATGAATATCGGTACAATGTGGGTCTAGTTCTGTCACGTTTTCTTCTCACGTCTAGGTTTGAGAAACCTCCACTAAAAACGCAGGGAACCATCCCATCACCACGAAAGTTCCCTGTTGTAGTGAAAACTGTTCCTCTCCCGCATGGATGGCAATCACTAATTATGACTCTTATGGCTATAATTTTGTCACTTTGAGATTGTTCTAAAAGTGGAGTCCTACCATATGTGATCTTTTGAATTTGGAAAACTTGGGATTCATTCAAGTTGCTGAACGTACCAATAGTTTCCTAACGTTTCTTTTTCATCACTGCGTAATATTCCAAAACTATGCAGGTACCGCTTTGTTTAATCATTCCATCTCCTTTACGTCAGATTAAACTCTTTAATTTTTTTTAAACATGAATTTATATTTTCTGGAAATTTTTCTTTCAATAAAGGTTTTTTGTTCTTTTCTCTGCAAATATGTCTACATGTCTCATCATTTCTGTGATACCATTTTCATTTTGGATTTTCTTTCTAGTTTTCATCTATTATTTTTAAGAGAGAGTTAGAGCTGATTTTTGTGTACATAACTTGGATCCAACCACATTGGAAAATTTGTGTGTTAAACACACTTGCTTATTAATGTTGATTACATAAATAAGCATAATTTTCCTTACTTTCATGATCATTTCAATATCTTATTATACTAGCAGAATCTCCTAAAAGGTATTTATATCACTTTCTTCTCAAATTTCAATGACATTTTGATGTTATTCATTCGATACACAAAACATGTTTTATATATTTTTATATATTATATATTTTCTTTCCCCCCAAACACAAGATAGCACCAAGGATGCTTTCAGTTTTCATAATTAAAAACATACCTAAATAATGGTGGCTTGAGCAGTAAAGATTTATATTTCTTCGGTAGTAAGAAAGAGACCAGAAGACATTTCCAGGATCCTTTAATTCAGCAGCTCAACAATTCCAGGCATGTTGGTCTGCATTTTTGCAATGCTCTTCCCTTTCCTAGTGCAATTCTACTGGCCTCAAAGTGGCTGCAGTGGCTCCAGGCATCATATATTTTCCATGCAATGTTCAAAGCCAGGAAGGAGCAGAGGTTCCTTTATTGAACCCGTCTGTGTTTCTTCAAGGCTGAGAGTCCTAGCACATATCTTCTACTGGGTCTTAATGACCAGATGTCTACATACTCAAGAGTGAAAAAGAGGCTAGCAAGTGTGCACCTACTAAAGTAGAATAATGCTCTGCAAACCTGGAAGACAGAGCCAGCACCAGCAGTGGGAGATACCCAACAGGGTCCTCCCACCTCAAAGTCACACTCTGAACTTGCTCTTTCTTTTGAGCCTCAATTCTGCTTGGACTGCTGATTGTATTTCCAGTCAATCTTTTTTTTTTTTTTTTTTTTTTTTACTGATTTACACTTACATGTGGATATTATCTTGTGTCTTAATTTAAATGCTTTCCTTTCTAATGGTTTATTGTGTATCATTTTATAAAGCATGCAAATAGATTTTACCTGTATAACTTATCTCACAGTCTGTATTTTGAAAGGAAAATTTATCCTTTTTATATTTATTGTGATAACAGATATTTAATATATTACCTGATTTTTTAATTCATCATGTTATTCTATGTGTATCGTTTTTATGTTTGGTAATCGTTTCTTCTTTATTTACATTTTTATAGCGTGGTCTAATTTCAACTCACATCTTCCTCCTCAAACACATTCCCCCTTTAATTTGGAAATAGACTCTAGATACTATATATTTATATAATATAAATTATTTGTATTTATATAATACAAATTATATAAATATATAATATAAATATATTATATTATATAATATAAATATATAATATATTATATATTATATATAATATACATACACACAAAATGCATGTGGAAAATTAAAAAATATGACACACTAATTGAAAATAAGTCTTGTTCCTATATTTGAGTGACCAGCTTTCCTTCCTAAGAAGAAATCACTTGGAACACTTCCTTGGTAAGCCTTATTTTTTTAGTCTATTTGCATATTATATAGCATATTCTACACAATATATTTCAATTTTACTCTTGAATGCCTACACTTAATCTTTTCATATTAGTAAATACAAATCACCTTTATCTTGTATAAGGTCTGTGTTTTATTATATAAAATTGATGTGGTATAATTTAACTAAACCATGTGGAAATTTAATATAATGTATTGCCACTTTAAAAAATGCTATGTTTTCTTACACTAACATGTTGGAGCACATGTAAGCATGTGTTGTCAGTATGAATTTTAACAACTGGAATCAATGGGAAAATGGTATTTTCCTTAATGTTACGTTTTTAACTTTGCAAATATTGCAAACACATCCCCTAAAAAGATTGAATCAATTGGCATCCTCATCTAAAATATATTGGAGGTTTTTTTTTTTATCTTTTGCCAATACATGATAAAACATTTCAATCTTTTCCAACAGTTGAAGAATGCATATTTATAGTTAATATTTGCAATTCTGTCACTATGTGTGAGGATGATCATCTCCATGATTAAAAACCATTTTCTGCAACACATTCAAATTAAGTTGATGGTTTAATTCTCAACTCACACATTTATCTATAAACTATGTAAATCTATCAGCTTATCTAAGGAAAATATCAACTATGCCCCCTCTGCAAGGTGTTTCAATTGCAGAGAAACCTCCTCTCTACCCTTCACTTGGGGTGACAAATTAAAAATGCTTTCAAATACTGACATGCATAGAATCCTGGTTCTGCTTAAAATCCTGGTTTTGCTGAAATACTCTAAACATATTCTCCAAAGCTCTCCTGAGGTTTCTCCTCCTGTATGTAGATTTGAAGTCAAGAATTCTTTCTCAACACATATTATAGACCTATGTCATATGCCATGTGTTGTGAGTGTGTGTATCAATACTATTTTCTTAACTCACTCTGTGTTAAGATGTCAGGGATTGTGCAGGGTACATTAGCCTAGCCAGTTTTCTGCATTGGTGTTCTCATGTAACACTCACATGGGGAAAATGAGTCTTACTGGGTGAGTGTTTCACGGATGGATACAGAAATATCCCCTTCACAGGTTACACACTTCTCCCATCGGATTCAAGAGTGAATTGATGCGAATGAAAAGTCCTCATCTACCACGATTTCCTTTCATAGCCAGAAAACACCCTCTCCTTATAAAAACTTCTGAAATGTATTCCTTATCAATGAAATTTTACCAAAATACATCTCTGTCATTTTGTCATGGTGCAAAATCCTTTGAATATGGTGCCTAATTTGGTTTGCTTGAATGTTCTTGAGGAGTGCTGCACGAATGTTTATACAAAATAATTGGTTGTACGTAATATATTTTTCTACTGGTGTCTTTGCCTGATTTTGGTGTCAGGGCAATACAGCCCTCATGGAAGAACTTGGGAAGAGTTTTCTCCTCTTCTAAATTTTTGAAAGTGAATACCATAATTTATGAATTATGGTATTCATTTTCACCAGTGAAGCCATCTGGTCCTGGGCTTTTCTTTGAAAGAAGTTTTGGGTTTTTGGTTTGTTCCTTTGTTTTTATTCACTGATTCAATCTCTTTACTTGTTATAGGTCTATTCAGATTTTCTAATTTTTTGAGTCAATCTAAGTAGTACGTTCCATCTTTCCCAGAATTTGTCCATGTCAGCTAGGTTGTCTAGTATACACATGATTATTCATTGCATTCCCTTATAATCAACTTTATTTCTGTAAGTTCAGTAGTAGTATCTCTCTTTTATTCCTGATTGCAATCACTTGAGTCATCCTTTTTGATTAGGTAAAGATTTGCCAATTTAGTTGATCTGAAAAAAGAACCAAACTTTGATTTTTCTCCATCATTTTCCTAGTTTTCTATTTCATTGATTTCCACTCCAATATTCACTACTTCTTTCCTCCTGCATGTGTTTGGTTTAATTTGATCTTCTTAATCTACAATCTTAAAGTGAATGGTTAGGTTACTGCTTTGAGACGCTCTTAATTTTATATGAAACATTTACTACTATAAATTGCCCTTTAAGTACTACTTTAGCTGTACAAAGTGTGCAAAATTGGATACATTTGAGTATGTTGTATTTTCATCATCATTGGTGTCATATCATTATCTAATGTCTGTTCTGATTTCTTCTTTGACCTATTGTATCTTATGAGTGTGCTAATTTCCACAATTTGGCAAATTTCACAAATTTCTTTCTGTTCTTGCTAATTTTTTTTTCCCCTCCTGGGTCAGAGACATAATTGTATGATTTCAATCTCCTTAAATTCCTTGAGGCTGGTCATATGACCTAAGCCATGGTGTAGGTAAGAATGTTTTCCACGGGCACTTGAGAAGAATGATTACTGTTGACAGCCACAGCATGGAAAGCTTCCCCCACTGCTTGAGCTCTCAGTCAAGCCAAATAAAAACAAATTCTGCCAATGATGCCTTTTCTTAAATGAAATTTTTCCTGATGTGGAGCTTTTCGAGGTGCTCTATTTTCATTCCGCCCCATCCAGCATCTGTTAGACTATTCGTTTTCACACCTATGGTGTTTTCAAGGCTGGTTTCCAAGGCTACCATGAAATTGGAGAGATGACGAGGGGAACAGACCAAGTGAAAACACCACAGAGCTTCCTTCTGGTACCAAAATTCATCTTTGTTGAAATAAACTCTCTCCTCAGATTGCTGCTTTAGGCTCATTAGCAGAGTTTTGAAAATTTTAATTTTGATAATTATTGCAAGTGTTAGGATGTTTTTGTAAGGAGAGGATTTTCAGAGGTCTTCACTCCACGATTTTAGAAATTATTCCTGTTTGTATTTTATGAATACTTATTCCTACCTTAATTGACCTTGTTCTAATATCTTTGACTTCAATTGGTTGTTTTTTTTTTTCTAACTTGTTCAGATAGATACTGGTAGCATACATTTTCAGCATTAATTAACCCTCATTAATCAACACTGATTTATAGCATTAATATTCAACATTAATTTTAACCATTATTTATGCTCAAGGCTGTTGCTGTGGTCTGAATGTCGGTGTCTCCCCAAAATTCATAGGTTAGAACTTAATATCGAATATGATAGTATTAGGAGGTGGGACCTTTGAGAGGTGATAAAGTCATGAGCATGGAACCCTCATGAACGCAGTTACTGCCTTATAAAAGGGACCCCAGAGAGCTCCCTAAGCGCTTCCACCATGTGAGGACACAGCGAGAAGGTGCCATCTATGAACTGGGAAGTGAGTCCCCACCAGAAACAGACTCTGCCACTCCAGGATCTTCAACTTCCAGCCTCCAGAGCTGTGAGCAATAAATGTCTATTATTTATGAGCCAGAGAGTTTATGGTATTTTGTTATAGCAGCTTGAATGGAGTATGGCAGCTGCATATTTGCCCCTAAGCTTAAATTTAGATGCATTCCACAAGGTTTCACAAGTCAGATTTGAATTCTCATTAAATTCAAATATTGTCTAATCACTCATGTGTGTCTTCTCTGTCCCCCTGGGTTAGTTAATTGTATGTCCTTAATGTAGAAATACTCCGGTGATTTTCTGGTTGTATTTGTGCTCTTTCAAGTCGTATGAAATATGCTGACATTTGTTTTATGGTACAACATACGGTCAATTTTAGTGTATTTCCTTTGTGCATTTGAGGCAAATAAGAAATATATGGTTTCCTGG
The DNA here is from genome assembly GCF_041146395.1 of Eulemur rufifrons. NCBI lineage: Eukaryota > Metazoa > Chordata > Mammalia > Primates > Lemuridae > Eulemur > Eulemur rufifrons. Next base: position 141,631,877 of record NC_091012.1, read on the forward strand.
CTGCAATGTCCTACAAAGATACGCCAGTTACGTAACTTGTGTTTTCAATTCTTTTTTATCATTCCTATTTGCGGTTTTGTTCAAAGTTAAAAATCTTTATGGACACCAGCTATGGGGAGAAGTTAAGAATCCTTATGGTCCCCAGCTGCGTGGCTCTGGAGTGGCAATTATAGAGAAGCAAGCAGGGGGACAGCGACTAACTATTATCATTATTTTTAGCTAGGTCCTTACCACGGTTCTCGCCCGGCACCCCGTTATTGAAGGGTGGTTTTAGTACCTTCCTTGGCTTTGAAGGGACCCCATGCCAAGGAAAGTGATTGGCTCTGGAGCATCCCTCTCCCGACAGGTGACAAGGAAAAGAGGAAAGCTGTACAATCACATGGAACTGAATCTGGCCAACCACCCAAACATACTTGAAGTGGATTCTCCCTGGAACCTCCAGATTAAAGCCCAGACAGGCCAACTCCTTGAAAGTGACACTGTGAGCAGAGAACCCCACCATGTGGAGCTGGACGTCCAACCTACAGATCTGTGAGCTAGTAAATGTGTGTTGGTCTCAGCCATTACGAACGTGGCAACAAGATTTGTGGAATTTGGGGAAAGAAAGTATCACGGGGCCATCAGGCCTCTGGACGTAAGATTACAAGCTATATGTGGCACAAAAACAAGCAGCAAGCAGCAAGATGCCACCTCATCCTGCCATGCATGGCTTTTCCTAGTTTTCTGCACTGCAGAAAAAAAAGGAAAAAGATGAAGATTAGGACTGGTAACTTCCTTCAGGGCAATTTAATTATAAAAGATATATATCCTCAAAGATTGTATCACAATGAGTTGGTGTTATACAACAGGGATGTGAAATATATCATCTCTTCAAAGGAAGACATCTGAACTTCTGGTTTTTTACTCAAGTGTTCAAAATCTGTCTTGCACAAGGAGAGTGGTTTTGACATAAACATATACAGCATCTAATAACTAAATTTGCTTATAAGTCACAGAAAAAAAAAACAGCATGGCTCCATATTCAGGGAACCTTTTTTTTTTTTTTTTTTTTGCCTTCCCTGTAAAGATAATTCTTTGTTTTGAAAGAAGATTTTGAAGAAACAACAAAAATGAGTTGAATTATTCATTTTTATGAAACATCATTGTATGGTTCGTTTATGGGACTCTGTGGTACTTGGCAGTGATACATCAGAGTTATTGCATTTAAAATTATTTGGACAGGAATAGACTGCACTACTGAGCAACTTGGGAAAGAGCATTCAAAGCTATAATAGACATGACTGAAACTCAATGTAATGTTTTATATGGGGTCCTTGCTCTAGTAAAAACAAAATAAACACAATGGGTATAACTGCAGTATTGGAAATCGTTTTAGAATTCATTTGCCCTGGGAATTGCAATCAAACTTTTATGTAACCAAATGCTACTGAAAAGTTTAAAATCAGACATATCCCTTTCGGAATACTATTTTTAAAACGTCACCATGACGTTCCAGTGTTGTCTCAAGTAAATGCACAAAGATCTTGCTAGGAAAGTTGTTATTAATATTCCAACCTTGAGGTAGGTTATACTTTGGAGATAAACACACAACACAAACTATGTACCAACAAATACACTTGCGCAAATTTTTTTATAGTATGATTATAATACTTTTTAAAAAGAATTTTATTTTTTCAAACAGCTAAAATAATCCTATTACAGTTGAATACCCAAAAGAAAATTAAATGTACTCCCCAAGAAAGTTTTATCCTTTCAGATCCTTCACCTAACAAGCTGTTCCTTCCATGGCAAAAAAAAAACCCTACCTGCTCCAAGCCAAAACCATTTGTTCCTTTCCTAATTGCTGGATGTGGATGTTTAGCCAAAAACTAAGTTGACAAAACTCTTCTCTGTGGATGAATGACTAAGTTCTTTGCAACTGATTAAGTGGGGGTGAGGGGAAACTTCCCTTTTCCCTTGAAAGTTCACTGCAAGATCAACTCACAATTAAAGCAGAGTAATAAGAGAAGGACATTTATTTACTATGCTCAGGGGGAGAATCACAGAGTGAATTAACCAATATCCCAGTGGGATCCAGATATTTCTATACCCCCCTTTTAGAGGGGCGGGGGAGATGAGGCGTGTAGGTAATTCAGTTTAGGGGCAAGAAATGTTGCTAGGGAGGTCGCCTTCCACACCTTCGAGGTGAACACAATGACCCACAAATGGGACGGTGGAAAAGAGGTAGTTGAAAATGACAAAGCTATTAGTAGCCTGGTGCCCTGCATGGCTCTGTGGAACCAAGACAGGCACCCACCTGGAATATGAAAGACAAACGAGCTTCTTTCTTTTATAGCCTCTGCATCTTTAAGACTTTCACATTACAGCACCTTAAGGTTTTGGCCCAAGAATACAGCCTGAATTATTTATGTCACCATGTTCTTCATTATGGAAAATCTACCTATTTAACCTTCAAAGAAGTTAAATTTGAAGGCATTTTCATTCTAGGATACTTTTGAATAAAAATATACATGATTTTATTATTTTCCAAAAATTCCCCTAGTAATATGTGAGGGTTCTTTGAAGCAAAAGATGTCTCTGTGAAGATTTGCTAAAGGCAAAAAAAGTACCATTAATGTTTTTTCATGCTTACTAATAAATGCATGTGAAGTTTTTTCCTTCAAGTATTTTTGTGTTTCTTTTTTTTTTTTTAATAAAAAGTACATATTTCTTTAAAAGGAAACTGAAATCATCCAACCGATGTCAGAGAATCTGCTTTTTGCTATTTCTGAAGAGTTTGAGTTGATTAATAAATGTCTTTGATTCTCAGTTGTTTTTTTTCTAATGTATGGAAAGGGTTGTGAAGTGGAATAAAATTATGTCACAAATATTTTAAAAACTTGAAGCATATGTACAATCAATATTGAGCTTATTTCTTACCAGTTTAGGGTCTTCAGCTACTCCAACATAACATCAAGAACTTTTTGCTGTACTCTCTCCAGAGAAATTACAGTGAAGTAATTGGTTTTGCTCCAAACTCAGCAGTTAAGTTTTTGTTTAAGTGACATAAAGGAAAAACAGAAAGTTGTACTGGCAAGTTACTTACTTGAAATTAAATTATCAAGGCCCTACATTTTTCCATGAACTGATAAATAACTTACTTTTCAATATGACAAAAACAGATATTTGTGCTGGATTTGTCATTGTAAATTTAAAAAATGCAGCTTTCTATCTACTATCATTAATTTTTAAAATGTAACTTTCCTTTGAGAGGATAACTTTTTATCCCTTATGTGAGCAAACTTGAAAATTGTGACTTTTATTGTGCTTTCTAAATAACTGTTTCGGATATCAACACCTAAAATTAGAACATATACCTATTTGATAAATAAAATACATTGCACAAATTAAAGCTGCATATTTTCTGATCCATGGTATATATATGACATCATTGCTTGATAATTTTAATTTATTGCATGTGAGAAATAAAAAACATATGGCGATATTCTACAACAAAACACGAAGTAGCACTGGTCGTATCTTAAAAAATGAATTTGCTGGTGGATGCCAATTGTAATGAAATAGTGAAAAGGAATTTTTTTTTAACATTTGATGCTTTACGGTTTCAAAGGATGACAGTGACAGCCATTTAGCACTATTTTTATTTTTACTGAATTTTTAATTTTTTTTTTTTTATTTCAGAACATTATGGGAGTACTAACACTTTGGTTGCATATATTGCTTTTGCACCACCCAAGTCAGAGCTACAAGCGTGTCCATCCCCCAGAGAGTGTGCACATCACCCATGAGGTGTGAATTTACCCATCCCCTCCTCCCTCCGCCCCCACCTGCCCGACACCCGATGAATGTTACTTCCATTTGTGCACGTGTTGACCAATCAGTTTCAATTTGATGGTGAGTTCATGTGCTGCTTGTTTTTCCATTCCTGTGATCCTTCACTTAGAAGAATGGCCTCTTCATCTTTAATCATTTTAAGTTAATCTTCCTCTTTCTTCTGCATGTATTTAACCAGCACTTGCTCTTTTTACAGTTAATTGAAATACCAGAATTCTTACATTCATAATACTACATTGCTTTCTCCATTGGCAATCATTTTGAGTTTTCTTTCATTTACTTCATTTATTAATGGTTTCCCTTATAGACTTTTAACAGATTAGCTATTGAATCTCACACTATAAATACGTTTTTCCAAATACAGGCAATTATTAAACATCTCATATAGATAGTTTATAAAATTATATGTTCTATCTAAAAAAAGTTATAGAATACAAATTTGTACATTTATTTACTTTTTTGGCAAATGTTCTGTGGAATGGCAGAACTTACCCTTATGAGAATTATAATCTAATGGAGTGGGAAAGGTTCACATGGACCCCACATGGTGATGGTATTTGAAGTTATAATGGAAAAACGGGTGTGTGTGTGCTTTTCATTTTTCAGGACATTTATAAGGGAGATATTTTTATGTTGGATAAATGTACATAATGCAGCACAACTATTTCTGTTTGTCTGCAAAAAGGGAGCTGCTCTCCTTGAAGCCAACAAACACGGCAAGAACCATGTCAAAGCCATCTACTTATACTCTAGCAGAAAACATCTACAGGCTTTCTTCTCTGGAATTCAAAGTATAGCACGTATGAAAGAAAGCATCATGAATTATAAGATAAATGTCCAGCTGCTTTCAGAGTGTGGCATTTCCTGTACAGAGTTAGGCAACAAGATTAGCACCAATGCAAGAAATAACACAATTAGAAACAAGAATAAAAATGGCAGTAAACCAAAGGTATTATCTCTCTAAAAATAACAGTGGTTTTCAACCTCTATCTACAAAATTGATTTATGTATCTCTCACATACAAGATAATTTTGTTTACCATCTTTCATACCTTCATTCCATTAAAGCTTTTCTTAACATTCAAAAATGCATCAGCCATGAAAAATACATGGAGCTTGAGACATTAATAAGGGATTGAAATATGTTTCACCCTGCAGGTTTTATGCCTGGTAATCAGACATCCTTCCACCTCGGGCAGCATATGTTTGTGATAAACCAAAAAGTTTTAAAGGAATATAACCTGCATGAAAATAAGAGATTGAAAGTTCATATTTACTTTGGTAATCCTTTGTTTTTCTGACTTCAGAGAGGCATGCCCTTCTACCTAGAAATCAGGTGTGTACTGCTTGTTCTCAGGGGTCTAAATAATGTATCTATCGATGATCTGTTTATTAATTATTGTTTCTCTATCTATGTACATATTTATCATCTATCTATCATCTATTATCTATCATCTATTTTGAGAGATATTAGGTTGATTTTAGGAAGAATGCTTTTGCACTAAAGGAGAAAACATCCTATACCAACTAAGGCAGGTTAAGGAATCTGTATCCCAGACTCCATAAAAACAAGGATGCTCCTAAACCTACCATATTAGAGAATGAAACATTAGTTAAGCATCTGCCTGAAATTCCAAACTAGAATTTAGGAGGTACCTTAAGGAGAATTGTGAGGTCTCCTCCAACTCTACATTGCACAAAAAAATTAAGAAAGAATTGTAATAACTTTAACAAATAGAGACTTTTTTCTATTTGAATCAAGAATCTCTCTGAGTGCACAAAGGAGAAAAAATACGTCACTCAATTAAAAAGAAAAATATTCATGGTTTATTTACAAGGCTCATTAAACATCCTACCTATTTGTGTTTGTTTTCATCTATAAAATAAACAGGTATCAATCCATGTAGTGACGACTACTTTTAAAATAAAAGAGTAGATATTGCCAGTTCAAATCATTCTCAACTTATATGAATGGGGATATATAGTCTACTCATTTGTACAGGAAGACATCAATGAAATCATGATTATTCATTTGTGCTATATCATTTCATTTATTTTATATCTTAGGGTTTTATCATCAACATTTAAGAATTTAAAATCTTTCATTTTAAATAATCAATTTGATTTACATAAGAAACCAAATCAACCTTACATAGATTATTAAAGAAGACATTCTCTGATAAATTATTTTCCCAAAAAACAAATTTTGTTACTAACATATAGATGAAAATTTCAGCTTAAATAGGTCCCTTAATATTTGGATCTCCATGATGAGGTCTCCCCTACATTAAACTGATATTCTTTCAACCCACCAACAATGTTTTCTTTGTCCCAGTGAAACTTAAATTGCAGGAGACTTCTGCCTGAGCACGAAAGATTCAGTAAACAAGATCATTGTTGGTCTCTACTGAAAAAAACACTCTGCTCATAAATATAAAGCTATATGATCAGGTATGATTGCCAGATAATTGTCTAGGATGTGATTGGCATTTCTGTATTGATTTCAAGATGAACATTTTAATGACTCTTGTAAATTAAATTAATGAATGCCTCCAAAGGTAACTGTACTACAATCAAATAGTTGGGCGTATCCTCCCTGTAGGACAAAATGTGGTCATTTGGCAGCGCCTGGGGGTGAGAACCCAACATTGCTTTCACTATATTTAAGAATTTTCATTTGTCCTCATGGTCAAAGGAAAGAATGAACTCAACCACAAGTCATTTGATAAAAACTGATGGATGGAACAGCCTTGCTCTTCCCCGTTCGCACGGTTTTCTATTCCCTACATTCTTTCTACTAATATTTCCATCCTTGTTCCATCATTAATTTCTGTCCATCCCATTTATTATAAATATCCCAAAGTAATATCTTCCAGTTTAGAAAGAGGAATCAGCAGTCCTAACAACTAAACCAAACCAAACCAAAAGAACAGTCGTGACTAATTTCTCCAGTCTATCTGGATCTCATGCTATGCTCCTTCACCCTTCACCTTTTTCTCCAGAACTTGTCCTTATGCTTGGTTTCTCTCCTAAATCTTAATAGGAATTAAGTCTGTGTTACACCTGTGCTAAAAACCAGGGATAAACATCTGGGCTCACGTTTCCTATTGTTTCAATTAACTCCTGGGTTTCCTAGACCTAAAACAACTCCAGACTTAACACATTGCATAGCCTACATGCAACGTGTGATTAAGCGATTTCTTTGTCATTTAAGCCTCTCTTTGCATGTTTCCTATTTTCTCTGAAATTCCCTCTCAAGTTTCTGGAATACTTCTGACCTCTTTTCTCACTTGTGAAATGGTGTCATTTATCTCAACCGTCATCTTCCTCTCTAACTCAGCCTCTCAAGAGTCATTTGTTCCCGGACATTCAACTGCCGCTCAAAATGAGTAGTCTGACATGGCTGTCTTCAAGCCAGAGCCTCCCTGAGATGCACGGGGCTTTTCTAAAAGGTTAAACATCCTCAGGTCTCGTAGGATTACCTGAGCATCTCACACGTGAAAAGTCAGTGGTGATATTATAGGCTTTCTTGAGCCATCTGAGCAGGTAGCGCTCATGGCATGATGTATTTGGAGACCCCGGTGACAATGAACTGGGAGAGATTATTTGTCATAAATTAGCAAGGAAGAATTAGAGCAAGTATTAAAAGAGAACTTCATTTTCCAAGATTAAATCTAGACTTTATGGTCCCCTAGAGATTGGGAAAATGTCAGTGTGTTTCCTGATTTTTAGATGGTATTAGGAGTAGCCACAGGAGACATTAAATAGGTTTCCACTGTACAAAATGCTTATAGCCCCAATAAAATCAACACATTAAAATAAACTTTGAAAATCAGTACAAATGTACTTATGATGTGTAATATATATTCAGTAAATCTTCAAAACAAGGGTTCAGATTATTTCAAATTAAATAAAACGGTGCTATCAGCATTCTCCTTTCATTGAAGTAGAATTTGAGACTATTTCAATGCATGGAGTGTTTCCTCCATATTATTTTAAAAGTGTAAGGTGGTTTTTTGTTTTCTTTTATTTTTTCCTATTCAAGAGCACAAGCCATGAGATAAAAGAGCAACTCTGATTAAAACACCGAACACAAAACACTTGAATATTTCTCTCTGATGAATGGATTGATGATTTATGCATAGTTCTCTTGGGTTTTTACTTCACAAGGACTTTTATTTGCTTTCAATAAACACTCGTTTGGAGAAAGCTTGATCCTGAAATGTCTGAGACACTGCAAAGTGCAGTTGATAAAATCCAATCCACGGAAGAAAATTACAAAATTATGTTACATTACAACGCCCTTTAAGTCTGATGAAACTGCAACTGGTTTCATTCTTGTTTATCAAAATCCCGCTATCTTATGATAGGCACTGAAAAAGGTGCTGATTCTGTGCTAGGAAGTTGGCCTACATTATCTGTGGACCTGGTTCTCAGGGCACCTAGACACAGGACTGGTACCAAGTCAGAATGGCAATACGCTCTCTGTATTTCCAGTCTACTTCTGGAGAGCCTAGCAGCATGCCTTAGTCCTTTTCTGGTTGCAATAACAAGATACATGGACTGGGCGGATTATAAACAACAGGCATTCATTGCTCACAGCTCTGGAGGCTGGACGTCCAAGATCTCGGCATGGCAGAGTCTGTGTCTGGTGAGGACTCACTTCCCGGTTCATAGATGGCGCCTTCTCGCTGCGTCCTTACATGGTGGAAGGGGCGAGGGAGCTCTCTGGGGTCCCTTTTATAAGGACATTGATCCCATTCATGAGGCCCCACTCTTATGATCTCCTCACGTCCCAAAGACCCCACCTCCTCATACATCACCTTGGGGTGAGGTTTCAACATATGAATTTGGGAGAAATAAACATTTAGACCATAGCATTACATTTAATCGACATCATTCCTCTCTTCCTCTCTTTACACGTGGGAAGACAAAGCTGCCAAAATTTTCTCCATTTTTAGGGTCACTCAGTCAATGACTGTGGCTGAAACGTAGACATTCCTCCTTTTAGATGAATGTCGTTCAATACGCAGCAATGTATGCCCAAGAAAATTAAAGCAATGCTTCATTTCCTAAGCCCAGGAGTAAAGAGAAAAACTTACACCGGCTATAGCTATAATTCAAAATTTCCATGACCTTAGCAGAGTTCATGAAATGTACAATTTTAAAACTTACTGGACCATCTTTATTGAACTATTTTAACAGACTAGAGTAACAATATTTCTATGCAACATTGGCCTCTTCTTCCCCAAATGATGTGAAAGATTCTGGCTGTATTGGAATTTAGTGTAGTAAGACCAAATACAATTTCAGGGAGCCTTTTTGTAGTTTTCTTCCATAAATATATTTTCCACATCAGCTATCCTGAGTTGAGCTGCTAGAACATTTCCCATTCTGTACAAGTACATATGTTTGGCCGAGTTCAAAAGGATCGGAATAGGCACTGTCCTTTGAAGGAAATGATATGATTGAGATAGCATAGGCTCAAGACCAAATTTTAGTTGAGGATGGAGTATCGCCAGGTTGTGATCCTCCTGTGCTTTCAAGGAAGCACAGGTGAAGGAAATCAAATCAAAACCAAGCCACGAGAACATCTGGTATGTAAAACAGCTCACTGCATAAAGTTCTAGGGGGATAAAAGTTATGGGAAAGCAAGCCTACTCTTCTTTTAATTAGCAGAGTCAATAAAAATTGACTATATTAATTATGACCACAAAGAAAGTTCTCCACACTTGAAAATGTTAAATAAAAGAATTAATATCTCTCTGTTTACGAATCTCCAAATCCTTTCCATAGTTTTATTCTCATCAGTTTTGGGTTTGTTGGGGTTTTTTTGGTCTTAAATCTCAAGAGATTCACTGGTATATGGTGGAAAAACCATGTACTCAAACTGTTGAAGCATAGTTGCAACCTATTTCAATAAGAATACAGATACTTGGAAAAACATATTATTACTGGTATTGGAAGGGCAGTTCATGATTATTTAATATGTTTTCAATCTCCTAGCTCAACTATTTTTCCACGTTCCACTAAACTACTTTACAGCCTATGTCTGCACGCCTGCAAAGACAGAGAATTCAATGCCTTGAAGAAAACAAGCCAGAATTCAAAACCTGTTCCTGAAACATGACTAAAAGTATGAAACCGTTAGAAATAGAAAAACAGTCCGCCCACGTTCATTTAAGATGAACAAAAATCCATCATATCTTAGCTTAGCCTGACTTATACTATAGAAGTAATAGCTGAAAACCATTTTAACACAATTGACTGACACACCAGAAAAACACAAAATTTTTCCTTGGGGCCGCAGTGTTTCATTACAAAAACAGAATAAAAACTCTGAAAAACAAAACAGTCCTTTCTAATTCAATGAAAAAGATGTGGGTTTTTTGGTATTGTTTTCTGTGCGTGAGTTATATGCAACTTGAAAAATAGTTCACAGGGCTCCCATGGTGAAGAGACATGTGAGTTATATATGCCTCATGAAACCCCAGGCTCAAAGCTAGCATGAGTTAGATACAACTCACATGGCAGTTAATGTGTTAAATTGTGTAACAATTTTCGCATATAGCTATCAATTATGATCACAAAGTGAATGAAGTCTCTAACAGGTATGTGTGTGTGTGTGTGTGTGTGTGTGAAATTTAACTAATGTATCATTGTGAAAGCGTCTAACATTACCTAGATGGCAAACATGGTGCATCTTTCATGCAAGACATTAAATAATCCATATTTAAGAGAGAAAGAGGCTGAAGGAATTAGCATAGAACTCATCAGAACTCAGATTTCCTGCTGCAAAATCCTATGCCCTTTCCAGTCTACCATGCTAATTTTCTGGTGCCCAAATCAGCAGGAATATTTTTTTAAGTCCTCCCACCTCCCACCTCTCAAACTTTTTTTTTTCCTAACTTTTTTTCCCTGTAGGGATATATATTATCCTTTATGCCAACACTAGTTAAAGAGAGTTTAAGAAAGAAATGTTGATTGTTATTAGTTGCCTGTCAGCATTCATAAATGTAACTAGTGGACAAAACGTGCTTTAGATTTTTAGATTCGGCTACACTGTGTCTGCATTCTGTGAGCCAAGATTAGTCGCATTTTTCTGTACCTCAGAACCCTCTTCTCTGCTATTTATTTATTCATTTTCTTTTGAGATAAGGTCTTGCTCTCTTACCTGGGTTAAAGTGCGGTGGCATCATCAGGGCTAACTGGACCCTCAAACTCCTGGGCTCAAGTGATACTCCTGGATCAGCCTCCCAAGTAGCTGAGAATACAGGTGCACCATCATACCCAGCTAATTTTTCTTTTCTTTTTTTTTTTCTTTCTTTCTTTTTTTTTTTTTCTAGTTTTTTTTTCTGGTTTTTTTTTTTCTTTTTTTTTTTCTTTTTTTTTTTCTTCTTTTTCTTCTTTCTTTTTTTTTTTTTTTGTAGAGACGGGGTCTCGCTCTTACTCGGGGTGATCTCGAACTCCTGGCCTCAAGTGACCCTCCCACCTCGGCCTCCCAGAGTGCAGGGGTTACAGGTGTGAGCCACTGCACCCAGCCTCTCATTTACTTTTTTACTACCCAATTTTATTTGTATTGTGGTTAAAAAACACGTAACATACACTTTAGAATTTTAACAATTTTAAAGCATATAATGCAGTGGCGTTTAGTACATTCACCGTGTTGTGCAACCATCCCCTCTTCATAATTCCAGAAGATTTTGTTACCCCTAAATGGAAATGCCTTACCATCAGTAGCTGCTCCCCATTCTTTGGTCCCCTCAATTCCTGGCAACCATTAATCCATTTTCTGTCTCTAAAGTTTTTCCAACCCTGTACTTTTCATATGAAGGAAATCCTGTAACATACGGTCTTTTTTGTCTAGCTTCTTTCACTGAGAACAGTGCCTTTAAGGTTCATCCACGGTGTTCCATGTGTCAGAGCTTCATTCATTTTTAGGGTTGAATAATATTGCAGGAGCAGACCACGTTTTGTTTACTCATCAGTCAGCTGATGGACATTTGAGTTGGTTCCACCTTCTCACTATTGAGAATAGTAATTCTCAATAAGGCTTCCTGTGCATGCCTTTGTTTAAACACCTGTTCATTGCTCTTTAGGGTGTATTCGTAGGACTGGAATTGTGGCGTCATCCTCTAAAACGTTTCAGATCTTACATTTTTTTTTTTTCATTTCAACACACATAAATATGACTTTAACAAACAGGTATAAACAGACAAAATGTTAATAACATTCTTTCCAGCTACCAAATGACTTGTATCCTTTAAAACAATCATTTTATATCATGCCCTGCATGTAAGAAAAGGAAGTTTGAAAATACAAGGAAAATATATTTCGACGTCGAGATTTATTAGGCTTTTTCAATCTGATCCCATCACAAATGGTTGTCAGATTGAAGGCAAGCAAGAAGTTCACTTAAATAGATGAAGCAGAGCTTATTAAAAAATGAGCCAAGAATTCACAGGCACTTTCAAACCATTTGAAAGTGAATTCCATCTCAAACACCTGATATTAATGACAATGACCATTTTCTTACCTTTTTAGCGAGTATGACTCACACATTCTCGGAGACATGTATCTCGGAAATATTCCTGCAACACTGAAAGTGTGGCCAGAGTGAAACAACTGTGTGTGGGTTGATACATTTATTAAAATGTCTAAAACTGTAACACAGGTTACCTCCCCTGCCCACCACAAAAAGGGATGGATTGAGTGTAAATGAAGCCGCCCTTTACAAAGCAACAAAGGGGCGCAAGGCGAGAACTGGGGTAAGGACCTAAAACTCTCCAAAGGCGCAGGCCTGGCTAAAAGCGTGACAATAATCAGCCACTGTCCCCTCATGTGCTTCATAATAATTAGTCACCGTCCCTGTTTGCTTCTCTACAATTGCTACTCTGGAGTCACACAGCTAGTGGTCAAAAGATGCTTAACTTTTTCTGTAGGTGACATCACCTTTTCAAAACCGAAAGGTCATTCCTGACATATCTTCCAGGCCCCGCATCCCAGTGGAACAGCTGACCCCCACCCCAGACCAGCGGCCCATACCCAGCAACTGACTCAACGGATCTTGTGACCCCCCCACCCAAGCACCTGGTCAGCAAAGAAGACCATTTCTACAACCCTACGGTTCCACCCCGAACCCAGCCAATCTGCAGACCCACTTGCCTAGACTTCTTCTGCCAGCCCAGCTAGCTTTAAAAGCCCTTTCTCCCAAATTTTCGGAGATGATGAGTTCAGCGTATTGGCTTCCTCTTGAGCAACAGGCAGTGAACCTGATTGGGCGGTGGCAGCGTAAATGCCTAAGGAAAATGTTCACTGAACTAAAGTTGAAAATCAAGGTATGGCTTTCAGTGAAAATCTCAAATTTAAACAAAAAAAAAAAAACCTCAGAGATAAATGAAGATGAAACACATAGCTTAAAAACACCTGCAGGAAGTGCTCCTGCGTTAGCCTCCTAGACGGTTCTTCTACACAGCACATTTTAAATCAGGCAGCCGGGCAGCTGAGTCGGTCAGACGGGCCCGTCTCCCAGTGGCTCCAGCCAGTGCATTTGTTTGCGTGGCAGACACAGCAGCAGGGGCGAGAGTAATTACTGCAACCCTTGTGGCGCACATTAATCTGCGCTAAACGGTGGGAAGTCAGTGAAGCAGCGAGGAACCCGGTGGAGAAATATTTCTTTTGTTTGTGTCGGACCTCAAACCGAGCTTCGATCTTGAAACCCCCATTTATAACGTATCTGACTGTTCCTCCACTCACCGGCAACGGAAATACCAGGTGAAAATGCGAGATTAGAAGTGGTTTCCAAACACCCGGTGTGTGTTGGTTAATGAACGTGCTACGGAACCGTGACACCAATCTGATCCCGGTCTGTTCTCTCTAAAGACTACAAAATCCTCAGCGACTGCCTTTTTTTTCTTTCTTGCTTTCTTTTTTTTTTTTTTTTTTTTTTCCACAACAATTGTAGTTAACGGTTTGCACAAAATAACCAAGGTGTTTGCATTTCTTTTTTCTTTTCAGATTTTATTCTTCAGTTATTTTATGAGGGGCTTTCTCTTTCCATTCTTCATGGTTCTCATAAATGTTAGTGCATCTGGGTAGAATTTGTAACATTTTTTTTTTAACTAAATGAAAACGAGAACAATGCACATCACAATGTGTGGTGTGCAGACAAAGAAAGGGGGGAAAATGCATCACTGAATGCTTGTATGGAAAAAGAAGAAAGTTCTCAAATAAATGACCTAAGGTTTTACTTTGAAACTCAGGGAAGTAAGAGAAAGTTAAATCCAAAATAAAGGGAAAGAAAGAAATAATGAAGATAGCAGAAATCAATGAGAGACAAAGCAGTTAAACAATAGACAAAACCAATTACCCCCAGAGCTGACTCTCTGGAAAGTTCAATAAAATTGATGGATTTCTAGCTATTCTGGTCAAGAAAAAAAGAAAAGACAAAATAGGAAACATTGGCAAAACTCACACATGAAGGAAAAAAAAAAAAAAAAGACAGCCTGTATAGGCCTATGTAGAGTTGACAAATTATTTGCAGTAAAAAGTATATCCCCAGAAAAATCTTTAGGAAAAGAGTATTAGATGAAACTTTAAAAATTATGGAATAACACTGACTACATGCAAAATCAACAAAAAAGAAAAGATTAAAAAAAGACTTTCCAGCTCATTGTATGAGGCCAGTACTATCACAATAATTTTAGAAAGATGTTATAATAAAAATAACCTGCAACTTAATATCCCCAGTGAACACAGGCACATAATCCTTAATCAAATATTAATAAATAGAATTCAGCAATGTATAAACACAATCATCTGTCTTGGCCAAGTGGGGTTTATTATAGGAATATAAGGTTGGTTTAGTACTTGGTAATCCACCAGAGTAAGTCCATATATTACAAGAATAAAAATAAAAATTCATCCTGTAAGAACAAGAAACACTGCTAAAAATAACTGAACTACAAAAAGCACATGGTGACATTTAAACAAATTGGCCAAAAATACAACTTTTGTGTAAGAAATTGTAATTTCTTATAAGAGAAATTATTTGTGACCTTTGGTTAAGAAAAATACCTCCTAGGTAGGGCACAAAAAAACAAAGGCCATAAAGGAAAATAACAGTAGATTGTACTTCATTAAAATTTTAAAGATCTTGTTAAGAACATGATAATTTAGCCCACAAATTAGAGTAAAAGATTTAGAAGGCACATAACAGATAAAGTAACTTTTTTTTTTAACCAGAATATGTAAAGAACTCTTACAAATGAACAACAAGAAGAAAAACAACACAATCCAAATAAACTAAATGGCTAAATGATTTAACCGGACATTTTATCCAAGAATATAGGCAAAAGACCAATAAGCACATAAAGTACAGTTGATACCATTAGTCTTTATGAAGAGCAAATTGAGACAGTCAATTATTCCTACACATATATTGGAGGGGCTTAAATTGAAAAGACTGACCATATCGAGTGTTGCTGATAATGTGGAAATGTGACTCTTGTACCTTGCAATTTGGAAATGTAATACCGTGAAGGCAGTTTGAAAAAAAAAAAAATCTAACTTTATTTTTTTTTTTTGTAAAGTTCAATATATGCTTGATGTACACCCTGCAATACCTTTCCTGCACGTGAATTACTATTCCATGACGATGATTAATTTTTTGGTTGTTGTTAAAGACCACAGTTAAGGCAGGCACAGTGGCTTAGGCCTATAATCCCAGAGCTTTGGGAGGCTGAGCAGGATGACTGCTTGAGGCCAGGAGTTTGAGACCAGCCTGGGCTACACAGGGAGACCCCATCTCTAAAAAAAAATTTTTTTAAAAATTAGCTGGGCACAATGGTGCACGTGTTGTCCCAGCTACTCAGGAGGCTGAGGCAAGAGGATTGCTTAAGCCCTGGACTTTGAGTTACAGTGAGCTATGACTGCAACACTGCACTTCAGCATGGGCAACAGAGAAAGACACCATCTCTCTCTCTCTCTCTCATATATATATAAAGAAATTAATAAAATAAAAAAACAAAAGACTGCAGTTAAGCCCTCATGTCTGCCTGTGGGTGATGATTTAGGGGAGGAACCTGCTCAGAGCTCTTGCAGAAACCACCTCACCTACCACCTACCGCCTACCACCTACCTGCTTCTCCAAGCAGGTCCACACTGAGCCCAGAGGGACATCCCAGTTCCCCTTTACTCAGAAAGTCCAGTGATTATTTATAAATTATGCACACTTGAAAACCAGGAGAGTCTGTGCACATTCCCACTGTGCTGACTTTCACAGACGGTTAAGTACTATTGCCTCTGTTACTGGAAGAGAGAGATATCTTGAAGACTTCCTTGAGCTCCTGGATTGGACCTATATCAGGAGGTAGCAAGGGTCAATTCCTGGGGAGTGGATGAACAACAAAATTGACTAGAAACCAGGTCTCTGTGACATAAACAAATTGATTTCCAAGACTCCATTTTATAAATGAAAAAATAAAATTTCCCTTATCTCCTTCCATCTTTGACCCTAGAGTTTTCCTCTCTCTCTCTCTTTTGTCAACTGCATGGCAAATATCCTTGTGTGTTTGTTTTTATATTAAGAAATCTTGGTCCAATCTCTTCTCCATAGACTCTACAGCAGCGGTCCCCAACCTTTTTGGCACCAGGGACCAATTTCATGGGAGACAATCTTTCCACAGACAGGGGTTGAGGGGGATGGTTTTGGGATGACTCAAGCGCATTACATTTACTGTGCAGTCAAACCTCTGTGCTAAGGATAATCTGTATTTGCAGCCGCTCCCCAGCACTAGCATCACCACCTCAGCTCAATCTCAGATCATCAGGCACTAGATTCTCATAAGGAGCCCAAAACCTAGGTCTCTTGCATGCAGTTAACAGTAGGGTTGGCGCTCCCATGAGAATCCAATGCCCCTGCTGATCTGACAGGAGGCAGAGCTTACGCAGTGATGTGAGTGATGGGGAGCGGCTGTAAATACAGAGGAAGCTTAGCTCACTGACCCACCGCTCACCTCCTGCTGTGCGGCCCAGTTCCTAACGGGCCACAGACTGACACCGGTCTGTGGCCCAGGGGTTGGGGACCACAGCTCTAGAAGAAATAATACATGAGAAAAAGGTTAGCTTGGCATGCTGTACAGACAAACATGGTTCTCTTCACATGGCTTTTAGAAATTAAACCTGATTAGTAAACGATCTGAAAGAGGAATTAGAAAGTAATCTAACAAAATGTAGAAAGGATTGGCAGTTCCGATTGTTTTCCATCAGGATTTGATCAACGGGATGAGAAGTACAAACATAAAATGAACCGCGGTCACAGTTCTTGCGATTCTCTGCAGACACACAAATGGGTTAAAGAAATCTAGCGGCTGACGCGTGGTATGAAACTCAGAAGGGAATGTGCTGTTTACATATTCTAATCCTAGCCTCTATTTTCATTTCCATTATCCAACAATGCCAGATTTGGTAAATAATGATAATAATGATTAACAGTATAAGCTAAAGGGTTTTAGAGCCTTTTTGGAATGAAAGATGAGATGTAACATCTATCTTCTTTTATCCATTTTACACTTAAGGAAATAAAATTGGCATTAGCTAAACTCATGGATTGTGCCCCACAGTTCTTGTGTGAAATTTGGTGAAAGGGTGCAGTATAGGATACAGGAAATTCATGAAAACAATCCTCTAGGACCTTATTCCTGTCTGGAACAGACTGTTTATTGTAAAATAAACACAGACGAGATTGTTCAAAAGGTTATGGAAATTAAGAGATGTCAGTGTGTCTCGACTAGATCACAGCAAAGAAATAAGACAAGCACATTTTTTTTTTCATTTATCCTAAAGCTGAAATCTCATTCAAAGAAAGATAGCTTATGTGATAGCTTAAGGTAGATAGCAGTGAACACAACAATCGGAAAAGGAAAATGTATGGCATTTTGCTTAAGTTTGCAAAGGAAAGATAAGGACAGCAAAGAAGCAGAAAGCGATAACACCAAGAAAAGGTGATAACACGAATAAAGGACCCTTTGATACATGTTGTCCAACTGAGAAAAAAGGAAATCTAAAGCCAAAAGAGAAAACAGAAGAAAAAAAACCCTCAAACCAAGGAAGAATATCAAATGAGCACCCATTCTCAAATGCCGGCTGTTGAATGCAGTCTCCCCATGCAGAAAATGTGGCAAAACATTATTAGATATTTGATACTTCATTATAAGAAATTTATTATTAAACAAATGCAGATTTGAAAGGGAGAACAGAGTATGCAAATGCACATCAGGATTTCTGAGTCAAAGTTTTTTTTGTGTAGCATGAACATTCATTCTGTATTTTCCCTTAAAAACATGCAAACAAAACAGTTTGGTGAGAGCCCCACATTCCTGTCTTCCTTGCTGCCAACTAAGGTCATGGGACTAACGCCTTGCAAAGGAGGGAAACTCAATGTCCAAGTAGAAGCTTGCAGGAAACCTTCTTTAAATGAAAAGAGAAAGAAGACCCTCTTCAGCTCCTCCTCTGTTTTTCATTCTCTTGTGACGATACCTACATTACTGATAATTCCATCTCTAACCATAGATGAAGGATGTCCATTTGTTGTAAGCACCTTCAACTTTATCCACTTCCTTGCGCATGTGCCAGCTGGCAAACAAAAGCCAGAGAAACACATTTGCCTGCCAGCTAAGAATGATTTGGACCATTTAAAATGTAAACTGTAAAACAAAGAAACGCAATCAAACTACTAGCCCTTCAGAAAGAACAAGTGCTTGCAAAATTGAGGGAGTTGCATTTATGCAGAGTGTCCAAAATATTTGCTCTCTGGCTCCTTTAAAGAAAAAAGAAATTGCTAACCTATGCCTGCATGGATAGCAAATGTTTATGGGAAAAGAAAATAGCTTAAAGTTTTTTTCTTTTTTCATCTTTCCATCAATGTCTAAAATAATATTCATAATAAGCTGAGCACTCAATAAAATAAAACCATCATGGGACTACATTTATTAAATGCCTCTTATGCCAAGTTTGACTTTAAAGGATCCTATGAAAAATTCCATCCACCAATTTCAATTCTCTACCAAAAAAAAAAAAAAAATCTATCTGCCATTGCCCATATGGGTACAATATATCTATAACAGTTTATTTGATATTGGAAACATTACTATTTTTAAGAGGAAGTGAAACAATACTATCTTTTCACGTCCCCATACCAATTCTTCAAAACGAATGCTTTTGTTTATTTGAGTGGAATGGTTGAAACTGCTCTTAAAAGTAAACGAAGATGTCACCATTTGCCTAATTTTTGTAAAAGCTTCCAGCAAAACTGAAGTCACACTACCATAAAGAAGTGACAGGTTAAGAAAGAAATGAATATAACTAATTTGGATGGGGTACAAAATAAAGGGCATGAACATTTGTTACCATTTTCACAAACTTAATCAGTAAAGAACTTATAAATATGCTGGGTGTATTTTCAAGGCAAACAAATGTAAGTTACTACTAAGGAGGCATTACTAACTAAATTCACTTAAACATCCTGTGATGAATGTTGAAATCATTAATTTTTTCAATAGATTTTACACGAAGAATTTTGAGAGGACAGAGAAAATTTTAACTAACTTCTAATACGGAAATTCATGAAATTTTTCTCATATGTATTTTTAGAAATCATTCTACAACAGTCACTGTATTTTTTGATCCAAAAATACATGCACATCACCTACCATGATTCTTTTTTGATTTGCGAATTTATATACAATGTATTACAAAGATATAGGAATTACAGCAGATTTGCTAACAATACATTTAATAAATCATGGTTATGGAAAGGAATAAAATTTTATTAGATTGAGTCTGAGGATTCATAAAAGTTGTATATCTTTATAGGGTCCATGTGATGTTTTGATACAGACATAAGATGTGAATTAATCAAATCAGCATTAATTGAGGTGTCCACCACCTCAGGCATTTATCATTTCTTTGTGTTAGGAACATTCCTATGCCACTCTTTTAGTTATTTTGAAATATACCCTAACTTATTGTTGATTATATTAATGGTCGCTTTGCTGTGCTATCAAATATTGTTCATTCTAACGATCTAACTATATTTTTGTATGCATTAACCATCCCCACTTTATCCCCGCTCCCTGCTACCTTGCTCAGCCTCTGGTAACCATCATCCTACCCTCTGTCTCCATGAGATCAATAGTTTGAATACTTAGCTCCCATGTATGAGTAAGAACAGGAGAAATTTGTCTTTCTGTGGTTGGTTTATTTCACTAAACGTAAGGGAGTTCCATCCATGTTGGTTCAAATGGCAGGAATTCATTCTTTTTTGTGGCTACATAAAATTCCATTGTGTATATGTACCCCAATTTCGTTACCCATTCACCCACTGGTAGACACTTAGGTTGATTCACATCTTGGCTATCGTGAATAGTGCTGCAATAAATGTGAGTGCAGATATCCTTTCGATATACTGCATTCCCCTCCTTTGGATATATACCCAGCAGTAGGATTGCTGGGTCACATGGTAGTTCTATTTTCAGTATTTTGAGGAACCTCCATACTGTTCCCCATAGTGCTTGCACTAATTTCCATTCCCACCCACAGTGTACGGGGGTTTTTCTTTCTCCACATCCTTACCGGCATTTGTTATTGTCTGTCTTTGATAAAAGCCATGTTAACTGGGGTGAGATGATATCTCATTGTAGTTTTGATTTGCATTTTTCTGATGCCTAATGATGTTAAGCACTTTTTCATATACATGTTGGCCATTTGTATGTCTTCTTTTGAGAAATGTCTATTCACATCCTTTGCCCAGTTTTTTAATCAGATTATTTAATTTTTTCCTATTTCCTCCTGAGTTATTGGAGCTCTTTATATAGGCTAGTTATTAATCCCTTGCCAGATGTGTAATTTGTAATTTCTCTCATTCGGTGTGTGGGCATCTCTTTACTTTGTTATTGTTTCCCTTGCTGTGCAGAAGCATTTTAGCTTGAGGTGGTCCAACTTGTCTAATTTTGCTTTGGTTGCCTGTGCTTTGGGGGTATTCCTAAAGAAATCATTGCCCAGACCAATGTCCTAAAGCATTTCCCCATAGTTTAATAGTTTCAGGTCTTAGATTTAAGTCTTTAATCCATTTTTATTTGATTTTTGTATATGGTAAGAGATCAGGGTCTTGTTTCATTCTTCTGCATGTGGATATCCAGTTTTCCTAGCACCATTTACTGAAGAGACGGCCCTTTCCCCACTGTATGTTCTTGCCACCTCTGTGGAAGATAAGTTCACTATAGATGTGTAGCTTTATTTCTGGGTTCTCTATTCTGTTCCATTTAAGGAAATGTTTCGAAGTACATGTATATACAGAAGTGGTCCTTGATACATTTATGATGGAATATTTGATACATTTATTATGGAATATATTTAAAAGAATATATTTATTCCATAATATTATTCCATAATAAACATATAACATTTATTATGGAATATATTTAAAAGAATAATTAATTTGAGAACATTCTCCTGCACACATTGTCTTATTGTTTTTAATCAAATCATTTGATTAGGTTCACTATACTTTGTTTAAATTTTACTGAGTAGAGCCAGAATGTCGTGGTTGTAATCTTGTAGTTTCTCTGAATCACTTGGCAGAAAAAGAAACGAAACAATTTGTTTAGAGTGTCGTGTATGAAATTATACGCACAAAAGGCAAACAGAAATTTGAGGGTGGAATTGAATAGGTAAGCAAATACTAACTTCAGCAAAGTCATATTCTCCTTAAATATCGACCATGGGTGGTAGAAATTGTATAAAATTTATGTTCATGATGTTCTTTTATGATTTCAACCCCCATTCTCGGTATGAGATAAAATGGCAGTATTTAACATTACTTATGGAGTTTAAAATCCCAATATATTGTAAATATCCACTACTTTTAGTTTTTCTTATTGCTCTACTGCTATAATTAAAAGAATATGTGATTAATTCATAGTAAGAATATGATTCTTGGCCATTTCTATCATAAGGCTCTATTATTCCACTGAAATCTGATCAGTGTCAAAAATGCTACTTTCTGAATTGATTCAAAAATCCCGACAAAGGGAAATAAAAGGAGTTTCCTAACCCCACGGCTTCGTTTGTCAAATCAGTGCTTTCTGTCATCGACCTTATTTCATATTTCTCCAGTTCATGTGTTTAATTCTTTTCATGAAAAAGTTACTTAATGGTAGTGAAAATCATCATTCTTCACACTGTGGATGGTGGCAATCTGCTTAACTTAAAGTCTACTGGTTTAAATCTTAATCTCATCTAAAAATGACCATCAGGACAACATCTAGACCAGCGTTTGATCAAATTTCTGGACACTTTGGCCCACTCAAGTTGCCACATAAAATAAACCCTTACAACCACGTTACTACAAATCTCCTGAAGTTGATTTATAAATAATTTATGAAATTAATGTATAAATAATGATTATTATGAATAATAACTTGTGAATATTATGAAAGATCAATTTATAATATTTAGGAAGAAAATGTCAACAAATTCTGGGGTTGTACATCTAATTTTTATAAGAGGGAGATCTTCTTTATGTTTATTTAGCATTTCTCTGCCAACCTCTTAATAATTCCTACTGTTTGGTCAAACGGTCTTTTAATTATTGAGTAGGAAATACTCACCTGCTGGAATCCTGAGAATAGGGAGTGTGTACCCTAAATACCCACTTGTTTGGGTCACTGTATAATCTAGGCTCATTCTTTAGATACTGTATAAATATTATTTTCACTAAATATATTTTTTAAAAATCAGACTTACTAAATCCAAAAGGTGAGGTCTATACAGAGAAAGCAATGTTTTGATTCAGTGTGCAGCTGCTTCAAATTTTATTACATGTTTAGAAAAGTTCCAAAGCAAACACCACCCTTTGAAAGTTTGCATATTGTCGCATCAATTTCCCCAGTTATGCTAACATTAATCAGTTATATTTTTTCCCCACACACAATCATCATAAACATAGAGAAAATAAATATTATAATAATAATGATGTAATAACCGTATCATTTACACTTCTCTCAAGTAAGTATAAGATAAATAAATGGGTTTAACACACATAGACCAATGAATCGCATATATCTCTCTGCATGACGCAACATAGGTTATTGGAATGTTCTTTTATACAAGTATAAGTTTTTTGGTTTGGCTGACACTTTGGTTTCCAAAGCAGAGTTGTCTCTTCACCTGACCTTAACCTGGTGATTCTGAAATCCGGGAGTAACCATCAGTTTTACATCCACATACTTAGTTCTTAAAATATTGCTCAAAAGATAAAGACGGAAATGTCTACTGTTCATAAATTGTTCCTATTTTCACTCTTACAGGAATAAATCTCATATTTTAAGAAGCATCTCAGTTTCTATTCTGTGTTTGATTTCCTTGCAGTGGATACCCTTAATTTAGTGTTTGGTTTTGGGGTGTTGTTGCCAACATTTTCGCAATCCTGAATTCATTAGACCACTGCAAGGTGACCCTATTCACTTGCAGATATTTGCAAATTACACCACCACTTACAGAGTTTAAAGCTTACTCTACACAACCTACTGTTTTAGTTCTCCATTTGTTCTTCTACTGGAAGTTATATATGGTTAAATTATTACCATTCCACAATACACTTTAAAAATTTTAAAACGTTATTATAGAGTAAATAAGTAGATATAATAATAAAATAACTGTGTTATTTAAACCTTAAAAAAATCTTGAGTTTCTTTTGTTTTATTAGAAATTTACTACCTTTGAAAGTTCATCTAAACAAAAGCATTGATTCTTTATTTTTTTATTAATAATCACAAGGTTGAATTTAAAAACAAGTATTTGCCCATAATTTCTGTATAAATTTGGATTTATTTTAAAAAGTCAGTTGAGTATGCATGTGTGTATATATATACATATATATATATACACATACATATGAGAGAATAAAATTAAAATCATGAAACATCCCTGGCTTTTGAGACAAAAAACATGTATATTTTTCAAGTGCTTTAGTTTCCCAGGGCTGCGGTAACAATGCACCTCCAACTAGGCAGCTTGAAAGAACAGAAATGTGCTGTGTGACAGCTACAGCGTCTGGAAGTCTGGAATGGAGGTGTCTGCAAGGCCAGGCTCACTCTGAGACTCTGAGTGCAAGCGCTCCTTGCCTCTCCCAACTCCCGGTGTCGGCTGCCAATCCTTGGCGTGCCTTGCTGTGCAGCTACATCACTCTAATCTCTCCCTCTATCACCACATAGCATTTCCCTGTGTATCAGTCTGTGTCCAAATTTTCCTTTCGTATGAAAATACTGGTCATTGGACTTAGGGCCCACCCTAATCCTATACTGCCTCATTTTTTTTTTTTTTTTTGTGCTATGAAATGAAAGGTTTTATTTATAACTCAGACAACTTAATGATTATTCAGAACCTGACGTAGACTAAGTAAAACTTTCTGTTGTCTGAAGATACTGGTAAACTACTTCCTCACCTTAAAATAATTCAAATATACAATTAAGTGAATTAATTTTGATAAAATCTTTCTTAAAATGACAGCTTGCAAAATGAAAAATTAATTGAAGCACATTTTAGTAAATATGTAAACATATTTTATTTGTCAAATGTAAATGTCAGTTTTATTTGAATATTCAACTATAAAAAATGAAAATGTATATACTTATGACTGTTAAGAAAATGTTAGAAGCCATTAAAATGTTCTCAGAATACTAAGGCACTGAACGCAAATGTCCCTTGAAATATGAATTATCTAAATTCTTATATGTTTAATATTCAGTTGTTCATAGATGTTTTCTTAAAAAATATTTTTAATGAAATGATTCAACCTTATTCATTTTCCCTGAAGGATGGAGTTTTAAACAAGCACATAACACATCCTAATGATGAAGAACAGGAATTGAGAGTAGGAAAATGTGTGTTCTCTTTGATTCTAACTGATGCTATTCGCTTCTGTGACTATGCTTGCTTTTAGTTGTTTAATAAATATAGTTAATCAGAGTGAAAAACAGAGATAAGAACAAAGGTAACTCCATGATAGGCTAGGCTTCCTGGATGTGAGAAGCCTAGTTCTGCTTCTGTATATATGGCTTGCTGGCTTGGTGCTTAGCGTATGGCAGGCTTCACTAAAGTAAAGGAAAACAAAGCCCCGGGGAGGTAACCGCAAGTTACTTCCTGATAAAGGGCTGGAGAGTCCAGGTGCCCTCCAACCAACTAAGTAGATAAGAAGAGCAAGACATGATCAGCGCATGAACGGCTTGTGCAGGGCGTGTGTTCCCAGTATCGCTTGTAACCAAAAACTAGAAGGTATGCAACAACAGCCCCCCTCCCCGTCGGAGACCCTCCTCTTCCCCTGGATGACGTTAACTACAACTGGCACCAGCACGAAAAGCCCGAAGCTTAGAGTCAACAAACCTGAAGCCAACGCGATCAGCCACTTCTAAAAAAGGAACAAATAAACTGAAGGGGGATGAAGTGCAGACTAGTGTGTCGTGTGCAGACTGGTACGTGTACAGACTAACGTGTCATATGCAGACTAAGGTGTCGTGTGAAAACTAGCATACAGAAAAGTATAAAAGCTTAACCCTTACCCCAGGGCAGGGTCCTAGTTCCTGGAGAGGCCACTGCGTTGGTGCTCTGGAATTTGGACCCTGGCCCGGGGCTAGTCAATAAACTCGTTTGCCTTTTTGCAGCCTCAGTGACTCTGCCTCTCTGTTCCTGGGGCCAAGGGGAACCGGATCTAACAATGAAAATAGTGTGATACACCCAGGCTCAAAGGCACTTCTGTACTGCCTCATTTTAACTCCATCACACCTTCCCAGACCGTGTTTCCTAACGAGGTTGCATACACAGTACCAGGGGTAGTTGGGACTTCAACCTACCTTTTCAGAGGACATAATTCAAGCCACGACATCAAGAAACTGACTTCTGTGGTCTTCCAGAGGAGGGATGAATAAAAACGTAGCGTTTTCCGATTGCAACATCTCACTGGCCACAATAAGTAGCTGTTTTGGGAAAGTCTGCTGTCTGTAAAATTGTCACTCTACAATTTAACCAAACTCTTGCACTAAAACCCATCAGTGCAGCGGTGTGCCAATGTTTTCTACCGTTCAGCCTTCCATGAGCAAGAGTGAGGACAATTTGCATAGAAACATTGAAATCTTTTAGTTTTCCTGTAATCGGCTAAAACTCTCAGAAGCACAAAAAAATCGAAAATATTTCCCTGGATCCACTTGGTTGGAAGGTTTCTTGTACAAATAACGCGTTGGGAGGAATGCTCTATTGGGTCAGTCTGGATACAGAGACTGAGTTTCAGAAAGACATTTACCAGCATCTTCAAAACTCTACCTCTACCCTACTCCCCACTTCCTCGTTTTCAGCAGCCTCAAAAACCACTCAGTTTTACCCTCTACATCAGCAGTCCCCAACGCTTCTGGCACCAGTGACCAGTTTCATGGAAGACAATTTTTCCATAGACCAGGCGTGAGGGGTGGGGGAGAGGGGATGGTTTGGGGATGATTCAAGTGCATTACATTTATTGTGCATTTTATTTCTATTACTATTACTTTGTAATATAGAATGAAATAAGTATGCAACTCACCATGTTGTAGAATCGAATGGTGCCGCGGATCTGACAGGAGGCGAATCTCAGGCGGTGATGGGAGCCCTGGGGAGCGGCTGTAAGTACAGATGAAGCTTCGCTCACTTGCCTGCCGCTCACCTCCTGCTGTGTGGCCCAGTTCCTAAGATGCCACAGACCGGTCCTGGTCCTTGGCCTGGGGTTTGGGGACCGCAGCTCTGGAGATTCTGAACAGTGGCCAGATTAACGTTTTGCACTGAATAATCCTCTGCTCAGGGCTGTATCCTGTGCACTGTAGGATGTTTAGCACCATCTCTGGCTTCTTCTCAGTTGATATCAATAACATCCCATCCTCCAGTTGGGACAATCAAAAATGTCTCTAGAATTGTCAGTGTCCCGTGGGGGAACAAATCCCCCCTGCTTGTGAACCGCTATGATGGACGCAACATCAGACATCTCTCCTGAAATGAACAGACAGCAGGGTCTTAGGCAAAAAGTAAGCACTCAAAAATTATCCCTGAATGAGTCCTAGTTACCACTATTTATGAAACTGCTATTATGTCTTCAGGGTATTGATGAATGAGAAGTCTCATTTCCATTCAGGGGACGAGAGAAAACAAGCTTAAGAAAGACAGTGGCTGCAGGAGCTTTTTCCGTTGCTTGCCTGGGAGACACAAGTGACCAAATTCTTTCGATGTATGGTTCTGTCCTTGTAACCGAGGCGACTTGAGAGACGAACTAACTTTTTCAGGCCACTAAGGTATTTTGTGGGAAATGACTGAGACAGACGGTGCCCCAAATGGCCAACTGGTGGCCTCATCCAGTTAATGCACCTGTCAAAATTACCTCCTCCACAGGCACCTGTTGGGAGCACTGCAGGTGAGCAGCTTTTACCGTCAGCTTAAAGAGAGGGTGCAATCTGCTCCTTCATCTTCCTGGAGGCCGGGCCAGGTCACCCACAGAGACACATGTGCACTGGGCCCATGATGGGTGGGTGACACTGTGCTACTCACAGAGACAGAGGGCACGTGAACATCTCAGCAACGCCCTGAACCCCAACGTCACTGTCCTGCCCTGTCCAACAACTCTGATCATTTACACCTGATGTGTTCTTGGGGGCGTGCGGTGTGTCCGAATGAGAGTATATGCCCACAGATCGTGGTGCACCATCATTAGATATTTAAGAATGATGAATGCTGTCCCACGAGAATTTGAACAGTCGGTGACTCAGAATTCCTAAAGGATGCGTTTCAGGAAAAAGGAACCTGGAGTGATGTTCTTACCCTTGTGTACACATCCCTTCCGAGGTGTGCTCGCAGAAACAGACAAGGCACCCTTCCTCCCCAAAATCATTTTCTTTTTGGCACTGAAATCACCCCCTTCACTTTA
The DNA here is from genome assembly GCF_041146395.1 of Eulemur rufifrons. Taxonomy (NCBI): domain Eukaryota; kingdom Metazoa; phylum Chordata; class Mammalia; order Primates; family Lemuridae; genus Eulemur; species Eulemur rufifrons. The sequence goes on from NC_091012.1 coordinate 141,659,705, forward strand.
ACTAGTCATTTATATTGTCAGCAAATTTGCTTTCTTACGTCAGGTCAGAGGTGAAAAATTAGGGGTAGTATCATTGCCCTAACTCTATTCTGTAGCATGGCTTCTATGAATAATATATTCCATTTTGAAACATGTATATACATGTATTCATTCTGAATAGTATATTCATTTTATTAATTCAGGATTATACATATGATGTAGTCATTCTGATGCCATATATATGAACATATGACATCAGAATATTATGTATAATGCATAATTTATATATGTGCATATGTGTGTGTGTATATATGTCTGTAGGTCAGACAGTCTTTATCACAGCTACTCAACTATACTGTGGGGGCACAAATACAGTCATTGGAACTATATGTCAATGAAAGCGTGTGGATTTTTTTCCCCAAAAAACTTTTTTTTTTAATGACAGAAATAGGCGTCAAGCTAGAGCTGGTCCGTGGACTATATAGTTTGCCCAACTCTGCTCCAAATCCACTGATAGGGTTCTTAAAAACCAGCCTCCAAAAAAAAAATCAATCCAATGTATTTAATACTTGTATAAGAAAGTGAATTATAATATTTGAAACCAAGGTTGACTATGAAAAAAAAATTTGATAAAACTGTAGTTACCCTGATCAAAACAAATATACACAAACTATCAATTAGCAGTATCAGAAATCAAACCTAAGCTATTGTTACAGATCCTACAGGAATTAAATACATTAAATAACATCAATATGATAACTGGGCCGGGCGTGGTGGCTCACGCCTGTAATCCTAGCACTCTGGGAGGCCGAGGTGGGCGGATCGTTTGAGCTCAGGAGTTCGAGACCAGCCTGAGCAAGAGCGAGACCCCATCTCTACTAAAAATAGAAAGAAATTATATGGACAGCTAAAAATATATATGAAAAAATTAGCCGGGCATGGTGGTGCATGCCTGTAGTCCCAGCTACTCGGGAGGCTGAGACAGGAGGATCGCTTGAGCTCAGGAGTTTGAGGTTGCTGTGAGCTAGGCTGACGCCACGGCACTCACTCTAGCCTGGGCAACAGAGTGAGACTCTGTCTCAAAAAAAAAAAAAAAAAATATGATAACTGACAGGAAATACATGTGCTTTTTACACAGTTGTGAACAAACTACAGCACGTGGGCAAACAGAGCCCATGGTCCATATCTGTTTACCCCTAAGGATGTTTTATGGAAATAAATCTATTCTGTCATTATGCATTTTTTAAAGTGACATTTGTCTCACAGACCATAAATTTCACCATCCAAAAATGTACAATTCAGTACTTACCTGGCAGGGGAGACACATACTCAGGAAGGTGGTTTTTCCGGGGCGAAGCTTATTAATTCCTTTCTGGGTGGGCGGCCCCTGCGGTTTCTCCAAATGGGCAAAATTTGATTGCACAGTTAGTGGTAGGGTGGATGGCGTTCACACTCTCCACTGGGAAAAAATTGTACAAGTCAGTAGCTTTTAGTATATGCACAATGTTTAATGACTTGTATAAAAAGAGAGAGAGAAAAGAAGGAAGAGAGAGAGAGAGAGAAGAGAGAGAGAGAGGAGGGAAAAGAGAGAGAGAGGAGGGAAAAGAGAGAGAGAGAAAGGAGGGAAGAGAGAAAAAGAAAGAGAGAAAGAGAGAGGAGAGAAAGGGGAGTGGACAGAGAGAGAAAGAGACACAGAAAAAGAGATAGAAAGGCATATGAATTTTTCACAGCGATCATATTGAACCCAAAATACTGACCTGTGCTTTAAAACCATCAAATTATTAAAATACGAAAACAGAAATGACGACAACAACAGAAAAAAAAATTCCAGGAAAAGATAACTCTTATACACACCAACGGTGGGAATGTGGGAACGTAAATGAGTACGCTAGACACCACTATGGACGTTTTCCAAAATGCTAAAAATGGAACTACCATACCATCCAGCATTCCCACCACTGGAAATTTATTTCAAGGGAAAGAAACCTGTATGTGGAAGAGACACCCGCCCTGTCATGTTCATTGCAGCGCTATTCACAGTAGCCAAGATAAGGAATCAACGTAAGTGTCCATAAAGACACGCATGGGTAAAGAAAATGTGGTCTGTAGGCACACTGGAATATTATGCATCGATAAAAACGGAAATCCTAGTTTTTGCACAGCATGGATGCACCTGGAGGACATTACGTTAAGTGAAGTCAACCAAGCACGTAAGGACAAATGCCGCAGAACCTCACTTGCGTGCAGAACCTGATGTGGTTGATCTCACAGAAGTACAAAATAGAACAGTGGTTACTGGAGTCTGGGGAACAGAGAGAGAGCGTGGGGGAAGATGTTGTTCAGTGCGTTCAAAGTTATAATCGGAGAGAAAAAATAAATTCTGGTGTTCCATCGTACAGTGTGGTGACTATAGCCAACAATAACGTACAGTGTCTGTGTTTCCTAAAACATCTAGGGGCCGGCCCGGTGGCTCTCGAGTATAATCCCAGCAGTCTGGGAGGCCAAGGCAGGAGGATGACGTAAGCTCGGGAGTTCGAGACCAGCCTGAGCAAGAGTGAGACCCCGTCTCTACTAAAAATAGAAAAAAAAGCAAAAAAAAAAAAAATAATAATAAATAAATCAGGCGGACAACTAAAAATAGAAAAAATTAGCTGGGCATGGTGGTGCACGCCTGTAGTCCCAGCTACCCGGGAGGCTGAGGCAGGAGGATCGATTGAGCCCAGGAGGTTGAGGTTGCTGTGAGCGAGGCTGACGCCACGGCACTCACTCTAGCCCGGGTGATAGAGCGAGGCTCTGCCTCAAAAAAAAATAAAAATAAAAATAAAAAAATAAAAATAAAAAAGGTTAATTATGATTCTTCAGGCCACACCACGCGGACTCCTGCCTCGGGGTCAGGGTCTGGGGTCACCAGGCGGCCGGTGTCTCCACCTCACGCGGCTCGCGGAGTCGTCTGCGGGCGTGTGAGGGGCGCGCCGACCTGGGCGTCCGGCTTTCTCCTCAGCGCCCTGAAGGGAGTCCAGGCCCGGTTTGGCTGCGGGGCTCCCCGTCCCGGGCTTGGGGCACTGAGGCCCACTTAGCACTCCCGGCCTCGCCTCTGTGCCTCGCGCGCCCAGAGCTTGGTCCCCGTCATACCTTCCGGCGGCCCCGCCGTCCCTTCCGGCAGCCCCAGTGTCCCTTCCGGCCTCCCCGCTGACCCTTCCGGTCACCCCGGTGTCCCTTCCGGCCACCCCGGTCTCCCTTCCGGCCACCCCGCCCAGCCGGGCCAGAAGTTCCGCCCTCCACCCTTGCCCTGGATCCGCCCCCCCCTAGTTCTCGCGAGCTGTCAGCTGAGCTGGGCAGATCCCGCTGACGCGGCCGCCAGGTGGGGAGGCCGCTCTGCGCAGCCGCAGTGAGCACCCAGGGCTCTCGGGCGCCTCCAGCAGGCCAAAGGCGGCACTGCAGGCCCTGTGGGCAGGGCATAGTTCTGATGGGGCCCAGGAATCGGAATTCTTCCCATCCCTAGAGGTGGCCCTGAGGCAGTGTCTACCGGGGCCAGAAACTCCCATAGCAATTCCAGATGCGCTGCTCTAAGCGGACTAAGCAAGCTGCCTCCCGCATTCCAACTGCCTTCTCAGAAATGCTGCCATCTTGATGGCACCTCCACTAAAAGCATTCATTGCTCGTATGACAACAGTAATGACATTAGGGACAGAAAAACAAGAGAGAAAAGAATATTAGGGGCAGAAAAACAAGAGATAATGGAATATTAGGGGCAGAAAAACAGGAGATAATGGAACATTAGGGACAGCAAAACAAGGAGGAAATAGTCAAAGAAAAACAGTAAGGAGGAACTAGTTACAGAAAAATAACCAGGGAAAACAGTTATTTCAGGCTTAGAGAATGGGGTAATTAACAGGAACCACTAATCACAAGATAGAAAACACCATAAACGGTGACTTTCCCCATCAGATGTATAGGAGAAAGGAACGTCTGGAACCTAACTTTTAAGTTATGTCCATATCTGGAAAAATCCAGATTTTATTCTTCAATTGTTAATTTTTGCACGATTTTAAAAGAATTTGTCAATGCCATCTACATTTTTACTAAGTTAGCATAAATTTGTTTATGGAATTCTTTTAACATGGTTTGATGTATAATGATGTTACCTTTGGTTTCTTAAGGTATTAATGGGATCATCTCTATTCTATGATGGGATATTTTCACGAGAAGTTTTATAAATTATTTTACTCTTGGCAAAGAAATAATTTACAACACTGCTGATCGTACAGTTATTTGTACTTTTTGTTTAATATTTCCTTGAATTATATATTCTCCTTTTTGCATTCTTTGGATTATATTTGTTGGATATTTTTGCCACATGCATGAAATAGATAACTCATAATGTTTCTTCAATTTTTCTCTTTTTCTGACACACGTGCTAGCATCTGTACTTTTTCACTAAATTCAGCTGGAGCTCCCTAACACCTGCGTTGACACATTGTACTTTTATTATTATATAGTTGAACATTTTTTTCAATTAATAACTCACATTGTTATTTCTTCTTTGACCAATAAATTAATTGGAAATGCACTGCTTAATTTTCAAGTCATTGGATATTTTGTTTTGTCTTCTTGATTTCTGACTTAATTTTTCTGAGACCAGAGGCCACTCACTGTAAAATTCCACACTTTGAAAATTGTTTGACCTTGAATTATGTTCCAGTATATTATCAAATCGGGAATATCCTGGGTATTCTTAAAAAGAATGCATAGTTTAAGTCATTGGTTCATTCGATTGTATCAATTTTTTTCATCAGATTTTTGAAGGTTTTTTTTTTTTTTTTTTTTTGTCCCCGGATTTGTGTGTCAATTTCTGTGACCAGTGTGTTAAACTCACTCACTCTGATTTTGGATATATCCATGTTTTCCTTTATTTCTGTCTATTTTATTTTTGGGAACTTTGTCATTTTAATTCTTTTACACATATATGAATTAAAATTTATGACTCTTCTGTATTTCCTTGTGACATGTTCTTGTTTTTCTGACAATCTGCTTTCAAGTCTATGTAGAATGACATTAATTATACCAACCTGCTTTGGCTAATAGTTATGTGGTGTTAGCCATGTTTTGTTTATATTCTTCTACTTAAAATATTGCGTTACCCGTACTTAATATATTTCTAAATTAAGCAGCATATAATTGAATTTTGTTTTTTATTCTGATCTGAACATAGTTCCATTTTAATAAATATTGAAATATTTAGACGATTAACATCTAATACAATTAATAATATATTTAAATCAAGCATACTATATTATTATTTGTTTTTTCTTGCCTGTCCTTTTTTCTCACCTGTGTCATACTTTCTATTAACACTTTTATTTTTTTATTAAAATTCATATTCACATTTTTACAGCCATTTATTAGATTGTTTCACAGGATTTTGTCATTCTTTATTCAGATGTTACTGAGATTAAAATATGTCTCCTCTAAGTATCAATGCCAATATAAATGAGTAGTCATTTCCACTTCCCTGACCTTGCATGGATTTAGAACACTTCAACTTAATATACCTCAACTAGTCTATCATGTATCTTTAAAGTAACATTTGTCTTGCATACCATACATTTCACTATTTTAAAATGTGCAATTCAGTAGCTTTTAGTATAGTCACAATGTTGTGCAGCAAATACCACTGTCTAGTTCCCGAACATTTTTCATCACCCTAGAAAGAAACCCAATAACCATTAGCAGTCAATCCCTATTTATTTCCCTTCCCCCAGGCCCTGGTAATTACTAATCTACTTACTGTCTATGGATTTGCCTCCTCCGGATATTTCATATGACCAGAATGATGCAATATGCCATCTTTCCTGACTCTCTTCTTTCCATTCGTATAAAGTTTTAAAGTTCGTCCACGCTGCGGTTTGTGTCAGCACTTCCAGCCTGTTTGCAGCCGAATAATATTCCATCGCATGACTCGATCACCTTTCATCTCTGCATTTATCCATCAATAAACACTTGGCTTCTTTCCATTTTTTGGCTTCTATGGATAATGCTTCTACAAACATTTATGCATAATTTTTGAGTGAATGCTTTCATTTTTCTTGGAGTAGACTTGCTTGGTCATAGGGTAAATTCATGTGCAACACTAGTTCTGAACTTGTGCATCCTAAAAGTGAGCAAGGGATGAGATGAAACTATTTAGAATGACTGTCAAGTTGGAAACCAGCAATATCCAACATAAATACATTTATTTTATTTGAAGACTAAAATGGGTCATGCTACCCATTGAAGTGGACTCTTCAGGTCTCTCTCTATAAATGACTAGTTTGGCATTTTTCTTTTTCCTCTAAGTTTTATATATTTACATACATATATATTTATATTTATGTATTTTTAATATTTCCTGATAAACATGTTCCTATATACCAAACAACGTTGCTCTCATGAAGGACACTTTGTTTTTTATTATATATTTGAACAATTATATTCATGACTATAATATTTCTATATATTTCATTTATCCAAATCAATGATTCAAATTAAAAAATGTATTGTTTTTTAGATCATTGTTTTATATTTTTTAAGAATATTTACATTTAAATGTTCAAATGTTTAATATCTGAAGTTTAGAGAAAGATGTTAATCAGAGAGAATGTAACATAGCTTTTATTTGAATACATGTTAGGCCAAATTTCTTGAATTAATACACTAAATCATTAATCTCATCGGTACTCAATACAGAGCAAATAAACTGCCAGAAATATAGAGAGAATCCCCACCCCAAAAGAAACACATGGTCCATCATATAATACATAAGTTAAATTATTGGCATGCACTTTCCTTTTTAGCGTAAGTATTTTGATCAGATGATGCATCATTTGTTTTATGCAAAAGATGACAGATCAGTAATTAAACTCATAATTCTATAAGATGCACAAGTGACCCCATTAAACACCGATAAACACAGACATAATTAAATTTAATTAATTGGGCACTGCAATTAAGAACCCCTGTGATGGGCTCGGAGAGAACTTGGCCCCATTTTAAATTCGTGCACATTATATACTCATTTCTATTTGTAAATTCATTTCAAAATTTCCACATATTAAAAACAAAAAAGAAACAGTAACAAGTTTCCATCGTATCTTTTTATTGTATCATATAACTTCTCCTTCTGTTTCTGTATCAAGTCACTTCTTATCCTATCATCCAGGCATTGTGAGATGAAGATGGTTCTGTAAACATTTTCCTTATTAGATACTGTTTCTTCTATACCTGAATAGATGCTGGTCTTTTCACTTTAAGTCTACTTTATTTTAAAAATGATTATTATAGTTAATTTACATCTATATTCAGTGAACTATTGGTATTCTTTCCTGCATATCTCTCTAATGAAGTATGCCTTTTAGGGTGTTAAAAAATGGTCTGCCCTCTCTCAGTAACAACGTACACCCTGGTTACAAATCAAGTCTCACTGAATGAGCTACATTTAGGCTGTCTAAAGAAATAACATCCTGGGAGACCAATTATAATATAATTCAGGTGATCTTTTTCAATAGCTGGTCACAATGTGTAAAACATCAATTAGAAATCAAAAGCAAACTTGTGGCAATCATTATCTTTTGGAACCTTTCTAATAATTTTAAAGTTTTCATTTTGATTGTGTTTTAAATAGAAATGTCCACTTAACTCTAAGGGAGTCACCACGCTTACTCTTCTGAACTTTTGTTCAGAAAGTAAGTTTAAAATAGACATCCCCAAAGTGGACTCTGGAACAAAACTCACAGCCCAGTGTAGGTTGTAGGTAAGCGATTAAGAACAAAATATTATCCTAACTTCAGTGGTAGATGACAAATGATTACGACTTGAAGTTGCTCTGTTATCTTCAGATATAGAGTTCATTGCTTTCTAGCCTTTATATCCCCTTGCCAAATTTTGGAAAAATAAAGTTCATTTTAAAATGGCATTGACAATGTTGTATTCTTTCGTCCTTCCCTTTCTGTCTCTAAAATCATTGACCTACTCTGTGTCTTACTTTTTGAGAAATAATTTTTACGGGCTATTTAAAAGTTATAACATGTCATTGCTATTAATAAGACACACAACAGCCTCAAACATAGATTAAAATCCTCTTGCATTTAAGGAGTAGCTCCACATTGAGACAGATTTGACTCACAAGTCCCTTGAATCATGGAAACTTTTTGGCAGCAGACCGTTAAAAACCCAGAATATTTTTAAAGCTTTGTGAACTTTCAGGGTTTTTTTTTCTTTTGTATCCAGCTGAACACGGTGGCATGCACCTGTAGTCTCAGCTACTTGGAAGATTGAGGAAGGTGGATTGCTTGAGCTCAGGAGTTCAAAGTCAGCCTGGGGAACACAGCAAAACCCCATTACACAAAAATCTAAACTCTGATTTTTGTATGCTGATATCGGTATGCTGAGTTACAAGGATAGATTGTTCTAAAATATATGATACAGGCTTTCAAAGCTGGTATGGTTTTATGTTTCAAATATTCTATTCATTCACGAGGTCTCTTACGGGAGCTTATTGCTGAGATATAAATCTATGATCACAGCGTTGAGAGGAAGCAACGACAGGATACCTCTTCAAAGTCGTGTCTGTGTTTCTCATAAACATCACGCCGCTTTGGACCGCAAACAGCAAAATCGAGTTTGTTTACTTGCAAAATGAGTTTTAGTCCCTAAATGCAGGGGAAAGTTCAGAAATGAAAAACAAGAGACATAAAAGAAGCATCAGAAAGGTAAAAATATTAATGTCAACAAAACTTGCAATTTTCAAAAAGCACTAAGTCGAATTTTGAAGCCAATAAAACGAGGGGCAAAACAGAATAATGGAAAAATGGGATGGCTCATGCACAAAAGCAACACATTTCGGGGCCCATACAAAGCAATTTATCTGTTACAGAAAGAAATATACCTGGAAAAAAATGGGCTTGGCCTTTTGTTGCAAAAATGATCTATCTAGATATAGTAACACAGTTACCTTCCTTTAGTCATTGTGTGTATTGTGTAAAAATGTGAAGTCATAAGTCACATCCTATTTGTGATCATTTATTGTACAGAAGTAGAGAGAAGCTTTGCACAACATTATTCCTGCTTTTTGTCTGTCTGTTTTTTGTTTTTGCAAATATTTGTTCCAGTATCTTGTGAAGAGAATGGCAAGAGAGACTAAGTTCGACTATTTTATAAAAAGCCTCAGAACTTAACATTTCATGTGCTGCCAAATGAGTCTTCACAGGTGAGCAGAAGCTGCCCGCCTGCAAAAGAGTTCCCACCGGTTCCAAAACCCCCTCAGGCTGCAGTGCTTAATTAACACCAGCAAGGCCATCTTTCTTTAAAGAATAGGCATTTAAATTAATTCCGGGCAAAAGTCAAAAGAAATAACAAATACCCTTTGACTGTATCTGTCCTTTTGTCTCTCTCATTTTCATGGAGATGTGTTGGAGTTAAGAATCTATAGATGATACTTTGAATGACTCCTCTGACATTTACTAAAAAACCACATGGCTGAGGTTGCCCTGTGTGTTTCAGCTCTGTAGGACTCCAACAGCTTCCCCCTTACCTGCCTTTTCTAGGGCAATAACCTTGGAATTATTAACCCCTCATCTTTTTGAAACCATCCTCTTCCTGTGCTTCTGAAAACATCACTCTCCTGGTGTCCTCCTGGCCCGTGAAAGACACTCCTGTCTTCTTCAAACTTTACCCATGTTGGTCTGCTCATCACTTACTTATATTCTCCTGGGCATCGTTTGTGCTTCAATCCTGCCCTCACTCTGTTTTTGCCTCCGGTTAACCTTATCTGCTCCCCTGACTTCAGCTCTGCCTGTCCGTAGCTATCTTGGGTGGAATAATGCCCCTGCGCTCCCACTCCCCAAAATAGTCTTGCCCACCTGGAACGCCAAATGTGACCTTACTGGAAAAATAGTCTTTGCAGATACAACGAACGAGGATCTTCACACGAACTCATGGACCCTAAACTCACTGTGTTCTTATTTTAAAAAATGGAGAGGATGCAGACACGTGGAGAAAAAGTCCAAGAAGCAATGGAGGCAGAGATTGCAGTGATGTAACCACAAGCCCAGGAACACATGGAGCCACCAGAAATTAGAAGATCCAAGAAGAATCCTCCCCTACGGCCTCCCCCAAGAGCGTGACTCTAAAGACACCTTGATCTTGAACCACTCACTGTTACGGCAATTTATTGTAGCAGCCCTAGGGAACTAAGGCACTAGCTCACTCATTATTCCTGCATTTCATCCACAATTTCTCTCTAGAGTGGCAGACCAAAAATTGAACTCCAACAGCGGATTGGAAGCATCTCAGATTGACATTTCTAAAGCAAGAATCTCTCTCTTCTTTCAGGGATTTCTAGTGGGAACACGTTTCCTTAACCCATTCTGAAATCCAAGCTAAAATCTCAGCAGAGACCTTTTCCTCTTTGTGTCATACTCATATTTATCTGGGCACCGTGTCCCGTGAGTCCGTGTGTCATACCTTTCCTAATTTAGGTCCTCTGCTTTCCTTTACCGTTGCAATCGATGGAGAACACGTCAATGCTTGGAGAATGCCACCTCTGGAGAACAATGCGTGTGCGCTTTGCCCATCCTGCCTGCCACCAGCACACCCTGAAAGGGGCAGCCTTGCAAAATACCTAATCTTGCATGAGAAATATTTGTCTATCTGTGCAGTGAGCACCTAGTGAGCTTTCCACCCTAGCACATCACTTCCCAGAATAGCCTCCTACTGTCCAGAGAACAAAGTCCAAACTTCATCCCATGTTATATATACAAAGGCCAACATGTTGTGGTATCTCTCCAACCTTGCGGTCTTGAGTCTTCTTGCCTTCCTTGAGGTGCATGCTGGGGCGCTCCCTCCATTCCAATCTGCTTCCAGCTCCCTAAAGAACCCGACATTTCTCTCTGGTTTCATTTTATTACCAGAAATGAGAGCTCTCTTTTCCCTGGTTCCACTGCAAAATTCTTGCAGTCCTGCTTCACGTATCATCTCTTCTTTGAAATTTTTCCTAACACAGCCTCTTTGAGGGGCTGTCTCACCATCTCTGTCAACCCCTTTGGACTCCACATTGACTTTCAATGTGGTCCCAGCCTCACACTCTCCATTCAGAGTACTAGCACGCCCTTCCTCCTGCACTCATGGGAAACTCCTCTAGGAAAAGAATTCAGACTCATTCGTCTGTGTTCCCTTGGCGCTTGGCTCCGTGCCTGCACGTGAACAGATATTAAAAGTTTCCGAGTAAAACAGAGTTACGTGAGAGCCAGACTGCACCTCCAAAACCCAGTTTCGGTGCAACGAACTATGATTTAATTGCTTCAGCATTGCAAGAACTATTTTCATCCAACCTCAAAGAAAGCGAAGATTTCAGAAAGTCACCAATATAGCAAGCTCCGGAGACCTGGAGCTCGTCATAGATGCCAAGAATTTTCAGGAACAGAGAGAGAGGATATTCTAATATTCAGGGAAGGCTGCATTTTGTGACATTGGCCAACTTTCAGCTCCATGTGGTTCATCTCCGCCGATGCCCAGCCTTTCTATTCTCTTTGCAAGCTGAAAGTGTATTTGAACAGAAAGACGTTAGACTGTGTCAACCTGTAAGCTTTGTAGGCAATCCAGCGACTTCCCTGCCAACACGACTGCTAAATGCTTAAACTTCTAATGGGAAAAATACCTCTTGCCGCAGTGCAAACTAAACTATCGTAAAGAATAGGTCATTAAGTCATGGCAAGTTCTAGGAGCAGTGGTTATGGTTCAACAATAAAAGCTGCGGAAGAAACCATGATGCTCTTTAAGGGAATTCATTCTTGTTTAGTCACCGACCCTGCAGTCAGACCCCCACCTCCAGAACCATGTAGAAAAAGCATCCACACTTTCTATGTAAATAAAGACAACAAAATCCACAAAAAAGAAGAGAGCTGGAGCTCTACCTGAAGAACCACTGAAACTCCTCAAGTCTATATATTTTTTAAAAGTATTAGATGTAGGCACATGACATTCAGGCCACAATCTCCAAGGCTCAATGCCACTTCATTATTTTTATCATTCTATCATCATAAAAAAAAAAAAATACAGTGCCTGCTCTTAATATGCTATTTGCAGACAGACACTCGGTGCCAGAAATAACCCTAATGTGAAATCAGAGCTCATGCATTATTCATGGTGTCTGGTTTATATTATTTCTGGCACTCGCAGGAAAACAAGTAGCATTGCTTCTGCGGAGAATACTCAGGACTCTTCAAACTCGAGGGATACCTGTGAGGACAATGTCAAATACTGAAACACAAGCGGAGGTCTTAGGGAGTTGTACAGTTATCAAAAAGGGGGGGGGGGAGATGTACTCATTTTGCCAAGTTGGTAGATGAAGCTGGAAGGGGCAAGATGCTTTTCTGTCCCTTTTTAAAGTAGCCCAAAGGACAGTAAAATATGTTCAAGAAAGCCCTGATAGATCCCTAAAACAACTTTACCTGGACAGTAATCTAGAAAATGCATAAAAGCATTGGATGTCAGCCACGAATACAGCAGAATGGAAATTGGAATGGACAAGGGCTTGGTTTCAAAGACCACGTGCACCAACTACGACTTGGATGACCTTGAAAAAAATCCCTGCACCTTTTCCTCACATGGAAAACTGGGGCAATGGTTGTATCTAGCAGGGATGCCCAATGGTTTCCCAGACAACCCAGCTCAGAGCTAGGCAAACAGTAGGTAACATATGACCATCCTTCCTCTCTGTCTGCCAAGGAGTGTGCAGACTTCAACAAAAACATCCTTAGAAAGTAACATCTCCAGGGGACATTGAAATGCATGAGAAAGATCTAGAATTTCTAGCATGAAAGTTTCCATCATCCAACGTGTTTGATCGGGTAGGGCTGAATGACTGACTCTAGGAGAAACAATAATTTCTACAACTCCTCTTTCTTAGAAATTTTATAATCTTGTAGGGTTCCGCCCTGGCAGTCAATTTAGGTGTGAGCTGTCATCGAAACCTAGGTTAGGAATGAGAAAACCTAAATTCTCTTCTCGATTCTGCTTCTTATCAGCATGGCAACGTTGGGTGGACCTTGCATGGTCTGCCCGCCAGGTGTAGGTCTCTTCAACGTGAGAGGGTCCATTTGGAATCGCTGGTCACCTGTTCTCACGAATTTCATAGGTTGTGTCCTGCGAGGCACCATTTTGCCTGCTTCACATTTGGGCTCATTTTTGGCATTTTCCTCCCCATTTCCCCACAAACAGCTCAAACTTATGATCAACAATGAACTCATTAACTCCTCAAAACTTCTCTCCCCACAGCACGCATCAAACTGATTAAAGTTAGCATTATTCACCCAGCCCTCGTGGGGAGAGACGTCAGCATCAGAATTGCCTTTTTTTCTGCTCTTTGATTCGGATTCTCAGCTCTGGTTACTTACTGAGACCATTCCTTGCTTTTGATTCCTACCTGTTGATGTTCAATGCATTTGCTCATTCCATAGGTCTAGCCTGACATATTAATAATCACAATCTGTATTAGCTTCTAGAGCTACTGTAACAATATTTTACAAACTGGTTGGTGTCAGACAATAGAAAGATTTTTTTTTTTTTTTTTTTTTTTTTTTTTGCTGACAGTTCAGGAGGACAGAAGTCAGAATTCAAGGTGTCGTAAGGGCTGCGTTCTCCCTGAAGGATCTGGGTGGGGAAAGCTTCCTCGACTCTTCCAACATCTGGGCCTGCATCACTCCAACCCCTGCCTGCATCCCTACTGTGTGTCTGTCTTCACTGAGCCTTCTACTCCCTGTGTGTCTGTCTCTGGGTCTCCTCTTCTTAGCAGGACATCAGCCATGCTGGATTAAGGTCCCATCCCACTCCAGAGTGACCTTATCTTAAGTTCTATCTTAATTGCATCTGCAAAGACCCTACTTCCAAATGAGCTCACATTCACAGGCACTAGGCTTTAGGAATTCCATGTATCTTTTTGGAGGGATACATATCAACCCATGACAAATGGATAGATTATCATTAACGATCACTAACTGTCTTCTCTCCTCAGCCAGCCTCATCACTCCACATTCAGCATGGCTCCAAGACTTATCCTTTTTAAACAAACACACACCTTCATGCTTTAAGTTCTCTTTAACTAGTTCCTATTGCCTATCACTGTTTACTCTCGGCTTACAAAGTTCTTTAAAGTTGAGTCACAGTAGACCTTGTTAGTTTACACCCTAATCACGACTTTGCCAACTACCCACACTCTTCCTGATTTGCTAAATCACCATGCCTTCTTACTCTGCCCCAAGGAATTATGAACATCATCTTCCTTCCACCTGTATTATTTTAGCACTTGGGTTTTAGGGATAAGGGAAAATAATTGCTCATTGATCCAATATCATGTGTCACACATGAGTTTATTTTTTATTATTCAATTTATTTTTTATTTCAGAATATTATGGGGGTACAAATGTTTAGGTTACATATATTGCCTTTGCACCACCTGAGTCAGAGCTACAAGGGTGTCCATCCCCCAATGTGCACCACACCCATTAGGTGTGAATATACCCATCCCTTCCTCCCCCCTTCCACCTGCCCAACACCAATGAGTATTACTTTCATATGTGCACATAAGTGTTGATCAATTAGTATGAATTAGAGAGTGAGTCCATGTGGTGCTTGTTTTTCCATTCTTGTGTTACTTCACTTAGTAGAATGGGCTCCAGCTCTATCCAGGATAACATAAGGGGTATTAATTCATCATTTTTTGTGGCTGAGTAGTACTCTATGGTATACATATACCACATTTTATTAATCCACTCGTGTATTGATGGCCACTTGGGTTGTTTCCACATCTTTTCAATTGTGAATTGTCTTGCTATAAAAAAGAACTAAAAGTAGAACTACCATTTGATCCAGCAATCCCACTACTGGGCATCTACCCAAAGGAAACAAAGACATTCTACAATAGGAGATGAGTTTAGATGCTTCCTAATCAATTTCTGGCTTCATGTTCATAAAGATATCTTAGAGAATTATTCTTCTCATTTCAAACACAAGAGAAGTAAATGTTTCAGACAGATGAACACATTCAAGTTTGCATGGCTGAAATTTGGTAAAGCCATCGATTCAACCTGATTCTGAGGCAATCCAGTTACTCATTCTACCAAGTTAATTTACGCTACATTTGTGGCTATGCTAAATGCACTAGAAGCAAAGCATCATCTAATTTTTCTTTGTATTCCTAGCTTATTAGGATCTTGAACTATCCCAGCTGGAAAATGAGAGCACAGTAGAAAGAGAATCTCTCTGCCTCTTGCATTCTCGGGGGTGCAGGACTTCATTCACATTCAGATTTAAACAATGGTTTAGAGAATTCAGAGAGGGTGAAGTAGTATACTTTTGTTGCAAATATTACTCCCAAGACCATCTTTGACCCCTTAAATTTTTCCATTGAGGAAAAATTTCCATGCATAAAAATCCAGACCTTTATATGTGGACATTTCTACTTTACCCACAAAGGTAATGTCAGGCTGCAAGTCCAGTTTCCACTTGGATTTGAGGGGAAAGTCAGATACAGCAAAAAAAAAAAAAAAAAAAAAAAAGAAGAAGAAGAAGAAGAAGAAAAGCCAGAAAATATTGTGAAAACTGAAGATGGACAAGAAGGGAAGTGATGCATAGTCAACATTTAAATGCAGACGCTGATTAATAAGTATGGCTCGACTTAATCAAGGCATTTCCACTTGGGAGAGCTTTTAATGTTTATTATACACCAATTAAAATGCTTCTGCGCTCAGACAAGTTCTGACTCTGGTGCTAATGGCTTTGTCTGGATGAAGTTGATGTGTGAGGAAATCTGGGTTGACCTTGTTTTTAGTTGAAACTTTTGAGACGTGCGGAATTTTATTTTAATTGGCCTTTGAAGCAAGTTTTGAAGAAAAACAAATGTGTTTCATTGAACAACTTAATTATTTAGGTTTCTCGACTTTCTTCTTTTTCATTGTACCGAGTTGTTTTCTACCGTCTTAACTCATTGAGTCCTTTGTAATAGAGCAAATGTGTATAATTAACGATACTGAAATTTGCATGTATAAGTATGTATTCAATATGTACACATATATGTGTGCATTATATAAAATATGTAACATACACATGCATAATATTTTAAAATGTATGTAATATGTTATATATATTGCATATTAATACATATAATATGTGCATGTAATGTGATATGAATTGATATATATAATATATATTGCATTTACTAATATATGTTAATACATTGTGTTTATTAATATATGTTAATATATGTTAATATATTGCATTTATTAATATATAATATATGTGTTTTAATATATAATGTGTATTATTAGTAATATGCAATATATCATATATCATATGCATAATATTCCTAATAAAGTATGTTTTTACAAAGTAATAAGGATACGGTAAAAAAATGCAAAGCACTTCAATGGTATAAAATTAAGTGTGCTTTTTTTCTCTCCCACTCATGAAAGACAAATGCTATTGCCAAAATTTTTTATCCCTTTCAAAAAGATATATATGTATATGCCCATACACACATGTGAATATACATAAAGGGCATATATATAAACATATATATATTCCCTCACTTGTTTGTACAACACCTACTATCCTCTTTACTCTTTTTATATATCTATATCAGAAACCATAGGTAATATCAATTTTGCTCAGAAAAGCACTGTGTGCAGATAAAAATCTCCACCTGCCTGGATTTCCCAGAAGGTAAGCGTCCCCATCGAGATGTCACCCTCACCAATGAGATGTGAGTAGCAGGTGGTGTGTGGCACTTCTAGATCACCCTGAGAAAAGCAAGGCTCAGCTGATCCGCTACACGCTCCTGATTAAAAGCATCCCCCAAACTGGAACGGCTAGAACAAGGTGTGTGTGTACTCTTTGCTGTGATGGCATTGCCACATTCCTCCAATAATGTCATGATGGTCTACAAGCTCCTCAATAATTTATGACAGTGTTTCTCCGTGAACTCACCAATTTGGTGTGTGCTATCAAACTGTGTCCTCTTTTCCAAGCTAGTAACTGAATGTTTTCAGTTTTAATTGTCATTTCTCTTAATATGTGTAAGAGTACATATTATGCTTATACATGTATAAGAATAATCATTTTTGTAAATTAACACTTGTGAATTATCTATTCATAAATATCATCCATTGTATTTCCACAGGGCTTTTCTTTATATATGCATGTATTTGAATGTACATTATATTTGATAACCGTCATTCTATTATACTCTCTGTCTCCATGAGATCAATCATTTTTAATATTTATTTTACATAGTAAATCAAATAGTAATTTACTTTTTCATTTGCTCTTTTATTTTATTTATGGTATTTTTCCTTGCAATCCACAGAAAAATGTAGTCCAACATACTAACCTTTTGAAAACAATTTAGTTCAGTGCTAAAAAAAAAAAGAAAAACTATTTACCACTCTGAAATTATTTTTTAAAAAATCCTTCCAAGTTTTTTTTTTCTTTTAGAGACTAGTACAAATGCATTGCTCAGTTTTCATTTATATCAACAACAACACTGGCATCATAGCTAACAGCTATACAGCCCCTGCTATGTATGGAGCAGTGTTTTAAGTGCTTCTTGCATTTGAATTCCTTTCCATTGATACCATAGACCAACAATATTGCTGATTTGTTACTAGCATTTTAAAGATGAGAAAATATAAACACAGTGAGTTTAAAAAATGCCCCCCAGATCTCGATCTATTAAGATGCAGTACAAAGAACTGTACACAGGCTGTTGGAGTCTTCAGTTCCTGCTCTGAGCTGCATTGCACTTGTCTAAGACAGAAACAAAATATTAATATAAATTATATGGGTGGAAAATCCCCTGCACTCTTCTTCTTTTTCGGAATACTCTATTCTCTCAAGTTTATTTTTCCGCAAAATATTTAGTCACCTCATCTGATTTCTTTTTTCCCTCAAAAAATGATATTTCAAAATTAGAATTGCACTCATAATTTAATGTGGAGAGAATCAATGTATTTGCTGTTTGAGGGTTAACTGGGCTCTGCATAAAACTCCTGGGTTTTTTGTTGTTTTTTTTTTATAATTTCATTCCTGAGATCCTAGGACTATTATAATCTTGTACTTAGTCCATATTTGCTATTTTTCATTTCTTTTCATTTCCTAAATGGAATGCATGTATAATTTGCTATTATTTAGCACAAATTCATGAAAAAAAAAACCTCAGAGAAAGTTAAGAATAGAGTAGTACATCCTCAATTTCATTAACAATATATACGCAGGTCCTAAAGCAAACCTCTTACTTAATTAGGAGAAATTAGATGTTTTCCCCATAAGAAAAAGAACAGGACAAGGATGTTTCCTCTGACTGCTCCTATGTCACATTGTAATGAAGGTCCTACGTTATGCAATAAGACAAGAAAAGGAAATAAAAGATACAGATAAAAAAAAAAGATGTTTCGAAGGACGATATAAAACTGTCTTTTTCTTGTAGATAACATGATTTTATATGTAGAAAATCTCAAAGAATTAACAATAAAACTCCTGAGAGTAATAATTGAGTATATCAAGGCCTCCAAATACAAGGTTAATATAAATAATCAAATTTCTTTCCTATCTATCAGCAATGAGTAATTGGAATTTGAAGTTTTTTTAAAAAAAAATCTTTTAATTAATACCACAAAAAGGCAATTGATTATTGCAAGTGACCAATGAAAAGTTGACTTCTATTATTTAATTGCCCTTATGGTAGGGCTTTGTGTGTAATAACAAAATATTACAGACAAACTTAGTGCTCATTTGTAGGGTGGTGGGTAAACAGACCATCCTGTAAGCGGAGTCATTTATAATGCACAACGTGCAGAATTATGATATAGATCTGTAGGTATTATGACACATCCTCAAGCTACATTTTATAGTACCTAAAATCACTGTAAAATGTTATTGCTGAAAACACATCAGATTGTCTACATGTTGTCTGCAGATACATATGTATATAACATATACATATGTATCAATAACATATACATATGTATCAATTGATCATGACAGCTATGTCTTCAGAGACGGTAGGAAGAGCAAGCTGATGAGATGTATTCCTTACCTGGGTTTCAACAAAAATATGCAGAAATAATGAAATGGTGTTTACTTATAAAAGTAAGAGAAGGAAACTATTAAGAATGTATTCCTGAGAAATTGAAACCATTACCAAAGCAGTGGCCCCCAGTGCAAAGGCATTCAGCAAGAAACATCATGATGTTGGTGGTGGAGAGACGTTAAAATATTTCTTAGCATAGTTGTGTATAATTCAGGGAGTATATGGAAGAGGGCTAAACCCTGTGGAATAATTATGGTTTTGTAACTTACACGTGATTTCTGTGAGATAACAAACATTATCACTTTTCCTATGGTGGAGGAATCGAAATTTAGAAAATTAATCTTAGCAGTATTACAATCTACAAGGTCAGGATTAAACTTGGCCAGTGGAGTTTTACAAGTTCATGCTCTTTGTATAAGAGCCTCCTCATTTCGTATGCATAAAGCAAGTAGAATGTATCCCAATGAGAGATATTATGTAGCCATAAAATATGGCACTCAGCTTCATTCGAATGGGTATCATTAGGGGATCCATTTCCATATTATAGGGCTATTTCTGACCTCAGTAAATGACCCATAATATCAGTGATTTGTAGATCTTGTTATAAAACCTGCTAATAAAAATTCCTATATAAGGATTCAATTCATTTCAACAAGAATTCATTGGCTTGTTTTACCAATGTAAGCAAGTTTAGGAGGAAAGTTTTATACCAAAAGGTTTTGGGGATCACCAGAGGACACTCGCAGGGCTGAGATGAGATGTGCAAAATTAGAGAGGACAGAGAAAGACTTCAGAAGGTGCAGGATGGGCTCTCAGAAAGATAATGTTGAAGAATTGGTGGCAGCTGAGGAATTATTTTAAAAAAGGAGGTGCTATTTGCAATTTGGCTCTACCTTGGAAAACATACTGAAAAAATAAGCATAGACAACCACCCTCAATAAAACATAGCCATGAGCGCACACTTAAACTTTAAATTTCACTGGGACTGAATGCCCTCATAAATCTATGAATATCAAGTTTTACCTGTAGTCCGGATCATGTCTACTATCGAGGGTGATGGGACACCATTTGAATTTTAATTTTCAGTGGAGAAACTATGATTATTTATTTCACTCTCCCAGATAGTACTTAATCCATTTAAGGGAAATTTCTCATCTTTGTTTCCATCCTTCCTTCCTTCTCTTTATGTCCCAGGAGGTCGCAGATATTTCACCTACAAAATTCAATAATAAAATAAAAAAAAAAAAAATATCCATGGATTTGGTCCATCAGGACAGATGAGCATAGAAAACAGCCCAATATCTTCAGGTCATATATGGTGGGGGAAAAAAAAAAAAGAAAACAGCCCAATAGACTTGAGCCATTCCAGAGCAGACAAAATACATAGAGAGATAATTAAGGAGACAGGAATGCAGACTCCTGGGAGCTCATGGAGGACTGCCTGGAGGAGGTGGTCTTTGATCTAGGATCTAGAGAAAAATTAGCTGCTTGCTTTGGGAGTACCAAGAGAAGATGGGAGTAGATTAATAAACTGTGGTATATGTATACCATGGAGTTCTACTCAGCCACAAAAAACAATGGTGATCTAGCACCTCTTGTGTTATCCTGGATAGAGCTGGAGCCCATTCTACTAAATGAAGTATCATAAGAATGGAGAAACAAGCACCACATGTGCTCTCCATCAAATTGCTATCAATTGATCAAGACTTATGTGCACATATAGTAATAACATTCATCAGGTGTTGGGCAGGTGGAGGGGGAGGAGGGGATGGGTATATTCACACCTAATGGGTGTGGTGCACTGTCTGGGGGATGGGCATGCTTGTAGCTCTGACTCGGGTGGGGCAAAGGCAATTTATGTAACCAAAGCATTTGTATCCCCATAATATTCTGAAATTTAAAAAATAATAATAATAAAAAAGAAGATGGGAAAGTCCACGGGGAGAGAAATGCATATGTTTTGTTTCGTAAGCACGTGGGATCGGGCCAGTGACTTTACATACAGGTGAGACATAACCGTACTATGTCAAAACTTCTAAAGAACCATCTGAACAGGGGTACAGGGACTGGATTCGCAAGAGGCTGACGTTACAGCTTTGGAGCTTCAAGACCAGGTGGGAGCTCATAGCTGTCACTCAGCCTGTTTCCTGGGACTCTCATGGAGAAACCCTGACCCTGAAGGATGTCAGAGGTCAGAGGTCTGTTTTTTGGTTGCCTTACCTGAAAATGATCAGGGATATTTCTTGATCTATCTTTTCCTGGCTTCCTTGTATTACAAAAATGCCACATGGAGCTGCCACTTTGTTGATAGTGAATTTCACTTAAAAAATGCATTTCTGAACCAGTGCAGTGGCTCATGCCTTTAATCCCAGCACTTTGGGAGGCTGAGGAGGGAAGATTGCTTGAGACCATGAGTTTGATACCAGCCTGGACAACATATTGAGATCCCATCGCTACAAAAAATTTTAAAAAATTAGTGGGGTGTGGTGGTGCATACCTGTAGCCCCAGCTACTTGGGAGGCTGAGGCACAAAGATCACTTGAGCCCAGGAGTTTGAGGCTGCAGTGATCTATGATGATGTCACTGCACTCTAGCCTGGGTGACAGAGCGAGACCCTGTCTCTTAAAAAAAAAAAGAAAGAAAGAAAGAAAGAAAATCTGACATCTAGAATTTCTGATATACAGAATTTTCCATTCCCACAGATGTAATAAACTGATTAGGACCATAATTTTTTTTTTTTTTTACTTTGATCTGTTCCTTCTTTTGGTTAGATTATATTTTTGGTATTCTGCTATCATCATTCTTTCTAGAGTTTTTTTTTTTTCATTTACCCATGCATTAAAAAAAATTAAAAGGAAATAAAATGACAGAAAAAAAAGTAGGAAGCTTCTACGCTGGGATTTCCAAAGGCTGAAGCTGCCCAGCTGTGTTCTTGCCGCACACCCAGACCTATAGCTCCCACCTCCAAGTTCACTCAGCGACGTCAGCCCTTTAGAGCAGGCTCCTTGCCAGCTTTAGGCAAATTGCACTTTCCATGTCAGACTATGTGTGACCATCCTCACTAACCAAAATTGCAGCTCTCTCTCTCCCAGCACTCACCCCCCTCTTTCTACCCCATTCCTTATGTGGTGATGTTGTTTTTGCTTATCGTATACTTGCTGATCTATTTTATGTTTTACTTATTTAGCTTAATCACCTCCTGCCTTCACCACCAGCTATGATTTGGATATTTATGTGTCCCTTCTATAATTCATGTTGAAACCTAGTCCCCAGTGTGGTACTGTTGAGCGTGGCTTTTGAGAGGTGCTTGAGTCACGAAGTCTCTGCCCTTGTGGATTAACGGATTAATGAGTTAGTGGATTAATACGTTATCACAGGACTGGGACTGGTGGCTTTACTAAAAGAGGAAGAGAGACCTGAGCCATCACACTGAAGAGCGTTCCCACCAGCAAGAAGGACCTCGCCTGATTTGACCTCTTGACCTTGGACTTCTCAATCTCCATAACTATAAAAAATGAAATCCTTTTCTTTTTGAAGTACTCAGTTTCAGCTATTCTGCTTGAAGCAACACAAAATGGACTAAGATCCCACCGGGGAGTATAGTTAACACAGGCACCGTTTTTTATTACTAGTAATATTTTGTTCACCGCTGCTCCCCACTCCATTTGGACAAATGCCGGTCACAGCACAGGTGCTCAGGAAATTACTAATAAAAGGGGAAATAATGGGAGGAGAAGCTTTTGTGGACAGGATCTTTGCAACTGGAAGCATAGCTTTTGCTTCAATGTTTTCTCCCCCAATTTCAAGTCCTCAGAGAGCAAAGAAGTTAGGGAAAAGTCCTAAGATATACGTTCCGATGTCCCCTTGTAGCAATTCCCCTGAACTGTAGCCTCTTCTGATGGCATGAATTTTGTTCTAGCATCAATGGAACAAGTTCATCTGCTGCAAAGTTGGATCCTAATATACACTGGTGTTTGGTTCTGCGTCGTGTAATCACAGTTTTTGTGCATTTTAAAAGCATCTTAAGGGATACTGAGATTCACAAAATCAGTGGAAATTATTCACAATGGAAGAACTACCACCAGTTGCCAAGTTTCTTCCTACACCTGCTACCTCTACAGCGGCATTCTGCAGCTAGAGGTTGCCCTGGGTCTCCTCTTATTTATAGTTAAAATTGCAAATAGTTGTGTTATATTTACAAACTGGATAGATGCTATCTTCCAAGGAGAATAGAAAGGGACCACCTGGGTGGATATTCTGTGAACTCCATTTCCCCAAAATTCAGGTTGTGTTTCCGGGGTCTATCCAGCTGCAAAGGAATATGCCAAGGTGTGTAGAACGTGGAATTGTCAACGGGGAATCTGCGATATTGTGGCAAGACTGCAATCCTGTGCATTTCAGTGATGCTCACAATTTTTCTCTTAAATAATAAGCAAACTTTCTCCTTCTGATGGAGCTACCACAGCCTAGGGGAGGATAACAGGTGTGGGGCAGACTTTTGCAGCAGTGCGTTTTGTAAAATAGAGATGGAAAGAATGCAGATGATTTTCTGAGAGTTCTGGCTCTTAGCCCAACACATTGTCTGGAGGGAAGAAGGGCTGATCTTTGGCTGCAAACAGACAGTACAAGTTTAGGATGGCTTGCGCTCTGAGATCACTGCAATAAGAATGACCCATGTTAGAGCTGTGCAGAGCTTAGCTCTGAAAGGCAGAAGTTTCTCACCAAGGCACAAGCTTCCTGGGTGGTGGGGAAAAGGGTTCACCATTAGGCTTATAGTGTTCTAAAATTTTGCCATTTTTTGTGTGCATGGGCATTTTTGTGCACAGCTTTATTATTGTCACATCTTGACAAAAACCGAGATTCCCTGAAATTCTGAAAGGGGTTCTACTGCGAGATTTTCTTTTAAACAACAGTTTAAAAGCCCTTGTCTTCTCCCTACCTCATTGAATCCATCAACCCAGAAGACTCGGTTCAAAACCCTCTTCCCACCAGTTCTAGAAGCGGTTTGCTACCGTGCTCTGTTGTTTGAGGGTTACAAAATAACTCACTGGAAAACTCTTGACGCTTTCCCAGGAAACGTGTAAGTCAGGGCAGTGCAAATATAACAACAGCATCGCCTCGGAATTATCCACCCATCACTGCTGAGACTGAGAACCTGTTAAAAAGCGATCGCCCTTTCTCAGAGCCGGTGCAGAATATTTTTCAGTTTCAGCAGCCTGCTACATATTGCCTAATTCCGCCGCCTTCTCTGAAGTCCTGTATCAATAGTCCCGTATCCATTCATGCTGATCGATGCAGCTCTGAGTGTCCATGTACAGACAGGCTAGCTGCTCTGAAATCTTCCATCGGTCAGCCTGCAACCATGAAATATTTAGCTCTACAAAAATGCAACCATGCTGTGTCAACTACCAATAAGATGGGCCTGGTTCGGTTTTCTGTCCGTTCCAAATTGCTATCGTGTGTGTATTTGCCGTGCAGGCTTTGCCAGGAGTTCTTTCATCTCTGACGTCCAAAAACTGTTTGCAAACACACTTAGATTTATAGAATCTCATTGCATCAGACAGACTGACATATGTAATTCTAACTGGAAGGTCCCTGAATCCCCCAATGTTCCTGGAAATCTTTCACCTTCGAGATTCCTTCCCACTGCTCACTAAGGTTCTTGACTTAAGAATAACTCCTGCCGCCAAAGTCTGTAAACTTACCAGTGGAGCCAACGTGAATTCTGTCCCTCCCAATGACATTTAAGGATATCGGTTTATAGGACAGAACTTATGAGGGATTGGCTTTGGCTAGAAAGTCCTGTTGAGTATTTAAAGCCCCGTAGTAACCACTGCAGGCTACAACTTGGAAGGTCTTTTGGAAAGCTATACAGTCTTCCAAAAAGAGAGTTTGTGGGTTGGAGTGGAAGGTGTCAAAAAAAAAAAGAAAGAAAGAAAGAAAGAAAGAAAGAAAAAGAAAAAGAAATGCAGTTAACATTTACTGAGAATTTTCAAAAGTTGTGTAACACCACTGGTCTTTGAATCTCCAAATCAAATGGGGTGGTTTCATGTGAAGTGCATGATGCAGATGAAAACAACCAAGGCTTATCAGGGTTAAATGCATAGAGGAGAGTATCCTACCCTCTCTAGAAAGAGTTGTAAATTGAGGTGTTAGCTAAAAGCCCATTTGAATCTTGAATACATGGAAATTAACAAAAATGCCAGAAGAAACTGTTATTCCATTACAATTTTGTTTCTTCTGTCTGAGGAAACCTCAGAACACAAAGAACTCATCTTGTTAACATGGAAAAATGCATTCAGCATAGTAGAGAGAGAAGGCAATGGGGTTAGACTGAAAAGGATCGTGGAGGGTTCTCTAGTGAGCAGCCTGGGTGTCCTGAGAAACCTATGAGAAACCTGAGCCTGTTGTCATGTAGTCACAACTTCAGACTCTCTGTTTATCTTTCATCACTTCTGCCTAGTGATTAAAGAGCATCAGTTACCTGCATACCTGTGTATACCTGTGTATGGATTTCCTGTGGCTGCCATAACTAGTTACAGCAAACCAGGTGCCTTAAAACAACAGGAACTTACCCTCTCCCAGTCCTGGAGCCCAGGAGTCTGAGGTGCAGGTGTCTCAGGGCTGCGCTCCCTCCACAGGCTCCAGGGGAGGCTCCTTCCTGCCTCTTCCAGCTCCTGGGGGTTCCAGGTGTCCCTGGGCTTGTGGCCGCATCACTCCAGCCTCTGCCTCCGTCTCCCCGTGGCTTCTCCTCTGTGTCTGTGTCTCCCCTTCTATCTCCTATAAGGACACCAATAACTGATTTAGGGCCCTCCCTAATCCAGGATGACCTCATATCAAGGTCTTTAACTTAATTACAACTGCACAGATGCTTATGCTAAATAAGAACACATTCATGGGGTCTAGGTATTAGGGCATGGATACATCTTTCTGGGGGACCCTTAGACCTACTGTGATGCACACTAGAATGCAGAATGATAAATGAATAGCCCTGTGAGCTCACCCCCAACGGAAGCCCTGGTGCACCACCTGCCTCTGAGGTCCTTTCTAGTCTCAGTATCTTACCTATAAGAGCTGTGATCCTGGGTCTAAAATCCATCCACAGCCTTGGCTTATTATGTCACTGAGTTATGCCGGCATATTTTGTCAGTTATGGAGATGCCCATTGAAATTTTATTATTTTCATTATTTTCCCTTTGTTTTAGTACCCAATGACCCCCTTCTGAATACGTCCTCCCACAAGAACAAAATATGAAAACGTGACGTTCACTTTAATAGAGGCAGCTGCACGGTATGGTCGCGAGGAATGATGGATTCTGCAAGGAAGCTGTAAGGCGATAAAAATATCAGAGTGAGCTCTGATTTGGGGGGAAAGGCGGTACATGGGCAACGTATGTAACCTGCAATTCTGTATCCCCCATAACAATAAGATGAAATAAAAAAAAATATCAGAGTGAAATTTTAGGAAGAAATACTAAAAAAAATGTGATTGTGTCTGTCCAGGTCAACCAGAAAAGCCAAGAGGAGGTAAATATGAAGACATAGCAATTCGATTCTATGATACACGGGCTGGCAAGGCATGTCCAAAATTTGTAGGGCTGGAAGAGGATGCTGGAACTCTTAGACTTGGACGGATGTTTCTCTCCATGGGCAGAATATCCCTTTTCTCAGGGTAGCATCAACTCTGTTCATAATACCTTTCACCTGAGAGAATCAAACCACCCAGAGAATATAGGATAATTTCCCTTATTTAATGTCAAAGGATGGTGGGGTTTCATCAAATGGACAAAACACTTCCACGGCAACATCGAGATTTGTGTATGATCAGAAAGCTGGGGAGTTTAGCCTAGTCACCTGGACACATAAAACTAGCTGTCACAGTGATGATGAGGAAGATATTTATTATTTAAGTTAAAATCCTATTCAAGTTCAAGAGGAATCAATATGATTTGCACCTCGAGGAAATACAAAGACATTATGTTTAGGGGAAGTTTGAAGTCAGAGATACAGGAGGAAAACAATGCATACCTATGCCAAGCTCATCATGAGAAAGTTCCTCTTGAACACATATGAAAATGCCCCAAACATTCACCTCTCCAAGGACTTACAGGACGCAATGGAATAAGGTCAGTTTGGAGGGTGGCCTGTGCCTCCTCGGTATCTTAGTCAACTCAGGCTATTAACAATGTATCACAGACTGGGATGCTTAAAAAGGAGATTTATTATTCGATCCAGCAATCCCATTATTGGGCATCTACCCAAAAGAACAAAAGTCATTCTATAAAAAAGACACCTGTACCTGAATGTTTATAGCAGCGCAATTCACAATTGCAAAGATGTGGAAACAACCCAAGTGCCCATCAATGCATGAGTGGATTACTAAAATGTGGTATATGTATGCCATGGACTATTACTCAGCTATAAGAAATAACGGTGATATAGAATCCCTTTTGTTCTCCTGGAGAGAGTTGGAACCCATTCTATTAAGTGAAGTATCCCAAAAATGGAAAAATAAGCACCACATGTACTCACCAGCAAATTGGTTTCCTTGATCATCACCTAAGTGCACATTTGGGAATAACACCAATTGGGTATTGGACAGATGTGAGGGGTGGGGGGAGGGGATGGGTGTATACCTACATGATGAGTGCGTTGCGCACCTTCTGGGGAATGGTCATGCTTGAATGTTCTGACTCAGGGGGATGGGGGTGGGGGGGAGGGGATGGGGGTATAACTACATGATGAGTGCGATGTGCACTGTCTGGGGAATGGACACACTTGAAGCTCTGACTCAGGGGGATTGGTGGGACATGGGCAATATATGTAACCTGAACTTTTGTACCCCCATAATAAGCTGAAATAAATAATATTTTAAAAAGGAGATTTATTTCTTACAGTCCTGGAGGCTGGGAAGTCCAAGATCAAGGTGCTGGACGATTCAGTTTCTGATGAAGACTGTCTTCCTGGCCTGCAGACAGCCACCTTCTTGCTGTGCCCTTGCATGGCTGAGAGAGAGAGAGAGAGAGATTGAGAGAGAGCACACTTGGCCTTTTCCCCTCCTTATAAAGACACCAGCCTTATTCATCATGGTGGCCCCACCTTCATGAGCTCATTTAAAGTAATTATCTCCCAGACGTCCTATCTCCAAATATCATCCCATTCGTGGTTAGAGATTTAACATATGAATTTTTAGGAGACACAGAAATTCCATCCACAGCATGCTGCATTTTTGTGCCTCCTTCTTCTCTGAGAAATGCAGCCCTAACTTCAAATGTGCTCCCCAAGCTTCCACACCCCCCGTAGCTGACCTGGTCCTCTTGTCTCACCCAACTGACCAGGAATGGAGCCATCTGGACCCATCAGAATATCCCATCCAGTGGTGGAGGGAGGCAGGACATGTAGCCCCAGGGTCTGTGGAAAAGAACATTCTGCCACGTGGTCTAGAGAGGATAAACAATTGTAAAGAATTGGAAAGCAGTGAGCAAGAGATAGGGCAGCATTCCTTGGTCACCAGCCATGTCTTGATTCTGGAACTTTCTGAAATCCAGCTGCTGTCCTCCCTTGGACTACACAGGGTGTTCTACATTCCTGTAATAAATTCCTGTGCTTGCCTTAATGAGCTAAAACACCTGTCTGTTTGTGACCTGTTATGGACAGAATTCCCATGTCCTCCCCAAATTTGGATTCTGTAACCCTAACCCCTAATGTGATGAGGTTGGGAGGTAAGGCCTTTGGGAGGTGATGAGGTCATGAGGTTCCATGGGGTTAGTGCTCTTATAAAAGGGACTCCAGCGAGCTCCCTGGCCCCTTCCACCACGTGAGGACACAGCGAGAAGGCGCCATCTACGAACCAGGAAGTGAGTCCTCACCAGACACAGACTCTGCCATGTCGAGATCTTGGACCTCCAGCCTCTAGAATTGTGAAAAACAAATGTCTGTTTCTCATATGCCTCCCAGATTAAGACATTTTGTTATAGCAGCCCAAATAGACTAAGATGCCACCAAAGAATCCATAGCAGCCCAAATAGACTAAGATGCCACCAAAGAGTCCATAACTAATTAAAACTTTCACATCACAATTTATTGTATTTACCAATCAAGGGGCTATTTTTGCTACTAAAATAATTACTTTAAGCAAGTAATAGATGTTAGGTCAACGAATTTTAATTAATAGGATATGCTTCTTATTATTCTCAGTAAGGTTCAGAAATTGGTCTCTCCAATTAGTTAAGCAAATTCAAAAAGAAAAAAGAGAAATCATTGTTGCAGAGCAAACGAGGGGTTCTTTGCTAATTACTAGCAGAATTTCTTGTTGAAGGTGCACAGATATCTGGAGACCCATATGTTCTTCATAAGCATTTCCTCATAGCAGTAGATATGTTCATTTTAGCTACAGTGATTACTCTATAAAGGGAATGCTTGGCAAAAATACACTATGACTTGTTTCTTATTAATTACTTAGGAGCATCTATCACTTTATCACTTAAGAGTGCTAGATCACTACCCTGTGGGACAGACCCGTGCGACGCCTCTCAATGAAAACATGTTGGTTCTACTCACGTATTTAACAATCGTGTTATATAAATTAGCCTAATGAGAGACATCTATGGGTTTTATTGTATCATAGAGGCATAGACTGACAGCTAAAATCATATATATATATATATATATATATACACTTATATGCATGTATGTGTGTATACATGTATATTAAATAAATATTTTATATACATTTATATATTTGGGATCACAGTTTAAATGTTTACATTGATAAATTATATTTTCAAAAACCGATGAGTTTCATCCAGAGACTAAAACCCGCGTGTTTCCAGAGCTGGCTTTAGTATGTAAATCACCAAATAGACAGATCTGGAGAGAACATCATCCCAGAAATGTCATGGTAAGAGTGGGCTTTGGTACCTTCTGGCCCAGGTGAGTCCAGAAACTCTGTCTAGGAACTAAGGGCTGGACTCAGGGGCCGCAGGAGTCGGCTTGGTACTTTATTTCACTGCGGCTGAGCTGGTAGCCAAGTTGCAAAACAAAGTCCTCCGAACTCTTCCCACTCCTTTGCCCAGGTGGAGGAAGACTCCCTGAGCGGAACTGTCTGGAGTTGGGAAGAGGGGGTGACTCAGGCATGGATTAGCCACCACCCCTGGTGTCCCACTGGGTCACGATATAGTGGGGCTGGTAAATGGGTGCAAAAATATAGATAGAATAAATAATATTTGCTAGCACAACAAAGTGAGTATAATCAACAGTAAGTTAGAGTTTACTTTAGAATAACTAAAAGAGTGGAATCGGAATGTTCCTAACACAAAGACAAGATGAATGACTGAGGTCACAGATACCCCAATACCCCTGACTTGATTAATTCACATCGTATGCCTGTATCAAAACATTGTATGTGCCCTATAAAGAGACACAACTATTATGCAGCCATAATAATTAAAAACAAAAGATAAAAGAAAGAATGGGCATTGTTTTGAAGTCCACCAAGAAACAACACGACCTTTTTTTAAAAATTGCGGAAAAATCACACAAGCACCCATTTCATACGCCCACTCCTTTTAGACATGGGAACACCCAGCGCGTGTGCGAGTAATGACCTCAGTGAAAATAATTTCTGGAGCACATACGTGGAGAACATGACAGGGGGACCCACGAATTAAATCAGTTGTGATGTAGGCAGCAATATCAACCCCCACACGGGTAACCACAGCGGTGAAAACAAATGTGTAATTTGGGGAGTATGCAGGAAGTTGGATTTAAAATACTGGGAAATGCAACATGAAAGATAGACCCTTAAGAACAGGTTGTTTAAAGGGTTTCCTCACCCTTGTATTTTCAGGAGGAAATTAGAGATATTGATTAATCATATGCTTTTCCTATCCACATATTAACATTTTGGGATTAACTGTGAAAGATTAAAACATTAAAAATAAAAGTGAAATTCCAAACCAATAGAGGGAAAAAAAGTGCTGCTTAGCATTATTGATCCAAGACGTGGCAACAAGGCGGAGGAGTCAAAAAGGGAACGTAATAGAAAAATAAAAGCATCATGCTATATATAAAAGTAAAATGAAGCCAGGCGCGGTGGCTCATACCTGTAATTCTAGCACTTTGGGACGTCGAGGTGGGAGGATTGCTTGAACTCAGGAGTTTGAGATCAGTCTCAGCAAAAGGAAGACCCCAGCTCTACTAAAATTAGCAAAATTAGGCAGGCAACTAAAACTAGAAAAAAAAAAAAATAGAAAAAAAATTAGCCGGGCATTCTGCACACCTGTAGACCCAGCTACTGGGGAGGCTGAGGCAGGAGGATCACTTGAGCCCAGGAGTTGGAGGTTGCAGTGAGCTAGGCTGATGCCACTGCTCTCTAGCCCGGGCAACAGAGTGGGACTTTGTCTCAAAAAAAAAAAAAAAAAAAAAAAAAAAACGTAAAATGATAAAATTAACAATGTGATATGTAATAAAAAATATATTAAAAAAATTAAAAATTTATTTCAGCAATTGAAGTAAATGAACAAGAGAGGAATGACTTAGTGTTGCGTGAACATAGTGGACCAGAATATAGACTCATTTGAATGAAAAAAATTACAAAGAGCAGTAGCGTATGTGACTAAAGGTCACATGCATGAGTATTAAAAGCACACTCATTGCACTGGAGTGATTCAAGACAGATTCATGCACATGTTTTTTCTGGTGAAGGATGGAGACAGATTTCTCCATAAGGTAAAGGGGTGCTTCGTGGTACAGTTTTTAAATAAAAAATGTGCACATGGAAAATAATACTTGCATTTGTTAATTCTAGACGTTAGCTACTGGAATTTCATTATTCTTGCTTCATTTTCTGTACTTGCAAATATTTTTAAATATACAAACCAATAGTCATAGCATGTGAGCATTTGAGAAATAGCACAATGGATTAAGAATGAAATCCACAAGCACGAGACAGTGTGAAACCTCAGGAATTCCAATGACTAAGGTGGTGTTGCAGCAAACGTTCAAAATCGGAAAAGAACAACAACAGAAATATTTTGGAGGAAGACCACAGGTTGAGCCAAATCCCCTCTCACTTCCAAGTGGGCCCGGGGAAATTCGAAAAGCATTCAAAATAATCAGGAGGCAAGATTAGAGATAGAAATTAGGTACCCACAGTTAATTATGGAAGCCCGACTTCTGCCGTGTGCAAAATGTAGAAACTGTTTCAGACTTCAGGGTTCCAGGGGAAAAAAAATCACTAGAGTAAGTAGGGACCTGATTCTTGATGAAAGGTCTCCATAAATGCTGGTTGAATCAAGTAGGACTTTTAGTCTACCATCCAACCTTCTCTGGAGACCGTAAGACTCATGATAGCAAGGCACAAATCCTAACTCTAATGCCCTAGGGGGTGTAGAGTATTTGAGAGTAGGTTGTCCAATCAACACACCTTGTATTTATTATACTGTTTCTCTTTATTATATTGTAACATATTATGAGTTAGTGTTACTGCTTAAGTCTCATCCTGATATAACCCAAACACTTCTCCTTGTCTACTTGAGAAAATATAATATGGAGTCCCAATGGCACGGTTACCAAAGCCTGAGTTTCTAACAAGTGTATCACGTCATACAAGTCATTTTCATATCAAACGCCAGTGTCCAGGTAGTGCCGACAAGAAGGTCTATGACCATGGCTTTGAGGGGCTAAGAAAACAGAGAGAAAAAAGGTAAAAAAAAAAAAAAAGAAAAGAAAAAGAAAATCTTTATTTGAACAGGGTTAGACACAAAAACCTTATAAATATTAAAAAATATGCTCTTACAGTTTGAATATGAGTACAATTTAAGAAATCACAGATGTAATGATATTTTAAACACCCCTCTATGACAAAATGCCAACTGATATTAAGAAAAAAGTTTGATTATATAGAAATGATATATGTCTGTGATTTTAATTTTTTAATTAAAGTATAACAAACAGTAAAAATACAGAATTGGTGAAGTAATGGCATGATGAATGAGGTTTACTAATTGCATGTGTGGACAGTAAATTTGGGGCATTACTTTAGAATATTAGAGAGACCTTTTTTTATTACTTTCAGGTTTGACTGAATCTGATTCAACAACTTATGCATGAATGAGTGTGTTTTAGCTGTATTATTTAATCCCGAATTTGAATTCTATTGGGACTTTAACTGCTTTTTCACTGATTTTTTTTTTTTACAATTAAATCATTCTTCAGCTACTTTTACGTAAGTATTAGCTTCTTTATAAGAAACCAAATCCCACAGCGCTTATTACTGAGAGAACCGAGTTTGCTTTTGAGTTTCGTTGAACCACAAATTTAAATTATGTTTAATATTAGATTCTGATGTAAATGAAAAAGCCAAGGGAAAAATGGCTCCAGAATGAGGCTCTAAATAGAGAATTTCTTGTTGTAATTTTAATTCCAGTGTTGAAAGAATATAGTAAGCTTATTCTAAAACTATCCCATTGTTTTGGGAGTTGTAGTTTTGATACTGTAAGATGAACTTGTCTTTTCCATCAGCTAAAGAAAAGGCCAAAAGAGTTGATTTTTAAACTCTTTTTAAAGGTTGGGGTCCCCACGGTGGACAGGGCTCAGTCAGGTCGGGCATGACAGATTGCAAAATACACAACCTGACATTGTTCATCAAAATTCACCCAGCTGTCATTCCTGAGACACAAAGAGACCATGGCTTGGTCAGCTACGTTCCTGTCCTTTGAATCACAATCCCTTCTTTTTGCAGCTATTTTGTAATCATCCCAGCAGGTAGAAAAACAATTAATCAAAGAGAAAGTGATTCTTCAGCTAAGCATAGGAAACTGTGGAAGGTGTTTAACATGCAACTGTCTTTTTCAATACACTGTGAACACACCTATACAGGTATCTAATATCCTTGGAGAAATAGATAAATTAGATTATAGTCCAAAACCTGGGAAAAGTTAAAAGTTAAGTTCATGTAACACTTTAAGGTAGACACTGTCTTCGGAAATGTTATGTTTGGGGTCAGTTTGCTGGAAAGGCCAAATAAAGAGAATGTCAGTTCGATCCTGTAGGTCCCATCCGAGGGAGGCATTTCCATTCTCATCGAGTCTGGAAATATATTTTTGATTGTGAATGACACTGCCAGTCCTAAATCCCCATGTAATGTCAGACAGACAGGGCTGATTACTTACTCCCTTTTAATAAAAAATAATCATTATCCGTCATGACCCCTTGAGGTCTCTTCTTTCCATCTTTTCTCCCCAAAGTTTTATAATCATGCTAGAAAGTAAGAAATGCAAACAGATACTAAACAAGGCACTAGGAACTAATCTGACCTGAGCTTGAATCCTTGAGCACTTGTCCGCTGTGTAACAAAGGACACACGGCCAACCCATTCTAAGCCTTGGTTTTCTCTTCAGCAGTGAAAATAAACCGTGATTTCTTATGCATGAAGGAATTGTGGGCACAAAATATTCCAAACTTGATTTCCCAATGCCTGGTAAGTGGGATAAGTTTCATAACAGTTGCATGTTTTCACAATGACGATTTTAAAAATACTGATTGTTATAACGTATATAAAGTAAAACTTGATCTTTTTTCTGTATGAATCTGCAAGGTTTGATAAAAAAAAACAGCCATCGAACTGACAGCATAATCAAGACATAAAGCAGTTCCTCAATCTCCATATCACCCTTTGAACATTTATAATCCACCCCTTGCTACACGCTCAGTCCCTGCTGCCATTAATCTAAGCACTAATCTATCCCTAAAATGATCTTTCTAGAATGTTCTATAAATAGATCTTACAGTATGCCCACTATTAATGTCAGCTTATTTCACTCAGCTTAATACAATCAAGCCCCCTCCCACTGTTCATTGTTGCATGTATCAGTAGTTTATACCATCTTTTTATTGCTTTCTTATTGTTTTTTATTGCTAGATCATATTTCATCTCATACATGGGGGTTTTAATCCATTCATTTGCTAAAGGACATTGGGTTGTTTCCATTTGCTCACGACTAAAGTCAGAATAAATAACTCGCTGATAGTTTATTTCTAAGGAACAAAATTTGTTCATGTCTCTTGGGTGAATCCCTAGGAAGAGATTTCTGGGTCTTCATGGTACATGCATGTTTAGCTTTTGAAGAAACCACCACCCTGTTTTCCAGAGTATCTGACTCATCCCTCATCCTCACCAGCAACATCTAAGAGTTCTCTCTGACTCCTCATCCTCACCGACACTTGGTATTATCAGGGTTTTTTGTTTGTTTGTTTGGTATATTGGTTTAAATTGTAGACATTCTCATGGTGCATGGTAGCATTTCCTTGTGGTTTTAATTCACATTTCCCTACAGACTAAAGATGTTGAGCATCTTTTCACGAATTTATTTTCTGAGTATCATCTTTGGTAAAGTTTCCGCTCAAACCGTTTGTCTATTGTTTTTTTTTTTATCACATTGTTTATTTGGCATACCAGATTTTCTTCTAATTGCATTTTTAAAGTGGGCTTTTTATTTCGAAATAATTTTAGATTTACAGAACGATCACCATAGCTATAGTTATATGGGAGTTCCCATATAACTCTCCCTCAGTCCCTATTATTAATATAGAACAGCGCTGTGATGTATTTATCAAAACTAAGGCACTGGTGCAGCTCTATTAACCAGACTTCAGACATTTTGCCAGATTCTACCAGTTGTCTATGAATGCTCTTTTTTTTTTTTTTCTTTTTCTTTTTTGCTGTTTTAGGATCTCCTTAAGGGATCACATTGCATTTGCTTGTTTTGTTTCCACAGTAGTCTCTTGTTTGTGGCCCTTCTGTGCGCTTTCATGACCTTGGCAAGCTTGAGTACGGGTCACATGTGCTGTAGAATATCTCGCATACCACATTGTCTTTTGCTTTTCTTATGACCAGTCTGGGGTAGGTGATTTGGGCAACAATACTACAAAGGCAAAGGGCTTTCCTTATGACCTGCCATGAGCAGAGAGGGATACATACATATAAATAAAATGTATTATACACCACACATTATATTAATAATTGCCATCATTAATAATGAATATTCTTTAATTGATAATATGTAATGTGTTATATGATACATATCATACAATAGTATATATTATGCAATCATAGCACATAATTATATATAATATGTAATAGAATATAAAATGAACATTATATATAATTATGCATATATTTTATATATAATCGTATACAGTTGGCTTTTGGACAATGCAGGATTAGGGGTATCGACCCCTTGAACAGTCAAAAATTCCCCCAAAACTTAACTACTGATAGCCTACTGTTGCCTGGAAGCCTTACGGATAACACAAACAGTCGATTAACATGTATTTTGTATGCTATATGTATTATATACTGTATAATAAAGCAAGATAGAGAAAAGAAAACGCTATTAAGGAAATCATATGGAAAAGAAAATGTACTTACCATTTGTTAAGTGGAAGTGGATCATCGTAAGGATCTTCATCCTCATCACCTTTACTTTGAGGAGACTGAGGAGAAGGAGGAGGAAGAGGAGGGGTAGGTCTTGCTGTGTCAGCGGTGGCAGAGGTGGAAGAAAATCTACATAGAAGTGGATTCGCACAGTCCAAATTCATGCTGTTCAGTGGTCAACTGTACATATTATATGTAATGCAATACTCATTATGTATAATATAATAAATATATATAATACAATTAATTTTTGTATTTTTGAGGCTTCCTGCCTTTCTTACAATGCCTACGCACCAAGATTTGTGATGAGTTTGAGTTTACCCCACCTGCAAGCTAACGAAATAGCCTGCTGCAATTTCATCGATGCTGGCAGAAGACACAGACTCCTAGGTCAGAGACAAGAGTCTCTTCTTTCCATCCCAGCAATCGCCAAAGTGTCAGCCTCTTTGTATCGGTTCCAGAAGGGGTGCCGAGGACAGACTTGGAAGGGAGCCCACACCTGCTGTGGGATGCATTAACGGGGGCGGGACATGGAGCCCAGGGAATGCACCACTCGGCAACCCCAGCCAGCAGAGCCTGCTCTTTGTCCCAGAAAGAAATGTTGTCTCATCCTTCAACACTGGTCATGGCAGTGGAATGACAACCCCGAGAAACGGGCCAGGCAAAGAGTGGTCAGCGCCCGGCATTCTTACGTAGCGCACCCAGCAGATTTGAAAGGGGACAAGAGACCCAGGCGGAAGGGTCCCCAACGCTTCTGTTCAACTCCCTCAGAACATCTCCTTGAGAGAGCTTTTCCATTTTCTCAGCCCGTCTCTAGTCTCCCTCATGGGTACCTGGTGAACTTGGTGGCGAAGCCCCTACTAATGTCTGAGAATTCCCCTTGAGTCTACAGTTCCCAGACATCCTACAGTCTTAGCGTAGCTCACTGTCAGCCTTGGAAATCCCTTCAAGATTTCCCCGAATGTCTTACCTGTTCGCAGGTTCTCTGTGTCCACCGTGGCAAGGATGTACACACGTCCTTTCTGGGCTTAGAAGCAGTGCCCTCCTTACCTTGTATTTTAGGTGGGCTGTGAGCCCTACAACTGTAGTTTCCTGAAAGATTCAAGAAAAGATGGGTTTAGTCTGTGATTTGGTCTTCGTTGTGCTGTGATCGTGGGAGCAATGATGGTCTCCCCAGTTTTCTACATCCTAAGTTTAAGCTAGAAGGCTAAAGATTTTAGCAATCCCACTGCTGGGCATCTACCCAAAGGAAAAAAAGTCACTCTATAATAAACACATCTGCACTCGAATGTTTATAGCAGCCCAATTCACAATTGCAGAGATGTGGAAACAACCCAAGTGCCCATCAGTACATGAGTGGATTAATAAAATGTGGTGTATGTCTACCATGGAGTTCTACTCAGCCAGAAAAAAACAATGGTGATCTTGTATTATCCTGAATGGAGCTGGAGCCCATTCTACTAAGTGAAGTATCACAAGAATGGAAAAACAAGCACCACATATACTCACCTTCAAATTGGTACTAATTGATCAACACTTAAGTGCACATATGCAAATAACATTCATCAGATGTTGGGCGGGTGGAAGGGGGAGGAGGGCATGGGTATATTCACACCTAATGGGTGTGGTGTGCACCTTCTGGGATGGGCATACTTGTAGCTTTAACTTGGGTGGTGCATAAGCAATACATGTAATGTAAACATTTGCACTCCCATAAAATTTTGAAATAAAATTTTTAAAAATTAAATAAATTAAAAAACAAACAAAAAAAGAAATTGCAGGATATATATAATGGAATATATATACATACACTTATATTATATATATATATAATGGAATATCACTGAGCCATGGAAAGAAATAAAATAATGTCTTTTTCAGCAAAACAAAAAGAATAACATGAATTGTAATTTAAGCGATATGAGTTTGGTATGTTTAGATACTGATTTTAAGCTGCTGGGTTTTGGCAAAATAGCCAGTTGTATTGTTTTTAAAGAGAAATGTCCCTTGAAGAATTACTCTGAGTTAAATTGTAGTTTCTGCCCATGAAGTTATTCTAAGTATCAGTAATGTTTATTAACATGGAGAATGGGATGGGGCCAGCTACAGGGAGTTGATCTAGTAATGAAGGTAGAAAAATAACTTTTAAAACACAACTGAAAGTCCCTGTGGGCTACGCCGTGGGCAATATTTACTGCATGATAAATAGTACGTGCTCAATATACCTTTAATGAATGAGTGAATTACTTAATCAACAGCCTAATGTCTGTGCTGTTATGTGTGGAAGAAAAATATAGCCAATATGATGTACAATGCTGTCTATAACCACGTCACCATATCTGAAAGCTAAATTAACGCGCCACAGATATTTTCCCTTGTGTTTTTTCCTAGTTCTGACCTGGTTGTATTAGCATTGCAAATTCAGCTCTGGTGGGTGAAAATCTAATTCTTCTTTTTTTTTCCCCCATCTTTTCTTGGTGGTGTTCCATTTTTTTAATGTACAGGAACTAAAGATTCTGTTCAACTCACTGCAGGGTCCATTAACTTAATTAGGCTCAATGCATCTTTTTTCGGCTGGATTCAACTTCCAGCCCGAACTGTGTGTTTTCTCTGTCGCACCCGGGTAAACATTTCTTCACAAAATCCTTACCTGTTCTCTTCCTCTCTCCTTTTTTTTTATTTTTTTTCTGGTATCAATACCAATCACCAAACATCTGGAAAGATTGCATGTATGTATACATTTTCTCATTGTACATTAAACAGAGAACAGATACAGATGATATATGCATTAACATGATTTGGGCAAAAAAAAAAAAAAAAAAGAAAAAAATGCACCACAACGTTGACAAAGGTGTGGTTTCAGCGCCTCGGGTAGGAGCGCTCATTATGCATAATTGACTCTCCCCAGGCGTTGGCAGCTGCAGGTGTAGTTAAAACAAAGCAAAGCCCTTGAGGGGGTCACAGACAGATTTTGAAGGCAGATTTTTGCATCTCAGAAAGTCGACCCAACATCGCCACCTGCTGTCTGGCATCGGGCACTGCATGCCCCGTGGAGATGGCGCAAGGTTGCTTTGCAGGTGTACCTGCCTGGAACAACAGCAGCGTGATTTCCCTCACCATGCATATTAACAGGCCCCCTGTGCTTAGATGGAATAGCGTGCATAGCGCATGCATAAAAATACCTACAGTCCACGCAACAAGCGTCACGGTGACAACTGATCCCATATTTCCAGCTGGGGATGCATAGAGCATTGGTTCTTGGACCTACCTGTGCATTAGAATCACCTGGAACCTTTAACATAGCACATTTCCAAGAATTAAATAAGACTCTGATGGTGAGACTCAGCTATCCTCTTTTTTTTTTTTTTTTTTTGCTTTTTCAGAGCTTCCAAATGATTCCAAGTTGCAGCCAAGCTTAGAAACAGAATGGAGCCTTTCTCTACGGCATGGCTGAGCGGAGAATGATGTGGACTTTTGAGCTACAGATTACATGGACAGATGTCCAGGTAGCTCTGTTGCAATTCAAGACAGCTTTGGAAACCTCCCTGCGTTAGGAGCTAGGCAACCACATTTCTGGCATTGCCTCTATGAGTTATAACTGTTTGGTGTGGAGCCAGGGCTCTGCTCTTGTCCCTGGTTGTTTAACGGGGTACTCGGCTGTGTGCTCTCCAAGGGCTCACACAGCTCAGAGTCCTGTTTGAAAATAATTACGGCAAGAATCAGAGCAGAGATGGAACTCTGCAGGTGCTAATGCGAGTTGTAGGTGTGTTTCAAAGCATCTATTTTGTTGGCAATAATCTTACATCGGTACAGAAAGAGCAGGCCATTAATAATGTTCAGTATCGTAAAGAGCTCCCCAAATAAATCATGCTCCTTGAACCCACTTGATTTAAATTAAAAAAAAAAAAAATAGGAATAGTCCATTGATCATGAAAAGCTCCTTGCGACTTTCTCCCTGACTAAAAACCCTTCAGATAAAATAGAACACAGTCCACAGCTAAAATATACATAAAAATCGCCTGACCTATTTGCTAACTTCACAGATAAGAAAGCCGACAGAGAAAAGCAAATTAAACAAAACATCCCACGGCTGCTTACCGGTAGAGCAATTTACAAAAATCAACTCTGAGACTGTCTTCTGGGGGTGTAAAATAGACTGTGGACAACGCGGATGAACTCGGAGGACTTTTTATTAGGTGAACTAAGCCAGGCACAGAAAGAAAAATAATCACTGCACGGTCTCACTTATATGTGGGCGCCAAGGAAGAACTCACAGAAGCAGAGAGCAGAATGGGGGGGACCAGGGGATTGGGGGGTAGAGAAGGGGCGTGGGGAGATGTTGGCTGAACGGTGCAAAGTTCCACTTAGACATGAGGAATAACGTTTTGAGATCGATTGCACAGCAATGGTGAGTGTAGCTATTAATAACATAATGTATATTTCAGGATTCCTAAGGGAGCAAATGTCAAAGCTGTGATGCAACTTAAAAATATGTGTAAGGATGTCAGGTGATAAATGCGTTAATTAGTTTGATTCGATCATTCCGAAACCCATGCATCTATCAAAACAGCACGTTGGACCCCATACACATATATAATTATTATCTGTCGATTAAGAATAAATAAAATAAAACAAACGATGTTAAATTTGAGGTTTTTCAGCCTTATTCTACCTCCCGTGAGTTTTGAGATCACGAGTAAGTCATTGATCTGCCTGAGATTATATGTTTTTCATACATACAGTGATGTCAGTGCAAAGGAGCTTGTGGCCAGATTCAATGAAATAGACTGTGCAAAATTTTGTTGTGTTTTTTTTTTTTTTAAATCTGTGATGTGTTATAAAGTACCATTGACATGTCACATGCTATACCCGCCTAAGTATTATATCAGATACACCAGAGTGTCTGAAGGTTTATATATGCATAACCCCAAGTAAGCATTTATCCAGCACACTGAACATACAACATACTAGGATAGTTGTATATAAACATGAAATGGTTTTGTCCCTTAAAAAGCATGTTGCCTAGATAAAATCTATACATTCATCACAGGAAAGATTGTCATAAAACCCATCTATTCAGTCTGATCCATGGATATTGGGGTAAACAGGAAGAAAAATTCTTAGATTAACATCTGACTATAAAATGCTGAAATTTGATATATGCCCTCTGTAAAATTTATATACCAGTAATGAGGTTATTGGTATTTTTTTCCCCCATATGGAAGCAGTCTTCATGGTAAAATCCTGACATTATTTTACAGGTCTCCAAATGTGTTGCATTCTCTTCGAAATAACTTACTGTTGCAGCTTTTTGCCAATGCTCAGGTATTTACAAACCTCTCACAATATTCTTGCAAGCTATACCATTGTTGTGCACATCATGTTGAAGTGGACTTCGGGTCAAAGCAATTGAGCTTACCTTGGATTTCTGCAGCATAATATACAGTCACGTGCCACATAATGACCTTTTGCTCAACAATGGGCCACGTATACTATGGTGGTCCTGTAAGAGTACAATACCATAGTTTTAGTGTACCTTTGCTATGTCTAGACATGCTGAGATACAGAAATACGTAACACTGTGTTGCAATTGCCT
The DNA here is from genome assembly GCF_041146395.1 of Eulemur rufifrons. Taxonomy (NCBI): domain Eukaryota; kingdom Metazoa; phylum Chordata; class Mammalia; order Primates; family Lemuridae; genus Eulemur; species Eulemur rufifrons. Next base: position 141,701,834 of record NC_091012.1, read on the forward strand.
ACAGCATTCAGTGCAAGAACCTGCCGTGTGGGTTTGCAGCCCAGGAGCCATAGGCTAGAACACACGGCCCAGGTGTGCAGCACGCTCTACCATCCAGGTGTGTGTAAACACAGTCTGTGATGTTCCCACGATGACGGCATCTCTTAAGGACATGTTACTCAGAACGTATCCCCGTCGCTAAATGACGCATGACTGTGTTTTAGATGTTTCTACTTATCAACAGTTATTGAAGGGGAACAAAAGAAACACAAGAACATTCTGACTTCAAGGGTGCTTGTGCACGAAAGGGGGACTGTTTCTCATTTGCCTCTGAATTTCCTTCAGATTGTGCACGTTCATGAATGTGACCCAGACGTTCTTCTCCCCAGCGGTCACCCAACAACGTTCTGTATGTATCAGTCTTCCTCGAAGGTTTCCAAACACTCACTGTTTTAGTTTCTCACTGACTGGGCTCCAGACATTTTGCAGATGTGTTCTCTCGAGTATTGACTGAGAGAGAAACCGGCACCCCATTTGTTCACTTATTATTAGGATGTCTCCTTTTTATTATTATTTTTATTTTTTGGTTTTTGCCTCTTTTAGAAGTCTGTCTCTTTTAGGCTATCAGCTCTTCAAGGGCAGGGATCTGCCACAAACACTTTGATTTCCCGATGGTCGTTCACGTAACAGTGGTTCAATAAATGCTTGGTTAATAAATGAGCAGAGGGAGAAGAAAGGGATAGGGAAATACCCAAGAAATAAAATGGAACAAGTTTATGAAAAGGCCTTTTTCTTTCTCTCCAGATATATAACGATTATTCATATGCTTAATCTCCACTGATTTTAGAGATATTCTCATGAATGAAGAAATGCAATTTGATCAACCGTCACCAAGGGAAATTAAAAAAAAAATTACACTTTTCTTACTTAATCTTGGATATAAAGATATTACTTTGTCATAAAGTTTGGGCTATTTTCACCAGTGGGAAACCAAGGCAATTTCTTCCACATGTAGAGTCACGATAAAGTATCCCTATCAGGCGTTATTTCTTTTCTCCTGAACAACCCTAAATGTATGACTCTCAGAAAAAGGGACTTTGGAGAAAAATCTGAAACGCAAGTTCTACATTTCCAGCTAACTGGCGGTTGAATTAATAAGCTCCGTGCAGTGAACTACAATGGGGTCAGCTGAAATCATTTACATGAATTTCGTTAGTCTCTGATAGTGGATAATGTACTTCAACCCTCCTCATTATAAAGGCAGCCAAAGCAGAGCTGCTGTCTCCATAAAAACCAAGACACAGACCAGAACCCAAGAATGGGATTTTTTTTTTTTTTTTTTTTGAGACAGAGTCTCGCTTTGTTGCCCTGGCTAGAGTGAGTGCCGTGGCGTCAGCCTAGCTCACAGCAACCTCAAACTCCTGGGCTTAAGCGATCCTACCGCCTCAGCCTCCCAAGTAGCTGGGACTACAGGCATGCGCCACCATGCCCGGCTAATTTTTTCTATATATATTTTAGTTGGCCAGATAATTTCTTTCTACTTTTTTAGTAGAGACGGGGTCTCACTCTTGCTCAGGCTAGTCTCGAATTCCTGACCTTGAGCGATCCACCCACCTCGGCCTCCCAGAGTGCTAGGATTACAGGCGTGAGCCACCACGCCCGGCCAAGAATGGGATTTTTGAGTAAGCAAATCAAGAACTTGTTTCATGATTTTCTTAGCTAGGGTTTTTTTGTTGTTGTTGTTTTGTTTTTTTTAAACAGAGTTACAGGGATTGGAAGCAATGAAAAATTATAGTTCATTTGCTGATGAATTTGCTCAGAGGAGTGTCACACAGAGGGTCATCTCTGTTTGTGTTTTCAAAGTTCACGTGTCAGCGTCCTCTAGCCTAAAACCACCAAGGACACTCACGTAGTTGAAAAAGTTTATTACTCGATGCAGCAAGAGAAACCCTTCAACGCAGGTGTCGTGGGCTAATTAAAGGCATATTCAACGATACGGTGTCCTGGTCCCCGGAAACTGTGAATATGTGACTATCTGCTGAAATGAACTTTACAGATGTGCGGTTAAGGATTTTGAGATGTTGAGATTTTCCAGGTGAGCCCAATGTAAACACAAAGGTGTTTACAAAAGGGAGCTAACAGTTTAGACACACGTAGGGAGGAGAAACCAGCATGAACACGGACCAGAGAGAGACTTGCAGGTGTTGGTCTTGAAGATCAGAGTGATGCGGCCACAAGCCCAGGGACTCCTGGAGCCCCCAGGACCTCGAAGCGGCAGGAGGGACCCTCCCCTGGAGCTTCTAGAGCGAACACAGCCCTATGCACACCCAGATGTCAGACTTCCTGTCTCCAGAACTGTGCGAGAATAGATTTCTGTTGTTTTAAGTCACCGACATTGCAATGATTTGTTACAGCAGCCACAGAAAACTCATACACCATGGTAGGCTGGAAGCGCTTAGAAAATTTTTATGTATTTTTTTAAAATTTCTCTCTTTCTCTTTCACATAGCATACAATTTACTGTTTTAACTATCTTAAAGTGTACAATTTAGTGGCATTAAGGGCATTTGCAATGTTGTGCAACCACCACCCCTATATCATTCCAAACATTTTCATCACCCCCCAAAGGAGACCTGGTTCCCATTCGCAGCGGCCCCCCACCGCCCCTCTCCCCAGCACCTGGCAGGCTGGGGTCTGCAGTCTGTCTCTCCGGACTTGCTCATTTTGGACCTTTCACATAAATAGAGCCATGCAGCATGTGGCGGTTGTGTGTGTGTTTTCTTTCACTGAGCATAACGTTGTCAAGGTTCATTCACAACCATTTACACCCATTGCGATAGCTATAGGCAGAAGAAAAAAAAAAGAAAGAAAATGAAAACCAGTATTGCCAAAAATATGAGAAGTTGGAACCTTCATACATCACCCATGAGAATGGAAATGGCAGGCATGGCTCGGCTGCTGTAGAAAACAGTTGGAAGTTCCCTCCAGGAAATAAACATGGAATTACCATGTGACCCAGAAGTGGTTTCTGTTTCCCTACGTGCTTTTCCTGGGAATGTTCCCCAACCACTCTCCTAGGAACCTTTGTTCTGGATACTTCAGAACAAAACAAAACAACAACCACAAAAGAATGTTGCTCACTGTCAGAAATTCCCAGTAAAGGCCATAGCTAAAGCATTCTAACCATGCTTATCCTGAGATTATGAAAGTTAAAGTAGTGGACTTTTCTAGATACCTAAAAGCAGGATATACCATGTCATCTTCTAACAGGGGCATTCTCACCCCATACGTTACAATTACCAAAGATGTTGCTTGCTTTTCTTAACCTGTTGGAGGCCAAGCTCTCCTTTATTTCTCAATTTGAACAGAAATCATCACCACGTTCTACTTGTCTTCTTCCTACATTGAATGAGAATTCTTAAAAGTGTCCACCTGCTTGTGTCAGGTTTTTGTAAACCTATCCTCACATACCCTTGTGATACAGGAAAAAAAAATATATATGTATATATTTATATGTATATGTGTGTATATCTATATGGAACAGTGTTAAATGAGCAGAAGACAAATAAAGTAGCATGCAATGTAAGAACTGAGATATATAAATTATTTTTCTGTAATTATAGAAGGAAGGAGAAAAAAAAAGACAGGAAGACAATATCTTCCAATGTTAAAAGTCATTATATCAACATGATAATAAGTGCATGGATGTTTTCTGCTTCTTTAAAATTGTCTTACCTTGCTAGATATTCAAGTTATAAATACCAGACTTTTGAATTGGAACTAACCTCCCAGTAGGTAAGAAATATTACTATTATTATTTATTTTATTTTATTGAGACAGGGTCTCACTCTGTCATGCAGGCTGGAATGTAGTGGTGTCATTATAGTTCACTAAAGCCTCAAACTCCTGGGCTCAAGCAATCCTCCTGCCTCAGCCTCCCGAGTAGCTGGGACTACAGGCATGAGCCACCATGCCCGGCTAATTTTTTTATTTTTAGTAGAGACGGGGTCTCACTCTTGCTCTGACTGGTCTCACATTCCTGAGCTCAAGTGATCCTCCAACCTCGGCCTCCCAGAGTGCTAGGATTACAGGTGTGAGCCACCATCCCCGGCCATGAGAAATATTATCAATTGCTAGAAAACCAAGTCCAATAAGATTGTTTCAGTTGACAACTTTCACAAAACGTACACACATGTCCCAAGACTCAGTGAACATGCAGAGCTTCACACTGTATGGAGTTTAGCACTGCATACTAAAGTACACAACCACAGTTATTTCTGGAGAAGAGGTCAGAATTATAAGGGACCGGGAAGTATTATCTCTGGGAAATTTTAGCAAGAACGTGAAGATTCTTAGCCTGGGACAAAGAAGAAAAATATTAAATGAAAGCTACTCTAAAATATGCAAAGACATTCAATACGGGTGTATCCCCAGATGTTCCAAAAGACAGCTCTTAAAATAACATGTAGGTATAATGAGATATTTGAGGTTTGATCTCAAAATTCCAAGGAGTAATCTATTTGAAAGTACAGTTCAAAAATCAGGAAACATGCAACAAAATAGGTTTTGCAAACAGCAAACATCTTGTCTTGAATTAATGTTTCTGAGATGAATACACCTTTTGATAGACTAATTCTAACATTTCAAAATTTTACTTAACAATGTGTCTCTTATTTTCAGGGACTGATTTGTGAATAATGCAAATAAAAATAAAAACAGCACAAGACAGGATGAATTTAGGACTGCAAATAATGGGAAGTTTGGAAAGGATTAACCGTGCGTCGTCTTTGAGATGTTCTGAAAATTCTCAGGCTTGTAGAAATCCTAGCCCTCTCTAGTAAATGCAATAGCTGAACAATTAATTAAAGCTAGGATGATTAAGCCCATGTTTCCACCAGTCAGCTTTCATAATAGCGGGTCTCCCAACTAGGTTAAGCAGAAATGGATTTATTACCATGTGGTTGTTAATTAATGGAATTTCTGAGAGCTTAAAAAATTAATACGGATATTTCAAAACCAGAAGTGATCCAGGCAGGAGAAATATCCAAGCCAATTAGCAGACTATCGGCATAAAAACCTCAAGTAAGAAACTCAAGTCAGAGAACCCCTGGCCAATGGCATCTGGAAGCTTTCCTCTCTTACTCTGGTGGAGCTGTCTGACATCAGCCACAATCAAGACCCTAACTCAGGTAAGGATGGCAAAAACTATAGTCTTCAGCTTCCAATCTTTTGGTACACACGCCAGTTTCACAGGGTTGAGGTCGAGTAGAAAAACACAGTATTGCATAACATGATTCACTTATTCAAATCCAACTATACCTAAATAGAATAGGAAAAAACAAAACATAGTGAATGGCACCAAGCACCCATTAAATGTTAATCACAATGTGTATTCATTTAAAGTATGTTCTGTGGGGAAATACATGTAATTCTAGTAATGCATATCTTAGTCAGTTCAGGCTGCCATAACAAAATACCATAGACCAAGTGGCTTATAAAAAAAATCGGAAATTTATCTCTTGCAGATTTGGAGGCTGGAAGCTTAAGATCAAGGCATCAGGTAGATTTGGTGTCTGGTGAGGGCTCCTTTCCTGATTTGTGGACGGCCACCTTCTTACTGTGCCCTCTTGTGCAGGGGAAAGCAGGTGTTGTGTTTCTTCATTTTCTTATAAAGACACTAATCCCCTCATGGGATCCCATTCTCATAACCTCATCTAAACCTAATTACCTCCCAAAGTAATTACCCCACCCCCTAATAGCATACCATAGGGGATTAGGGCTTCAACCTATCATTTTGAAGGAACAAAACATTCAGTCTATAAAAAAATGCTTCAGATATTTATAACTATGGATAATAATTCTAACAGGTGCATTGTCCAATTAAACTGAAGGAGATTATATCCTTGGGGCTTTTTAAAAAATATAAACGGGATGATTCCAGCCATATTTTCAAGTAAGATTTGTCCAGCAAAAGTTCTATTTCTATTTAATTTAAAAAGAGAAAACAAATTCCATTGAGAGGGAAAAAAATCAATAGAGGAATCTTCAGCAATTTGAAAAGATTAAGGATTTATCAAAAGTACAAAAGTGACTGCATTTTTTAAAAATAATGGGCTGATGAGTCCACCAATGGGGTTTGACTGGCAAGAATGAGCAATTTGGGGAAGAAGCAATCCTTGTATTGCACTGATAAGAACAGGAATACAGAAAAAGAAATGTTAATAATATAAAATATCTTTGGAATAAACATATTACAAATTACACTCAAGATACCCATTCACTCATTCAATGCAGTGTATATATTTATTGATCATTATTTATTTATAGTTTTCATATATAGAGGATAAGAATGAATATATCAACATGAATCCCATGCATTCTCGAGGAAACAACAGCAAAGGGTGGAAATTTTCTGGGATGGTGGAGGAGGAAATTTTAAAGCCTGTTGAAGTTTATTTTGCTTTGTTTGTGTGGTTGTTCCAGAGAATTAAAACTTTCATCAATTAACTCATCCATCTAATGAAATTATTTGATTATCCATTATGCTATTAATACATGAAATTCCAAAATAATGCTGAATAAGGATCCTATTTAATCCCAAAAGATTTCCTAAAGGCAACCAGTAAATGCTGAAGTCATCTGCAACTGAGTAATCCAGACTGTATAGGGCAGCTGGGCTTGACGGATGAAAGACAGTAAGTAGACAAGGTGTAAATGAATGCACTTTAGCATTCCAGTGTGCATTGAAGTTGTGCAGAACTTGGAACAGTAGAGTTAACTAGCTGAATGGCAGAGGACGATCGTCTGAGATCAGGATGCAATGACAATTCAGGGTTCAGCCACGGCAAGCAGTTGTGGGGGAAGGATGATACAAGCAAGCTCCCTGAGAAAAAGAGGTATAGGAACTAAGCGTCATCACCACAAATTAAGGCAAGGTTCATGCCGATGGTAATGACCTAAGTCAGGAATTGAAGCATCAGGAAATCTGGTACAAAGAGCTGGGTGGAGGTGAGTGATTACAGCAACCATGTTTGTGATTGAGATTGAAAACTGGGTGCCAGAATGAAGTAGGAAGGCATATCCTCTTACCCTCTTCCAGGTTGGGCAGAATGAGGAATGATGGAGAAAAATAATACACCTCTTTCTAAGTTACCTCGAAGCTCTCACTGAGTTGCAGGGGTCATTTGCAGAAATACGGTCCTTGTTGCTATGGATAGAGCCTGCAGGGTCAGGGAAACAACGTTTTTCCAAAAAGCAGGGCTGCCACTGACATGTGTTGGCTTTCGTGTTTCAAGAAATGTCACACAAAGAATATGTGTGCACCTGAGTACCAGGGATTGGGCATTGGTTATGTATGGGCTGTAGGTGTGAATTCCAGAAATTGCCATAAAGAAAAAATAATTTGAGCCCTATTTCTTGATATTTTGCATGCCTCAGAGAATTAGTAACTGACACACCAATGCACTCAACATCTGTCTCTGTCTTGGGAGACATTTGAAGATTTGATTTAAGAGTTTGAATGTTCTGAGGGATAAGCAAGAAGTCATCTCATGATTCAACAATAGAGGAATAAATAATAGAAATAATTTATATATTTGAGATCTTACATTAGATGCTACTTCGATAGAAAGAGATATCTTATATACATAAGATATACATATACCCTAAACATACACACACATATGTGTGTGTGTGTGTGTGTGTGAGAGAGAGAGGCGGAGAGAGAGAGAGAGACAGAAAGAGAGAGTGATGGGGCCAGATGCTATTTACTCCAATTAACAATTAACACAGTTCTCTTCTGCAAGATATACCGTGGGAGAACATATTTGCAATGTATAACCAAAAAAGGACTTGTTAGAGAATATTTTTAAAATGTCTACAAATTAATTAAAAAGACTATTCAACACACAAAAAAATACAGCTTTCTTATATATGTTTAAAAAGTGCATGAATGTCCTGGGTCCCTTTATACTGATTTCATTAATTTTAAGTAATTTCCCAGAAATTAAGGTATAGCTAAACTCAGTGTTATAAATATACTCAAAAAGAAAGCAACATTGTTTTCCTGAATTAGTCAATCATTCACTTTTCCCGCTAGCCGGATGGCCTATAAGCATTCATATATTAATATTACTCTTGAAATGTCAAATAAGTTTGCAATATGTGCTATGATAGATTAGTCACCCTAAATAAGTGACTTATCAATTTCAGTAGGAAAAAACAAGGTTCAATAAAACACAACTGCAAATTCATTCCTAAGTCTTGAGTACTAGATTTAAGACAAAACAGAATGAAATACGTCAGCTTTTAGAATCCACCATATAAATGTCAGTGAATTTATATGAAAAGTTTATATTTTCTTTGGCGGCATATTATTTTCTGATGATATACCCACTTTTGACTTAAAAGCCACATCTTATAACATCCTAATAAACCAAACATCCTTCCAAAGGTAAACAACAAAAACTAATTTAAAATTGAAAGAACACACACATTCATATCCTCAGGAGATTTTTAAAAATCCAAAAAAAAAAAAAAAAAAATGAGTCATGCAATTAAAGATGTTTAAAGGGGTAATTATTTTCTGAACCTTTATTTCTGTGCTACCCTGTTTTAATAAAGGAGTTAAGTTCTCTTATTGAAGCTTGATGTTCTCATGAGTTAGCCATCGGGGACCCCTTAAGTTGAGAATTCTATAAACAGTGCCTGGAATTACATATTCAAACAGCACGACCACTAATTGTTTTAGTTGTTTATATTGACCTACCTTCTCCAAGAAAATCATTCCCCTGCAGAAAGTACAACATAATCTTTCCTTGACTAAAGAGAAGACTCAATTAGATTTAATTTGTTCCATCAGGGATGATAAACAGATTATAATTTGTCTTACAAAAGGAAAAATATCATTGGGGGTACTTTTGAAAGTGTTATAAAACATCATATTGAATCACATCCCAGGGCAGAGATCAACATCTAAGTATACCAAAATCGTTTTACTTAAAAATATAATTATTCATCTGGATAGTTTTGGTCACTTCCGAAAGCAAGGAACAACATAGCCAGTCCATTTAGAATAAACAAGTATTTGCAACACAGAGAAGTTGGACTCAACATTTTCTCTCAGTTTATCTAATTAGACAATCATCTATCAATAAACACAGCACAATAAAATTAGCATTCGTGAAGATGTAATGCCAGAAAGCAAATAATGTACCTAAATCAATGAGTCATTTCGAAGAACAGTGACCTCTGCCATTTTAAAGCCAGACTTAAAAAAAAAAAAAAAAAAAATGTTGTTCTTCATCAAATTGTCTTACAGGGGGAACAGACACCTTTAAAAAAATGTATCTTATAAACAAACTATGTACCTGTTCACTGGTTTACAACAATTGATCACAGTCTTATTTACTATTATGTCGAATGAAAACAATCACAGCCTCATGTAGAAAAACTGGAGAAGAAGAAATTGCTACATGATTAACTAGTCACCCATTCTCTAAAATTATTTATTCTATACCTCAAAGGAATAGAACAGAGAAAAAAAAACTTTGAAGGTGATCATTACAGAGTTTGCATCCTTTTGACATACACTCTGTGATCTAGAATGAAACAGGGTAAGTTTAAGTAACCAACTAGCTTGTCTGCAACCTGTCTTCATATGATGGATTGAGGCTCCATCCAGTTGGATTATCCGTGACTACCCATTTTCCATGCAGGACATATCTTTTCCATGTTATACTTCTCCTCTGAGCAGGCGTGAGCCTTGTAACTGAGCTCTACAAGGTATATTTATCCAATTTATCTTATTTCTCTTTCACCTGTGGGGAAGCTAGCTCAAGGAGATTGAGGAACATACCTTAGATGACTGGCCATGGCTGAACTAAAACATGGTGCCTTCTCCAACACAATAAGCTTGGAGGTAAAAAAGCATGTTTTACACAACCCATGTGTGCAGCAACATGCATTTGATGTGTTTATTTCATACCCATTTCCGAATATCCCTAGCAAATATTTTATTGTATCAGAAACTATTACTGATATTTGCTTATAGCATCTCCTCTTGAAAAATGTATCATGTCTCCACCTAAATAATGAAAAAGTGCTATTAAAAATTAATGTTATTACAGACTAAAATTTTGTTTCACATTCAAGCTTTATCAGCCTTACCATAACTTTCTAGGTGCTTCCGGTCCTTAACGCAGGAGGTTATTTGATCAATTCTGAAGCTTGTTACGAAATGAGTATAAAACCTCATGTCTGTAGGAAATCAGGGGTACTACATTTATTCTGTAATTTCTGACCACTGCTCACTTTCTTTTCATGTAATCTCAATCAAATTTTACAGACAAGAAATAAATCTTAGATACTAAGATATATATTTTTAATAAAGTAAACACGGTTTAATTTTCCTCCACCGATCTATTTCTTTCCACAAACAGGATTTAAATGATCATGCAAATTTAACCAAAAACACAAAAACTTGAATTGATTAAGTAAGGTTAATGCTTTTTGTATATTCTTATGTCCCTTGAGGAGATCATTCTTCAAAATATTTTTCTTTTCTTCAGAAAAAATATCTTTTAAAAAATTGTACTTTATTGTAAATTGGGAAATTATAATTGGATATACTGATGGGGTACAAAGTGCTGTCATGATAAATATATAAAGTGTATAATGATTAAGTCAATTTAATTAACATAGCCATCACCTCAAATACTTATTATTTTGTGGTGAGAATATATGAAATATACTCTCTTAGCAATTTTGAAATATGTAATATACTGTTGGTGGGAGTGTACATTTTATAGACATTATAGAAAACTGTATGAAGGTTCATCAAAAATTTAAAAAATGGAATTACTATATGATCTAGCAATCCCATTTCTGGGTGTATATCCAAAACAATTGAAATCAGCGTGTCAGAGACATATCTGCACTCAAATTCTGTTCGTATTTACTTGAAATTTAACTATTGGCATTTAGTGTTGTCTTAGTCCATTTGGGCTGTTATTATAAAATACTATAAATTGGTTGACTCATAAAAAACAGACACTTACTGCTCACAGCTCTGGAGGCTGGAAGTCCAAAATCCCGGCGTGGCAGAACCCCTGTCTGCTGAGGACTCACTTCCTGGTTCATAGATGGCGCCTTCTCGCTGTGTCCTCACATGGTGGAAGGGGCGAGGGAGCTTTCTGGGGTCTCTAATCCCAGTCATGAATGCTCCACCCTCAAGACCTAATCACCTCTCTAAGACCCCACCTCCTAAGTCAAACACCTGGGTAATTAGGTTTTCAACATATGAATTTTAAGGGGACACAAACATTTAGACCACAGCACGGAATTATGTCATGCTAATAGGCAAATAATTCTCAAATGAGCAGCCCCTTAAGTTAATGCTTTTGATACTTTACTGCAATTACTTAAATTCAATGTTTAACTGGCAGGTTTTCAAAGAGTGATAGCAGAGTATATAAAGGCAGTGAGTTCTGAGAGGCTGAGAGAACCCAAAGGCAGCAGAAGTATACTTAAAACAGAAGACATGATAAAACACCATTATGAACCATCACATAAGTACGTGTTAGAGGAATTTCTTTGGAGTGTTGCCAGGTGTCACGACACAACCTCGGGAACAGCCATGTATTTGTCAGGTAGGCAAGGTGATGCTGCAGTAACAAACAGTCCCCATCTCTAGGACCTAAATCAACCAAGGTTTATTTCTCATTCAGTCTTTCTCCACTGTGGGTCTCAGGTGGCAATCAGGGAATTCAGGGGTATAGTCACGTGTCTGTGAAGTCCTGAAAAATTTGCAAAGTATTTAGCAACAACAGGCTCATTGTTGAAAATATTAAAGCTATTTTCAGTAGTTGTACAGATAGAAGCCTGGAGAAGCAATGGTATTTGTAAAAATGAACACCAAATAAAGACGTGTCTTTAGAAAAATATAGATGGAGAGGGATTTCTTAGGGGCCACATTGGGTTTGTAAGCTTGGGGCTTAGGAGGACTGCAGGAAGTTGAAAATATTTAAAGTCCAATTTACCCATGTAAGGAGAATTATTGTCTTCTTACCTGTATTCCATAATAATATTTTTCTCACTCCTTTTCCTTTCTCCTTTTCCCTATATTGTTACCTTAAACACAAGAGTATTGAGGCTGCTATAGGGAGAGACACTTGTTTCTTTATAAATTATCCCTTCCTAAGTATTTTTGGTGTATAACAGTTAGGAAAGATTGTTGGGAAAATATCAGTTTCACATATTTTTTACACGTTGTGGTTTGCTCTGTTGATTGAGTCGGCATCATCAGTCTTGTCAGAACTGAGTCAACAAGGAAGAGAATTGGGATTTTCATTTTCTAATATTAAAATGTTTGCTCTTCAACTGGATAAAGCAACTTAGGTGGGCATCTACTTGTTAATTGCATGGCTGTTGTACGTTAGCTGCCTTTTCTGGGAGAAGGAGGTGAGGAATGGACAGGATTATGATATCGTGTGTGTGTGTGTGTGTGTGTGTGTGTGTGTATGTACATACTTTGGAGACAGAGGCACAGTGAATGCTGGAATTACTCCTCCCGAATCTTACAAGACTACTATGCATAACAAAATGATCAATCCTTTATTCTCAATATTTCTTAAAGATTCCTTTTTGTTTTCATTTTAAATAAATAACTATCCAAATAGAATCCATTCTCAAGTATGATTAAAGAAACAATCTTCAAACGCACAGGAACAAAACTTTGAAATGTAAAGACGAGGACACATTTGTCTAAATAGGTCACACGGAATAGAATTTATGCAGTAATTACCTTCCTTATAGATGTTAAGTTTTTTGACTGTATTTATTCCTCCTATAACTGAGGTTCAAGGTCCAGGGAAAGTTGATTTCCAGTCTATGAATCATGTGGAGTCATGAAGTTCAACCTTAAGAGAACAGGTTAACCTTTCTCTCCTGAGAGTCCTACAGTGATTTCTCATTTGAGCTGTGCCGAGGGCTGAGTGTACCAGAGCGAGAGGTGCAGTGTGTTGTGGTGAATCACATCTGTGGGACACTCTGGTGGAAGGTGACATTCTGCCACAGTGACATGCTTTGAAGATTGCTCCAGTCTGAGATATAGACAGAGAAATAGAAATAGGTACAGGTGCAGACGGAGCTATATTGATGCATGTATGTAGGCCTATGTCCATATTCATTGATATCTATATCTATCTATAGCTGCATATTTATCTGTATCTATGAGTGTCTATAACTATATGTATCTCTGTATATATCTCTATATAAGTGCATCTATGACTATGTCTAATCTTAATTATATCTATAACTATGTATCTATACCCATACACATATTTATATCTGCATCAATATTTCTATGTATACATCTGCATTTTATGTCTGTATCTATATCTGTGTATCTATGTAACTATATCTGTATAAATATCTGTAGCTATCTATATAGCTATCTATCTATAGCTACATCATCTCTATATCTTTATCTATATCAATAACTATATCAGCATCTATCACCATAATTGTATCTATATCTATATTAAAATATTTATGTCACTAGCTCCATCCATATCACCTCTATCTATACCTATACCTATATCTACAGCTATGTCTCTATAACTGTATTTATATCTGTCTATATCTAAATTATAGCCATGCATCACTTCATGAGAGGGACAAATTTGGAGAAGGGTGTTGCTCGGTGATTTTGTCATGGTGTGAATATCATAGCGTGCACTCATACAAACCTCAATGGTGTAGCCCACTGCACACCTGTGCTGTGTGGTGTAGTCTATTGCTCCTGGGCTACACACCTGTAGAGCATGTTACTGCACTGAATGCTGTAGGCAATTGTAACACAGTGGTATTTGTGTATATAAACACAAGTAAACATAGAAAAGGTACAGTAAAAATGCAGTATTATGATCCTACGAGACCACAGTTATACATGTGGTCCATCCTTGGCTCGAAGGTCATTATGCAGTGCATGATTATATATCTAAATGTGTTTATATAACTATATCTATGTACAACTATCCCTATCTGGCATCTATAACTTTTCCATAACCATCTGTGAATGAGCAATTGATATGCACTGTTTCTGATGAGGCTTTGCTCTTAGATACTCTTCGGAGCTCCCTGGTGTGGGCTTCCCCAGGAATGAGTCTTCCTTCCTCATGCAGTCGTAGCACACCAAGATCGAGCTGCTGAGGTCACCCCCAAATACTCTGAGGTTCACTTCTTCCCACTTGCCTACTTTTAGGGCTTTGCAGGCCACACAGTCTCTGTGCAACCGCTCGACTCTGCCATTGCAGTGTGGAAGCAGATATAGGCAATATGCAAATGAATGGGCAGGGCCGTGTGCCAATAAAACTTTATTTACAATAACATCAGGTGGGCCAGATTTGGTCCATGGGCTGTAACTTGCTGGACCTTGGAGATGGTTAGAAGCTACTCCCAACATCTCTTTGCAACCTTAACCACTTTCCTCCTGATAAAAAATCTGTATGAGGATGGTAGAAGAAATAGCACCCAATACAATGGTTGCCTATATTGATGAACACACTAGACTTATATAAGGTCTGAAAGCAGAATGCTATCCCTATTTGAGACTTCATTGAAAGCACATTGGAGATAACTAAGACATTCTTCCACTTTTAATACTTTTAGCATGTTTTCCTTAAGGAATGCAGAGTACAGGCATTGCTATATACGCATGCATGTGTGCATTTATACAATTTTAATTATTTCTACACATTTAGCACAGAGAGATACACTATGTGTGTTCCTAGTTTACCACCATGACATCTATGCCTACCTATTCTTCATCTCTCAAAATTAATTAGAACAAATGCATTTTTCCTTGGACATAACCATTTTCATATATTTTAATATAGCTGTCAGGTTTCCCATTAATCCTAGCATTGTGGTCTGCATGGAAAATTCTTTGAGGCACTCTAAACTGCTATTTTCTTCCATGGGGAGCTCTATATTTGTGGCTATTTCAAGAAAATAGCTTAAAGCAATCTTTCAATACATGCAACCTACATACCACCAAAATGGCAGTCCCTTTTGTTCCCGGAAATCTCTAGGTGACCCCGTGAAGATTAAATCTCATGAGCATTATACACGTTTCAGGGCATCTAAATTAATGGGGCATGCTGAGCTTCTTCTTTGCCTGACTCATCTACATGCATTTATTAGACCAGGCCTGTTACAGAGGAATTGGCGTGAAGGACTAAGTCTTTACTCAAACAGGAAGGCAGATCACAGACATAAACACAACCACTGGCCGATTTTATCAGGGAGCAAACCACACATTCCAGGCAGAAGTTATCACGAACTTAAACCAAGAATTTCTGACAGTAAGGACTCCGACAAAATCTCTTTCCCCACATATATCTAACAGAACACCCCGCCAGACTGAAGCCAACTCTCTTTGGCTAGATCATACCATACATGCATTTCTCTGCCTCCTGTTTTTGTGCCACACAGATTCTTTTCATTAAGGCCCTGGTTTAATTTTCTTTGCCTCCATATAGGATTTTATATAGTCTTTTTCATGAATATCAACATGGTTTAACTTAACTCAGCTTTTCCTCCCAAACAAGTTCATCTGGGAAACCATGTGGACACTTGTTGGACAGAGACCCCAAAAGCAGGACAAAGTGGTATATAAACAACCCTGGATGTGGTGTCAGAGCTTCTCGGAGCTTGAGATCTAATAAAGTAGGCATAAAACTTTTATGCCTACTTCTCAGGGCTTCGGTGAGGAAATACAATAGCATATATGCCACAACTCTGCATAAATCCAAGTGTCATAAGCTCTCAGTGTCCTCTCTGTAAAAGAACCGCTCTGTGAGCAAGTGAAGGTGAACGGGGCAAGCCAGTGCTTGTGGCTTCTTGACAGATGACAAAATGACTTAGAAAACCAAGTCTACTTAAGCTGTATCCTAATAGCCCCTACACTTGAATTTCGTGTCTAAAGGACCACTACAAATCAAAAGCGTATTTTGCAGAAAACATAAGTGTTGTTGAGAATGTAACAAACTTTGCCCTGACACTCTCTTGGGATATGAACTTTTTTTTTCCTTGTCTTCCCTGCAAAACTCCTCGTTTCATGCACCCGGTCTCAAAACTGAATGGAAAGAGGCACTACAGTGCTTGTGTTTACCCTACATTCAATAGATTTCCGTTGAATATGTATTGGTAGTTCTACAAACACCTCCAAAAACTTGTTATGGTCTACATTAGCAAATGAATTACTCTGATTTCTGCTCAGAGAGCTGACTCTTTCAAATTTGTGCAATGGATTTATTCCCAAAATGAAAATAATTCACAGATTTTTTGGGGGGGATGGGGTTGGGAGAAGTAAATAGAAAATACACACACACACACACACACACACACACACAGATAGAAATATATGGAAATTGTAAACCAAATCAGGTATTAAGAACTGATTAAGGAATAGGAAAGGTAGAGGAAACCGTGGCTAGTCCTTTATTTTTGATTGATCTCCAAAGTAGACAATGAAATTGCCTTCCTCACTAATTTTGGGGAATTAAATTCTGTTGGTTTGAGGGTGAGGGAGCTTTTTTGGAACTAGAAGGCAGCCGGATACATGAAGATTTCCACATGGGCACCCGTCATCCCAGGTGGGACCTACACATTCTCTCTTCAGGACGCAGAGAGAGAGAGAGACACTACCTTGAAATGCCAGTCTGTACTTTCAAGCTCAAACTAGGATGGCAATAGAATCTCTGCAGATAATGATGGTTCAGTTGAGAGAATCAACAGTTTTATTCTGAAAGAGATGAAAACCCAAGACCCAGCAATATTAATAAATATTTAGAAGTCCTTATGCCTAGAAGGGTATAAATTCGTGCTTTGCCTTCAACAAGTTTTCAAGAGGATTTCTTTGGATCTAATCAAGTTTTATTGTGGTATCTGTCAACACTCATCTGCAACACTGTGCAAGCCTCCTTAATAATTTAAAGGGGGAAAAAATGAATTGGAGGAGGCCCCCACAGTCCTTGTTTTCGCCCTGAATTCAATAGATTTCCGTGGAATGTGTATCGGTGATTCCATAAACACCTTCGAGAAATTGTTATGGTCTACATTAGCAAATGAACTGGGTACGGATTAACAAATGTACCTTATCCTGTGTACATTTTAAATAATTTCTTTTCAGGATAATTGGTTGTAAGGTGTTTCAAATTATATTCTTTGAGGAAAGGGGATCGATTTCAATTTAAAGAAACATTAAAAGTCGCAGGCTGTGCCAAGAATTGATGTTCCTGCTGTAAATCAAACCTCATTTTCTGCTCAGAATTACTAATTTATTTTCTTCCTACCCTAATGTCTATTTAATCCCAAATAGAAATGGGTGTGTGAGAAGATATGCCTACACACATTAAATTTGCAATTTTAGACATTTAACAGAGTTTTCTTAAAATGTTAATTACCAATCTCCCTTTCTTGCTATTCATACAGCTTTGATGTGTAGCTGATACACAGGAAATTTTTCATGAAAATCTACATTTTGAAGGATTTGAATGTTGGTTGGTTTTTACAATTTTAAAGCAGACAGCATCTGAATTCGCCTTCTACCCTTTTAAACACGTGCCAAGTCTCACTGACTCAAGGAAGATTTCTAAACATCGTTGACAAAAATGATTCACAAGTGGGAGCGTAATGCCCTGCATTTGTTAATTCCTAATATTTGGGAGACCCTTTTTGGATAGAAAGTGCATTATTGTATCCTAGGAAATTATTAATATTTAGTTGTAAAAACAGAGAAGGCTGATAAGATGGAGAATTAATTAAGACATTAACTGTGCCTCAATTAATTGTGCCTAATGGAGATAAAGTTTTGCCTCAGCAGTAGAAGTGTCCTTTTCCCCTACAGAAAATTACATTTTCGTTAATTCCACACTTTCATCCATCAGCACCGCATCGGAGTAAACTGTTACTTTTTTATTTTTATTTTTATTTTTATTTATTTATTTTTTTTTTTTTTTGAGACAGAGTCTCACTCTGTTGCCCAGGCTAGCGTGAGTGCCGTGGCGTCAGCCTAGCTCACAGCAACCTCAGACTCCTGAGCTCGAGCGATCCTCCTGTCTCAGCCTCCTGAGTAGCTGGGATTACAGGCATGCGCCACCATGCCCGGCTAATTTTTTCTATATATATTTTTAGCTGTCCATATAATTTCTTTCTATTTTTTTTTAGTAGAGATGGGGTCTCGCTCTTGCTCAGGCTGGTCTCGAACTCCTGAGCTCAAACGATCCGCCCACCTCGGCCTCCCAGAGTGCTAGGGTTACAGGCGTGAGCCACCGCGCCCGGCCTTTTTTTTTTTTTTTTTTTTTAAATCTGATGTTTGACACAAAAAGTTTTCCCAGGTGGACATTCCCATTGCTAGATGCCTCTAAAAAGAAAAATGTTATTTACTAGCTTTTTTTTATTTAGAAGAATGAAGAAAAAGAATGCAATTTGAAGAGCTTCTGATATGAACACAGGAGGCTTCTGCAGATAGACCATATTATGTATACACATATCTTTGTTTTTCTGGATGCCGTATTAGAAATTCAACAGAAGGACTAAATCCCCATGGGAAAAACTGCTGTAAAGTCTTAAGAGCTTAAACAACAGGACCAGCAGTCTCTGTACAGTGCTTCTCATATATTCCAGGTGAGAATTAATTGGGAAAATGTGAAGCTATGTTTTTTAACATCTGCCCCTGGGAAGTCTTCCAAGCAGTGAGGTTGTTTCTCATCTACATAGAATCCTATCCCTAATGTGCTGAGCTCATTTGAAATTTTTTTTATGGTTATTAGTCTTTATATTTTTCCATGTATTTACTTTCATCAATATCTTTCTTTCTTACATGACTTCAAGTTATGTCTAGTTACTTTCTGTTTTTTTGTTTTTTGTTTTTTTATTTCAGAATATTAAAGGCGTACAAATGTTTACAGTTACATGAATTGTTTTTGCAGTGTTTGAGTCCTGGTGTGCCTGTCACCCAGATAATATTCATAGTAACCAGTAAGTTGGTTCCTACCTCTCCCCTTTTCCCCCTCCCTCCTGGTTGATTTCCATTGAGTTTTACTTCCCTCTATGCACATGTGTGCTCATCGGTTAGTTCCAATTTAATAGTGAGCACATGTGGTGTTTGTTTTCCCATTCTTGCAATACTTCACTTAGGAGAATGGTCTCCAGTTCCATCCAGATTGTCGCAAAAGTAATTAATTTATCTTTTTTATGGCTGAGTAGAACTCCGTGATATACGTAGACCACATTTTATTAATCCACTTTTGGATCGATGGGCACTTGGGTTGACTCCACATCTTTGCAATTGTGAATTGTGCCACAATAAATGTTCAAGTGCAGATACCTTTTTGGTGCAATGACTTCTTTTCCTTTGCATAAATCCCCAGTAGTGGGATTGCTGGATCAAACAGTAGGTAGATTTTTAGTTCTTCGAGGAATCTCTATACTGTTTCCCATAGAGGTTGTACTAATTTGCAGTCCCACCAACACTGTATAGGCATTCTTTTCTCTCTACACCACACCAGCATCTATTGTTTCTTGGACTTTTATTTAAAATTATTTATTTATTTATTTATTTATTTTTTGAGGCAGAGTCTCACTCTGTTGCCCAGGCTAGAGTGCCATGGTGTCAGCCTCGCTCACAGCAACCTCAAACTCCTGGGCTCAACCAATCCTCCTGCCTCAGCCTCCTGAGTCGCTGGGACTACAGGCATGAACCACTATGCCCAGCTAATTTTTTCTATATATATTTTTAGTTGTCCAGATAATTTCTTTCTATTTTTAGTAGAGACAGGGTCTCGCTCTTGCTCAGGCTGGTCTCGAACTCCTGAGCTCAAACAATCCACCAATGCCATTCTAATAGGGGTTGAGGTGATATTTCATTGTGGTTTTAATTTGCATTTTCCTGATGATTAGTGATGTTGAGCCTTTTTTCATATGCTTTTAATGTTGGTAATAAGGCAGTCTGTGCACGTGTGGGGCAGGAGGTATATGGGAATCTCTCCACCGTCCACTCAGTTATGCTGTGAACCTAACACTGGTCTTAAGAAATAAAGCCATTAAAAAATACTATAGGTCAGATAGTATCCACTCAATTAAAAAGTACTAGGAAACTAATAACAACTTGAAATAAACTCATTCATCAAATAATTTCAATGATATTTTATTAGGTGCTGAAGACTCAAAGATAAAACATTAAGTTTTCTGGGGAAAAGACTGTGTTTATATGATACTGTATTTATTGGGTCTGACACACTAACTACCATTATGACTGGTGATATCTTTACATCTTTTAATTATAGACAGCTCAGAATCTCGTATTAATTTTTTTCAATTGAATGTGCTCAGTCTTTCGTGTTCTTCCTCTATTTCTGTTTCCATCTGTCAAAGATCATGGTGTGTGTGTGTGTGTGTGTGCATGTGTGTGTGTGTGTGTTTATGTGTGTCCTGGGAGCTATATTATGTCATAAAGGCATAGGTGTGGTCCATTTTTTAATGAAATTTAGAGACAATGAAACTTGGTACCCCCAACACAAGAGAATTCTGCACGAGATTAGTCCTTTTTCTATGCAAATGTGACATGCACATCCAACTTGAAATTCAATATTTTCTCCTCTGTCTGCCAAACAGAATGGCACACACCACAGTGTAAAAATTAAAGTGCTTTCATGAGCATCAATAAGCCTTTGCTAATGGCAAAGTCATAACGTTGGACTTCACGAAATGTCCCCTCTCAGGAAAGAAACGTATAATCTCTGACCATTCCTTCCACTGGAAACCTCGGCACAAATATGCATGAATGTGAATGGTAGTGACCAGCCACCTAAAATAATGAAAAAGGTTGGAATCTGGTTGAACAGGAGTTCATTTAAACGCAGAGTTTAAGGATGGCCACCCAGGACGCACAGGTTCTAAACAACAGAAGTCAGTTTTCTGGAGTGTAGAAGTTTGGAATCGTTTACAGAGACAACATTTAGGGAAGTTTAACAGCATTTCAACATCTTTCTATATAAGTTTTAATGAATAGTTCCGATGATATGAATAGCCGAGGTGGTCTTTTTCTTTCTGGAAAAGTGTATTTATTCAAACTTTCACAAGGAATACCTGTCAGGGGTTTTTTTGTGCCATCTGGTCTGAGTTAGACACGGAGCAGGATGTAGTTTATCTGTAACAAAGATCTGTGATTGGAAGGAGGACGTCTGGTCTCTGGTCTCCCCTACTTATTCACAGAACAAGAACAATGAGAAAAAGAGTGAAGCTATCATTGAAGAAGCAGAATTTAAAACATGCTACGTGACTCAGTCTCCAGAGTTTAACTTCCCCCTGGGAGTAACAAATGGAGAGGGTCCTGAAATTATATTTTGTCTACATCTCTTAATCATAGATATCTCAAAATCTCATATTGTTAGTTTTTTAGATGAATGCTCAGTCTTTCATATTCTTCCTCAATTCCTGTTTCCATCTGTTTCCAATCATGGATTGTGTGTGTGTGTGTGTGTATGCATGCGCACCCTGGAAGCTATATGATATTAGTTTATAAAGGCATAGGTGTAGTTCACTTTTTATACAGAAATGGAATTTGGAAACAATACAGGTGGACCCAATTGTAGCCTGACAAAGCATGCCAAATGTGGTATCTCTGCGGAACCTCCGTGATGAAGAAGCGTGCCCCAGAGAGGGGACTTCCTAATTTCTGAGACTGCATCTCAGTCCTGGAGAATGAACACAACCTCTTACAAATCACTGTGCTCTCTTTGCATACCACCCACTTGCTAGAATCCGTTGGGACTCTGTACCTCATGAATAATAAAAAAGATATCGTTCACCTAGAATTCCATATTAGTCTTAATCATAGGGAAAAACAAAGCACGTCTTTTATTTGGATCCAGAATCCCCAACCTGTCCTGGGTGTATTCAACATTTGCATAGCTACAAAGCACCTGTTTTGAACTTGGGATGTCTTTTACCTGAATCAAGTTCACCGGGAGTGCTTGTTGTAGTAATAGAATTCTAGGAGCAACTCCCCCGGCCCCACCGTCAGAGAACTACTCATTTTCTTGGTATGCAATGTGAGAAACTTTACATTAACCATCTCTCCAAATGCCGTAGTCAACACTACATTTGGAAAAACTCTTCCAGAATTCAAATGGTAATCTTGCTACGTTCAGGTAGCTGCTGCGGGTACCTGGAGCTGGTGGGTGGAAATGAGGGAAGAGGGTCCCGCCTGGCATAGGTGTGTGTCTTTGCAGTCTACGATACCCTCCTCAGCACGTGGAAACCTTCCCTTTTTAGTTCAAATTATTGATTCTCTTGTAGCCAGTGTAACTGAGAGTGGACAGGTTAGATAGCTCTGGTTCCAAGCTGAAGCCTAGAGAAAAATGTATTCCTTGACAAAAGAAAGATTTAGTACAAACATACTTAGGTAGATTTTTTTTTTTTAGCAACTAGCCATGACCAGCTACGATCGAACATACACCTAATTCTTATATTTCATCTACTCAGACTGTCACATTTTAAAATAGTTGTATCAAATACTGAATATATGACTTTGTTTTAAAATAGCATTAATACTAGCTTCTTTTATTTAGAAAAATATGGAGGGAATCCCATAAACCCACCAACTTTCAAAAGTCTGTATTGGCCAAAGGGATTTCTAATCTTTAGGTATACTATTAATTAAATTAAATGGTCTCAGTGTTTTGGATTAACTGCAGGTACACAAAATCAAACCTGTGGAAACCACAGAACTCACGTCTTTGCTGGTTCTCAGCTTACAAGTTTGGCATCGGTCTGTGTGTTTAATTTGGCATTCCACCGCTGCCGTGATTTCTCAGCGCGGTGTGTTCTTATGGGACGGACCTAAGTAAGGATGGATTATGTGAGGATACAGGTGCTACCATCATGGCGCCCTGGGTGGCCTCCACCTTCTGCTGAGTCTGTGAGCAATGTGCTGCGAACATTGTTCTACTTTTTCTATTGTCTTTTATATGTGTTGGAGCTTCTATCAGGTATGGACCTAGGAGTGCACCAGTTTGCTATCGGTTGGTTCTGTGCATGTTCAACTTTAAGAGATCACATAAAACTCATTTCCAAAGTGGTTGCACCAATTATTATCCCACACTCACATCACATCAGTGGTCCTGTGGGATTCGTTCATGTTTACCAAACCCACGTGGGTAAAATTATCATCTCCTGGCCTGCATGCTACTCTGATTTCAGGCCGAAAGGTAATGCATCCTCATTTAAGACAATGTTTCCTCTGTCACCATTTTTACGTGTTCTTTTTCTCCTGTAAATAAGTTCCATTTGGTTGCTAATTTCCAGGGTGTTTTGACATATAAAAATAAAATATTACTAATGCTTTCTATGGTTCCATTTATATGACCCCATTTTTCTCTCCTAATCCAATACTGTGATAAATTACATTTCTAGACGTTTTAATAAGAAACCTCCCGCTGCACAGAGACAAACCCAGCTGGGTTGTGGTATTCTATTATTTTCATGCATTGCCACACAAAATTTGTTAAAAATGTCTGTAGATGTTTGAAACCAAATTCATCAGTGGGATGGATTTTTCAGCTGGCTTTGTTTTGTTTTTCAAAGTCTCTTTGTCACATTTGAGTGGTAAAGACTTAGCAGCCTTAAAGAGTGAGTTGGGGCTAGTCCATTTCCACTTGCAAATTTTTATTCATAAAACTGAAATGATGTGTTTCTTGAACATCCCATGGAAGCCATCTGGAACTGGTGTTTTAAATTATGGGAAGATATTTAATCACTACTTTGGTGCTGCTTGGTAAGCCAGCCATTAAAAAAATCTTAATTTTTGATGTAACCTTTGTCTCAGTGTCAAAGTCTTTAAAACGTGATTTTTGGCTGGGCACAGTGGCTCACGCCTGTAATCCTAGCACTCTGGGAGGCCGAGGTGGGAGGATTGCTTGAGGTCAGGAGTTCTAGACCAGCCTGAGCTAGAGTGAAACCCCATCTCTATTAAAAATAGAAAAAATTAGCCGGGCATGGTGGCACATGCCTGTAGTCCCAGCTACATGGGAGGCTGAGGCAGGAGGATCGCTTGAGCCCAGAAGTTTGAGGTTGCTGTGAGCTAGGCTGACGCCACAGCACTCTAGCCCGAGTGACAGAGTGAGACTCCATCTCAAAAAATAAAATAAAGATAAAATAAAATGTGATCTCTTTTCTCCTTTTCATCTCTATTTTATCTGTAGTCATGACCCCCTTCCACATTTATATCATTGTTCACTTGTTTCTGTCTCTTCAGCTCTTAATATTGCCAGACATGTGCATCTTCTACTAATTTTTTTTCAAAGAACAAATCTTGGTTTTGTTGAGCTTCTCAATTGTACTTTTATAAACTTTAATAACTCATATTTTTAAATTTATTTTCTTAGTTATATTGTCTCTTTCCGTTTACATTCTACTGTTGTATGCTATTGTTCTTTTAATTTTTTTTTTATACAAGCGCTTAGATCAGCACTTTTGAGTCCCTATGTTTTCTAATTAAAATTCTTAAGGATATAAATTCCTGGATGAACAAATTTTCCTTCAATGTAGTATTTTAACATGTAGTAGATCCATTATTATTTATTTCTCATAATACTTTAAAAGTCTGTAATGATTTCTCCTGCAACCTGCGAGTTGTTTACCTGTGCATGTTTATGTTTTTATTAAGTATACAGACCTTCATTATTTACCTTTGCATTATTAATTTATAAAGTAAAGTAAATTAATGCCAATATAGTATGAATTAGGAGGTAGAAATTACTGTCCCTCTGATACCTTTTCTTTTATATTTGAGAGTTTTTTTCATGGCCTGGTAGACTGAACAATTATGGCAATATTCTCTAATGCTTAAGAAAAATAAAAGTGTATATTAAAGTAGTCTCTCTGGTACCCACGAACTCTCTGGGATACCTTTGTGCATTGCTTCAAAGTCTTTTGGTTCTGCATCTTACGCACACTGCTTTGGCTAACAACTCCATGCTGGTCTCCTTGTGTTCTTGGCAGGTGCATCAGGCAGCATCATTCCAAAGGTGTAGCATTCTGCAAGCTCTCAGGAGCAAATGTGTGAGGCAGTGCCTGCATTTAGGGGTCAGGGTGAGCTGACAAATGAAGAGCACTTACCCTCAGCGCTCCCACGTTTCATTTTTTTCATCCGCATGTATGCAGTGGTGATGCATAATTCATACCTCTCCAAGTCCTCAGGGGATGGAGTCCCCGACACTAAGTTTGCTAAAAATCCCTTTCCCCGCCTCTTCCTCCCTGGCTGTCCCCCACCTTCCCTCTGCACTTCTTCAGTCATATTTTCAAATAAACTACCTGCGTGCAATCCTTTCTCTCAGGTAATGCTGCAGGAGAAAGAACCTGGAATAAAATATGGGAGGAAGGAACAACTAACCCTAACCTTAACCCTTCTCCCAAGCTCCAGGTTTCTATGCTGCCCGTATTTTTACCGAGAAGGACATCAGCTCCCAAGCCAGAGGGAAGACAGGAGAAGGAAGGGCCACTGTGTTGTTCCAAAACCATGTTGGGGGAGAAGTAAAACCAGCAGAGCACGTTGCCTCCTCTTATTTTAACCTCCGCAGGCATTCAGGGCTGCCCCTGCGGAAGCCATCGACACCCAATCCCACACAGACTGATTTGGTCAGCCCTGCCTGACACGTGTTTGCCTTCATTTGTTTTTCCCTCTGTCCGTCTCCATTCTGCAAGAATTGATACCAGGAGAGGCAGCCCCAGCCTCATTAGTCCAGCACCTTGCTCAGAACACCCGCTGTTCTCTGAACCAGCAAGCAACTGTGCTCAGGGCTATTCTGCACCATTGACCGCCTCCTCTCCCCGGAGTGCTCCCCCAACAACGTGGGCCCCTACCAGGTGCACAAGAAGTCACCTGGGGTGACTTTGCACTGGGGAGTCAATCCGCCCCCTTTCCTTGCAACACCTGGGCTCATTCGCGTGCCACGGGTACCGAATATTGCATCTTTTCCTATATTGCCTTCTCTTCTAGAATGCAAAGTCAAGGAACACCTGCCAGTTGAAAATGTATTCAAGGATTTTTGGATCTCTGTGGAACCCACAGAGGAATCACATGTAACAAAGGAGAGGAATCACATGGAACAAAACAAAACAAGATGAAAGAAACCAATGATAAAACGTTAAAGCTGCTGTTTTCTCAGTCTCTGGCAGTGATTTGGGGGGTGGGGGTCGGAAATGCACACACTGAGCCACAAGCATTTTAATTCATCTGTTACAATAGACACAGTCTGTAGCCCTGAAAATTAAAGTGAGTACAGAGTTACGAAAACAGATTGTCCTCTGGATAACTTGTCCTTTTCCTTTTCCCAGGACCACATATATAATTAGCTGGCAGCCTTAGGAAGAGCTTATATTATTTTAGTTTATTTATTTATTTATTTATTGTTACCCATTCTCTGGCTTTTTAAATCTGAAGCCAGGAAAACCCATGAACTTTTTTCGGGAAAGAAGAGTAGAGTTGACCAATGTTGAAGCAAGTAATCTGAAAGTCATCAGAAAAAAAAAAAAAAATCATGAATAAATTGACTTCAATATTTTTATGATCAGAAAGAAGCCACAGATGTGACCATGAAATCAATCCCAAATGTTTATGTGCTAGGATATAATATGAACCTATGCGTGCATTATGGTGATATTTTCCAGCCTGTATTAGATTGGTAATATTTGACCAATAATAAAAAATTAAGGTGTAGAAATGACTCTGATACAAGACTTCCTGTGGGAAGCAATTTCTCTTAAATTCCAAATTTATCTTGCTTCTTGTTGGTCGCATGAGGCACAGTCAACCTCGGAAGGGGACCTATAATCTTAGAGCTGAAAATCTCCAGATAGAAGGTCTCAGTTTAAAAGACTGGGGGGACACCTTCATTAGAGAAATAATTTATGGATTTTCGTTTGTATTGCACTCAAAATGATGCTTTAAAAATATAAAAATGTCTGGCCGGGCGTGGTGGCTCATGCCTCTAATCCCAGAACTCTGGGAGGCCGAGGCAGGAGGATTGATTGAGGTCAGGAGTTGGAGACCA
The DNA here is from genome assembly GCF_041146395.1 of Eulemur rufifrons. NCBI lineage: Eukaryota > Metazoa > Chordata > Mammalia > Primates > Lemuridae > Eulemur > Eulemur rufifrons. The sequence goes on from NC_091012.1 coordinate 141,728,931, forward strand.
GCCTGAGAAAGAGTGAGACCCCATTTCTACTAAAAATAGAAAAAATTATCTGGGCAACAAAAATGGAAACAAAAAATTATCCAGGTGTGGTGGCACATGCCTGTAGTCCCAGCAACTGAGGAGGCTGAGGCAGGAGCATCACTTGAGCCCAGGAGTCTGAGGTTTCTGTGAGCGAGGCTGATACCACTGCACTCTAGCCTGGGCAGCAGAGCAAGACTCTGTTTCAATCAATTAATTAACACATCAATAAAAATGTTAGAGAGTGGTTTTTTTTTTTTTTTTTTTTTTTATGTTACTTCACCTGAATCGACACAGGCAAATGCCTGTTCTCCTCCATGTGGGTTCTCCATGGAGTTCGAAATCTTTCATTGATCCCACCAAAGTTCAAAAGAAGAAAATGGGGAGGTCTCATTCCCCTGCCGATTCTTCTGCAAGACACCTGGGCACAGGTATGCTCTGTCCACTGTCCTTGCACGTCACCTCATTTCGGCCACACAGTCACGTCATGGAAGGACAGAGCTCCACCCTCACGTCACTTCCTCAACCTCACTGAAGCTGCGCCTCAAGTCTCACCCGACGTTGTCCTGCGGGGAAGTAGCAGAACACAGGCACCGTCCTAATCGATCTTCTAACCCATGGTCCCTCCCAACACGGGAAAGATCAACGTGGCTTCGAAAAGTCAGAGATCGAATCCTGGGGGATGCACCACCCACTGGAGCTGGAAGGGAGTTTAGTTTTGTTACTCCTGTGTTTAAACTTTAAATTACCAGCCTTTCCACTGCATGCCTGCCCTGGAGCGACACTCCTCATCATTTACACAGGCGAGACCCTCTTCATCCCAATCCCGTTCTCTCGTTCTGAGAAGGCAGGAAGGAACCTGCCTTTCCCAAACTTGCTCCTCTCAAACAGGTGCATCAAACCTGTCAAACAGGTGCGACAGTGCCAAGGGATCGGCAAACAAGGTATAAAGCCTGGAGTTTCTCCATGTGCAGCTGATATCCGTAGTTCTACTAATATGTTCTTTTCTCATGTCCAGATTTGAAAAACCACTAGTAGAAAGACACAGAACCATCCCATCACCACGAAAGTCCGCCTTTGCAGTCAAAACTGTTCCTCTCCCACACACATGGCAATCGCTAATTATAATGCTTCTTACCATAATTTTGTCACTTTGAGGTTGTCCTATAAGTGGAGTCTTATCATATGTGATTTTTTGAATTTGGCAAACTTATTTACTACTATAATTTTATCACTTTGAGATTGTCCTATAGGTGGAGTCCTATCATATGTGACCTTTTGAATTTGGCAAACTTATTCATACTATAATTTTGTCACTTTGAGATTGTCCTATAGGTGGAGTCCTATCATATATGACCTTTTGAATTTGGCAAACTTATTCATACTATAATTTTATCACTTTGAGATTGTCCTATAGGTGGAGTCCTATCATATGTGACCTTTTGAATTTGGCAAACTTATTTATTACTATAATTTTGTCACTTTGAGATTGTTCTGTAAGTGGAGTCCTATCATATGTGACCTTTTAAATTTAGCAAACTTATTTATTATTGTAATTTTGTCACTTTGAGATTGTTCTATAAGTGGAGTCCTTTCATATGTGACCTTTTGAATTTGGCAAACCTGGGATTCACTCGAGTTGTTGAATGTATCAATAGTCTCCTAATGTTTCTTTTTCCTCCCTGCCTAATATTCCAAACTAGGGAGGTACCTCTTTGTTTAACCATTCCATCTCCTTGAAGTCAGATTAAACTCTTTAAATTTTTTAAAAAACATGCATTTATATGTTCCTATTTTGATTCATAAAGATGTGTTTCAGCCTAGTCCTGATGATTTAAAATTCACGGGTCTAAAACCTAAATTGCTTTTGCACCAACTTCTTGTGGTATGTTTTGTATTGCGGACCACCTAAGGTGGGTTCAAGGGTGGGAGGTGAGCGGGCTCTGCGCTGGAGCCCCCCACACCCAGGGCTAAGGGCTCAAGCCAGGTCTCTGCCCCCCAGGACCCCACCCTCCCCCACCGCGCCTTTGTGACCTGTCCTGGGCTCCGTGACTACCTCGGAGACCCGCAGGCCACCTGCCACTCCTTAGCTGAGATTCGTCCGAGCTAGAGGTGTTTGTCCTCACTGCTTAGCCAGGACTTCCCCGAGAGGTGAGGGACAGGGGGTGGGTGCTGGCTGGGGAGCGCCCGGTGTCTTCTGCTCTGGCCACAGGGGAGAGAATGACCATGAGAATGTGCAGATGGTGGCGGGGGGCGGGGGGAGGACACCCAGGGGGAGACTCGCAGCCATAGGGACAGGGACGGGGACTGCGGGGCACTGGGGTGGGGGATTCGCAGCCACAGGAACAGGGATGGGGACCCCGGAGGGGGCAGAACCCGGGGGGACTCACAGGCACAAGGACCCGAACCGGGACTGGGAGGAGCTTGGGTGGGTGGGGGACACGGAGTCACAGGGACGTGGACGTGGATTGTGGGGAGACGGGGGAGGGGGACACGGAGTCACAGGGACGTGAATGTGGATTGTGGGGAGACCGGGGGGGGGACACGGAGCCACAGGGACAGGGATGGGGACTGGGGGTAGCCCCGGGGGGTGGACACGCAGCCACAGGGACGCGGGACCCAAGGTTGGAGGTCTTCCCTAGGGTGCATCACAGACGTCCCTGTCCCTCGGATGGGATTCCGAGACGGTTACTTAAACCACTTCTGGAATGAATAAGGCGGGGGCCGCAAGGCAGGTCGGGCCACGGTAAGAGGTGTGGGGTTGTGTGTGGCGTGTTCGTGGGGGCTGTGTTCATGGTGGAGGGGGCGTGATCCCGTGCTCCCGACTGCCCGGGGCTCTGCTTTAATTGTGCTGTCGCTGCCCGCCCAGGAAACGGCGTTGCCCTTGGCAACGGGAGGGAGTGGGGACCACGGTTGTTGAACAGCCAGGCGTTTTGCCTCCTGGTTTCTCCAAACTGTTCTGACCTCCCAAGAGATAGTTACGTGAACTAGAAAATCACATATTTTCCCCTTTTACACATATTTCAAACCAGGTGGACAGAATACTTGAATTTTAGTTACAGAAATGTCTGAGAGAGGATGACACTAACCCTAACCGTTCCAAGGGGGCGGGGAGGAGGGGGCTGTTGGGAGCACCGGTTGCCAGTTCACCTGCCGGGTCTTCTCCCCACATTTCTCTACCGTGTGTGGAAAATCGCATTGGTTCATTCGGATCATCTGTGGCGCAGCACGGATTAGTCCAGGTGGACAGGTGACCGCAGACCCGCTGGGTGGCAGATCCGCCCCGGGGGTCCCCCTGCCCACGGCACCCTGCTCCCCCTTCTCGGTCTTGCAGAGGGACTGCTGGGGAAGGAGCCACAGAGACATAAAACCACAAACCCCGTTGGGGGCTGCACAAAAGCCGAGGAGCTGGCCGCCGCCACCTCCAGGGCCAATGGCTGGTCTCGGCCAGTCGGCTGGTACCAGGTGACGTCACGGGCAAATATTTTCATCATCACTGTCACCTGCCTGTTTCTAAGCTGGGAGGGGCTTCCGGGGGACCCTTCCAAGGAGCTGGCTCCCAGGCCCCTGCCGGGCGGCACAGTCTCTCATTATCTGTCTTGGGTTAGATGTCTCTGTCTGCCACCCCTTGATATCCCTGCAGGTCACTGACCTTGGTCAGGGAGGGTGTCTGCACATGGTCCCCTCCCCTGGGGACAGAGGAGCTCCCTGTGCCCTAGCACCAAGCCCAGGCCACACCGCAGAGGGGCCCGGTGGAGTCCCCTGGCTCAGAGGTGGGACCAGGGCGGGCTGGGGTGACGTGTGGCTGAGTGTCACAGCACGTGCTGCGGAGATTCAGCTCCCTCGGCCTACCCACCAGGCTGCACCGGAGACTCGCAGACGCAGGAGAGAATGCGTGTCGTGGCCAGGCAGGGGCATCTGCCTAGAGAACAGGAAAGCAATGGTCGGAGGTGGGGCCCGGAGCAGGGAGGGCGGCCGGAGGGTGGCGGGAGCGCTCGGGCGCCCTCTCTTTGCGGTGGCAGGCTGGACCTCTGGCTGGCTCCTGTGCCCCGGGCCCGGCCTCTGCCTCTTCCCGCAGATATTCCTTCAGCTCGGTAGCCTCGGCAGCAGTCGGCCTCATTGTCACCATGGCCACGCTGCTCTATGTCTTTGTACAACTTCTGATGGACCCGGATCAGCTACACCTGAACGCTGAGCTGACAGGTGCGCTGTCCGCGTGCTCTGGGGCTGCCGCGTCCGCACTCAGCCTCCGCCCCGCGCTCCAGCCACCCTCCGGGCAAGAGCGTCCAGTCTGGGAGGCGTCAGCCCAGCGAGAGGACGAGGCCGGGTGTGCTCCCGGCTGGGCGCCCCTTGCAGGCTGTGAGCCTAGGCTGCGGGCTGGAGCCCCAGGAGGTCGTCCATCCAGGTGACCCTGCACCGCCCAGCCCCCGGGTGCAGGGAAGGCGGGTGCCCGTCCTGCAGGAGAGGGGAGAGCGGAAGGGGCCGGCTGGTGCAGGGTGCGGGCTCTGCGGGCAGCTCGGTGGAGCTCTCTGCTAAGCCTGTCCAGGAGCCCGGGCCTGGGGGGCAGACAGATGTCTGCGAGGTGAGGGCTGTGGCCCCGGCCCTATCTGAGGCTGGTTCGGAATGGAGGGGCCCGGGGAGGAAGGTGGGTCTGTAGAGGGCATGGGTGTTGGGGGCTGGCGGTGGGAGGCTTGTAACCTGGGCCCTCAGTTTCCCTCCCTGGCCCCAGAGTGGGGATTGAGACAGCAGGCGTGGTCAGGGGGCGCCTGGGGCCTGGGTGAGGCAGAAACACAGGGGTGGGGTGGCACCCCCCGGGCTGATCCCGGATGGCCGCCAGCAGGGGCTGGACAGAAAGGGCCTCTGTCGCCACAGAGCTCATGGAGAAGGATTTGTGGCTGCTATTCCTGCCCTTGGTCCCTGTCATTGTGAACACCAGCGTCATACTGTGTGTTCTCTTTTTGACCATCTTCCTGAGCATCCTTGTCATCTGTTGTCTACTGTGGTCCACCTGTACCTGAGGACGTGTCCCCACCTGTCCCAGGCTGGCTGCTCTTGGGCCAGCCCCTGCCAGAGAGGACATCATAGGCAAAATGGACATCATAGGCAAAATGGACATCACAGGAAAGAAACAAATGCCACCAGGGCGTCCGCTCATCCAGCCAGGAGCTGAATTCACGCTGCTAGACCTGCAGAAAACAAAAGAGAGGTTTTTTAATTAATTAGATTTAAAATGTTCAAAGAGACAAAGGCATAGGACCTATTATACAAGAATAGGACATTGCGAAGAAAGAATAGGTGGATTTTAAAAAGCACCAAATGGAAATTCTAGCAATGAAAATTCCTAGTGTGCCTGGCCAGGTTATCTGGTAACAAGCATTGAGGAAGAGCCCGGGTTTGGCACCTGCTGAGTTTCGTGGGATGGAGAAGGTGGGGTTTTTCCCCCTGCAGGAAGCCTTTTCCTGGATCCCTCCTCCTGGCACACGAGGTCGCTGCCACAGCGGGTCAGCCCCTGGGCTGCAGTGTCGGAGGATGTCACCGGGGCCAGCCGCCAGATCGGAGCAGTTCTGGGCTCCTGTGACCACCCCCTGTCAGGGCAGCTCCCGGCCCATTCCTTGCAGCTTAAACCGTGAAGAGTGAGTAGTCGTTTGGGCTGCCTTCAAAACCCTCTACCTCTGTTAAAATCAGGGATTTTAGAAAATACTACTTTCTAAAATTGTCTACAAGTTTCTCTTACGTGTCAGTGGTTTGGAGTTTTACCAACAATGAGGTCTTTCCTGGAGTTTTACCCCATGCAGAATTCATCTCTTCCTTTGTCAAGGAATCTCTCGTTCTCAGACCTCAGAGTTGGGGCGAGTGTCCCGCCCAAACACGAGGACCCACTGAGCCAGAGCCGTGTGCCTCGGGACTCCGCACGGTCCTGCCTACACATGCCTGGCCTCACGGGGCCTCGTGGTGGGCAGAGGTGAGCTGTGATGTGGGTGCCGTGCACAGCCCTGGGTTGGTGACCCTGCCCTGTCCTCCTGCCCCGTCTAGTGTCCAGGAAGCTGAGCACCTTTGAGTACGTAATGCAGAAAAGGGAGAAGGAGCAAGGGGAAATGGCGGGGAAGATACAAGAACAGTCGGTGCACATGGAGGAAGGGGCCAAGCAGGTACCACTGTCCCTCGACTTCACGTCTGTCGAGGGCTGGGGACCCCACAGCCACACTCCTTTGCTTCCCTCTTGGCACGGCCCTGGGACTCTGGGATGTGTGTGCACCTGTCTCCGTGCGAGGCTGCGTGTGTGTCTGTATGGTGCGTGCGGTGCGTGAGGTTACGTGTGTGGCTACATGAGTGTGGTGTTTGCTCACGGGGAAGAATGAACACTGGGGACAGCGAGTGTGCCCCCTCCCACCGCTTTTGACACTGCACTCACAGACCAGCCAGCACGACAGAGCAGGAAAAATGAAGGCGTGCAGAATACAAACTAGAACTATGTTTATTTGCAGGCGACAGAATCCTGAAAAATACATTGAAAAACTTGTTGAAATAATAAATTAGCTTAACAAGGTGGCAGAGCACAGTAACATCAAGACGCAACACTTAGTCATTTCTATACACTGGCAATGAAACGTCTAGGTTCCATTCAAAAGCTATTCCATCCACCATATTCTCAAAAAGAATAAATGGAACAAAACTGGTGCAAATAGATACCCCAGAAGCTATAAACCATGGCGGAGAGAAGTTGAAGACAGTCTGTTAAATGGAAAGATGTGCAGTATTCACAGTTAGCGAAAAAAAATTGTTAAGGAGCAGTTTTCCGCTAAACTGACCTACAGACTAACCACGATCCCTACTGAACCCTGGCGGCCCCTTTTTTAGTGGAAATGACAAGCTGATCCTAACATGTCTATGGGAATTCAGAACATCTAGGTAATACACCGGCCAAAACAGTTTTGCAAAAGAACAAAATTGCAGAACTTACACAACCAGACATCCAATTTTACTATAAAGCTATAGTAATAAAGACAGGATAATGCTGACCTATAGACCAGTGGAACAGAATAGAGGTCTAGACTTAAACCTTTCATTTGTGGTCAATCTATTTTAAGCAAAGATGTAAAGGCAATTGGATGGGGAGAAATGACAGTTTCCACAATTGGTACTGAAATGAGTGAACATCCACATGAAAAAGATGAACTATTGAGTTCTTCACGCTTACTCACAAATTACTAGGGATTGCTTCATCCTATATACCAAATCCACCCTAGACCTAAATTTATAACACTTGTAGAAGAAAACGTAGAAAAAAAAATCTCTGTGATCTTGAGTTAGACAAAGTTTTTATGTAATATGACGCCAAAAATCACTACTAAAGTAAAAATGATACAGTTTATCCAAATTTTAAAACATTTGCTCTTCAGAAGTAACCATTAAGAAAATAAAAGTACAGGCCTATCTCAGAGATATCGTGGGTTGAGTTCCAGACCAACCACAATAAAGTGAATATCGCAAGAAAGTGAGTCATGCAAGTGTTGGTTTCCCAGTGCATGTAAAGGTATGTTTACACTATACTGTACTCTACAAGTGTGCAGTAACATTGTATCTAGAAAGCAATGTGTATACCTTAATTAAAAGTACTTTATTGCTAAAGACTGCTGCCATAGAGACATGAGGTGAGCACATGCTCTTGGGAAAGCGCTGGCCAGCACCGGCAGACTCTCTGGCCGTAGGGTCCCCAGAAACCTTCAATTTGCAAAAAACGCAGTATCTGAGAAGCGTAACATAGCAAAGCCCAATACAATGAGCTATGCCTGTATAAGTCACAGACAAATAAAACATTTTCAAATCATATACTCGTATCCAGGAGAATATAAACAATGTTGAAAGCTCTACTATAAGAAAAATGAAGGCCGGGCACGGTGGCTCATGCTTGTAATCCTAGCACTCTGGGAGGCTGAGGCAGGAGGATCGCTCAAAGTCAGGAGTTTGAGATCAGCCTGAGCAAGAGCGAGACCCCGTCTCTACTAAAAATAGAAAGAAATGATCTGGACAGCTAAAAATATATAGAAAAAATTAGCTGGGCATGGTGGCACATGCCTGTAGTCCCAGCTACTTGGGAGGCTGAGGCAGGAGGATGGCTTGAGCCCAGGAGTTGGAGGTTGCCATGAGCTAGGCTGACTCCATGGCACTCTAGCCCGAGCAACAGAGTGAGACTCTGTCTCAAAAAAAAAAAAAAAAGAAAGAAAGAAAAATGATCCAGTTTTTCAAGCAGGCAAAAGAAACTCTTCCCCAAGGCAGATGTGAGGATAGCAGATAGACACGTGAGAAGATGCTGGGTGTCATTGAACATTAGGGAATGCAGGTCAAAACCACACAAGGCACCACTGCACCCCGTCGGAGTGGCTATAATTGAAAAGACTCGCGATCCCGGTGGGGTGGAGGCCCCATGCACTGCTAGTGGGGATGTGATGACAGCGTAAGTCCCACCACGCTGAGCTAAATACATGCTTATACGAGGAGCAGCCCCACCCCCAGGTTCTTGCCAAGACAAATGAAAACATGTGTGTACATGTAGCAGGCGCTGTCCGTGCACCCAGACCCTAACCCAGGGCTCAGGAGAACCTGACACACCGTTACCCCAAACCAACTAATAATGAACTTGAATTTTGCGCAAGAATAAGCTCAATGGCAACAATTTCTTTTTTTCATTTTATGAAATTTCATTTACGCTGCACAGAAGCAAGTCAAAATTTGTCCACCTGCACGCAAGTAAGTCATCTGTTTTCTGGAGTTGTTTCCTCTGTCTGGAGAAGAGATACACCCTCTCCTTAACTCGATTGACTTTGGGGAATAATTCATCTCTGATGGGCAATTTTTAAATAATGGGATAATAAGAAAATAAGATAGTTTGACTTAACATTATTCGTGTGCCTGGCTATTCACGCAGCTTATTGTAAAAACCACAGTGATTCTCCTCTCCCGTCTTGGTAACTAACGTCTAAACTGATGCCCAGAGAGATCATGCTTATGCATGTTCTTCATCCAGAAATCTGTGACGATTGTGCAAACCCAAATCCTCCTTTTATGGTCTCTAAGGGTGTTTGGTTTTCTTTCTGGTAAGAATCATAGAAACCTAATCAGAACAAGGATTGTAAACTTCCGCTTTGAAAAAATATATAAGTTTTATCAATGCATGTTCTGATGTAAATAGAAGTCGCTTACACTCCCGCACCCACTGATAGCTACCGCCGGCATTTTGGCCTGCACCTCCTAAGTCTTCCCTTTTAATCTTCTTCCTGTGTGTTATGGCCATAATGTTTTCTTTTATAAAATTATAATCATCTTGTCTACCTCATGAGGAGTCTGCTCTTTAAGCTTTACACATTTTGAACATTGTTCCATTAAAGGAAAGACCACGTAGGGTGGTTATTTTTTGTTTTGTTTTGTTTTGTTTTGTTTTTTTTGAGAGTCTTGCTCTGTTGCCCAGGCTAGAGTGCCGTGGCATCAGCCTAGCTCACAGCAACCTCAAACTCCTGGGCTCAAGTAATCCTCCTGCCTCAGCCTCCTGAGTAGCTGGGACTACAGGCATGTGCCACCATGCCCGGCTAATTTTTTCTATATATATTTTTAGCTGTCCATATAATTTCTTTCTATTTTTAGTAGAGGTGGGGTCTCGCTCTTGCTCAGGCTGGTCTCGAACTCCTGACCTCAAGTGATCCACCGGCCTCGGCCTCCCAGAGTGCTAGGATTACAGGCGTGAGCCGCCGCGCCCGGCCGACCATGTAGGGTGTTGACGGGTGCACCCCTCCCTGCTGGCCTGCCTTTGCAGTTTCAATTCCATCTTCTCCAGCAGGAAGATGAACTCACCTTGTCTCACAAAAGGGCTGATTGTGTGAAAAGTAGCCTAACAGTTTGGACCCCGAGCTGACCAAGCAGGCACTTTCTAGAACCAGGCTGTGCCTGCTGTAGCACATCACAGTCTTCAGCTTTCGGAGATCAGAGACTTTCTCTGTCTAAATCGTGTGACATTATGCCAGTGGGGAAAAATCCACTCATTGAGTGTCTGTGGGTAAGAGGAAAACCACAATGATGGTGCTCGTGCAGCACTTTGCAGCCTTCAGCAGCCCAGTACGAGCCCCCTCCCCAAAGCCAGGCCCTTCTTTGCTGACGTGTCCCCTTCTGCCCACCTGTCCCAGCAGAGGAGCGTGGAAGGAGCTGTGGTCCAGCCCCAATCGCTCGCGTCCGGGCATCTGCCACCAACGCCCTCGGCATCTCAGGCCAGCCCGAAGGTGCTGTCTCTCCACCGCCAGTAAGTGCCACCTTCCGACTCTTAAGTTTCCCTCCAAAACGGAGGTGACAACGATCTCGTGCATGGCTGGTGTGACTCATTGTGAGCGTTTACAGGTGTTTTAGTCTATTCAGGCTGCTGTAACAAAAACACCGCAGACCAGGTGGTCTCAGCCACCAACACTTACTTCCCACGGTTCCGCAGGCTGGGAAGGTGCCCGCAGATCCGTGTGTGTGATGGGTCTGCTTCCTGGCTTGTAGCTGGCTGTCCCCTCCATGTGTGCGCCCCTGGCACAGAGCAGAGAGCAGAGAGTGACATCATGCTCTCATGTCTCTTCCTGCTACGGCGGTGACCCCATTCACGAGGCTCCGCCTGTGTGGCCTCGTCCCAAAGGCCCCACGTCCTCGCACCATGACACCGGGGTTAGGATTTCAACGCATGAACTGGGGAGACACACACACTCAGTCTACAGAGACAGGGTACTGAAGGATGCTGCTCAAATGGCAACAAACCTAAGTGTGCAAGAGAAGAAAAAGAAAAATACTCTTAACTGTGGTACACGTGTGATCTAAGCAGGTAGAGCACAAAAAACAAGCGTGGTTAAATCGAAGCCCTGTGCGTGCTTTGAGGAGCTGTGCCGACTGCAGCCAGCTCTGACGTGCACCGAACGCTGTGTGGTGGGTGGACAGGCCCGAGTGAGGGCCGCGACGTCAGCAAGGAGTACATGCAGGTGGCGGTGCGTGGCGTTCCTTGAGTCCTTTCCAGCTTGCTCCATGTTTGAGATTTTGCGTCATACATCATCGGAGAATAACTGTGACACCTGAAAAGACTGATCAAGGCAAGAATCCCAAGCAATCGAGGTATCTTACGCCAGTTTTAGGGAGCGTCCAGGGAAACATGAGCCCCGGGCGCATTTGTGGCTGTTTTGCAAAGAGGTGGTGAGGAGCTCAGTGTTTACACATTTCCCTGGACGGCTGGTGGCGGCCCGTCGGAAGGGGCAGATGATGGGCAGTGAGGCAAATGGTTACATCTTTAGTGTCCAGAAAATCTGCATTGTACGTAAGACAGGTGAAGGTTTGAAGAGAAAAGGGGAGTAAAAGAAACATCAGTTATGCAGAAGTGTTTGGCTGGGTGGAGGAACGTTAGCCTGCAATCCACGTGATCAGGGTGGAGGGGAATAGGGTGTAGTTATGGGAGCCAGGCATAGCCTGAAGATCCAAACTCACAGTGTGACAGCCCTTGTTTGTGGGTGGCCGGCCAAGCATGCCATGAGTGATCTGTGGGGGCCGAGGATGCCCAAGGCCTTTACCTTTCCCGGGGACCTGGCTGGTGCGTTGCGTGACAACCACTGTTCCCGGGGAGCGGGTGGCACAGGACTCCGCCCCTGGGGCTTCAGCTTTCCCTATATGTGAGCAGTTTTCCGGGGGAGTCCTGCGATTTTTAGTTTCCTTTCCAACTGTGTGTGTGAGACACACGGGGATCAAAGATGGTGTGTGTGTGACTGATGATGACAAGATAGAGCGTGTAGCACGTGACACGCACGCAGGGCCAAAGGCAGGGTGAGTGACGAAGCCGTGCTCGAGGCAGGCTCGTTGTGGGGAAGTACCAAAGACCGCGGGGCGGGAGGCGAGGTCAGGGCCGGGCAGGGCAGAGCAGGGACCGGCAGAGGACAGGAGAGAAGGTGCCGCAGCCGCCGCGGGACCAGAGGGAGTGCCGGTCCTCGCAGACGCCCTGGGGCTCCCTTCCGAGGGGCTGCCAGCCTTGGCCCCCGTCCCTGTCAGGCAGCAGTGCCCAATTTCACTCCTGCAGCCGCAGAGATTCAAAAGGACCCACGTGAAGATCTGGGCTTTGTCATTAGCTCCACCTAATTATTAATGTCATCTATTTATATCCCGATTATAACTTTCCAGGACTGGACCGAGGAAGGGAGCCTATAGCTACGGAAGATCTGTTGTTTTGATTTAGAAGTGTCTAGCTACCGCCACATTCAGCAAGGCAAGTTAAACTGAGCGCCACCGCGACCTCTTGGCAAGCAGGACCTGTGGTGTGGTCACCCCTCCTGCCTGCTCCCAGCGTGCCGGGGACGGTGCGGGCAGCAGCTGCTGGGCTGTGGGAGCAGCAGGGCAGGGGACGGAGCCCCTGCACTCAAGGTGTGGCTATGAAAAGCACCTGGAGCTGCCTAGGAGCCAGAACTCACCACGGTCCACCAGGAGCTGTGCGGAGACGGTGCTGGGCCTCAGGTGACCTCATGTGCCCCACACCCTACTTTCTCAGGGGGACCCCAGCTGGTCTCCTTGGCTGCCACGGGACCCTCCTACTCACTGGGCAAAGCAAGATGTATCTCCGTGCATGGAACTGCGTGCAGCGTCCTCTGATTGCCCCACCCCCCACAGCTAATCTCTGTGATGTAGTCTCGTTTACACGTGGCAGTGTGACACACACTCCCTGCTGTTTCTCTGCAGAGAAAAAAGCCTTCCACTGTGCTACCGGTGGCCTGGGCCATTGATGACAACGGACGCTTTGCTCCAGGTGAGATGTTTGCAGTGTGGGTCACACTGACATCTACCCAAGTTTGGTTCTCTAGAGAGTTAACTATACTCTTTTAAAAATCACCAGTGCAAAGTCAAGGGCTAGGGCATTTGTCATTTGCTTGTCTCTTGATGACCGTGGTAACGCCAGAGTGCCAAAGTGCCACTGACCAAGTGTCCATCTGCAAAAGCAGTGTGTTGCAGATGAACGGTGAAAAATCGCAATTTGTTTTTATTTTCCAGATAGTAGACAATGTGTCAATTACAGTGCACATTTGGGAATAACACCAACTGGGTATCGGACAGAGGTGGGGGCTGGGGGGAAGGGATGGGTGTATACCTACTTGATGAGTGCAATGCACACTGCCTGGGGAATGGACACGCTTGAAGTTCTGACTGGGGAGGATGGGGGTGGGGGGAGGGGATGGGTGCACACCTACATGATGAGTGTGATGTGCACTGCCTGGGGAATGGACACACTTGAAGCTCAGACTCGGGGGGATGGGGGGGCATGGGCAATATATATAACCTGAACTTTTGTACCCCCATAATGAGCTGAAATAAAAACAAACAAACAAACAAACAAAAAGAATTATTTCTCCCCGATTACACAGATCTATACACTTTTTAAAATAATGAACACCTGCAATTTTAAGATGGGTTTTGGCTAGAAGCCCTGACCCTTACCTTTTCTAGCTCTCTCTGCTCACTTGGGAAGAGCCCTGGAATGCAGTGAAAACTTGCTGGGAGACAAGTTATCAGGGACTTGCAGAATCAGAGAGAAAGTTCCCTCTCTATATGAGGCTCAAGGAGTTGGATCTCGCACACACAGATACACACACACACCCGCACACACACACACACACACACACACAGGAGCTGACAGACCGCCTGGCCAGGCTTTGCCATGGACACAGGGAGAGCCTGACGCCCAGACGCTGGGACCTGTTCTCTGTTCACACTCCCCTTCCCAGCCACGCAGCACCAGTGTGATTGGGTCGGAAAATGAGACCTCAGTCCTCTCCTAAGCTGTCGCCTTGGCCTTTTGGGGACAAGCAAGTGCCCTTGCCCCCACCCACCTCCATCCTGCACCGAGTTTCAAAAAAGGCACCTCCCCAAACCAGCTGGGCAGGAAAAGGGTGTAGGGTAACTGGATCCTGAAAGGCAGGGCCCCTTTAAGAAAAGCCCTGTGGTCGGGGCAAAGGGCAGAGGAGGGCCTGTCGCTGCAACCTGGGTGTAGATTTCAGAGAGATTCTCCCTCGCATGCCAGGAGACCTGAGCATTGTTCACCACACCTCCAAAGCGGGAACAGAGAAAATGCCCCTCTCGGGGAGCCAGGGAAGAAACCGGTGCATTCACCTAATAAAATACCACGTCCCATGAAAATGCATGAGCCACGGCTTAACATGTCATCTCTGACACAATACATGGAGCAAAAGAAGCAGGAAAGCATGCGTGCGCTCTGATTTCATCTGTATAAAGCTCAAACACGGGCCAAAGAAAATGGCATTATTTGGAGCTGCGCGCCACGTGTACGCAGTAACTTGTTTAGAGACGCGAGCCGTGTGCACACAGTAAACTAGACATCTGTGAAAAGTGAGGGGACCTTCCTACGTGTTCATCTTGGGGCCATGGAGCTGGGATGTGAGCATTACATGGGCTTCCACTCTTTTGTTATTTTTTAAACGTACATAAATGTTTCGCCCACTCTTCTGCATGTATGATTTGTTTCTGAATAAGAACGATAGAAATTAGCCTGTGTAGGTGATACACTCCGGCCTACACTTTCCAGCAGGATTGGGGCAGGAGGGGCAGCCTTGCTCGGGAGGCCTCTTGCTAGGCCCGGCTCCGAGTGGGGCTCAGTGTGAGCGCAGGAGGTGGTCCAGGCGGGAGGGTGGAACAAACTGGGTTCTGTCCCTGCGTGCTCCACACTGATGTTCCTTTGCTCTGCAGGAGCCGTGGGAGGCCGGAAGGCCGGGATCCCCTCCTTCATTCTGAAGAACCTCCCCTGTACGGAGATTCCACCGGTTGAGTCAGTGCCCCGCCCCCAACTCTTTGTGCCACCCTGTAACCGCTATGTTGGATCCCGAAGAGCGGGTCCCACGCGAGGCCTGGCAGCTGCCAACTGTGCCATCCAAAGACCCGGAGGCAGTAGCGAGCTATTGGGCTGCACTTACGGACAGGCTTGCCAAAGCCTTCCCTGGTATTAAGGGGGAGTCCATCGAGGAACCCCAACCCTTGTCGTCAGCAGAAAGGACAGCCGCCCCTTGGAGGAGGAGAAACGGCCTGAGCCTCAGGTGTAACAAGGCCTCAGGGCGCGCATGCACGGGAACATCAGGGCGCACGTGCAGTAACATCAGGGCGCATGCACGGGAACATCAGGGCGCACGTGCAGGAACATCAGGGCGCATGCACGGGAACATCAGGGCGCACGTGCAGTAACATCAGGGCGCATGCACGGGAACATCAGGGCGCGTGCACGGGAACATCAGGGTGCACGTGCAGTAACATCAGGGCGCATGCACGGGAACATCAGGGTGCGTGCACGGGAACATCAGGGCGCACGTGCAGTAACATCAGGGCGCATGCACGGGAACATCAGGGCGCGTGCACGGGAACATCAGGGTGCACGTGCAGTAACATCAGGGCGCATGCACGGGAACATCAGGGTGCGTGCACGGGAACATCAGGGCGCACGTGCAGTAACATCAGGGCGCATGCACGGGAACATCAGGGCGCGTGCACGGGAACATCAGGGTGCACGTGCAGGAACATCAGGGCGATGCACGGGAACATCAGGGCGCACGTGCAGTAACATCAGGGCGCATGCACGGGAACATCAGGGCGCATGCACGGGAACATCAGGGCGCACGTGCAGGAACATCAGGGCGCATGCACGGGAACATCAGGGTGCACGTGCAGGAACAGCAGGGCGCATGCACGGGAACATCAGGGCGCGTGCACGGGAACATCAGGGCGCACGTGCAATAACATCAGGGCTCATGCACGGGTACATCAGAGTGCGTACATGGGAACATCAGGGTGCATGTACATGACCTGGGGCCCAGAGCTGTGCTCCCATTGCCGTTCTTCATGTAACAATGTGTGTGACATTTCTCTGCTGATACACAATTTCTAACCCCTCCAGGTAAAGCCTGTTTCCTTTAATACCGGAGCTCAGCTCTTGCTCCCAGTCCTTTGAAGTCCGACATTGATCAGGCCTTGGAGAGCTTGCTGTCATGCCTGAAATTTTACATGAAACCCCTGGAGATGTTGTATCTTCGGGAGAAAAAAAAGTCTTTGGATTTCTTGAGGAATGGCAAACTAGGGCACGGAAATCTGCCTAGTGTAAAAGTCCATGCGTTTCACCCTATTCCGGTTCTGCTGTGGTCATTTACGCTCATTTTATAAAAAGGCAAAGATAAAACTCTCTAAAACTAGTGGCTGGGTAACTTTAACTTTTAGTCCTTTTTGAAATTATTGTAATAATTAGCTCTGTAAAATTAAGTATAGAAACAAGAACAGCTAGCTAAGTACCCTCTATACAAATTTAAATGAGGACGACTTTTAACCTTCTATTAGTTTCCAAAAATATATTATTAAAAGTAAAATGTTACGGATGTGACCCAAATCCTCTAAAATTCATCAAGAAAACTTTTACCACCCACATTATTTTTTTATGTTGTCCTGAAAAGAACTATGATTGGGTGGACTTTCCTACAAATATCAGTTAGGTCATTTTGATTGATATCGTTCATCAGATCTCTGTTATACTTACTGATTTTTCTGTTTGCTTTTTCTATCAATTATTGAGGGACAGATACTTAAATTTCCTACATAAACTTATGAATTTCTCTGATTGCCCTAGCTATCTATAAACTTTTGATTTGTGCATTTTGAGGCTCTGATATTAGGTACATAAATGTTCGGAACTTTATATCCTTTCGATAAACTGATCCTTTTATTTTGTAAAACAAACACCATTATCACAGCCACACCAAATTTTATTTTGATTAAGATTAGTATGGTATAACTTAAAATTCTCCCACAGCTCATAGATCCTGCATTCATTCTTTTAAATCTCTTTTCTGTGTGTGTTTTTAAAAAATTTTTGAATAGGGTTTTTTCTGTTAAGTCTTTAAATTCACAAGTCATTTTTTTCCCTGCAAATTAATCTGCTGTTAATTCTGCTCGATGCAATTTCCATCTCACACTGGATGTTTGATTTGGGTTTTATAATGTATCTTTTGTGTCTCTATCTAACTTTATGAACACATGAAATACCGTTATAGTAACTGCTTAACGTCAGTGACTGCATAATCGAACATCTGTGTCATTTCCAGGTCTATTTTGATTGACTGATTCTTTTTACCTCATTGGCTATATTTTTCTCCTGCTTCCCATGCCTGGCAGTGTTCGTTTGGGTGCGAGACTTTGTAAAATTTACCGTTTGCACTTCAATATTTTTGTATCCTATAAGTATACTTGAGCTCACTTCTAAGATACACATAAGTTTTCAAATGGACACAGTATATATACTCACAGGTATATATACCAGGTATATATACCAGGTGAGACTGTATTTTAGCCTCAAAGCAATTCTCAATAAATTGAAAGAAAATCCAGTGAATAGAATGCGTGTTCTCTATCCACAGTGGCACTAATAATTGAAACGTGTCTGGAAAATCTACAAAGAATGGAAAGTGTTAAATAAATAACACCTGTAAAATAACTATGCAGATAGTCAAAAAGGGAAGTCAGAGAGTCATTGGACAAAATGATTTTGAAGGCACAATGTATCAGATTAGTAGGATGACACTAGAGCAGTACTTAGAAATTAGCATGTGTCTGAATGACTGTGTTAAAGAAGAACGAAAATCTTAAATCAGTGAGTCCCAGCTTCTGCTTTTTAGGAAACTGGTAGAAGAATGACTCAAGCCCCACATTAGCAGGACAAAGGAAGAAATGATACAAGGGAACGAAAAGAGAATAGGGTAGCCCAGGCAATAATAGAAAGATGGGAATAAAGAATGTCCTAAAATGATGATTACTTTCACTATTTTTATTATTATTTCAGAATCTTATGGAGGTACAAGCAAGTTGTTTACATAAATCACTTTTGTACCGTTTGAGTCCAAGTGAGAAGCGTGCCCATCCCCCAGGCAGTGTGCACTGCACCCATTAGGTGTGAATTTACCCATCCCCTCCTCCCTCCCACCTGCCTGATTTCTGATGAATGTTATTTCCATAGGTGCACATAGGTGTGGATCGATTAGTTCCAATGTAATGATAAGTCCATGTGGTGCTTGTGTTTCCATTCTTGTGATACTTCACTTACAAGAATGGGCTCCGGCTCCATCCAAGATAATACAAGAGATATCAGTTCACAATTTTTTCATGGCTGAGTAGTACTCCATTGTATACATAGACCACATTTTATTTAAAAACAAACAAACAAACAAACAAACAAACAAAAACCTACTCCTTTTTCCAATAGTCACCTAGCCGACAATCAAAATCCAAAGTTATTTGGTTTTTGGAAAGGGAATGCTAAATAAAATTAAGTAAAAAATTAAATAAAATAAGGAATTTCCACAAAAAAAAAAAAAAGAAGAAGAAGAAAGGGAATGCTAATAAGGTACATAGGTGTCCGCAGAGGCACTTGAAGACAGACAGTTCTCATCACTGGTCACACAACTTTTCTCAAGTTTAGATTTAAATTCAGTTTTTTTAGAAACTCTTATAGCTTATTGGTGTGAATGTACATTGTTACAAGTATTTGGAGGATAACCTAACAACACCTAACAAAATTTTAAAAGTGCATGCTCTTCACTTTAGTAATTACACTTCTAGAAATTTTATTTTTTAATTTTATTTATTTATGTTTTGAGACAGAGTCTCAGTCTGTTGCCCACGCTGGAGTGCCGTGGTGTCAGCCTAGCTCACAGCAACCTCAAACTCCTGGGCTCAAGTGATCCTCCTGCCTCAGCCTCCCTCGTGGCTGGGACTGTAGACACATGTGCCACCACACCTGGCTAATTTTTTTTTTCTTTTTTTTCTGTTTTTGGTAGAGTCAGGGTCTCGCTCTTGCTCAGGCTGATCGTGAACTATTGAGCTCAAGCGATCCTCCCTCCTTGGCCTCCCAGAGTGCTGGGATTACAGGCGTGAGCCACCGCACCCTGCCAAAATTTTAACGACAGGTATACTTAAATGTGTAAAGATGCACATAAGATATTTCACTGCATGCTAGTTATCACAGCAGACATATACACAAGTTGGAAACATCCTAAAGGTCCCTGAGAAAGGGACAGATTAAATTAAAGTGTATCCATACAATGAAATATTATATAGTCATTAAAACAATGACAGGTGTCATGTACACACATATGCACACAAACACATACAGAAATACGAGGAGTATAGTATAATGCTTAAGTGTTTAAGCTTAAGAGACTTGATGATTTTGTATTCCAGCTCTTGTACTTACTAGATAGAGGCAAATTTTTTAATCTCCGTGCCTCAATTTTTTCATCTATAAAATGGGAACCATAATAGCACTACCTTTACAGTATTGTGAAGGTTAAACTAATTAACTTAAAGTGCTTGTACAGAATAGTGCCGGACACAGAGCCCACAAAACAAAGCCCCACCATCTTAGAGTGGATGGGCGCTCATGATAGAGATTTATACAAATGCCAGTAATTGTTGGTTCTAGTCTGTTAGCAGAGAAGGTGTCTGAGTATTTTTGGGCATGAACAAAAAGGAAGCTGCAGCTTAGTCATTTTTATTATAGCTAAAAACATTCCAGATAGTTAAGCTAGAAAAAGGAACAGAACAGTACAAAAGAAATAGTTTCAGTGATATATACAATTATCTTCAAGCAAGTTCATAGAACACTTATCTCATTAAAGGGGAAGAATTTTCTCATTCACAAAAGCATAACAATGCCCTAAGTGTTGCTGTTTATCTTCTCATTCTCTAAATGTTGTGCTTGTTCAGTTTTTTTTTTTTTTTTTTTTTTTTTGAGACAGGGTCTTGCTCTGTCACCAGGCTGGAGTGCCGTGGCATCATCATAGCTCACTGCAGCCTCCAACTCCTGGGCTCAAGTGATCCTCCTGCCTCAGCCTCCCAGGTAGCTGGGACTCCAGGCATGTGCCACCACATCCAGCTAATTTTCTTTTTTTGTAGAGATGGGGGGGAGGCTCTCACTGTGTTGCCCAGGCTGGTCTTCAACTCCTGACCTCGAGTGATCCTCCTATCTCAGCCTCCCAAAGCACTGGGATTACAGGCGTGAGCCACCAAGCTGGGCTCTGACCCTAAATTTATTACATATTGCCTTTTAGAGCATTCCTATGTATTCTGCATTTTTACATTTCCCTCTTTTATTTTCAATTGTAGATAAATAATACCATTTTCACCTAGTTAGCTCATTATTATTGGCCTAGGCTGTTTGTTATCACACATAGCTACGCAAGCCAGAGGGCAGCTGTGCGGGCGTTTTAAAATTAAACTGACATTATAATTATCAATGTGATATAATTTAGCTTATGGTTGGTTTCCTAGGGGAAAAAAAAAGGCTTCATGCATAAAAACAGAAAAGCCAAAGAATGTTCTTTAAAACACATTTAGCTTCCAAGCGTTGACTAGAGAAACACCATTAAAACCCAGATAACATTCTTAATTATGCTGCAAATTGTTTTTACCTTCAATCACCAAGGGCAGAAATGCAGTCCTATTTCCCCAACTTTTCACTGTTTTTTTTTTTTTTGTTTTTTGTTTTTTTTTTTTTGCTTCTTGATAATTCTAGGGAGTACAGGACAGGAGCATCCCCTACAGGACGAGCTGGGGCCAAGCTTCACTTAATGTTCTGGTAGCATCTTCTTCATCTGTTACTTTGTATTCACCCTGTGCATTAACAGTAACTGTCCGGAGGCAGTTAGAAATGGCGACTGCAGCGTTTGTGAATTATGTCAACGTACTCAGCCCCTGAAAAGGGCTCTGCAATTGTGTCAAAGGATCTGGAAGCATATGCTGAAATGTATACTGGAATTTTTTTTTTCCTATTTACTGTGTTTTCTTGATACAAGGTTCTTAAAACTGTGTCTCTCTTTAGCATTGAAAATGTAAGCTTGCGTGTAGTTAATGTAAGGGAGAGAAAATTCAGAAAGAAGCACATCACGGTTGTATTTCATGACTAGCTTTGCCTGCAGTCTTTCCCCTAAAGCAGGAAGAAGCCAATCAGTGCAAGAGCAAAGTAAGTTCTAGAACTCTGTGTGGTGTGTGCGTGCGTGAGCATGTGTGTGTGTGTCAGCCTGAGTATCTGTGAGTGGGCACGTTTGTGTGCATGTTCTCGTGAGGGTGTGTAAACGAGTGCGTTCTTTCCCCTAGAAACATGACATGTTTTCACATGTCGCATTGCCCTAAAGAACAAATGGGAAGGTGTATCAGTTTGCTTGGACCTCTGCAACAAAGGACCACGGAGTGGGGAATTTCACAACACGTGTGTATTTTCTCACGGTTCTGGAGCCTGAAAGTCCAAGAATAATGTGCCAACAGAGTTGGTTTCTACTGAGGTTTCTTTCCTTGGCCAACTTGTCTCAAGGTCTGTTCACACCTTTTTTCCTCTATGCTTATTTGGGGGCCCAAATTTCCCCTTTTTATAAGAACACAAATCACCATAGAGTCCACCCTAATGACATCATTTTAATTTGAATCCCCTGTAAACACCCTGTATTCAATGTGAGAGTCACATTTCCAGGTACTGGATCTTAGGACTGTCACATTTAAATTAGGAGGCAAAGGTATACAATTCAACCCGTAACAGCAATTTTTGAGGAAAGAACAAATTCGCGCGCTTAGGATCTGTTGACTTAGGCAAACCAGGGTGGTCTTCGAAGAAATGTTCTTTAATTATCTAATGCAGATGCATTAGGCTCTTAAGAAAATATGAGCTAAACATAAAAACAGTAAGCAGAAAACTCTAGTTCCTTTCCTTTGAGAGCATATTTCACAATTTGAGTACGTGAAGTGATTACACACATACACACACACACACACACACACACACAGCTGGTTTTACTTGGCTTCCCCCGCTAAAGGGACGACTGATTAAAAGTTCACTGAGCTATGGATTTCTCTAACTCTTAGTTATATGTTATTCTCCAAAACAGGACTCACATTCCATACTTTGCTGTACAACTCAATTCCTCCCAGTTCTACAAGCCAGCCTACACTAAAAAGTCATCAAACTCCCTCCACTCAGATATCATCTTTGAAATACTGGAAGCCAACTATTTCCCAGATGACTTTTTATTTTTTTCCGTTTCTGTTTCCCCGGGTGCATCTTTTGGGGGCAATCTGTGCAATGAGAATGAGAGAGAAAACTCTTGAGCAAGTCTCTATTTCAAATATTTATTTTGCACCGACAACAAACTTATGTAGAAATATATCCATCGTGGTTTTAACATTTCCCTAATGATTAAATGTAAACTTTATTCTTACAAGATTATTTTCTGTTATCCCAGATACCTAAGGGCAAACCTTCCACGTTAGTTTACAGTTCAAACTTATGAATTTTAAAGCAGAAGTTGGCACACTCTGGCCCTTGAGCCAAATTTGGCCCTTTACTTGGTTTTATAAATAAAGTTTTATTGGAACACAGCCTTGTCCATTTGTTTCTGCAGTGTCTATGGCAAATTTTGGCCACAGAATTATGGTTGGATAACTGTGGCAACCCACAAAGCTGAAAATATTTACTATATGGCCCTTTGCAGAAAACCTATGCCCAACCCAAGTTTAGAGTGTTAGGGGGCAAAAAAAAATCTATCTTCAGAATATGATTTAAAGAACTATGAGAAACCTGGGCTTATTGCAAAGCTTTTGGCCACACGTATGACAAGTCTGGGGATAAATTATCTTGTGCAATGCAGTGTATTATGGACAAATGGAGATAGACGACTTAAGAGATAGAAAAATCTCTAGGGAAATGTAGAAATGTTTCCCTAATAAAAATACCATAAGGCTGTTACTACTGGTTAGCCCAGGCAGCAAGGATGAAGAGCAATGAGAAACTAGTGTGGGTGGGAAGATTTTTTTTTTCTTTGTGCTTTTCATTGGTTACCAAAGAAACAGGATACTTGCGTAATTTTAGAAATTAATGAAAGAAAAAAATACATTTTATTTCTTGTATATGCAACTCAATCTGGTCCCCCTGAAATTGCCTGTCTGGACTCCCTTTTAGGGACAGAAGGTGGGTTCACGCAGGAATGATAGTCTATTTGAATACACAGTACTAACAGACTCTCCCACAGGTACGTCCCATCTCTGGGGCAGATGGAAACTCCCATGGACCTGTATATGACACAAAGAACGACTTTGGAAGAAACTAGAATTTATCTCTGGGAAGTCCTGGGCGGGGGGGGGGGGGCGGACATCTGGTGCCCACAAAGTCAGCTGGTCTTCAGAGAGACCTGGTAACTGCCAATCTACTTTCTGTCTCTGTGAATTTATCTGTTCTAGATATTTCATATCAGTGGAATCCTATAATAT
Source organism: Eulemur rufifrons (assembly GCF_041146395.1). Lineage (NCBI taxonomy): Eukaryota > Metazoa > Chordata > Mammalia > Primates > Lemuridae > Eulemur > Eulemur rufifrons. The sequence continues at coordinate 141,752,292 of NC_091012.1, forward strand.
TTGTTCTTTTCTGCCTGCCTTTCTTCCCTTAGCATCATGTTTTCAACATCTTCAAGGGAGCCTGGAGCAGGTGGGAATTTCACCTGGATTAGGTGGGACTGCAAGGTGCACGTCAAGCAGCGGCTACCTTTTGCAGAACGTGCTGTCTCTGTTTCTCCCAAGGCAGAGCTAAGATTTCCGCATTTCCAGATGGGAATTAGTTATGCTTTCTCGAGGTAGCTTATAATGAAAAATGAACATCCCATATTTGCTCTCGGGGCTGAGCTTACAAAGTGCCACAGACTGAGTGACTTAAAACAACAGACCTATATTCTCTCCCAGTTCTTAAGGCCAGAAATTTTAAATCAAGGTGTTGGCAGCTTCATATTCTCCCTGGAGGACCGATGGGAGAATCTATTCCATGCCTCTCTCTTAGTTTCTGCACGTGGCTGGCAATCCCTGGTGTGTCTTGGCTAATGGCTGGATCACTGTGACCTCTGTCTATGTCCTCACATGGTCTTCTCTTTGCATGTGTCTATCTTTTTGTTTCTTTCCTTCTGATAAGAACACCACTCATTTTGTCAAAAGGTCCCACCCTACTCCAAAATGACCTCATCTTAACTAATTCTACCCGCAAACACCCTATTTCCAAATAAGGTCACACATCTTTTTCGCGGAGAAAAATTCAACGCACGAGTCTACATTTTTCCTCATTCTATTTGGTAGTCACTGAAGGTTGAATCTTCTTCTTCTTCTTTTAGAATTTAGAATACTATAGAAACTTCTAGGCAGGAGGTTTTTTAAGCCTCAGACAACATCTCTGCTTTTACTAGAGCGTACAAAATTTATCTCCTGTTTTTAGTAGAGTTGAGGCACACAGGTGAGAATGACATCGCTTATATCTTTGAGTGGGTGGCATGACGTCAAAGTCAGTCTAACACGAGGACAACGTGGATGGCAACACCAATTGTCCCTTCCACCTCTGGGCATGTTGTCTAGGTCCAGAGAGAATATGTCACCTTTCGGGACAGGGAGACGTTGTCTCCAAGAAATGTGATTCTTCATTTTGAACTCTTGGTCCTCTAGGTTGAATTTTATGCTATTCACCGTGAACGCCTTCCATTTCATGCTAGTGTATAGTTTATAAAATACCTGTAATGAAATTATCACTTTTGACCTATCCACGAACCTCTGGGAAGTAGGTAGAGTAATTATCATTCACTCCCATTTATAAACGATGTCACTAAAACCAGCAAAGACATTCAGATAGCGCGATAAAAGCCTCCCAAGGTGTAGAGGTGGATGAGGCATGAAATGTGGGGTTATTCTGAAGTCCACTCTGTAACTCGAAATCATTGTTATAGAAAAATCTGTCCCTGAAACATATAGAAAAAAAGGAGCATTTATATTTCCTGCTAGCTATCTCCTTGCTTTAGTTTTACATTCATTACACTTTCTCATTGCATTAACACGTTTATTTAATAGTTCACTTCCTTTTTGTGGAACACCAAAGCCCTGTTTACTTTGTTACTTTTACTCGTTTATTTTCTGGAGCAAGGCTCTTGCAAGAAGATGTCTTAAAACATAGTCTTTCCTATCGACGTTTTTCTCAAGTCATTTGCTGAGGCATGAAATAAAGTTGAAAGCTAGCGCAACGATTGTGAGCCTAACCAGTGATATCTTGCCTCGACGCTAAATAACACAGTTGAAAATCATACAGCGGTAGCAGAGAAGAAAATAATTCATCATCGTGGTTTCCCCAAAAGGACGAATGATGCTAAGCATTTTTTTTCCAGGTGCTTTTCGGCCATCTGCCTATCTTCTTTGGAGAAATGGCTAAGATAATTTTAAATCAAGGAGCAAAAGGAATCAATGTAACCGTTCAATAACTGTGACGCTGTCACCATGCACGTGTGTGTGTGTACCTGTGTGATCTGCGGCAAAGACTGGCAGAGGGAAAGTGGAGGATAAGGAATTCTAGGAGTAAGATCATATTACACACAGGATAAGCTGTACGTATCTAATTGCACCTCACAACAGCACAAGGCAAACTGTGTCTCATAAATATGTGCATTGACCCAATACATTTTAAAGGCTGTGCAGAGCAATGGGTATCTCCAAGAATGCTCAACTAGTTAGTCACACAGAGGAGATGGAACCAGAGCATCTACTTGTGTTTTGTTTTATTTTCCTATTTTCCTCCTGCTCCTTTAAAAGTGAGTTTGCAGCCAGCTGCAAGCTCATTCCGCTGTCAGCATCATCCACACTCCTTAACACACCCCGTGAACAGATTATCGCTCTGGTGTGTCGCTTCGAGTACCTCCTCTTCCTTTCAGAACGCCAGAGTGGCTCTCTGCCGGCTTTTCATTAAACAGTCATTATCATCCCAGGTTTCGAGATGGCCATGCATGTGCTCCAGTTACCTAATTGCTGGCGTCTACTCAGAGCGTTTGCTGCCTCAAGCTCAGAGAGCAGAGGATGCTCCCAACCCCAGACAGAACCCAGGCGAATTTGCAAAATGCCTTCGCTGTATGTCTGCAGTCAGCTATTTCTTTGTTTCTTTGGGGACATCGTCCTGATGGCAGACGAGAAACAGAAATTTCCATCTGGGCTAATCTTCAGAGTCAGGGTCTGCCCTTTGGTAACTCATAAAAATGTCTCTCTCGTTTCCTACTGCCTTCCTCCATGCCCTCATCCTCTCTCTACGTGGAGCTTCTTCCCTTCCCTCCTTCCATCTTCCTTTGACCTTCCTTCCTTCGTTTTTTTTCCTCCCTTTCTTTTTCTCTCTCTCTTTCTTTCATTCCCTTTCCTCCTTCCCTCCTTCCTTCCCTCCCTCCCTCCTTCCTTTCTTCCTTTCCTCCCTGTCTCCTTCCTTCCCTCCTTCCTTCCCTCCTTCCCTCCCTCCTTTCCTCCCTCCCTCCTTCCTTCCTTCCCTCCTTCCTTCCCTCCTTCCCTCCCTCCTTCTTTCCCTCCCTCCATCCCTCCTTCCTTCCTTCCCTCCTTCCTTTCTTCCCTCCCTCCCTCCCTCCTTCCTTCCTTTCTTCCTTTCCTCCCTGCCTCCTTCCTTCCCTCCTTCCTTCCCTCCTTCCCTCCCTCCTTCCCTCCTTCCCTCCCTCCTTCTTTCCCTCCCTCCATCCCTCCTTCCTTCCTTCCCTCCTTCCTTTCTTCCCTCCCTCCCTCCCTCCTTCCTTTCTTCCTTTCCTCCCTGCCTCCTTCCTTCCCTCCTTCCTTCCCTCCTTCCCTCCCTCCTTTCCTCCCTCCCTCCTTCCTTCTCTCCCTCCTTCCCTCTTTCCTTCCTTCCTTCCCCTGTCTCTCTCCCTCCCTCCCACCCCTCCACACTTATCCACAATCCACACACATCCCCCTGCTGCCCAGAGTGACTGTGACACCTGTGATCCCCACTTCATTGCATTGTATGGAGTTTAACATTGGGAAAATGTCCTGACTACTTTTCTCTCACTTCCTTTACAGGTGGGTGACGAATGCAAATAAAGTCCTCACCACACATCTCCGCAAACTGTAAGTACTTTAAGGAAGAACATTATTATTCAATGGCCATGACAGATGCAGGTGACATCAAAGGATACTCTAAAAAAAAAAAAAAAAAAAATTGAAAACTAAATAAATCAAGAGCCCCATCTGGAAGCACAGGGCACAGGCTCGCAGACCCACGCTTGTCCAAGCCGAGCTCTTCCACAGGGTCCCGAATTGGAGGCTGATTTGCCAACAGATCTCTCCACCTTTGCGATTGGTTCAGAATTTTGCATTTTCTGGTCAAATTGGCTTGCCAGTTTCCCTCTGTCTAATCTCAGGGAATGTTTTCTTTGGAAATGCTGTTCATCTGGGTGTCTTTTCTTGCCCTTGCTGTCCGAGACCTGCACCTGCTTGAGGGAGTCTAGACTTACACACACGAGCTACCCCAGTAATGTTTCCTTGTTCCCGGCGGTGTTGACCACGAAGCTGTTGTTATTTTTATATATTCCTCCATTGTCATCGACCCATTAAGCATAACTTTAAATAACATCTTTTTATTCCAGACAGCTTGTGATCAAGTAAATGCTAAAAGTGGTCTACACAAACCAAGTGGGGCTGAAATGAAATGTGTCACTACAATCTCTCGGACGGATTCCGCCGACAGGTTAGGAATATGGCAACTTAGGGTGGCAACGAACAGTCATTAATCTAATTCTCTGTCAGGGAGGAAAGAGACCTTGCTTTGGGGGAGCCGTGACAGGGCACTCTTGTAAACTTCAAGAAGATATCATTATGGGTTTATGCTCTCCAAGTGAGGAACACTTCCCTGGTTCCCTGGAAGAGGTTGATGTAGACTTAGTTTTCTCCCAGGGCTTAGAGGTATTATCTTATAGGAAAGTCGATGATTAATTATCATGGCGCTTGGAGAATCGCTGAAGCGCAGCTTGCGACCGGAGTTGATTGAAAGCCCGTATCCGATGCAATTACCAGGGTGTCCATCAGCTTTCTCAAAATAGAACTCACATGGGGTTGCTTAAAATATTTATCTTTGCATTCTTTGGGATCTCAATATTTAACGCATGCATCAAAAGAGAAATTGCTTTCAACTCCCCCCCTGCCAACAAATTTCATGATGGCATTAATAGAAAATATTTCTTTCTTATTAGTTAAAGGATCATAAATTATAGATAAAAGTTTGAAATCTACTTTGTTTATATTACATTCCGTCAAAATGTGCATTGGATGCAGCAAATGGCACACACTTAGAGTAGTTCTGGGTTTAATCGGAAAGCTCACACACACATAAATTAAGACATCCATTTAAACATTTTTATATGTACAGACAGCAGTAATACAAGAAATTTCAAAAATAGAAAACATATGCATAGTGGCAATTAATTGAACTTGGAAGCTTTTAAATAATTCTGCAAGTCATCCAAAAATAATACACAGTATCAGGAATACAGTGGACATATGAGAAAAATCTGTTAATAAATACACACATGCACACAGGCTAGTGGTTAAAATGTTTTTATTCAGAATCATTCTTTATTCAGGCAGTTTTTCTTTTGCTATAACATTTCCACTCTGTAGCCTGTCATGAATTACTGGACAGAGCCAAGCTTCTCAAATTTCCAGCCCACTGGAGAATCGTGGTGACCTTCGTCCTCCCATCGGAATCTCTGTCCCTTAAAGGCTTCGGTTAATTTTATCCTCTCCCTCCCTTTTCCTCTGAACTCATTGCATGGACATGGTTTAATAATGATTCTTGGTTTAAGACATATTCTCACCAGGGGCCATGAGTCATTCCTTCTCCCCCCACCCCACTTTTCTCTTTTCTCCGTTCTTCCTTCATTCTTCTTTTCCCCATACCCAAGACACACAAAAATATAATCTTGCCAATATCTTGCATATGGTTGTGATCTCTCCTTCATTGCCCTCCTCTGCCTACTTTGGCTTAAAACAAAGCCCCTTTTAAACATACAGGGAATATGGATTGCTTTAATTTTGCTAGGGTTTAATGTATATATTCTTTAAAGAAATATTGCAAGTTTTACAATGCAAGGCTATCATACTGTTTGTAATATTTTAGGACTTTTTCATGTAATACGTTGCAAAGTTCCATAGCACATTTTCACGCTCTGTCCTGGCTGGTTTCTTTGCATTGCTATGTAATATTTTGTTGCATTAAGAGCCTACGAAGTTACGGCCGGGCGCGGTGGCTCACGCCTGTAATCCTAGCACTCTGGGAGGCCGAGGTGGGCGGATCGTTTGAGCTCAGGAGTTCGAGACCAGCCTGAGCAAGAGCGAGACCCCATCTCTACTAAAAAATAGAAAGAAATTATATGGACAGCTAAAAAATATATATATAGAAAAAATTAGCCGGGCATGGTGGCGCATGCCTGTAGTCCCAGCTACTCGGGAGGCTGAGACAGGAGGATCCCTTGAGCTCAGGAGTTTGAGGTTGCTGTGAGCTAGGCTGACGCCACGGCACTCACTCTAGCCTGGGCAACAGAGTGAGACTCTGTCTCAAAAAAAAAAAAAAAAAAAAAAAAGAGCCTACGAAGTTCCACCTATAATTTGCACCGAGCCCTGGTAGATGCCCATGAACCACAGTATATTTCAGTGTAGTAATGTACTGACACGGCAACAGCAGAGGATTAGCAGTAAGGCTCAGTCGGCGTAGGGAATGCAAACATCCCACAAGTTGAAAAGAAAATGGAAATGTCTTTGTGCAGGTGGAAGCAAATAGAATCCTACGAGCAATGCATGTAAGAGATTAAAGATTTTTTCTCAGGATATCATATGGTTTACGTTACAGACACATAAGGCAGCAGTGACCAAAACAAATAAACAAATTAAAGTTCTCTCTCTGCCTGAATACAAACACAAATTATAAAAAATGAGGAAAAAACTAACAATATAGAAAAAGAGACCCCCATCACCCATTTATAGTGTGTGTTTTTTGTTTGTTTGTTTTTGTTTTGTTTTGTTTTGCTGCAGAAACACGAATGAATCTCGGAAGGAGCTTGTATTACATTAGAAACAATACTCATAATCACGGACTGATGAAGCCAAGAAGAAATACATTGGATGCTTCACAATTCCAATTACCTTTTGAAACCAACGGATAAGTAGCTCATTCCTGTCTCCGACATCTAAAGCAGTCCCAGGCGCCTGCATGTGTGTAGCACATTCTTTAAAATGAAGAATGCCTCACTATTTATAAGGAAGCGGAGTCATAATATTTTGCACTTAATAATCCATATTATAATGCCCTCCATCATTGCATAATTTCACTGGGAAGACAAATAATACAATGACCACTGGGAGATTTTACTCCCGTTAATAGAATCCCCGTGCCTTCCTTCCTAGAGGCTTTATGTCGTGGGTGTCGAGCAGAGTCTGAGATAAACTGTGTAGCAGACAAATGGAACGGTGCAAACTAAGGCATCAGTGTTGATGTAGTAAACGGATAATGAACAATCTATTTTCATCTTCATAGTGGTGATCACACAGATGTTTCACAGGAGTGTGCATTGCTTTATGAAAGGGAAAATGTGAGCTTTATTCTAACAATAATTTCCTCTGCACCCGGGGTGTATAAAATGCTGCCACCGAGGCAGGTGTGGCCTTTGGGATTATAGGGAGGCTGGTTGCATATTTTGACACAGTGTGAGCTCCCTCCCGATCCTCCTGCTGCAAATTCCACTCCCGGAAGGAGACCCTCTTGGAACTTAGCTGAGGGAGACACGCAACAGCTACGGTAAGACCGTTGCCATATTCCCTTCACTCCCGATTCAATTACAAGCCCATTGAACATGACTGGTTCATGAATATTTGCTAATTAAATCTACTCTGATTTTCTAAATTAGGATTTTAGCCGCCGAGTTCAGCCACCGAGACTTGCTGCTGTTTCTACTCCAGACACCCACCACTTTAGAAGACACTTGAAAACTGTGTGCTAATAATACGTCGTGAATAACAAACAGCAAAGACACAAAGGCTTGAGTGGGGGGGGGCATTTAAATCTCTAAAAAATACGTTATTATCATTCATCGTGTGCCTGCAATGTTGCTGACACCACGTGGAAGATTTTCCAAATTCATTAGCTCATTAAATCATTGCAGTGACACGCTGAAGTGAGTTTTCTTATCTGCATTGGGCTTAAGAGAAAATGAGCGTCCACAGAGGTGGTGGCACTTGGCCTAGGACAGCCACTACCCGAGCTATGATTGGGACGGAGGCTCACACATCTATGCCTTTGATTATAATATCTCCAGATCCTTGGGAGGCATGGATCACGTGCGCTTCTGATCATAAAATGAGCAAGTCCTTCTTCTCTTTTTCCTAGCCTCTGTCTCTCTTTTATTGGTGACCAGGAAGAGAGCATGGCGTGGCTCTTCCAAAGGACGCTGCATCTGAGTTTCCTGAGCGATGCAGGGAAGGGTGGGATAACTCAGGAGCAAAATGCATCCCCCACCCCCAGCGTGGACCAATGGCAAACTCCAGAGGAAACCACAGGTGCTGGATGTGGACGTATGGAGTCTTCACGGAAAGGGAGGAAAGCTGGCCTTCTTGTTTTAATTGCACTTTTTTTTGCTACTGTTTTAATTGCACTTTTTTTTGCTACGAAGGATCAAGACTGTCCGTCAAGCAGGAGAACGCAGGTAGAGATGAACCGACCCGCCTCACTGTGTGCCCGGCACTCAACGGTGACCGCGCTTCATGTTGGAATCAACGAAGTGAGGAAGGAAGGCAAGATAAAAGAACACTGAGAAGACAAGGGTGTGACTTACTGCCAGTACACAGTAGGCGATGACTAATGGCTTAAGCAGACAGGGCACTTATTTGGTGCATTTAATGAGATACTCACCGCTAGGCTGTTTCTGATGGGGGTGAGCTCTGGAAGACATTGACTGGGTTCTTTCTCCACATGTAGTGGCCTATGTCTGCGGGGTCTCTGTGTCCTATGTTGCTGCTGTGTCTGTGTCCCTCTGTGTTCTGTTTTTGTGTTGTCCCCGTGTCCTGTCTGTGGTGTCTATGCAGCGTATGTCTTTGGTGTGTGTGTGGCCTTCCTCTGTGGGGTCTCTGTGTCGTCCATCTGTTGTGTCCATGCGTCCTATGTATGGGGTGTCTATGGGTCCTATGTCTGTGCTATGTGTCCTATATCTGTGCTGTCCATGTGTCCTATGTGTATGGTGTCTGTGACTCCTAAGACTTTGCTGTCTACGTGTCCTATGTCTATGGTGTCTGTGACTCCTAAGACTTTGCTGTCTACGTGTCCTACATCGATAGTATCTCTGCAGCCTATGCCTATGGTGTCTATGTGTCTTACCTTTGTGGTGTCTGTGCGTCCTGTGTATGTGGTGTCTCTGCGTCCTATGTCTATGGTATCTCTGCGTCCTATGTCTGTGGTATCTCTGCATCCTATGTCTATGGTGTCTCTGCATCCTATGTCTGTGGTATCTCTGCATCCTATGTGTGTGGTGTCTCTGCGTCCTATGTCTATGGTATCTCTGCATCCTATGTGTGTGGTGTCTCTGCGTCCTATGTCTATGGTATCTCTGCATCCTATGTGTGTGGTGTCTCTGCGTCCTATGTCTATGGTATCTCTGCGTCCTATGTGTGTAATGTCTCTGCATCTTATTTCTATGGTGTCTGTGTGTTCTTGGTCTATGGTATCTCTGCATCCTCTGTGTGTGGTGTCTCTGCGTCCTATTTCTATGGTGTCTCTGCGTCCTATGTCTATGGTATCTCTGCGTCCTATGTCTATGGTGTCTCTACGTCCTATGTGTGTGGTGTCTCTGCGTTCTATGTCTATGGTGTCCATGTGTTCTTGGTCTATGGTGTTCAGTTCCCATGGTAACTATCAAAGACCCAATCTGCACTGTCTCGTGGACCTGTGTCGACGGCTGTAACAAAGAGTTGGACTCTACCGTTCCGGTGTTTGACTGTGGGTAGCATCGAAGCTTCACCCTTGCCCCACAGCGGGGCAATCTGATCGTATTAAATTTGGTGTTGCCTCCTTCGTGCGAGCAGGAAGTTCCCCCAACACCAGCCAGTAATCAGAAAGAAACCCCCAACTCAGCCTTCTTTCCCTCTGCAGCTGAGCCCCGTTCCGACAGCTGGGAGGCCCGCCCTGCCCTTCACAGAGAGCCTTGTCGTGTAGGCAATGAATGTTTCACACCCTCACGCGGTGTGTGCCCACACGCTCATCAGTCCCCACACGCACACCGACTTCGGAGCGGGGGTTAATGCCAGCCCTGTGCACTTCTCACAACAAAGACATCATTTTTTTTTTTTTCTTTAACTCAAAGAGAGCAAAATTCTTTGCAGATACTGTTTCCTTCAAACTGTCTGTTATGTGTCTGGATCAGAAATTGCTCTCATGGCCCTTTCTAAATTGGTCACTTAGAAAAGGAAAATCCTTCTCTTCCTGGGCTGAGACTCATTATCCTTTTGCCCTCAGCTGGGGAGGGGCTGAATTGCCAGGGTGTGTGGATGAAGCAGCATCCGCCTTCTAGAAACCCAAAGCGAAGAAAGGAAGGCCTGTTCAGTAGGCAGATACGAGTGTCTGTTACGAGCAGAATGCAGAGGAGAGCTAGGAGCAGAAATCCGTCCAGACGGGAGTATGTGGTTGAATCACTTGTCCTTCTCCGTCCTGAGCATGGACAAGCAGAAACATCATCTTTAATTTAAGGTTGTGGATGCAGAAACAAGCAACCTGGAAGGGCATTGCTCTCCAGGAATACGCTGGGAGAAGACGCTGCCATTTCCAAACACGGCATGCAAGATTCACATATTCCGATTATTTATCAAAGAGTGTGTGATATTGTGAAAGGCACGGGAGAAAACATCAAACAACTGCAGATAGGAAAGTCTTGCGCTGTTTGTGACCGTGCGGGAAATTAATTAGAATTAGATAATCACAGCTTTTAAAAACTGCGGGATAGTTCATTTAAAAATTCATTTATTTGTAAATAACAATCTTTAGTCGCTACAGCTTAGCCTGTGATTGTTTTGTGGGACTGCCGTAATGCTCTCATTTTGCATATAGCCAAACGGATTCATTTAATCTCTGAACAACTGAAGACCTAAATCAGAAGCTACCACGAAATCTTTTTTAAACATGGTGCCTGAGGTGGTTCTAAAACTTTGTCATCATGCAATATTGTTAAAAGCATCCTACTGCAGAACTTTAATCCATATTGAAAAGCAAATGGTGGTGGTTATTAAAGAAAAAGATGTTAAAACCTTTTCTTAGTAGTTTTAATTTAAGCTTGAAATGATGCACGATTGAAGGGAAATATGTTACCTCAAGCAGGTGAATTCTGAGACACCTGTACAGGTGTGAGGATGTCATGTACAGTGTAAAACAGCTCACATTGTGGCCATATACATTGGCCGCGTCACTCATGAGACTGGTAGGTCCCTCGTCTATGAAAGTTTATGCACTGTGCCACCAAGGTTCGATTCTGACTCGTTGGCTTGGACGAAAATAAAGTATTTATTTCTGCAGCACGATATTCTTAAGAATAGTATTAATATGTTTTCAAGCAAGCTCACCAAACACTTACCAAAAAGTATAAAACACTAAAACACTTTTGATTTATAGCTGTAGAACATAACACAGTGGTAGTCCCACTATGGAGAGAGCTACGGAGCTTCCTCCAAAAACTGAAACTAGAACCGCCATGTGACCCAGTAATCCCTCTGCTGGGTGTATATCCAAAGGAGGGGAATCCAGTATATTAAAAAGATCTCTGCACTCCCGTGTTTATTGCAGCTCTATTCACAATAGCCAAGATTTGGAATCAACCTAGGTGTCCATCAACGGATGAATGGATAAAGAAATGGTGGTATCTACACATAATGGAATATTATACAGCCACAAAAAAGAATGAAATCCTGCCATTTGCAACAACGTGGATGGAACTGGAGAACATGATGTTAAATGAAATAAGCCAAGCACAGAAAGACAAATCTCCCATGTTCTCACTCATACATGGGAGCTAAATATTAAAACGATTGATGTCATGGAGACAGAGAGTAGAATGATGGTTGCCAGAGGCTGCGAAGGGTAGCAGGGATGGAGGTTCTAAGGTGGGAATGGTTAATGGGTGCAAAAATATACTTAGTTATTAATAGATAGAATGAACACTATTGGTAACACAACAAGGTGACTATAATCAACAATAAGTTAGGGTGGACTTTAAAATAATTAAAAGGGTGGAATTGAGATGTTCCTGACACAAAGAAGTGATAAATGCCTGAGGTGATAGAGACCCTAATTACCCTGATTTGATTAATACCCATTGTATGCCTGTATCAAAACATTACATCTACCCTACAAATATACACAACTATTATGTACCCATAATAATTTAAAATTTAAAAAAAGGAAAGGAAAGCGGTTTCATTTTGAGGATGCTGACGTATCAGATATAATATTTTATGGGAATTCTGCATTTTGGAATCTTTCAAGGATTTGGTGGATTTGATTTGTTGAGGCGGATGCAGGAAATGAGGGTTGCCGGGAATGGGGGTATAAGCACAGAGCATTTCTGGACAGGCAGTCAGTATTCTCTCAGCGGGAAATGTCAAGAGCAGAACAGAACAGGGCTTGCAGAACTATCCTTGTGCAATTGATGGACATGCTGAGGAAAATACTTTGGGTGAGAGAATTTGATTCTCAGACAAACTTTTGGCTAAACCATCGAGCATGGCGGAATAAACAAAGAAGTGAGCAGAATTCATTCGCGCTCAATAAAATAAGAGCTCCCCGTCCAAAAGCCCATAGTTGATAAAGTATTAGATTCCAAGCTCCATTTTCAACATGCAAACCATAATTGTCAGGTCAGTTTTTGCTTATTTGCTTGTCTGTTTAAATGAGTGAAATATTTCTAGAAAGACCGTCACTTCAGTTTTGTGGTGACTAGAGTACTTTCTATAAACATCCAAATTATTTTCTTTTTTTTTTTTTTTTTTTGAGACAGAGTCTCACTCTGTTGCCCAGGCTAGAGTGAGTGCCGTGGCGTCAGCCTAGCTCACAGCAACCTCAAACTCCTGGGCTCAAGCGATCCTCCTGCCTCAGCCTCCCGAGTAGCTGGGACTACAGGCATGCACCACCATGCCCAGCTAATTTTTTGTGTATATATGTATATTTTAGTTGTCCATATAATTTCTTTCTATTTTTAGTAGAGACAGGGTCTCACTCTTGCTCAGGCTGGTCTCGAACTCCTGACCTCGAGCGATCCACCCGCCTCGGCCTCCCAGAGTGCTAGGATTACAGGCGTGAGCCACCGCGCCCGGCCCCAAATTATTTTCTGATATGCCAAAACAACTTAAAGAGAACTCCATTCAATGAGTAGTGACCTTATTAAACTTAAAATATAAAAAGTTGTCCTTCAAAAGAACCCATTTCTTTTGTTTCGATTTATTTCTCAGACCTTGGAAGTACAAACTTCAGAGAGTCAAATGCCTCTCACATCTTTGTCCTGTTTCCACGGAAGTGGCGCTGCGGGAGTCTCAGTTCTCGCTAAACCGTTTATCTTGCACGTTGCATTTGCCTTGGTGGTTTCTGACTCAACACGTTTGAAAGTGACTCTACTGAACAAGGCCAGGGTTGGGTCCTACCGTTTTCTCTTGAGAGAGAATACTGGGGCTGGGATTTGAAACAATCAAATGTATTTTGTTTTAAGATTTCTCTCTTCCAAAAATTGTCCAACTGACTCTCTGAAGCTCCTATCTCCTAGGTTACCACCAAATGTCCCTTATTGCTATAGCCAATAAATGCCTTATCGTGCAAGAAATCTTACTAAGCACAACATATTTTTATTACACAATGATGTCACTCATTTCATCACTCCTAATACAACCTTAACTCTTTGCTCAACACAACCTTGGGATCCGAATATTCGATTTTTGTGTTTGCCCGTCTACAGAATAAATCTTCTCAGTGCTTTGCATGGATTTATTTTTTTTCATACAAACGATAAAAAAAAAAAAAGCATTCCTGGTTTCATCTTAAGTGGGCATAATTGTATTCTACAAGGGGGTTTGTACACATTCGATGAAACTGCTTTATTCGACTTCCAACATTGATTTTCAAAACCATTGCACAACGTGAATGACTTGTTCAATGTAAATTTAAAAACATACTTTATAGAAATGAAGAGCATGTTGGATTTGTAAAAACTTTGTAAGGGCTCTCTTAGTGTTAACATATTATTTGATACATTAGAGTTTTCACATATGTGATATCTTATTAGATATGGCCACATACTCTGAGGATGTGTTATGTTTTTGCCAGAATTGGGGGCAACTCACTTTGCTTTGCTGGTCTAGACTTCAATGTGATTTCTTAAAAATATAAACAGTGACCGGGCGCGGTGGCTCACGCCTGTAATCCTAGCACTCTGGGAGGCCGAGGCGGGTGGATCGCTCGAGGTCAGGAGTTCGAGACCAGCCTGAGTAAGAGTGAGACCCCGTCTCTACTAAAAAAAATAGAAAGACATTATATGGACAACGAAAAATCTATATAGAAAAAATTAGCCGGGCATGGTGGCGCATGCCTGTAGTCCCAGCTACTCGGGAGGCTGAGGCAGAAGGATTGCTTAAGCCGAGGAGTCTGAGGTTGCTGTGAGCTAAGCTGACGCCACGGCACTCACTCTAGCCTGGGCAACAAAGTGAGACTCTGTCTCAACAACAACAACAAAAATATATATATATATAAACAGTGATGAATGATATTTAAAGGTGACAAGAGGCTTATACATCTGTCAAAGTGTCTTTCCTTTGCCATCTCCTTTTTATAGCATTAATCAACCTGTGAGTATCATCACAGATTTTGCAGCATTTTGATTCTGAGATTCCTTTGCTTTGCGTGGAACATTTGTTTTGTGAACAATTGGGCATTTGTTTCAAAACGGGGGATGTGAGGCATTAATTAACAAAATTTTTATTTACATAACTATTAATATATGTATTAGTATTTTTATTAGACTATGAGGATGTGTATAAGCATATTGAGGTGCTGAGTTCAGACCTGAGAATTGGAACCCAACACAGAGCAGCTTGGAACACCCAGGGTTTTATGAATTAAGATCCTAACACAGATGTTCCCCGGGCAATGGTGATCATCTTGGGGATAAAATAGAGTTGTTTTTGTTTAATTTTTCCATTGTTCTTCATGAGTACAATACCCTTAATAGGAACAAGAAACTATAAAGAAAATAAGGAAGAAGAAAATGCCAAAGGAAGCAATCAGGTCGTGTTGGTAATTCCAAGGTAACATGAATTATAGATTTTAAAGTGTGCACTCTGCCCGGGGCATGTGTGTTCATATTTTTAGGCAGAAACGGAATGTTCTGCCTTAAAGCTAATTCTATGGTTGAGGGTCTAAGCCACTGTTCTCTTTCCTGCAGTGCATGGTTTTCATCCCAACCAAAGGAAATTCGTCTGGAATATTCAATGATTCCTTGAGATTCTTAAAGTCTGGTCATAAAATTCCCTAACAAGACCCCACCACCCAAAGAGAGATGTGCATATATGAGTTGTTCCGGAGACAGGCTCCTAATTTTAACCAGATCCTCCAAGGCTCTCTGATCCCCCAAATAGCAATAACCATTAAAAACTTCTTTGAGCCCCTTTTTTTTTTTCCTTATTTCTAAAATGGAGAATACATTGACTTTAAGGTCAGTTTTACTTCTATAATTGCACGGATCTATGAATTTTATGATGACTCCTTAAAAGCAAACTCTCCTTCCTTTACTTAGCATCTTAGTATATTCTTCAAACGTCTCTACAGGGAAATAAATCATTTTGACCCAAGCTAGGTCAGCGTTGAAGCAGAATTCCATTTGTCATTGGCCACAAACTCAAGATTCTGTTTGAAGAATGTGTCAGAAATTATGTTTTATTAGCTCACAAAAGCACAGACCTTAGAACTCCTAGAAACTGCTATGTGAGTTGTAGGAAAATGTCCTTTCAAAAAAAAAAAAAAAAAGTGCCAAATTATGTCAGATCACTCCAGGACCATTTTGCTCAATCGATCAATAATTTGTAATGTCTCAGCAGAGCAATTATTGTTTTTCAAACTAGTGCTGATCCACGTTTATGTAGTGCTTTCTCTTTTGCCATGAGTGTTCGCCTACTTTAAATGCATTTAATGTGCATCCAATCCCATTCCTTTGCAAATGCTCACAGATGCAATCACGTAAATGTGGAAACAGGAGGCCATCTTTATCTGCATTTGGGAGAAAAACAGAATTACATGAAGAGTCGTAACATACTAGGGTATAGACGGAAATGGGTATAAATGATCACTCAGCAAGCCAAGATTCATGGCAATGGAAATTAACAAAATAATTTATGTTAGCAGAAACACACCTGTAACAAAAGCAAAAACACGGTGCTATCAGCTTGCTGTAGCAAGGGAACCAAGTCTGTATATATATACCACGGAGTGATCAGGTGGCAATGAGGTGACGTGATGTCACACAAGAGTGCACAGAGGGAAGGAAACGTCATTGGAAACCAAGCAGGGGGAGGAGGGGAGGGACAAAAACCGACCTCAAGGGGACAATGAACACTCTTCGGGGGATGGGCACATTTATAGCTCTGACTCAAGCCATGTATCAAAAACATTTGTACCCCCAGAATATCCTGAAATTTGAAAAAAAAAAACTACCCCTGTATAAGTCCACAAATGCATTTTGTGTGCCCCCCTTGGTGGAATTTTAAATAGGTTTGACCTATTTTAGTACTTTAAGCCCAACACGCACCCATTAGTAACCTACACTCCCTGCCACTCCCCATATTATCACCCCAGAGGAATTTGAATTTTCAAGTCCGATCACAGACCGATTGCTCTCACATTCCTTACCTTTGGAAACCTAAATTTACGTAAACTTACAGAGCAATACAGCAAAGGGGTATGCTGCTAAATAGTGGCGTTCTGATTTCCATCCGTAATATATTAATAGCTAATCCATATCCCGTTGAGCTCCGACTCTACATTACTATTCCGCGGTGAGTTCTTTTTTTATATAGACAATAAAACAACCGAGTAATTTAAAATCCAATTTTTCTTCTTTAGCGCTTTATCTATTTATCATTCATTTTTAAACGGAAAAATAAGTTAGGCACACATAAACCATCGGTTATAAACTTAGCATACCCAAAAAACTCATGTGCAAAAATAGAACAGAGGACGGAATCCGTGATGAGCCTGAAATAAATTTTCATTAGGGAGGATGAGAGTCGCCGGCAGTGGAATTTCAACGTGAGACAGTTTACCTTGAACATCCTTCAGACGTGCTCTTGCAGGAACTAAACATTTAATAAGAAGTTATTAGATTAAACTTTCCTCTTTGGAAGCAGTGACAGAATTATATGGGCTGTGATCATAATCATCTGTTAAGAAAGACGTGTCAAGGGAACCGCCTGCCTCAGAAAACATGCAAGACTTTGAGGCAGCGAAGCTTTATTATATATAAAAGGTTCATGGTGTGTCCAGCAGAGAATTGAGTCATCTCCAGCGAAGAAGGCAGTTAAGATGTCAACCTGTACCCAAGTACAATTAGTGGCATTGGCTTTTGTCATTTAAGTGTAGGGGTGGCTCTCCAATGTTTTCTTAAGTGTCCGAACTCTATAAAAGAGACAACATAGGAAATGATCTTGGTTTCGAATTTCTAGAGTCCTTAAGAGAAACAGAAAACTGTGCTTAATGAAGTGTTTTATGTGTGTCTGTTGTACTAATCACCACTATTGTTAAACACCTACCCCGACATGAAAATGTTACCTTTCTGGGAAGGTGTTAATTTTGCCACATGTTACATGACATGAACTGTAGTTCAGGGTACAAAATGTCTCAACTGGGGTCACACCATTTACTTTGATTGAGCTGGATTTGGGGGCAGTCTGCCTGACTTCTCTTTAAATATGGACTCTTGGGAATTTAATTAAAAACAGTGGGAATATGAAAAGCAAGTATGTTTTTCCCAGCACTAATGACAATAGCCAAGATATGGAATCATCCTAAGTGTCCATCCAGGCAGGATTGCATAAAGAAAACGTAGTATATGAACACAGACTTTTCAAAAGAAGATAGACTAATGGCTGACAAATATATGATAAAATGCTCGCCATCTCTAATCATCACGGAAATGCAAATCGAAACCACAATGAGACATCACTTAACGCCTCTGGAATCCCTGAACGGTTCCACCTTCTTTCCCTCTTCTACCTCTCTGGCTGTTTCTACTTCTAAGAAAATAGTCATGGAAGCAATGGCTTCAGAAGAAACAAAGTTCTCTGTGTCTGTGTCTCCCTCTGTCTCTGTCTCTCTCATTCTCTCTCTCTCCCTCTCTCTCTCCATCTCTGTCTCTCTCTCACGCACACACACCACTCTCTCTCTCTCTCTCTGCCCCTCTTTTTCCTCCTCCTCCTCCTCCCTCCATCCTCTGCCTTAAACACATACACACACACACACACACACTGCAGTCGTGACTGCTTTGAACTGGCTGGAATCTCGTCACATCGAGAGAAAGGGAGAGGAAATTGCCCTACAACACACAAAAATGGGAGGAAAACATGATTTATTATATATTATAAAACATGTATTTACATTAATATTATAATGTGTTTATCATACAGTACATCGTTTTCTTATATTTTCCTACAAAAATAGGGAGATAGTATGGAATTTTGTGTATTTTGTTGTATCAAGCACATGCTGTATACAAATGCTCCTCAGCTTGCCATGGAGATAGGTCCCAATAAAGCCCATTGAAAGTTTAAAATATCGTATGTGGAAAATTCACTGAAAACACCTAACCTACCAAACATGGTAGCTGAGCCCGGCCTGCCCTAAACATGCTCAGAACACTTACATGAGCCTACGGTGGGGCACGTCGTCTAAAACAAAGTGCATTTTATGATAAAGTATTGAACACCTCATGCAATCTATTGATACTGGCTGAAAAGGAGAAAGGGAATGGTTGTATGTGTCCTCAAAGTACAATTTCCATCGAATGTCTATCAATTTCACGCCATCATACAGTCTAAAAATTTCAAGTCAAACTATCATAAGTCAAGGACCCTATGTGCAATATATAAAATATTGCATATTTTATGTTTATATAAGATTATACATACAGTATCATATTGCATGTGCTTTATTTATTATACATTCACTCTATAAACATTATATATTAAATACATATAATGTATTATATCATCTATATAAATACATATTCGTATATCTGGACATTAAAAAGCATCAACCCATTACTTATACATTGTGAATGTTTTGCACTACTGGTGACAGATAATGAATTCATTAATTATCATTAATGCATTTTCATTTAGTCACCAAATACTTATTGAACATTTGTTATGTGCCAGGCACTGGGGTAGGCTCTCAGGATAGAGCCAAACCAAGTTTCTGCTCTCATCACGGCTTTATTCCACAGACCTGGAGAGGAAGCACACCAGCAGATGTATGTCACACAGCCATGACTGAAGTGAACCTGGGTGTGTGCACAGCACGCCAGTGCACTGACAGCTCACGTCATGCTCTGCCTCCCAGGGAACAGAGGAGGGAACAGCAGCTGCAAAATCTGCAGGGCAAGAACGTGGGAGTTTGGAGAGGTGGGATGAGTCAGGTCCTAAGGGCATGCCGCTTTGTGCTCTGCGAATGAGATTCTGAGAGCTGGTCTGCGTCCCCCACAAGATGCTCCCCGCAGAGGTAGCAAGGACAAAGTGACACTTCAAATAAGCAACGGTTATCGTGTTCACCAGGGAGAGCTGGCACGAATCCTCTATCTGTGCACGTTCGATTTCTGTATCATGGCACGCGCCATGAGACTCTGAGAGTCTGGAAATAACAGGGAGTCAGGTTGAATAAAATTTTAAAACATCCATAAAATTTTAGAAGTCTATTAGGTGATTGAACTTTAGTTAGTGAAAGCTATTTAAATGATATTTTAAAATGCATAATAGATTGTGAAATTAACCAAGTAATATATTTCACAATGTGGACAAGACATCTAATTCTGTAAAATTTCAAATATGCCAGAAAATTAGATTGAACGCTAAAAGGATGGCTTATGTTTCGATACATTTTACTACATATGTAATATTTATTTATTTATATAAATATATATTTATATACTTATGGCTGTTACAATGGCAAATATTGATATATTTTTATGACTTACATTTATTGTGCATAAATCATATTTATTTATAATTATATAACTAATATTGATATATAAAGTCTATTTATTTATAGCAATATTTTTATATACTTATTGTTCACAATTAGCCTACAGCTGGGCACATCATCTAAAACAAAGTCCATTTTATAATAAAATATTGAATACTTCATGTAGTCTATTGATACTGTGCTGAAATGAAAAAGAGAATGGTTGTATGGAGACTCAAAGTACAATTTCTATTGAATGTGTATCAATATATTTATGTATTTATTGCTTTTTTACAATATTTTATAATATTTCTATTCATCTATTTATTATATATTTTATGTTTATTGTGTATAAAATTTATTTAATATCACATAATTTGTTTTATTACATAGAAGTAATTTCTTTATGTAAATATATTTACGTGTTTATTGTTATTGTTCACAATAGCTCTATATATTTGTTGCTTTTTTACAATATTCACATTTATTTATTATACATAACTTATCTTTAGTGTGTCAATAAATTATACTTATTCATAATTATATAGTTTATGCTTATCTGTAAATAACATTTATATAAATGTATTCCTAGGTTAATTGCTGTCATTTGAGTGCAGAATCTCACTTTCTGGTATATATTATGTTTTACAGAATTAAATTGCTAAAAAATGTCATTTCAGAGGATTTGATTTGTTTTCTTTCTGCTTTTCTGCGTTTCCAGGTTTACTACAATGAGTTTGCTTTGCTATTGTGATTTGATAACCAAAATTTTATTTGTAAATTCTTTTGAATAGTCATATAATTTTGATATGTTATTTTAATACAATCTGTGTTAACCCAATCGACACTACATTTAATTGATACTCATTAAATATTGTATTACCCTTGGATGTAACTTTAACACTGAATTGCTTCGAATAGCATTCTTAATCCAAAGCAGCATCTTCTTATATAAAACCTCTTTTTTGCCCTGTTTATATTCCAATACGACTCCCCTTTGGCAAAACAAGCCTCCAAGTCTAGCAGATAATCATATACAGCAAAGATCCAGCCACTCCTCTGCTTTGCCCACTCCACTGCGAGCTCCTTCTAGGTAAGAACCGGTTCTCCTCTGACGTCAGGACAGAACAATCATTGCAACATGAATTACTTAGCATGCATCTCCTAAAGTAGCCCGAAAGCCCCTGAAAAGCAGGGACATCTGACGATTTTAGCCAGCACCATAGGCAACCTTATCTGGGCAGTGTTTGGTGGCATCTCAATCCAACAGCCACTGAGCACGGATTCCCGCCAACCACCTGAAGGAGCCAGAAAGCAGATTTTTCTCCACTTCAGCCTTAGATGAAACCTCAGCCCTGGACAACACCTTGGGGACAGCTTGTGAGGCCCACCTAAGTCACTTCCCAATCCCTTCCTTGCAGAAACTTTGGGATAACAAATGTATCTTGGTCTAAATGCTCAGACTGTGGCAATGTTTAATTTTTTTAATTTTTAATTATCATGGGTACTTAATAGTTGCATATATTTATAGGGTACAGGTAATATTTCCATGCAAGCATAGAATGCGTATTAATCAAATCAGGGTAGTTGTCAGTGGAATATCATGATGCTTTGGGGTCTACTGGACACCGTTTCACATTGAGTTGGTAGGTGGGAAACCAATGTTCTGTCCCAACAGCCCAGGTGGTCCCACATCTGCTGAGGCCCTTTGCTTTTTTCCTGAGCTGGGGCAGGTGGGAGGCCCAGAAAATGACAGTTGGGATGTTTTGCTCGGGATTGGACAGTGATTCAACCAAGACAGTACATCCCAGGGTGGGGATGTTTCCTGGAGTGAATCGAACACTGGTCCCTTTCCATGGACTCATTCAGTTGGTGGGAATGTAATTCCGGAGATCCTGAGGGTCATTTTGGAGTAGGGGGTGCCTGAGAATGAAGGAGGGAGAGAGAGAAAGAGAGAGAGAGATGTGAGTAGAGGAGAGAGGATACTTGTATGGTTAAGTCTCTGAGTCAATGGATTTTACTCCATCTGAAATCCGCTTCTCCTAGTGGACGTCTCAGCTGACCCAGGTGATAAATGAACTCTTTTGTTTATGCTTGTTTGCATTTGTTCTTTTCTTACTAAGGACAAATGCAACCTCTCAAGCTTTAATTATCACCTCCATACATTAGGTATTCCCTAATTGGATATTTGCAACTCGGCCTCTCTCCTGCGCCCCAGATTCCCTTTTCTTAAGGTCTCCTGGATATTTCCAGCCACTTGCCCTGCAGGCACCTAAATTCCAACACGGCTCAGAACGCATTAATCATCCCGTCCTCGATACCAACCCCTCTCACCAACTTCCCTCTTCCTTTAACAGCCGAATGATTTTCACAGACGCGGTCGAACCCTTCGGGCCACTTTTGACCGGCCTATCTTCCCGGCTGTTCTCACTGCATGTCTTGTGGGCTCTATGTCCCTTACAGAAATAAAAACCCTGCTATTTCCTTGAGCTTGAGCGTTTCCCAAATAGCACTGAATCTATTCTCAATGACTTTCTTCACGGGAAAAAGAGATCCCTTCATTCCCTTTCCCCTGCAGTGGCCCGTCACCTGGTTTTATTCTTATAACAGCCCCCCAACTAATTTTTTTACCTTATCTTTCTGAATTTGATCTAAATTAAAATTTCTAAACAGAATTCAAATTAAAGGACTCATCGAGTCCTTTCTTCTGCCATTCCTGAGCCATCTCCTCCTTTCTTACTTATCTCCTCCTTCCTCTTCCCATCTCTGTTTTGTCCACCTTCTGCCTCCATCCTCTTCCTTCACGACTGTGCTCATTCTGGGAAGGCACATTTCCACTTAGAATTGCACTTGGCGCTTCCTCTGCCTTCTCTGATCTTCTCTACACCTTCCACCATGGGTGTCACCGTTCTCGTTTTGTAAATCAACACACTGTGGATCTGGGAGGGGAGTTGAGTTGCTGAAGATCACACACCTGCAAGGTGGCCAGGCGAGACTCCCAGCCTGGACTTGGACACCCCTGGCTTTCATTCATCTCCATCCTTAATTAGTCCCCTGCCCAAGGTACACCAACCGTAGTAGCTTTTATTTTAAAATACATTTGAAATATAATGTTAGACTATGTGGGGGTGAGGGAAACTTCCCCTTTTCCCTGAAAGCTCACTGAAAGATCAACTCACAATTAAGGCTGATTAGTAAGAGAAAGAGGTTTGTTTACCATGCCCACGGGGAGAATCATGGGGTGATTACCCCATATCCCAGTGAGCTCTAGAAACTCATATACACTCCTTTTGGAGGGGGAGAGAGGAGGCATATAGGTAATTCTGTTTAGGGCCAATAAATGGTTGCTGGGGAGGTTGAATAGATACTTGGGAGGATGAACGGATGAGGGAACAGATTGACTGGTCAGTTAACCCAAGAGACAGGTATTATATTTTAAATGATTTGGGCCAGCTCTGGTTGCATGCTTGATCTTCTTTCCTGCAATATATAGAGATAACAGGGAGGGGAAGGGAAGTCCACCGTTCTTTTCCAGGGGCCCTCTGCTCATGCAGATAGAGGGGAAGCCTCTTCCAAGGCCTGCTGATCTCCAAGGATCTTTAATTTAAAATATTCTTTATACCAAGGAGTCATATGTTGGGGTGAAATTTCCTGAGATCTTTCAACCACCTTCCCTCCTGTCTCTACTCCCCTTCTCAGAAACGTTCCTCAGTAAGTGGTTTACATTCACTGCCTCTGTTTCCCTTTCTGTATGGTCTCCTGATTTAATTTCTGTTGACTCAGGTTCCTATGACTGAGTGGTGAAATTCTTAAGAATTGAAACCAAACTGTGGCTACACCCATCCATCCTCCCTCAGTCATGCTCATTGTGAACTAAAATAAAATCTTAAGGCTCCCCCCGCTGACTAGCTGACTGAATGGACCCCTCCTGGCCAAGAGCATGCCCTAAAACTGAGTTACTGGCCACAAGGAGGGAGGTCAGACCTGCCCCATCATGCCCCTCCCTTCTTGGGGACATCCTTTGTGACTCACTGACAGGCTAAGGCTGTGCTAGTCACACCTGCAGGTCCTCAATTCACACAGCAAATACATGGCCAGTAGCTTGTCTCTGATTAACAGAGCTCCTTATCTTAAAACATTCCAAGCCTTTAGACAAAGCTTCATGTCTTTAAACAATTACAAGTCAGAGAGTCTATAAACCCACCTATAACCTGTATGCCCCCACTTTGAGATGTCCCACCTTTTCAGGCCAAACCAATGTCCACCTTCCACGTATTGATTTATGACTTTCCCTGTGACCCCTGTCTCCCTGAAATGTATAAAACCAAACTGTGACCCAGCCACGGCCAGTCCACTTGCTCAAGTCTTCCTGGGCATGGCTTCAGGTCCTGGTCCTCAAATTTGGTTCAGAGTAAACCTCTTTAAAGTTATTTTACAGAGTTTGCCTTCTTTTACGTGGACATTGCACTCTCTATAGTAGCAACAATTCACCCAGCTGAACACTTTGCATGCTGAATAAAACATGTTTTATTTGCATGTTTTTTATTTTGCATTATTTTTATTTGCATTGTGACCTACTTCCTCTCCCAATCTCACTGGCAGCTGCCTATCCACCTAAGGTACTCTTTGAACCTATATTTTGTTTTAAAATTTGCTTCTCTCCATCAGAACGAATGTGCCTTCTCCTTGCCATGAATGTATATAGAAGCATGTGTATGATGTCTGTTAAGCATCATGTTTACCGTTTATTATGTTTTATTTTTTTCCCTCTGATTTTTTTGTCCCCTTCTGGACACACACCAAAGCTTATGAATTTTGGCATTTCTCACACTCTCTGGCATATCAAAGGCTCCTAATAAATATTTATTTGTTCGATGAGTAGAATGGAGGACGAATTTTATCATTCCTCACCGTGTAAGTCTAACTTCTCTCTTTAGCTGACTACAATTCACAATGGAATGTGTTGTCATTTTCCCAGTGAGTTCTTTTTTTTTAATCTCCACAATAATAACAGTAGCTGCATAATTTAGATTCTGCATAACAGTCATCCTTTTCTTTTTATCGTTTCTCATGTTATTTAAGTTTCTCTAATGAGTTTGAAAATTCCATTTGAGGTTGCAAATGAAAAATTTAATCATTGCTTTTCAGTTTAGAGTATCTCAACAGATGTCCCCAATTCACTCTTTAGAAACGCGGTCTTTCGATATTCTCACTCTAGTAGTTACTACTTCCTCCCTCTCGGCTTGGGAAACCCACACTCCGTAAGCCAGTGGTATGATAATTGTGTCTGCCACTTTGCCTGAAACTTGTACTTGCTGTCTATTGCCTGCAGAATCGAACTTAAAATATTTTAACCTGCTTATTTAAGCTTTTCCTATCTGGGCAAAAAAAAAAATCTCATTTCAAGTATTTTTAACTATGTCTAAACATGATTCACACCTTTCACTCTAACTCACCTTTTCAGTCCTACAATTTTCACTCTCACATAAAGGTGTCAAGAAACCTAGAATCTAGAGCAGTGGTCTCCAACTTTTTTGGCAACAGGGACCAGAATCATGGAAGACAATTTTTCCACGGATGCAGGGGAGCGATGGTTTCCGGATGATTCAGGTGCATTAGATTTATAGTAAGTCAAACCTCTGTGCTAAGGATAATCTGTATTTGCAGCCGCTCCCCAGCACTAGCATCACCACCTCAGCTCCACCTCAGATCATCAGGCATTAGATTCTCATAAGGAGCCACAACCTAGATCCCTCACATGCACAGTTTGCGGTAGGGTTCTTGCCCCTGTGAGAATCTAATGCCGCCACTGATCTGACAGGAGGCGGAGCTTATGCAGTGATGGGAGTGATGGGGAGCGGCTGTAAATACAGATGAAGCTTCACTCCCTTGCCACTCACCTCCTGCTGTGTAGCATGATTCCTAACAGGCCACGGACTGGTACTGGTCTGTGGCCTGGGAGTTGGGGACCACAGATCTAGAGGACCTGCATGTATGAAATTTTATGCACCAGAAATGGCCTCAATTTAATGGTGAGTACATGTGGTGCTTGTTTTTCCATTCTTGTGATACTTCACTTAGTAGAATGGGCTCCAGCTCCATCCAGGATAATACAAGAGGTGCTATGTCACTATTAATTCTTATAGCTGAGTAGTACTGCATGGTATACATATACCACATTTTGTTAATCCACTCATGGATTGATGGGCACTTGGGTTATTTCCACATCTTTACAATGGTGAATTGTGCTGCTATAAACATTCTAGTGCAGATGTCCTTTTCACAGTATGTCTTTTGTTCTTTTGGGTAGATGCCCAGTAATGGGATTGCTGGATCAAATGGTAGGTCTACTTGTATCTCTTTAAAGTATCTCCATATTACTTTCCACAGAGGTTGCACTAATTTGCAGTCCCACCAGCAGTGTATAAGTGTTCCCATCTCTCTGTATCCACTCCAGCATTTATTGTTTTGGGACTTTTTGATAAAGGTCATTCTCACTGGAAATAAGTGATATCTCATTGTGATTTTGATTTGCATGTCCATGATGATTAGAGATGTTGAGAACTTTTGGATATGTTTTTGACCGTCAGTCTACTTCTTTGGAAGAGTGTCTGTTCATGTCCTTTGCCCACTTTTTAATGGATTGTCTACGGCCATACCACCCTGAACACACCCAATCTCAGCTGATCTTGGAGGCTAAGCAGGGTGGGGCCTGGTTAGTACTTGGTTGGGGGACAGACACATCCTGATGGAAGTGAGGAAGAATGAGACCAAGTGCAAAGAGAGCTGTGGGCTCCCATCAAAAACTGGGCCCAGGGACAGATTCCAGGCTGGAAGAAAGGCCACAGGGCCGCTGGCAGAGCTGAGGAGGGCAGGAGGGAAAGCCCAAAGAGAGGTAGATGTGATGGAGAAAGATAAAAAAAAAAAAAAAAAAAAAGATTAGCATAACACAGCTGCATATGTTATCAAGGTCAGACCTTATATTAAAATAGTCCCTTCTTGGACTTGCATTTAGACATTTACTAAGAAAAGTTTTCCTTTGTTTACTTACAGCTCCCAGCAAAATGCCGGGCAGGTATAAACACTTTTTAATGAACCTAATAAATAAATCAATGACTCTTTCTTTTCAGAATTAGATAATTGCAGGCTTAGATTTGACCCTGTATGACCTCTTTTTAAAAAATAAGAAAATGATCACTACGATATATCACTAAAACTTAAAATAAATAAAATAAGAAAACGGACCTGCCTCAAATATGCATTTGTCTATATGAAATGGCCAACATTCAACCCTTTGTGATCTACAAAACTACAGGCTCATAGTTCAGCAAAAACAGATGGGTTTATGGCAGAGAGAAGTGAGGACCTGCGTTGAAAGGACGTCAATGAATTAAGAAAAATGGCAGGAGTTTGGTTTGCTTTTCCCCTCTTAGGCATACTAGCCTGGCTGCTGTATTCATCTGCTTTGCAAATGAATTCATCAAAGCCACAACTAAAGACGCACTCTGAGATCATTATTAGGAAAATTATGAGAAACCCACAGCATACGCACATGGACGAAATCATGATTATTTCAGCATTTAGCAGACTCAAGGTGTCAAACAAGGACTGACTCGAGAATAGAGCGTTTGAACAATACCTCACCTAGAAAGAGCATTTGGTAAGTTGCAAATCTCTACCCCTTTCTTCGTGTGTAGTCTCATCCCATCTGCTTTAGAATAAATGCACGTGTTAGCACACAGTGGGAAAAAGCCCTCAAGCCATGTAATGACATGCCTACGTTTCTTTATAGTTCTGCTGTCAGACAACTTTTTAAGAGCTCATTAAAATCGAGGGAAGGTGAACCAAAAGGGTTATATGCTATAAAACAACGGTCTCAATGTCAACAAAGGTCTCAGTGGCTATAAAGCTATATCTCGTTCTCTTTCCAGAAAAATATTTCATAGTTACCGTGTGTGTATGTGTACCTGTGAGTGTGTATCCATATCTAATGGTTGTACTCAATTTGTACCAGCTGTTTGTCTACAGGTGTAATAAGTGCTATTACACCTTTAATGTAATAATACAAAGTCACTTTTGTCACTTTGATGACAAATACAAAGTCATTTGACATGAAAGTCCTCTGTAATAAAAATATATTTACATACCAGCTGATTTACAATCCTCACCTTTTAAATTTGGGATATGAAGTGCCAGATTTTTAATATAATTTCAAATTAGCTTTAATATTGTTAAGTAGTCCAAAAGAAAAAAACAAAAAGATGATAGTGTAGCATGAATCTATTCCCTGAAAGAAACATTTGGTCACACATGATACCCAATGGAAGAATCTTGATGTATTCTGTTTCAAAATAATTATTGCTTTTTATTCTTTTTATCAAATTGAAAGCATTTGAGGATTTGAAAGTTTTGCTGCTGCAAGGTTGCATTCTTAACCAGTGTAGAGATTCCTTTAGCATGCTATGTATCAAGTTTAAAGAAAATGAGTTATCCGGTTTTATTTTCTGTGCTCTAATGCTGTGGGATTTCCATTTTACGCCCTGATTTAGTTGGTAAACAGCCCCTGCACAGACGCCTGTGTAAAGAAATTTGTCACAACATCCATCTTTCTGTACGAACAAGAAATAAAAGCATCAGAGAATTTTTAAAAAGTGTCATTTTCCTTTTGCTTTTTTATAAAACATGGTCCATCCTTCACTAGAAGAACCCTTTACTGAACAAGTGTACCTTTCAAAGACCAAACTTCCATAGTTCGAAGACAGGAAAGCGGCATGCATTAATTTACTGGATGGGAAGAAAGTTTTCATCACCTAATTCTATTTAGTCTACTAAAAACATTGTCCTAGTTCTGAATATAATTGTGTGTGTGTGTGTGTGTGTGTGTGTGTGTGAAAATATTTTTTCTGTATCTAGAATTATAATATGACAAGGGATTCTGGACTAGAAGGAGTTACATGCATACCTGTATTAGTCTGGATTCCCCATAGAAACAGAAAAAATATATATATCTCTCTATATAATAAAACATATGTAATATGCAATTATGCAGGCTAAGAAGCTCCACGATCTGAAATCAGCAAACCGATGGCCTAACTTCCAGTTCCACCAGTAACAGGTGACACTCCTACCATGGTTCCATACCAAATTCTGTTCTAATCTTCTTACATGTATGAACAGATCATATCCCATGGTGGAGCCCATTGTATACCCAAGACAGGTGATGAGGGAGAGAGAACGCATAGGTCAAACAAGAAATTGTGGCATTCCTGAACTCTGAGAACAAGTCAATTCTCATTTGCCATGCTAAATTGTAAGCAAAACTCAATCACATAGTTGAATATATTGATGTTCATTTTGTAGGACATCCATAAACATTTCTCCATGTCTAGTTTTCTCCCACCAGCTTTGAAGACATGGTCTTTCATGTCAATTCATTGACTAACCACAGTTTTCCACATCCATCAACTAAACACTGTGGACGATGGATGGTTCTTTTCCAACCATAGCCTTATACGATAATCTTTCTCTGCTCCGTGACATCCACTGGGTCACCCTGGGAGGATTCTTTTTTTTTTTTTTTTGAGACAGAGTCTCACTCTTTTTGCCCTGGCTAGAGTGCCGTAGCGTCAGCCTAGCTCACAGCAACCTCAAACTCCTGGGCTCAAGAGATCCTCCTGCCTCAGCCTCCTGAGTAGCTGACACTACAGGCATGTACCACCATGTCCAGCTAATTTTTTCTATATATATTTTTAGTTGTCTAGCTAATTTCTTTCTATTTTTAGTAGAGACGGGGATCTCGCTCTTGCTCAGGCTGGTCTCGAACTCCTGAGCTCAAATGATCCTCCCGCCTCGGCCTCCCAGAGTGCTGGGATTACAGGCGTGAGCCAGGGCGCCCGGCCCTGGGAGGAGTCTTTACTGATGGACTGCATAGTGCCTGGCACTTTGGTAGTGATCTTTGGAGAAACAAATATCTGCTAGATCTGGGTCCATCCCTTGAAGAAAGTTACGGGGTAGGAGTGAATCTACCCTATAGGACGTCTAGTTAGCTGACTCTCAGAGCAGACAGTATTGCAATGCCCGAAGGAACATGAATCTTTCTTGAAAACCAAACAAAGCACAACTCAAGGGTGTTGTCTCCACGCAAAAGAGTTTCAGATTGCTTGCTATTAATACCTGAGTGGTAGCTGGGAACGCATTGTCAGGAGAGACAAAGGCAGGGTTTGTAACTGTCTTGCAGGAGCTGATCTTTCAAATCCAGTGACTCTTGGCTTCTTGGCCATAGATAACTTGCAAAATCCAACACCTGTCCCCCCATCCCAGATGTTTTCTCTGGGACGGTGCTAATTCAGCAACTCAGGGCCTTACCATGGACAAGTGGTGGTCCCAGTGAGGGTAGAATCCAATGCTGTCATCCGCTTCCACATTTTTGTGGATGCCCCTCATTTGCCGTGCTCGAATTCACTCTTACTACCTCAATCAGACACCAGGGAACTTACTATTAAATACAACTTAAATTTTACAAAAGAAGAGATGAGCTTTTGCTGCTAAGGGCACCTTGCTACCTGCATCCATTCCCCGTGACAAAGAATGATGAAGGTACTGGCTGCTTAGCTCAAATGAGAGAATGCCAAAACTATAGGAAAAACAAACGACCTGCTCAGCGGGTTCTCTTGCCACTGGAAGATTCCAACAGCAGCCAGGTGGTCAGTGAAAATAACTTCACTGACCGGTTAACGTGAGCCGTCAGAAGTTTTCGCTGATGACGTACCATACGCCAACACTGCTCCAAACGCCTTACCTATATTGCTTCACCGGTTTTACACAGCATCCGTTTTGTGCGAATTGAGGAAACTGAGGCAAGCCAGTTACGTCACTGGCCCATTATAACTCATTTGTTAAACGGAAGAGCAAAAATGAATCACATACTGAAGAGGGAAACAAAGAAAATGGAAGAGAAATGTGGCTAACATATAAGTGCTCTGGGGAGGTTTCCTGAATCCATATAAATTAGATCTGTATTTGTGGATTAAAGGTCTCACCAAGAACCAAGCAAAATCAATGCAAAAGATATATATATATATATACACACACACACACACACACACACACATATATATATTTCATATCAGAGAAGAAATTTTTTAATTTAAGCATTTTAAGCATCTACAAGGGGGCATGGGGGAAAGAGGAAGTTGTCTATGAAGCAATAAAAATAATGCAAAAATTTGACCTCTCTCTTATGCAAGAATAGATGCCCAAAGGCAAAAGTGCAAGATTTGATAGAAAACTGCACGTAACTTCTAGGGCTCTGCTTATATGATGTTTCGTATCTACAGTGGATGGGACGCCTTAACCTCTTTGTTGCTGGACACTATTCTCTGCAGTTGGTACTGTCATGATTGCAATTTTACCGAGGCACTGAGAGGTGCAGTCACTTGCACAAGGACACAACCAAATGATTCCTGGAGCTGGGATTTCCACTAGCCGGTTGACTTACAATTCTGCAGTCTTAACCAAGACACACTGGTGTAGCTCGCACGGACAAGCAACCTGGTATTTGGTGACCACATAAAATACCCAGACATTTAGAAGTCATGAGACGCTGACACCCAGAAACAAAACCAACAAGAAAAAGATATTTTTAAGCCAGCTGAGTATAAGGACATCAAAATATAGAAATAATGATGTTAAATAACTGGAATGGTTAGCAGTCCCGCTGACCACAGAGAGCGTAATTGGAAAAATACATCACATAAAAAGCTGTAATAAATGCTGAAAAGAGTCTACTTGCTCTGTTCAATAAAAGTGAAGATAGCATAAATTCTATGAAAGGAGAAGTGGATGATAAGATGGTAAAAAAACAGTCTAAGGGAGGCAGAGATGTAAACACAAGGCAAGACAAGCATTTCTGATGTCCTTACTACCAAGAAAAATTAAAGATTTTAATATCATAGAAATGTGGTTGCACAATATTATGTCAATGTCTGTTCAAAGAGAATATGAACAAAAAAAACTAATTATTTAATATTACTATGTCTAAAACGCCACCTCTTATCAATGAAACAAATAAGCAGAAGATAGCTGAGATGAAAAGTATGTTTGTATTCACAGTTTATAAAAGTAAATGTAAATATTGTTTCAGAATGAGTTAAATTATATATCTATATATATATTGTGTGTGTGTATATAGGGTGTGTGTTCACATGAACCTCCATGCAGATCTATGCACATATTTATATGTGTATGTACATGCAAATACATATGAACATACAAAAATATATAAATGCAATGCTGTATAATGAAGGGCTATGTATCCTAACACCAATAAAACCATGCTTAATGCATAAGTCAATATTTTGAATGTGTACCTACATATATCACTCATGGCAATGGAAATGAATTTTTTGAACTCCCCTATAAAAACAGAAAGATAATGATTACATCAAAAACAATATTGATTAAATGCAGCCTTTAAGCATAGATAAAGTAAATGGTTCAGAAAGTTCTAAGTCAAAGAATGACCACCTTGGGTTGGATCAATGCAGACAGAGAGAAAGCAGAAGCAATCACATTAGCATGATGCAAAATAAAATTTATCACAAGCATGTTAAATAAAAATGTGTATAATTTTGAACAAGTGTACCACTGCGAGTAAAGATATTCTAACCATACACCTTTGCAAACTGCAAAACCTGTTCATGAACCCAAAAATGATGAGAAATCCCATCTTTCTCAAGTTTTGGGGTATGTTTACATCAAATTAACATAAAATAAATTTTCAACAGCCATTCAAGCCTCCTCTTCCATGACATGCTATGCCAAATTTTCCATTCTCTTTAACTTTTCCCAGCAGATTCCTAAGAATGATTTCCATATCACAAATTCTAGCACTTAGTCAATTAAAATGCTTGCCAAAAACTCTTATTAAATGTGCGATTTCTTTTCCATTTCCTTCTGGTGTCTTAATTTTAACATTATTGAATTGAGTTTGAGATGTACTAGCTTCGTTTTCATTCAGTTCCAGTGTTTTCTGATTTTAATGGGCACAGTCTCTGTGGCCCACTGGCTATACTGAGGAGTGAGGTGATTCGTTTTCAAATCTTCCGTGCAACTTATCTTCAGAGGTGATTATAACTTCCATCTATGACACATGTGTGTAGCCTTTCATATGTTCTTTAAGTGGCTTTGTGACGTTTTCCCCTTTTTGTATTAAAGTTTAAAGTAATAATTTCTACTGTGGATTATGGAGTTTTATCACCAGTTCTCATATTTTCTTGTAATTCTCAGACTCGGAAGGCATGGGACCCTCCAAGATCTTTGGTTGACCAAGTACCGGGAGGTAACTGCCATTCTCAGTGAGAACACAGGGAACACAAATTTTTTTTTTCTTTTGAGACAGTCTTGGTCTATTGTCTGGACTACAGTGCTGAAGCATCAGCCTAGCTCATTGCAACCTCAAACTCCTGGGCTCAAGTGATCCTCCTGCCTCAGCCTCCCGAGTAGCTGGGACTACAGGTGTGCACCGCCACCACACCCGGCTAAGTTTTCTATTTTTAGTAGAGACGGGGGTCTCACTCTTGCTCAGGCTGGTCTCAAACTCCTGACCTCAAACGGTCCTCCCATCTCAGCCTCGTAGAGTGGTGGGATGACAGGCGTGAGCCACCGCACCCGCCTGGGAACACACAGATATACAAACAAACAAAAAAGCTCTCAGGTAAAAATGGTTGAATTTATGTCAGTGTATAGTTTGATTATAAAATAGAACAATTTATTATGCATTCTAGCTTGATTAGCAAATTCAGTGTGTATTTTAAAATGCATTCTAAAGTAAAAAAAAGAAAAAGTGTATTTAACTTGCGAAAAATTGATATGCCATCAGCCAGTAGGCATTAAAAAAAATAAACCACGACCAGTTTTTATTTGACTCTCCCGGGCTGAGGGACACATAAGCAAAATTTTCTGCAGATTAGATGAGGTAGCTGGGCTGATTTTCTGAATGAAGTCAAAACATGATATTCTAGTACCTGTGCGATTTGAGGTCTTTTCTTCTTTTTACAGGAAGGGAAGCCCTGTCTGCCTTTTCTTTTTCTTTATTCATTCAATATAACATAGGATTATTGAGGCCACAAGACCACCATTCATAACAGCACAAGCAGGTTCCCAAATTGTTTTCTATTTAATTTAATTTTGAGTGCGGAGGAGATGTTGAGTGCTCACAGAATAATTCAGCACTGCATTTAAAATAAGCTTTCGACAAAGGCTACACATTTAAGAAGTCCTCCAAACGCTATTTCCCTAGAGGCCTTCAAATTGTCGGGATCCATGGGTATCTTTTCTCTCTATAAAATTCCCCTGGAGGCTCTAGAGGAGGATTAACCCACAACCGGTGTGTATGTTCTGATCTTTTCCATTCGCTTATACAACCGCTGGCTTTGACAAACAAAGGTAAAGCCAATGGATGCCTCCCTTTTTTTCTGATTTTAAGCAAAATCGCCATCTCTATCCATTTCTGAAGGGAAGACATGTGGATCTAAGGAGACTGTTACGTGAGTTTAATGCAGACTGAAATATAAACATGGTGTTTTTGAATGCACTTCCTCCCTCCCTGTTTTATCATTCATGCGTGCTATGTGGTAAACTAAATAGCATTGCATATTATGTACAGTAACATATTTATCTAGCCAATTCACACATAAATTTAAGTGTTCACATCTATCTCACCGTGCACTCACCAGGAGGGCTTGCCAACACCCAATAATCATGTTATATCCAGAAGGAATTAGGCACTTTCAAAAGAGCCTTAACTTTTTTTATTTAAACGTGTAAGTGGCTGGTACAATTGTAGAAGCTCAGAACCTCAGAATAGGGTTTTCGTTTATGATAAGATTCTTGCAGGGCATTAGCGTGTTTCTAGTGGCTACTGACGGTTCCCAGAGTGATTCAATCGCTTTGGCAATGTGTCCCCAGGAGTCAAATAATTTAAGATTTATGGTACAAAATCAGAAATAAAAATTCTCTCTCAATTTCATGGGATGCCAATAGAAAGCTTTGTGCCTTAGGAGAAAGACAAACAGAAACAATTTGATGTTAGGATATGTTGAGTTCTAGATTTTCTAAAGACATAATGGCTCTTTCCACTTCTAAATTGATGAGAAAACCCCTGATGAACTATTGAGAAGGAAAATCCTTAAATCAAAATTGTTATTTCAATTCAGAGGAGACATCTCCAAAATGATATGAAGTAAGAAGACCTTTTCTCATTAGAAAATAGGAAATTGATCATCATCATTATTGTTATTTTGCTCGTAACCGCCATAGATAACAAAGGTATCTTCATTGCACACATTCTTGGGTTAATTTTCCTTTTCCAGATGCAAAGTTTGCTTAGAATGTCACAACCCCTGAAGGGATTCTCAAATATGACGACAAAAATGAAGTGTTAAGAACCAAAGAAGCCATTACAAAGCTATTACCAATCAAGATATATATGTTAAAAGAAACAAAAGTATAACAGACACATTATTTTCTGAAATCAAATTCCATTTCTGATTATTAACAATGTATCTGTTGACTACGTGTGTGTGTGTGTGTGTGTGTCTGTGTGTGTGTCTGTGTATGTGTGTGTGTGTATATACACACTGTTAACTATTAGGGTTCAAGTCATTCTCGGGTCTTGTCTGGTTTTCAATCTTCACCTAATCTTTCCAAAATTACCCATTTGTGTGTTTCCAATGCTTTCAGCCCTATGTCCTCTTAAGGCACATTGCCTGGGTTTTTTCCTTGATCACAAATCAAAAAATGTTATTAACTTTTATGTGTCTCAGTGGAGCACACAATGCTGTTCTGACCAAGATGGAAGTTTTATTTCTTGTATAAAAATGTCCGAGCAGATGGGTGTTTGGGGAAAGTGGAAGTTCTGTACTGCAGATTCATTCGGAATTGTGCAGAATAAAACCATTTTCCTTACTGTGTCACCATCTCTGGGGGAGGCGTCTTTGTCCAGTTGCTTAAAGACGGTTTTTCCATTGTCACATGCATATTCTACCCCACGCAAGGAGGAAAATTAACTAGAGGCAAATAGCTCTTTAAAAGACGAATGACTTTGAAATTCACACCAATGATTTTTACCTACATGCTGTGGGCTAGCATATGTTTGTATACAACAAAGCGCTCACTCTTGGATTGCGCAGGGTAAAAAGAAACATAGAGTGCCTGTGTCCTGCAAGATTGAGCATTTGGATGGTCTAGAATCCTGTGACTAGGAAAATATAGATGAGAAGCTTAGATTAAATAATTTGAGAAGTGGTATCCATTTTCCTCTTGGTTGTCACTCTCTGGTTCCCCCAGTAAAGATGGGTTAAGGTGGGATTAAGGCCAGGGCGCATATGAGGATTTCCATCATACTCCAGGAACTGTCTAAGAGAAAGTCTGTCCCTAGGAACATTCGAAAGACTAATGTAAATCACACGGAAATGAAAATCTTGCCAAATTACCTCATAGGGAAATAGAGAAACATCTTTGGGTCAGGAATTGTAAAAGGTTCTTTGATTTCAATCCCTGGAAGGAAGGGAAAAAAAAAGTTTTTTACTATTATATTTCCATTTGCAGTGAGCTGTCATTTCATATTATTAATAGTCTCCTTGTAATCTCTGTGCATATGGCCACAGTTGGTCCTTTGAGGTCATCCTACTTTATTGCTCTAGCCACTTTCTGCTCTCAGGAAAATTGTTAAGGTGTTGGCAACAACTAACATCTCTTTGCAATAATAGTGAAAAAAAAACACATTGGAGACATTTTATATATAAATTGGATATATATATATACTCTTGATTTTTTTTTTCATTCAACCAACATATAAAGTGTAGCCACTATGTACCAAGTACTGAGTCAGGGGCTAGACAGTTGGACAGGCAGGCACACAAGGGTTCTGCCCTCACTGAGTTTAAATATTGACGAAAGGAAGTACAAGAAAACAAACATAGAAACAACATCATCTGGCATCACTAAACAGCATGAAGTTAATAATCAGGGTGAAGGGAGGGAGAAATTGGGAGGAAAATGTATTATATCAGGGTTGACTGTTGTATGGTTGCTCTATATCACGAGAGGTCACCCTCACCTCACTAGCAATAGATACAATGTACACTTGAGGCCCAGGCAAATTCCAGGTTAATTTGTATCTCTTTCATACCATGAGCATTTGAGGCAAGAGCACACATTTTACATAGCACTAAAAAGGAAACACAGTATATCATATAAACTATTCAGTATGTTTTTGTGGGTACCTCAAAGAAATTAATATCTATTTCGTCCTCGTATGGGCACCCACAAATCTAGAGAAACCACCAGATATAGCCCAGCTGGTTAAAAAAAATGGAATCATGACTTGCAGAGGAAAATCATATTCAGGGGAACGGTTTTAAGGGAAAGACCCAAATAAGCCCATTTTTGTAAAGCATTTGAGATAATGTGCTCATATGTCTCTATGGCTGGTAGGAATAGCCATTTGGGGCAGGAGAAAATGAAACACCACATATTGGCCGGTGCTAAGGAAATGGACGTTTAAGAATCAATCTATACCTATAGAGCCAGGTCTGAACCCAAAAATGACAGCTATAATCCACGTTTCCATTTTAGCTCCACCGGAGCATGGCCCATACATCACTGGGGTCTGGGCTATTTAGAAAAATACTATGTGAGTGATGAGCTTGAGCTCATTCGGGAATGAGGTTGTGGGTTTAGACCGTAGTGTGCAAAGAATGATATAGAAGAATGATTTTGATTGCCATGCTGGGAAGCGAACTTATGACTTGCTAACTGAGATACTGTTTTTTGCTGGGCAAGAAGAGTTTAGATGAACAGTGAACAAAGGCTTGGTACAAAGTTTACTAAGCAACACTAGTTATATAATTATATAATTTCAGGGGAGGGGGCGAGAGAGAGAGAGAGAGAGAGAGAGAGAGAGAATTAGGTAGACAATCTCCCTGGATTTAATTTCTTTTCTTTTTCTTTTTTTTTTTCTTTTTCACTTTTATGATTTTTACTTTAAAAGTCATTTTGAAGACATCCCCTTAGGTAAAATAGGATGTTCTTTATTTTATTACAAGCAAAAAGATCAACTTTAATTCACTTCTCTAGAGGTTTTCCAGCTTCTATAAAAATGATAATATAGGCAATAAAATTTTACTGACTTCTGCTGGAAAATCTTCCATTAGGAATTTCATTTGAAACTGTCTTAAACTTTTTAAAGGTGCTGTTGTTTAGTTGAGTGAGATAACTTCCTACTTTTTTAGGAAGTCTTTAATTTGCACCTGTGGCTTCAGATAGTATGAAAAATATTTCAGGGTGGCCTCTGAGTTGGTGTTTTGGGGTTTTTATCATGAAAATTACAACATGGAGGAAAATCTGATGATTCTATTTTGATTGTCTTTAACACCACATCAGAATATATTGATCATCTGATTGTAAATTTTGAAATAGTCACTAAAAAAATAGAATATTCAGTGTTTAAATAGACAAGGACAATATCAGGTAAAAACTTTCATTTTCCCAATTTTTTTTTAAAGTTTGTGAGAAGTACCTTATGGTTTTATTGCAATGGGATAACCAAAGCCTATCGGTAGAATTTTCCAGGGTTTGACCTGAGCGTATTAATTTATAGCAAATGTGCTAGAGCATAAACTAGCCCATGAGCTATGAATAAAGGATAATTTTGGAAAAACTTGTGTCAGCATGGCGTGCTTTTGACATATATCAGCTGATCTCAATGTCTAAGATCCATGCCTTTAGGATTAAGACTTTCACCTGATAGAATGTAAAAACAAAACAAAACAAAACAGAAGTTTCCAATACTAGAAATCAGTAGAATACCTCTGCAAACACTCCCTTTTTTGACAGCGTGTAATAGTCTTTTTTTTCCGCTATGCATTATAACAGATATAGCAAGCAAAAAATCCTCATTTTTTGCTTTAGCTTGCTTTTCTTAAACTTACAAAATTTTGTGACTTTACTTGTCGAATTTTAAAGCTTCTACTAAAGTTATGGAATAACAAATTTATTGTTTCAAATTTGAACACAGGAACCATGCAGATATTCTGCCTTTATTACACTGAAAAATACATTTGCCGGTGAACTAATGATCTGTCAAAGCTAGAAGAACTGATGTTTGCAGAGGCTAATGTCTCCTCAGGAGGTAGTGTGAGTCTACAGAAAACGCTTGGCATTTGGAGATTCCCAAAATCCATTTTGCCGTCCAGTTTACATTGCTAGATTAGTGGTCCAAGATAAGGCTTCAGAGACTGTTGCTATAGTCCTCACCCCTGGTGTTTGTTTAATTAGTTTTAATGTGTTTAAGATTGTCTTGGGTGGATGCTAGGATGGAATGAGCTAATTTAGGTGAAGAAGATGTAAAAGTGCTTTTAAAACCTCTGACATCCATATCCACCCAACAGGCTAAGAAAAATGACTCAAGTTGGAAACCTAAGCCCAATGTTATAAGTGTAGTTTTGGGATCCATAAGATTGTGGAATATCTTCTTAAGTTAAAAGAATCAAGATTGCCCATACAAAAGAATCCCAAGCACATTTTCTATGTTAAGAATAAAGAGAAAAAGACCTAAATGTAATAACTAAAACTATGAAACTCTTAATAGAAAACAGAGACTAAAAACTCCACAATGTTGCATTTGGTAAGCATTCCTTGCATATGAAACCAAAGGCATAGGTAACAGTAGGAAAAAAAAAAAGACAGATTGGACTTTATGAATTTTTATTTAAAAAATGTGCATCGAAAGGCAATATTAACAAAGTAAATAGGCAACTAACACAATGGGAAAAGTATTTGCAAATCATACACGTGATGAAATTAATGTTCAGAGAGAGAGAGAGAGGAGAGAGAGAATTCCTTCAACTCAAAAACAAAATAGCAACAACAAAAACCTATTCAAAAATTAGCAAAGGACTTGAATAGATATTCTTTAAAAAAAGATATGCAAATGATCAATAAGCACTTATAAAGATGGTCAAAATCTGATTATCAGTAGGAGACAATGATGTATATTAGCAATATGGTTCAACATTTCACATTTTGGTTGCATTTGTGTGCATTTGGTTGCAGTACACTGCAGTACAGGCTTATATCAAAAAGTCCCAAACAGATGCTGGTGTGGATGCAGAGAGATGGGAACACTCACATACCGCTGGTGGGACTGCAAACTAGTACAACCTCTGTGGAAAGTAATATGCAGATACCTCAAAGAGCTACTAGTAGAACTACCATTAGATCCAGCAATCCCACGACTGGGTATTTACCCAAAGGGAAAAAAAAAAGACATTCTGTTAAAAAAGACACAAATCTACAACTCTGACTCAAACTGTACAAAAGCAAATTATGTAACCAAAATGTGTGCACTCCCGTAACATTCTGAAATAAAAAGAAGAAAAAAAAATGAATTATTTGAACTCTCTCTTTTACGCTTCGCATTAATAACTTGTTCCCCACGGCTGCATAAGCATTTCCTCCTTCCTCCTTCTCTGTCCGTGTTTCCCTCTCTTCTTTCCTTCATGTATTCGGTGCCTTTAACTCCATTTCTCTTACGAGACTTGCTGCTGAAATGGAATTAGAGAAATGAGCAGCAAAGGATCTTTGCCCTTGAGGAGTTCACAGCTTGCTGCAAGAGGCTGATAGAAAAAGTGGAATTACAATGGGACTCCACAATTGCTATTCTCTGACAGCAGTGAGAACACAGGAAAGTGAAGAGCTTGATCTGCTCCGGTGTGGACTCCTTGGATACTGAACAAAATACCCACATTTTTAAGCAAAAGCTACGACCACAATAGAGCTCGTCATGTTTAACATGATGTGTTAAACACAGTGTGAATATCAAATGCATTTCAGAATTAGAGTTGGCGCGGAAAAAAAATAGTCCTTGCATGGCCCTCTCGGGTTTGCTTCACTCATTAGAAATGTGTCTGGCATCGGGTGATCAGCTCAAGTGAGATCCCGAATAGAATTTCTAAACCTTAGCTCAAAGGAAGATGCGTTAAGAAACACAAAAGGACCCAGCGATTTGATTTGTAAGACATCTGCTGAATGCCACTGGGTTCAAGCCTGCTCGGATGTGGGTTGGGTCAAGAATGAGATGTCCAATCTCAGGGATTGTGGCTCCAAAAAAATGCCCTGCACCTGTATCTCCGTAGTCCATTGGGAAATATACCCTAAACATCCACAGGTAGGTACACAAAGCAGCCACTGAGGCAAGAAAAAAAGCCACAGAGAGCCACTTACTCTTCTTACCAAGAGGTAAGCCAAGTAGAAAGACCACATAGCAAGGGGTATCTCATTGCTTGTAGAGAAATATGACTCAGGTCAAATTATGATCACACTGGGAGTCGTCATATACAAAAGAGGAGATGTTCGTTGTGAAATCCGTAGCTGTTTTCTACAGTGAAATTAAAAATAAAATGCGTGGATAATGCCAAACTTCATCCTGGAATCAGAATGAACGTATTTTAGTGGGCACATAGTCCTAAAATGAAAGAGCTCTTTTCAGGCTCACAAATGAGTCCCTTAGTACACTTGTACATGGCTTATTTTGCGGGAAAGTTTACTAATGTCCTCATCTTTGTTCCCAGAATTCTCCCCCTCTCTGCCCTCAAGTCTTACTTGACCATACTTTCCAGGAAGGACACTCTCCATCCTGAGGTTGAATTAAGGGTGGTTTTTTTTTTTCTTTGTTTGTTTGTTTTTTGTGGGTTTTTTTTTTTTTTTTTTTTGGTAGCAAATCTCACTCAGAAAGTCTAAGGAGGGATTTTTCTTCCCTGCCTGAAACTTTCCTACAATCGTAAGTTCTAAAGAGTATAACATAAGATTCCGAGTATAGAGCCAGAAGAATTGGACAGCAGCACTTCAAAAAGATATAAGCACGCCCATGTTCACTGTAGCATTATTTACAACAGCCAAAAGGTAGAAGCCACCCGCATGTCCACAGATGGATGAATGGATAGAGAAATTACGGTACGTGAATACAGCCGAATGCTACGCAGCCTTAAAAAGGAAAGAAATTCTAGCACACACTGCAACATGGAGGGAACTGCAAGCGTGCCCATCCCCCAGACAGTGCACACCCATCAGGTGTGAATTTACACATCTCCTCCTCCCCCCTCCCACCTGACCGACACCCGATGAATGTTACTTCCAATATGTGCACATAAGTGTTGATCAGTTAGTACCAATTTGATTATAAGTACATGTGGTGCTTGTTTTTCCATTCTTGTGATACTTCTCTTAGTAGAATGGGCTCCAGCTTCACCCAGGGTAATACAACAGGTGCCAGATCACCACTGTTTTTTGTGGCTGAATAGAACTCCGTGGTGTACATGTACCACATTTTATTAATCCACTCAT
This sequence comes from Eulemur rufifrons, assembly GCF_041146395.1. Lineage (NCBI taxonomy): Eukaryota > Metazoa > Chordata > Mammalia > Primates > Lemuridae > Eulemur > Eulemur rufifrons. The sequence continues at coordinate 141,794,362 of NC_091012.1, forward strand.
GGATTGATGGGCACTAGGGTTGTTTCCACATCTTTGTAACTGTGAATTGTGCTGCTGTAAACATTCCAGTGCACATGTCTTTTTTTATGGAGACCGCTAACATGCCTTAGTATTATTTTACTTCTATTTAAATATATAGTTGTCACATTCTGTGGCCTGTTAAATTCGATAACATGCATTGAGGCATATATTTGAGTTCTGTTGGAGTGGTCTTTTTCTTAATATTTTTCTCATCACTGTGTTTTTGTAAGATGCGTGTTTCTAATAGCAAACCTGTGGCTATGCACACTGCTATATGGACAGCATTACAGTTTTACAGAAAGGTGGCACCTATAGCATCGACTTTGGGTGCGTGGAGCCCTGGGAATGTGAAACAACTAAGAACAGCTGAAGGTCTGACGGCAAAACACAGTTCTGTCTCTACGAGGCAATTAATGCAGGTCAAATTTTGCCTAAAGCAAATGAGTTCTGATTAGAAGCAGCAGCGTAATCAGTTCAAAATGATGCTTGAATGACACGGGGTATCTCTCAATGACACTGTGGCTGTGCATAGCAGCCCCTTGAGGTCTTCTTGCAGAAGTTCTGACTCGCGGCCAGAGACTGCAGTGAAACCCACTTCTAGGAATCACCATCCAAGAACCACACTTTGCATGGCAAGTACCTACGGCAGCTCTAAAAAGATTTTTCGTCAGAGGCAGGTAATTACTCCTGACTCAAGGTGGACAGTAGAACATGCCGGCACCATATCTAGGCTAGATACAAATGCTCTCATTTTTTAATCAGATTTAATTGAGATATTTGCATGTCATAAAATGCATCCTTTAAAGTGTAGCATTCAGTGGTTTTTTGTTTCTGTTTTTGTTTTTGTTTAGTATTTTCAAGGCTTGTGCAACCAACACCACTATGTATTCCAGAACATTTTATCACCCCCCCCCAAAACACACTGTGCTCATAGCAGGCCTTTCTCAGCCTACCCTCCCCCAGCCTGGGGACCACTGACCTGCTCTCTCTGCAGACATGCCTGCTCTGGGCATTTCTCCTAAGTGCAATCATGCAGGGTGTGGTGGCATTGGCTTCTTTCACTTAGCGTAGTGCTTTGCTTTCTCTAACATGTCTCAAGTGCTTAATGTATAATTCCAGCGTAGATGCCAGAAAAATATCACTGCCCAAATAGAGTATATACAGTATTTATAATATAATATAAAATCTCTCTATATAATCATATAGTATATATGTTATATTATTATAACATATTACATATTGTGATATATATTAAATATAACATATATCATAAAATTTGCATTACATAGGTTATAACATATAAGTTGTCTATATATGATACAGACAATCTATATCTATAATATATAAAGCATTGTACACTTTATACATATATTTATATATTATGCAATAGTTATGTAAAAATATACATTTATATATCATATATTTATATGTTTATATATGAATGTATATTTATATATAAATATATAATATATTTCTAAATATATAAAAATATATGTTTTTATTTAAATAAATAATATATATTTTATATAATATATAAATATAATACATAATATATAAAATTATACAGACTATGTATACTTATAGATAAATCTCATATTATGTAATATTGATCACATTATATGATTATATATTATTTGTTATATAAGTATATATGTGTATATATGAGTGTATATGTTTATACGCATATATACATAAATACATAAAAATATATGTAAATTATAAAAATATGTATAATTATATATAAATCTCATACTATATGATATTTATTACATTATATAATTATATATAATCTGTTATGTAATTATAGATGTGTCTGTATATATATGAGTGTATATGTTTATACACACAAAGCTATGTATAATTTAAAGTCAGGTTCAGAGTCTTATGCAGAGAATGTGTGCATAATGCCAGTAGATATTCCTTACTTTGAGCAGATACCACTGAACACACACTCACGTGATCTCCCATTTGACAGTTGTTCCTGTATATTGCAGCGGGTTACACGTGTGTCAACACAGCTTGGAAGAGTGTTATGTTTAGAACGTGTGCAGGCACGAACCCAGGGATACTCAATCATAAATACATTTCAAAATCTGCATTCTAATTCCAGATGTCTCGTTTTCACCCTTCCTGGCATTTCCCAACCTTCCTTTCTATTTTTCTCTTAAGTGAAAAATGCCACAGTAGGAACATTCGTGCTTGTTTTTCCCAGAATTGCTTAATAATCCGGTGACGACTATGGGGCTCATGACTGAGCTTGGTCGATAGAATCTCTTTTCTCCTCCCCATGGTGCTAGAAAGAGAACAAAATCATTTTCGCAATTGTGACGGATTATTAAGTATCAGTCGTGTAATGGATATTCTCAGAGTTATATCATCACCTTTTTAATAATATGGAATTTTCTTCCATTATCTCCCAACTACTATTTTGTACAAAAATCACTTGAAGAGAGGAGAAGTGTCTTGACTTCGTTAACATCGAGTGCCGGGAATCGGGCTAAATGATTCTGTCCATAACCGAGCTTGACAGCCCAGTGCAAAATGCAAAACCAACAATTTTGCTTGAAAGATCGATACTTCATTGAGGTTTATTACGGTGAGGAAATATTCTTTCTTTGATGCTTTTCAATCTTCTTTCCATCAATAACACCATTCTCGGTTTCTGGTAATAGCTTGCAATGGATCATTAGATAAATGCCTTTTTAATATAGAGAATCCAGGTGTTACTGGTAAAAATGGGATGATTGAGTGTCTTTAATCTCTCAGCTTCATTAAGCAGGGATGGGCTATAATGCTCTTTTCTGACTTGTTCTGCCTGGGCTGCCAGCCCTTCCCCGTGGCTGTGAATGATGACGGCGCAGTCATTACATTAGCAGAATACAGAAACATTTCCCTCTCTGTGGTACATATTTCTCTATTCAGAAAGATTGGCAGTTGAGAAAGCCACTTCCATGCTACCAGCGATAACTGCCTCCATTTCCTTCCCTCGCAGACACTGCCAAAATTGGTATAAAAACTCAGAATTGATAATCGTGGGTTTCTGTTGATAGAGATCATACTTTCCCCTCTTTACCAACTTACTCCAGAGGTACAAATGTCAGGGCATCGATTATAATCCTGAAAACCTTAAATGACAACAATAACACCTAACCGATTTCCTTTTCAAAGCCACTTGATAAATATAATTCTCACGCTTCGAGGGAGATTCCAATATGGGTTTGATGTAAACTGAAAAATGACTCAGGTCTAGAATCACAATTGACTGACAAGTACTAAAACACTCATTTTTTAGGATAACAAAAAAAAAAAAAAAAAAAAAACACCTCTTTTTTAGGTTTTAGAGTCACAGGAAAGGAAACCACAGGAGCATTATGAATTTGGAATTTTTCTTTGTAGCTAAGCAAGGAAGGAAGAAATAAGCAAGTGAACAGAAGTTCCAGGGAATGGATCTAGTAAAAGTTTTCCTGCCTTAAAGTGGAATGAGCAACCCCAATATCCTTCAGTAGGTGAATGCATAAGCAAACTCTCATGCATCCAGACAATGGAATGTTTTTCAGTGCTAAAAGGAAATGAGTTATCGAAGACATGGAAGAACTTTAAATTCATATTGCTCAGTGAATGAAGCCAGTCTGAAAAGGCTACATATAGCATGATTCCAACCATAGGACAGTCTGCAAAATGCAAAACCATGGAGACCCTGAAAAGTTCAGTGGTTGCCAGGGATTAGCGGAAGGAAGGAATGAAAAAGTGGAACACCAAGGGTTTTTAGGGCAGTGAAATCATTCTGTATGAGACTGTTATGGTGGATACATGTCATTATGTTAAGTAGAGAGTTAGGACCTCTGGCTCTTTTCGGGACAAGGGTTCCCTGTTTTGGTGCTGTCTGGAGCAATTGCTCCACTTGGGAAGAAGGATAAGGGTGGGCACTCCATTTTTGGTGTTGCCCCACCTTTAATCCTATCCCAAGGAACTGCTACACCTGGGTGAGGAGGGCATAATGCTTTATCAATCTGGGAATCCCCCAGCCCAGGCATAATAGGATTTAGAAAGTGACCTATAGTAACCCAAGGGTAATTAATATGCCATTAGGTTGAATCTACATTGCGGTTCACACACACACACACACACACACACACACACACACAGCCCCCAGATAGACTTTCTTAGAGGGAGCTCATATGTGCAGATGGAATTTTGAGGACACCTGTTGATCATTTGATAACATCCTACACCTCCCAGAGCCCTCCCCCAGACTGGGCTAATGAAAGGAAACAATCCGAGAAGTCAAGAGTAGTGAGTGTGTCAGTGAGTGAGTGGGTGGGTCTGTCTCTTTCCATTCATGGAGACAGACCCATTTTATTCTACATTAAAGAGCTGCTCTTGTGAAACTGCACTCTGCCTGAGGTTATGCCGTGGCATTGGCCCTGCTGGAGATTTTTCTAAGAAAGGGGTCAGAGGACCGGGATAACAGTCTGGACTTGACACTTGGCTGTGTCTCGTCATTCTTCGGTCAAGAGTGCAGCAAGACTCCCACCCTGACATCTCTGGTGCCCAAACCCTGGATTCTGACAATTATACATTTGTCCAAACCCATGGAATGTGCAAGACCAAGCATGAGCCCTAATGTAAACTGTGAACTCTGGGTGTGTCCATGTCGGTTCATCACTTGTGACAAATGCCCCACCCTGGTAAAGGATATTGATTATGGGGGTGCACTTCATATGTGGGGCCTGGGGGCATATGGGAACACTCTACACCTTCTCAATTTGCTGTAATGCTAAAACTGCTCTTAAGTTTTAAAATAATAACAATATCCATAATCTGAAAACCAAAAAGTCTACCAATTTTTAATGGAATTTGTTGCCCTGAGAATTATGAGATGGCTAGGACTGTGGAATAGGTTGTTGCCTTAGGAGACAGTTTAGATAAAATTGTTTTGTCCATTTTCCACTTGAAAAGGGTGTGGAAATACGTAACTTTTTTTTGCCTAAGGGGATCTGGGTCACAATTTAAAGAATTTCTAGGAAGTAAGTGAAAAAGAAATCTTATTAATAATGAGGAGAAAAATGCATGGGCTTTGGAATGAAGAAAATAAAATAATCTATGATAGTAAGTTCATGAGTTATGGATAAATGTAGAAAGATCTTGTTTATATAACAGTGGATGCTTTCAAAATGAACACATATCTACACCCACAAGAAGGCACACCTAAGAATGGGTGTAGACCTGTGTTTGGAGCTGGGATTGGCAGAAATTGATTCTAGGAGTTTTTGTGAGATGTGAGTTTTGAACATTTTTTGGAATCACAATGGAGTTACAGAATTACCAATTCTTAACTCTTTTCTTTTACTTATCAAGAATAGCCCAAAGTTTAGACACCTGTGCCCTGGGTGGTCCTAGGGAGACAAAACTGAAAGATAGTCTTTCTCATTAGAATGAATAACCTCTATTTGAGGTATTATTTACAATTTTCTATTTTGTTTGGTAACGAGAGAAGATAGAGATTAAAATTTACAATAGGCATATCATCTTGAACATTTTAACAAAAACCACTTATTTAAAACATTATTAAAGGACAAATAATCTCTTGGGACCTGTCTCTCTCTCTCCTCCAAAAAACCAAGAGTAGGTCTCCCCTCAAAGCTCCTGATACATCACCATGGATACTGTACCACAAGTGGTTAGGGTTTTGACGTGTCAAGAAAGCATCATTGATATAGAGAGTATGAGAATAACCCTAATTTCCTATTTTTCCTGACATCAAAATATCAGTCTATGCTGCCAAATTATTAGTGGAGCCCCTGGCCGGGCACGGTGGCTCACGCCTGTAATCCTAGCACTCTGGGAGGCCGAGGCGGGTGGATTGCTCAAGGTCAGGAGTTCGAGACCAGCCTGAGCGAGACCCCGTCTCTACTAAAAATAGAAAGACATTATATGGACACCTAAAACTCTATATAGAAAAAATTAGCCGGGCATAGTGGCGCATGCCTGTAGTCCCAGCTACTCGGGAGGCTGAGGCAGTAGGATCGCTTAAGCCCAGGAGTTTGAGGTTGCTGTGAGCTAAGCTGACGCCACGGCACTCACTCTAGCCTGGGCAACAAAGTGAGACTCTGTCTCAACAAAAAAAAAAAAAAAAAATTAGTGGAGCCCCTAAGGGTTACTGGTGCTTGGGGATCATTTTTTAAAAACACATTCATGATGACAATGTTCTGTTTTTTCAATAGTTAACATTAAATGCTGGAAACCATTCTACTGTGGCTTCCTAGTATAATCTATTATGCAAACACAATCACACTGCAGTATGATGAATTATAGAAATTAATTAATGTACTATCACATGTTGAAGGCTTGAAGCTGAAAATGATCTCTGCCAATGTTCCCGAAACAAGCCAGAGACTTAAAATGGAATGATGGAGTATTCCAAATACATAAAGCTTTACACTCTGAGGAATCTCAGTAGCTGGACCACCTCCCAGATGTTAGGGAATCTCTTCTTAATCCATACTATGCCAGGCTGAGTAGACTGTTTCAATTTCTATCTCATAGAAAATAATACAGTCACACTCTGATTGCCAGAAATCTTACCCAGAAAATACTCTCTGATGTTAAAAAGCATACAGAGTATTCTATGTCTTTCCCTGAACTTTTTTTTGTCATTATGATGAATTAATATTTCCAAGAATTGGTATATCAAAATGAGGAGAGTAGAAAAAGAAAGTGAAAATGGAAACTATGTAACTACTGGGTGAGGACAGATCCTACCTATTTATTTTCAGTAGAGTTCCATTGTCAATATAAAAATGTATTATTTTAGAAAATGATTGCTAATATATAGATGTTGAAAACATCCCTTTAACATGATCTAATCAAAAGAACTGATAATAATACTCCAGATAGCTAAACAATTGTCATTTGCTTTCTTTCCTATAAGGATGGTCTAATTCTTCAACTTATGTCAATGTGTGCAGGAGATAATTTGAAAGATGAAATATGTGAGAGAATCTTAAAGCATTAAAATGAATAACTTATTCTAAAATGTGTGGTTTTTTTTTTTAGTGTTGTGAGAAACTGTGCCTTCCATCTTCCTGGCTTCAGAAGATCGATATTTTTACAATGCTGCTAGCTGGAAGAACATGTGCCCCCTAACTTGCAATGCTTTTTTTCAAAAAACATAAAAGTTCTCACTGATACAGTATCTACAAATAAACCAAGATGTTTTCAAATAAATCCCTTGTATGTGTTCAATGTAACATATTAACATGTCATTTGATTATTAGTGGCTCCCCATTTGTGATCCACACGTTAGAGATCAGAGTTGCATAAAATATAACCAGAATTTTTTTTTTTTTTTTTAGCTTTCAACAATAAAAAAAAAAGAAACTGAAACAAAAATGGCATGCTTCCTTTTAGGCAGAAAACAAAATAAGTCTAACTGCCCATTTCCAAACTAAACCAAACTGTATAAAAGATCTGTTTGCTGCCACAGATGAGATTGTAGAGGAAGGTTGTGCTGGTTTAACCCGAAACCTTCCCCATCCATTTTGTGGGGAGCTGCTTTTTAAATACATTTCAGAAGCCGTACCATTGCAAACCAAGCCAGGCAGCCCACACTGCATGGATGATTCTTGGTATAAACTCTAAATCAGGCACTGAATTGGAGACAGATGCTCAGAAAGGAGTTTAGTGGTAATAATTAATGACTGCACGGTGATAAAATGTCACTGTTTAAATGATAACATCCATCATACATTTTACTCCTTATTTTGCTGTCAGAAAATCATTTGGAGCAACGCAACATTTCGCATCTCTGGATTTTTCTATACCTAAAATAGACACAGGATGGGGTATGTTGGATCAACTTCTAGGCAAACGGCTCATTTCCAAACCCTTTAGTTTGAATCTTTCAAGGGAATGAAGTCATTTATTAATATTAACATCAGTCATGGAAATAAATGGGTTATTCATTGCATTGTTTGAACCAAGAGTAAATGTTAAAAGATCAATTTTCTCTTGCCCAAGCTTCTACACAAGGCTAGAAAAAAATTATAAAAATTTATTAAAAAAATTGTAATGGCTGGCTCTCTCCATCTGGAGGAGTTCAAGTGTGCTATGAATAACTTAACTTGACCTCATAGTTTCCAGATTTGATTTTGGCCCTAAGGCAACATTTCCACAGAGGGGACACTTAACCATTTCTGCATATCCGCTGACCTTAAGTCCACCCTATTAAGGTTTATAAACATTCTTCCACCCACAGCTTCTACCCATCAGACCTGGAAAAACTTACAACTGGGTCTCTTTTGAATGCAATCACCTCTGAAACTGTGGGGTTAGAATCTCAGCTTCAACTTGTCAAACTCCACTTCGGTAAGGGTGACATGATTTGGCAATATTTAATACAAACCATTAAAACATGTCCCTCATCGGAGACTTTGGACCAGCTCAAAATTCACTCATGTGGATTTTATATATGAAACAAGAAGTTTTCCCTCTGGGATTCTCAATGCCAGAATAGGTCCCTGTTCTATCCACCCACACGCGTCCGTGCATGTGTGTGGAGGTGCACACGGCCACACTCATTGAAAATGTTCTGCAGAGGAGGTTGCCCCCCACAAATCTTTAAATTTCTTTACCCTACCCAAAGTTCAACCGTCACAAGCAAAATTGAATTGGTCTTTTACACTGGCGAAATAGAAACCTTACCTTGTTACTCTCAAAGTTTTTAAACTCTATTAATAATAATAAAAAAAAATTACATAAGGGTATAAAGAGTGTGGCAGGTGGGAAAATGTTGCCTAATATAGCTAAGACGTCTCCCTTGTGACACTAAATGTCAGAAAACAGTGGCTTGATATCGAGATAGTTTTTGAGGAGTGATATCTGTGACTTCATATGTTATACCCAGCGAGGGTTTCAGGTGCCAATGTGACACACAGCTATTTTTGAAAACAAAAGTTCTCACAGATTGCTGAATTTATGACATGTTCATGGTTAAAGAAAATGAATAGAACATATATACAAATGGAGATAAATGAAGCATTTAGCATTAAGAATGAAAAAATATACCGAGTGAGTCAAAATTCAAATATATCAAATATTTTGGGAGAAATAAAAGATAAAATGTCAAAGTAATAAAACTTTTATAAAACTATATGTATAACTTATATATATAATTTATATATGATAATTTAATATATAAAAATTTACCACAAAATAGATCAGTCTAAATTGATTGCGTATAAAAATAAAAAACAAAATGTTTAACTTATAAAATTCATATATGTAATTTATATATAATTTATGTTACATATATTTATATACAAATGTAGTACAAAATAAAACTTATATCAAACTAAATTATGTCTATGTATAAGAAATGAGAAAAAAGCTTAAAACATAAAATTTACATGTATACAATTTATAATACATAATTTATATATAATGTACTAGTAAAAATAAAACTTAGGTCAATCTACATTATGACTATATATAAGAAATGGGAGGTAAAATGTTAAAAAAAAAACAATTTTTCATTATAGTAAAGATATTAAATAATACAAAAGTGTTTCAGGGATTACCCTAGGTTTAAAAGTTTGTTGAGCATTTGATTACATATTAATATAATTAATCACATGAGTAAATGATCTCCAATAAATATATAAGACTAACTTGATAGAATTCAAGGAATAATGTAATAATCTCCAAAATTAAGTACCACCAGTACTTAGTATTATAAATGTCATTTATTTCCCTCTTAATATGTATGAGACATTGGTAAAGTTCTTTCCTTATATTTTTTCATTTTATTCTCATTGCAACCCATATGGAGGTGTTACCATACCCATTTTTACAGATGTTGAAGCTCGGTTCAAAGACATTTTGCTGACCGGGCGCAGTGGCTCACGCCTGTAATCCCAGAACTTTGGGAGTCTGAGCCAGGAAGATCACTTAAGGCCAGTAGTTTGAGGTTACAGGGAGCTGAGGCCACACCAGTGCTTGGGTGACAGAGCGAGACCCTGTTTCTAAAAAGAATATATATATATATTTGCTTATTTTGCTCATGTTCAGCCTACTGGCGGTGTATATCCTTAATTGCTCTGTGTATTACTATATCATAAAAATAACATAAAATACTATTTTTGTGTACATGCTATATCTCAGTAAATCAGGAATATGATAATTATTCACATGTGAAGAACATATATACATATATGTATATGCAAGCAATATCTATTATATAAGAAATATATTTGACTTATTTCTTTCATATTTAGGGTAGCTATAATTTAATCAAGAATATCCAATTTTTGTCAATTTTATTCTAGATGTTTCAGCTAATCTGATAATACTTGAAGAATAATTAAAATTACTGGTGAGAGGTAGTCAAAATAAACCATTATTGTAGATAATGTCATCGTCTGTTACAATATCCAAGATAACCCAACTGAAACAATGTTAAGGAACTTACGTGGATTTACTAAAATACACAGGTAAAAAATGAATTTCGATCATTTTGCCTAAGTAACAAGACTAATTTGTTTGAAATTAACTCATTTTAAAAAAAAATAAATCACTGCCGCATGACTACCAAAGTCTAAAATCCCACAGAATAAAATGACTGGGATATATGGAACTTATGTGAGGAAAGTCGAAATGTTTCTAAAACACAAACAGAAAAGTGGAAAAACACCCAGCTGTAAAATGACGCGAGCCGCTAGGAAAAGCATAACGCGACCTATCGGAACTGCCTCAGATATGCGCTTATTATTGTGACTTTGCTCCCTTAATAAATACTGCAGGATTGCTGTTTTTAACTTGCTACATCATCCATCAACGTTAGCTGTGATAAACTGCAACGACAAAGTGTAATCCTGACACCTTTTAATTTGAGGGACACCAGGATCATTGTCGGGGAATCTTTGTGATTGGTGACAAAAAAAAAAAAATGTCTCTTTGGGAAAAAATGTTTTTTTCTAGGTAATTTTTTTTCTGTGGGGATGATGGAAGAGAGTGGGCACTGCAAATCTGATATTTTCTTAACATTCTTTAACATTTTCTTAACAGAGTTGCTCCATGGAACATTCTGTAAAGTGTATAACCAATAAGGACCGATGATCCAAATTTTATAGATATGCACTTTTATTTTTAAATTTCTCTCATCTCCTCTTCCTCCCCCTCTTTCTCATCCTTCCTTTTCTTCTCTCTTTTCTCTCTCTTTCTCTTTCTCCTTTCTTTCTCTCTGTCTCTCTTTCATCAGGAAGGCAAGAGTGTGTTTTTGGAAAAACCTTGCAGCCAAGTGTTGTGCTTGGGAACAGGTAGAATCAAAGTAGCCAGGAGTCTAAAAGCAGGACCCAAAACAAAAGCCTCCATGTGGCAAAGCCAATGCTCCCAGGCCCGGCAACTTCTCATTAAGCTTTAAACTCCAAGAAGTGTGCATCTGCCCAAGCTGTCTTGTGGCACGTGTCCACATCTCGGTTGGGGGAAAAAAAGTGGATTATCATCACCCCAGACTACATGCAATAGAGATGAGGTGATAGCCATACAGAAATCAGCAAGTGCCTAGAAAATGGAAATGGATTTAGGAAAGACAGAAAAATAAAACAAGAAACCCCCATTGCAAGGACGATTTGAAGCATGCACTGGTCTACTCTTTCTGCATTCCACTGAGAACTATGAGATATTTGTATCGTTGGTAATTTCCAATCTTATTGCGTTTCATTCTTACCAAAAATGTCAGAGTCATGCCATTTAAATTTCATACTATTAGTTTTGGCTCCTAGGCAAGGTTCTAACTTGTGATCTAAACTTTTTGGTAGCAAGACATCACTTCTTCATTATTAATATATTCCTCCTTTGCCTCTGCAGAGTATATGGTCTTCAAGATTACTGTTTGAAACCATTTCAAGCCTTGAGACTGTCTATGTATCTATCTATCCTATCTGTCTATCTATCCATCCATCCATCCATCAATCTACCTGTCCATCTATCTATCTTTCTATCTATCTGTCTATCTATCTATCTATCTATCTATAGTTGACCCTTAAAAAACATGGGTTTGAACTGAACAGGTCCGATTATATGTGGATTTTCTTCCTACTCTGCCATGCCCTAGACAGCAAGACTAACCCATCTTCTTCCTCCTCCTCCTCAGCCTACTCAATGTGAAGATGATGAGGATGAAGACCTTTATGATGACCCACTTCCACTTAGTAAATATATTCTCTGTTCTTTATGCTTTTCTTAATGACTTTTTTATATTATACAAAGACATTTTATATTATATATTTATATATCATATAAATATAAAGTACATATTTATATATCATATAAATATACAATTATAAATATATAAGCGTAAACATGTGTATACATTTATATATGTTTTTATATACAGTTGACCCCAATTCTGTGTGGTGTGGTAATATATATCTTTATTTAAACTCTTAAATTGCAGTTTCCTTGACACTTTATCTTTGAAAAAGATAACATGAAATACAGAGTCTTGTGCTGCATCCTAATAAACTTGGAATCTGCCTGGAAAATAATATTTATTCATGAAACCACACTTCTTGGAAGTGCTCCTATGAAAAGCCCTAATGCATTCTAAGTACACTATCACACAGATCTCAGCTCTCTTGCATTCCATGAAGATATCACAGAATTTTCAAAGTTTTGTTCGGCCAGACACACAGTGCTTATAACATTGCTTTGATTTTCCTTCCTAGTCATCATATAAAGAAATAAAATAAAGCCAGTATGCAAAAAATGTTTCTTTCTTCCTTCCTCCCTCCCTCCCTCCCTCCTTCTCTCACTCCCTCTTTTCTTCCTTTTTCCTTCCTTCTTTCTTTTCTTTCTCTCTCTCTCTTTCTTTCTCTTTTTTCTTTCTTTCTGTCTCTTTTTTGTTGTTATTGCAAAGCTCCCAACAGCTGCATCAGATTATCAAGTGTCAACTTGGCAATTATTTAAATGCAAGCGGACGAGGGAGTGTGCAGTTAAAGGAGACTTATCGGAATGTTTTCACCATGTGTAGGCACATGGTATGCAGGGAATGTAAAAGCAATTCGTTTCTCTCATGTTCTGGATGAGAGACATAAGCAAATTTAAAGAATAAACTAGCACAAGCTCAGGGTCATGAGAACGTACAGACAGGGCAGCAGGTAAATCCCACTTGCTTTGACTGAGACTGTTGCAGAGAAGCATCTAGAATAACTTTGCAGGTGGGCCAGCCCCAGAACCTTGTGGTACACTGACATTTAAGAAGTGCTAAGGGCTGAATGTCTAGCACCATAGTCAAATCTTTCTCCAACATTATGTACATGTATCTAATAATCACTGTGATAGGAAAAAGAAACGAGAAATGGGAATATTGCAGAGGCAAACCAAGTGAAATTTCAGAAAAGAATAAATGCGTAGTTTACGAATGAGCGTGGTCATATCTTAACTGTGTTTTCTCTGTAAGGAAACCAACAAGAAGATCCAGAATGAGAACTAGAAATAGCGCCTTGGACAGAACAAGTGAGCAACTCCAGTAACCGCTCACGACAGATGCAGAAAAATGAGTAAGAGTCACACAGATGGGAAAGGCAAGTTACAGGGTTTTGTTCCACAGAATGATCATCTAGGAAAATGTGAATTACTAACCTGACTTCAAAGGGATTTTAAAAGCCAAGTAAAGTTATTTCTATGGAAGTAATCAAATTGTCACATAGTGATCCCGAAGCCCAGTGGACTGAGAGCTGAACTCTATTAAAACTCAAAAAGACAGATCATTTCGATGTTTTAAAAAATAATTATAGAATACAAAGAAAGGAGAAAATTTTACTGATCTTTATATGATTTCAGGAGCAAAGATTTATGAAAGTTTTCTAAAGAAAGCTATGTAGCAACTCCCCTTACACAAATGACTAAGTCTAAGTAAAATATATAAAAAGTATAATACAGCAAAGCTTTAAAAAAACTATACTCATTATGCAGAGTTTATACCAGAAATAACAATTTATTATAACACAGAAATGTATGAATTTCATTTTCTAAATAATTCATAGAGAAAAAATATAAATATCATAGAATCTGAAAAGACACTTATAAATTTCATCATTATTTTCCAGTAGAAAATAAATTGGGAAAAAACATTTTCTTAATGTTATACATGCATATACATTGAGGCAGAAATGGGCATTGTGTTTAGTAGTAAAACCTTAGAAATTCCCATAAAATCTTGACTGTTTGAAAGATGTTCTCCACGACACCAGGGAGAGTTTTACACAAGTTGTAATCAAAGCAGTTTGACACAAGAAACATAAGGTATGAAATTGGAAAGTAGGTAAAAATGGATAAAAAATTATGTATATCTTTACGTAAATGAAAATTTTCTTGTCAGAAAAATTTTTCTCTATCATAATAAGACAACCCAGTAATGTTTCTAAATAAAAATTAATATATTATTGTGCATTAACATATTCTAGGTTTATATACAAACAGCAATGCAGTAGAATGTAATAACACAAGGGTATGATGACTATACTAATAAAAAAAGATAAAAATAGCAATTGTTTAGCAAACAACCAGGGAACATACCAAGAGATACCATGCCACCCACGATGTAACCCAGTTCAGTTTATAGAACACATAGGATTATAAACATAAAAAGTCCTTGATTTTTCGAAAAGATAAAAGTCTTCAGATTGGACATTGTTGCCCTTGGCAACAAGATGAGGAACACCCAACCCCAAAATGACTCTTTGTATGTGAGGGGCATTGAGAATGAGGACCCAGTCTTCACCCACCCAGGCTGCCATAGCAAAATACCATAGACTGCGTGGCTTATAAGCAACGTTTGTTTATAAGGCATTTGTTTCTCACAGCTCTGGAGGCTGGAAGTCCAAGATCCCGGCATGGCTGAGGCTGTGTCTGGTGAGGACTCACTTCCTGGTTTGCAGATGGCACCTTCTCGCTGTGTCCTTACCTTGTAGAGAAAAAGAAAGCTCTGGTGACTTCACCCCTTCTTATAAAAACACTAACCCCATTATGGGGTCCCACCCTGATGACCTCATCTAATCCCAATCACCTCCCAAAGGCACAAGCTACTAATATCATCCAATTGGGGTTTAGGATTTCAGCACACGCACTGTGAGGGGACACAAACTTTAAGTGCATATCAGACATTTCTTCTATCTCAACCCAGCAATAATCTCAGGATGTGGGGTGGGCAGAGACCTCAAGTGAGCCATCAGGGACCCCCGGGGACTAAGTTCACAGCACCCTGAAGGTATCAAGTTTCAGTTCCACATCTTTGAGGTTCTACTGTCTCTGTGCTCCCGTCTGATGGCTAAATGCCAATGGCAAGGGTGACCTCAAGGTGCTTTGAACGGGCAAAGCCCTTTCCTGTCCTGCCTTTGAAAATGCAAGTAGACAAGGCAGCTGTCTCTCCCCCAGTGTTGGAGACAACCCACGGTGGGCTGTGATCTTAGCAAGAAAAGCACTTTTTGGGGGTGAATTAGCCGGGATTTGGGGGTTGTCCCTACAGCAGGTAGCCTCTCCTAGCAAATACAGTGATCGGACCTGGATTTATAACTCACGTTCTTGCATATCACTGTCACGTGGAAACTCCACTTATTGTTTAAAAAGAAGTTACAGCATCCAGCCTCTCGTCTACATGGTGACAAGCAAAGGAGACAATTGATGAAAGGGCTTTGAGGTCCATTGCTTTAAAAATCTTTAAGTACTAAGAAATGATTAGTTCAGTTTTAAACATCACTTTGGTTTCCCCTGTCATGTAACCCGGGGCTCTCAGTCAATAAATCTGCCTCAACACGAAATTCTACCTGGTTTTATGTGAAAGTTTTAAACCTTTCTCCCCCCTGCAGCTTGTATTTTTTCTTGCATACTTACAAAGCCACAAAAAAAAAAAAAAAAAAAACGCAAAAAGTTTAAATGAAAATTTGCTTTGTGGAACTTGCTTATTTTGGCTGCACAGGTGAGTGCTTAGTGAAAGCTCAACTTCACTGTTTTTCTTTCTCTTGCTTTAACCTTTCTTCGTGTCTCTCTTGGTGCTTGGTTAAATAAACGTGAAAGACCAAAGATGGATAAGAACCGAACTCCACGTTAAATTTTTTTTCCCCTGCACATAAACTATCACAGTCCACCTGATCAGTTTCTAAAGAAAGGTTTACATTTGCAGAATGACGCCAGCAGTGTTTGTGGTCAATTTAAAGAATCAGTCTCTGTTCCATGTGTTTGTATTTTTGATACCACCAGAGCAGTCGACGCCCCCTTTTCAGACCTCTCAGGTCCAAACAGAACTTAAGTGACACCCGAATGATTGGGTCGTTAAGTTACTGGTGCGACAAGGCCTAGTACAACTTCCCTACAAACCAATCACTTTCTTTAGATAAGACGTCATGTTCTCAGTCCTTTTCATTGAAAGCAAACCAAGAGAAACAGATGTCAGTCTGGGAGACAGTTACAGGTCTGCAGGAAAAAAATGAGACAAACGTGTAGCAAAGTGAGAATTGAAAAAAGAGTCGGGTGTGACAGTTTTCTTACCCTGACAATGTCACATTAATAATCATCAGATACTGCAGGGGATGATAGTATTTGGATAAAAATAGTGATAGCTGGGTTAAGGTGTGTGATCCATTAACAAATACAGATCTCAGGACACAGGGAGTTTTTATTCACTCCACAATATTTCTTCTATTTCTCTCTACAACTCTTGAAACTGTAACATTTATCTATTTCACTCTGAAATGCGGTCCTAGGCATGATGGCCTGAAGTCCTTGTCACAGAATTGTTACGCCAATACACTCATGCTGTTCCAGCTATATGAAGTATCTATACTCCACAGAGTCAGAAAGTGGATCAGTGGTTGCGGGAAGGGGGGGCGCTGAGGAGAGAAAATGGGGCATGACTGCTAATGGGGACGGGGTCTGTTTTCGGGGTGCTGAAAATGTTCTGGAACTAGATGGAAGTTGTGGTTGCACAACACCGTGAATGTTCTAAATGCCACTGAGTTGAAGACTTGAAGTGATGAATTTTATGTTATATGAATTTTTACTTCGATTAAGGAAAAAAGTGTTCTTTGAGGTATCTCTATATTGCTTTCCACAGAGGTTGCACTAGTTTGCAGTCCCCCCAGCAGTGCATGAGTGTTCCTGTCTCTCCGCATCCACACCAATGCTTGTTGTTTTGGGACTTTTTGATAAAGGCCATTCTCACTGGAATTAAGTAATATCTCATTGTGGTTTTGATTTGCATTTCCCTGATGATTAGAGATGTTGACCACTTTTTCATGTGTTTGTTAGCCATTAGTCTATCTTCTTTTGAAAAGTTCCTGTTCATTTCTTTTGTCCACTTTTTAATAGGGCTACCATTTGATCCAGCAATCCCACTACTGGGTATTTACCCAAAGGCAAAAAGGACATTCTGTAAAAAAAACACCTGCACTCGAATGTTTACAGCAGCACAATTCACAATTGCAAAGATGTGGAAACAACCCAAGTGCCCATCAATCCATGAGTGGATTAATAAAATGTAGTATATATATACCATGGAGTTCTACTCAGCCATAAAAAATGGTGATCTAGCACCTCTTGTATTATCCTGGATGGAGCTGGAGCCCATTTTTCTAAGTAAAGTATCACAGGAATGGAAAAACAAACACCACATGGACTCACCATCAAATTGGTACTAATAGATCAACACTAATGTGCAGATATGAAGGTAAAACTCAACAAAAAATCAATCAGCTGGGAGGAGAGGGGGGATGGGTAAATTCACGCCCAGTGGGTACAATGCACATTGTCTGGGGGATGGGCACACTTATAACTTAGACTCAATCTGTACAAAGACAATTTATGTAACGAAAATATTTGTAGCCCCATAATATTCTGAAATAATAATAAAATAAAAGAGTAATAAAATAAAAAAAAGAAAAAAACGTTGCCCTGTCTTATGTTCTGAGGCAACTAATTCTGCAAGGGTCAGACTCAAAGCTCTTGACTCCAAGATGAAGATGAGACTCTTCAAGAGCTGCACCTGTAGCATCTCTTGGGTTACTGATTCAGTTCGGGGACAGATCTGAAGTTTGGAAAGGTGCATAACTGCCGCACAAGAGAAAGGGATGCTTTTTTAGTTGGGGGGAAAGAAATACTCCCAGTGAAACCAGGAAGTGTCAGCGTTTGAGTCCCATGGAGAGCTGGGTCAATCAGTCCTGGGACGGAGAAGGAGTGTCTAAGCAGAAGGCTGTCTCAGGTTCCATCCTCCCAAGCCATCCCCTGATACAAGACTGCAAAGAGATAACAAGTAAGTGAACAGACAAAAAAGCAAACAGCATCCCGTTTTGTAATTTTGAGGGGACTGGACACACCCCGATGATAATGCCATTCGTTATAAAGCCAATGAGGCAATTAAAACAGCAGGCTACAGGATCATGGCTTGGAATGGACATTTAACACACTGATTGCCACACTAGAAAAAAAAAATTTTTTTCCCGGGGCCACAGTGTTTTATTAAAACAAAACAATCCTTTCTAATTTGTTATTTTGTTATTGTTTTCGGTGTGTCAGTTCTATGCAACGCAATCCACTTTTTTAGAATTAAATTGACAATATTCATTTCAACAATAAGAACATCGACAAGTAAGATTTTCCCGAACCAACTGCAGGGTTTTGCTTCACGCAGCCCTGGGCTCAAAACTAGCCTGAGTTAAATACAACTGACATGGCAGTCAACATGTTAGATGTTCCTGTTGAACAAATTTCAATGACTTCTATAGGGTTTTTTTTTTGTTTGTTTGTTTGTTTGTTTTTTTTTAATGATCTTGTCCCTTAACTGATTACTGGACCTTTTGAGTTGTTTTCCAGAAATGGTGGATTTTCTGTAAGACAAAGGAGCTGAGATTGTGAAGGTCCCCGGGCAGATTCACCATCCCCCACAGCCTGCCCCAACGCCCATAGCCCTGGGTAGTTTCAACACCACCGGCCCCAAGGCATACGGTCTCCATTAGTTGCAGGGACAGATTTGAGACAGCTTTTCCCCTTCTCCCTGCAAGATGATTGACATACTAAAAATTCCTTTCCTCCTTGGCAATTCTCACTGTCTCAATAACTGGATATTTGTCCATGAGCAACTAGACCTAGCTGGAAGCCCCCTTGTGGTTTCAACAACAATGGCCATTTATGGAGAGGGTACTTTTTCATTTTAACCAGGCTTATGGATGCCAGTTCCAAGCATGTTGCCAGTGTAAGCTCTCAAAGCTATCTCCTTTCTATACTAGAATGCTTCTTTATCCTTACTCAAAGCTTGACCACGGCACACATTTTTCAACACATTTCAAATTATTAATTAGCAAGGCAGGTAGTTTTCATCAAAGAGGGGGAAGGGATTTCTGCATGAAGTTAGAGAACTCTTTCTCCTACAGCAAATTACTTGCACCGCGGAGGAAAAGAGGTTATTCTATTTACACGTATGCTAATGGATACCTTTAAGAAAGAACTGCGGAATTCAATTTCCTTTGATTCATTGTGATGGTGGAGAGACTCAGGCCTTTTGAGGCCACCTCCAGGCCAATGTTTGCATTCTGGTGACCCACCCAGGAAGTCCAGAATGCTTGCCTGTGAACAGCAACTCCTTTCAGATTGAAATGAACCGATTACCATTTATATTTGAAGAGTTTGGGGGAATTTGGGAACCATTAAAAAAAAAAGTTTGCCTTCCATTCACAAACCAAAATCTAAATCAGTCTAAAGATTCCTTCTGAATCAGGCTCGGAGCCTTAGAGCTCAATGGCAGAAAACCCAAACACATCCTATGGAAATCAGGGCAGGATTACAAAAGCTGCTAAAATATCATCACGCTCCCCGGGCCGGCCACCAGCACGACCCTCCCACCCGGATGCCCTGTGAAAAACTCCCACTTATATAGTTTCATTTTCCAATCTTCCGGCCGAGATGGAAATGACTTCCCAGCACAAATTGCTTTGCTGAGGCAAAAATGAATGGCTTTTCGGGCAAACACGTTAAATATCCCCATCTGAAGATTTGCTTCGAAAAGGTTATATTTTTCCTCTTCACGTTAAAGATTAAAATATCCCACGGGGCGCAGAATTTTGTTTTGCAGAAGACTGTGAAAATAAGTTCATTGTAAACAATCTCTCGGATTCTGTCTGTTTTGCCACCTTTTGGGGGCTGCTGCCAAATGTTTTCTGCACACAGCTGATTGGGGAAGTATTCCGCCGTTCTCTGTTCTTATTAGATTAAGGCTTGTGCTCGTAGTAAAATTTGAATTCTAATGAATGCTGACGGGAATGGAAAATGACTTAGGATGTTGACTGAGTCTTAATTGTCAATGCATTAGTGTGCTACCCTTTTTCACTGGGCTTTGGCATGTTCCAAAAACTCCATTACGTAAATAATATCTAATAATTTATTCCGAACATTTACCTAGGCGCTAATGAGATATTAGAAAACAGCTATGTAAGTTTTTATCGGTTATAGGTGTACAACAAATGCTAAGGTAGATGGGTTTACATACGGTAATTTGCATAAAAGAAGAGACCACATCACTCAGATTCAGTCCAGCAAAAATAAAGGATGGGAAAATAATAACAGGAATGACAAGATAAAAAAAAAAAAAAAAAACCCTTCACCAAACTCTTATGCCATGTAGTACTGTCAATGAGAAAGAAGCCAAACTCTGTAAAATAGTTTAAAGAGGTTTACTCTGAGCCAAATTTGAGGACCACGACCCAGAGCCATGCTCAAGAAGCCTTGAGCAAGTGGACTTGCCGTGGTTGGGTCACAGTTTGGTTTTGTACATTTTAGAGAGACAGGGATTACACATAAAGTCATAAATCAATACCTGGAAGATATACGTTGGTTTGGCCCAAAAAAGTGGGACATCTCAAAGCAGGGGCTTACAGGTCATAGGTGGGTTTAGGGATTCTTTAGCTGACAATTGGCTGGAAGAGTTAGGTTTTGTCCAAAAGACTAGGAATCAGCAGAAAGGAACATTTAAGTTAAGATAAGGGTCTTCTATCCTTCATGTGATGCTATACCAGAATCAGGTCGGGAAGTAAACCACATCATAAAAACCTGTTTATGGAGATTTTTATCATTTGTAGGTGTGATTCACCAGGCTCCCTTAGAAAAGAATTTTCTGGACAAAGAAAAAAACCAGAATTCAGTCCTCAGTACCTAATGGAAAGCAAGAGATCAAATACACACAGTGATAAAGTCAAATGGGGTAAAACACCCCATTAAAATTAAAACACTCTTCTATTGGATTCGAAAAGGAAAATCTAGCTATATGTTTTGATAAGAAATACTTAAAAATAAAAAAAAAGGTGAAGTTCAAAGAAATCAATAGGAAAATATATGTCGGGTCAGTAGCGGCAAATAAAAAAGCAGGTATAACAATATTAAATTCAGATGGAACTCAGGATGAAAAGTTAACTGAGAATAGAGGAATATTTTATAATTCTGTGAAGTGTGATTCATTAAGACACTAGAATAACCATACAGCAATCATTGTTGAAATTAAAGGATAATTGTCAAAGTACTATTTATAGCTGGAGACTTTAATCTTCTTTTCTCAGAAACCAGTGATTCAAGTTAATTTGAACATATTTGAAATAGGGGAGATTTCAAAGACAATTAGCCAAAGAGAATCTGAAACATTTCCCCAAATGTATCATGCATTCCTTTCAAACAGCCGTGGACTAATTCCAACACTTTCACTGTAGCGGGACCCAATGGTACTCTTCAACGACTTCCTAACATAGGTGTCAGGTGTGAGATTCTTATTGTGGGAAGAGGAATAGTTGGAATTTTTACCTTTACTCCTTATCTATCTGTTGCATTTTCTTTTTAAATATATAGATCCGATTGCTGGGGGGCTGAAAAAAAAGAGTAAAAAGAAAAAAAAACTATAAATCCATTTAGTTATTACTTGTTTGATTAAAAGTAATAGGGATATTGCAGAAATTGTATGCTAGGCAGAGAGAAATGGTCTAATTGGATTCATTATCCCCCAGAGTTACTGCTGGCTTGAGGGACAATGTATTTTTTTTTTTATATACCAGCAGGTGCAGAAATGATAGAACCATGAATCATTAATGAGAGAAGTTTGACTATGCATATTTTTCAACATCACCCCAAGCCTTATTCGAGCTTCTCTGTTGAACTTTGTCTACATCTGTGTATTCCTTTGCTTAGTAAGTTCCAGCCCTGCTGAAGTCTTGCATCTGCCTGGAATGATTTAGCTGAATTTACTTTGGTAATTTCAGTGCCTGGAGCCAGAGACCTCTTCTGCTCCCGCCCTCAGGACCACCTTCAAACTTTTTCTCTTATACCACCCCCCAAGGAAGAAGACCCTAGCCACACTCTAATGTGATGGCTGAATCCCTTCCCCAGACACTTCTTCCCGCCTTACTCAATCCACTTTTCCTTTTATCTATAGCAAGCATCAGCTCCCAACAGACAACATGGTTTACCTATTCAACACCTGCAATATTTGCACGGTCCACGAAAGCAGAAACTGTAGTTGCTTTTCCTCACTAATCTATACCAATGTCTTAGGACACAATAGATGCCCCTCCCAAAATGTTTTGAGTTCATAAACAAAGACTCTCGAAAAACAAGTCTCCATTAGGAAAATAGAATCTCTCATCAAAAATCCCTTCATCTAAAAATCATCAGTGAGTTTTCGCAAATCTTCACGAATGTGATATTCAAACCCTCAAAAACCCATATAAATATTTACACATTTCAAAGTAAAAAAAAAAGCCATATGGGGATTCTCATAATCACTTTTTATTACTCAATGCTTTGTTAAGGGTCTTGACATTCACAATGTAAGAAAAAAATAGAAAGGGCTATTTGCTTATAAACATAAATACAGTATTGCCATTCTATTTAAGAAGATTAGCTGCATAATAAACCAAAGTAACCTACAAGGAACCAGAACAAGGAAATTTATCATGAGAATAATAAACGGGTTTCTGAAATGTGTTGATTAGATTACTCTATACATCAAGACTAAGGCACTAAAAATTAATCTGTCTCATGGGAGAATGATATCACAAACACAGACGGAAATATTCAATATGTTAGAGGCAAATCTCTCCTGATCCTAAACTCATTAGTGGAATGCAAATCCAATTACATCTCAAATAGCTTAGTTTTAGTTATCAATTGCTGTATCACACAGGAGCCCGACATTCAGAGGATGAAAAACAACAATGCTATTGATCTGTGGATCAGGGGTTTGGGTTCAGCTAGGGTGGAAGGGTTTCTTCTATTCTCCATGGTAACAGTTTGGGTATTCATTTAGCTGCATCGCATACTGGCTTGTCTGGGGTACGTGGTCCAATAAGAATTCTCTCATGTGTCCAGCAGGGAGATTGTTGGCAAAAAGCAAAGCTGGGGCAGTTGTCCAGAGGCTGTGGTTCTTTTCTATGTAGACCTCTCCTCGTGTGGTGGGTTGAGCTTCCTTACAGCATGGTGGCATAATCCCGAGGTGTGTGTCTGGAGTCCTATCTTGGGAAATTACAAAGCTTCACTTTCACCATATAGCACCAGTCAAAACAGATCTTACAGCCAGCCCAGTTTCAAGAAAAGACTCCAGCATTTAATAGCAAGGCAACATTGCTAAAGAATTCATGGGATGGAAGAAAGAGGTGTCGGGGAAAAAAAAAAAAAAAACCACAATTCACCACAAAAATATTTAATGGAACTTGACAGTTAATCACAAATCCCAGATTGATTATAAAGCACTTGTGAATTAATGCAGTGCAAGTTGTTTCAAAAATAAAAAGACAATTAAAAACTTGAGAACTTAGAATGTGGTGCATACACAGATAGACATTGAGAAACGTGGTATTATAAATGAGTGATAAAATTATGGAATTTCAATAAAAGTGGGTCAATTGGTTTCCATTTGAAAAAGAAAATATCCAACTCTAATATAAACACAACACTAAATTGCATCTACATGCAGTTACTCGAACTTGAAAAACATTTTTAAGCATTTATGAATTTGAGAATTTTTACATAGATGATGCAAAAAAGCCCAAATCTTAAAGGACAGAATGATAAAACAGTTTTCAAAATAAAATTTTCTACATGGTCAAAGACTACTTATTTCAACCAATTTACGCTTGTCTATTCCAGAGGGTGGGTTCCTGCGTGTTTGTTTTATTCGTTTACGCTTTGGGTTAATTCCAATAGTTACCTACCGAAAGCAATAAATCATGGTTAACGTGGGTGTAAGATGATTATTTATAAACTAGATCATGATATAAATGCCAACAGAACTGGCAATTTATCCAATTTGTGTTTTGGAAAGCCAAGGGGTGTTCCCTAAGTTAAATTCGACTGGAATGTCGTGCGCCTGTATAACTTTAAATTTAACTTATGCCTGGAAAACATCCTGCTTATTTTTTTATCTTTGCAATCTCTTCTCACTCCCTTAATATCTAATTGGGATAATAGTCAGTTTCGAAGAAGTCTAATTTATATTGCATATACCTTTTAAGCTTCTTATGAAGCTGCAATTCACATCAACAAATGAGTGGGGGAATTTGGTATTCCCTTATAGATGTGGTATAAATCTTTAATATGCCTTATTTTCCTGCTATGCAAGACTTCATATTTTAAGGGCACAGTTATACTAATACCTCACTGAGAAACCCTAACTCTGAGAACGTAAGTCTCCAAGGGTGGAAGAACATTGCTGAAGTGAAGACTGTTTTTAATTCAGGAACTTAACAGGATTAGAATTAGATGTAGCACCTGCTCACTAAACTCAGTCTGAGTTATTTTCCCTTTCCTCCCCAACTCATGACAGGGAAGGCACAGAGCTTGTGTATAGGGCTCTATTTTGCCGGAGTCGTGGTCACACTTGCACTAAGCGTTTGCTTAGGAAGTTGGCCAACGTCTCCTTGAATTGCATTTACTATAAAGTGGCCTTCCAGAGGCGGCCGAGACGGCAGTGCCGTGCATGGCTGCACCCCAAAACACATTCTCTCCAGCGACGGGCCTGCACCAAGGGAAGAACTTCGGAGACAAACGATTTCTTTAAAGCCCAGTATTGCAGAGACAGTCCTGGCTGAAAACCAACGTGCTATAAAATTGGAAGGCGAAGGATCTCTGCTTCCCAGCGGGACATGGTAATCGTCATCCCTTCTTGCATGTCCAGAGCAACGTGGCTCATTAAGTAAAGGAGTTAGCAAAGGACCGATTGCAGCTTGCACGTGGTTACCTGCACAAGTAACATTGTTTCCCCATGTATCTCTGCCTCTGCTGTCTTCATTATTTTGCACTGCTGGATGCTACATCCAGAAACGCACCTGTTGCCTCTCCTTCCGTCAGAGACATTCCCACGGCGCAAGGTTAGGCTCTAAGTGAGCATCAGACTTTAAAGAATATTAAGAATACGGACGGTGTTCCCCACCTCCTGTGTTATTCTATCTCGGTGCCTTTCTGCAAATCACCACAGCATGCTGTGCCCACAGGCTCAGGGCAAAGATTCCATGAGACAATCACAAAAATGCATACAGTGTCAAGACTCACATGCAAGCCAACTATTAATTAAAAATAATGAATGTTATAAAAACACCACTGAGTTCCAAGGCTCCAAGTGCCTGTCTCACATCTCGTTTCTCCATGTTTGTACTGTCTTCTTTTATTTTTCATCCCAGCATTTTTTTTTTTTCGTTTTTGAGACAGAGTCTCACTCTGCTGCCCTGGCTAGAGTGCCATGGTATGAGCCTAGCTCACAGCAACCTCAAACTCCTGGGCTCAAGTGATCCTCCTGCCTCAGCCTCCTGAGTAGCTGGGACTACAAGTATGCACCACCATGCCCGGCTAAATTTTTCTACATAATTTTAGTTGTCCAGCTAATTTCTTTCTATTTTTTAGTAGAGACGGGGTCTTGCTCTTGCTCAGGGGGGTCTCCAACTCCTGACCTTGAGCAATCTTCCCGCCTCGGCCTCTGAGAGTGCTAGGATTACAGGCGTGAGCCACTGCGCCCGGCTCATTCCAGGATATTGTGCAAACAGACAAGCAAGTCTCTATATTCACATTCTACTTCCAGTATTATTCAGCATATATGTTACTAGACTACACACATCATTATGTACATTGCATTTGTCAAATATCAATGCATCTTGGAGACTTTGCGTCTTGGTAGCTAAAACAATACCACATTCTCTTTCTACACTTGCACAGTGCAATGCTCACTTGATGGGAGAAATAAGACCATTCTATTGACTGGATCACAAACAGCTCTGGAATTCTCGTTCAATGCAACTCGTGGTTGTCAGACGTCCCTCAAACATTCCAGGCACTATAAACCCAGCAGATTCCATACACGTGGTTTCTCTGAAGATCTCTATTTCCATTAATACCAAGTTCATCCACATGCCTACTTAGAGACCTTGGCATCATTTGTGATTTCACCAAAGTGACAGAGGTTATTGACAAAGGTACGTGGACTGTATTTTCCTTGTTATGGATCAAACCGTGTCCTCACCTCCTTCCCTAAAATATATTAGAGTCCTAACCTCCAGTACCTCAGAATGTGACCTCATTTGGAACCAGGGTCATTTCAGGTGTAATTGGTTTAGGATGAGGTCATTCTGGAGTAGCGTGGATCGTAGACTCAATATGACCAATGCTCTTGTAAGAAGCTTGCCATGTGGACACAGAAACACGCAGACAGAACACGGCACGACGAAGAGTCAGAGATCAGAGTGATGCTTGGGATAGCCGGCCACGACCAGAGGCCAGGACAGAGGCAGAACCTCCACAGGCACCTCACCCTGGCAGCACCTTGCTTTTAACCTTCTGGCCTCCAAAATTATAAGACAATAATTTTGCGTTGTTTGAAGCCACCCGGTTTGTGGTGCTTTGTTAAGGAAGTCGTAGGACATCACATGCCCCTAAAGCCCCTGACAATCTACTCTCCAGTCTCCGTATTCCAAGCACTGCTAAAATTCAGCGCTTTGGGACATGTTCCCAAGAAGTAATGCACAATCTCTTCGCAAGGGACAATTCATGCCACCAAAACTATGCACCTAAAATATGCATTTGTTTGTGTGATTATTTCCCAGTTTAAGTCGCTTAAAGGACCACATGTTAACTGGGGAGATTGAGTTGAAACCTCGGATCTATTCATGATTGATTGATTGAATAACTGATTGTAGAAAGCATTCTCCAAATGCTTTCTCAGTGCCAGGAATTGTACACGAGAACCTGCTTTCACGTTATATTCCTAGCTCCATCTTAGGATATTTCCCTGAATCTCACTTGAGAATATAAAGTCCTGTTTCCCTGCTAATCCACTATTTCACTTGTGCTGTTTCCTTTGCTCAAAACCCTTGAAGTTCTTTTCTTCCATTGTGAAACTGTCTTTCATTCCTCAGAAACTGGAAAAACGAGTTTATCCTCTTCCTCAGAGCAATTCTGGGAGGGAGAATCTGTATCATTTTAGACATTATTTTTAAAAATGTGTGATTATGAAACGTAGGCACAATGACAGAGCTTGAAGAATTGTGATATCCTAAATGCCCTGAATTGATCACTGCATATTCTACACATGTAACAAAATGTCACATGTACGCTATAAATATGTGCAAATATTATGTATCAAAAAATTTTTTAAAAGAATATTTTAAGCCGTGGTTTATGCTTCTACATCCCAAATCCCTTTGTGCAGTACAGTCCACACACCCGGGGCCCAGGCTTCACAAGACATCGTGCATCACAAACACAACTCAACAAATAAAAGCACGGGTTTAATAATGGACAACAGGCACCCGTCGGTTGGGATCCACAGCTCAACTCCAGCACAGCATAACTCCAGCGAGAAACATCTGTTCCCATGACTAACACCTTTCATGTCCCCAACACCTTTCCAAGTCCTGACCTACGTTCCTGAAACCAGAGGTGACTTGTTTCCATGCCCAGAAGGTCCGTGAGTGATAGCTTTGCCATTTCGGAGACTGACATTGCTTTGCTGCTGTGGGATGTGGAAGTATTTGAGCTGCAGAAGTCTGTAGGTGAGTAGGAAAAAAGAAATGTGTTAATTCGTCAAACGCTGGCTCTCAGACCGCATGCACAAGAGTCCTCAGGAGGAAGCTCTGGCCAAGAATGGCTTTTCCTACTATAAGTGGTTACGTTGTAAATGATTCTATAAGCAGCTACCTAATACGCTAGGTTTTACCTCCTAGACTGGGAAGCCTAACATACTGACTATCATGCTCTTTGCAGAAAATAGCTTGCCAACCTCTGATGCAGAAGATTGTCGGATAAAAAGTATCATTTCCCAAGACTGCCAAGCAGGCATTTAGTTTTTTCTCATTTTCCAAATATTGCTTCCTGTTGTACTCAGAAATTAACATGGCATTCACAAAAGCTGCACTTGGCCACGGAGGAATGCTTTCACGATACTTTAAAAATATATATTATATGCATATATATGTATGTGTATGTGTATATGTGTATGTATATAAAAATATGTGTGTGTATATGTAGTTTTATATATTGCATCGAAATTATGATTGTCAGTCCTTATTTTAGCCACCAAGTGAATGTTAAAAATGTTAAATGTTAAATGCAATTAAGTCCCTTCTTAAAAAAATGTTAAATGTTACACTAAAGTGTATGTTCAAAATAAAAATTCAAAGCTCTACATTTATTTAAATCATTTAGTGTATAAAATTTAATATTTATTAATTATAAGTTGTTATCTTTTACTGGATGTTATATATTTACGTGAAAACCCACTTCTTGAAAATAGGAAATATTTCCTGATAATTTGGTATTTTTATGTATTTTGATTTACACAAATGTAAATATTTTATGCAATTATATTTAATTTTTTAATCCTTTATAGCCAGACCAAATGTAGCCTCATCGCTTCTCTCTTAACTTTTTATTTTTAAATACAATGTCATTAGAACATAGATATGCCCCTTTTTTGTGTGCTGTCTACAACTGCTCTCACAAGACAAAAGCAACTGCTCATCGCTTTTAATAATGAAAAATTGGCAAGACTTATTGGATAAATCAATCTTGCATCTGTTTACGATGAACAGAAACTAATATCAAATCTATTATTTCTTAACCATCTGTATCATTTACGACTAACACAAAAACAATCCCATTCAAAAAGGTACTACAATTTTAGAAACTGCAAATACTGAATGAACATTTTCAAATTTTAACAAGCATCTCCACCCTCTAATTTCCTCCTCTCTCACCTGCTCTGGGTCAGAATAACTCTTGCAAAGAACAGTGGTGATAAGAAAAAGCAGGTTCTGCAATCTGCCATTTAGCCAGTGGAGAATACACCATCAACATACACAAACACATCTGTGATCTTGGCGTCAGAAGGGGTCTGTGACCACTCAAGGGTATTAAGAAATTCTCAAATGTTTATAGCAGAGCAATTCACAATTGCAAAGATGTGGAAACAACCCAAGTGCCCATCAATCCATGAGTGGATTAATAAAATGTGGTCTATGTACACCATGGAGTACTACCCAGCCATAAAAACAATGGTGATCTAGCACCTCTTGTATTATCCTGGATGGAGCTGGAGCCCATTCTACTAAGTGAAGTATCCCAAGAATGGAAAAACAAGCACCACATGGACTCACCATCAAATTGGTTTTAACTGATCAACACTTATGTGCACATATGGTAGTAACATTCATTGGGTGTCCGGCAGGTGGGAGGGGGGACGAGGGGATGGGTAAATTCATACCTAACAGATGTGTGGTATGCGCTGGGGGATGGGCAGCCTTGTAGCTCGGACTCAGGGAGTGCAGAGGCAATTTATGTGACCAAAGAGTTTGCACTCCTGAAACATTCTGAAATTAAAAAGGAAAAAAAGAAATTCCCCATGCATCTCAGAGGAGAAACACACCACATGCAGAAAACGTACCTTCACCAAACAAGACCTCAATAGCTACCTAGGATCCTTTGAGTTACCTGTGAAAATGTCCTCACCTTCAAAATCCAAAGTGCCAAGGTGTATGAAAACGAGAAGCTTAATTCTAAAATGAGAAAAACTTGGAAATAACGACAACAAGAATGAAAATTATTGTGGTGCAACCAAAGTTAGCAGTGGCATGCTACCCAACTGATTTACACCTTGTAGAGAACTGAATTAAACTATTCTTCCTTGAATTCTAATAAGCAAATTTTGAACAGTGACATAAAATTGTACCAACCATGTCAGACCTCTGATGATGTCAGCTAGAGTGGATATTTGCATTATTTTCCATACAACACAGGAGGAAAATTCACCACTCAACTCTAGCAAAAGGAGCTGCAAAAAACTCAGCAAGAATCCCGGTTGGTTTATTGGAAATTTTTTGTGGTTGAATTTTGATTTTTCAAAAAATATTCTATCCATAAAAAAAATGCAAATACGTAGGTTTTTTTATTTGTTTTGTTTTGTCATGTGAATGTCTGTGCAATCCCTGTGTCTGCCTGGTAGATTTGTTTTCTTTTCCTTTGTATGATTTTAAAAAGCACCCCTCTGGAGAGCCTAGTGTGTGTGAGAAACTGTGGTGGGTATTTATTTTCAATGCCAAACTTGCATTAGAGCCGGGCTACTCATATAAGGCACAAACTACCCGGATCTCTTACACACTTGAAACATGTCTAGTCTCAGCTGTTATGAGAGCTGAAATGTCAGCTGTTATGTCAGCTGAAATATACCAAATGTTTAACTCTTCATGCAATAAAAATATATTAAATACCTTATTTTGGGGGTGTTGATTACATGTTGAAATACTAATATTTGGGATATATTGGTGAGGACTGAACTCTGATCTTTTTCTTTGCCCAAAAAATTCCTTTCTAAGGGGGCCTGGTGAGTCACGCTTACAAATGATAAATCTCAGTAAACAGGTCTTTATGATACGGTTTGCTTCCTCCCGACCTGATTCTGGTATAACATCACATAAAAGATAGAAAACCCTTATCTTAACTCAAGTGTTCCTTTCTGCTGATTCCTAGTCTTTTGGACAAAGCCTAACTCTTCCAGCCAATTGTCAGCTAAAGAATCCCTGAATCCACCCACAACTTTTAAGCCCCTGCTTTGAGATGTCCCACCTTTTTGGGCCAAACCAATATATGCCTTCCATGTATTGGTTTATGATTTTACCTCTAATTCCTGTCTCCCTAAATGTATAAAAACCAAATTGTAACCCAGCCACAGGGAGTCCACTTGCTCAAGACTTCTTGGGCGAGGCTCCAGGTCATGGTCCTTAAATTTGGCTCAGAATAAATCTGCTTAAATTATTTCACAGAGTTTGTCTTCTTTTCTGTTGACATTGGGTTAAATAAGAGATATTTTATCAAGGTGAATTTCACCTGCACATTAGTTCCCTGTGGTTGCGGTAACAAAGAACCACAGACGGAGTGGGTTAAACAACAGAAATTTATTCTTTCACGATTCTTGAGGGCAGAGTTCCAAGATCGATGTCAGCATGGTTGTTTCTTTCTGAGGCTGCCAGGGGGGATTTTTTTAATAAGCATTTAGATATGCAAAAAATATTATTCAACTCTCAGATTCATGGGGGTTCTGGCTAATGAGGAATGGAGGAGAATTCTTTCTTAGGGTTTAGTCTCTTCCTTAGCTTTTTAAAGGAACATGTATGTTGAAACTCTGATTTCTTCTCCAGTTATTTTAATAAGTACTTTCCATAGTTCAAT
Organism: Eulemur rufifrons; assembly: GCF_041146395.1. Lineage (NCBI taxonomy): Eukaryota > Metazoa > Chordata > Mammalia > Primates > Lemuridae > Eulemur > Eulemur rufifrons. The sequence continues at coordinate 141,826,114 of NC_091012.1, forward strand.
CTATAAAGGTGTCTTTCATATGACCTCTCAAACAATATTACCATCAAAACCTGGAGATTTTAATGCACCTCTTTGTAATATTCCTAAAAATTGCCAAATGAAAAATGTTACTCATTCCAGTGCTATGTATTTGGAAGAGGCATTCTTTTCTGGAAAAATAAATGGATATCTGGAAGCTATTCAAATTCAAATTTCCACCAAATAGCCCTTCTGAAAAGAAGAAGATTGAAATTGGGGAAAAAAAAAATTGACAGTGCATTATGTAAATTTGTTTTCAGGGTTTGAACAACAAAAAAATTAGTTTTTCAATATTCTTGATGACATATTTTGCTATTTGCAGAATAGACTTAGTTCACAATAAAATATATATTATTTACACTGAAGAGCTTTGATAAATTTGGAATAATGAACGTCAAATTGCTCAGACTCAGCATTTAAATGTGAAAAACCCATAGTCTCCCAGTTCATAGGCTGTTTAATTTACTATATTCAAATTTTAACTATTGTCACGACTTCTTAGCGTACACAAAAGCAAGATGAAACACACAGAATGGTCTCCCATATAAGAACGGGAACTATATTTACAGATCTCTCTTAATGAAAACCCAAGAATGGAAACTCTTCTTCTGAAACTATGCTAATTTTCTTAGTAGAATATTATTTTCACAATAAACCTTTCCATTGATCTTTCTGCATCTTGCTTACATAAAACTTTCCAGGCAGGTCAGGAGACCTTTGGGGATTCTCACATGCCATTAAGTTTTCCAGCCAGGTGCCGTGGATGAATCTTCATCTGTCTGTGCACGTATGGCTTAAAACACTGTATAGAAATTCCTATAGCAGGTTCCATTGCCATCATTCTATTCCTAAAAGTTTCTTTCAAAAACATTGCAACTTGGGATGCAAAAGAAGAATGATATGGTCTCCGCTATCTGGACATTTTGGTCTTAATGAGAAATTATGCATATTTGACATTCTTAATATTTCTGTTGGAGGATAAATCAAATCTCAGCTCTCGGTGCCCCCAATAAGAAACGTATCACCTGCCTTCATTATCAGCCATATCAGGTATAAAGTTGAGAGTCAGGTGACCTCAGTCCTGGTCACACCCTGTTCATGGTGTGTGGCCGGTGGTCACGGGTGATCCACAGGAGTGAGTCTTTAAAACTGCCCCTGCAGTGCAGAGCAGGGAAGCAAAAGAAAGTTATCTCACCGGCAAACAACTAGCAAAGGTGCTATCAAATCATTACTGATTATGATTTTTTAATAAACACATGAGACTTTTTCTGTTAATTAAAAGCATTTCTCTAGATCTAGACAATGGTGATGGCCACGTAGCTTTGGGAATGCACTTAGTGTCATTGAATTATACACTATGATGTGGTTAAGATGGTAAATTGCACATCATGTGCATTTTGTCATTGCAAGTTTTTAAGATCCATTGCACAGCCTGGTGACAGTAATTAATACTGTATTGTGCACTTCAAAATTTCTAAGAGCACATTTTAAATATGCTCATCACAAAAATAATACATATATGAGGCGATGCATACATTAACTAGCTTGATCTAATCATTCCACGATGTATGCATATTAGAAATACATCTAAACACCACAGGTTACCCATGTAAAAAAGAAAAAGAATAGAAATAATATTCAAATTAATAAAATGATTTTTTGATTATTTTATAATATATAAAAATAGTTATGCAATATATGATAGAATACGTTATTTAATAGAATTAATTAATTTTAGTAATTACTTTAAGCAATATTTGTGCATATTTCTACTTTCTGCCTTTTCAATTTCAGACTCAACCACCCACTACCGGCCAAAGAGAAATAATGAATGCAGTGGAGAAAAAATAAGAGCTCTGATCTCTCTCCAGTTCTCTCAACAACCAGGTAACTATTTCCCAGCTGAACAACAAAAAAAAATCACCTTAAGTGTCAATTCTGTATGTTTTTGTAGAAAATAAGCATGACTCAACTGAGAGTCTTCAAACCTACTCAGCGTGTTCGTCCTGAGTTACTGTAGAAATGCCGGTTTTCATTTCTGAGAAAAAAAAATAAAAATCTCAAGAACAAATATTCCTCAACCTACACTTGAAACCACCAAAAAGACTGGAAAACAAAAGAAAATGCACATCGCTGCTTGGATCTAGACAGCTGCCTGCAACGTGGCAAATATTTGGGAGAATTTCCTAATATGGGGAAAAAAAAAAAAAACAGATGGATACAAGTCTTGGATATGCACAGTACCTCTTCCTCAGGAAGTGGCTTTGTGTTGTAAGAGGAACAAGAGAGAAGATTCGGCAACTTATGTATAAAAATTATCATTACAATCACCCTCACACTCCATCCCTTCCATTTTACCACCCGGTCCTGGACGACACCTGTTCTCACGGCTCTCTAGTGACAAGAGTCCCACATTTCAGTAAAATATCCCAGCCTGTGCCACTGCACTATTTTCCCCTCTTCTTCACGATTTCCCCATGTGCCTCAGTTCTTCACTTTGCACATCCCTGATCCAGGCTCCACGCTTATTCATTTCCATCCTCTCCTCGCTTTGCTCCCTCTCCAGTGCACTAACAAGGAGAAACCTCACAGGTCTTAAGGTGAGCTCCCTCCCGGCTCTCAAACTTCTCCCTTTGCAGCTGAACGTGGCTGGAAAGGGAAAAAAGTTCTCTATCCAACGGCATGAGGCAGGTAACAAGCACTTGAGATGCCTGGTTGTATAAGATTAGTGTCTTTTCGATGCCATAACAAATCAGCACAAACTGGGAAGACTTACACGAACAGATGTTTATCCTCCCCCAGTCCTGGAGCCCAGGAGTGTGAGACGCAGGTGTCTCGGGGCCGCGCTCCTTCCGCAGGCTCCAGGGGAGGCTCCTTCCTGCCTCTTCCAACTCCTGGGGCCTCCAGGCATCCCTGGGCTTGTGGCCTCGTCACTCCCGTCTCTGCCTCTGTCTCCACGTGGCCTTCTGTCTTAGCTCAGGCTGCCGTAAGGAAATACCACAGACTGGGCAACTTAAACAACAGACATTTGCTTGTCATTGCTTTGGAAACTGGGAGTCTGAGATCAAGGCAGAGTTTGTTCCTGGTGAGAGCTCTCTTGCTGGTTTGCAGATGGCCGCCTTCTTGTTGTGCCCTCATACATTGGAGAGAGCTGGTGTCTCTTTCTCTTCTTATAAGGGCACAAATCCCATACAGGGGCTCCACCCTCATGACCTCATCTAACCCTAATCACCTCCCAAAGGTCTTACCTCCATTACGGCTTCAACATAGGAATTCAGTGTGGACACAGTTTGGTCTATACCACCATCTCCCCTCTTTTGACTCATACATGGACATTTGTAATTGGATTTGAAGCCAATTCAGGTAGTAGAGGATGATGTCATCTCAGCACCCTTCACTTAATTCTACCTTATAATTCACTTAACACATTAACTGCCATGTGAGTTGTATTTAACTCATGCTAGTTTTGAGCCTGAGGCCTCGTGAAGCGTTTGTAACTCATATGTCTCTTCACCTTGAGAGCCATGAGAACTATTTTTCAAGTTGCATATAACTCATGCACAGAAAACAATACAAAATAACAGATTTTTCTTTGAATTAGAAAAGATCATTTTGTTCTAGACGTTTTTATTCTATTTTCGTAATAAAACACTGTGGCCCCAAGGAACATTTTTTTTTTCTAGTGTGGCAGTCAATGTGTTAATCATACCAGTGTTTGTTTCGGAACTGAGTCATTCCCGTCAGCATGAAGACACCCTTATCAACAACAAATTGCTTTTCTTCATACTCCCTTTGGGTCCCATTCCCTTTTCCCGATCACCTTTACAACAAAACTTTTTCACCGTTACCTAAACTCACCTTCTCTAGCTGGTGTCCACATCTGCCCTCTGAAACACACTCCAGCTGGAATTCCATCCCGTTGTTTGACCAAGCCCTCTTTTCTTGGGTAACCAATGCCTTCCACATTGTGAGGTACATTGTCTCTTGCTAATCTTTGCAGGTTCCAGTCACAGCTACCTGCAGCCTTAGGTTGGAGCCCTATTTGACTACGATGTTTCCTTTATATGTTGCATGTCTTCTTGACGTTGCATTGATGTGACGTGAATTATTAATACTATGGTGATTATCTGTTTCTCTGGAATGATTCTCTCTTGGATCAAGTGCAAAGAACACTCCCTGGACATGGATTGGGGGGAAAACACGTTCCTCCTAATTCTCTATGTTTAATTCAAACCCTCTATGAACAGCAGAAAAATGAAAAGATTGAGCAAACTTTATAATGTTCTATGCAGATACGGTCTTCTAAAATATCCTTTTGCATATCCCTTGCAACAGAACTGAATTATAACTGAAAACTGGGGTTGCTTAGTGGCATGGTTAAACATCAGGCATTTGCAAAGATAAAAGAATCCCCTTCCATTACTCATTGTATGTCCACCACATAAAAGTCAAAAGTTTCAGAAACAGTAACTATCTAATTATCATCAAGCACTTCAATTCTGTACCGAGGAATGACAGTCAGTTCTCTTTAGCATAATAATCAGCTCCGAGGCCCCGTAACTCTAGACTGTGCTGCAAGTTTACTGTTTGAAGTACGTTGGTGGATGGTTCAGCAAAACGTTGCTTAATTTGATATAAAAATGAAGAAAGAAGAGATTATCTTACGTAAGCGCACATGTCGGCACAAACTCACAAATATATCAGCATGCTCAGTCACACGTTTTAATACAATAGCCTATTGATTTTTAATTCTCTCTCTGTTATGTATATATAGATGTATGTCCAGAAAGTCTCCAGCCATTGTTAATACGACAAGGACGTATTACGTGGCTGGAGACTTTCCGGACAACCCTTGTATGATGCCTTTTTTCCTTTATCATTCCCAACTTTTTCATTTCCTCAAAACTCCCTCACTGGTTAAGCCACGTGTCTATTCAGGTATGCAGCATTTCATGTTTTTACCTGTTTACATATATATTCAAATATATGTGCACACTCATATATACATACTCCAATATATACTCAAACAACTACTTGTATACACACAGACACACACATATACACACATAAATATGTTTACATGTATATTCATTTTTTATATATATATATATATATACCACAATGTGCACATATAGGGAATGCCACTGTTTTATAAAATCAGGATCATATTATAAAGCATTTTTTTTCCCCTTTTGCATTGCATGCTTCATATCCTATAATGTATGGAAATCCTTTGGAGTCACTTGGAATAGCTCTAACACATTTGGGTTAAAGTTAAATCATACCCCATTAGGTAGACAGAGCATCATTTATTTGATTATTCTTTTGTTTGCTGTGATTCACTTTGTTTTCAGTGTTTGCCACCTACCACTCATGTTATTCAGAGTTCTCTGGAGAAACAGAACAGTGAAGACACACACAGATATATGTGGCAATCAGGATGTGGGAATCGGCTCGTGCAGTCGTGGAGACTGAGATGTCTCACCTCCTGCCACCTGCAAGCTGGAGACCCAAGAACTTAAGCAGCGAAACTCATGTGCGTCGGAAGGCCTGAGAACCAGGAGTGCGGCCGATAACCGAGTACAGGGGAAGGTGGATATCCCAGTGCCAAAAGAGAGAGAGAATTTACCCTACTCCACCTTTTCCTTTTATCCACGCCCTCAGCAAATTGAATGCTGCCACCCGCATTAGTGACAGTGGTCTCCTTTACTCAGTCTACTGGTTTAAGTGCTAATAATCTCTTCCAGAAACATACTCCGAGACACACCCCGAAATAATGTTAACCAGCTATCTGGACATCCCTTAGGCCAGCCAAGTTGACACATAAAATTAACCATCATACCACATGACAAAAACTTCCTACCTACACAGGAACGCATACATGCATACATTTACTTATTGCTACTTTGATTGTCACTAAATAGATTCCCAGCAGTGATGGCAGACTGCTTCCTAAAAAAGGTAGTCTTTGTTTTCCATTTTCCCCTATTAATACATGTTCCTACCAACCACTCTCCAGGCTGGAAAGTGTAAAGTGAAATCCCATTTTAAATTTGCAATCTCCCGATGACTAGTAAGTTTGAGTTCCTTTTCATATGTTTTGTTGTTATGAGTTTTCTACTGAGGCTCTTTTTTGGAATTGTCATTCATTTTTTTTCTCTTGGTAAGACCCTGGAGTAGGTTAGCGATATCTTATCACCTCTCTGCTGTGTACGATCTCCCCACAAATTGAACACTTAGATTTGTATGATCTTTTGCAGCATAATTTTTATAGTAAGTACACTGACGTCTTCTTTTTGACCAACTTTGTTAAAAAATAATAAAAATTCAAGTCTGTGTGTCCCCATGCCTAAATTAAATACTATTTTTTTCTTTACTATTTTCAGTGCTTTTTATCACAGCCTTTAATCTCATCTGCAAGGTAGGAATGTATTTGTCATAAAATTGAGGTCCAAGTGCATGTTGTTGCAGGTAGAGTCAGCTATATTGGCTTCATCTGTTAGATAATCTGGCTTTGTCTCCGTGCGCTATATAAACATTGTCACAGGGTACGTACATTCTCATACATTCTGGGGTCCATGTTATTTCCTTTTTTCCACTTTTTATGGATCTCTCTGTCTGTTCATATATCATCATACTACAGTTTCTTGACAGTATATTGATATCAGGGAAGTGAAGTCCATCCGACTCCAACAAAAGAGGAAAATTAGAGGATTAAATGAACTCAGTAGACACACTGGAGTCTACAACATAAAGAAAGAAGAGCATTTAAATCTCCAAATTTCCAGAATCCCTTTAACTAGAGAATAAACATGTTTTATGGGAGGGTGGCACCAGAAAACTCATAAAATACAGTAAAAAAAGAAAAGTATATATTATACTTCTATACTATTTTATCTCTACTGAAGGAAAATATAGTCTCCAATCTTATTTCCTACATGAATGCGCATGAATTTATTTGCGTAGAGAACAAAAACATATTGATTAAGCTAAAACAAATTTCTACTGGACATTAATATTTATTTGCTCTTTTTAAAAAAATCTGTAATCTCTGATAGACACAGAATGATACCCTCTGATAAATCCCGACTCTAGTTCCTTTGCCAACTCTAACATTTATCATGACAACAAACAGTGTGTCAGTATAAGTTTGGCAAAATGTGAGATGACCTGTACAGAAGCAAATGTTGTGCATGGAATTTCCACATCACAAGGAAAGGAAAAGTTAAGACCACGTACAAGTACAATCTTTGATGAGACTATAAACCAGCGGCTGAAGTCCTAGACTGCCCCGTTTAAAAAAATAAAGCAAGTTACACCCTGTTCATCCGCAGGCAATAAAAAGACAACCGTATTTTCAAATCCACATCATGTCCCTTATCTCATTCCATACCTTACTTCATATATTTTCAAACCTAGAATAACTTTTTGTTTCCTTCATGTAATATTTATTGATCAATAAATTATCAACTTGGTTTATTTTGTCACTATTGTGCTTCCAAAGGAAATTGCCTATGTAAATACTTCATTAAGAAAATGACACAAAAACATCGCCAAGAAGAACAATAACCAGACTCAATGAGTCGTCATTAACTGTCAAAGAATTGCTGAAGTATCCAAGACCACTTTGGTGTGGGAAGCTCTTGGAAGATGGCTGTGATAGGATAATCCAAAAAAACAGAAAAATATATATATAACTTACAATCAATAAATCTCTCTCTATATAATATATATGCATATGTAAATATATATATATATTTACTCGGTCCTTCATATCTGTGGGGTCCATATAAAAACATGCCCCCCCAAATCTTGTGTGTGTATTGAATAGGTACAGACTTTTTTTTTCTTGTTGTATTTTCTAAGCAATACAGTCTAAGAACTATAAAGCATTTACACTGTATTAGGTATTATAAGTAACCTAGCCATGATTTAAATTATGTACGGAGAACCAAGGGTGTGAGTTCCAGTCTAAGTGCAGAAGACCAATGTTCCAGGTAGATAAAAGTCTGGCTATGAAAACAAAATCTCCCTTTATCTCACCTTTTGTTCTATTCAGGCCCTACATAAATCTCATTTGGAAACACCCTCGTAGACACACATAAATAATGTTTCACCCATTATCTGGGAACCCCATGGCCTGGTCAGGTAGACATGTAAAATTAAGCATTACAACTACTTTATATATATGTGTGTGTATATATATTTATATGTGTTATGTATATGCAATAGACTAATTGCACTTAATACATTTAGAAGTGTTCTGCACAACTTTTGGGCTATGAGTGTGTAGTCAGCTCTACGGCACAGTGCGCTGTGATGCTTAGAAACAGTTCTCCCCACCCCTGATTCCACAAGGGAAGAAGCCAAGAGCTAATACCCCTCTGACTTTTAGCTATTAGCCACTTGCAAGCTTTTATATGGCAGGTGAGTTGAACCGAGTGGCTTAGAACACTCAATTTCCAAAGGTGAGCCCGGGGCAATTTTCATCACTGAAATTCTTTTCCACGACTCCATGGAACAGGTGTCAGTCACCAGGAAAGGAGATGGGAGAACAGAGTACTCAAAAGGGAATTAATCTCAGAGAGAGGAACCGCGGCTACAGGAGAGCGTCTCACCACACTCAGAATACTGTTGTGTAAGCGTCCAAGCCATTTATATCCATTGACTCATTTCGTGTATTGCACTTGCATGATTTGACCATTCCAAGGACAACAGACTTTTCTAAGTGGCTTCGATCCCCGAATCAAGTTAGCACTCATAAAAGTGTCCGTCAACAGAATAGGATGGCTTCTTCCCACCCCCACCCATTTCTGCTCAATTCACTATGTTAACCACTTTTAGCACCTTCGGGTGAACGGAAACTTAGAAACGGAAAAACACTCTTCATGCTTTATAACGGGTTCTCGTGTAAAGTCGCTTACAGACCATATAACAGGGTGGTTTGCTTCTCCTTTCTTCCATTATCTTTCCTTACAAGATAACTTCCGCCTCCGGGAGGTTCATGGTAAACTGTGAAGTTTCTCCCTAGAGATTAAACCAAACCACCACCGCCACAACTTTCCACGTGTGCTGCACGTCTGAGAATAGAAAAATGCAGTGGATAAAAGAAAGGTCCAATTGTTCTGAGGCCTAGATTAAAAAAAAAAAAAAATAGTGTCACTTTTTTGGAAGAGCAAAATAAATATACTATGTTTCAGCATATGCATCTTTTTCTTCCTTTGTGATAAAATCAATACATACATATGAAACAACCTACGGATTGTTGCATTTCATCAGCGACACAGAGAATGCACACTGATATCCTCAGAAAATATGTCCAGCTGACTATTTTTCTGATAAATGGGGTTAGATCGCACGCAGGTGGACACGGGTTCTTAAATCGGCAGTTATTTAAAAGAAAAGCAATCTCTGTCTTTGAACTGCATTGGTCACTTTAGGGCTGCTGCTCCTTCATTTTCCCCTCTGGGATGGCACCGGGTCAGCAGCTTGCTGGAGAATGTCCCCCTGTGTACGGATTTCAGACATACTCGGCCACACAGAGACAACATGCCCAGCGTAAACCCGGTGAGCATTTCCATCTGCTGTGGATCAAAGAAGCTTAGTAGCAAGCGCCAGCAAACGCCGGGGCCATTTGTCAGTGATTCATTGCAGTGACAGGCAGGGCTGTGGCGTCACTGGGTTAATATTAAGAGCGCTCAAATCCGAGGGATGGAGTTACTTTCCATCGTGAATTTTATTGGAATTCACATCAGAGCCAGCAGGGTGCCCGTCTGTAACGCAAGACGGGCTGGTGAGCTGCCCTGCCGCGGTGGCACCAACAACAGCTGTTCATGCAAACCCTCCGCGTAGACACTCTCTCTGCAAGCAGGAAAATGAGAACCGTGGGGTGAATCCTGATGTCTGTGCTGGGCATGTCAGGATGCATGTTTGTGTGGAGGTGTCGGCTTCTCATTTATCCGGCCATCCCAGGCTACGCATCTCTGAACGTGAAATCTGGGATTCTCTTTCATCAGCCCCGACAGCAAAGCCACCATCTTCCCGGAAAGATACGGAAATTCTTTTTTTCTGAGCTTCATGTGATTTTTATCCCCAAATATTATTTTCGTGACCTCTACCCGGGAGATCCCATTCACTGAAAAGTAGCAACTTTATTGTTCAATAAGAGTTTCTTGCTTTCCTATTTTCTCTTATTTCTTCTGCTCCTTGTAGATGTTTCAGGATTATCCAAGCTAACTTCTCTGACTTTTTATTCTTAATGTATATTTGTCCCAATGAGGAGAGAAAGAGGATGTAGAGAATAATGAAAAGAGTTTTGCATGATTATTGTATTTTATTTTATTCATTTCAGAATACTATGGGGGTACAAACATTTTAGTTACATAAACTGCATTTGTACCATTTGAATCACAGCTTCAAGTATATCCATCCCCCAGACGGTGCGTACCACACCCATTAGGTGTTAATGGACCCATCCCCTCCTCCCCCTCCCACCTGCCCAACATCTGATGAATGTCATTACTATATGTGCACTTACATGCTGATCAGTTAATTCCAATTTGATGGTGAGTCCATCTGGTGCTTGTTTTTCCATTCTTGGGATATTTCACTTAGTAGAATGGGCTCCAGCTCCATCCAGGATAATGCAAGAGGTGCTAGATCACCACTATTTTTTGTGGATAAGTAGAACTTCCTGGTGTACATGTATCACATTTTATTAATCCACTCATGCATTGATGGGCACTTGCTGAAATATTTACTACAAAGTTGTGTCCAGTAGGAAGCTTTGCATGGTTCATGTATAGAACTTTCTTCCTGAGATATTGCATTCATTTAACCACATGGAAGGCAAATATCTGGAAGAGGTCATCTAATTTACACCTTGATGCAACATGCAGGCTTGGGATGTGTGTTTGCATCATTACTAGACACAAGGGAGGAGAGAAAATGCCCGTTTTCTTTACACCTGAGTTGGAAGTTGGAGCCTCCGGGAAGTGATATTTTATACCTGCTCCCTTTTATGAATCCCCGCAGTGAAATCACAGAGCGGCACTCACCAAACGCCTTATGGTCCCCCCTTAAATCACCACCAAGCTCCCTTCTCCAGGCTGTATAAATTCCATCCCTTCTCTTCATGGTGTTTGAATTATTGCTGGCCAGTTACCCCGGAGATTTCTAGCCCTTGGTGGAAATCACCTTTGTTTGGGTACTTAATACGCTGAGGACCTCTTACAAAAATATTTTTAAAAGATGGAATTAAGTGATTTTTTTTTTTGTCTTGATATACTAGTAAGTCACCTTTATCAACCTTTTTTATGCATCAGCTGACCATGGGCTCTACATGCCTAAGTTTTCTGTTTGCAAGTTGATGCTACTAACAGTCTCAATTTTTACATGACAAAAGAAAGGTCTAGGAGTATTAAATAATGCACATATCTCATGATTAGTGAAGCCAGGCTTTAAGCAAAAAACAAAACAAAACAAAAACAAATGAAAAAAACCCAATCAAAGAAACAAACAACAAAAAACTACCCTAACCCTAAATCCTAATTCTAATCCTAATCCAAGCACTTGCCCCCTCCAGGAGTCGGTCTTGATTTCCAACCCACATCAACAAGAAGATTTTCACTGTGATTCATGCAGGTCCAGCTATTGGGGTAGAATGAAAATGGAATTCTAGCAGGGTAATTCATGTTGCTTTAGGGGAGACATTAAATCCTTTAGCCAAAGCTTTTAACTACTATGTTCTCATTTCCTTCTTGCATTTTTATTGACCTCTCCTTCTACTTCCTTTGGCTTTATTTTGCTCTACTTGTTTCCAGGTTCCCAAGTTCATTGAATAATCCATTGGATTTTTATTCTTTCTTGATTTCCAATAAATGTATCTAATATGTAGATTTTTCTTAGCACACTAGCGATACCACAGAGGTTTCTATATGAACTTGTCTTTGACACTTGTTTCTAACTGAGTAAAATTATAATTACAGTTTTCATTTAATTATTAACCTACACATTTATTTGGAAGAAGGCTCTTAAATGTCCTATACAGAAGGCCTATTTTTTAAAATTTTTCCCAGTATTGAAAATATACAATTTTATTGCATTGTGACTAGTTGCATTTACTTACTTATTTATTTTTTTTTTTAGTGAGTGGTTAGGGATGTATGTTGATGATTTATGTATCTTAATGCATGGGGAAGACACAGATACACACAAAAAAAGCAATAGTAACTTGTTGAATTCCTGTCTCCCATCCCATTATGATTTCATCAAGACTGCAAAGATCTAGCACCATATCCAATATTTTCCAATATCAGGTTTTAACCACTTGAATCATAAGATAATTACAAACATTTCTTCTTTCTGAACTTTGGGGTAACTCTTATGCAATTACCAAGTAATATCCTTTAACTCCCCAAAGCTTCTGAATTGTCAACCTCACCCTCCTCCTCCTCCTAAATGAATCATGCCAATGTATGCATAGTCTGCCTTTTGGTCCCATTTGAGAATGAATGCATGTTTGATGGAAGCTAGGATCCAGGAAGACTTTTGATGGAAACACCTATGTATATTGACATTTCCATTTAGAAATTTTCCCACTATGGAAAACAGTATGGAGGTTCCTCAAAAAATTAAAAATAGAACTACCATATATAATGCAGCAATCCCACTACTACGTATACACCCAAATGAAGAGAAATCAATAAGTCAAAGAGATACCTGCGTTCCCATCTTGCATCGCTATTCACAGTAGCCAAGATACAGAATCAACCTAAAGTGTTTCTCAAGTGATGAATGGATAAAGACAATGTGGTCTGTGTACACCATGGAATCCTATTCGGGCGTAAAGATGAATTAAATCCTGTTATTTGCAGCAACGTGGATGGAACTGGAGGCTGTTACGTTACGTGAAATTAGCCAGGCACAGAAAGACACACATTGCATGTTCTCACTCATATATGAGAGCTAAGAAATTGGATCTCACGGAGGTGAGACTGGAATGGTGGCGACCAGAGGCTGTGAAGAGAGGTTGGTTAAAGGGAGCAAAACATACAGTCAGATGGAAGGTTCTAGTAGTTAGTAGTGTAACAGGGAAATGGTAATTACCAATAATGCATGGTACAGTTCACAATAGCTGGAAGAGAGGAATCGTAATGTTCCCAACATGAAGAAAAATGTTTGATGTGCTCACTATCTAATTTCCCAGATTTGATCATTTTACATTGTATACATGTATTCAAAATATCACACATATCCCTAAAATATATACAGCTATGGTATACCAATAAAAATACAAAAACAAAGAAATTTTCAGCTTACCAAGCATGCTGTAAGTCCATCTTCCTCCAAGTTCTAAATGGAAAACACACCCATGACTTTCTTCACGGAACACATTGTTTTGACTCTGCCTTCTGTGGTACAAAACATTAGCATTGAGTTGCAGCCAATATCTGCTCATCAGAAATGTCCCCTTTATTACTAAATATGTATTTTTGTTAAAATATTAACATACTGCCCTACCTGCTATCCCTGAATTCAGCCTAAATTCCTTCTAATCTGTCTTCCCCCTTGGCACAAACATCACTGAGTCCATTTCAGAGTTTACATCAATGACTCAGAGATCCTGCTGGAACATCCTAGAAACTTCTAGAAACTTCAAGATGTGCCACATTTTAAACCAGATTTTTCTGATCTGGCACTTCTTCTTCTATCTCTGTGTCATTCATCAAAGGAAAATAATGTTGCATATAAATATTTTTTTCAGATTTTTCAGTAATAATTTCCATAGTATAGAATGTATACTTTTTGGGTGTGTAGAGTTATGCAACTTTTGACAAATGTGTGCAGTCCCGGAACCACCCCCAACAAGGAAGATGTAGAATATCTCTGTACTCCCCAAATTTCCATCTTAACCCTTTGTGGCCAGAAACTCCCCTAATCCTTAGTCTTGGCAATCACTTGATGTGAGGGTTTTGCCTTTTGGGGGATGTTGTATCCATGGTGGGTATAGAAGATGTAGGTTTTTGAGCCTGAATCTTCCTCTTAGCTTAAATCATTTGAAAATCCTTCATGTTTTGGCTCGTATACAATTTTTTTTGTTGTTTTTGTTGTTAATTAATCACTGAGCTGTGTTGCATTGTATGAATGTACCACAATCTGTTTAGCCATCCCCCAGTGGAGGTGCCTTCCATTGTTTCCAGTTTTGAGTGATTTTAAATAAATCCATTATAAACACTGTGCAGTTACATTTTTATTTCACTTGGATAGATCGTTAGCATTGCAATTGCTGGATCATATCAACTTTTCATTTGTGGGGAAATTTCCTGCATCTACCTCTGTAGGGAACACAGTTCAGAATACCAAAGAAGACAAAAAGAAAGAAAGAAAAAAGAAAATTGGTCAGAAATGTCTTAGATTTTCACAGAGGGACATAGAAATAGGGTAGCAATCATCAATTTTTACTTGGTTCTTTCAAAATATTTTCTACTTTCTAAAGTATTGAACACAATGGGAAGTAAAAATATTCTCCAGTAGCAATGTATGTTTCTTAATATACAAGTGAAACAATAATCCCTACAGAAAGCATATTTTTTTCATGTATCAGTTAAAATATTTAATAGGTATGAGAGGCAGGAATAATGCTTATAATTTCCAGGACTAAATAAAACACTTCTCTTATGCTTTTAACATTCCTGTTTGTGTGCCTCTACATGTCAATCGATTCCAACAATTTTCAGATGCCCTATCTTTTAGCTGAGATTGTGGTCACTCAGAACAAAATCCTTATTCTCCTCTCTCTCTTACATTACTGATTGTTAGAAGTACTGCGCAAACATCAAAAAAGAATTCTTAAAAGAGGAAATTTCTAATTCCTTCAAGAGATTCGTCTGGGGATGCAGATGCAATGACTGGAGCTTCCGCAGCCCTTTTGGACTACATGATGGAAGTTATGTACTGAGGTTAGTGGAGCAACAAAGTGAAAAAAGTCTGACTCCTTGTGCTACTGGGGTTTTTCTGTCACTTGCCGTCAACCATATTCCTAACGAATCCACTACCCCACTGCATAAATTCTTGAAAAGCTTCTTATTGCTTTTGAGATAAAGAGTATACAGGGAGTTTCATGATCTGTCTCCCACTCCTCTTTCTAGAAGCATCTGTCAGCACTCTGCCCCCTCATCGTACATATTATGCCCATATCAGACTTCTTTCAGTTCCTGAAATGCAGCTTATACTTTCACATTAGGCATTTTCACGGATTCTCTTCTACCAGGCACGATCTCTGCTTACTTAACCCTACATAATCTCTAGGTCCATTGTAAAAACATACTCTCAGCAGAAATTTTTCCTGACCCACATTGCCGACGTAGGGTTCCCTAGTGTAGGCCAAGATTGTTTCACTTGTCATTTTAGTGCTTATTGGCTCCTGCCGTGCTGTTGCTTAGCTACTTAGCTAAGGCTGTGATTCTCAAATGGAGGTGATTTTATCCCCCAGGGGGAGGACTCCTGGTGATGTTTGGAGACAATTCTGGTTGTCACAGCTGTGGGGGGGATGGAGGAGATGCTACTGGTTCCCACTGTGTGTAGGTCAGGGATGCTGTTAACCCCCTACAGGGCACAGCACAGCTCTCCTCAACACAGGTTTATCCAGCCCCAAATACCAGAGTTCCACAACTTAGAAACCCTCCCTTCACATTTGCTGATGAGGAACAAACAAAAAACACTACCAAGGTTTGCAGTTATGCACCCTACATTATCACAGTTACTGGCATATAGCCAACAATGGAATATTTATATGACTTTTTATCAAAGAAGGTTGAAAAAGTAAAAAAAAAGTTGGGAATAGAAAAAAGCTAATGGAATAAAGATATAAAGAAAGAAAATATTTCTGTGCAACTGTACCATGTATGCTTTAAGTGTTAGTATGAAAGAGCCAAAATACTTAAAAAAATCAAAAAGTTTATAAAGTAAAAAGTTTACAGTAAGCTAAAGTTAGTTTATTTGTGAAGGAATAATTTTTTATATAAATGTAGTGTAGCCTCAGTGTGCTGTGTTTATGAAGTCCACAGGAGTGTACGGTACTGTCCTGGGACTTTATGTTCACTCGATACTCACTGACTGACTCACCCAAAGCACTTTCCTATCCTGCAACTCCATCCTGGTAAGTGCCTTATACAGGTGCCCCATGTTTATACTGCATGTTTACTGTGCCTTTTCTCTGCTTAGCTATGTCTAGATACACAGATACTTACCTTCATATTACAATCGCCTACAGTGTTCACTGTAATCACATGCTTTGCAGGTTTGTAGCCGGGGAGCAATAGGCTACACCGTGGAGCCTAGACGTGCAGTAGGCTGAACCATGTAGGTCTGGGGAAATGCTCTCTACAATGTTTGCATACTTCCAAAATCGCTCAACAAAGCATTTCTCAGAATGTGTCTCTGCCATTAGACAACACATTACCGTATAAATCTATCTTGGTATATAGGGATATATATACACACAGATATGTGTATATATATATACACACATAGTATTATATATAGTATATGTACATATACTACTATAAACACTGCTATATGTTATACTATAAATACACTACTGTAAATATATACTACTGTGTATATTTCATTACTACAAAGCAACACACTCTTATATAAGAAATAATATGTATACATACATATATATATACACACACACTACAATATGTATCTATGTATTATATATACAATGTGTCCTTAGTTAATGTCATTGATAGTTTTGGCAACTTCAGCTTTAAGTGAAATGATGTACTGTATGCCACAAGAACTTAACTCTTGTTTATATAAAGTTTTCTATAGTAAAATTGGTTTTGTTATAAAGTAATGTAATATATATGTGTGTATATATACCATATACTGGATATTATATATCAAGTATTTTATATGTGTATGGCTTAGAATAATGAATATGTTTAGAATAAATAAAACAAAATGCTTAGGACAAATCTTGGATCCTATACATCTGGCATGATGTTTAACTTTGCTGTAGATATGTCCTCAAAAGTAAGTCTCATCATTTTAGGAGAATTTCGACAGTGATGACTGCATGGTCACTTTTTAGAAAGAATGCTATCGGGTAGTTTTTTTTTTTAAAGCAATCACACTCTTTTAGTAGGACAATTAAAATCTTAAAAAATTGCAAAACAATATTTCAGTAGCGATACTAGTCCTTTGCGTTCATTAATAACTTGGTAGAATGAGGATCCCATATATCCAACGATGGACGTTAACCCTGAGGTCAGCCCAAGACCACTGCAAATCTACGGAAAATGCGACGCTTTAAGAAGACGAATTGAGTTCAGGCAAGTTCAGCCGTAGCTAAACAGAAACTGCACAGCTCACCACCGTTGCAATTAGACACAAATAGAGCTGGAGTGGTTCCTGGTCATGGAGCTGTTAAAATCACACAAAAATGCATTCAGAGTACGATTTACATAAAACATATTTTTCTTTTTACGTCTATTTTTATTAAAGGAATAATGCTGGTAGTAGAACATCCTTTTCATTAATTTAATACTTAAACATATAGGATAGTTTGTTGGAGAAATTGTATATATTGATGAATATAGTCAATGGTCACATCTATAGCAATCTTTAAAAATTAGAAGTAATAGGACATAGTCTATGGTCTCTTCATTATATTGTGAAGTGTCTTGTTATATTAGTCTTCTCGGGCCGCTATAACAGAATATCACAGACTAGATGGCTTAAACAACACACTTTTACTCTCTCACGTCCTGGAGGCTGGAAGTCCCAGATCCAGGTGTCTCAGGGCTGGTTCCTCCTGAGGCCTCTCTCCTGGGCGTGTAGACGCCGTCTTCTCCCTGTGTCCTCACGGGGTCATCCCTCTGTGCGTGTCTGTGTCCTCATCTCCTCTGCTTATAAGGACACCAGTCCTGTTGGATCGGGGCCCACCCTAGTGCCTCAGTTTACCTTAATCACCTCTTTAAAGACCCGTCTCCAAACACAGCCACATTCTAAGATAAGGGGTTAGAACTTCAACATATGAATTTTGGGGGTAAAAATTCAGCCCCCAACACATGTGTGGTCATATTCTATTGTTGGAATGACAGCTTCTACAAATATCAAGAAATAAAAGAAGGTTTTGAAACTTAAGAAAGCATGAATATTCTTTCTAAAAAAGCTTACTCATACATATACTAAAAATAAGTGAAGAGAAGGGTGTTTATCAAAGGCTGCGGCTGTGGCAGGAGGTCAGGATGGGGAGAGGTTGGTCAATGCATATAAATTTACAGATACACAAGAGGAATAAGTTCTACCATTGTTCCAGAATCTCACACAGGCATCTCTGCTTGGAAACGCCTGCTGAGGATTTGACTTTGCACAATACAAAGAACACCGCCAGTGATGAATAGACAGGGATATCTCTGAATCTCAAAAATGTGGTCAGGATGTATGGGATTTTTTTTTTGAAAAGGTCACTTAAAAGATTAGGGAGAGAAAAGAAAAACAGCAGTAGAACTCACACACTCTCAGAGTTGAAGAGACAAAGCTTGTCATTTAGGTGACTGTTTAACCTTGAGATGAAACAAGTCCTAAACTGTCTTGCCTGTTAAAGAAGGAGACAAGTAAAGGGTCTGGATATTACACAGGCTTATCATGACAGTCAAATAAGTATAAGAGATAAGGTCATAAAAAATTTTAAGTGTTGTCTAAATGGAAGTTAGCAGTAAAATATTTGAGCACAGGATACAGAATTTCATAAAATGTGTAATGGTCTAGAATGCTTAAATATACTATAAAATGAAAAGAAACGGCCTCATTTATTGTAAAATAATTAATACAGATAAGGTAATTATAAATATATTCTTCTCATGCCTTCTGAGAAGACTCTCTCTTTGGAAGACATTTTTTAATCAAATGAGAACTTAAGTGATTAATAAAAATATAACAGTCTCTATAATACATTTGTCTTAAATACTCTAAGCTTCATATTTTCCTTTTATAACATAATCCTGTTTAGAATGTAAGCACTATTTTTTAACTACACTATACAAATGAGGTCAGTATTGAGGAATACAAAGAAAACCAGGGTGTGTCCTGTATATTTTTAGTTTCCTTTCACAGACCTTTATTCTGAGATAAAAGGACCAATGAATCCAGACACACATTACTGTCTTTGGCATACTCTTCTGGAAAGTTCTGGAATGTTCTGGAAAGTTCAGGAACATTCCAGAAAGTTCCTTATCCATTTGAGTGATGGTAGACCCATAGCATTTACAACTCTTCTGACTTTACCAAGAACACAAAAGCAAATAGTTCATCTTTCCTACCATTGACTACAGCCTGTGTGAATGGAAAGGACAATACTTTGAGATCAAGTAAACAAATGGACCAAATAATAAAAAGAGTGACCTTCTTGAAAACTTAATAAACCCATCAAAAGAACATGTGCCCTGTAGCATTTTAGAAGACATTTCAGTAATAGAATTCTGATTCTGGAACATTCTCGGCGATAAAAGTTATCATTCTCAGACACTGTCTTCGAAGATACTTATTCTAAGCAATCATTTAATAGCTTCAAAAGCAAGTACTCTCGGGGGGGTTTTGTCTTTCTTCCCACAGTCACTGAGGTGGGAGAAGATACAGAGCATGGTGTGTTCTTTTATCCATCCCTCTTTCTTCCTTTTAGTAGAAGTTCTACCAGCCTGTTCCGGGGGAGACCCTTCCTCAGCCCGCCTTGTATCTATGTGTAACTGCAACAATCATTTCTGGAGAACTGGATACAGGACAGAGGCTAAAGTCAACTTTTGAGTCTTTCCCAAATAAATCTATTTGCTTTCTTCTCTCTCATTCCTAATCTGCCCTCTCTGTATAACCTGGAATCACATTCTACCAGCCAAGAAGAGAAACACTTTTTCCATATATCTCTACTGCAATGTGACAGTTGAGTTGTGTCTCTCTCCCTATCCCCCACCCCACCCCCAAAATGATATGTTAAAGTCCTTAGCACTGGTCATTTAGAAGGGGACATTATTTGGAAATAGATCTCCTGCAGAGGTAATTAATAAGGTGAGGCCATACTGGATTAAGGTGGGCCCCTAGTCCAATAGGACTGGTATCCTTATAAGAACAACCTTCTGAGATCCCTCTCCTTGTCGTGGAGACAGTGTCTTCTCCCTGTGTCCTCACGTGGTCTTCCCTCTGTGTGTGTCTGTGTCTTCATCTACTCTCTTATAAGGTCCCTCACACTTTGATAAATATTCCTATAAACAAACTGCATCTCATTACCTTTTAAGTATGCCATCTGGTTCCTGTCACGGTCCCAAATGTTCAATTTCCTTATCTAAGTTTATGAGAACATTATCACCTACAGTAAAAATATTTTTCAAATAAAGCAAATTAAGTATAACTAAACCACAGTCTTATAAGAAAACTATAGCAAATTTACTGATGAACATGGATATAAATATGTTCAGTGAAAATAGCAAAGTAGCTTGGCACATTGGCTCACGCCTGTAATCCTAACACTTTGGGAGGCCAAGGCTGGAAGATCTCTTGAGGCTAGGAGTTCCAGACCAGCCTGGGCAACATAGAAAGACCCCATCTTTAAAAAAAATCAAAACCAAAAACAAAAACAAAAAAACAGAAAACAGAAAACTGAATTTAGTTAGCCAAAGGAAAAAAAAATATTCATCATAACCAAATTCGTTTTATCCTAGGAGTCCAAGAATATTTGATCATTAGAAAACATATGAATTAAGGTCCACCATATTAGTAGATTGAAGGACAAGAATCATAATTTTAAAAAAGTGTTCCATAAATGTCAACAGTTATTTGTGATTTTTAAAAAATTAGTAAACTCAAATGAAAAATACCCCTTGAACTGGATAAAGTCTATCTTTCAAAGTAGAGAGAAAACAATTTAAAAATTAAGAAATGAATTAAGAAGATCACCAAACCATTGCAAAATATTCAGACCTTTTAGAGCTATGTTGAGCATTTATAAGGTATTAATTATATGAAATATTATATTAGCTCCTTTGTAGCACTGTATGTTTGAAATATATTTCCTCCCAAAAACACTTTCCGAAGAAGAGGTTTCACACATCATGTAGGCACATAGAAATAAATTATAATAGCAAGTCAGGTGTTAATAAATGGAAGACTTTGAGAAAACAAAGTAGTTAAATGAGTCATACAACATCTCCAAAATAAAAAACATACATTATATCCAGCACCAGCATTCATGGGAAATTATTTTAAGAAAACTGCTGGACAAAGATTTAGACTTTCCCCATACAAATATACTTGTTTTTTTCTTTGTTATTAGCAAGATTTTAAGAAAAAAGAGAAAGAAAGAAAGGAAAAGAAAGAAAAAAGAAAGTAAGAAAGAAAACAAGGAAGGAAGGAAAAAAAGAAAACAGAATAATTAATCAAATCATGGTGCAATTATTCAATAAAATAAATTGCATGATGATTTAAATTTAATTTACAAACCATGTTGTATACTATCACTATATAATTCACTTTCAGTAGTAATCTGGGATGATTTTCCATTTGTTTTATAACACTTATTTTTTAAAAATAATTAAAGTGTTATTTAAAATAGTCAAAATGAGGCATTTTTTATTTGTTTGTTTTTGAGACAGAGTCTCACTCTGTTGCCTGGGCTAGAGTGCCGTGGTGTCAGCCTTACCTGGTACCCTTCAGAAAGCCACGAGTATATCACAATTGTCTGAAGCAAGCAAAAAAAAAAAAAATCAAGTTATATTGCTTTCCACAGAGGTTGCACTAGTTTGCAGTCCCACCAGCAGTGTATGAGTGTTCCTGTCTCTCCACATCCACGCCAGCATTTGTTGTTATGGGACTTTTTGATAAAGGGCATTCTCACTGGAGTTAGGTGATATCTCATTGTGGTTTTGATTTGCATTTCCCTGATGATTAGAGATGTTGAGCATTTTTTCATATGTTTGTTGGCCATTCTTCTGTCTTCTTTTGAAAAATTTCTATTTTACCACAATTAAATTTATTTTTTTAATTTTTAAGGGTTTTAAAGATATGCACTTCAGAATAAGCATACTTTTTATATTTACTAAGAAAAAATTGATGAGAAAAAAATCCACTGTTAATACGTTTTAAAATAAACTTGTGGCCGGGCGCGGTGGCTCACGCCTGTAATCCTAGCACTCTGGGAGGCCGAGGTGGGGGGATCGTTTGAGCTCAGGAGTTCGAGACCAGCCTGAGCAAGAGCGAGTCGCCATCTCTACTAAAAATAGAAAGAAATTATATGGACAGCTAAAAATATATATAGAAAAAATTAGCTGGTCATGGTGGTGCATGCCTGTAGTCCCAGCCACTCGGGAGGCTGAGACAGGAGGATCGCTCGAGCCCAGGAGTTTGAGGTTGCTGTGAGCTAGGCTGATGCCACGGCACTCACTCTAGCCTGGGCAACAGAGTGAGACTCTGTCTCAAAAAAAATAAATAAATAAATAAATAAACTTGTATGTTTTTAACCAAAAAAAAAAATTCAAGTCAGAAGTGGGTCTCACCGTCCGTAGATGGTAACTTGGATTGTTTGGGTTTTAGGTGCTGATAAACGACTTGGCTGATATTATAGTTATGTCATTCAAGGATGGGTAAAGTCACACCTAATGGGTGTGGTGCACGTTGTCTGGGGGATGGGCATGCTTGTAGCTCTGACTCGGGCGGGGCAAAGGCAGTTTATGTAACCCAAGCATTTGTACCCTCGTAATACTCTGAAATAAAACAAATAATAAAAAAAAGAAGGACAACTGATAGTGAACACCCATCTCTTCCAAAGTTGCTGTGTAGACAGATGAAAGAAAAACAAGACTAGACAGTTCTTGCCTCACGGAACAAGGATGCTTAGTGGACAGGTGTGTGCCTGAGTCATCCTGAAGACTGCTCCAGCCTCAGTTTCCCCAGAAAAGATGCGTGACTGTTGGAGCCTCAGAAAGCCAGACATTGCCAGAATGCAACGAGATACCCTGACGCCGATGCCGACATTACACAATAAGTGACATTAGAAGTGTGTCACCCTTTCCACTAAGTTTGCCATCACCAGGTTGTCCGACGATTTTGCCATTAGAACGGTTGTGTGCGGCTCATCTATTTATCCACATAAATTTTCCGCCCGAACGGGCATCCAGAGCTTGTCATATGCTTGACCTTTGTTTAAAAACGAATTCCTTTGCCTATCAAGATATAAAAGGGGCTAAGAGGGAAAATAATGAGCCGGGCTGTCATCCTGCCAAGGTGAAAAGAAAGAAAATTGGATGAAAAATCACTGAGCCACGAACGACGCCGGAGCTCTCCTTGACATTCATTTAGGCCGTAACAAACCGCTTAATGATGTGCGGTCTGCAGAAAACGCCGTTTGTTTACAAGGCTGGATGGCTTCGAAGAACAATTCTCTTTGTCTGAGAAAAGAAATGACAATATTCAATGCTCTGATTTCAATATCGTCTCAATTCTGGAATGTTCATTTTTCCATCCTTCATATGCAAGATATGTGCCTCCCCCCACCCCCCAAAAAAAGTCCCCCTGAACTGTTTGGGTTCCTTATAAATAGAAACACACCCAGAATTGTGGTTTAAACAAATATCACCAACCTTTAAAAACTCTGTAGCCGATCTTCTTTATTAGAAATCTATAAAGAACTTCACCTGTCTATTGCTGACTACGTTTTCCAAACAGATCCAGCCAATGATTTTCGCAAATGTAGTGGAATCAAAAGAAAACTGGTTATGTTATTCACTAACTCAGCCATAAAAAAAAACAACGGTGATCTAGCACCTCTTGTATTATCCTGGATGGAGCTGGAGCCCATTCTACTAAGTGAAGTATCCCAAGAATGGAAAAACAAGCACCACATGGACTCACCATCAAATTGGTATGAACTGACCAACACTTATATGCGCATATAGTAGTAGCATTCATCGGGTGTCAGGCAGGTGGGAAGGTGGGATGGGTATATTCACACCTAATGGGTGCAGTGCGCACCGTCTGGGGGATGGACACCCTTGTAGCTCTGACTCCGGTGGTGCAAAGGCAATTTATGTAACCAAAGCATCTGTACCCCCATAATATTCTGAAATAAAAAAAAAGGAAATGCATCCATCATGTCAAATAAACAAAAACAATTTAATCAACAGAGAACATGGCGCTTTCTTTATTTGACGTAGCATGTGATTCATTACTTTGCCACAGCTAAGCTAGGTCAGAATGTCTACGTCACATTTCATTTTTCCAAGAACTCCCGCAGAGACTTCGATGTTCCCAACTTTATTTTCAGTGTCATAATATACACACTATCTTTAAAAATATTTAAGTATTGCCTGCTTGCATTCACTGTGTTCCTTCCTCATCCATCTCGGTAGATTATCTACTGCTTGAGGCATTACTGTTCCAAACTATTGTAGAATAAAACTTGGGCAAACTATATCCTTGCCCTGGCAGTTTATTTAATCCCAATATGATTTCACATTGAGCTTGGGTAAAGGTTATCTCTTTACTTAATAGATGTCACTTCATATTTCGTTTTTCTAAGCCTTCCTATACAGTGTCAATTGTCCATTTTCTCTGAATACATCGAAGGAGAAAACTCTTCCATTATTGCTAATTTTCTCTGGTCTGTTCTGAACTTGTTCATTTTTATTCTTCAAAACCGTGACATCTTCTCCTGATTCTGTCCCCCGTTATATATAAAGTTATCTCTGGCGTACAGCCTCAGATTTCTTCTTTGTCCATTGAGAGAAAATGACTGTTTTCCTGTAATGCCATAAGTGAAACTTTTTCTTGTTCCCCTGACACTATTTTACTGCATATAAAGCTTCTCTACTTCCTGGCCTAAAATCTACAGGAATCCCTGAATTTGCAAAGTTCGTCTCTCTTGTTCTCCCTGACTCTGGGACCAGCTTCACTTGTTCTCGATTTTTTCAATGTCCTTTAAATAGTGTCTTCTTTCAAACTGCATACCGTATTGTGCATTATATAACATGGGTCATAGAATATAACGCACATTACATACAGATATTAAAACACATATTTGCATAACTGAACATGCATCACATATTTTATAATAAGGGATACATGACATAGCCTAGCATAGCACAACATATACCATAACACAGTATAGTATAGCATAACATGGCTAACACAGAACATAATATATAATATGATATATAACAGCATAAAATAGCATAGCATAACATATAACAGTATGCCATAGAATAGCATAGCTAACATAAAACATAAAATAACATGTAACATAGCATAAAATAGCATAATAGATCACATAATGCAGGATACCATAATATAACAGCATAACATATAACACACCGTAGCATAACATATAAAATAGCAAAACACAGCATTACACATAACAGAACAGCATAATATACAACATGGCATAACATAGCACAAAACACAGCATAGCATAGCCATCTAGCATAGCATGACAAACATAACATAGCTAGGACATATAGCCTAGCATGAAACAAAGCACAGCCTTGCACAATGAAACATAAAACATAGCATAACATAGCATAACAGTATAACATAGAATAAGACATAACAGCATGCATGGCATAATATATAATACAGCATAACAGAACATAGCATAATATGTAACATAACATAACATAGCATAACATGTAACATAACATAGCATAACATAACATAACATAAAACAACATATAACATGATACAGGATAACATAGCATATAACATAACAGCATATAACATAAACTAACATAGCATAGCATAACATATAACATAACATAGCAGAGCATAGAATAGCATAGCATAGCATGACATAACATAAAACATATAATGTGAGATAGCATAATGTAGTATAGCATATAACATAACCTAACATAGCATAGCATAACATATAACATGGCATAGCATAGCATAGCACACCATAACATAAAAATCATAAAGCATGTTCCCATAACATAACATACTGAAAAATTCTTCCCATTCCTTTTTATTAATAAATCCAATATTTTCTCCTTTCTTTTATCTATTTCCAATATTATTTGCTTTCTGTTCCAATAAATCCTGAGAAGCAATTGAGTGGGAACACACAGAACATGGATTAGGGGGTCCTGGACCCAGATCCTGACCTGACTTGTGTTTTATTTTGCAAGACCTGGGGCAACAACCCTCAGGCGAATCACCTAATCTATATGTCTAGACATTTCAAAGTTATAACCAAGCAAATGGGTAAAGTAATGTATGTTCTATATTTTGATCTTCACAAAGCACACCTTTGTAACAACAACCTGGAAGAACAGGTGCACAGTGGGCGTGGGTGGGGGTGAGCTGGGGGACGTCCTGAGGACCTGGCCATGCTTGAGACCCATCCCTTTCTCTTCCAGCGCCCAGTTCTGTGTCGTGAGCTTCCTCAGTGCTCACAGGTGGAGACCCCAGCCTGCATGTCCCTATTATCCCAGCTGGCTCCTGAATGCATGTCCATATTCCATCCTCCTCCCCAAAAGGGCGTTCGTATCCCACTCACCTGAAAACGAGTGCCCTTCGTCTATCCACCCCCACCCCACCCAATAGCCACCACCCGGCCATCCTGGGAATAGCAGTGTGCTTTACTGTGTGGCATAGGGCACAAGCCACGCTGGTCCTGGGAGTGAATGCAGAACCACTTGGGTGGGGACGTCCAGGGTCCCAGATACCCAGAGTGGGGTCTAAATTAGGTAGCAAGGCTTTGACGTCTTGGAGCCCTTGCAGGGAAGAATGTGGCTGAAGGAGGGTCAGAATTTGTCCCTTGAAAGCAGGGCTCAGTATCAGAAGCTCTTTGAGCCTGGGTTTAGGGTCAGATGGCTTTTCCTGCCATCAGCAGTTGCTCCTAAGCGCTCTCAGGTAACCAGTTCATCTCCCCGCATCTGTCTTTGCTTAAGTCCTGGTCCTGGCACCCTTTGACGACCAGTCACCAGGGTGAGAATGGCACAGTGTTGGGAATTTCTTGCAAACAGCCAACAATGGAAGAGCTACTTCCAGTTTATAGGCTCCTCAATGACTAAGGAAGAGTGTGGACCTGAATTTGGCACCAGAGCTAGGTTTGGACGCACTACCTGAGGGGCAGGTGTAATAACCAATCCCTTGGGAGGCCATCAATGCTACATAGCTTCTTTCTGAATGCTGGATTCACCTTGGACCTTAGATTCTGCTAGGTACACTTGGCTTTGGGAAGGATTGCAGCGCTCAGCCCCTCACTGGTAAACTGAGGAAGCCACGTCTGACCAGTGAGTCTGCTGTCCTGTGCCCCTGGCACTGCCCTGTCCTCCGGCCGCCTTCAAGTTCAGCACAAGCCGCCTTGCGTGCCAAGGGTCTATTCCCGCAGAGATTAGCTTTGGATTTCAGCCACGATTCACTGAGCCGGACACTTAGAACGTAAGCACTTTTCTGTAAACACGTTCTCCTTCAGTGATTCCTTTGGGGACAGTTCTTTTTTTTGGTCTGAGTATCTTCCCTTATCACCTCTGTAAACATGAGTGTCCATCCGGACCGTAGCTCCCTCGTCACAGATGCACTCCTTTTTCCATTATTCACATTTTTCATAAAAGAGATGATTTACTTGACTTGCCTTCTGCCTGTATCTTACAAACAAACTCTCCGCCATTCAGTGTCTAGTAAGAAGGGAGAAGCGCTTATCTGCTTCCTTACAAGGAGCCTCCCGACACTTGGCTTTGTGCGTGGAGGTTTGCGGTGTCTGTCTTTTCTATTGCACAAGCCCGTTCTCCAGAAGCATCAGCTTCAGCAACTCTCCCCTCCTCCTAGCTCTTGTGGGGGGATTTTTGTCTAACGCTTGCTCTTTCAAAGCCTCGGTGGATCTTGGTGCTATTTTACACTTCTTTACTGATTCTCTTTGAACTCTTGCTTGGCTACCTACCAGTGAGACTCTAACCGAAGCGCTGCGCATCAAGTAGCTTTTCGCCTTATCTCCTATTTCTTTGTCGAATCATTCACCAGGGTCCCTCTTGGTCTCCTCGCATTCTCTCCGTCTCATCGCCTTTATTCTTCGTTTGACATTTCCCAGGCAAGACCAGCTGTGGAGTCCTCACGTAGATCTCCCGTGCATTGCAAATGCGCTTTGTGAAATCTGTAGAAATTGCTGTCCGCTTGCCTCGCACGCACGCTTCCCTTTGGTACATCCCAGGAGCAGGGTTTAAAGTTAATTCGCTCCATTTATACATTCTTTGGGATGCAATAAAATCAGAGTTATGCTCTATAAATAAAGAACTGGACAAGCCACTAGAAATGTATATATATGCACAGTCTTATTTTGTCCCGTGAGTGATTTCAAAAATGACTCTCACAGGGTAAATAAGTGTCGGAATATGTCAGATGGGAGAAGACCCAACTATTATATAAGGTTCCATCCAAGGAACCAGCTGGAGGAAACTGACTAGAGGAAAATTCACACTAAGATTTTTTTGAATTTTTATTTATTTATTTATGCATTCACTCATTCATTTTTACCACAATGAACTTCTCTCTGCAGCCCAAGAGGAAACAATCATGTCAACTTCAACATCTCAATGTATCTTCACACATCTTCCATCTCACGTTGCTCAACTCCACCTTCTAAGTCTCACGAGAGTGAGTCTTTGGGGTGGAACACGGGGCCAGTAAGAAAACCTAGCCACAAGGGAATCGAGATCTTAAAACTCTATAAAAGAAGAGAGTCTTGTAGAAAGGGATTGGTGAAGAATGAGCCAACCATCAACATCTGTCTCAGAACCTTCCTTTGGCTACTCTCCTTCCTTGGATACCCTGTCTCCTCTGTGTCCTCCTCTAGTGACTTCACAATCTCACATTCGTATCCTGTAAGTTAAGGACTAAGTGATGAGCTTACCCTGCCAACACCCTCTGCAAAGGTGAAGGGAAAAAGGAAAGCGCAATATTAAGTAAACTTGATAGATTCCTAATGGTAGTCAACTCTTTTTTCCCAGAAAATATACCCCAAGGTGTACTCCTTGAAATTCTACCCACTGCCAAGATTACATTTCTCCAGGGTACCTGAAAGCCACCAGCAAAGGAGTAATTACTCTGCAACTGTTTACTTGTAGGGGATGCCAACACATTCTGCACAACCATCAACTAACTAGAAGAGAATTCTATCTCCACAATCCGGTGATCATGGGAAATCTTTCATGAGGCCACAGGTGCAAGAATAGGTTGAAAGACAATGGTGTAGGACCAATGGGTAGGACCAGGACACTCAAATGAAACAAATGTCTCAAATGTTTAAAGCAAGTGTGTGTGATGCAGAATGTTACAACTGGTCACCAACCTCAGCCTTGCTGGGCCAGTTTCTCAGACAAGTCAAAGAAAACAACTTTATTGCTCACATACAAGCACCAAGAATTAACGGAAACCTAGGATTCATAATGAGTTGGTCCCCTAAGACTCAAGAAAACTTTCAATTAGCTGGGCATTGTGGAGTGTGCCTGTGTTCCTACCTACTCAGGAGGCTGAGGCAGGAGGATGGCTTGAGCCCAGGAATGTGAGGTTGCTGTGAACTATGATGATGCCACTGTACTCTACCTAAGAGCGACAGAGTGAGATTCTGTATCAAACAACAACAACAACAACAACAACAAAAAATGTCTGCAGCAAAGGTAGTCTCCTCTGTGTATTCATACCCCACTTCACATCACAGCTGAGAGACCCCCAAAGCACTCCCCTCTGGGTGTTATAACTGGGTGACACTGGGGTCTCTGAGAACAAGCATGGCAGGACGTCTTGTTCTAGGAGGAATGAGGTCAAATCCTGGGCTGTTCTGAATAGTCCGTCCTTATCCCAGAGTCTTGCACTCTTGCTAGATTCTGCCCAAGAATTGCAAGCAAATGGGTTAAGAGCTGAGTCAGGTAAGGCCACTCAGATAGCTGTCCTCTTGCAGGGTGAAAAATGCACCAACCTTTCTTTCCATTGGGTTGAAATGGCTCGATGCATCCCAGCTAGTAGACCCTACAAAAATTTCACCACAGGGGAAGATCCCTGAATTTTTGCAGCATTCATTTGCTACCCTTTGGTAAACGTTTCCCTCCAAGGCTTTTAAAGTGTTTGCTTCTTTTGGCTCAACAGGTCCTACAAGCATGATTGAAATCGAAATTTTGGGCAAGTGAGAGTCCCCTGAGAGAGTGTAGAAACAAAATCCCCTTTGGATGCAGAAAACTGCTTGAGGCAAAACAGCCCAATACAAACTGCAACGCTTATTGAACTAACCCATGCAAACAGTTGCTCTCTGTGGTTTAGAACAGCGAGAAATTATCAGACGCATTCCTCAGATCCGTAGCTCGCTTCCCATGTTGCAGGAACCACAGTTACCGTAGCTGGAACAGCAAAGACACTGCAGTCCGAGAAATCTTCACAACCTATCCGTCTTCTGTACACCCTAAGTGGTTCTTTTTTTCTTTTTCTTTTTTTCTTTTATTGAGACAGAGTCTTGCTCTGCTGCCCAGGCTAGAGTGCAGTGACGTTAGCCTAGCTCACAGCAACCTCAAAGTCCTGCTCAAGCAATCCTCCTGCCTCAGCCTCCCAAGTAGCTGGGACTACAGGCATGTGCCACCATGCCCAGCTAATTTTTCTATATATATTTTTAGCTGTCCATATAATTTCTTTCTCTTTTTAGTAGAGATGGGGTCTCGCTCCTGCTGAGGCTGGTCTCGAACTCCTGACCTCGAGCGATCCTCCCACCTCAGCCTCCCAGAGTGCTAGGATTACAGGCGTGAGCCACTGCACCCGGCCCCTAAGTGGTTCTTTAACTGAGCTTTCGATTAGTTTGCTGTGGCAAGGCATGAGTAGCTTAAATAACAGAAACGCATTTCTCGCAATTCTAGAAGCTGAAAGTCGAAGATCGAGGTGTCAGTAGCGTTTGTTCCTCCCGAGGCGTCTGGACTTGGCTGGTGTACAGCTTATGTACATGTGTGCCCTAATCTCTTTTTAATTTTAAAATACTAAATTGAAACATAGATATTGTCTATTTTTAAGGTATGCAATGGTATGATTTCATATAGATATATAATGTGTAATGATTAACTCAATCAAATTATTTAACACATACATCAGCACCCATGGTTATCATTTGTGTGTGTATGTGTGTGTGGTGACAATACTTAAAATCTGCTCTCTTATCAAATTTCAAGTAAATAGTTCAGTGTTATTAACACATTAACTGCCATGTGAGTTGTATTTAACTCATGCTCGTTTTGAACCTGGGGCCTCATGAAGCACATGTAACTCACACGTCTCTT
Source organism: Eulemur rufifrons (assembly GCF_041146395.1). Lineage (NCBI taxonomy): Eukaryota > Metazoa > Chordata > Mammalia > Primates > Lemuridae > Eulemur > Eulemur rufifrons. Next base: position 141,857,433 of record NC_091012.1, read on the forward strand.
CACCTTGGGAGCCTTGAACTGTTTTTCAAGTTGCATATAACTCACGTACAGAAAACAATTAAAAAAATAACAAATTTTTCATTAAACTAGAAATCATTAAATTAGAACATCTCACCTTCTCCCCTACACATAAGGAGACCAGTCCTATTCGATGAGGGCTCACCCAAGTGACCTGGCTGCACCTTAATTATCTCCTTAAAGAACCTATCTGCAGATTCAGTCAAATTATGAAGTATTTAGGGTTAGAATTTTAACACGTGAATTTTGGGGATACACAATTCAGTATATAACAGGTGTATAGATTGAAGATCACTATTTCTATAGACTCTGAAACTCTGATGGTGGCACCTGTAGCTCATTCCCCAGGGATGTCTTGTTCATTGGGTTCACCACTTCGGTACGAGAAGACCTGGTATGTACGTCCTCATAATTCTCACTGGAAGGTCAGAAAGCCAGCGTTGGGAACCCTGGCAGGCAATCAGTCCACATACTGTTAATATAAAGTCAGGAACAGAGGATACAATGCCAGGATGGAACACAGAAGATACAAGGGCAAGAGGAACTCACCCCAACGAGTTCCTGTCCTGACTCACCTAGCACAGAAGCTTTCTAGATCACCAGGAACGTGTGCTTAAGTCAGAGCCAGGGACCCATAAATCCTGAACTATCTGGGTAATTTTCTTTGCTCACGTAAACTTACTTCTGTAAGTGGGTTCAAGTCCCCGTGATGAAGTGCTTTAGATGCTCTCATCGACTCCTTCATTAAGGACGCCGTTTCAAAGACTCAGGGTGGAAATAACTCAAGTCCGGATACGGTGGAGGGAGCGTGACTCGGCACCACAAAAGAAACGGCTCACTCACCCTATCTGTGGTGGACAAGGACGCAGGCTGGGTCGTTGTCCCTAACCCTAACCCTAACCCTAACGCTAGAGATGCCTGACGCATTAACCTGCAACGAAGCTCTCTGGGAGTGAAACATTGTGATTTCCACACTGTCGCTACCTGTTCAGCAAGGACATCCAGTAACATTTAGTACTTAATCTCTTTTATTGCCTCCTTTCATTGACTGACGGAGCCCATTACAAATGCCACGCTACACAACGCTCATCCCCTGCTTTCAGGAGAGCAGAGAGTGCAACGCATTTGCAAGGGGTCGGTCTCCTCCTCCATGAATTTCATGATGGTCTTATGAAAAGGGGAGAACACTGAGCCCTCGTGGGTCCCATATGCTAGATCTACTCAAGCTTTTCTTCCCCCTGAGGTCTTCATATCCCTTCCTTCCTATCCCCTGCAGGGGCTTTCTGACATCTAATTTTATTTAGGGCTCACTCACCAACACCAACAAACAGTTAAAAGCCCTCTCCGCTGCTTTTGCAAATACAGCCACAGAGATAAATAACACTGGTTTCTTTCTTCCTTGACTAGCACATTTAAAATCTATTCCTAATCCCACACATATTCCCCTGGGTTTGCTGGTTTTCATTTTTTTTTTTTTAGCAAAAATGCAAAATATTGCCTTGTTTTGTTGTAGACTTCTCTTCCTGGATTCATCTGCAGGAATAATCACAGAGTCTGCTGGGATTTGACTGTCATTATAGGTCTGGAGACTGCAAGAGTTAAAAAGAATGAGGCATGGAGAGAATTTGCTTTTCCTTAGAAGGTAACAGCTCAGGTAACATTCCTCAGGTGAGGCGCTGCTGTGTCAGGTGAGGATATTTCCAGGTCTTTCAACAAGGCAGGGATGATCTCATCCAAGGATCCTGCGTACATACATACCTAGGAGAGAACCGTAACAGCTGTGTAGTTTGAAATGTTTCCATTAGTAATTCCCGCAGTCGAATGATCTGCCTATCAACTTCACGAGAGACTTAAAAAAGCTGTAATTCATCCTTTGTTGAAACCACAGTAATCTCATTGGAATTTCAGATATATAAGTGTGGGGCCCGTAAGAAATTAGATCTTTTTTTTTTTTTTTTTTTGAAAATTAAACATAAGAACATTCTTGATTTTCCAGTTATTCTATGAGCTGAGAAATGAATACTTAGAACTAGCGATATTTTTTTCTGTGTCTAGAGCACAGATAGAAGCAACTGCCATATTCCGCAGTCCTTGTATTACTGGAACCCATTAAATAGGTGTATTGCAGAAGTCAATAAGCCTATTTATGGCGCAATAATGGGCTGCCAAGCTACTCTCTTTACTCAACACAGCACTGCAATTAACAGTGTAAGTGACTCACACCATAGCATCCGAGCGTCCATTCAGATAAATATGACCCACCAAAAGTTCCCATCACCCTGATGGTATTTAAACCTGTAGATGAAGGTTCTTCACTGGTAGACAATAGAATACACTGAATTTCCTTTAAGCAGAAAGGTATCAATGATGAGGGATTTTGCAGTTTAAACATTATATTTTTGAAGGAAGAGCCCAGTCTCAAGACACCCCTTGAAAGAAATATTGAACTGGCCGGTGGAGACATTCCATTCACCCGCTGCAGAAACCCAGAACAACATGGTAGGTTTGATTTCCGCGTCTTGGGTACCGTACACACCAGAGAGAATGCCTCAAAATCAGAGAAGCTGGGATGGGGCCTTGAGCCCACGCAGCTTCAAAAGTTCCTGCGATAACGAATATGTGTGGTTTACCTAGACTACCAAGTTCTAGGAAGAACATGAAGGGCAGAACTCAAAGAGACATTGGAAAATGCAGAGGAATTTTAAGGATCTGAGTTGCTTTGTTGACTTCACACTTAGGTCTGCAAAGAGAACATTGGATGGAGGCCATCTAATTAGATGGCAAATTTATATATATGCATATGTTTGTGTACAAATGTTGAATTAAATTAACATAAGACTAGTGAGTTCATAAAACGCTGCACATGTGTGTGCATGTATATGAATGCATGTCTATACACACACATAGTACATATATTTATCATGCTAAGGAAATGCCATTGGAAGGTAACCAAGAAAATCAGTGTTCAGAAATCATGAATAAACCTTTAGCTTAAACACTTTTTAACTCTACAATGCTGCAATATTCTTTGGTACGATATCGACGGCTTGAGTCTTGAGTAATTTCCCATTTTTGGCACATATTCATAAAACTGATAAAATGCAGTCCTACTAGAGATACACCCACTGAGTTTTAGAAACCGTGTTTATTTAATCTACTTAGAATATACTTCAACAAATATCATTTTCATTAATCATCAGTAAATCCATGCAAAAGTAAATTTAAGCTTTTCATCTTTTTTTTTTTTTTTAGTGGATAGAGTCAGCAACAAACGAACAATACCCATGAAGATCAATTCTAAGCTTTTGTTATTTTCCCTTTATGGAAGTTTATGTTTAATATTCCATCTTAACTAACGTAAGCCGTGGTTGGAGACATGCACATTTCGTAGGACTACGTAGTCACAATGCATGTTTCATGCCGAGTTTTGCATTATTCCGCTAATGCCCTGTAAAAGCATTTTGTAGTAAGATCTATGAAATGGAAGGAGAATAATATGAGCGATTTTTTTTTTTGATGAAATGCTTTTAGTGAGTCATTGACTTTTTAAGGATTGATTAATTCACTCAAATCGTGTAAAAGCCAACATGATATGTGAAGTTGTCAGCGTGCAAACCTTAGCACAGATATCTTCGTCCAAATCTTTCCAACGGGGAAGAACATGATGGCTTAAACATCGGGAGCATTTGATGAATGAATCCAAAAAGAGCTCTTTGTTAATGGACTACATCAAATGCAGCAGGTCCGGAGAGCGTGTTATCACTCTACATTCCGTTCAGCAGGGAGAAAAGAACATTCGGTATTCAGCATCGCTCTTCCCCGAAAACGTAATTGTGCCTCAAAATGTAAGTGAGGTTTTGGGCTTATAAAATGTGCCATGCATTAAAACTAGCATTTAGTGGAACTGGGCCATGGTGTAGTTTCCATAAAAATATGTGAATTTCTCTCACTTATCTTCCCTGTATCTCTTCAGTCTATCTAGCTTTGCCTGTTTTTTTTTTTTGTTTGTTTGTTTTTTATGTGGCTAATGATAAACACTTTATCGTTCGAAAATGGTAAGGAATTGACTTTGTAAGTGTGCAAATGCATTAAATGCATTTTTGTAGCTACTTATGTCTTTTTATAGGGATTCTAAATAAAGCTACTGGACTACTTTTACTTCCACAGAGAGTATACTTACATAATTTATAAATTAGTATTCAGTTGATTATACTTAAATATATAATGTGGAAATACATACACACGCACACACACAGAGTAAGTACTCAATGTCACGGACAGATTCTAGGAAATTGTGACTTTAAGAGAAACAACACACAGCAGGTCCTTGAGTAATGTCATTTCATCCAACATTGTTTTGTTGTAATGTCGATGAGAAAAAAAAAATTGTTTTGTTATATGTCATTTCTCTTAAAGTGGCAGTTTCCAAGAACCTACTGACAATATTAAGTGACAACTTACCATATATAAATACATATGATTACTTCCCTAAGATATAAAGAATGCATGTATCTATATCTAGCTATACAAATAAAACTTCATATCCATCTACTTATAGCTATGCATATTATCTATGAGTACGTATATATAAGATCTATGTGTATGTGTCTGCAATTAGAAATTAGAGACAGAGATACTATTGAGTTGTTATAAATATGTCAAAGACTTTCTCATCTTTGGTTGGCACCACTTCAATCCTCAGATTTTGTGTCTCAACAAGATTAGAAGAGTGATCACCCACCTTTTGTTGAAACATAAATAACTTCAAAAATTGTTTGCAAAACATATTTCAGTCCACACATGTCCAAATGAAATAGGAATTGGAATGTTTCGAGTGCCCCTGACAATATAGAAGAGTCACCATTCTTACCAGTTGAACAGAACATGCTCAGGTGTCTGGGGTGGGAGGGGATGGGTGAAATCGTATTAATACCTAACGGGCACAATGCACACTATATGAGTGATGGGCACACTCACAACTTTGACTTAAGCAGTACAAAAGCAATCCATGTAACCAAAACATTTGCACCCCCATAATATTATGAAATAAAAAAAAATGAAAGGCCATATTAAAAAGAAAAATAGAAACAGTTTCAAAGATTAGAGGCATCTCCTCTTTTTGCTCAGATGTTTAGGCTACCTGTCTTTGCATCCCTGGAATCTATTCTATTAAATACGTACCCTAAATCACACGTTAGGAGTCAGGCAGGGACTTCAGTCTTTAATGCTCTGACAAAGAGCTGAGGTCCTTGTGATATTTGTCCAAAAAACATAGTAACAGTAATAATCTCTCAACCCAATGGCTCTGTCTTGTTAAGGCCACACTGTCTTTTCTCCGTGTCTGTTTACTCACTCCTTCACCCAATGCAATCTGGATTTCACGTGGTCAAGGCATAGAAATTGCATTTGCTAAGCTCTCTGATCACTTAATTTTCAAACTCAGTGAACAGCAAATAATTACTGGTATTGTTTTACCTTCCCAAGATATCTGTCTCCATCTACAGCTTTCGATATTCTAAGCGTCTTCAAGTGGATGCTGAAATGCTATTTCTTTTTATGTAGGGTATAGTTTTCTTTCTGATCCTCTTGCTAAAAGTCATACTTTCCTTCTCCCCTTTCTTTTAATACTAAACTCTGTCTAGAAGGACTCTATTAATTACAGATACAAAGAATTAGGTAGTGCTCCCTTATTATATCTTTTGATAGATTTTTTTCCTGTCTAATGAAGATTTTATTTTTTTATCAAAAGTGGAAGCTGTACAAAACACATCGTACCTCTTGTCTTTCAAGCTTGCAAAATGAAGAATACCATTTACGTCCATAGGCCTTAGAGTGGAGTTATTTATGGGCATGTCATTCTGCCCTACCTGACAATGAATTCCAGAGAATGTTGACTATATTTATGCATCATTTTATTTCTTTTTTTATTTCAAAATGTTATGGAGCTACAAATGTTTTTGGTTACATGAATCCCTTTGATTAATGATTGAGTCATGGCTATAGGTGTTCCCATCACTCAGATAGTGTTTGGGTAGGTTTTTCACCATCTGCTCCTGCCCTGCCCCCTCCCTGCCCCCTACTTCATTTCCACTGAATTTTACTTCTCTCTGTGCACGAATATGCTCCTCAGTTAGTTCCAAAGTTTGGTGCTGATCTATTCTGTATGTTCAGATGTTGCATATCATTCATGTGAAAAAAAAAAAAAAATGGTTGCATTCTTGCAAATGTGTCTGCACTCACTGTCAAACACCAGAACATTATTGAAGACTCCGATTTCTGAAATGGGTTTGTGTATCGACATGGCACACTGCAGAAATAGGACTGGGGTTGCCAGAGAAAATACAAGCTGCTCCGCGAAATGTAAATCGTCGATAAATATTAATACTACATTTTTTAAGGATAATATTTCCTAGATTATCACATGAGCACGCTTATGTGTATCTGAAATTTAAATGTAACTGGTCATCTTGTGCTTTTAATGTTTTGTGAAAACTGGCAACATTGTAGATGTTACTTGTTAAAATGTTTGCTGACCAACCAGCTGAAGAAACAATGTATGCAGAAGCCTAACACCTGTTGTAGTGTTAACAACCAAGCACACACATCCTTTACAAAAATGTAATCTATGCTATTAAAATTTCACGAATGCTTCGAATGCTTCCCTTTTTCTTCAAACCTTGCCTGGTTTCCAATTTCGGTGTCTTTAAAGAATTTGGAAACAGTTGCTCTCCACATGATTTTATTTTTTTTAAACTTAATCCTTCCTTAGGCTTTACTTCTTCAGGCCACATTATCTCCATCCTTTGATCATCCTTTTCATTATCCATTAAATATGTCAAAATAATGGTTTTCATTAATATACAAAATCGATGGTAAAGAAAAAAATTAGAGACAGACCTGCCGGCTAATGACTTGAGAGAAAATAAAGGCTCTTTCTGTGCTGTTTAATGATCATACTGTATGTTAACTTTGAATTAGAAGTGCTTCTATGAATAATGATAAAAAACTTAACGTGTTAATGAGCCCAGCCCATGTGCTGGAAAGTCAGGAAAGTCAGTCACTGCTGGGTCCTTCCGGAAAATAGTGGGCTGTGAAGATAAGTCTGTTTGGTGGCCTTTTGATAACACAGCCTCTGATTTTTATGAATCTTAGATCTCTGGTGTTCTGATAGCATCGATTCCGATAGGTTTAGACATCGCAAAGAAAATACTACTTCAGCTTCTTTGTGGCAAGAAAGTGCAAGTCAGATAAAAAGACATTACGGCCATAAAAATCTCAGGAGTTCGGCAGAAATGACGCAACGGCTTCGGAATTCTAATTCCCCACCGCAAATAACACTTGCAGGGAATTCTGCTCCGTGGTTTGGGAACACTGGAGTCCTGAAAACTCTAATTGATCCGGTCCATGTGAATAGTTAAATAAAGGCTTCTCTGGAGGGAACGGTAAAACTACTAGTAAGATTTTATGGCAAGGGTAAGGTGTCTGAAATGTTGTTTATGGAACAAAAGACTAAATTTTGACATCTCTCACATCTCTCTGAGTTGATGCAGACTATTTGAGATATGGGTGTTAAAATGTCCAAACTGGTAATTGTTTCTTGAGTTACCATGAATGTGTCGCTCATATCCTCAGCCGGGCAGGGGGCTTATGGCCACGATACTGGTGGTTTATAACCATAATTAATGAGTTGAATAGAGAAAGCAACCAGCATCTACGTGTTTGAATAGAGTTCTCTAAAAAGGCAGGGGGGCTGGATCTTTAAAAATTAGATATTTGCCACAAGGCAGATAATAGACATTTTGAGATGTAGGTTCTCCCTGTGATAATAAATAAATACATATAACACAGTTCCATAAAAAAGTGCACAATTGATGTGTGTGGAGCAAGGAGGGATGTTTTTAAAGTTTATATTGACAAATGTGTAAAAGTAGAAAGAGTTAGGAGGAGTGACTATCCCCATTAAAAAGTAATATAGCATCTCTCTTTTTAATAACAGTGTGGTTTTCTTTATAACAGACAAGCAAGCGGAGTAGAAGAGAAAGTTCATAACTGGACTCAAGTAGGTATGGAAATGTACATAAAAAGTTGCCATCTCAAATTACCTGGCACAGATTATCTTTTTACTGAATGGTGTTGGGAAACTTGGAAAGAAAATGACATTAGATATACATATCCCACCAAAGGCAAGAATAAACTCCTATTAGGGAAATTAAATGGTGTAAAAAAATTTATACTAGTACTAACATGACATAAGCAAACTCCTTTTTATAATTATAACTCAAAATCAAGTTGCAATGCACACGTCAAAAGATGTTGACCACATTTAATAAAAAAAAAAAAAAAAAAAAAAAAACCTCTTTGCATGGCCAAAAGTTACAATAAAGTGAATAATAACTGATAAAAATAGAGAAAATTTTCACCAAATACATCATAGGTTAAGGGCTGAATATACACCACAGATACTTTTTTTAATTGAAGAGAAAAAAACCTACTAATGTATTTTAAAATGGGCAAAAAACATTAATAAACAATGTATATAAAATATAACCCTTAGAGACATGACAAGAATGTTGAGCCATACTCAAAAAAAATCCAAAATAAAACCAAACTTCATGAGATATCAGTTGTCACCTATCAGTCTTACAAAAAGTCAGTGTGCTGTGAGAAACCCCTCAGTTTTCCAGAGGCACACAAATTTCTGAAACCCTTTTGGAGGAGAATCTGAATAATCAACGATAAGTCAGATTCTGTTCATTTATTTTCCCTGTACACAAGTTCTTAATTGAAAAAAAGTGATTCTTAAAGAAAAGTTCCATCTGAATGAAAAGAAATAGGAATATATCAGAACAGATCACCAAGAAATAGCGTCAAATCAGATGGGGGAAAAAAAGCTGAAAATAAGTTAATAGAAGATCCAATAAGCCTTGGTCCTTGGACGCATCTTTGTTTAACAGCAAAGTTTAAATGAAGCAGAATACATTTCCATCTCTTGGAATCCAATTACAAATTTTAAATGAATAATATTTACATAATATTGGAATACTTTCTCTTATTGAGTTAGAACTTTTTTGGAATTCAACCAGCGCTAAAGCCCAAAAGACTTAATGAAAACTTGGAAATGTAAAAGTGTTATTATAAAAGCAAAAAAAAAAAAAAAAAAAAAAGGAGAAAGAAGAAGAGATGAACTAATTTTTCTAAATTTTAGAAAAAATACTTAGCAATTGATTTGGATACATCTAAAATATTTAAGATTACTCATTAAAGTTGAAATGTTCATTACAGATATATATATATATACAAAATGTTTAATTAAGTTTGCTTTTGGAGGGTGCAGTACATTTGACTTTTTAAAATAAGAGCATTTTAATAAATTTCTCTATCTATTTGAATAATTTAAATCACTCAGTTTGAAACAGCATGGGGTATAAATAAATTATCCATTCACACGTGTAATTTTCATAGCCTAAAAACACCTGTAATTAATTGGAAACCAGAGACCCTCCTGCTGAGAAGAGATGCCATGGCGTAGATGCAGAACACTCACTCTACAAAGGCAAATTTCTCCGGCCGTGGACAGATTACCTAACTGCTAAGCCTGAGTTTTGTCAACGTCAAGTAAAATATAGAGGTGACTCTTTGAAATTAAAATATTTTGTTTGAGAAGAAAGAACTGCAATTTGGAGCATACACACAGACCTGCTGGTCTTTGGCATGTCTGCATCCATGGAAGTTAGTCACTTAAAGAAGAGATGAAACCATAAAATAGAACCAGTTTATTAGTTTTAAAATTGGGGCCAGGTGTGGTGGCTCACACCTGTAATCCCAGCACTCTTGGAGGCCGAGGCAGGAGGATCGCTTGAGCCCAGGAGTTTGAGACCAGCCTCAGCAAGAGCAAGACCCCGTTTCTACTGAAAATAGAAAAATTAACTGGATATGGTGGTGTGCACCTGTAGTCCCAGCTACTTAGGAGGCTGAGGCAGGAGGATCACCTGAGCCCAGGAATCAGAGGTTGCAATGACCTATGATGACACCACTGCCCTCTAGCCTGGGTGACAAAGTGAGACTTTGTCTCAAACCAAAAAAAAAGCATGTATTTCTTTATTTTAAAATATCAATAGTAAACATTACAAGTTAACAAATAACATATTTTGGTTAAAATAACTATATTTTCTGAGGCAAATATAAATTACTGAGAAGATTGACAGCTTTTGCATTTTGGCAAATCTTTTCAATGTCTGATTTAATAGAAGACAGATGAACTCTCTTATCTTCTGCATCCAATCTGTCGCAAGATGTTGTTTTGACAGATACATGTAGAAATCTGGCCTTGCCCAGGTGGGTAATTAGAAAAGAGAAGGATATTTTAAAAATCTTTGCAGGTAGTTGGGGCTTGATACTAAACCAAAACCCAACAAAAGGTGCTTTCTTAAAGAAACTTCAGATTGCCATATGGAATCTGAAATCATTATCAAATGAACTTTTCGTACTCTGTTACATTAAAATCAGTAATTAACTGCATTAATTATCTATTGCAACCAACCACGATTGTGAATTGCACAATACTCCTTTGGAAAATATCAGTTCGTTGAGTTTTGCGGATCTTGCAGATTTTGACAAATTTCATTACACAATGTCAACAAAACCGCGGATGTTAATCACCACAGATCTGGTCAGAAACAGCTTTTATGTATTGGGAAACTGTCCGGCTCTCCTTATCACATATAAGTTTGCCAAAATTCTATTATTCCCTCGCAAATCCAAATTCATCACTGTCGACAAAGGTGGTTAGTAGCTTTCCTTGAAGTGGTAGGCTCGCTTCTTTCACTTCCGAGAAAAAATGTCAAACACAGTAATTGGAAGAAACATAGTTTGTCTGTCATTCCTTCATTCTAGGGAAAATGGTGTTCTAGCATAAAAAAGATGTGTACTCTGGCGTCAATATGTACTACAATGAATAATTTTGCTTCATGAGGGACATTTGTAGGTGAAACATTTTTTAAGTTGCTTTGCTATTAATGCAGGACAAGAAAGAAAATAATGTCTTCATGTTATCGTGAAAATATTTCTGACCTCACGGTTTTCATGAACCAGTCTCCACAAGCCCCGGGCTCTCTGTACAAACCACACTTTGAGAACCACAGTCCCTACAGAAAAGCCTATTTAGGAAGAAAATATACCTTGACATTGCTTTGCAAAAATGAGCATAGGCCGTAAGAAACTTCCTTGGTGATTCCATGAAGACTTGGGCAACGTCGGAAAACTACATGATATTTTCTGGATTTCTTGTGTCATCTAGAAATGCTTCTCACCCAGCCAGAAAATATTTATTCAGTGCCAAATATGTGCAGCAGGTATGTCGTCTGGGGTTATTCGGTGGGGGAACCAGACAGCGGAAGGAAATCGGTGGTTGCTGATAATTAGAAAGCGACTCCTTTTATTAAAAATGATATTTTGTAGCAGGAAAACCCTGCCACATGTGCTTGCCGGAAGGGAACAAGCTTGCTCGTCTGAGTAAACTTAGAATTTGCAAGCAAAACCATTCCTGTAGTTTAATCCATGACGACCAACACATAGTCCTCAAAGATATTTTCATGAATCATCTGGGGTTTCCCAATCACTGCCCGGGTTACACCGCCAAAGCTTTCTTTGGAAACTTCCAGGAAACGTCAGGGGCACTTGAGGGAAATCATATGCAAAACCTCTCTCTATTTATGCAAGGGATGAGGTGCGTGGCTGAGAGCCCAGTACAGGTTGTGCCTGGCAAGATTGCCAGGGCTGTTTTTGTGATTTCATTTGGGGCTGTGCTTGGAGAGTGGTTCGTATCTGAACGGAATAAGAAACAGGTTTCTCTGAATGTAAATGTCTAACATTCCCCTTCAAAGAGGTGCTTCAAATTGGATCTATTCTTTTTTCTCTTTTCTTCACTTTCCACTTGCCCAAACCGAAGTGAGTATTCCCACCGCATGCTTCTTGATCTTCCTGTCACCTGCTCTTACTTCCACCGCTGCTCAAATCTGAGCATTTCTAAATTGGATCCGCAATCACACCAACGTCCCTCTCATTGTGAGCAGAGCCGCAAACCCCTGTGATTATCCGTGGGATGGCAGCAGCGATCTCAGGACACTGGGATTATCAGAGGACACCCAGGTCCTGATAATACATCTTGAGCAGGTGCACGAGAATTCCTTAAAAATCACACCTGTGCCTCCAGTCTATTTAAAAGGGATTGCAATATATATCTATAAGTGGAACGTGAACACCTTCCTTTAAAAAAAAAAAAGTTGTCTATGCATATGGCTAAACATAAAGTCTTTTATCAAAAATACCATAAGGCATTGTTGTGATACTTCACTTAGTAGAATGGGCTCCAGCTCCATCCAGGATAATACAAGAGGTGCTAGATCACCATTGTGTTTTGTGGCTGAGTAGAACTCCATGGTCTACATAGACCACATTTTATTAATCCATTCATGCATTGATGGGCACTTGGGTTGTTTCCACATCTTTGCAATTGTGAATTGTGCTGCTGTAAACATTCAGGTGCAGATGTCTTTTTTATAGAATGTCTCTTTTTCCTTTGAGTAGATGCCCAGTAGTGGGATTGCTGGATCAAATGGTAGATCTACTTGTATCTGTTTGAGGTATCTTCATACTGGATGGAGCTGGAGCCCATTCTGCTAAGTGAAGTATCACAAGAATGGAAAAACAAGCGCCACGTGTATTCACCATCAGATTGGAACTGATTGATCAATACTGATATGCACATATGGAAGCAATATTCATCGGGTGTCGGGCAGGTTGGGAGAGGGAGGAGGGGATGGGTATATTCACACCTAATGGGTGCGGTGTGCACCGTCTGGGGGATGAACATGCTTGTGGCTCTGAGTCGGGTGGGGCAAAGGCAATATAAGTAACCTAACTATCCATACTCCCGTAATATGCTGAAATAAAAAAAAAATGAATAGGGCACAGTTACTCTATGATACAGGTAATCACACATAATGAAAAGGCAGAGTTATTATTATTTTTTCATTGTTGTCTCTTTCGGGTGTTGCTGCTTAGTATAGAAATGAAAGTCATATTAAATTTTGTTTTATCATGTCAAATGTATATACAGTTTCAATACAGATTTACGAAGTCTGCAAGCAAAGAAGACCATGCTCCGAAACGTAGGACACAATGACTTTGGTGAAGTGGAGGTTAAAACACCTGCCGACTTTCCAGGATGCGTGTGTAGCCCTGGGATGTTTCCACTTCTCAGCACAAAAAGAAACCGTAAGATCACTACTATTTTCACCAGGGATGGATGATTAAAGCAGCGTTTATGGTTTGGATCTCGAAACCATGAAGTCTAAACATTGAAACTGCTGGGAATTTGAAGTTTTGAAAGTCATCTAAGAGACTTTGGTGCTAAAGTGTATAGAACTAACAATATTTAAAATTTTCTACTTGCGATTTTATAAGGATAATATTTAGCTTTTGGAAGCCAGCCACCGGAAGGGTGGCAAAAAGTCTTTTAGGGAGCTCTGGCACAGGGAAGGGTGTAGGGTTTCTAAATCTTAGCACAGTGTGTTGCTTGTAGATGCGGTTGATGCTCAATTGATATTTGTAGAATGACGAGTCATTGAAATACAGAACCGCTCCAGAGACCAGACTTCCTTGATGTTGAATCTCCTGTCATTTCTTGTCATTTGTGTTTCTTCCACCAATTCACCAGGGTAATCTGCATCCTTTCTCCAAAAAAAAGGATGTTGGTGAGTATTAAGTGCTTCTCTGCCAAATTTTTTTTTCTTTTTATTTATCTGAAAGCCCCATTCCATTGAAGGTAAGGGGAATGCGTCATGACTAGTTAGCTGTAATTTGCATCCTGTATGGAAATTTTCTAGCTCATCGATCTTGTCACTTTTAATTTATATATTGTGCAGATAATGAGAGCAAATAAATTAAGAAATGTGAAGAAGGGTGTAATTCCCAGTCTGTATAAATAGATGAGACTTCATGGTTCAGAACTAAAATAGAATTGATAATAACTGCATTGTATTAGTGGGTCAGCAGTGAACACTAGACTATGTGCACATATGACCTCAGCCAGAACGCATCATCTCAAAGGGCATTTAGAGAAATCCTAATTTGAATTTTTGTTCCATGATTAGCAATGTTGACACTCGATTATGATTGCCCGATAGCACCTATTTCATCTCATCTAAAAGACAAATATAGGGAGGGGGGAAGGTGGAAAAAAATAAAAAAATAAAAGACAAATATAAAAATGAGATATCAAAAAATAATCGTAACACTTCAAAAGTGTGTGCTTTCGCGAGTCACATAAAATCCACGGTTTTTTTTATACATTACAAGTGGGGGAAATGTACAAGACATTTAACACGTGATTGATATATAGGAAGAAAAGAAAAATAGCTGAAAAGCATGAATAAGCGGCATTTTTAGCAGTTGCATAGACACGTGATAGCTATTGGATAGATACATTGTCGGATAACTACAGTGTGCAAAAGAAAGCTTTTTTGCAATTTGTCTTATGCTTTGGTCTGAAGAGCACCATGGCTGCCAAACATTTGCTTTGTAACTCACTTGCTGTTTGTTACTTAGTATTAAAGAGGCATACACAACCTTCATACTATTAAGGGAACATATTCATCACTGCCACTAATGTTGACGATACTTTATTACTAGTCAATGTGCTTCTGTTTGATAGCCATCCAAGTCTTCCAAATTAACACAATATGACCGATTGATGGTTGATTTTCAGTTTATCTGCTAAACCCTGTATTCAAAAAACCTGAATTCATAAAAGGTATAATAATCATATTTGTCATACATTATTCTATTAACATAATATAATAAGATTTCATAACAGTAATATAATAATTCTATTTCTCACTGGACCCAAATTGTTTTCAGCCCCACCATGGACATACCCATTTAGTCCTATCGCATACCCAGCTAATAGATTTTACTTTACCAGTTTTCAAAAGTGAAAAATCAGAATTCGCTAGTTGAATTCCAGCAGGAAAGAGTCTGAAGTTGAACTTCTCTCTTTTGGTCTCCGCTTACCTTGGTGGTTTCTGTGCCTGTCAGAATAACCCTTCCTCTTAGTTCTGGCTAATTACATGCATGGAGTTCGTCCCTCTGGAATGTAACTTTTTAGAGACTCAGGGGTGTTATTGTTGATTTTTTCAAGGACGATGCCATCCCATAAAAACACACGTCCCCTTTTCTCTTACAAACTGAAACAACCCTGAAAAGGAACAAGGCCTTGCTTACGTTTTAAATGGGATTGCAGTAGCAGACACAGAGGGGAAGAAAAGCTTAGGAGATAAAGAGAGGAAGTTAAAATTAAGCAGTGGCAAGGAGCCGGTGTCGTGAGGGGCCATGTGACATCATTAGCCACGGTGACATCCAGCAGGTCCTCGAATAACATCGTTACGTCGTTGATGAGAAAAAAAAAATCGATTCCCAGTGGGGGCTACTGTCCGTGTGGGGTTTACACATTCTCTTCATGTCTGAGAAGTTTAGTTTCCTTCCCTGTTCCCAAGATGTGCATGTGGGCTCACTGGAGTGTCTACATGGTGCCAGTCTGCGTGGGTGTGGGTGTGGGAGTCAGGTGCCCTGCGATGGGACCAATGGGACGGTGTCCTGGCCTGGGCTGCTTCCTGCCTTGCACTCTGAGCCGCCTGGGTAGATCTAAACTGGACTAAGTGGTCTGGGAAATGAATGAATACAAATCACTATTTTAAAAAATCATACAGTCTACAGTAATCATGCAAGTGCATGGCAGCAAACCATGCATGGGAAAGCTCTTCCTGCACCTGCCCTGTCTGAGGCTGTGTTTGAGCAGCGTGGTAGTCGGGGGTGCTCTGTACAATTCTCACTTTGCAAACTTTTATTCCTTAATTGAACCCACCCCCAATATGACCGCCATCACTCTGCGATTCACCAAAAACTGGGCAACTCATGAATCCTGCTTGGTTTTAGTAATCGTTCTCAAATGTCTGTATAACTCACATTACTTCGATGTTTAGTAAATATTAGAAGTGTTTTGGGTCTTTATCTGGAACTTTGTCGACGTTTTTGTGATGAGAAATATTCCAGAGAGACTTCACTCCTTTATATCGATTAGGCTATTGTGTAATTGGTTTTGTTATGCATCATTTTGCTTAAAAGTCTGAAGTTTCCTAGAGCCTATTGATGATGATAAGTGAGGACTTACTGTATTACACCCATAAAGCACATGGAACTACTTATGTTTAAAAAAAAAAAAGGTGCTTGGTGCTTTGCAGAGCACAAGTACACTAAACATACTTGAAATAAGAACACAATAGCTTTCCAATAGGAATTGAAGGCTAATCATTGATGATTATATAAATAATATATATAACTGATCACCACCAAAGTAGTTTCTTAGTTATCATGTGTGTTGATGTTGATTTTGAGGGCCAGGTAGGGACAAAGATTCTCTGTTTGACGAAACAGTGGTGCATTTCTTTGTAAACTGTAGTTTTTTGCAAAGAATCTGCTAAGTCGGTATAGCCAGCAACCCTCACCCTCAATAACAGATCACACTCAGTATCTTAGTAAGTTTCCTTCCTCTGCCCCCTACATACTCCTTGGCTATAAATCTCCACTTGCCAAGGGAAAGGAAGGGGAGGAGGAGGGGAGGGGGAGGGGAAGGAAAGGGTGGGGAAGGGAGGGGAAGGGGAGGGGAGGGGAGGGGGAAGGGAAGGGGATCCCAATATCTCTCCCATCCTTGCAAAAGGCCATTGCAGACAATCCCTACTTGTATCGAAATGGACTCAAATAAAGTCCTCCTTTACTGTGCTTTAGCAGGTCTCGTGGAATAATTTTTTCTTTAACAGTAAGGCCAGTGATACCATCTCCCTTTTAGAGACTTTACATGACCCATCCAAGTTCACAAATTTCCTCTCAAATAGGTTTTGATAACAGGACAGCTGGTATTCCATTCCTCAGTAAGAATCTGGAAAATTATAAGAACAAAATAAGAATAGGAAATGGACAATGAAGAAAACGTGTAAGCTATATATGTATACAGTGTTGTGCAGCAAACTCCCATTTAGAGATCTGGTTTTACAACACCAGCTTCTCGGTGCGAGGAGAATGATGCTGAGCTGAATGCCACTCAAAGACATATTTTTGCAACTTCCGTGAAGAGGCTTAGATAGGAGTCTGGAATAAGTCACAGAGTTGGCGGTGAGCATTTCAAGAACAGAGTCTGCACGTTGGTCTCCAGTCTGGAAATTGCCTGAAGATCGCCTGCTTGCCTAACCTCTGTACGCAAGGAACACACAGCTTACAGAAGTAATTGGGAATGGTCCAATTAATAAAAATTATTTTCCACATGTTCTCCTGCGTAGTTAATTCTTCCCAGAATCTAAATTTTAAAACAAGGCAAGGGACCGTGTCTAAGCCGCATCATTACGCTTTATTTCAACATGTAGATCCAAAAAGAAATTATCCATTTGCTGTTGTGCGAGGTGAATCACCATTCGTGATGCAAACATTAAATCTAAAGCAGGCTGGCTGTATCTGTGCACCATGTAAAGCAAAAACAACGGCACAAAGAGGAAGATGCCAACACTCGGTATTTTGTAATGAAATAAAGTATTTGAACGTATTTTATAAATGCCTTCAGATATTTGCCTGTCTTTAATGTTTCTAGCAATATGGGAAGCCCTCTAAAAAAAAAAAAAAAAAAAAAAAAAATCTAATGTTTTCTAACCATGAAGACATTACACATAAGGTTGCCTTTTCTGATTATTATTCAGGGATTTTGGTCAATGTGTGATTTCCGAAATGAGTATCTTTTTTTAAAAGTCATAATCTAACACAGTGGCTAATTTAAAACTCCGACCCCAGGTTAAATTGGATTGTATTTTACAAGTGAGTTCTGCATAGGGAAGGAGGCTACCACATTCTGTGTTAAAGGTTCCAAACTTATTCCGTCTTTCTCAGTGAGGCTAAATACGGTATCAGAGAAGGTGGAAGACAAAAAGGTGATATATGTGGTCCAAGGCCACAAAGCTTCATCTTCAGGGCATAAAAAGATATCATAGTCCTCTTTCTCCATCTCAGTTCAGAGAGAGCAGACAATTATCAGTCCAAGGAACAGCAGAGGGGATCTATATACACTTCTATGTACATTCATAAACTCGGGTCCTATTTTTAAAATGATGAACTCATATTTATATTTTACATACCCTTAATACGTATCAATAATAGAGGCAAACAATTCAAAAAAAGGAAAAAAGTTTTGAATAGACACACAGAGGAGCGGTGATATACGAATGTCCGTATGTCATTATTGTTAAATAGCAACTGTTGCTTCTGTGGGATTTGCAGGGACAAAGGTTATATTCAGTTCTCAATATTCTAGAGTAAATTTGGAACCAGGTTTTCATTCAAATACACAGTACCAGGGCCAAATTCATGGGGACGCATCTCTTTTTCATTTCTTTGAAGTGCTTGCGATTTACTCAGCAAAGCCTTGTTCCATGAGCTGTAATACATTTAGTTTCTTAGATCACCAAATATTTAAACTGCCAACCTTTCATGTTCATCAGCAAATGAGGATATAAGGGATTTATTACTTATCCAAAAGCACCAACTTGGACCTTTTGTGAAGATAGAATTAATCTGAGTTTTAACTGTAGGATCGGGTACAACAAAATTTTTCCAGATGTCTCTTTTATGCATCCTTTTGAATGTTGAAACTAAAACCCAGATGTCTTTTGTAGACAATTTCTTTATCCCATCACTAACATTTTTTTTTAAATTAAATTTGAAATTTTTTTCTAGATGTTTTGTTCCAAAATATCTATTTGGAAACAAAAAAATTAAATTTGAAATCTTTTTCTAGATGTTTTGCCCCAAAATATCTATTTGGAAAAAAGATAATATTTGGAATTTTCACAACTGTGAATCCCAGGGATCTGGCTCTAGTGCAGATAGGCTGGTAATGTGATCTGGAAGAACAACTGGGGAAAAGGTGCTAAAAAAGAAAAGGAAAGGTAGATTCAAAAATGCCTTAAGCTGGGAAAGCAGAACTGGCAGTGGGTGTGTAAATTTCTACAGCCACAGTGGAGAACAGTGTGGAGGTTCCTCAAAAATCTGAAAATAGATCTGCCACATGATCCAGCAAGCCCACCCCTTGGTATATACCCAAAGGAAGGGAAATTGGTTTATCAAAGAGATATCTCACTCCATGCATACGGCAGCACTATTCACAATAGCCAAGATATAGAATCAACCCGGGTGTCCGCCAGTGGATAGATGGATAAAGAAAATGTGGTGGCCGGGCGCGGTGGCTCACGCCTGTAATCCTAGCACTCTGGGAGGCCGAGGTGGGTGGATCGTTTGAGCTCAGGAGTTCGAGACCAGCCTGAGCAAGAGCGAGACCCCATCTCTACTAAAAATAGAAAGAAATTATATGGACAGCTAAAAATATATATAGAAAAAATTAGCCGGGCATGGTGGTGCATGCCTGTAGTCCCAGCTACTCGGGAGGCTGAGACAGGAGGATCGCTTGAGCTCAGGAGTTTGAGGTTGCTGTGAGCTAGGCTGACGCCACGGCACTCACTCTAGCCTGGGCAACAGAGTGAGACTCTGTCTCAAAAAAAAAAAAGAAAGAAAATGTGGTATATATGCACTGTGGAATATTAGTCAGCCATAAAAAAGAATGAAATCCTCTCATTTGCAGCAACATGGAGAGAGTTGGAGGTGATTATGCTAAGGGAAATATACCAGGCACAGAAAGATAAATATCTCGTGTTCTCACTCATGTGTGGGAGCTAAAAAAAAGTCCATCTTATGGAGGTGGAGAGTACAGTGACAGACACCAGAGTCTGGGAAGGGTTTGTGTTGGGGGGATGAAGAGAGGTCGGCTAATAGGTACAAAAATACAGTTAGATACGAGAAATGAGTTCTGGTGTTCAATAGCACAGTAGAGTGACTATAGTAGAGTTAATAGTGTATGTCATAGTTCAAAAGAGCTAGAAGAGAAGAATTTGAATGTTCTCAACATAAAGAAAAGATACACGTTTCAGGTGATGGATATGCTAATTATCATATTTCCATCATTACACCTTGTGTGCAAGTATCCAAATATCACGTAGACTCCATAAATATGTACAACTACTATGTGTCAATAAAAATGATAATTGACTACCCTGTAAACATTTATTTCAAAGAAACCACCACAAGAACAACAGCAACCACAAGAAACCCCAAAGGTGCCTTATGGAGTTCACCACTCCGTGGTCAAATCACGTTTGATTCCAGGGGCATTTTGAGGCACTTATGAAACATGTATCAGAAATGTCCATGCTTAGGACAAATGCAAGAAGCACTTATCCATTTATCCACTGGTCTCTGTCTTTCATTCATCAAGAGTCACCTCTTGGAGGAAACTCTCTCTAGACAAAAGCAAGAAATAAAAGGTTAGATATTGTAAGGACAAACCTGGAAAAAACTTGGAAGCCTGGGCATCTGACAAGGACTTCAATAAGAAGAAAGAAAATTTTATGAGGAGACCCTGAAAGGTGTCCATGAATGCAGATATACCCTCACCTTCTCTTCCTTAATTCACTTACATTCATCAACTATTTCCCAAATGCCTACTGTGGAAAGGTCCATCTCTTATTTTTATTTTTAAATCTCAACCAACATTATCAATCTCATAAGAAAAAACAGGTTCTTCTTGGATACATACAATAAACACAAAATCTTTCTTAGAATCTTGGAAAATTTATTCAAGCTCCTAGAAAGCTATCTATCTCACAAATAAAAGTCCTGCCATATACATAATACTAAAGACAAATAAAGTGTTAACAATATGAGTAAAACCTTAATGGCGTCATTGAGAATCACTTAATTAGTAGAATAGAGAAGGTAAGTGTGCACTCATATTGTAAGAAAGATTGAAGTAAGACCTTTGCCAGAATTAGAGATAAAATTTCAGGGAAACCATAAAAAAGAGAGTATGATTAATTCTGAGGACAAAAAGGGTAGGCTTCTTGGAGTACACACTGTCTATTTAGGATCTTGAAGTCATCTTTTCTAAGGTGGATAGACAGAGGATATCACTTTGAAGCTGTGCAGTAGCACAAGTAAATCCCACACCCTCCTGCTACGTACAAAGCATTATCTATACAATACTGATAAGTACTTTCAGATTCCAGACTTCACATAGAAGAGGGGAAACGACATCAATTTCTTGGACCAAAAGAAACCAAATGGCATTTCAAAAACTATTGGAAATCAATACAGGGCTGAGATATGCTTTTAGGAGAATACAGCATCTCCCGGAAGGAGATTCAGGGAAAACAAAACTCAACTGCGGGGGAATTCGTCATGAAAATTGTATTTCGAGGAAACTAGAGCTCAATAGATGATTTTACAATAAATTACATTTTTTGACAGATATCGAGGGAATTAGAGTCTAAATCTGGCTCCTGTAGCAGATTCGAAATGACACTGGGGTACACAAGAGAAAGTTGTTGAAAGGGTGTGAATTACAACATTACAGGGTTGACTGAGTGTACTCCAGGGTGTGAAAAACCTAGGCTTCGGGCAAATCATTAGTCCAAGGAGTAGCTGAAGATAATCGTGCAAAAATTAATGTTTCGTTTAGAAAAACAAATTTTAAAGTAAATTCATAATGGGTAGCAAAAGGGAGGATGGAATACTGAGTGTAATATTATTGGAGACTCATGTTCTCAACCCCAGGAAGATATTTACCTAGATGTACCAGAATTTTAATTCGATTGTAGGTTTTATATCTCAACCTCATCATGAATTCCTTTCTAGATGATTCATAAGTGAATACAATTGGTATAACATTCAAAGTCTTAAGAAACTTCAAGGAAATAGTCTAGGAAATCCTTCATTCACTCAAGAAGGATCTAGTGAACATTTACCAAATGCCAGGACTTACAATATTACATCCATGATGCTAAAATTGTTTGAAGGTAACAGTTATTATGTAAGCAAAAAGCATCTTAAAGCATAAAAACAGTGATATCTTGTGCCATCCTGATTGCTGAATGGTCTTGTTTGAAACTGAGCTAAATAGGTACATTTCCCTTCATCTGTTGGCTTATTCATGCTTCCAATTATTTTAACTCTTCATTAATTTATTCAAAGCCTATAGTATGCAAGTGAACAGAAAACCTCCAACATGATCTCTTGTCCCTCAGGGCGCTAACATTGAGTCTGCCAGTGAGAAATACTCAGTGAAATTGAGATAAAATATTTTGCAGTGCACTGAGGGCTTTATGTTACTTCCCCTGTTGTTTATAATTTTCTGTGGTTAGAAAAAGCAGATAAAATAGTGTTGAGGAGAAAGTGAAATAAGAAAAGAATGTCAAGGAGGAGCAAAAGCAGAAAAAAGATGTAAAGAAAAAGATGAAGCAAAGAATAATATTGACAAGCTAGCACAGCTGAAGTCTCTGCCAGGGCCCAGATGTTGGGCTTAATGCGGTTTTCACCTACATTCCCTCAGTAGTCAAAAACTGCTCTTTGTGAGAACTCTATTACTCCCAGTGCACTGATGAAAAACTGAGGGTCAGAGAGAGTCACTCATTTGCCCAGTGTGTTGCTAAGTGGTAGAACTGGAATTGTGGTTCAAGCACTCTTCTGTGATCTTTTAAGCAAAAAAAAAAAAAAAAAAAAAAAAATCACCCTTGGCATTGGATAAACAGAATGCATGCCCCTTGGTGGGTCACCTAACCTTCCCTATAAAAGGATGTCATATGGAAATTTCTAGAAAGAAGGGAAGGGCTCTAGAACAAGACCCTGAGCAAGGAGCAAAGGTAGCCTTGTCCAGAAGTGTGAAGACAGGGGCGACTGAATCCAAGAGCATCTAGGGGAGCAAGGAAGGAGGGAAGGAGCCGGGAGAGCAGTAGTCAGGTTGTATGGGACATTGTCAGTCACATTCAAGATCTTCACGTAACCAAAACATCTGGATCCCATACTATTCTGAAATTTAAAAAACTTAAAAAAATAAAAGATCTTTAGAACTCTCAGTACAATGAGAAGCAGGGAACTGGCAAGGCCAGACTTGTGATGTAAGAAGTATCACCGGCTGCTCTCTAGAGGATAAACTGAAAAGAGAAGAAATGAAATTTCTGCAGTTGCGTCTCTGCCTGTGGCATAGTTTTGTGTGATGAATTCTTATGGCAGAGTGAAAAATTGCTCTGATTTTTATTGTTTCCCTATAGATAAAGTAAAAAATCCAGGATGGTGCTACGTCTAAAGACAGATAGATTATAGCTACCAAGCTAGATATGGATAGATAGATGGATAGATGAGGTAAATAGAGAGGTGATTGATAGATACATAGATAGATAGGCAGACATAATAGCTATATAGAGATAGATAAATAGACATAATAGATATATATATATAAAGAGATATGATAGATATATAGAAAGTTAGATGGATAGATAGATGATAGATGCATGGATGGATGGATCGATAGATAGAAGGATATAATAGAGATATATACAGAGAGAAAAATAGAAGGTAGATAGATAAATAGATCATAACAATGTAGGTAGGTAGGTAGACAGAGATAGATGATACCAACATAGACAGACATGATAGAATAGAGAGACACTATTTATTTAAATGTGGGACCTTAACCTCACCTATAACACCCATAAATAAGTAGTTACCAGTCCTAGTTACCATCTGCAAGGAAGCTTTTGACAGTGAAGACATTCACGATTTCATGCCTGTATGTTCTCTTTCTAGATTCCAAGGGCACTGAAAATAGAGTTGAATAAGTAAGCCCTTGGACAGAGAACTCACTGGTAAGAAGCACTCTATTCTTAAAAAAAAAAAAAAAAAAAAAAGTGTAAAAAGGTTGTTCATTCTTGGGGGAAAGTAGATATGAAACAAACTGGCCACAGGAGGCATTTCGGATTTTAAATATTAAATGTGCACAATGCCTCTCTCCTGAAAGCCGAGATGCATGTGTTCCCACACAAGGAGCAGTTCTTCCTCCAGCTTCTGTTACCCTCTGAAAGGCCAACTTCCCTGATGGCAGCCCCTGGTGAAGCTATCTCAGGAAAGACTGCCAAGATGTATTAGACGAATGCATAAAAATCCTATTGTTTGCAAGACCCCGAGAGGAACGTGTTGCAGGTCGAATGGTGCATCCCCCAAAGATGTGTCCAAGTCCCAACCTTGGGAATGTGGCCTGATTGGGAAATAGAGTCTTTGAAGATGTAATTAATTAACATGAGGTCACACTGGAATAGGGTGGGTCTCTAATCCAACTGGGCTGGCGTTCCTATAAAAATGGGGGCACCGACAGGCACACAGAAAGAACCCCATAAAAGGATGGAGGCAGAGATCAGGGTGCTGCACACACAGGCTAAGGAATGCCAAGCATTGCCACCAACCACGTGAAAATAGGAGAAGCATGGATTGGACTCTCCCACAGAGACTCCGGAAGAAGCCGACCCTGCTGACATGCTGAATTCAGACTTTGAGTCCTCTAGAATTAACAGAGAAAAGAATTTTGTTATTCATGGCACCTGGTAGGAGGTACTTTGTTACAACTGTCCTGGCAGATGAATGCACAAAGATCTGGCCAACTGTGCACCACACGTGTCCGCAATTAATCAAACACCCCCGACAGGTGCGCCTCACCTCTCTCCGTGTGAGCCAGGGGGCACCTCACCCAGGACGCCTCTATACACCTGCACCAGCCGTAGATTTAATTGTCTCTTCCTTCTGAAAGAGACAAAATAAACCACCAAAGGGGCAACCGCTGAACTTGGCTGGGACGGAAAAGAAAATTCTCTGATTTCCACTCTCTGATAAAGGAGGGTCTCTTAGAGTTAGCATCCCCTGGAGAAGGCTGAATTGTGGTAGAGAATCATCTCATTTTTGTTGTAATATTTGTTAGGTCATTTTAGACAAGGGCTGGGGGCAGCGTCGAGGGTCTGTGTTAGCGAAAGGCAAGCTGTGTTTCTCTTTGCCCACACAAAATTGATTTGAATGCGGAGAGCTTGCAAGAGGAAGCTTTCTCAGTACAGATTTGTTTTCTCAGGGGGTTATTTTCCCTCTCAAGTGGGCGTGGCTGCTATTTGATGGGCTGGGGATGTTCTCTTCAGCATATTATGAAAATGTAGCAATGATCTTCCAGTCAATTACGCTCTGTCAAATTTTGCACATCAGTATAGAAAGGGACACTTCTAAAATGCAGAAAGGATCCCTTCAACACAAACCTATCAAGATAAAACACAACCCTGCCAATCTCTCGTACTTGTATGTTAAATCAGATGAATAGATTCTCTCTCTCTCTCTCTCTCTGTATGTAACCATCTTTATATGTATAAATAGATGGACAGATGTGTGTGCTTGTGTATGTCTGGGATTATATTTCACCTCTCAAGATGTTGAGTATCTCAGTGTAAAAAGAGGCACATTGTAGCTAAGAATCGGAGGCATTCATTAACAGCCATGATGAAACACTTATGCTAGAAAACACAGCATGTTGAAAAGCTGATAGAATCATTTTGCCTCCAGGCAAAGGAGTTCCCAAGGAACGCAAGCAGTTGCCATTTCTATTTGCTTTGAAAGTAGTCAGGAAATGTGAACCTTAAGAAAAAGCAGAAATAGCTCTGTCTTAGTTCCTCCTGAGAGTGTAAAATGGTTCCACGCCTTAGGAAATAATTTGGCAATTCCTCAAACAATTAAACATGATAGTACTTTCTGATCCAGCAATTCTACTTCTGGGTATATACCCAACGGAATTGAAAGCAGGAATTCAAATATAGTCACTCATGTTCAGAGCAGCATTATTCAGAATAGCCAAAAGGTAGGAACAACCATCAATAGATGGGTGGATAAACAAAATTCCATGCCATGGAATACTATTCAGCCTTAAAGAGGAATGAAATTCTAATGCATGTTACAAAATGGGTGAAAGTTGAAAACATGCTCCGAGAAAATAGCCAGTCACAAAAAAAGGTCAACACAGCCGTGCACCCCATAATGACATTTCAAGACTGCCTGGACCACCGTGGTCCCACAAGATTATAATATCATATTTTTAGTGTTTACCTTTTTATGTTTAGATAGATTTAGATACACAAATACTTACCACTGTTACAATTGCCTACAGAATTCAGCACAGCAACATGGCGCACAATTTTGTAGCTTTGGAGAAAAAGGCTACAATAGAGCCTAGGTATGGAGTAGGCTAAACCATGTAGGTTTGTGTACATACACTCCAGCGTGTTTGCACAAGGGTGAAATTGGCCAGCGACAGATTTCTCAGAACACATCCCCGTCGGTAAGTGACGCGTGACTATACTGTATAATATCCTGGCCAGTAAATGATGCATAACTGTAGTGTATAATTTCATTTATGTGAGACACCTAGAGTAGTCAGATTCATAGAGACAGAAAATTGAATGGTGGTTGCCAGGAGTTGGGGAGAGACGGGACGGGAATTCAGTATTTGATAGGGGCAGAGTTTCAGTTTGGGGAGATGAAAAAAGTTGGATGGGAGGTGTTGATGGTTGCAAAACAATGTGAATGTACTTCGTGTCCTTGAACCATGCACTTAGAAATAGGTAAATTTTGTTATGACTATTGTACCACAATAAAAAATACTTGAAAACATTTAGTTTCTCAGTTGCAGTAGCGACACTGTAAATGCTTAATAACCACAGATAGCAAGGGATGCTATATCGGACAGCACAGATAAAGAATATCCTCATCGTAGTGGAAAGTTCCACTAGACAGAGTTGTCCCGTGAGACCATCGATCAAAATGAGAAAAAATAAACCGTATCGAATCAGATCAGAGTCCTTTCAAGAGGAGGTTTGCTGGCTAAATCCACATGGTCGGAAGATCACCAGCTTGAGGCTGTTTGGAACATCACCCACGTTGCATTTGTAAGGATGCTTGCCCAGGGTTAAAACCACTTTCCTTACGCCTTGCAGGACCACTGTGGAAGAGTATAACCAGCAAGACCTAAGAGGTAAGTGGTCCTATAAGAGCACACATTATGTGGGGGAAAAAGTTAGCTTCTCTATAGAAAATTCCATTTCCAGGCATACGGTTCTGAGATTTCTAGCATAGAGTGCTTAAAAAAAAAAACATAGCCTTGTCATTTCTTGAAGCAAGGCTCTCGGATATGAGGGTAGCAAAGATACTAACAGCAGCTGCCTGATTTTCCAGACAATGAAGGTTAAAATGCGTTTTCTTGGCTCGAGGCAGCCAATTTGGCATCTGTATTCCACGTGCGTTTGGAGACACAGGAGAAAGAAAGGTAGAGCTGCTCATTTCGGCAGAGAAGCTGCAGATACCCGTGGGAGACAGGCCTGGCCAAAATCACCTTCCTCCGAAATGAAATTCTTCTATATGTTCTATGTTATCACATCTCGACAAAGTGGCTGGGGGCCACTAGCGCCTCTCTTATCAACTATGCTGAAGTTGAGGGAAAGCAACTACTGATAATCTCAAATAAAAGGGTGGTAACATCTCTTAGCAAAGTGAAGCAGAGGGTTTAGAAAAACTGTTTTTCTTTCTGTATGGAAAGGGAACTAGTGTAATTGGAGATTAGGAAGTATAATCGCTTATGGGGAGATACATCAAGCCAAACAGAAAAGAAAAGAACTGGTTAAAAAATACATCAGATTGCAGTTGCAATAACCTATTCCTTGTTGCATAGACAGATGAGAGAGAGAGAGAGAGAGATGAAAATTATATACAGAGAGAGAATATATAAGGTATATAATACATATAATATATATTCATTTATCCTAATATATTGTGATACATATTTACACATACATATATGAGTAGATTTATACATACATGCATATAATATATATTATATCCATCATTTGTGAGTATGTGTATATATGTGTGTTTATACAATGTATACACATAATATATTTACTTACCATGATATATTGTGATATATATTTATGTGTGTATTGTATATAATATCTATTTAAGAGATATACAGTTGATCCTTGAATAACATGCAGGTTAGGGGCACCAACCTCCTGTGCAGTCAAAAATGCACGTATAACTTTTATCTCCTCCACAACTTACCTGCTAATAGTCTCCTGTCGATCGGAAGCCTTACAGGTAGCATAAACAGTCAGGTAACACATATCTTGTATGTTATATGCATTCTCTTATGTGTTCTTACAATAGAGAAAAGAAAATGTTACAGAGAAAATCATAAGAAAGAGAAAATATACTTACTGTTCGCTAAGTGGAAGTGGATCATCATAAAGGTCTTCACCTCCATTGTCTTCACCTTGAGTAGGTTGAGGAGGAGGAGGAAGAGGAGGGCTTGATCTTGCTGTCTCAGGTGTGGCAGAGGCGGAAGAAAATCCATGGTTAAGTGGACCTGTGTAGTTCAAATCCATGCTGTGTTCAAAGCTCACCTGTAACACACATATATTCCTTATAATATATTGTGAGAGCTCTATACATATGCATACATTTATGCATGTATGCATATGTGTATATCTTTATCACATATGATCGTCATCATATATATCTTCTTTACCTTAACCCCGGTGAGCAGACTCATCAATATCTGAAGGTCAAAGCGATGAGGTCAGCTGTCAGAAGACGTAGGGGCAATTGCTGCCCAGGTAAGCAAGGACTGAGAGCTGCTGTCCATGAACCATCTGCCCTGCAGATGAGATTCCTCCTGGGTAAAGTGAGAGACTTTCAGCATAGAATCTTGCCACTCCAAGTCTGGCCCTTAGACGGGGTAGCAATAGCATCCCTAAGACCTTGTGAGACATGCACAATCTCTGGTCCCTACCTCTGCTGAATCGGCAGAGGCATTTTAACAAAATCACTATGTGATTTTTGTGCACATTCAAATTTAAGATTCCACTGCCTCGATGAACCCTAATTTTCTTAGACTGTAAACTCAGATGGTTCTCTGCACTGTTTAATTATTTATTTATTTTTGTAGCAACAGGGATCTCACTATGTTGCCCAGGCTGGACTCGAACTCCTGGCCTCAAGCGATGCTCACACTTCCGCCTCCCAAACTGCTGGGATTACAGTTGGGAGCCACCAGCCTCTCTGTATACTCTGAAATTAAGTGGAGACTCGCAGCTTGGTGAAGACAACATCTACACAATATCTGTTGTGCTTTGGCAATTGGCAATAATTCAAGGACGGCCCAGGGCTGGTGGTGTGCCCAGGGTTAGCTATCCAGCAGACACTCTAAATGCTGCCCCAAGTCATGAAAACTATCATGTGTTTTCATCTCACTTGATATTAGAAGTCTCCTTTTGCCTAATTAACTTGCAATTTGTACACAATAGCGGAAAGTCTTAAGTCTAAGCTCTTTTTAATTAGAGTTTTACAGATAGAGGAGGGAAAACAAAGAACAGACGATTATTTCAATGACGATTCTACAGCAGGAGAACAGTAATTGCATCTAATCCAAAATAAAACCTAAAAAAAAAAAATCCTCTTTAACGTGAAGAAAATAATGCGTGTTATCGATCTCGACACGGCCACTCAATATTTGTTAAAATTTAGTTGAGCAAAATCAATTTAGGATGCGTCCAGTTCCCAATCTAAAATTGTCACGTTTTGCTGCTTTTTTTTGTAGAAGTGTTATGATAAGTTAATATACTATGTAGAGTGCTATGTAAATGTAAGTTATTATTGTATTTTTTTTAAAGAAATTAGTCTGTCAGTGCTTTGATGTTCTAAGGGAAGAATTTAAAATTCCATACAAGGGAAGCGAGTTGTAAAAAAGCATTCAGGGTTGCATTTTTCAAAGACGCGGGGTAAGCAATCCATCATGTATTAACAAACAGCCGGCGACAGGAGCCTACTCATGTTCACATCTCGGTGCTTTAAAGACACACCTTGAAATATTAATGCACCTAAATTGAATCTTCTGGGAGATACCGGGTCTGGATTTTCTTCTTTATTCTCTGCCAAAAAAACAAAAATAAAAGAAAGAGCGGGGAGGAAGAAGGAGGGAGGGACAGAGGGAGGAAGAAAACAGAACACTTCCAGATAGAAATGTTTTCTTTCAATGAAATGGTCACGATTTATTTGTTTAAGGCTTATTATTACTTTAGCCTGAAATAAGAATACTAAGATTTTAAATTCATAATCCAAGGCAATTATAATAATGGAGTTTTTCTGTTTGTTTGTTTGGTTGGGTTTTTTTTGGTGAATACGTTGCCAAACTTTTTCTGGAACTAGCGAAACAACAGGCACACCTTTGCCCTGTCTGCTTCTAAAGTACTACCTTGACGATGTCACCTTCCCACTCAGAAACTTGGATAAGTCCTTCTGAACTATTTCCTCTGTCTTATTCACCTTCACAGTTCCCAGCCAAGGCCAGATGGACATTTTCACCTGTTGGTGCCAATCAATCTATCTGGTCTTACGCCCCCTAGTGTGCTAAGTGGAGAACTTGAAGTGTGCAGACCTACACCTTCAGAACTTGATATGTCTCATAGCGATTATAGATCCAGAGAAAAATAGCACTCACATTGCCTGGATTCTAACACGGACAACTGAACCATTTTAAGGAACTATTCTAAGAGCCTCTTCCATTCCTATACAATCTATGACATAGGAAAACTCCAATACCGCCCTTAAACTTTTCTTACAATAAATTCTTCACACATAAAAAAGATAAACAAATAAAATGAGAATTAGACATGGAACTGCAAACAAAACCCCAAAGTCATGGTTGTCTCTCTTTTTGTTTTGTTTTGTTTTTTCATTTTTAATTGACATGTGATAATTGTACATATTTATGGGGTACATAGTGATGTTTCAATACAGATAAGGTATGGTGATCAGATCGGGGTAATTAGCAC
Source organism: Eulemur rufifrons (assembly GCF_041146395.1). NCBI lineage: Eukaryota > Metazoa > Chordata > Mammalia > Primates > Lemuridae > Eulemur > Eulemur rufifrons. The sequence goes on from NC_091012.1 coordinate 141,888,338, forward strand.
GTCCATCACCGCGAACATTTGTCACTTCTTTGTGTTGGAAACATTCACCATCCTCCCAGCTATTTGAAATGATATCATGTATTGTTGTTAACTATAGTCATCCTACAGTGGAACAGAACACTGGAACTCATTCCTTCTATCTCCCTGTAATTTTGTATCCATTAACAACTCTCTTCTTATATTGCTTAAGGAGCTGCTTTGGGCAGATGTCATTGGTGACCATTTTCTTCAAGATCGGATGCCAAGTAGAATGTCTCCTGCCAGGGTGGACTTTTCCACACTCAGTCACGGAGAAGACATTCCTGAGGTTTCTTTAACCAAAGACACTATCTTATTTTTTTTCCTAAATCAAACCCTATCGGTGCACAGTCTATCTAGGAAATTGCCGCTTTCTTAACCTGTGTGTACCACGACTACATTGTTATCATTCTACCGTGTCTTGATGTAGCTTTTTAAACTGGTGCATGCTGAACAATCACCCAAGGAGAACAATGTCACAGAGGGCAGGGGGTGCTAAATGGTTTGACCTCTGACACTCGGGCCTCGGAAGGGAGTCGTCCTGGAGAAAGAATAACGTCTTAGGTAGAACTGCCTCCCTCCCAGAAGGAGTTTAGACGTCAAACCAGGAGATCAGTCATTCCCAGATCATGAGTGGCTGAGTCTCCACAGTAGGGGAGTCACCTTCTAAGCCAACGAGTCTCCAATGTATGCTCTCCAAAAGGAAGTTGGAGTTATTTCTCTTGTGATCATAGTGCTGGGCTAGTAGTACCACAGACCACCTGTCTATTAGACAGGGCACCTGTCTGCTGAGGTTTTAGCAGATGAACTGTTTACAGAGAAAAGGATGTTACGGTTGGGCTTTGCTTCAAATAATCCAGCGCTAGAAGTTGTGGAAGGGGAAGAGAGAATAGAAATAGTAATAATAATTATAATGCCCTAGAAATTGCTGATTATTGAAACTGGGTGGTTCATGGTATTTCATCATATTATTACCTCTAATTTCATACATGCTTGATATGTTCAATAATAAAAAAAAATGAAAACAATTTAAATGATCCCTTTCTTGAAGACACATTCTCCAGCCAAAGAAACTCATAATAAAGTCAGAAGGAACCATGTTCAGTAATAACGAATCACGGTTCCGGTTACTTACATTATTTCCATCTTGGGCTGTTATTATTTTTTTTAATTGGCAACAAACATGTTTATTCTGTATTTCGTAGGCTTCCCTCAACCTAGATTTTATAGCACTTTCTACAACAGCTAGTGCTTTACTGTCAAACTGTTTTTCTCAAAGATAATAATAGCATTTTACCGCTACAACCAGCAATGATTTGAATGTTTCGTGTTACGCCACATCTCATAAAGCCCAGGAATTGAGCAAGTTTTCTTTTTCATTTCTGTGATCACTATAGAGTTTCAAATTATTTTTATTTCCTTTACTATGAAATATTTTTCCCTTTATCATATAAAACTCTTAGTTTTTTGTTTGTTTTTCATTTTTTTCTGCTGTCCTTCCTAGAAGAAAGATATTACCTAGACCTAAAGTCACATTTTTTCCAACGGCCTTTCCCAACCAATTCCCTCTTAAATTTTACTTCATTTGTATATTTTAAATTCCTTATGGTCGTAATTACCGAGCAAGCCTCAGAGATATTGTCTCTTTCATCAATCAAATTAGATCAGGGCTAATTACAGTCATAAAGGAAGAGATTTAAAATCAGTATCTTCAAACAAAAATCAATCAGCTACACTTCACCGTTAATTCTGTTTCCTTAGAATTTTAATGTCTGAAAAGAGAACGCATCCAGAAGTTCGGCGTCTCTTGCTTGTGTTAGTCCATGTGTGCCTGGGCTTACGGAGGGGAATGCAAGGATTGCCCAAAATAATTTCGCTCTGCCCTAAATTCGATCATAGCCTAATGAAGTCATGCACTCTAGGTTGCTTTCCCTGCAAAGCAGACACAGGAAACCAACCAAGGTTTGTGACAATCACCACAGAATACATTAATAAGTTTCTAACCGATTGCAACCCTGTTGCATTACTTTCCTTGTCTTTTCTTTCTATTTTCCTTTCTAGTTTAATTTTCAATGGAAAACAGGTGGAAACTGTCTGCAAGCAATTATCTGATCCCATTCTGCTTTTCCTATTGGAAAAAGTACAGCTTGCCTTACTCTGAGTGTTAATTTTGGACACAGAATCTTTAACAAGACTGCTGCTATCCATACACGCATCCAGCAGTTATCAATGATGCTGTTTAGCAGGTTTTAAATTTATATATAACTGATATCATCCTGTAATCTCATTCTATATCTTGCATTTTGTACTCAATATTTTGTTTTTTTGTTTGTTTTTTTTTTTTTTCAGTTTGTCCACATTGATTCATAGACTCTGGTTTAGTTTTAACTGCTACATTTTTTTTTTTTTATGGAATAAATACAGCATCCTTTATCCTTTTATTCTGGTTTGGATTTTTTCCAAACATTTGCTATTATAAACAGCATCGCATTGACTTGCCTTGCTCTATATAGCACTTTATGCAAACACTGGAGAGATTTAAGGCATAGGCATAGAAAATTTACTAGATATTGCTTAATTATTCTCCAATGGGTCATGAGAATTTTTGCTTCTCCCAGCACTGTAAGAAAGATACACTTCTCCAAAATCTTAGCCAGCATTTGGTATCGGCAGACTTTTGAGTTTTGCCATTCTTCTGGGTCTGGGATGGTGTTGCAGTGTTGATTTAGTTCACATTTCGCTAAATCCTAGTGAAGTTGAGAATCAACGCCTTGGTGTCTATGTGGGGAGAGCAGTCTTCTCTCCAAACTGCTGGTTCATATTTTTAACCATATTTATGTGCAGTTGTTTGCATTTGTCTTAGTCATTTCTACCCATTACATATTCTGATAACTGATCCCTTGGTTTTGCAATGTGGATGTCTAATGTCTTCACTGGACATGTGTCTCATTTCCAAATTTATGGTGCCTTTTGTTAATATGTTGGATTGCACAGAAATTAAATTTCTCAGTCTCTCCTGGGTGGCCTTAGACTTGTGTCTGTGTCCAAGAAATCCTTGGCTTACCTAAGCCATAAAGGTATGATCCCACCTTTTCTTTTAGAAATCAAGGTGTACTTTCTTTCAACTTTAAGTCTTTGGTTCACCTTCCGATAAGTCACTTGCTTTGTTTCCTTTTCCAATTAGGACGTGTCAATTCTTTTGCATCATATTGGGTTGGACTAAGACCTTCTGTAGCTCACTATGGGATAGTAAAGAAATCGTCAAAGCTCAAATACTCTTCATTGGTAATGTTGGTGCCCATTAGACGAAAACCTTGAGGAATAGCCTTGGTCAGAGAGTAGCTGCAGCAGAGAGGGTCCAGCTCCATGGGAAACTGTAGGTATCTTTACAAAAGGGAATTAGGGCAAGACAGCTAATTATAGGATTTGGGCTGTTCTTTTGTAATCTTCGGGGAGGAGCCAAGGAAACCCGAGTGAGTCTTCTGCTAGGTGCTAGCAGAAAGCGGGAGAATTCGGTGATTAGAGAATCTGAATTTTTATTTAGGGATGGGAAGAAAAAAAGCTGAATATGCCACCGGGGAGAAAAATAGCCATCAGGAAAGGAACTGGGTGGCGTCTGTGTGGTTGCAAAGCAGCCCTGTTTCCGTACGTGTTTATACACGATTCAAGAACGGACTGTGTTTTTCCCACTCTATAATGGTCAAGGAGAAATCCTGGTCCCATGTTGATATTCGGGGAAATTGTTTATGTCTGGCAGGGGAACGCCAGGTAAGCCAGCAACCGCCTGGCAGCTGTTAGAATTGCTTGTTTCTCTCCTCAGTGGCTGCAGGATTTGTGGTAGGTTTTTGATAAATCTCCTTTATTAAGCTAATTGTTTTTATTATTCATAGCGTACTCAAGAGTGAGGACTGAATTTCTCAGACATTTTTAATGTACTATATTTTTAACCGCTGATTGTCATTTTTTTACATTAGTAAGTTTCTTCTCAGTCTAATATCCTTCGAATAAATCCTACTATTTAATAGTTGTATATACACACACACGCACACACATATATGTAGAAATCCATGCATACTGCTGAACTGAACTGGTGAATATTTTAACTAGAATAATTGCCATTTGTGTGCATGTGCGTAGGAAGTCTACAATTTCTTGCATTCTGTTTATTTATTTTGTCAAATAGGTAATGACAATCTTGTATAATGAGTTAACGAGCATTTTACTTTTTACTATTTAATAGAACTCCTGGTTTAAGAAATGTATTATCTCTTTCTTAAGGCTTGGGTGAAAATTACCAAACTACAGTCTACTTCTTGCTTTTGTCTGTTGTTTTGTTGTGAAGGGGTGTATGTGTGTGTGTGTGTGTGTGTGTGTGTGTGAGTTTGAGGTCAAAGTTAGGATCATAAGTTTAATTTCTGTATTTATTATTGACTAATCAGATTTCTTATTTTTTATCATTTAAATATGTTGATTTATGTTTTTGTTAAGAATAAAAATATCCACTTCTTCCAAATTTTTAAATATATTAGCATAGCTGTTCATACTATTCCTATATACCATGTGAATCACTATAATATGCATAGCTATAGCCTCACTTTTTTTCACAATATAAGTTACCTATGTTTTTTCTTTTTGTGTCTTTCTAGAAGAGTATCTATGTTATAAATATTCTTCTTTATGACAAATGTTGTTAAAAAGAAATTCTTTCTAAAATGTCTTAGTTTTCTACTTAAATATCTGCTTTTTATCACTCATATCTATTTTTGTGTTATGTTTTTATATTCTCTATTATTAATTTTAAAACACGTTTTTTATTTGTAATCAATTTTTAAATATAACTATATTTAAGCATATACACTTATATTGACCTACCACTTTTCTGCACCTTCTAAGTTTTGCCCTAGTACTTACCTATTGTTCATTTTGTAATGTATTTTATCGTTTTAAATGTTTTGGCTTTGTAATACACAGGTTTTTGAGATTGCATTTAAAATTTCCATCTTTTAAAACTAACGATTTTTACTTTAAGTTCATAATACTAAAAGAATATGTTCTCCTTACTGATTCTAAATTTTATTGTAATTTCATTTTTTGGGGTAAACAATGTTAAATGTTTCTTATGTATATATTGTGTGCATATTTTTTCCAAATAAAATTTGCTAATTCTGATGTTCAAAACTGCAATAAACATTTGAGTGCAGATGTCTTTTTTATAGAATGTCTTTTGTTCTTTTGGGTAGATGCCCGTAATGGGATTGCTGGATTACATGGTAGATGTACCTGTAGCTCTTTGAGGTATCTCCAAATTGCTTTCCACAGAGGTTGCACTAGTTTGCAGTCCCACCAGCAGTGTATGGAGTGTTCCTGTCTCTCCACATCCACGCCAAAATTTATTGTTTTGGGAATTTTTGATAAAGGCCATTCTCACTGGAGATAAGTGATATCTCATTGTGGTTTTGATTTGCATTTCCCTGATGATTAGAGATGTTGAGCATTTTTTCATCTGTTTCTTGACCATCAGTCTATCTTCTTTTGAAAAGTTTCTGTTCATGTCTTTTGCCCACTTTAAAATGTTAATGAGTCAAATTGTTCCTTTAAACAGTTTGTATCTGGTTTGAGGTTGCTTTTTTATTTTTTCCCTTGCTATCTGTCTGTCGAGTGCTTTATATTTTCCATATCCATCCCGACTAAGGGTTCTTTGGTTGTCCTGCTTGCAAATGGGGTCTTGTAATGATATTGTATCCGTCTCGCCTCCTGCTTTCCAAAGAGCAGACTTGTGTTTTGAGTCCTCGATGTGAAACCGGTCCTTGATTCTTTTCTCTTTGTAGCTCCACCCCACGTCCGAAGTCATAGCACCTGTGCAGGTCAAAAAGAAAAAAAAAAGATGTGTTTACTTCCTTTTTCTCCATATAACATTAAATTAATTATTTTAAAATGTACAATTTAGAACATTCACAACGTTGTGCAACGGTCATCTCTCTTTAGATACAAAATATTTCATCACCCCAAAAGGAGACCCCCCCATGCCCATTAAGTGGTCTCTTCCCATTTCTCCCTCAGCCCCTTGCAACCTCCAGTTTACTTTCTGTCCCTATGAATTAGCCCACTCTTGACAGTTTATATGAATCATATGATATCTAATCTTTTCTGTCTGGTTTCTTTCCCTTAGCATAATGTTGTTGAGATTTCTTCATATCACATTCAGTTTGGGTCAGTTTAGCCAGCTTTCCCAGGCTTGTAAGAACAGTTATCACACCAGCCGTTGGTTTTATGCAGAATCCTGGCATTTTTTTCCCCTTCTTTGTCATGAAGGACGTGCAGCATTTAGCCACAGTGTAACAAAACTGTTGCCTCTTCCACCTGTCTTCTGATCTAAAGAAAACCCCGGGCACCAGACCTACCCTCGGATGCACATTTTTTTTCTTTTCTGATGTGCATTTGTTTACCTTTGCTAAATGTTTTTATTGTTAATGTTGTTGGGTTTGTTTTTTTTTTTCATTTTTCATTTTAAGCATGTTGTTTTGTGCCTCGCCTGTTACTAGGGGGTAAAGTGAACGCCTGAGCTCACTGCAACATCTTGTTGGATGCTCTCTTGTGTTTCATTCTGAGCTCTAAAAGTAGCAGGATGTCTCCTAATAGGACAGCGAAAGTCCTGTGAGTCCGTAAAAGCCAAATATGTGAATGTCCAATCTTCTCTGTATTTCTTGCTCCTGATGTTGAATCTAGTACATGGAAATGTCAACCAGCACCGCTCACAGATAAAAACGTTTCAAGTAGGCAATTCAAAATATCTCCCAGAGACATAAGAAGTTGTCGATGACACTATTTCAACATTACAAAATCCTATGCCCTCTAGCATGCTCAAGTTCTTTTTCCCATTCCTACTATTCTCTTTTTTACATTATCACCCTCTAGCCTATGATAGTCCATCGTTTAATATATTTAATGTATCTATTTTTATTGTGCCTTATCTCACAAAGAAGTTAATGCTGAATGTTGAGATTTTTGTCTTTTTGGTATATTCTTTTATCTCCAGTGCCTAGGTATCGCCTGGCAAAAAATAGGCATTTAACAATATAGTTGAATTTATATTATTATATATTGTATTATATTATATATTATACTATATTATATAGTATTGTGCTCTATTATATTTTATAATGTTATAATTAGGTTACTACACCCTATTATGTCTTATTTAAGCCTACCCATTTGTCATCTACACTTAAGAGTTAAGATACACATTCTTAATATGAGCTCTCATTTTTCCCCACTCTCTCCAGCATAAAGCTTTTCTAATACCTCTTTGTTTTTTAACTTGCAAAGCCATTTACAGCAAGTTTATGGCTTAATTTTATTATAATGTGTTCGGTTAAAGGATTAATTACGTTTCTGGCTGTGCCCCAGCAAGTAAAAACCCAAAGTCTCTTAAGTGGCATCGTACACGGGGATGCTGATTATAGTTTAACTTCCCTATAACCTTCGGAAGTGGCCGGGACAGAAAGGAGAGGAAAGATCACGGTTCACAGGAGACCCGTCGGTCCTCGTTGATCAGAGAAGCTGTGTCAGAGGAGACTGTGCCTCAAATCCCTCCAGTCTCAGATTTCTCAGAAGTTGTTATCACTCTCCATAAATTGCTTTCCTCCCCCGTGTGAAATTATCGCGGGGCTTCCACCGTGACAATTGTTAAGAGCTCGGGAAGGCTGGTTAGTGCAATAAAAGGAAATATAATGGTCTCATCCTCAAATGCCTACAGCCTCCATTTATACATAACCCATGGTAAAAAGTCTCCCAGGCAGTCAGTTCCCTCTTCCTCAACTCTGAGACATCCCAAATCAGAGTGGCAAACGGAGACTTCTCCGACAGATCCGTGACAACTGTGCTTCCAGCTATGGGCAAAAAAAAAAAAAAAAAAAAAAGCATAGAGGTTTGAGCTGCACAATGTTATAACAAAAATAGAAGTATTATTTGTGTTTGCGATATTTAGGTTTAAGACAACTCTTCCCAAAGCCTACTATGTCTGCTCTGGCTAATCGTGGTTCCTTATTCTCCTAATCATGGGCTGATAAACATCAGCCCCAGAAAGAGAACTGCTCACGCCTCGGATTTGTAGGCAAAACTGCACTGAAACCAGGTTAGAATCGAGGAGTCTGTGCACAAGTCATGTGCTTTTAAATCCAAAGTTGATAGGAAGGATTTCACCATACAGTCCTCCGATATAGATCTACCAAAGTAGGGTACGAATCAGTCCTTTAATACTTCTAAAAAACCCTGATTTCCTCTTCATTGTGCGTGCATTTTTTTTAAGCAGGCATCTCTTTTCCCAAAATTGACTCATTTTGTCGGAAAACTCTGTGGATGAATTATTTCCTGCTCCTTTTGTCTCACTAAGTGTCATCACTTTATGCCTGGAGGCTCTGAACTCAATTTCTTTCTATATATTCAAACCTTGGAAAACATCTAAAGCAGTGATTCCCGATTAAAGTGGAGATTGTGCCCCAGGGACCCCAAGTGATGCCCAGAGATGTTTTGCATCCTCACGACTCAGAGGCTGCTACCGGCATCGCGTGAGTAACAGACCGGGATGGTGCTAAACACAGGTCAATGCTCAGGACGGCATTGCCGCCGACAGCAAAGAATCATCCCACCCAAGTGTCCATAGTGCCCAAGTTGAGAAAACCCGATTTAAAAGTTCCTGGATAGCATTTCACTAGCTTGGCATATGAGATATCAAAGCAGCAACTTCACTTTCTCTGGAACTAACAATAGATTTACAACCATCTTGCATCGATACTCACGTCTCTGGATTATATGCATAATAGTTACTGTACTTTCCTTCATATTATTTTGGTTATTTGAGCTTGCATATAGCCCAAGTGGATACATTGTATAAAATGTATTTACTTTATACATGTTGCCTGTATATCATCTTTGGCCCTTCTTATTGTCTCTGTAACATATTAAAGGACGATCCAATTCATATTGGTAACATTTTTTATGTTATTCACATTCCAATTAAAAAGAAATAGTCTCACCTTTAATTTTCAACATAATTCTGTTTCTCTTCTTACTGCCCCAATTCAAATACCCACTACTTTCCTACTGGTGCCATGCAACAGAGTTTATAGAGAAACATATTCCTAGAATAGACTTAACATTTCTTAAGCTATCGATCTGGAATAAATATGAAGGTGTGAAGCAGAAAACACCAAAGTAAAACGAGACTCGCTTCTGGAGGGCTGTAATTGTTCCTCATTCCCCCACTGTGGATACTCCTGTCTAGTTTAAATTCACCGGGGCCCAAGAACTAAAACAGCAAACTCACACGCCAGCAGCCAATTTGCAGCAGCTGTCCACAGATTTACCTGGAAATATGGGATGGAGGATGCTGTGTCCACCTGCATAGTGCATCTTCTGATAAACAGCCCTTTTGGAATAAAGGCTTTCTCCCGTTGACACAGGGCAGACAACGTCCTGAAATAAATAGAAGGCATTGGTGACCGGGTCTACCAGGCAAATGCGTTCTCACCGTGGCTCAGGCCAGATCAGTCATGAATTCCCTCCGCAGATTGCACTGCAAAGTGATAAACACAAGCGCCGGCAGATGAATAGCTACGTCCTGAGTCGGTGCCTGACCTGTTGTTCTTCCCAACCCATCAAATCACAGCAGAGATATTCTTTCCTGAAAAAGCAGGCTGCCGTGTGGGCAGCACGTGGCCGTCTCTGGTCAGCCAGGGAAACTTTGGGCAAATGCACGACCCCTCCTTTCTGCTGCAAGCATGTCTTACGCTCGACTATATTCAGTGGGAGAGCAATTTAGACATCCTGGTGTCACTATGCAACAGTTTCCTTGTCAGCTCACAGGACGTTTTGCTTGGCAGAGCCCTCGGAATCCTAACCCACACACAACAGTATCGATGGGCAAATGACCTCCTAGGATCACTCCTGTTAATCACAGAGTCCGTGTCTGAATCTTGAGGCTTCTACTGACACACGTTGCTGTCTTATTCTTACTGCTCCCTCCTAAGATATAAACTCCTCGATAACACAGTTCAGAACGTAAACGTAGGTGTGCGCCATGGTGGCTATGGCAGTATTCCGTGTTTGTCAGCTGCAGAATAAACACTGGTCAGACTGGAATTAAGGACAACAGTTGGCTTTAGAAGCTCTGCAGAGTTGCAAAGCAACACCTTTCACTCCGGAGGCACCGATGCGAGGACAGAATTCTTGTCTTCCCACAGAACTCTGACCAGACTCTTCGAGGAAGCAGCTAGATGTATAGTCTGGGAAACAGCTCAAGAAGCCACATTGAGCGTGGAGTCATCACACAGCAGAATGGCGGCAGCAAGAAATACTAGCACATTCTCTGTTGGTGAATTTCACCAGAAATGGTGCTTTAGTCCATCTGGGTTGCTAAGACAAAATGCCATGAACTGGGTGGCTTAAACAACAGACATTTATTGCTCACAGTTCTGGAGGCTGGAAGTTCAAGATCAAGGCATGGGCAGAGTCTGTGTCTGATGGGGCTGTGGTTTCTGATTTAGGTGGCACCTTCTGTCTCTGTCCTCATATGGTGAAAATAAGTAACTCTGGTCTCTTCAGCTCCTTATAAGAGGACTGGGATATTATAGCATATACGCATGTGTGTGTGTGTGTGTGTGTGTGTGTGTTTGTGTGTATGTGTATATATATATCTCATGGAGGTTCCTGGAAGGTGGCATTCCCAGGGTGGGCATGGAAGGTCCATGTTCCTTTCCCCCCACATCTCACCCTATGCATCTCTTCATTTGTAATATCCTTTATTATAAACCGTACACATGTCTCCCTGAGTTCTGTAAACCACTCCAGCAAATTACTGAAACCCAAAGAGGGGATTATGGGAACCTACTTGAAGCCAACTGGTGAGAAGTCCTAGAAGCCCAGATTGTGTCTGGAGCATGGGGCAGCCAGGTGGGACTGAGCCCTCACCCTGCAAGATCTGACCCTCTCTCCAGGTAGACAGTGTCAGCACTGAATGGGAGGTCACCCAGCTGGTGTCCCCTGCAGAATTGATGGCTTGCTTGGTGTATGGAGTAAAAAAAGCTCTCACTTTTTGTCACAGAAGTCTTCTTTGTTGATTGCTGCTTTGGTCTGAAAGTGGGGGAAAACCATGTGGTTTTTTTGGTTTTTTGTTTTTTCCCACTCACAGGCACTAATCCTATTCATGAGGGCTCCGCCTTCATGATCTATTCCCCTCCCAAAGGTCCCACCTCCTATACCATCACATTGGGGATCAGGTATCACTAGGAATTTGGGGCAGAAACAGACATTCGGACCACCGCGGAGGGTTCCCACTTCACTTCAAAAGCACAACTTTAATGCATAAAACTGCATGCGGGTTACAGGGAAAAAGAATTACTCAAACATTCCAGCACGCAATAAATCATTAAATTATGGTATATTTCATTGTATTTTCTACAACAGAGGGAGAAAAGTGGCTTCTTATACTGTGGCTGTTAAAACCATATTTGCTTAAAGAGTGAGAGTTTTATAAAATTTAGGGCAGTCTGAAACTCCTGTAAGAACATTTCTTTCTTTGAAAGAAAGCTGCACTGTATATCAAAGAATAAGGCAGGCAAGCCGGGAATGGTTAGAAGTTAACTGGATATTAACCTGTACGGGCATTTTTTTTCTTTTCTTTTCTTTTTTTTTTTTTTTTTTTTTTTTTTTTTGAGACAGAAGAATCTTACTCAATTGCCTGGGCTAGAGTGCCGTGGCGTCATCATAGCTCACAGCAACCTCAAACTCCTGGGCTCAAGCGATCCTCCTGCCTCAGCCTCCCAAGTAGCTGGGACTACAGGTGTGGGCCACCAAAGCCTCCTAATTTTTTTTCTGTTTTTAGTAGAAACGGGGTCTTGCTCTTGCTCAGGCTGGTCTCAAACTCCTGCTAACACACAGGGCGACCGTGAAAAGAAGATGAAGTCAGCAGACCACGTTGACATTGAATTTGACTTTCAGAAGATTGAGGTGGCATCTAGTCTCCCTATTTGGCTTCTCAGACTCTCTGAATCCTTTAGTGTGGGAATAACACCTTTCCTCTTGATAGAACCTGGTCTTGCTTCACTCACTAGAACTCAGATGCCCAATGAGGACTTAGCTCATTTTCACACTTATGCTCCCTGAGATAAGTCAGGATCTCTGATCAACGGACATATATTCTTTGGTCTGTGGTTGATGCTGATAAAAATGCCACTCGGCCTGGACTTTTCTCTTGGGCATCTCAATCAGAGTCTAGAGAGCCTGCAATTACGGTTGTAAAAGTTATCCTCCCTGTCTCAGCCTCACAATTCAATGTGATATCCTTGATTAAAGCATTGGTTCACCATGTCAGGCTATCGAATGGCACTTCAGAACAGTCGCTTGAATTTTATGTGTTTCAACCAAATTCCTCCACTCTCTCTCTCTCAAATTGTAATCAGGCTTCGCCTTAGGGTTTCGGGAAAAGCCACGTTAAAGCCCCAAATTACATCTCAGAATGGAGAGCCCAATAATATTTGCATCTCCAGAGAACATGGCCAGATATTTATGTCATGGGCGCAGGCATCAAATGGTGCTTCTAACCTTCACGTAGTGAAAGAGAAGTTGAAACATCAAACTTGTCCCAATGCCATGAATTCCACAATAATCACTAATTTGTGTTCTCTCTCCAAATTAAAACAAACCTTTCCCTTGTTCTAAGTAATGGGTTTTGGATTCATTTCCTGGGGTCAAATCATGAGGCGAAAAGGAGAAAAAGCATTCCTCAAGAGCAGTAGAGAAGGAGAAAGCTAAAGAATGTTGTTACAAGTTGAATTGTGTTTCCCAACAAGACGTGTCCCAGCCCTGACCTGCAGGAATTCAGACTGTAACCTCACTGGGAATTAGGGTCTTTGCAGGTACAGTCAAGTTAACGTGAGTTCATATCGGATGACTGTCGCCTGTGTGGTTCAATGACTGGTGTCTTTGTAAGAAAAGGAAAATTGAGGTGCAGAGACACACAGTGAGAATGCCACGTGACAATGGGGACAGATGTTGGAGAGATGCAGATACGGTCCAAGGAACCCCAAGGATTCCCGGCAACCACGAAAAACTGGGAGAGATGCATGGGACATATTCTCCTCCAGAGCTTCTGAAAGGAAACTATCCTTCTGGGACCTTGATCTTGAACTTCAAACCTCCAGAACTGTAAGAAGCACAATTACCCAATGTTTATTCCATTGTTTAGGCTGCTCGGTTTGCTGTAGTTTGTTGCGGCAGCTTCAGAAAACTAATACAGGTGGGATTAACAGAGGAAATAAATTGGAACGCAAGTTCATTGAAAAGGGGTATACAATGTTGAAAGATTCATGCCATCAGCCTGCTGTCGTTAGAGGGGCTACTCATTTCCCTTGGTCCCCTGCAATGTTTGGACCACGGGGAAAAACACCCAATTCACACTGCACATGGATGGACCCAGAACCTTCAGAAAGCTGACACAGAGACCAGACATCATGAAATGAGCTGCTTTGTAAAAAAAATTAGAGTGGGAATACCAAAGAGAGATTTTCAAACTTTTTAAAAGATGTTTGGCCAATGAATTGTGCATGCACAAAGAAGTCCCTTGTCTCGTGAGTGCCGTCCAACAGACCTTTCAGCAATGATAGAAATATTCTATAATCTGGGCTTTCCAAAATGGTGGCCATTGTCCAAAGGTAACCATTGAACACTTGAAATACTGAAGAACTAGGCTTTACATTTAATTTTATCTCATGGTAATTAGAAGAGTCACCTGTCACTCTGGGCTACCATCTCGAACAGTGAAGGTCTGAAACGACTATTCAAGTTGATTAACAATGTGTTGTACAAAAATCAGCTAATCCTCAAGTGTCTGTAAATGCACTTGACATCCATAGACAGTCAGCTATGAACAGCTGTTAACTGGGAACATCATGAGCAAACATTTAACAATTAGATTTATGTGGCTGAAAATGAAGTGTTCTTATTTCAAAGTCATTATTCAGAACCAAACAAAACAAAAAAGATGGCTTGTGTGTGAGTGTGTGTGCGTGTGTGTGTGTGTGTTTGTATAAAATGATGCAACATTCTAAAGAGAAAATCATGGGAATGTTTTTCTCTCAGGTACAGTACAGTGACCAAGTAGATCGAAGTGCCCTACAGGTAAGAAGTTATAAATATTTGCTCCATAGGTACAATAATGAAAAGAGCAGCATTCCTGCCCAAGTTCACTATTCTTAAGAGTAAACATAAAACACAAATCCCGTGTCCTCTTTGAGTACATCCTGAAGATTGTCATAGACGAGCTTGCGTATGTCCCTTTCTGAATTTATCACCCTGGACACCTAATGTTTACATTTGTTTCTTTCATAACTTCCCCCTAAAAGATCCAAGAGCAAACTACCCCACCAACCCCTTTGGAATTATTTCAATTCTTTCTAGAAGCTGTTTATAAAAGGCCTTTTCAGATCTTTCAAATCAGCATGAAAACCATTGATTAACGAATTGTTCTAAGGCATAAACAAGTGATTTCAAAAGTGCTTTCATCATATAGTTAATACTAAATGTTACTCTAACAAGATCTTTGGAGTTATATTTAGATTCATGGTAATGCACAGCTCAGGTTAACACAGACCTGAAAATGAACCAACACAGCAGGTATTGATGCAATTAACTATTGAATTGAAACAAAACAGAATGGACAATTCTGGTTAAAATTATTTTTTTTTTGTAATTTCATTTATCTGATTACATATCTTAATCTTTTAACTTAATGGTAAGATGGGGCCACTTCTTTTGGTCTAAGGTCAGACCTCCCTTGGAGAAGTCATATTTGCCTCTATGTAAGGAGGAGGCATTATTCTTTCATCTGTTGAGTTGGTCAATGGCTAATGAAATACTGTAGGAAAGGAAGGTTTGACTTTTCAAAATGGAAGAAGGAAATACTATTGATAAATACAGAAAAAAGGGGAAAATGAAGAAAGAATGAGACACAGCATAGGAAGGCAAAAAAGTAGGTTCTTTTGGATTTTACACATACACACTTGCCTTAAGAGGAGAACGTATTTACTTATTTATTTTGATAAATGGTTGGTTTCTCGAATAGAAAAAGATTTATAGTGGGTTTCCAGAGAGACCTGAAGTGGTACTAGAGCAATTTAGGCTAACAGAAAACTATTATGAATAATGTATATGAGAGTTTGTAGGAAACCGAGAGATTTGTCTCAATTGTCCTAACACAGCTAAAGGACAGAAACCCCAGGACACTCAGACACATCCAATTTCATAGCCGACATCAGATAGGCTTCAACTACAGTGGCCTAGAAAAATCTCTCATCTGCATGGGGGGAAAAGGTAGCATTTGAAAAGATCTGTTGGGACTAAAACCCATCAATATCCCTGAATCTAGAGACTCTGTGTGTGCTCAGCCTCATGTCTCATATCACACTTTAAATATTATTCTCACCCTGACACTTTACAAGCCCTGCTTCCTCCATGGAATCCAATCCTCAAAGTGAGATGATTAGGGAATAATTAGAAGGAGGCCACTTATTTAAAATGGTAATATGGTGGTCATGGCCCTTTGACTTTCCCTGTGTGGACAGAATGCTTTAGAAGATGTGATTGGTGCCAAGTATTTGGAAAATTATTAATTTTTAAAAAATTCTCATTGTTAAGATTTTTTTGAGTTCTACTAAAAAGCATTGAAATTCCTTTGTCATTAACTTTCTCCAAAATGATATGTATGTGTGATTTTATATTAATTGCATTTTAATTTTATTTGTAGAAAAGACTCTCTCTCTCTCTCTCTCTCTCTATATATATATATATATATACACACACAGCTATATATATAAATTAAATATATATAAATGTTCTTTGGATGTAATAGAAATACAAGTATTCTTTGTTAAGATAAAAAGAATAATATAAGTTTTGCACATATCCATTTGAATATGCTGATTATATAATTTCTATGTCATCCCTTAATTTTGCTTTTATCCATTTGGATGATTAGATTCTAAAGGAGGAGTATTAAAGCTAGAAGCAGGGCTGGAGTTTCTGAAGCACTTCTTGTATTTCATGGGCTTCCTCATATCCTTCCTTGGCTACATCCTACATCCAAGCCATCAGTGCCTCTTGTTCATCTACCTTGGGTCATTACACCAACCCCAGAACCTCTGGCCCATCCCCATCCCCAGCCTCTCCCAGATGGACGGCTGCAGGGCCTCCACGGGGCTACTCTTGCTTCCCCCACTGCCCTTGGAGTACCTGTGTCCACACTGGGGCCAGAGCAACAGTGACTCTCTTGATTCGTGAGATCACCCCTTTCCTCTGGCGACAACCCTCCCGTGGAATACCAGATCTCTTGGAATAAACACTTTATGTCTTTGTCATGGACTCCATGGCCCACCCTGCCTTGTCTTGACTCTTGTGCCCATCCCCTCCAGGCCTGTCTTTCTAAACCTATGAAACATGTTCCTCCATCTGTTTCTCTCTTGAGATAAGCATACTTCCTGTTTCTCTCCTAAGGCAGACATGCTTCTGGTTTCCCCCCTGTGCAGGACACTTCCTGTTTCTCTCTTGAGGCAAGCACACTTCCTGTTTCTCCCCTGTGTACACTTCCTGTTTCTCTCCTGAGGCAGGCACATTTCCTGTTTTCTACCTGTACAGGGCATTTCCTGTTTCTCTCTTAAGGCAGGAACACTTCCTGTTTCTCTCCTAAGGCAGGTACATATCCTGTTTCCTCCCTATGTAGGACACTTCTTGTTTCTCCCTGAGGTAGGTGTACTTCCTGTTTCTCTCCTGGGCAGGACACTTCCTGATTCCTCCCTGTGTAGAACACTTCGTTTTTCTCCCCTATACAGGATACTTCCTGTTTCTGTCCTGTGCAGGACACTTCCTGTTTCTCTCCTAAGACAGTCACAGTTCTAAGGCAGGCGCTCTTCCTGTGTGTGCCCTGAGATAGCATGCTTCCCTTTGTGGTCCATGCTGTTTCCTAGATGTCCACGTGGCTTGTTCTATCATTTCCATTAAGAATTTGTTCAAATGTTGTCTTATCAAAGCGGTTGTCTCTGTCCACCATCTATAAAATAATACCTTCCCCTCACCTTCAAGACACCATTACTCTGAGCATCTCTAGTTTCTTCATTGACAGTGATGACAGGTGTATACATTTGTCTTCTTCCGTCTAGGCGAACACAGGCTTCAGGATGACTCAGGTCAATTATTATTCATTTACTGCAAGGTGAGTGTTTGTGTGCACTTTTCCATTTTACAATACTGGCAAATGACCTTCCAAGTTTGTTGAATTGGTCCTCACTCTCAGCAAAGTATGCAAGGTTGTGCACTGCATACTTTAAAAACATTTGGAACTCTGATGAAAAATGATGGGCCATTTGCTTTTGGTAGAGATTCATGAATAATATTGAAGTCATGTATATCTTTCAATAATTTTTGACATTTGCATGTCCTCTTCTTGAATTATCTGTGCATATGGCCCACTTCCTGATTGGATGGTGTGTCTGTATCTTTTTCTAATTAGCTGTAGGATTCCTGGGTAAAGGGGGATAGTAATCCTTTATCCATACCATGTTACATTTGTATTTCACTAGCCACTCATGGTTTTTACTCTGATGAAAGTGTTTCTTGAAATATATAGTATATTTCAACATTTTTTGAAATACAAATTTTGCAATTTTAGCATTGGCAAAGTCATTTGCAGTTGTTCCTTGGTATCCATGGGGGATTAGTCCCTGAAAATACTGAACATAGGGATGCTCAAGTCGCTAATATAAAATGTGAAGTATTTGGGTGTAACATACACACAGTCTCCTGTATACATTAAAACAATTCTAGCTTACTTATAATAACTACTACAGTATAAATGTGATGCAGGTAGTTCTTATACTTTATGGTTTAGGGAATAATGACAAGGGGGAAAAAAGTATGTGTGTTCAGTACAGACTCAACCACCTTTTTATTTTTCCAAATATTTTTGTTGCCAGGGTGGTTGAATCCAAGGATACAGAACCCGGGGATATGAAGGGCAGACTGTATATCTATTAATATATTGCTTTTGTCATGTCCTCAGCATCTTCGTTCTTTCATTAGAAAAGAAAAATGTTTTCCTTGTCTCTAGGTAAGTAAAAATCTTGTTTCTAAATAGGCCATATATAAGTACATTAAGGATGATATGTATTTTATAAGTATTTTAACTTTTTTAATCAAAGATTTTATTTTTATGCATTTTAATTTTATTTCACAATCTTTGGGGCTAACAAAAGTTTTCTCAGGTATGAAGAGACCATCGCCACTTATAAATTACCAGCATCACTTATAATTAAACCAGCTTTTCCTACTGAGCTAATAATATATGACCTTTGTCACACTCCAAGTTTCCATGTATATTTAGCATTACTTTTGGACTTGCTTCTATTCCACAAGTCTATCTTACCCTTTGACAATAGCAAATTACATTAGTTGCAATAGCTTTGTAGACATTTACTACTCTTTCTTTTCCTTTATTTTCTTTCTTTTCCTTTTCTTTTTTTTTTTTTTTTTGGCTTTGTTCCAGCACTTTTTTCTGCTATGTAAATTTCAATTTATTTCTATCTCCCTTGCATTATAAAAATCACACATACATATCACACTGTGAGAATCATCAGAATTATTTTAAAACATGAAGACATAAATTTGGGTTCGGATGTCCAACAGAGCTGATCATTTAATTCTATTTTCTAAGAACCACCTGACAACATTTCTTATCAGTACATTTCCATTCAACAGACATTTATTGAAGATCTGCATTTGTCAGCGGCACCATGCTAGGTAGCAGTTGAATAAATATTTCTCATGAAAATAGGACGTCACCATGTGCTACATGATGATCCAAAGATAAATTCTGAACAGAGACATGTGGAAAGAGTTTATGAAGAAGGAGAACACAAGATGGGCCAAGATGCATAGATAAGTCTCCAGTGAAAGTATAAATGTGTATATGTGTCACTTACTGTTCAATTTTTTGCTTGGACCTCAGAATCAAAGTTAGTCTTTCTCTGCATTTCAGAGTATATAATTATATATATGTTTGTTACTATTTATGTCCATTTGACACTCCTGTCCCTGTTAGACCAGCTTGGCCCATGGGCTACATCCAGCTGCTCACTGCCTCTTTTTGTCGATAAAGTTTTATTGGGACATAGTGACTTCCATTAATTTACATATGGCTGTGGTGGTCTTCACAGAAGAACACAATTGTGTACTTCTGTTGGAGCCTACATGGACACCAAAATCTAAAACTTTTTTTTTTTTTCTGGTATTTATAGAAAAAGTCTGCAAATCCCTGCATTAGATTAACAAATACTCCGGAGCTGGAAAACGCAGTGATTTCCCAGAGGATATGTTGTGGACAGAAGATGTTATCAATTTCACTGAATCGAGTAACATAACCTCAAGCTCTTCTTCGTTTGAGTCCTGATAGCGTCTGATTTTCATCGGCTCGCATTCTTACCTCCACAGCTGACTCTTGGAAAAATATTAAGTCATTATCAAAGACATGCTTGCATACATTTGCAAATCAGAAGAAAACAAAATAAAATATCATCTTTTTTTTTTAGCAGGATTCATAGCTGGATTCCTGAAGGGAAAACTCATTGTGTTTATGTTAATCATGCTCAATAATTTTTTTCAATATAGAACCCTTCTCAATTCCATTGTTAATTGCCTTGATACCAAGTTGTTTTTCTTTTTCCCACTTTTTCCCCCCAAACACAGTACCCTAAATGACAGTTCAGGCTTTGTAATTCAGCTCCAACCATAGCCAGCCTGTATGACCTTGGACAGATTGAGTGACCTTGAAAAGATGCAGTGTTCCCATGTGAAAAATGGACACACGAGTATCCCTCACCTAAAGGGGTTGTTGTGAGAATTAAGAGCCCAAACAACAATAGACTTAGGGTGCGGAACACAGAGGAAGACAAAAAGATTTCTCTTTCTCCCGTTCTCAGCAAGATGGAACCTAACGCTTCTCCCAAGACTGAGAGAGGAGAGATTCCAGCCTACTCAACAAAGGTCAGATAAGTCGTTTCTCTAATAACATTTATGTGTAGTTGTTCACAATGAGGAAATTAAGGACTATTGTCTTATCTTTTTTTCCCTTTGAACAAATTTGTTTTCAAGGAGGTGAATGACTTTCTGTAGACAATCTAAGATCATTTTATAAAGTACATTACTGAGTTAACTAGAGAAAAACTCCACGGAGTGGCTGAGTTTAGTAAATAAGGGTTTGAAAATTAATCGTGCTTCTGTTGAAGGCCAAGGCAAGGGCAATAAACTTTCTAGCGGGAGGTCTAAAACAGATTATCCTGGAACCAATGAGCCATCACTCCACCAGCCTTGGCATCTAAGGCGACGTTTTCACCACTTATTTGAGCATCAGTTGGTTACTGATAGGAACCAGCGGCGGATCAGAATGATTCAGAAGTGAACTACATCCGAGCTACCCTGCTCCGCTGGCCCATTCTTCATTTCGGTCTTGTCCTTGGGTGAGTCCGTGAGGTTTAGATTTCTCTTGGCTCGTAAGCAAACGCCAGACTCAAACAGAATTTAGAGCAATAGCACCGTGTGATATATAGAACCGACAAAACCACTTTGGTTAAAATATCTCCCTAGAAACATTTAAGTAGCTCCCTTGGTAAGCCGACCACAAAATACCAAACAATAAAGTCCAAAAGTAATTATTGCATTTGTATATTTTAGTATGTATAAGCTGGTGATTTTATTATAAGTTAAATTGATTGCAGTATACGTAAGACTAAAAATACAAAATGTTCTCCCATCGTTCTTAATCTATGGAAAATATTATTGTAAAACGTGTCTCCAAAAAAAAAAAGAATGATCCTTTCAATCCAGCCTTCATTGTGTTCTTCCTACGAAAAAAAATCACCTCAAAGAAATCCATATTACTGAACTCTTAGAATAAACGAAAGCAGATATTTAATGGATTTTTCAAAAATAAATCTTGTAGTTTCAATGCTTTATATGCTTTAAGACAACGATGATGCATAATGTAGTTGAAGAAAAAGAGCTTTTAAAACCGTAGGCACTAGAATATCAGCTTACTGAAGCTGGGTTTTATCTTGTTCATTTTTGTGTTACTTAGAACATTTGCAACTGGTCCACTCTCTGGGAAGCATTTACCTGATTGACTGACACTGAAGAGAATTCACATGGGAAAAACAAAGCATAAATTATTTCTAAAAATGCAAACTTAGCTGTGTAATAGTTTAAATGATGCAAACAACATTTTGCTTTATATCAATTTAAAGAGGTGGCTTTCTATCATTCAACGTGTTATGTTGCTCTGAGTATGGATGTATGAATATTTATGTCCATATTTAAACTTTATGTGTGATACATCTAGAAGCATCCATCTACACCCATGGACTAATCTTTTTATAGAACAGTGGTAATCTGAGCAAATGATGTCGAATATAGTTTTAACCACAAATCACAACAATGTTTAACAAAGAAGGGACACTTTAGCCTTTCAGACCCCAGGGAAAGAGACGAATGAAACATTTAAGGAAGAGCAGAACATGGTGCCTTAATTTGCGGACCACAAACACTTTTCTAAAAAGCTAAATAGCATCTCACTCCACACTAAGCATTTGACCGCTCCCTTATCACTTGACTCCACTAGAGGGCGCCCTTCATGCAATGCCAGGTGAGGGCAAGAATTACAATATTCATTTATTTCCTGTTGTACCAGATGACTTTCAAATTGCTTTCATCTGCACAATGAAACTGCTTTTACTTTCTAAAACAATGTGGCATGTCAAAGGACCTCTTTTGGACTGCAGGTATTAGTTGTTGGAGAAAGGACCCAAATCCAACATTCTGAAGCTAAGAACTTCATGCTTCCGCTGGATTCGACTTGCAATCTTGATCCTCTCCCATGGGCAAAAGCGATGATCATCTTGTACCATCGCTGAGCCTGAAAACCTCTATTTTGGAATAACAGTCTTCCCTGTTGCTTCCAGTGGCACGATTTCTTTTTAATGGCTCAGTAATATTCCATTCTGTGTGCATGCTACATTTTCTTTGTCCATTTGTCCGTAGATGGGCACTTGGGTTATTGATTCAACATCTTGGCTATTGTCAATAGCACTGCAGTGAACGTGGACATACAGGTGTCCCTTGAAAACAGTGATTTCTTTCCCCCGAATACCCTGACTAAATCGTTACCCTGTCTATGCAAATAGCAAAATGTCACATGCACTGCATAAATATGTACAGATATTTGTATCAATAAAAACCTCAAAAAACAATACATAAAAAGATAAAAAAATGAAATCTCCACCTTGGGGTTTCTTCATCTTCATCTTCCTAATACCCTGTGGCTATGGATGGAGACATCTTGCCGGATTTTCTTGCAGTTTCCTCACTGACTGCTAAGTCCCCCGAAATTTCGACCTTGCCAAAATCCGCCTGTCTGTGTGTGGTGTCACTAGGACAATTTCTCCTGTGTCATTCCCTCCCTGCCCTCCTGCCAGTCAGCTAATAGCTGGATCTGTGGTGTAGGGGGTCACTGTGCCCCTATATGAGAAAGGACAGAGAAGAACGTAAGTTTTTAATTCAAGAAGGTACACTGAACTGTCTTTGAAACTAGGAAGAAAACTTCGAAAGGAAACCAAACCAAACAACACAGAAATAAAATAAAAGCAAAGAGAACTTTAGCTTCCTGTACTGGGCCACTCTCTTTTGATTAAATCGGGGTGGGAGGTACATACAGGACAGATTTGCTTCTATATTAGTCACTAATGCCAGACAGAAGGGAAGGGACACTCTTTCCTTATTACTCTCATGCCCGGATGATTTAAGCTCTGCTCATCTTGTTCTCAAAAGAAACACCCTTGGAGAGAAACATTCCCATCAAGAATTATTGATTACATTTTATAGGTGCCTTTGGCAAGGGATTTGGAGCAAAATTCGATTTAAGTCTTTATTATGTGGTACAGTGATACATAAATAAGTTCAATTACAAATCAAAGCCCAGGAACAACTAGAAGAAAACAGAATAAATATCTATCAAATATGTGAAAGGATACAGGGTCCAAAATCATTAAGTGGTAGAAGCCACAGATAAACTAAGCTCAAGCAAGTTTAAAAAATATAAACAGACAGCTCACCAAAACTCAGTACACATTAGGAAGCAGAACTTTCATAGTCAGAAGCAGAATTTGCCTATTAAACTGGCAATGATTAAAAAGTAAGGGAATTTTGTTGAAGATTATTGAAGGTAGACCATTATATACACAGACATGAGGATTTTAAGTTATTGCAACTTTTGTGGAAGGAAGTTCACACATATGTACCTGAAGTGTTTACATATGTTTAAACCTTTAACACAACTATTTGAATGTTTAGAAACCGTCCTATATAAACCACCAGAAGAGTAAAATTAAAGAAAAAAAAATTGCCAAAAACTCCACAAAATACATACAAAATATTTGTTATATTTTATTTTCAGTTAAAAAAAAAAAAAACACTTAAATCTCGGACTTTCAGATAATAGCCAAGTTATCATCTACCCACAGACTGGAATATTATACTGTTAGATCCGGTTCCCCTTGGCCCCAGGAACAGAGAGGCAGAGTCACTGAGGCTGCAAAAAGGCAAAGGAGTTTATTAACTAGCCCCGGGCCAGGGTCCAAATTCCAGAGCACCAACGCAGTGGCCTCTCCAGGAACTAGGACCCCGCCCTGGGGTAAAGATTAGGCTTTTATACTTTTTTGTATGTTAGTTTTCACACGACACGTTATTCTGCACATAACACGTTAGTCTGCATATGACATACCAGTCTGTACATGACACACTAGTCTGCACTTTATCCCCCTTCAGTTTATTTGTTCCTTTTGTTTGGAAGTGGCTGATCGCGTTGGCTTTAGGTTTGTTGACTCTAAGTTTCGGACTTTTTGCACTGGCGCCAGTTGTAGTTAACATTATCCAGGGGAAGAGGAGGGTCTCCGACGGGGGAGGGGAGCTGTTGTTGCATACCTTTTAGTTTTTGGTTACTAGCGATACTGGGAACACACGCCCTGCACAAGCTATTCATGCGCTGATCATGTCTTGCTCTTAATCTACTTAGTTGGTTGGAGGGCACCTGGATTCTCCAGTCCTTTATCAGAAAGCAACTTGCAGTTACCTCCCCGGGGCTTTGTTTTCCTTTACTTTAGTGAAGCCTGCCATGGCTCCACTTACGCTAAGCACCAAGCCAGCAAGCCATATATACAGAAGCAGAACTAGGCTTCTCATATCCAGGAAGCCTAGCCTATCATGGAGTTACCTTTGTTCTTATCTCTGTTTTTCATTCTGATTAACTATATTTATTAAACAACTAAAAGCAAGCATAGTCAC
The DNA here is from genome assembly GCF_041146395.1 of Eulemur rufifrons. Taxonomy (NCBI): domain Eukaryota; kingdom Metazoa; phylum Chordata; class Mammalia; order Primates; family Lemuridae; genus Eulemur; species Eulemur rufifrons. The sequence goes on from NC_091012.1 coordinate 141,912,788, forward strand.
AGAAGCCAATAGCATCAGTTAGAATCAAAGAGAGCACACATTTTCCTACTATCAATTCCTGTTCTTCATTCCCCCCCCTTTTTTTTTTTTTTTTTTAGCTACGAGCACTCTTGCTCGTACATGGGGTCTCATACCTCCTTTATTTTTAAGCAGGTATCACAGCTCAGCTCTTGGTATTGCTGCCGCAATACCATCAATTGTATGGTATTGACCTGCTCTTTTACAAAGGCAACTAATCTATTTAGAATATAAGGTCCGAAAGTGAGGATGAGCAGGAGCACAATTAGGGGTCCTAATATATTGGAAAGCAAAGTAGTCAGCCAAGGGGAGCTATTGAACCATGACTCAAACCATCCTTTTTATTGTTCATGCTCCCATTTCTGCTTTGCCAGTCTTTCCCTGACTTTAGCCATGGTGTCTTTAACTATCCCAGTATGGTCAGCGTAGAAACAGCACTCTTTCTCAAGGGCCGCACATAGCCCTCCCTGTTGGAGAAATATGAGGTCCAGTCCCCTCTGGTTCTGTAGCACCACTTCAGACAGTGAGGTCAGGGACTTTTTTTAAAAGAGAGATGGATTTTTTTAATTTTGGCTATGTCTTTATCTACAGCGGCCCTCAAACTATCGAACCGCCTATGTTGTATCGCTAAGGATGAAATTCCTGTCCCAGCTCCTATTGCGCCTAGGCTGAAAAGGGTGGCTAAGGTTATTGCTGTAAAGGGCTCTCTTTTTTTCTAGCCAATCCGGCTCTTTCTGTGCCCTTTGTCCATGCATCTTTTTGATGGTAAATAACCTTAGGGAACACTAGCACCTGGATGCAGAATTTTTTAGACTCATTAAAGACAGACAGGCTGAGGTTTTGATTATAACAGTCACCACAAGCATCTTCGCTCCGGGTGTCCCCATCATTGGTCCGGCGGCAGTCTGGTTGCCACTCGAATCAGTCTGGTCATTAGTGGCTTCTCTGGGTCCGATGAGGCCCTCCACTGACTTTGTTGTTGCTCTTGCTCGTCCTTGTTGGCAGGTCTCATGTGAGAGTGGTGTATCCAGGTCGCCACTCTGTCAACCTTTAGGGCAGTGAGGGTGACAAGAATAATCTCAAAAGGTCCCTTTCACCTGGGCTCTAGGGTTTTGTTATTATGTCGTTTTACCCATACCCAATCTCCCGGCTGGTAGGGATGCCCGTCAACCTCTTTTCCCTCCTGCCGAGCTGCCTGATAAAAGGCTCGGAGGCAGGCCAGATCTGGCTCTGAACTCGTTGCAGGGCCTGTACAGTCTGCAGCACTTATTTAGGGTTTTCAGGCAGAGCCCCAGAGATCATTTTTGGTATTACAGGTGGAGGAGCGCCATATACAATCACAAAGGGGGCTAGGCCTAAATGATAGGGGGCGTTCCGGGCTCGGAACAGGGCGAAGGGAAGGAGGGTCACCCAGTCCCCGCCAGTCTCCAGGACCAATTTAGTCAAAGTCTCCTTTAGGGTTCTGTTTATTTTTTTTTACCTGCCCCGAGCTCTGGGGATTATATGCACAATGTAATTTTTAATCTGTCCCCAGAGCCCAGGCTAGCCCCTGACTTATTTGACTTGTGAAGGCTGGCCCATTGTCAGACCCTATGCTCTCCGGCAGCCCATGCCTGGGAACTATTTTCTTAATATTTTCTTTGCCACTATTAAAGCAGTTTCTCCTTTAGTAGGAAAAGCCTCTACCCACCCTGAGAAGGTGTCTATCATGACCAGTAAGTATTTGTACCCATATTTTTCTGGTCTTACCTCTGTAAAATCTATTTCCCAAAATAATCCTGGTTGCCTCCCCCATTCCCTGGTACCTGTATGGGTCCCCCTGGTCCTCCCCGGCTGCATAACCTGGCAGACACGGCAGTTTTTTGACAATGTCTTCTGCTGTCTTCTCTTGTGATTTGAATCTGAGTTGTACAATGGCCAGCAGATGTAACATCTTTTTCTTGCCAAGATGTGTTGTCCGGTGCAAGTGTCCTAGTAGCTGGTTCCCCAAGGTCTCAGGGACTGTCAGGCGATGTTCTCTGTCTTGGAACCAGCCATCCTTGTTCGGCGTCGCCTGCAGTTTTTCTGTGGCCCACTTTATGTCTGTGCTGGAATAGTCTGGTTGGGGGGGCATCTTCTCCATCCCAGGGGGCGGCAAGCTCAAGTGCAGAACATTGGTTAGTACCGGCCCCTCCGCAGCCCTTCTTGCCTCAGCGTCCTCGGCCCGGTTGCCCCTGGCCTCAAGGGAGTCCCCCTTCTGGTGTCCCGGGGTATGGCCTACAGCCCCTGCCTTGGGTAACAGGATGGCTTCTAGTAGTTGGAGTATCTCTGGCTTGTGCTTAATCTCTTGCCTTCTGCTGTAATGACGCCCCTTTCTCTATAGAGGGCTCCGTGTGTGTGCACTGTCCCGTAGGCATAGCGGCTGTCAGTATATACCCTCAGCCTCTTCCCCTGGGCCCGGCGAAGGGCTTCTGTCAATGTGACTAGTTCAGCCTTCTGGGCCGAGGTCCCCTGTGGAAGGCGCGTGGCCCAGATAAGCCTGCCTTGCTCATCTACTATGGCCGCCCCTGCATACCTGTGTCCGTCCCGGACGAAGCTGCTCCCATCTGTGAACCAGGTCAGGTCGCTGTTTGCAAGGGGGTGTTCTTGCAGGTCATTCCGGGCCATCTGGGTCTCGGCCAGGATCTCAAGGCAGCTATGTTCAGGCGTTGCTGGCACCGGATCTGGCAGCAGCATGGCTGGGTTCAGGATGGCAGGAGTCCAGAACTGGATGCGAGGGGCGTCTAACAGAAGCCCCTGGTAGTGAGTCAGCCTCGCGTTCGTCATCTTGCCATTCAAAGGCAAATATTTCCTGGCTGCGCAGGGCTACCGCCAAACTGAAGAAAGCATCTTTTAAATCCAAAACGGTATACCAGGTTTGTGTCGGGGAAAGGGAGCTCAGCAGGGTATAAGGGTTGGGAACCGTAGGGTGGATGTCTAGGACCCACGCGTTGACCTCCCTGAGGTCCTGCACAGGCCGATAATCTTTCCCACCTGGTTTTCTCACTGGCAACAAAGGAGTGTTCCAAGCTGACTGGCACTTTCGGAGGATTCCAGCATCTAGAAGCCTTTGAATGTGGGGCGTTATGCCCATTTTGGCCTGTTGGGGCATGGGATACTGCCTGACCCGGGCTGGTTTTTTTTTTTTTTTTTTTTTTTGCTCCTGGTTTCAGTTCAAAATAGAGAGGCGGCCGATGCTTTGCCAATCCTGCTCCCCCTGTCTCAGCCCAGGCTTCAGGAAACTTGTGAAGCCAGTAGCCCATTTCCCCTTCCTGATTGACCTTCATGGGCTGATACAGTTGGTACTCGTCTACCTGAGCCAGGGTCAGGACTTGAGTAACCCGGGGGCTACTGATAAGGTTGCCTTTGTCATCAGTTACTATTGTTCCTTCTTCTTCAAAATAGATACGGGCCTTTAATTTGGTGAGTATGTCTCTTTCTAATAACGGGGTGGGGCATTCTGGAATGACCACGAAAGCATGACTCACTTGCCCTGAGCTTAAGTCTAACTTTCGTTGCGTGGTCCATTGGTAGGGCTTAGTTCCAGTCGCCCCCTGCACCCAGCTAGTCTTATTGGATAGTCTTCCAGTAGTTCTGGTAATCACCGAGTATTCTGCCCCCGTGTCCACCAGGAAGCTAACTGGGGTCCCTTCCACTTGCAAAGTTACCCTGGGCTCGGGGAAGGGCACCGAACTCCGTCTCCCCTATTTGTCTTCATCCTGCCCCAGCACCATAACCCTTCCAGAGGGTCCAACCCCATGTCCCCCTTTCTTTTGGGGGCAGTTCCTAGCCCAATGTCCATGCTCCTTGCAGTGGGCGCACTGATCCTTGCCTAGCCTCTCCCTCCGAGGTCGTTCTCGGCCGTTTGCCCCTAACTGACCCCCTCCCGTGGCTGCAAGTAGGATCTTGGCCATCTCCTTATTTGCCTTACGTGCCTCACCCGCCTGGAACTTCCTATCTTCCTGTCTCATTCTCTCTAACTTCTCTTCCAGCGTTTCCCTATTGTTATAGACTTTTTCTGCCACTTCCAACAGGTCCCTCAGAGTTTTCTCACTTAACCTCTCTATTTTCTGCACCTTACGCCTAATGTCTGGGGCTGCCTGGTTAACAAAAGCCATCATTACTGCCGCCTTGCTCTCTTCTGCCGTAGGATCTATGGGAGTGTACTGTCTGAAAGCTTCCATAATCCTCTCTAGATAAGCCGCTGGACTTTCCACAGGCCCCTGCCGAACATCCCCTATCTTAGCCAAATTGGTCGGCTTCCGTGCCACCGCCTGGAGACCGGCCATTAGAGTCTGGCGGTAGACCCGGAGACGCTCCCTACCTTCAGCCTCATTGTAATCCCAAGGCGGCCATTCAAGAGGAAAGGTCTGGTCAATGACTCGAGGGTTGATGGTGGGTCTGCCGTTCTCTCCAAGGACTAACTTTCGTGCCTCTCCCTGAATTCGCTCCCTTTCCTCCGTGGTAAAAAGAACCTTAAGCAACTGTTGGCAGTCGTCCCATGTGGGCTGATGAGTGAAAAGGACCGAATCTAAAAGGTTAATTAGATCTCTCGGATTTTCAGAAAAATTCGCATTTTGAGATTTCCAATTATAAAGATCACTGGTGGAGAAGGGCCAGTACTGACACGCCTGCTCCCCATCCACTCCCGGGGGTCCCACGGCCCTCAAGGGAAGCGCCCTCACGGGTAGCAGACCTGGAGTTTGTCCAGTCCGTTGTCTAGTGCCATAAGCCAGCCCCCCACCCCCCGTCAGAGGTCCCGTCCTCCCCTGGGCCGCTTGGGCCACTCTAGGATTATAAAGTGGGGGTGTATGCCACTCTAGGTCTATTAAAGCTGGATACAGATTAGAGTCTGACAGCACAGGTGATCCCGTGGGCTGCGGGTCCTGCACCCCATTTTTCTTTACCTCCTTGGTAACTAGGGCTTGTGTCTTCTTCCTTGATGCTGGCAGGAGGGTCTTTAGCCAAGGTGGCGGATCCTAGACCAAGTCCTGCCAGACTATAATATAGGGGGCTTGGTCTGGATGGCCGTGATGACCAAAGACTACCCCTTTTATTTTTCCAATAAGTTCAGCATCAAATGTTCCTTCCTGTGGCCATCCTACCCCGAAGGTCGGCCACTCTGCCTCACAAAGGGTGATAAATTTCTTTTTCTTTACATCTAGGGAAAGGCTGTGTGCCCTTTCCCTAACATCTCTAAAATGATCAATGAGGATAGACAGAGGCATTGTCTGAGTCTGACCCATGCTCACAAGGGTATCAGGGGAGAGAGTTCTTTCAGGTGTCCGCCTGGCTGCGTCCCTCGCGGGAACTTAGGCGCGTCTTGGCTAAGGTGTACCCGTATAAAGCCCGGGCCCGGTCACTCCTTTTTAGGGGAGTGAATCACCGTTATGCGGTACGACGTCACCACAGAAACGCAGGTTAGGACCCACTCAGATTCCGTAGCCGCAGCCGTGGAACCTCATACAATCACTCTCCATTCATTCCATCAGACAAACAGACTTTACCTCTTAAAAAGGGGGGGGGGGGCAGTTCGCAGCCACACAAGGAGTCCCACCAAGAGCCAGTAGAGAAGTGTGAAGGCAGCCTTTTTTTTTTTTTAGAGGTTCCCAAGATTGAGGGGTCACAACGTACAAGCCAATACCAAGCAGTAGTGCCTACAGGGAAGGAAGCCCCCAAAGGACAACCTGTAACCAGGAGATTGCAAATCCAGAGATGGGGAGGGCCATAGAAAAAGGACAAGCTATTGGGCTGTTTTATTCAGCAGCACCTCGGCTCAGCAGACTCACCCACAAATCTCATTCACCATTAGTTGCACTTACAAACACTCCACACAGTAAACATTAATTCCAATCACACACCTGACCTAAGAGTCCGGACTCGTTTCTTGGTTTTTCTCCCAAACAAAATTGGCCAATATCACTCGAAAGAAATCCACAAAGGCACAAACAGACAATACTAGACCGGTCCTGTGTTAACCATCTAAAACTCAGACAAATAGAACCAGAATTTTCGCTGAGTGGCCCCGGACTTACCCCTCTCGGGTGCCTCCCACTCTTTGAAAAACAAAAGAGAAGCAAAGGAACAACAGAAATCAACAGAAATTTTAGCCGGCTACTCCGCTTGGACTTCCACTTCAAACGGATCCACTTGGTTTCCCTTTCCCAAATAGAATTTCCTTTGAGTGGCCCCGGACTTATCCCTCTTGGGTGCCTCCCACTCTTCGGAAACCAAAAGAGAAATGGAAAATCTACCAGGGGCAAGGGACGTCTCCCTTCACCCCCTGACCGGCGACCCACCAGCACGTCTGCCTAGGCCTTTTGCCGGTCACTTCCCAGGGCCCATTTACCTGCACCGTACGGATTTTCAGAGCTCCAACTCCTCCTCGGATCTGGATTCTGTTCCGGGGGTTTCGGGATCCCGGACGAGCCCCCAAAATGTTAGATCCGGTTCCCCTTGGCCCCAGGAACAGAGAGGCAGAGTCACTGAGGCTGCAAAAAGGCAAAGGAGTTTATTGACTAGCCCCGGGCCAGGGTCCAAATTCCAGAGCACCAACGCAGTGGCCTCTCCAGGAACTAGGACCCCGCCCTGGGGTAAAGATTAGGCTTTTATACTTTTTTGTATGTTAGTTTTCACACGACACGTTATTCTGCACATAACACGTTAGTCTGCATATGACATACCAGTCTGTACATGACACACTAGTCTGCACTTTATCCCCCTTCAGTTTATTTGTTCCTTTTGTTTGGAAGTGGCTGATCGCGTTGGCTTTAGGTTTGTTGACTCTAAGTTTCGGACTTTTTGCACTGGCGCCAGTTGTAGTTAACATTATCCAGGGGAAGAGGAGGGTCTCCGACAGGGGAGGGGGAGCTGTTGTTGCATACCTTTTAGTTTTTGGTTACTAGCGATACTGGGAACACACGCCCTGCACAAGCTATTCATGCGCTGATCATGTCTTGCTCTTCTTATTTACTTAGTTGGTTGGAGGGCACCTGGATTCTCCAGTCCTTTATCAGAAAGCAACTTGCAGTTACCTCCCCGGGGCTTTGTTTTCCTTTACTTTAGTGAAGCCTGCCATGGCTCCACTTACGCTAAGCACCAAGCCAGCAAGCCATATATACAGAAGCAGAACTAGGCTTCTCACATCCAGGAAGCCTAGCCTATCATGGAGTTACCTTTGTTCTTATCTCTGTTTTTCATTCTGATTAACTATATTTATTAAACAACTAAAAGCAAGCATAGTCACAGAAGCCAATAGCATCAGTTAGAATCAAAGAGAGCACACATTTTCCTACTATCAATTCCTGTTCTTCAATACAGTCATTAGAAATTGATGTGGCTTGGAGTTTCTTTCTGCATTTAGCAACCGTGTGATTTGGGTTTAGTAACTGTAAGAACTTCGTAAATTATTAAAGCACACATTCGGGAGAAGATCAATTTTCTGATGTGAACTGAATCAGGAGAGTGTCTAGAAGTGATTTGCTAAGTTGTAGGAGGCGGGAGAGACAGGGTGGAGACAGAAGTCTCATACCACAAGGCAGCTTTGAATGCCTCACAGCGGCTGCCTGGATCCCTGGGTTGAAAAGTTGTCCCAGGGCTCTGCAGGGAAAAAAGTCGCCAACAATTAGAGATGTCAACCACACACCTGGCCCAGGCAGAATCACTCAACTTCTGCAGGACCGTCTTTAAAATCAAATCAATCCTGTTCCATTTTATCTCATCTGTTCCTTTTTTTTTTTTCTCTTGTAGGGGTTTCCTCTTTCCACCCTCAAATTACAAATCATGTTTATGATATCACAGTGCAGTTGTCTCTTTGCTCGGAGATCTGCAGGGAACCACGACAACAGAGGATGGAAAAGAATCGTTCTACTATGTCATCTTAAAACACCAACGCTAATAAACATAGCAGCTCACATTTGTGGACTGCATGACCTACGCTAGACGCTCCAACTTTGAAATCACATTTTCCCATCCAAACTTCATGTTAGAGACTCGGGAACTGAGAGGTTTAGAAAATTTAAACAACTCACCCAAGTTCACAGAACAACCACGAGAAAGAAGAAAAATATTAAATCTGCCTGAACACACGGTTGGATCTCGTTAATAATGATGTTGCACCATCTGTCAAAGCGTAATATTCCAACAGTGACAAACCAGACTATCGTGGAAATATAGGAAGAGTTTGTGCTAGATATTTATTGAAGTCATTGACAAGGCCTGGCACGAGAATGGAACTGCTGATGCAAATGAGCATTTCAGGTGCAGACATGTATATAAAGTCAGGGACAATATGCAGAAATAATTTTGGTAAATTATACGCAAAAGCAGTTGAGGTCCTACAGGGTAATACAGCTATAACCTTTGGGGTCATACTATTTTTCTACCTGTCAGTTATCATTTGCAATTTATCAGACTTCATCAAGTTAATGTGTGATTTCTCATAGTCCAAGCCCTAATTCATCACTTATAAGTCAAAGAAAATTACTTTCATTTAAAGATTTTTTTTTTTTTTTTAAAGGTGAACCCATTAAATCAGTGTCCCTGGCCATGTTAGGAAATTTCTTTCTGTGCACCTACATCTTTGTTTTGGTCACTCACCAGGGGGTCAAAAGTGAAGTTAAACATATCTTAAAAGGCAGACTCCTTATAGATTATCTCTATTGTCAGAGTGTTGAGAACTTCACAGTTTTTAGAAATTCTGCGTTGTAGAAAAAGAATTTCGTCAGCCACACATGGTATAGAATTTAGAAGAAGGGTGAATATTTAAAACACTCTTGACTAAATGATTGCAATGAAATCACATTCACATGAAAGATGCAAATTTCACCAAAAAAAAATCTATATATACTGTAAAGTGCAACTGAAGTATTCACTTACGCAGTTTGGTGAAGATGTCCTTTTTTTGAAAGCTATTTATCTGCTACTGGAAGGTAAACGTGTTAGATTGATAGAGACCCCTCACGTTCAATTCAGGGTCAGTTTCACACATCTGTAAATTGAATCGTTACAAGTCGTCATTTTTATGCAATTCCTGGCCAGTCCTGGGGATGACATATTTCCTCGAATCACGTGTCCTGGTGCGTAGAAAATAACCGTAAGATATAAATTTTTTGTTTCACACCTTTAAGGAAATGTCAGGCAACAAAACACATTAAGCCCTAAAGCTTACAGAAAATAACTTAATATTTTTTTTTTGGAAAAGTTCTCTTTGGAATATAGGGCAATAGTGCAGATGATAGAAACATCTGATTTAAAACGCTGGTCATAAAACTGTTTTTGTCATTACTTAATTCTTTCTCACTACCAAAAAGATGAACATCAATTTATGATAGTTGATAATATAAATTAAGTTTAATAAACGTGTTAATGTAATATAACGTAGGAGAAGCCCGTTCTGGTCCCAGAATGGAGTTTGTTTTATGAATGGCAACAGGAATGCAATGAGTATTGCAGAAAACAACCCAGGACCACAGTGAACACATCATCTTACCAAGCAAACTCCATGAATGAGCTGATGGACGTCGTTTCCAAGGATTGAATCTTGTCTGTTTTTAACCTCGGGCATCGAGATGATGGCTCCTGGCACTCGATTTGAACTGTAAACGCTCATAGAGGGAAGTGGGAAGGTGGAAAGTCATTTTGTAAAGGATAGTACTTTGTTGGGGAAACAGGCATTTACCAAGCTGTGGTCAATGCGCTGTGTTGTCATGTCCAAGGGTGACTTCTCGGTGGAGTGTTTATTGCTACTGAAGATGTCTGTGCCGCAGGACTGGCCTAAGGCCAGAGTCAGGTTTCTGTGACAGGCGTCTCCTGGCTGGACACCGATGTTGCCAGGGTAGCGTTAGGTGAGCTGGGTCTTCCTCTGGGCCAGGACAGGCGCCTATGAGCATGCATTTTCATCATCTACACAGACGCAAAACTCTCCCTAGTAAGAAAGATTAGTGAGGCTACAAGGAATTCTCAAACGCCTTCAAGGTGATATTTAGGAGAAGCTAATATAACAACAAAAAAAAAATCTTTCATATTTGGAACTGTACGGGTGAAGGGACACTTCCCCTTTTCCCCCAAAGTTTGCCGAAAGGTCAACTGACAATGGAGGCAGATTAATAAGAGAAAGGTTTATTCACTGTGCAGACAGGGAGAATCGCAGAGTGATTACCGCGTATCACAATGAAATCCAGAAATTTTTATACCCTCCTTTTAGATTCCAGGGAGAGATGAGAGTGTAGGCAATTCTGTTTAGGGGCAATAAATGGTTGCTGGGGAGGATGAATGGAGAGGGGGAAACAGATTGACTTGTAAATGATGCTCTTTGCAAACCAAACTAACCCGGGACACAGGTATTATTTTTCAAATGATTTGGGCCAGGTCGGGTTGCATTCTTGCTCTTCTTTCCTGCAATTTATTGAAATAACTGGGAGGGGAAGGGAAGTCCGTTGTTCTCTTGGATGGGTCTGTCCAAAACATGTTGACCTGAAGACCCTTTAATTCAAAATACTCTTTATACCAAACAGTCATGTTTTGGAGTGAAACTTCCTGAGCTCTTTGCTCCTAAACGTGAGAACTAAAAGAAACTGTAGGTTTTCAGTCCGGAGTGTGATGCCACTAAAAAGAATAACACTTTTCCTGAGGCTATTTTTTGAATTTTTTTTCTTTTCTTTTTTCAAACATATAATATCTACACCAAATATTCCCTTCTCTTAGTTGTTGGCTCTTGCTGTCTTTAAATAATCTGGTAAGGGAAACCATTTCCTCTCCGCCAGTTCTCCACCACCTTCAGAAGTGAATCTTGTCCAGGTAAAATAGCTTCTGTAAGTCCCTGGAAAAAGAGCAATTAGTTTGAGCTTTTGATTGGCTTTGTTACCTTTTCCCACTGGAAATTGTTCCAAATTCCAACAATCTTTTGGCCTCCAACCTAGACCTGCTCTTGATCTGGATAAGGCTGTCCTTCCAACTCCAGGAAGCTGGAGGTAGACCCGGGAGGTAGGGATGGTTTTCACTATTCTCCTTCTACCCCAAAATGTCCTGCCCACTCGTGACTCCGGCTTTCACTGTTTATCAACAGCATGTTAGTTCTTTTGGAGGATGCCCTGAGATCTGGGCTTAGTGACATCTCTGTTCTGCAGGCTGTGCTATCAATCAATAAGTCAATAAACAGATAGGTAGGTATAGATAGATAAACGCATGATAAATATATGATAGATAGATAGTAGGTAGATAGGCAGAGAGAGACAGAAAGACAAAGAGAGATAGGCAGATAGATAGATTTTTTTTTTTCTTGGAAATGGGTACAATAATGAATACCAAGGATCAGAAATCATTATTTATTTTATTTATTTATTTTTATTTCAGTATATTACGGGGGTACAAATGTTTAGATTACATATATTGCCTTTGCACCACCAAGTCAGAGCTTCAAGTGTGTCCATCCCCCAGACGGTGCTAACTGCACCCATTAGGTGTGAATATACCCATTCCTCTCCTCCTCCTCCCACCTGCCTGACACCCGATGAATGTTACTACTATATGTGCACTTAAGTGTGGATCAGTTAATACCAATTTGATGGTGAGTCCATGTGGTGCTTGTTTTTCCATTCTTGTGATGCTTCACTTAGCAGAATGGGCTCCAGCTCCATCCAGGATAATACAGGAGATGCTAGATCACCATTGTTTTTTGTGGCTGAGTAGAACTCCATAGTGTACATAGACCACATTGTATTAATGCACTCAGAGAAATCATTATTTTTTAATTTTATTTTTCCCCTCCCCTTCAAACCAGTCCGTGTCAAAGAAAATAGGAATGGGATATAGTGAACTTGAATGGTGTTTTCAAAGGCTCCATGGTACCTTTGGAATACTAGGCGAAAAATTCACCAAACACAAGGGGATACTAATTAAGACAGCCACAGTTGGTGGGATTTGTCAAACCGCTCAATGGCAGAACTGTTATTTTGCTTCCTACCCTGTGGTATTACTTTCTGGAAACCTGTCTTGTGTTTTCCCCTGAACTAAAGCTGTCTGTAGCTCCTTGGCAAGCTGACATGTGACATTCACTCAAGTACTTGTTTCTCGGAACCTGGTTCCAAATTAGCACCCTGTAACAGTGGCGGATATTCCAGGTCAGCTGATATGCCATAAACATCCAAAGTGATGCCATATATTTTATAGCTTTCATTGAGACACTTTTTTTTTTTTTTTTTTTTTTTTTTAGACAGAGTCTCACTCTGTTGCCCAGGCTAGAGTGAGTGCCGTGGCGTCAGCCTAGCTCACAGCAACCTCAAACTCCTGAACTCAAGCGATCCTCCTGTCTCAGCCTCCCGAGTAGCTGGGACTACAGGCATGTGCCACCATGCCCGGCTAATTTTTTCTATATATATTTTTAGCTGTCCATATAATTTCTTTCTATTTTTAGTAGAGATGGGGTCTCGCTCTTGCTCAGGCTGGTCTCGAACTCCTGAGCTCAAACGATCCGCCCACCTCGGCCTCCCAGAGTGCTAGGATTACAGGCGTGAGCCACCGCGCCCGGCCGAGACACTTGTTAATTCAGATTTTACGGTTTAATTTTAGGCAAATTTTGAATTAGCAATGATTCCAGTAGACCGCTTTTATCAGACTGCTCATTACGAACCACTTGGGAAAATTTTTGGCCTTCTTATCACCTGTCAGGTACAAACGGACACAGAAACATTGGCCATGGCTGCAGGGACACTCGATCTCCGTAAATGAGCGAACGTAGCAAGTTGCACTTGGTTCAGACTATTTAGCAAATGTTGTAAAGCAAATTGGTTTTCCAGTAAAGGCAGAAAAGGACACATTTTGCTCTTAAAATACTGTAAAAACCTATTATCCAAAGATAGGGAGAAGGCAGTGGTTTGCAGGATAGACAGCACCGTTATTGGCCACCTCATTGTGAAATGTGTGTGAATAAACATTTCTTTCTTTCTTTTTTCACATGAAGCAACTTTCAGTTTTGCTCACAGGAGCAATACCCTGAAGTGTAAGATCAGCCTCCTTCACAGGTAAAGGTGATTCTGGCATGAAATTAAAGATATACATGCTAGTTTTCCATCGAGGCTGCTGGACTTGGATACAAAATCAAGTTTGCCATGTTGATATGTCAGTATATTGATTGCTTGTGGCTTAAGCAAAATCAATTGCATCATTGCAATAATACCAAGGATCTATACAGACTATTAAAAAGTAGATTGGGCCGGGAACGGTGGCCCATGCCTGTAATCGTAGCACTCTGGGAGGCCGAGGCAGGAGGATTTCTTGAGCCCAGGAGTCTGAACCAGGCTGAGCAAGAGCGAGACCCCGTCTCTACTAAAAATAGAAAAATTTGCTGAGTGTGGTGGTTCATGCCTGTAGTCCCAGCTACTCGGGAGGCTGAGGCAGGAGGATCGCTTGAGCCCAGGAGTTGGAGGTTGCAGTGAGCTAGGCTGATGCCACGGCACTGTACCCAGGGAGACAGAGCAAGACTCTGTCTAAATAAATAAATAAATTAATTTATCCACAGTAATCAGGAAAGTGATAAGGAACAACCTTGGCAATGAGAAGAAGTACAAAGAATAGATCCCATTAAGGAAGGAAGTAGAGAGCTAGAAGGGACAGGCAGAGAGACAGGGCAGGTGGGAAGGTGAAGTTTCTCCTAGAAGATGGGTCTGACCCATGGGAATGTTCTCTTTGCCTTTGAAGATGCCTCTCCTGAGATGACAATGGGATCGGGGCAACGTCCTCCTCTCGGCAGCACCGGGGAGAAATGGAGGAGAGAAAGAGAGATGGTGAAGTGGCAGGGTTCAGGGTGGGTGGTCTTTGAAATGCTGGACACCACGTAAACTCCCCCATCATGGCGATGTCTCTGCAACCTGGTCCAGGTTATAGCAAGAGTCAGGCTCACCTCCAGCAGTCAGTCGGTCAGCGTGACCCTCCCCGGCCAATCCCACTGTGGAATTATACGAGGGAGCAAAACAACATCAAATCCGCAGGGAGCAAAACGTGACAATGTTCCTCATTTATTTCCACATCTTTTTTTGGTGGGGAGGGGGAGATAATTTAATTGTATAATATATAATAAATGTAATGTATAATATATTGCATATGTAAGTGCATGTGTATAATGCAATTTTGTAAAAGGATATTGTATAAGATAAATGAAAGAGTTTATAAAATGACAACCAGCAAATATAATTATTTATATGCAGTGGGAATTAAAAGTGGGCTTCATTTGCCCACTGCCCAAGAAGCAGCCAGGACGCTGAGGCAGCAGGATTTACAGCAGAGGAGGAGTTTATTCCTCAGAAAGCTAAGCAGGGAGACGGGAGAAATTTCTCAAATCCACCTCCCCCAAAACTTAGAAGACAGGGTTTTTAAGGACAGTTTGGCAGGCAAGGGATTAGGCAATGAGGTTTGTTAATTGGGGCAACATTATAGAGCTGTAGGAATCATCTTGTGTTGTCCCAGTCCTTGGGGTCACAATCCCAGGTGAGTTGGTTTCTTGGTCTGGGTGGGTCGGTCAGTCCACTGGAATGCAGGGCGCAGGATATACCTTCAAACTGCATTTAGGTTTCAAAAAGGTGATGTTATCTGTGGAAAAACTTAAGACTCTTTGTATATACCAGCTATGGGTGAAGTTAAGAATCTTTATGACCACCAGCTAGCTGTGTGGCTCCGGAGTGGCAATTACAGAGAAACAAACAGGGGACCAGCGACTAATTATCATGGTTATTTTTATCTAGGCTGTTGCCACAGTTCTTGCCTTGCACCCTGTTACTGACTTGTATGAAGGGCGGTTTCAACATGCTACCTACACTGCTAAACATGGGTGGGACCCTTTTCACAAGAACATCTGCAGAAAGCCCACCAGATACTCCCTTTCCTTCCAACTCACCTTCCACCATAAAAATGAGCATTATATCGTGCTTTGCAGTTTACAAGAGCACCTTATCCCCACTTACATTCCATTTAGAGAAGTTAAAATGTAGACCAGTAGTGTTCTTCAAACAGAATTACCCGAGGGAGCAAAACAACATCAAATCCGTGGGGAGCAAAACGTGACAATGTTCCTCATTTATTTCCACATCTTTTTTTGGTGGGGAAGGGGAGATAATTTAATTGTATAATATATAATAAATGTAATGTATAATATATTGCATATGTAAGTGCGTGTGTATAATGCAATTTTGTAAAAGGATATTGTATAAGATAAATGAAAGAGTTTATAAAATGACAACCAGCAAATATAATTATTTACATGCAGTGGGAATTAAAGCGAGCCCAGACTGGTCAGTTAATGAGTTTGTAGAAATCTGATGTTGTGTAGGAGCTCATAACAGCAGCTTTTAGAATGTAACACACTTTATTTTTACCAGATTGTAAGGGATATGCATTATTTTGATTTTTCGTATAACTGCTATATATGTGTGTATACACGCACACACGTGCATATTTTTTGAAGAATTAGATCAAACTGAATACTAAGTGAATTGGGCTGAATTTTGAAATACACTTTTAAATCCATTCCACGGGTACTTCACAAGAAGGCCTTGTTAATTTGCACAAACCAGATTGGGGATGTCATTCACAATAGCATTCTGTTGTGGGTGAAATCATTGGCCTTGAGGTCAGATTCACCCTCAGTTTAAATCCTGGCTCTTCCACTTTTAAGCTGTGTGATTCTGAGAAAGTCACTTGACTTCTCTGTTCAATCAAGTCACTCCTGTGTTTCCTGGAAATTGATACTTGCCTCTCATGTGGTTTAAAACCTCTATTCCTAGCTCCGTCCAGGTTAATACTAATGCAAGAGGTGGTTAGTTCACCATGTTTTTTATGGCTGAGTAGTACTCCACGGTACACATATACCACAGCTTATTAGTCCACTCATGGATTAATGGGCACTTATGTTGATTTCAGATCTTTGCAATTGTGAATTGTGCTGCTATAAACATTCTAGTGTGGGTGTCTTTTTTATAGAACATCCTTTGTTCCTTAGGGTAGATGCCCAGTAATGGGATTGCTGGATCTAATGGTAGTTCTACTTGTAGCTCTTTGAGGTATCTCCGATTACTTTCCACAGAGGTTGCACTAGTTTGCAGTCCCACCAGCAGTGTAGGAGTGTTCCTATCTCTCTATATCCACTCCAGCATCTATTGTTTTGGGACTTTTTGATCAAAGCCATTCTCACTGGAGTTAAGTGATATCTCATTGTGGTTTTGATTTGCGTTTCCCTGATGATTAAAGACATTGAGCATTTTTTCATTTGTTTGTTGGCCATTAGTCCATCTTCTTTTGAAAAGTTTCTGATCATGTCTTTTGCCCACTTTGTAATGGGCTTGTTTGAGATAGAACATGGTGGAGATCTTCAGGGAGGGTAAGAACCAGACCTGAGATTAGAAGTCAGCCTCAGCAACGTGGCACTCATGAATTAAATTCTCATTTTCTGGCTGTGAAACGGAAAAAAAAGACATTAGTAAGCATCCGTTTTAGGATCCATGCGTGCAACCCCTTGGCATAACCTTCCAATCCTGACATTTAACCCTCTGGAGAACATGCCGGTGCCTTCACAGCAAGTCCCACAAACACCACGCATCATATTGTTGAGAGTTTCAGTTCGGGACCCGACATCCATCATGTTGCTTGAGGTTCAACCACACATAACAAATGAAACTTCCTACTGGTAGGTGCCTTAACCCTACGCAGACATTCACCGCTGCTGTTCACGTGGGAGATCAATGCATCAGCAGATCACGGGTTACATGATCTCTTCGGGTTGCCAGCACATTCCAACAGGTAGGCTTTTGCTTCCACACTTTTGGAATAGCTGGATGTACACCCATCAGACTGAATTATTTGTAAGTCAGGTTAGCTGATTTCATTCCACACGGGCTCAGAATGACGCATCTAGCAGGATGCACTAATCGTGACCGCCAGTGTTTTTGAGGAACTCCTGGGCACCAGGCATCCTGCCATACTCTCTGCTCGCATGACCTCATTGCAACCTCACACCATACGCAAGCCGATCTTATTCACAGATAAGGAAATGGCGGCATCCCGATTATCAACTCGCCTAGGCTACATCAGTAAGATCGTGGAATTCTTTACCCTGGAGAACACTGGGAATGAAAAATCTAAAAGCATTTGCAAAATACCAAGAAGGGAAGTTTCAGATGCCTTGTTGGTTCCTGGTCAACATGCATTGAACCCCCAAGTTCTTCCCCCTACCCAAATTATTGAGCAATGTTTCTTGACATGTAATATTTTTCAGGATAGGTACTCGACGTGTGAAATACTCATTCGATCTAGGGTTATAAGGCATCCCAGACCAGGACCTTAAAGGTCTGAATTTGCATTTCCAAACAATTGCCCAGGACGAGACCACAAGAAGGAGAATTTAATCCATAGTTAGTGATCTCTTTAATGCAGCTGATGATGTTTTAACTAACCGAAATTGATTTTCGGAACACCTCTCCCTCAGATGCAACGGTAGATGAATTTTATTATCGCCGGGCTTTGTTTCTAGTTGTTAAAAGCTAAACGCAATTAAAACCGAGATGCATCAAAAGCCAGAAGCTAAATCCAGACCTGGCGAACTCCAACATGAGATAGATGCTCTCTGACACCCACTCCGCTCCTGGGAGCGAAGGCATCAACAGAAGAAAGCACTCATAATCCCGAAACACTATTTATCGGGGAGGGTAATATCAGTTCACCAAGATTTAGGAGACCCAGCGAAGAGAATCCTGGTCATTTAAATGAAAATTTTTCCCTGTGATTTATTCAAGGCTTGTGTACCACGACTAGTCTAATATTTCCAAGCTTAAGGTCTTAAGAAACAAAACAAGTCATCAATTTTTATTTTATTGTCTTCTAGCTGGTTGATAAGAGATCAAACAATGGTAATTGCAGAGGTCTTTGTTTTACAGCTAGCTAGCCTACGGATGACATAATCCCCTACAATGGACTTGCAGTGGGTAATTTCACCTTAGGTGATTAGGCTATATATTAGGTCATGAAATATGAGATGTCCAATTTCGAATCAAAACTGTAGTTCATTATATCTCAAACAAGAAGCAGTACAATTAATCAAAGTATGCGCCTAAACTATCAACACAGTTTTGCCATCTTAATGGTCGCTTGTTTATGCCAGCAGCCAAGAAGCCTGGAGAGCAAGTAGCGATGAAATAGCAAAAGGCTTTTTCCACAGCTTGTTGAGGATTGAATATTTTTCCTTGCACTAAGCAGTCCAATGCCTGGAAGAAGTGGTAGTCAGCTGGTACAAGGTCAGGTGAATACGGTGGATGACAGAGAGTTTCCAAGTGCAGCCTCTGTGGTTTGAGCAGCATTGTGTGTACGCCATGTGGTCAAGCGTTGTCTTGCAAGAGGATTGACCTGTCCCTATTGATGAATCTCAGCTGCTTAATCACAAGCATCCTCATCATTTCATCCAGTTGGTTGCAATAGACATCCACTGTAATCGATATTGACCAGGTTTCATGAAGCCACAGTGGATAATAACAGTGCTGGACCACCAAACACACACCATCAGTTTTTTGGTTTTGGATGAATATTCAGTTTTGGACTGTGTTTCGACACTTCATTTTTATCCAACCATTGTGCTGAACGCTTGTGATTATAAAAAAGTATTCATTTTTTTCACCACAGGTAGAAATGGTTCACCTTTATGTCATGACAGAAAAGAAAGGCAAGCTTCGAGATGATTTCTGTTCTGATGCTCATTTAATTCATGCAGAACCCATCTATCCAGCTTCTTTGCCTTACTGATTTGTTTCAAATGGTCCAATATTGTTGGAATGGTAACATCAAACCTGCTGTTAATTCACACACAGGTTGAGATGGATTCGCTTCCACTACAGCTTTCAGCTCATCATTATCCACCTTGGTCTCAGGTCACCCATGTGGCTCATTTTCAAGATTAAAATCAACAGAGCAGAACTTCTCAAACCATCGATATACTGTGCCTTCATTACCTGCATCCTTCTCAAGCACTTTGTTGATATTTCCAGCTGTCTGTGCTGCATTGGTTCCATGACAGAACTCATATTGGAAAAGAACACGGATTTTTGACTTGCCCATGGTTTCACAAAAATTGCTCTAAAAAAAAAAATTGAAAGATAATCACAAGCTAAACCATGTATTTGAAAGATGGAGGATGTACCTTCACAATAAAAATAAAACAAGAAGTGTCAAATTGAAATGTCAGAAATATCAACTGTCAAACTTAGTACTTAAGGAAATCGGACATTTCATGCTTAATAACCTTATGGGCATTACAGGGCAGAGCTAAAAACCCAAATGACTCTTCCTACATCAGGAAGACAAACCAAAATAACAATTCTGACCTTCAAGTGGTCAATACAGTAAGGTCAAGGATGCTCTGTTCAAAATTAATTCATAATCAATCCCTCAATAATTTATAATTGATCATGAACCCCTGCAGGCACATGGAGACTTCATGTCTCAGGCTGTTGGGTGAAACCAATCATGTATCTGTTTCTCACTAATGAAATATATACAACTAATTCTATGTGGAATTATCCCTTTTCCCTCCCTTCCCACACACCCCAAGGAGGACACCTGCTTCAGATTGTCGAGCTGCAAAACAGAGATGCCGCCATCTGTATGGGAAATAGCTTCTCTGAAGAGTTGTCAAGATCTCTGCAGCGCTAGAAATAAACCTTTGCAAGCTTGAGGCACAAGGAAGTACAGGATGTTTATCACTGCAGTGTATCTAGTCTACCCTGTATAATAAAATGCCAATCTGTCAGCCTGTGTTTTTTTTTTTTTTT
Organism: Eulemur rufifrons; assembly: GCF_041146395.1. Classification (NCBI taxonomy): domain Eukaryota; kingdom Metazoa; phylum Chordata; class Mammalia; order Primates; family Lemuridae; genus Eulemur; species Eulemur rufifrons. Next base: position 141,932,626 of record NC_091012.1, read on the forward strand.
TCCATCAAGTGAAGGATCTTTGCAGATACAGAAAGAAGAGAGCATGAAGGGAACCCGAGGTGAAATACAGCAAGGAACATCGTGATGGAATACGCCATCAAAGATAGAAGTAAGGGAGGCTGAGAGACCAGGAAAGCAGCAATGCATGGCAAAACGATTGTAAAAAAAAAAAAAAAAAAAAAAAAAAAAAAAATTGATCAAATAACCAAATACCAATGGGCTTAGGTCTTATCAGGGCTGAAGACTTGGTGTGAGAAACTGAAATGAAAAGGGGCAAGTGGTATTCAGGGGGCGTGAATCGTTAACACCAGGGGCAGAGTTATTAGTGATAAGAAAGTTGAGAGTGTGGGCCTGTGTGTCAGAGTTAGCAGCAAAGAAACAAACCGTCCAAAAGAAGAAATCAAGACATAGAAATGCCAAGGCGTTAGAAAGACCTGGGAAACTTCTGAAAGCGCAGCCCAGCTCCCAGAGCAATGGAATCGGAATCTCCGGGGACATAGCTCAGGCTTTGTCATTCTGTAAACTCCCCCAAGTGATACCGACACGTACCGAGGGCTGAAACCTCACGGATTTTTAAATCTCCAGTTACTAAGGCGAGAGTAGTGTCCGTGAATCCCACGTTAAAATTGTCAAAGAAGAAGAGGTTGCTTCAATGGTCCCAGCGTGGAGGAGAGGGGAAGTTGCATGGCCACATGTGTTGGGAGCTCCAAAGCTGGACTTTTCTTGGGAGAGGAGATTCTGGAAGTGGCTACAGCAGGCAGAAGGACACTACGCCACTTCTACCCCAGGGGATGAGAAGATTAAAGAGGAGAACAGTTCCTATTGAAGGGTGTGGCAGACAAACAGGTGCCCCCTTCTTGAAGAAGGATCCAACTTTCCATGCTGAAAATAAAGGGAATGTTCAAAAACTGTTTAGGTCAAGGAGGATTTTCCTGAAAGATTGGTGAGTACCAGATGGCAAGTGGAAGTTTCCAGAAATTAGAATTTGGGGAGAGGAGTGGGGGTCACATAAGGGAATTTACAGACTTTGTGGGATGAGATGGTCTTGGATGTCTTAAAGTAATAAAATGTATCACAAGATGAGTCTTTATGGGCTCATGATGGAAGTTTAAGAAAAAGGTATCTGGCAGCTACATCTGGAACATGACGTCCCACATAATGCTCCCTCCCTGCAACAGACAGACCTCTGAGAAAAGGTTCCGCTCAAATTACAATAAACATAATGTGTACCAGCTACTGAAAAATTAACAGTGGAAAAAATCCCATCATGTATCTTCAAAAGTTGGGGACTCAGAAACTAAAGTCTGTGACTCCTGAACAAGTCAACGAGAGAAAATAATTGAAATGATGTAGCATAAGGATTTGATTCTCCAGACATTGACTAAAACATGAAAAAGAAGAATTAAGGGTCTGTGAAGATTTTCCTTTGTGTTGGGAAAATTCTGGAGGTGCCAGCAGATTGTCGAGATGAGTACACCACAGAGGTATAGAGAAAAGAGAGCTAGAAATATAAGACAAGAGAATATCATTATCCTTTTCGTCTTTACAATCAGATATTTTCTTTCATGCTTTTCCTGACTGTAATGTCATTTTGGGGAGATGAAATTCATGTGATTCATTTTGCCCTGGAAATATTTAGAGATGTCTTTATCAACCATTTAAATCCTCATCCAAAAATTTACTCAAAATTGTAGCTCACCCAGCAGAACCACAAAGCTTAGACCAAATTACCAAGGATGTATAACTGCAACGTTGTTCTTCAATGTCTTACAAACCAGCCCCTCAACCTACCATAAAAGTTAATAATGAATTATTGGATCAGAGTAGAAGCATTCTCCATAAAAAAATGATGTTTATGTCTATGGAAGCCCTGATATATATTTTTTTATTTCAGCATATTACAAGGGTACAGATGTTTAGGTTACACATACTGCCTTTGCCCCACCCAAGTCAGAGCTTCAAGCATGTCCATCCCCTAGACGGTGCACACCGTATCCATTAGGCTTGAATATCCCATCCCCTCCTCTCCCATCCCACCTGCCCAACACCTGATGAATGTTACTACCACATGTGCATAACCCTGATATAATTTTAAGCAGTTCATTCGTTGATCCATTAGGGCAAGTGTTGGCAAACTTTTTCCCGTCATCAGCCAGGTGAGAAATACTTTAAGACTTTGCCGATCATACAATTTCAGCCACAACTACCCAATTCTCTTGTTGTCACACAAAATCAGCCATGGATAATGCCTTAACAAACAAGCATCCCTGTGCCAATAAAACAATACACACTGAAACAGGTGGAACATCAGATTTGCCCTGTGAGCTGTTATTGGATGAGTTCTCCAAACCCTATGTTTGAGCTAAACCTATTCCTTGTGCTTTACAGATGAGTCCATAATGCCTTGTTTTACAACAGCCTATATGTGAGTGCAAAAGCAAATTAATTCAAAGGCAATGAATTTGAGCTAGGGTCCTTTATATTCTGCCCTCGAATGTGGGAGTATTATAGAGCATTTTATTCACCTATTTAATTATCCATTTCTACTTAAAATATGATAAGATTTTCCTTGGAAGATATAATACCAACAGTATTTAGCAAACAGTAGGGGCTATTGAAATGAAAGGCAAAAACATGGTTGAATAATTTTATTTTAGAAGGATAATAAATAGTATTTATTATAAAAGATAAGAGCAGTTGTGGAAAGAATGCTAATCTGTAACTTCAATAGAAGACAGAATGCCAATTTTCTATTTTTCGTAAACACATTTTATGCACACTGTACTTTTATAGATATATCATTTTATCGAAAATTAGCTCATGTTCCCAAAGCTTACAGAGGTTAACCTCAGTGACAAAACTGAAGAAATGTTTGATACTATTTTTTCTTATATTTGTGTGTGTAAATGTATACACAAAACTAACGACTCCACTACGATGTAATTAATTGGAAAAGCAGAGAAGGAAAAGGTGGGTGGCATTTGCAATCTGTAAATACTAGACACAGAATTTTTATTTATTTATTTTTTTCTTTCTGTTTCTGTTTAGCATAAAGTACAATATATAGTCTCTGAGAGCTGGTAGATTCTTCATTGTGTTCTGGAAGAAGAAGGATTTGTTTAACTAGAGTGATTTTTCCAATTCTGACGACAAAGATGAAGAATGAACTTGGGGCCATCCCAGCTCTTCCCATCCAAAAATGGAAGATAGATGTTAACAGAGAAAACACAAGGAAGAAAATATTCCTAAACATACACACAATTTCGTATGTTGCATGCAATTACAGATTTTTAAAACAGATGCAAAGGTAGTGATGTAAACGTTAAAGAGAAGAATGGTCTTCTGGTTTTTATTTTTCTTTTGAAAATTTACTAATGGAAAATAGGAACCAATCCATAAAATATCAACCATTCTGTAGCAGAAGGAATGAAAGCAGGAAAAAAAAAAAGCAAATAAAAAAGTGCATCTTTCATTACTGCTTAAAAAAAAAAAAACGCTTATTGCTCACTTTAATATTAATTATTTTCACCAACAAAGGAAACATTAGTTTCATTTATAACCAAGAATAAACATTGCCAGGGGTGGTGTTTTATTATTTATTGTTTATTTTATTATATATTAGCATAGACTGGTAAGCCTTTCCTAAGACTAAGGCATGCATTTTCCCTTCAATGATAACTTTAGATCTCATCTTTTAGAAAATTTTATTAGTTTTCTAATGGGTTCAATAATTAACATAGCACAATTAAATCCTAGATATTACATATTAGTACTCTGATAATATTGAAGTTGACTAAATTTATTTTTGCTGAGTTGTTAAAGAATACTTTTACAGACTTAGAAGGCTTAATGCTAATTAGGTTGAGAATGAGTGTGTGTGTGTGTGTGTGTGTGTGTGTGTGTGTTATGGTGGGTAAGTGTCTGTTCATGTTGATATCAATGAAAGTCTTTGGGTTTCTTCACTGGGAAGTTAGTGATGAAACCAGGAGGGTTTGTACCGGTTCCTTTCATTTAGCAAAGGGGTGAGAGACGGAGTCCCCAGCTCATCTTCTTGCAATCATCCCCCTGGCAGTTCTCACGATAAACCAACCAAGTGATTTTTGCTGGCAAGAGCATTCTTGTCCATGGAAGGTTTTAGCATGATGTACCTAGCTGCTTAGGATTGCTTCATGGTAAGCAACCATGGAATCTCCGGATTTATGTGCTGTAGCTCCCTGGAAAACTTAACCTAAGCTATGCAACCAAGAATAAACAGAGATATTGCATGGACTGAGATGTTCCTTCTTGATGATACTATGACCATGGATTTTTGTTAGAAGCCTCATCTATAACCCTGGGCTAGAAGCATCCAAAATGTTAAGAAAAGGAAACTTAAAGGAGTCATGGCAGAGACAAAGAAATATCCCTTGATTGATTCTTGCAACTAAATTACTCATGCCTGTAGGGTTCTCAGTAAAGCCTGGCCCCAGATGAGGTGGATCTCTGATTCAAGAGGGTGTGATAGGACAATGCAAAGCTTTGCGTTACCTCATTTACTAAACTGGTGGTGTATTTATTTAAATCATGTCCAGAATTTATTTTACAGAAATGAAAGTGCCAAGCATGGGCTAAGAGGCTATGGTTCTTAGAAAAGGTATTTGAGAAACTGCCAAGGTGTTTATTTTCAGAGCCCTGCAGTGTTGGCCAACGGCCGGTTGGAGCCGCCAATGCTAGATGCAGGTGGCTGGACGATGGGCAGATTTAAGGAACAAGAGATTGGGGGATTCAGGTCAAGAATAGTGACTAAGGTTTACTGCAACCTTCGCTGCCAATGCTGGGTGTATGCTTTACCCAAAGCATGGCTGAGAGCATGTCAGTGTTGCTGGAAGGTAGTTAATAATGGGAAAAGAAGACATAAACAGGTGTCCATCTGACCAGAGAAGGAGGCAGAGAAAGAAAGAAAAGCAAAAAGAAGAAAAGTGGCACAAACAGCATCTATCATGTATCGTACTCTTCCATACAATTTAAAGACTATGAATCTCTAACCCACAGGTTATGGCATTTGCTTTCAAGGTTCAGCAAATGCCCCGTCCTCAAATCTGCAAAGGAAAAAAAAAATAAAAGAGAGAGAGACATCTATGCACTAAGTCAGGGAAAAGACAGGATGAAAATGATGGGAGATTTAAATCAAAGGGAAAACAAAGTTCATTCCTTGCAAGTAAATTTCCTTTGAATTTTACCAAAATCACCCACTTTTCGGTTTGGAGCATCTGTAAAGTTTATGACTTAAGAAAAGACAAACGCTTAAAACATTTTCTCTCTCTTCGATGTCTTGCTTCCTTGTGGGGAATTTCTTTCTATTTTTAATCTGTGTATTGTCCTATTTAATGAGTGTGTTTATTCACTTACGAATTTGAATTAGGCTTCATCGTTTTTATTTCTGTTTGTCCAGATCCCAGAAATATTAGTGCTGCTTGTCTAGAAGAACACAATTAAATGACGCCAAGGACGAAGGAACCCATACAAGATTTGCATAATCACGCACATATGGTTTTCAATAATTAATCTCGCTCCAAACCACTCTGCGGTAACTCAAGCTGACACACAGTGTGGAAAACAGTAGATTAGGAGAAAATTAGGTTGCAATCAGAAGTACACTTATTCTGCAAGCCATTCATTATATATATCAACAAATATTGAACATTATTCCTAACGTATCTCATTCAACTCATTTTCAGCAAGTTGTATAATCAGTCTCCTTTCAATAAAGACGTTAAATTTCAGGGATATTACAGCAGAGCGATTTCTACTAGAGAGACTCCTTCCTGTGCTTTTGTTTTGTTCTGTTTTCAGGTTTTCTTGAAATTCCACCAAAATCAGTAAGTTATTATAAAGCGATGTCTTCATTTACAACTCCTTTCCCAAATCAGATTTGGAAAGATCTGATATAGACATTTTGAGAGATATTTTAGATGAGCTTTATGATTTTGTTTTTTTTTTTTTTCTTTTTTTAGGCAATCTTACTTAAATTTTGGGAGCCCGCCAGGCAGGATGACCAATTAACGGGAATTATAAATGCTGTTTCCATGGCATTTGAAAGCTTTCCTACTTCCTGAGTGGGACCTCGTCCAGAGGACCCGAAAATGGAGCACTGGTTCATGTGAAATAATTCTTTGGTGCTGGCAGAAGCTACAGCTGTTGAACGATTCGTGTGTCTTTCTTTTGCAAATGTCCCATTCTGACGCCAACGGTGGAGTGTAAGTCTCATTAAACTAAATAAGCATCAGGCTGTTTCCATACCCGGAGTCCCTGCACAACAAACACGGACCTAACTTAGTATGTAAGCAAAGCAGAACCCAACTTAACAGTATGATTTTTTTTTTTTCTTTTTTTGGTAACATAGCTGGGTTGAATACCAATAAATGCAGATAATGATAGCTCATGTTGGGATTTCAAAGACCACTAAAATTTAGGGAAACATAAAAGGGATCTAAAAGTCTGACCATCTATTATTACTATTACCATAATTTCCTAAAAGAGACTATTTTAACACACACAAGGAAGAGGACATGTGTGATTAAGAAGAGCCCCGTAAATAGAACTCCTTCAATCACTTTTCTGTTCGTTTATGAAGCACAGGTAAAAAGCTTGTTCTCACGGCCTTGCAGCAGCGTTCAGGAAGCCACAGAACAGACAAGAAAACTAAGTGTTAATGACAATAAACTATTCAAATTCATACTTATTCACTTTCACAACACATTTTATACTTAAAGTTAATAACCTGTTTATTAATTAAATTAACAAAATGTGAATAAATGGATCATTTAGCATTAGTCATCTAGGTTCTAGCCAACCCGGAAAATAAAAGTGGAAGTCCACAGTACTATCATGCATCTTAGTAGAATACAAGCATCTTTGGGATATACCCACATTTCCCGCTTTGCTAGCAAAGGATCTCTTCTCATATTTTGCCTGAAATAATCCAGAATGGCATGGAGTTCTACTCAGGCATAAAAAGAGATGAATTAATACCTTGTGCAACAATCTAGGAGGAACTGGAGACCATTCTCCTAAGGGAAGTATCTCAAAGATGGAAAAACAAACTCCACACGCACTAACCATTAAATTGGAACTGACCGATGAGCACACATATGTGCACAGAGAGAAGTAAAACTCAGTGGAAATCAACTAAGGGGGAGGGGGCAAAAGGGGAGGAAACAAAAACTACCCACGAGGCACAATGAACACTATCTGAGTGACGGGGTACACCTTTAGCTGGGACTCAAGCATTATGAAAGCAACCCAAGTAGCCTAAAAAATTTGTAGCACCTTAATACTTTGAAAGAAAAATAGATAAATAAATAATAAAAAATTAAATAAATCGTTTTTTTTAATTTTTAAAATTTATTTATTTATGAACTGATAAAAATGTATGCATGTGTGAAGCACAGCATACTGTTTTGATAGACATCGTATACATTGTAGCATGGCTAAGTCAAGCTAATTGACATATTTATTGCCTCCCATACTTTGTGTGTGTGATATAAATAACGTTAATTTGAGCAGTTAACAGGGAAACGGTACATTTTTACATCCATGCTGGTACCTGGTCTTTTCTGCACTCTCGCTATTTTTCCAGAACGCTAGTACAGCCCCTGCCTGACACTGTACCGGGACCCTGGGGCCCCACGTTGGAAACTTGGGGTTTTTACGAGGGTGAGTAAAGCTACAAGTAACCATCATTCACTTCGTTAGACCGGGTACCCTTCCGACAGCCTTCGTAAAACAAGGCCTTTATCCCTGAGTTTACGGGGAAGAGGAGAATGACAGTTTCCTTGGGCAAGCTGATTTCATAGCCTTTAAGCCCTAGTTAAGCCTGGGGAGTGGGGTTCTTGGTGTTGGGTATATGGGGGCTGAGGAGATGAATCAGTTCTGCAGTGGTCCTGCTCATAGCAAAACACCTGTGCACAGCGGAGACGTTGCTCTGAACACCTGTCTTCTATCCTCTGTGAACTGAGTTGTCTTTGTCACTAAGTATCACGGTTGCTGAAAGATGGTGGGGACAGAAAACAGATTAGTGGCTGCCAGGGGCCTCCAGAGGGAGAGGGAATGGGAGAGAGTACTTAACTGGCACGGAGTTTTGGGGGGTGAGGAAAATATTCTGAAATTAGAGAGTGGCGAAAGTTGTACAACTCCGAGTACACAAAAAGCCACCAAAGCGTATCCGTTGAAAGGGAGAATTTTATGATACGTGAATGACACTTAAAGTCTAAACTTTACATATTCAAATCTGTTTTTTCCCAGTGTATTAAATTGTGAACTACATGATTTAGATCCTAGAGACCAAGAGTGGTACAATTTTTAAATTTAAATGTAATTGATGAGTGGATATTTTCTCTTTAAGAAATGCTGAGATCAAAGGAAGATTGTGTGTGTGTGTGTGTGTGTGTGTGTGCGCGCGTGTAGGGGGTGTTATCTATTTAAGTAATTACATTTAGAAGGCTGGAAATTCTCCAGACATCTTTATCTGACACTAAATCTTCCCCTAAGAGGAAAGCTAAGAGACTTTGAAGCTGGCAGGTTTTACACCTATTTCTAAGAATCAGAATATGGTCTCGTAATGGAATGATTCCATATTTGAATTTTGAAAAACAACATCAGTGCTCACGGCCAGAGGACATTTCAGAAGCAACTGCCATAAATTTCCCCTTGAGATAAGCTTTTAAGCCAGAAAGAAATAAAATTGTATGTTTCCTGTTGTTTAGAACGGTTGCATTTTGAATGATGCGTAATGCTCACAAAAACTCTAAACTTCGACATAATTTTTTTTGTGTTACTTATTTCGATGTAGGTGAAATGGAAATGAAGGTGATCCATCCATTAATCTCCCTGAATACCAGCATGAATAAGATGCTGTGATTTGGCCTTGCCTCGAATTGAAGTTTAGGGCATGTGATACTTAATTTCACCTTCTTTTAATAGAAATGAATATTTTACTAACATCAAAGAGTTGGCATGACATTCTAGGAAGCACACTGAAACCCATTCTTGGGTGGGTTGGCTTCCTCTTGGAGACAGAGGTACTAGAGAAATAATCTCTCTCTCTCTCTCTCTGCTCTTATGATATCTTCCCTGGCAAAAAAAAAAAAAAATTCATATTTTGCAACCACACTTGCTTATTTCTCTACTAGATGGAAGAAAGAATCAATAGAACTGTATGGGAAGGTCACAGCCCTTCAAATTGTCATATAACTTCAAAAGTGCAAAGAGATCTTTCACATAGATGATCTCATACAATCCCCATTTTACAGATGAGAAAACTGAGACCAATTAATTGCCTCACTGTAGGTGGTGTGAGCAACTCTTCACTCTTCTGTTCTAGCCACCGTCTCTCTCTACAACATCAGAAAACAAACGTAATGAAATTCAATTTCTGAAAAGCAGACACCACCTCTTTCTCTTTCCTATGTATCTAACACAATGTTTCCTTTTTTCCCCAGTTTTGGTGTTGGGCTTTTCCCCCCTGCAGCAGGAGAGCTCGGCAAATGCTGACGGACGGACGGAGTGTCGGGACCTGGGAGCCCGAGTCTTCACCGTGCAACGTGATTGACATTCAGGACGTGAGCACAGCTTGGATGCCGCAGGCTGGCTGTCACGAGGCCACTCTGCTGACGGGAGCTCCACAGACGCAGCGCAAGCAACATCAATGCTAAGTCTGCCCTTCCCTGTGCTGCACGGAAAAGGTCCTCTGTCACTCTGCCTGGAATGTGCAGCAAGTGCCACCTTTGGCCGTGAACAGTTGGGGACGTCGGTGTGGACCCTGGGATTCCAACCCTCAGATGGAGCTGGACTTGGACACTCTTTGTACGAATACAGCTTTGCATGAACATCGGGCCCCCTAGGCCCACATTGAAAGGGAAATTACCCCTCTAACACAGGCATTGACAAAATGTAAATGGCTGACTCCTAGTAAGTTACCTTCAGGGAGCTAAGAGGTCACCCGTCTGCAGCCTTTCCTCTGCCTCCTTGTTTCCTTGTGTCGCAAAAAGAACAGCTCCTACAGCAGGGGCCAACGCTAGCTATCAAAAACTGGCTTTTCCTTGGCCACTGGATACGTTTTACCCGCTGTTACACCCTACACTCACTACTAAAAACCCAGTCAGTCCTCCGAAAGAAGGAAGCAATGACACACGCTACAAAGTGGCTCTTTTCCAAGAAAGAGCAGTGACAAACCAGCCCAGACCGATACCAAGAGCCGGACTGACTCAAAACAGGACAGGGATTGCCCAGACAGCAACATAGTAGCACTACTCCCAGCTACGATAAACCTGCCTGGCATTTCATAACACATTCCTGGAAACATTGTTTTCCCTTTCAAATAAAAATTGGCCATTACTAACTTTGTTTTTGCAGTTATGTAGGATACAGTCTCTACAGATTGATGACACTAGATTATCTGCCCTTAGAAACCCTGCCTTCAATCATCAAAGGCGTGAAAGATAACTGTTTAATGATCACCAATCTCTTTATTCTGTATTTGTTCAATAAATATGTTTGGGGGATCTACGTATAAGCCAAACACTGTACTCTGTGTTAGACAATAAGGAAACAATGAATGAGAAATACTCCCTGCCTACAAAGATGTTACAATATATTATATTTAATTAAGGGGATGGGCAAACATGCAAGTAACTCTGTTGCAGGTGAGTGCACGCAAACAACACTTTGTGTCCTGTTTCACAATGCAGGACGTTGTGACCATCCCAGGAAAGTCGTATTCAGTGAGTTCGGGGTATGCCCAAGACCATCCCACATTCAACAATTTGTTTTGAGTAGTCAGAGATAAGATTCATTACAGCAACCCAGGAAGTATACTTGGCTGGATAAGTAAGGGAAAAACAATGCAGGTATAGTTTAGGGAAATCCAAGCCCAGGCTTCGTAGGAGAAACAGTAAAAAGCAAACAAACAACACAATCACACCTGGAGAATGTTTCTGCCCATCAGACGTTCAGCAACCAACAATTTTATTATTAGGAGCTGGTCACCTAGGCACGTTCTACTTACCACCTACCAACGCTCCCAGAAAGAAAGCAGACATTTACCCTAAATCACATTGTGTGCACAGTTTAGGCACAGCAAAAACAAAAGCAAACAAACAAATAACCATATTAGTTTGGGAATGCACTGGGTTAAATAGTATCCCTCCGAAATTTGTATGCATTGAGAACCTCAGAATATGAGCTTACTTGGAAATAGCATCTTCCCAGATGTAATGAGGGGAAAAGGCTACATGGTGATGGAGGCAGAGATTGGAGTGTTGCAATCACAAACCAACAGATACCAAGGGTGGCTGGCAAACACCCAAAGCTGCAAGACACATGGAAATATTCTCACCTAGAGCCTTCAGAGGGAGGGAACCCTAGGCCAATACCTTGATTCCAGACTTCTAGCCCAAGAACTCTGAGAGAATAAATCTCCCACTTCAAACCACCTGGTTTTTGGTAACGTGCGTGACAGCCCTAAGAAACCCATACTGAAAATATTCCTCATCACTATGAGAACTCTTCAGAAGCCGAGTTCCCAGTCATCCACCAGGGGATGACCTTGCAAACATGACCTTTTAAGGATAACTGCCTCAGGCTGGCTGGGTGAAGAGTTTTCTGCACACACCTCAACCGAGGAAATTTGAACAGAGCTCACAGAGGATGCAAGCTGAATCATCTAATAATCAAATAAGTGTAGAAGGAGGAGATCATTCCCAAAAGGCAAACCCATATCTTAGTCCGTCTGTGCTGCTATGATGGAACACCACAGCCTGAGTCATTTACAAACTGAAATTTATTGGTTCACAGTTCTGTGGGTTGGGAAGTCCAAGACCAACCCTGCAACAAATGAGCCGATTGTGATTCCAAGATGGTACCTTGAACACGGCAACCTCTGGAGGGAGAAATGCTTCATGCTCACATGGAAGAAGGTGAACAGGTAAAGAGAGACCTCCTGTCTTCAACCTTGAGCGCTTTTGTGAAAGCCCTAAGCCCTCTCATCTAGGAGAGCTCTGCCTTCCTGATACCATTACCTCTTAAAAGCCCCGCCTCTTCATATTACCCCATTGGGCAATGTGGTTTGAACAAATGAATTTTGGAGGAGACACCAATATTCAAACCATAGCAACCAGCATGTGCAAAAGAGAAGACCCTGGATGAGTTCAGGCTGAACTTGAATGCTCACACCCTAGTGTCATCCTCTACTTTCACTTATTCATTCAAATACGTTGGAGTTTGTCATTTGTCATTAACTTAACTCAGCACACCCAGGATATTAAGAGTTACAAGTATAATCTAAACCCAAGGCAATCATTTTGGAAAATTAAGAATATCAGGCAACATTGTTATAATGTATTCGAGGAATTGTATTTAAAGAAAACCTCTGGTGGTGCATTCTTTTGTCCATCAGATAATCTTGTTGTGATGAAAAGTAAAACCTCCAATTTTGGTTTTTAAAATTAGAATTTTTATGGGATACGTTTTTATGAGGCAGCTAAATTTTTTTTATTAAAAAGTCAATAACAAATGTTGGAAAGGGTACAGAAAAAATGGGAACTTTATACACTACTAGTGGATAAGTAAAACGGTGCAGTCATTTTGGAAAATAGCCTGGCATTTCCTCAAAATTTGAAACAGAATTATCACTTGACTGTATCAATTCCACTCCTAAGTACATACCCAAGAGAAGTGAAAACATAGGGCCAGACAAAGACTTGTACACAAATGTGCATAGCAGCACTATTCACAATTGCCAAAAGGTGGAAACCACACACACGCCCATCAATGGATGAACAGATAAACAAAGTGTGCTCTGTCCATACAAAGGAGTAATAATTTGCCATGAAAAGAAATGAATCGCTGGTACATGCTACAACATGGCTACACCTTGAAATCAGGATGATAGTGAAAGAAAATCAATACACAAATCCAAGTGATGCATGATTTCATTTATATGAAATGCCAAGAACAGGAAAATTTATAAGGAGAATACTGCTATCTCTATGCCAGGGATTGGGGGGAGAGGCAATAGGGAATGACTCTTAATGGGTACAGGGTTTCCCTTTGGGATGAAGAAAACGTTCTAGAACTAGATTGAGGTGATGCTTGTGTAACTCTATGAACATACAAAAAAAAAAAAAAACACTGAATGATCCACATTAAAAGGGTGAACTTTATGGTATGTGAACAATATCTTGCTAAAGCTCTTATTAAAATCAATTATAAAGCACAGATTCTTAGTTGAAAAAATAAATAGGCTTTAAAAAGCTGCAAACATGGTAACTAATATATCCTATTTTCGCCATTAATTTCCTCTAATATAAAACCACAAATGCTTTTTTTCTGAAAGCATAACCTCCATGATCTGAGATTATTATCTGATTATCTGAAGCGTAATCTCTAATGTTGCAATTCTGTTTTTCTCCCGTTGTTCTGCTACACAGAGATGTCAACGCAGGAAAAGATGAGTGGAATGACCAACAAATCAACCTGATACGGATTGGGAGGAAAACTTTGTATTTATATTAGCATTTCTCTTCCTAGCAAGCTAATGTGATTTGAACACCTCATTTACTTTCCAAGGCCCCTCATAATTATAAAAACCAATAAAAGGCAAATTGATGGGTAAATGAATTTCAGTAATTAAATGAAAGGAGAAGCCACAGGGTCGATACACAGGTGGCATTGGTCTTCATTTCATTGGTAGCCAAGACATCTTCACGTAAGCAGAGGACAAGACAAAGACCTTGAGTGATCAGATGATGGCATTAAGAAAAATCATCAGGAAAGTTTTCAAGATACAGGTCTCATGCCTGCTCTGCATTTTCATATATTATGGGGAATGCACAAAGGCCTGTTCTCTTTGAATGAAATCTTTTGTACATCTAACCATCTCCATTTCTAAAGAGGCAGCCGAAGTTTGAAAGCCAACAACCAAACTAATCTCCCAGTCCCTTCCCCTTGTGACCATGTTCTGTGTCTCCCGAGATACCTGCAGCAATCAGGAAGTGACAGTGATACAAATGTCCCAGTAAGTCTGTCTGCCATGGTCACTCAACTACTCGGTTCTCCACCCAAGCATTTCCACCCTGTAAAAAAACGTGGAACTGTCTTTCATTAACTGATGCACTCAAGAACTATTGGTAAGCTCTGAACTTATTTCTCAGAATACAAAGGTGGTCAGAATCTATTTAAGAAATCCTAAGCTTTGCTGTTTAGATTTTTGCATTACTGGAATCTCTCACATCCTGCAGAAATTCCATCTTCATTTCTTCAAGGAAAGGGTGTGTGGTTTCACTCGTGCACGACCACCACTTCCAAAGAAGGAAAGAGAACTGGCATAAAAGAGATGATACCTTGGTTCCTGCAAAGAAGTCAAGGGTATCTATTGTCCCATCTTGCCTGGGGTCATGGGCATGACCAAATCCCCAAATGGATTTGTGGAATCAGAAAAATATCACGTAGAGCCAATGTGGTCAAAAATCACCGGCTGCTATATCTCAGCAGTCTCAAGAACTTTGTCTGTGGAACATCTTGGCACAAGAAAATCCCATATTCCCACAGATGTCACAGTACAAGAACCATGGAAAGAAGTCTTGCATCTGAGCATGAAGGTCAACAGAGCTTCAAGGTCAGTGAGGGCCAATCCTTAAAACCAGACGCAAATAAGAACAGTTCAGTGGATACCAGCAATAAATAGATAACAATACAAGAGACTGGATATCACTACATCCTATCTCTACTCTTTGGTTTGACACCATCAAGCCTCTCCAACCCCCCAAACATTGACAGCACTCTCAGAAAAGAGGGTCTTCTGACTTGTGTGTGGATTTAACCAAACCAAGACACTTTCTGCTCTCCATGAAATCAGGTTCTTCTGAGTGAGAGTAGGACTTACCATACGTTCTAAAAAGCACTATAATTTATTTCTGTCTAAGTCCACAAGACCACCTACAAGAGAGAGACTCATTTTCCCGGAGCAGAGGAATCTCCCAGGAGGTGCACAGGACAGGGTGGGCTGCATGGCATGAGATACTTCCCCCATGAAGGATGAGTTCTTCAGGGCATTGAATCAGAGAGGCAGATCCAGGATTAAAAATAGGAAGAGTATGGGAGTTGGTTGTTTCTTGCCAAGGGGTATGAATACAACTCTTATGCATGGAGAAACATGGACGTTGTGTGTGTAGGTATAATCAGATATTTACATTAAATCCAAAACTTAAGACTTTGTGGCCCCAGCCCATGTCCCTTGCCTTGTCAGCCTCCACAGCACAATGAGAAACCTCTTAAGATACAGCACCGATAGCTCTGCTTGTCTACTCTCCACGCACCATCCACCTCTTCGTACTTTCCATCATATCAATATCCACTTTCTTCCAAGAATTGCCCACACAGGTCTCAGGGTTGTTGCTTCAGGCACTTGAAACACCACAGCAATACACAGATTCCCTTATTTTCCTACAAACCAGCAATTTTAATGTTCATAATTGAAGCCTGGATCTCCCACAAGCCCCTTCCAATGGATTCCGCCATTTGCCCATTGCATTGACCTTAATTGCTAATACTTTTACCCTTGCACGCTGCCTGCTGAGTGGGGAGCAACCCCCTCCCTGGGAATAAATAGTGATTTTACCCTAGGACAGGTAGTCAGAAACCTGCTGCAGACAGACGCCTACCTCTCTTTGCGTTCTGACTTACAAGTTGTATTCTCCAACTCTCAAGGTTGTATGTTTGTGAACATACTTAGACATTCAACCTCAGTGTATTCATAATATACCTTTGCTTTTCTTTGATTTTTCTAATTAGATTTTGTTTATCAACCCTACAGTCGTATCCAGGTAATCTACTGCTAAGATTTCACAGCATTCTGTGTCCATGAAGATGTTCCTTCTAACAAATGAACTTCACAGATTTATGGTCCTTCTCAGCTCTAGTAATTTTAATTCCATCCTGCCTCAGCACTACCATGAATCTCGTGATTGTATGAAAGAGCATCACCTTCAAGATCTTACACTTCCCTCTCTTAGGCTCTGATTAATACCTCCAGTCTCTTCCCATCTCTACGTACAAGTTGACTCTTGAAAAACATGAGGGTGAGACACACAGACCCTCTGTGCAGTCAAAAATTTGAGTGTCACTTTTGACCCCCCCAAAACTTAACTACCAATCGCTTACTGTGGACTGGAAGCCTTATTGATAACATAAATAGTCACTTAACACATATTTTGTATGTTACATGTATTATATACTGTATTCTTACAGTAAAGTAAGCTAGAGAAAAAAGTGTTATTAAGAAAATCATTAGGAGGAGAAAATATATTGACTAGTCATTAAGTGGAAGTGGATCATCATAAAGGTCTTCAATCTCATCATCTTCACGTTGAATAGGCTGAGGAGGAGGAGGAGGAAGAGGAGAGGCTGGTCTTGCTGTCTCAGGTGTGGCAGAGAGAAAAGAAAATCCACATACGAGTGGACCTGCACAGTTCAAGCCGATGTTGTTCAAAGATCAACCATCTCTTCCCTCCAATGCACCTAGTAAGAGAACTTCATCTTCCTCTTAGAGTTTTGTCGTTTAATTACTCTCAGGGCAGGCCAGAAACACAGTTTTATTTTTTCTTAGGTTATCCTAATCTTCCTTTTCCCTTAAGCCTCTCCCCCGACTTCAGTCACTACCCCCAATCAAAGACCACATTCTGAGGATTATAATTTGTAAATATTTCCCGAACATCTCACCACTCTCCTCCTCCTTAGTCTGAGCCCTCCTCTTCTCTTGGCAACGCATTACAAAGTTGTGTACAAGGGTGTCTGCCACGGGTGAATGACATCAAACCCACCCTCCATTCAAAGGCCACCCCTGAGAACACGCATGATCGTTGAACTCCTTTAAACCCCTGCGTATCTTCCCATCACACAGAGGATATAATCAAAGCTAATTAACATGCGGCCTAGACTGAGCTGTGTGAGCCTCATCTCTCTGTATCTCCTGCCTCCTAACTTCATGCTCTGACTACTTTCTGCTCCAAGGAGGTGGGGGTCTGCAAAAGGGCTGCATCAGTATCAGCTGGGGGCTTGTTAGAAACACAAAATCAAAGACGGCACATCAGACATAGAGAGTTGGAATCTATGTTGGATCAAATCCCCGAAAGACTTGGACACACAAATTTCATTTGAGAAGTGTTCCTCTGACAGAGAATTTCCCAACCTAGATTCTACAGCACGCTCTTCTAGGAGAAACTAATGTATTAGTTAAGCAATCTGTACGCTTACATTTATTTATTTCTTTAGGGAGAAATACATTCTTACCTTATTTCATTAGGTTTTGCAGTCAAAAAGTGTGTCGAATTTACAGTTTTTCTGTAGGCTTCCTTTTTTTTCTCTGTCGTAATTTTTTTTGATCTTTAAATCAAATTTATAGAAATTTTGTTTTAGAACAACAGTAATGAAGGAAATATTAGAATGACACATAATCTCTGCAGATTATTTCCTTCTTGTCTCTTTAATTATGTTGTATTTTCTTTTAAACAAGTAGGGTACGATTTATTTGTATTAATATTTGTTTATTATGAAAGGTGTTTAAGCTACAGACATCTCTTCAGTTTTATTTATCCTATAGTTTTATAACGTGAGATATTTTATAATTTTACCCAGATAGTTCAGGATTAAAGTATTAGTTTCCCAGCTTAAGGCTCATTTTGAGGTTTGAAAACAAATAAATTCATAGGGTCTGCATTTCTTCTATGTTTATTCTTCTTATATTTTGTCAAAGAAATCGGCTTAACTAAGTGATCCATTTGAAACACGGAATGTCTTTGTTGACTAATATATGATACATTTTATAAAGATTTTGGTATTTATATCATGAACTACCCCTTCCTAGCAGAGTAAAAATCACACCCACCCACGCCGTGAGAGTTTACAAATGCCATGGCAACCCCAGAAACTATCTTACAAAGCCAGAAAAGAGGAGCGATGGAAATGCTCAGAACTTTCTACCCCTTTCCTGAAACTTCATGAATAACCTAACTCCAGTTTAGCAGATTATTAAGAAAATAGGAAAAGAAACCAGACCCCTTTCCAAGCCAGGGTCTTGCCAACTCCAGGGTAGAGACCCGTTGCTTCTTCCAAATGCACTGGGCTCCAATAAATCTTGCTGGTTTTGGCTTGCTCGTTCATTCTGTAGACTCACTTTCTGCTAGAACCACGGACCATAAACTCAAACCTGACAGGACTGGATCAATTTGTAGAACTGGGGGGTGGGGGGTAGGGGGAGTCCCTGCAGTGGCTGAACTACATAGCAGCACACAGACCAAAAATAAAAGGCAGCCCCTTTTACTGGGAAGACAAGTAGGGCTGAGTCCTCAAATAACCACCTACAGTGGTTTTCACGGGACAAAGAAAAACTTTATGTTGTTTTGAGGGATGTGTATATGTAAACAGAGTTTTCAGACTTGCCACTGTCATCTCTGGGGATATCAAAAAAAAGTCTGAGGAATAAAAAACTGTTTTAAAAAATGACTGGAGGCACAGGAAGACAAATATGGCGTGTTCTCATACGTGAGAGCTTGAAGCGTTGGTCTCTGCAGGTAGAGAGTAGAATAGGAGTTACCATGGGCTGGAAAGGTTGGGCGTAGTGAGAGAGGTTGGTTCATGGGTACAGCCATACGTCAAAATAGAAGGAATACGTTCTAATGGTCAATAGCAGAGCAGAGTGGCTGTAGTTAACTACAGTGTATTTTATATTTCAAAATAGCTAAGCAAGAGGACTTGGAATGTTCCCAACACATAGAGCTGGTAAGTACTCGAGGTAACAGACACCCCAAATACCTTGGCTTTATCCTCACACATTCTATGCATGTAGAGATCACATATGTACCCCATACATATGTACAAACATCACAATATAAATATGAATGTATAGATCTAAATCTACATCCATAAAATATATAGTAATTTATGTTATATAGTAATAAATGTTAATTAAATTAATAAATATATTTTATTGATTATATAACATATACTTAAAATATGTAAATCTGTAAATATGTGTGGATAGATAACACGTGTAGACTTAGATTTAGATGGATACAGTTATAATGTTGCAAATAGAGAAAGCTTTCACTTTTTCATACCTAAAGGATTTTTTTCTTCTGAATGAGATCAATACATGTTTATAATATATGTGTGCTCATGTGTGAATGTACAGGTATCAGCTCCCATCAAAAGTAATCTCCTATAATTTCACTCGACTTTTTAGTCTTCCTTGCTTGAGGAGAAAAATAAAACCCTAGCTGGAAAAAAAAAAAAATGAGATCAATGGTCCCCATGGAGATCGGGTGGAGACAGCCATGCAGTGCATAGCATCCCATATCTGCCCACTGCATGACTCACGTGCTTCTCATATACAAAATACGTTCATTCTGTCCCAATCTCTCCCAACGTCTTAACTGGTCGCAGCATCGACTCAAAACTCAGAGGTCCAGAGTCACATCTCAATATCGTCTAAATCAGACATAAGTGAGACTTAAGGCATAGTTTATGCTGAGACAAATTCCCCTCCAGCCGTTTGAGCCTGTGAACTCAAAGTATGTGGTCTCAAAAGACACAGGACTGACATTCCTGTTCCAAAAGGGACATTCAGTCCATGGACAAGAGGATGACAAAAACCAACATGGACCAAAGGGCAGCAAAAACAGTCATGTTAAGGAGTGCATCCAAAATAGAGACTTATGAATAATAAAAGATTTGTTCTGACCTGCATTTATGGGAGTTGCCTACTCTAGGAAGTCAAATCATTCCTCTTAAATAGAATTCACTTTCATACACAAAGCGGTGGGTATGCATAACACCATCTTGCTCCCATTGTGTCTTCTGTACATTTCCACATTATATTACATTTACTTATTTCCAGGTATGCTCTGACAATATATTATGAGCTCCTGGTGGGGCAGAGGCCACCTCGCATCCGTTTTCGAATCCTGGCAGCTAGCAGGCGATTACTGTCCACCAATATTTGTGGAAAGCCACGGAAGTAGGATGGCAACTTTGTTTCACTTTCTCTTTAGTTTTTAAAGCCGTGTGTTTGGAAATGTAATGCAACCACATTGCAGCAGAATAGGTGATTGAACACAGGTGGTCCTGGAACAAGAGAAGGAACTCACATACCACAATTCCACCCCGACGGTACTCTAGACCACAGGATCTCAATCTGGCAATGCAGGCAGTAGGGACCAGATAATTCTCGGTGGTGGGGCCATCCTTTGCACTGTCGAATGTTGAACCCTATCCCTGGACTCCACCCACCAAATGCCAGGAGCACCCCACATGCTAGTGTGACAACCAAAGATGTCTCCAGATATTTCCATGTGTCACTCAGTAAGCAAAATGGTTCCCAGTTTAGAACCACTGGTGGAGGTAGTATGCTCAGCAAATGTCTTTATTTGTGATATCAAATTATGGTGAAAAATGCGATTTCAGCGTATGCAAATGCACCATGAGCCACATCTTGTGATTCTATCAGACTCTCTGAGAGTGTCACCAAAATGAGAATTTAAAGACCCTACTCTGCAGGAGACCTCCAGGGAGCACGGACTGGTGGCTTGCAGCATTATTCGAGTGGATATAGCAACTGTTACAGGGTTATAAATACACACCGGATTTCCTTCGTTGTTGCAGTTTTTAATAAAGCAATACGAATTCATAATAAAATTTTGATTTAAGAGTACATGTCAGCATTTTAATAGGTCATCGAATTCTTCAAACCTGGTATTCTAAAGGCTCTCTGTTTCTCAAATCCACTTGGACACAGACATCCGTCCAGCATGAAGCCAGTTGAACAATGTGGTCCAATTAGAGAGCCTTCAAATGTGTTTTTCCAACTGCAAATAAATTGTGACCTGGGACAAATTTATCACTAAGACACCTAAGACATCACTTTCCTTTTTCCTAGGGGAAAAAAAAAAAATATAACGAAGGTAAAACAAAAAGAAACAGAACCATTTTAGATAACTGATTAGAAATATTTTCCATGGCCTGAATTTGATTGTAGGCACCTGCCTATCTACATAAAGAACAGAGTACTCAAATAATCCTGGCAAATCAGCTTTTGTACACCCAAAATAAGCTGGTTTTCTCTAATGCCAATTAAGGCTTTTATCAAAGAACATATTTGTTTCCAGTTGAATTATAAATCTCCACTTTTGAGAGATGCTTGACTTCCTGTGGGAAGAAAATAATAACCAAAACTAAAATATCCTGGTATAGTGTGTGTGTGTGTGTGTGTGTGTGTGTGTGTCTCCAATGAGTTACTGTTTCTCTCGAGTTTAGATGAACTCCTAATATCATACAAATACAGGTGGTATTAATAGCTGCAACCAAATGGCCCCAAATGGTCCAAGTTTATTCACTCTTAAAACCAGCATCTTCCATTGCCTCACGGCTGAACTTTAGTGTTTTACATTCTATTACATTTGAATTTAAGATGCACGATGGATTTTTTTCCCCCTCTTAGCATAACCATGCCCCATACAATATTTGGGATATACTTAACACTTGGAAAAAAAACGTGTTCATTGCTTGCCTGAAATTCAAATGTTACCGGGGAGTCCTTGTTTCAGTGGCGTTGCTATTGTTTTGTTTTGTTTCAGGCAAGGTGCTGGGAATGGAATTTGTTACCTGTGACTGGTTCCAAGGTGCCTGGAGGTCTGAGGTTTGTGGACAGATGGAGGTGTCAGGAGGGCGTGGACAACCAAGCTATCAGGGTTCCCTTGAACGAAGAGGAGATGTAATTATTGACAGAACCAAAAGGCAAGTGTGGTCTCTGAGGCCCTCCCTCAAATCATCCCTGCAAAGGGCCAGTAACTTTTCAAGCTGGGTCTCTCTCCATTCGTAAAGCAAGGAGCTACACAGGGCCAGCTGACGAGCCAATAACTCATCTCCGTTTTAGGAGTAAGATCTTAATGATTCTGTTAATTGGACTAGGCTTCGTAAAGTTTCATCACATCTGTTACAAGAGCCTGGTGAATTCTACAAAAGGCTCCAAAATCAACGAACCTGCAACTACAGCCCAGATGTCACCCAAAAGGACTTTGATTTAAATCTCTATTGAGTCAGGGTGTCCCCAACCACTGGCTTAACCTGAGGCCACATGGTTGATTTTGATGTATGAACAGTGATTTGTGTTAAAAGCAAACCGAGGAACTCCTGCCTATGGGAGGTATTGATACTTTCTGCATTTATGTTTCTCTGCAATACAAACAAGATTGTATTCGTGATTTATTAATAGTAGCAGTATGGCGTCAGACACTTAGAGTTTTGTCTCGAATGATGTTGACCATGCACGTTGTACTTTGATGTTAATAATAAAGCCCTCACTTTGGTTTAAAAAAAAAAACTTTTAATTACTTATTGTTCGATAAATTTGTCAGGTCATCTATTAAGACAAACAAATCTAAGTTTTCCTTCTTATTACATTAAACGACATATTGTGTGTATGAAAAATATGTACATTCCCATTTTGAGAGCAAGAAATTTCTATTTGAATATTTGCCAATACAATTTGAATTTAATACCATTTGCAATTTAAAAAGATGCATCTTTACATACTTACAGCAAGGTATTTTAATTCAGAATGAATACTAATAGAAAATTATCTTTAGAAATTTGATGTATTTTGTGGCTTTCAATATACATTATAATTTGAACTAATGTAAGATAGAAGTTCATATTTCACTTTATAGCTTATAAACATTAATGGACAATCTAGGGAATATTTCTTATAATAAATACTAAAATTGCATCCTCTCTTACTTTACAAAACTACTGCTTGATAATATTTATGACTAAACCTATTTGAACCAAATATCTTTTTGGATATATTCAAAGTGGGAAAATATCAATTTTTCAGATTTCACAGAACAAAAATGAGTGATAAAACCTCCTTTGACAGCATAGCATTTTGTTTTTAGCACATATTAATATTTTTTTCCAGTGGGTTTACCCAGAAGGAGCTGTTTTTCTTTCTTTCATCATTACAAAACACAATCCAATGCAAGTGTTTTAATTTTTTATATAGTACTCTTTTTATTTTATTTTAAAAATTATTCTCATTATACCCCTCCCCAGAATCATACTGAATAGATGTATTCTCTTTCCGTCATTACATCAATACAAGCAAGTATTGCTTGGTTGAACAATAATAGAATTTCAAGTGAAAGTTGCCAGGTCAGAAAAAGTGTCTGTTTCATGTTGCAGAACATGGTAGTGGACCATTGGAAGCTGTGGGGGATGTGGACTTCTCCAGGGAATATTCCACGACACAGCTTTCTGTGGTCATCAGCCTCATCTTCTCAGACCAAAGCATTAGAGTCAGCTCTAGCTTGCAGACTCTTGACCCACATCTTGAGACAAACCAGCTAACATCAGTATGTTGAGGACATGCCTGCACTGTCCTGTTCACTGTGGCACTATTCACAGCAGCCAAGACGTGAAATCAACCTGTGTGCCCAGCAACAGATGAATGAATAAAGGAAAAATGATACGCACACACGCACACAAACACACACACACACACACACACACAGAGTCAACAACTCCTGATGTGGACCTTCCTTCTGTTCCTCTCTTATCCAATTTTCTTCTCCTCTGTTGTGTACTTTCATCCTTCCCTCCCAGATGTAAAAAAAATATCTTCTCCCCACATCAGATGGGGCACCTTCACTCTCTTCCGCAAAACCTTGGTGTCAGATGTCACCTTCATTGTCACTCACTTTCCAGGTGCTTATTAAGTCAAGTAAATTTCAAGCAGTGCCCATCTCTCCCCAAGTGGGACTCTGGTGTTATCTAATGTATCCCAGACAGAGGTGTCCCCTGTTCCAGATTGGTGCCTCTAGTATTGGCCCAATGACGTGAATAGAGAAACCACATGTCCAGTGTGTGTCTTCTATGTGCTGTGAACCATACAAGAAAAAAAAAATGGAGGGAAAAAAAAAAGACAGGGATTAACAAATTTTCATTTTTTGGCTAAATAAAAATGAAAATAAATGTGCCCCAGTCAACAATGAGAGATAAAAATTGATTATTTGGTGCTATTTCTTGGCCCTTTCTTTATATTTCTTAATATAATAATCAAAACTTTTTAAATACCAGTATGCTACTACAAGAAGTATTATTGGAAATTTTAAGCACAGTTAGAAATTTTTGAAGACCTGAAAATATCTGTAAAGGAAAAGTAAATCTTATGAAAACCAGGTTTGGTCATGTAAGAATATTGAAATTAATCATCAAGTTGTTAATCAGTGTGGAGATTTGGGAGAGGAGGTCATTGCTCCATTATTGCTTTTTATTCATTTCTGCTATAATATACTTCAAATTTCTTTCTGAGGCTGAATATTGTTTTTAAAAAATTATTTAGGTCTATTGATTAAAAGTCACAAATACAAATGCATAGATCTGACTCCTTCTGACTTTCTGCTCAACCAACCCGGTCGCCCATTTGTGCGAGTTACATTAGACGGTTAAAGCAATGCCTACGCTTGTGCAATTGCTAAGAAGCACAGCAAATTAGACTATGATTTTTATCAGTGTCTAGACCCCAATAACTGTGTGTCATAAGGGAAGGGAGATCAATGTGGGTTGGAGAAATCAGAGGAGGCAGCTGTCGAAGAGGCATTTGAAAGGCAGACAGGATTTAACTACAGGTGAGGAAGGGGCAAAGTCATTACAGCTAGGCAGAGGAGAGTGGCTTCCAATCAGGGATGAAAAGGCCACATAAAAGAATGTACTGCAGGGGACGAATGGAACGCTAGGAATGGAGCATGACGTGGGTTAGCACAGAGACATACAGCAGAGCCACGTTATAGAAAACTTACGGCACTACGCCCTTGGCAGCCACAAGACCGCTTCCCAATTTGTCCCTCAAAGTGTTGCTTAACTTCTTTGTGGATGGGATATCTTGTCCCCTGAATGCGATTTTTGGACTTCTGCACAGGGATGATTTAAGCCACTCACAAGCATAGTACAGAATTCTTACTAAAAGCTTTTTAAATCTTTGAATAAATAAGTGGGAGCAGAGATGACATCCTCATCATCATCACCATGACCATCAACACTATCACCATCATCTTCACTGTCATCACCACCACCATCTCACCATCATCATCATCACTGTCTTCATCATGACAATGAGCATTACCTTCATTGCTATCATTATCATCACCATTATCAACATCATCACCACGATTGTCTTCACTATCACCATCATCATCATCACCATCACCATTAACACCGTCATCACCATTACCACCATCATCATCACCGTCACCATCATTACCATCATCACCATCACCATCATCTTCACTATCACCATCATGATCATCACTATCACCATTAACACCATCATCATCACCATCACTATCATCTTCACTATCATCACCATCATCATCACCATCATCACCATCACCATCATCACCAAAACCATCATCTTCACTATCATCACCATCACCATCTCACCATCATCATCAGCACTGTCTTCATCATGACAATGATCATTACCTTCATTGCTATCATTATCATCACCATTATCAACATCATCACCACGATTGTCTTCACTATCACCATCATCATCATCACCGTCACCATTAACACCAACATCACCATTACCACCAACATCACCATTACCACCATCATCACCATTACCACCATCGTCATCACCATCACCATTATCACCACCATCATCACCATCACCACCACCATCAACATCACTATTATTACCATGATCACCATCACCATCATCATAACCATCACCATCAGTATCACCATTACCATCATCATCTTCACTATCACCATCAGCATTATCATATCACCATCATCACCATCATCATCCCCACCATCATCACCATCACCATCATCACCATCACCATCATCCCATCATCATCATCATCACAGATAAGACTGATTAGTTTTGTAGAAAGGAAACAGGAGAGAAAGTATAGCTGAAGCTATTAAGAAGAGTGACACGATTCTGTAGTTTAGGAGAGGTTAAGATTCTGTTTGAGAAGGAGACATTCTATCTCAATGTCCCTTTAGCAACAAGCATTTATTCCATGTTCAATGTCTGGGGGGGGGGGGGGAATGGGAGCTAGACCCCAAACAAGGAGGATGCAAATCCTTGTACTTAGTTTATAACCCATTGCACATTTTTATGCATCTATTTTATGCATCTATTTTATGCATCTATTTTATACATTAGTCTCTGCATAAAAAATACTCGAGTTTTTCATCTGGCTCTAAAACTTGCCAGAAATAGCCTATGAAATGCCACCTTTTAATTGTGTGGCTCTGCTGGCTGTCGTAACAGGAGGACTTTCCCATTGCCAGCACAGCCTAGTCTCACTGCCAACAAATGACATTTCACACTGGGTAATTACATTGAGGCCAGCAGGCTGGCAGCTAAAGACCCCCAGATTCCCAGGGCAGAAGAGCACACTTTATTTTTACCAACCGAAGATTTTTCCAGCAGAAATAACCTGGGGGGAAAAGACTGCTACAGACAAGAGATTCATCAGCTCCATAAAGTATAATTAGAATCTTCAGTCCTTTCCCGCGAGGGGAGTTCTGAAGGGGCCCCGACGGAGAGCTTTGCCATTCAGCCTCCTACCCAAGTAATGGATTCGTCTCACAAACGTCAGTATTTAACACTGTCTGAGTTTGCTGGATGAAGTGAGGTGGAAAATATGCAATTAACAATAAACTGGGACAGTGTAGTCACCTCAGCTAGGTTGTTCTGAAGTTTGGGACTCTGCCTAAAAATATGCCCATAGGAAAGTGTTTTTAGTATTCTCCTAGTGCAAAAACCCATGTCACCGCGCAAGGCATAAGATCCTTAGACATTTGCAAATTTAGAAAGAAATGGGGGAGAAGTACAAGCAGGGGGGTGATTTTACCCACCAGGCAGGATTGCCAAACAAAATATTGCAAGGGGCATACTTGTGCTGAGTAATTATTCATTTTTTCTTGAAATTCAAAATTAAGTGGGCACCCTGTATGTGCATTTTCTAAATCTGGAAATGCTATCTCCGCTGGGTCCTTGAGCAATTGTCTGGAGACATTTTTGATTGTCATGGGTCAGAGGGGTAGGGAGATGCCAGGGAAGCTACTCAGCATCCTACAATGTACGGTGCGGTCCTCCGCCACAACACAGAATGACCCAAGCCCACATTGCCAGGGCCGCTGCTGTTGGAAACCCAGATCTCCTGCATTCTTCATCCCATAGGAGGATTTCAAGTGAATAATTCCAGCATCCAAACTCCCTTTTCCCACTTTACGTGCTAAGAATAATGCAAGTGCATGCCAACATGAATTGGCCCCCAAAACACTCAAAATAACTTTCCAGAAACTAATAAAAATAATAATTTGCCATCAAACTGTATATAATACACACTTTCGGAAAACTGGCCTGCGCACTTAAGAGTTAATAGGAGAACACCCTTGTCTTAAAGTATTCCAAGCTGGTTTGGACAGCATATGCAAAGAACACGCATTTCCATACAGGTGAGGTTACAGCAACGCCTCACGCTGAGGAAATAACAGCTCAGCTTATCAAACACGGTCCTGCAGTTTGCTTGTCCGGTCCTCGCGCTGGGTAATCAAGTGTTCTAGAAGGATGAGTGGAAAATGACAGGATTCTGTTTCAAGTCTATTTTCATGACAGGAAATAAAAGGTAACATTTTCTAGTTGTCTCTCTCCAGTCCAAGTACTTTCATGGGAAACTGGCAAATCCGGAGCTCTTCTCCCAAGACGATGACAATTTCTGAAAGGAACGTAGAAAGAACTACAGGAAGGAAAGAGATGCTGATAGTCGCTCTCAAACCTCCAGCCACAGTTCAGAGCCGTTTTCTTTTTTTATACTATTTCAATTTATGTTTAATGGACAAGTAATAATTGTATGCATTTACGGGGTGCAATGTGATGCTTTGATACATGCATACAACGTGGAACGAGTAAATAAAGCCAATTAACACACCCACTGCTACATACACTTATCATTTGTAGTAAGAACATTGAAAACTTATTGTTTGAGCAATTTTGAAATATACGTTATGTTGTAACTATAGTCGCCATACTGTGCGATGGATCTCCTGAACTTATTTCTCCTGTCTAACCAGAACTTTGTCCTTTGGCTACTGTTACACCAACTCCCCAATCACTAGTTTCTGGTAACCACCATTCTACTCTCTATTTTTATGAGCTCAACTTTATTTATTTATTTATATATTTATAAATGTCAATATATTATAGGGGTACAAGTGTTTAGGTTACACATATTGCCTTTGCCCCACCCAAGTCAGAGCTTCAAGCGTGTGCATCCCCCAGACAGTGCACACCACACCCACTAGGTGTGAATATACCCATCCCCTCCTCCCCTCCACCTGCCCGACACCCGATGAATGTTACTACTATATGTGCACTTAAGTGTTGATCAGTTAATACCAATTTGATGGTGAGTCCATGTGGTGCTTGTTTTTCCATTCTTGCGATACTTCACTTAGTAGAATGGACTCCAGCTCCATCCAGGATAATACAAGAGGTGCTAGATCACCGTTGTTTTTTGTGGCTGAGTAGTACTCCATAGTAATTTTTTATAGCACACAACTTTGTTGTTATCCCCTGTTACAGAAAATTTCAAGTGATATTCATGAAATATGCAGCGTACCTTTCTCTGATCTCTTTGTTCTGTAGGATTCTGGTCTTCATTCTAGCATCAGCATTTCCACTCAATTCTTCACTTTCATTTTATATTTTAAAATATGTTGATACTTATTTTTTTAATGACAGAACTCATTTAATTCTGGTACAAGTAAAATAATAATAACTGTTTCAATCCCTAATTACTTATTCCCCGTTTACATAGGTATCACCACAGTTTTTGCTGGCTACGAAACAAAGACACACAAATAAAGACATTACAATGTTACATCAGTCTGTAAAAAAAAATTCAACCAGAATCAGTCTGTTGATACTGAATACATTTGTGATGAGCGTATGTGTAATACTAAAATCTATGCACCCACACAGCACAAGTAGGGCAATGCAACAATAGTATCTTATGCAAAGCAACAATTACTAAAATGTAGTTCTAAGAAAACAAGAAAGTCTAGCCTAACAGCTATTTTACATTGCTTTCATTTTTTAAAATTCAAATTTAAAATAATTAAAATCGAATTTCTTGGTTACATGAGTCACATCTCAAGTGCTCAAAGTGATATGTGGCCAGTGCCTATCTAATTATATCATGTAGTCCTAGAAGAATCACTGAAAATAAATAAAACACAATGTATGACGTGTAAGCCAATAGGGACAGAAAATGACCAATTGAAATATCCAAATAATCCCAAAAAACGCAGGAAAGGGACATAAAGGAGAACAAATGAGATGAATAAAAAACATATATCAAGATGATAGGATTCCGCCCAACCATATTCATGATTTTATGACTGCAAATAATCTAAACATTCCAATGAAAACACAGGTTGTCAGACGAGACAAAAAAGAGACATAAATACATTCTTTCTATAAGAAATGCAACGTAAACATAAAGTCTCAGAAGAGGTTAAAAAAAAAAACAATAGAAAAGCACATAT
This sequence comes from Eulemur rufifrons, assembly GCF_041146395.1. Classification (NCBI taxonomy): domain Eukaryota; kingdom Metazoa; phylum Chordata; class Mammalia; order Primates; family Lemuridae; genus Eulemur; species Eulemur rufifrons. The sequence continues at coordinate 141,962,284 of NC_091012.1, forward strand.
AATGCAACTGGTAATGGTTAAAACAGTAGAGAAACAATATTGTTTTATTTTTTAATCCCAAAATCAGAAGGGGAATTTCAAAAAACCACAGGAGTCAATCCATTATGTGTATGTACCTAATAAAAGAATTTCAGAGCACACAATTTTTTAAAAAAAAAAAACTGCTGTTGCAGGGAGAAATACACAAAGCCACAATTATATTTAGAGATTTCAACACTCCTCACTCAGTAATTGCTGGAACAAGTAGACAGAAAATCAACAAGAATATAGCATATTTGAACAACACTATCAACAGACTTGACATTTATAGAACAGTATACTCGATAATGATAGAACGTATTCTTTTCAAGTGACCATAAAAACATTCGCCAAGATTCACCACGTGTTGGGATGAGAAAGACGTCTCAATAAATATAAAATGATTGAAGTGGAGTTAAAATTGAAACGCACACAGATAACTAGTAAACCCCCATTTGGAATTTAAACCACACATCTAAATAGTCCATAGGTGGAAGAAAAACATCACAAGGGAAATGGGAAAATACTTTGACTAAGTGACAATTCAAACACAACATAGAAATGGTAGTTTGCATTCAAAGCCTAGTGCTCACAGGGAAACTTGAAGCTTTAAATGATAATATAAAACAAAAACGTTCTAAAAGTCAATGACTTAAGCTGCCCCTTGAAAAAGCTGGAGAAAGAACTAGAAATTGAAACAAAGATTAAGTAGCAGTATGGAAATGATAATATGAAAAGAAAAACATGAAATAAGAAAATAAACTGTAGAGAAAATCAAAGAAAACAAAAAATGATGCTTTTAAAAAGACCCATAAAATTAATAAACTTTTAGCTAGATTTCTCAAGAAAGACATAACAATATCAGGAATTTTATGACATAAATTTTCACGGATTTTACAAGGTTTAGAAATATAAGAAGGAAATATTATAAAGAATGTTAAGCCAATAAATTGAAAATCTATAAGAAAAAACCCTAAATCCCTGAAAAATATAACTGAGACAGACACAATAAGAAATAAAATATGTGAATAGGCTAAATCTATTAAGAAAATTAAATCAATATTCAATATCATCCCATTAGGAAAACTCTAAGACCAGTTAGATTCACTAGTAAATTCTAGCAAATTTGTAAAAAGTAAATAATACCAATACTACATAAACTCTTCTAAAAATCAAAAAGGAGGAACTACCTCCCAACTCATTTTATGCAACCAACATTATCCTGCTCTCAAAACTAGAAGAGACATTACCAATATCTCTCATCAACATAAATCCTTGACAAAATATTAGAAAATCAAATCAGGTAATATGTATAAAATAGAAAATAATGACCAATTGGAGTTTTGTCTCAGGAATGCAAAATTGATTCAGCACTAAAAACAAAATCAACTAATCCAATTTACCATATGTGCAGAACAAAAGAGAAGAAAAATCTATTTTTTTAATAGATGTAGAAAAAAAAATTTAACAAACTTTCACAGTCATAAAAACAAATCTCAGGAAACTAGGAGTGGAAAGAAATTAACCTCAAAAAAGTAAATAAATAAAAGCATCTACAAAAGGAAATTTCAGCTCCCTTTATAATTAATGGTGAAAGACTCTAAGATCCACTTTTCATTGACATTGTATTGAATATACAAGCTAGTGAAATAAAAAGAAAAAAAAAAAAAAACAAGAAAAAGAAAAAGTAGATGTATCAGCAAGGAAATGGTGAAACTGCCTTTATTTGACGATGTCATTATTGTGTCTATAGCAAATCTTAAGGAATCTGCAAAAAAGCTATTGGAAATAATAAGAGCATTAAGCAAAGAATTGAAAACAATAGAAATATATGAAATCAACCGTATGCTTTTTATGCAGGCCAAAACCTACCGGAAATTCAATTTTAGAAGCATTTACAATCACATCAAGAATGAAATACTTAAAGATATATTTAATAAAATATGTGCAAAACCTGTACACACAAAACTACAAAACACTGCTGAAAGACATTAGAAAATAATTAGGTAAATGGAATTATATACAGATGGGACTGAAGAATCAATATTGTTAAGACATCACTTCTCTCCAAATGGACCTATTGATGCAACATAATTCCAGCCAACATTTTCTGTAGAAATTAACAAGTTGATTCTAAGATTTATGTGGAAATGCAAACAACTGATTACCTGATTTTAAGTCTTTCTCCAAAGCATCCATAAACAAAACAGTGTAATCTTGGCATAAAGAGAGACATATAGAAGATATGAACAAAATAGTCGGAAATACAACCACACATATTGGACCAATTAATTGTCAACAGTTACAAAGACTACCCAGTGGAGAAGAAAACACAGATGGCATTAAATCTTATCAAGATGTACTGAAACATCCAGATAGACACTTAAATTTTACCCCTTAACACACACCCCCAGATTCTAAATGTACCTGGAAATGAATCATCAACCTAAACATGTAGGATAGAACTACAAAACTTCTAGGAGATATCAGAGAAAATCTCTTTGACCTTCTTAGGGTAGGCAAACATCTCTTAGGACACAAACAACAAAAACCATTAAAAATTGAAATATTGGAATGGATCAATATTCAAAGCTTCTAATTTTCTACAGCTACCATTACAGTACTGACCAGCAAGCCTCAGACAGGACTAGTGTAATACATATATTTCACATTGTATATGTGTTTTAAGTACATAATTCACTCTTAGGCTGGGTGCAATGGCTCACGCTTGTAATCCTAGCACTCCGGGAGGCCAAGGCAGGAGGATCGCTTGAGCTCAGGAGTTCGAGACCAGCCTGAGCAAAAGTGAGACCCAGTTTCTACTAAAAAAAAAAAAAAAAAAAAAAAAAGAATAAATTAGCCAGGCAACTAAAACTAGAAGAAAACTTAGCCGGGTGTGGTGGTGCACACCTGTAGTCCCAGCTACTACTGGGGAGGCTGAGGTAGGAGGATTGCTTGAACCCAGGAGTTTGAGGTTGCTGTGAGCTAGGCTGATGCCCTGGCACTCTAGCCTGGGCAACATAGCGAGACTCTGTCTCAAAAAAAAAAGGAAAAGAAAAAAAGCTACCCAGATGTTCACAAAAAGTTGACTCTAGCAGAGCAAGCATGATTCGGATTATGTAGCCTTCCTTCTGGGAATTCCATCCGACATCCCCAAAGTGCAGCTTTGTGAAGATCAGAGACTGCCTTGTTTCAAAATTCTAATAGGGCTTTTCATGCCAAACTGCAGTTTTGCGGGATTTGTGTGGCTGTGATTTGTTCAAACAGGATCTCTGGCAAACTGAGTTTACATAATTACTTCTACATCCCATGCCCCTTCTGGGTCCTTCCGAGTCCTAGAATATTCATGAAATCAACAGGACTCCAAGCCTCTTGTCTGTAGGCTCTGAGGGTGTTGAGTTTGTTTCTTCAGTGCAGAGGAGGGCTCTGAGCTGTGTGACTTTTGTAGGTAGTAAAAAGCTTGGTTTCTGTAGTATTTCATGCTGTTTAATCACTGCTGATCTGTGTTGCTGTTTTTATAACCCAAACCGCCTCCGGATGTGAGTAGGAGCAAAAGTACTCTAAAATATCATTATTGGGTCAGTCAGTAATAAATAACAACAATGCACGAATATTTGTCCTTGCGTGCACCGCAGCTCAGCCCGAGGAGTGGGTCCGGTGAAACCAAAGAAGGAAAACAATTGCCTAATTCCGTCGTCTCTTTGGGTCTCTTTCCCAATTGCATTTTCCAGAGGCGCTGCCTAGGTATAAATTTGCAGAGACCAATTTCATTCTATTCCATTCTGCATTATTTCCTAACATTTTCTCTCTCTGTTTTATTCTGTAATCAAATGCTCAGCAAATTGCCTTATTACCTGGTATAGGTATAATTCACCTGCTTTTCCTTTAAAAAACAAACAAACAAACAAAAAACTCCTGACTTGTCCTTGAAGGTAAATTCCTTCCTCCTCCTTTCCCCCTCCAAACCCCACCATTCACTGATGTTCCCATGAATAAGCCACCTCGCCGTGGACAGAAACAGCATCTCCATTTCTGCGGCAAGGTGAGCCGATCACGCTGTCAGCCTGGGTAATGCTCCCATCATCTGATATCCCAATCAGCTCCAGTCGGGGTATTTTACAGCCCATAAGTGCCTGTTGTGCCGCAGCAGCTCTGATTTAGTGCTGCAGCAGCTGCTCTGCAACTCAAGGAAAACGGCTTCGCCCTAAAGAAAAAACAAGAGTATAGTGGAGACCGGTCTGCCGTCCCCAGGCAAAGAAATGCTCAGTGAACGCATGCATTTCCTGAATGTGCAGATAGCCCAGGGATGACAATTCTAACACCGGCTCTCCGTCCGTCGTCAAAAATAAAAAGAATGCAATATTCTGACCAGGAAGCACGCCTCCAAAAATGAAGGAGGGTGAGAAAAATCCAGTGGGGAATAGCGTTTGGGGTTTAAGATTTTCTGACGTCTTAACCCGATTAACTAACGGAGGCCAAGGAGATAATTAGGTGAGCCATGAAGTCAGTCCTTGGAAGGAAACCCGGAACCTTCTGGGACAGGAACGTGGATATTCCTATAATTTATTCACTCTAATTAAGCGTTACCTGTACATCTTAGGCATGGCAAAAGAGACTTTGAACTCAATCTAGGAGCAATAAAGAAAATGGGAAGTTTACCGATAAATTCTATTGTTGCCTAAGTAGCCACCGGCATCGCCCTGACCACAGGTGACATTTTTCTCATTTATTATCATCTGAGTGTCTGATTTTAAACTTAGCCTTACAAAATGGTGTTATGTTCAATACACAGATAGAGTAGAACATCGGTTCTATGATTTTTTTTTTCCCTATGTCTCCATCTCATGATTGATCAAGCATCACATTTTTGTGCCATTCCTATTTTTATTTATTTATTTATTTATTTTGTTTTCAGAATATTACAGGGGTACAAACATTTTGGTTACATAAATTGCTTTTGCTCCATTTGAGGTAAAGTGATAAGTGTGCCCATCCCCCAGACAGTGCGCATTGTCCCCGTTAGGTGTGAATTTACCCTTCCCCTCCTCCCCCTCCCACCTGCTTGATTTCCGATGAATGTTATTTCCATACGTGCACGTGAGTGTTGATCGATTAGTTCCGATTTGACGGTGAGTCCACCTGGTGCTTGTTTTTCCATTCTTGGGATACTTCCCTTAGCCTTCTTAATTTCTGCGTTCACTGTTTATGGACATGGGCAGTGTTTCATGCACGGTATTTAAGGATATAAAAGTGGACATGTCTTTGCTCCCGTCTGCTAAAACCCTGGCATTCCTCTGCCACGAGCTCCATTAATTATGCTAAAGGGATCTGCTCAAACCTTCAGGTCTCCCTGAACATCTGCCTTCGTACTCAATTTCGCTCTCACCACGTCCAACAAACAGAGTTGCCTCTGCCACGCTGCCTGGCCAGCATTGCTCTTTCTCTGCTGGCTTGTAGTATACACCCCTGTTCTTCAGCACCCGAGCATCCTCTCCCCGGCTCTGCCAAGCCTCCTTCTGGCACCACCGGGTGCAGATGCCATATCCCCTGAGCCTGGTTATAGCAGGTACCTTCTCTTATCCTCTGCTATTCTGAGAGGGAGGGGGCTTGAAAATTAATTTTTTATGTCCCCTCCTTGTTTTATTTTCTTAAGGCTGCCGTCACAAAGTGCCACACCCTGGGTGCTTTAAAACAACAGAAATGTCTGCCATCACAGTCCTGAAGAGCAGAAGTCTGAACTCAAGGTGTTGGCAAGGTGGGTTCCTTCTGGAAGCTCCGACGGAGAACGTGCACCGTGCCCATTTTCCAGCCGCCGGGGTTTGCAGGCATTCCGTGGCTTGCCGAGATACAACTCTCCAGTCTCTGCCCCAGTCAGCACGCCGTCTGTGTCTGCCTCCAAATTTCCCTTTTCTTATAAGAATACCTGTCGTGGCGTTGAGGCTCACCCTAACCCAGATTTACCTCATCTCAGCTTGATTACGTAGTCAAAGCCTCGTTTCAGATAAGATCATATTCACAAGAGCTGGAGGTTATCATGTGGACACACCACTTTTTTGGAGCGCACACAATTCTACCCACGTTAGACACCACCAAGGGCCATCAATTCACAAAGTTGCATGTTTCTTCCTCATTTCCTGAATTCCTCTAATTCGCTCCCTCATTTAACTGGAATTATTGAAAGCAACAATAAAAAACAGGCTGCAGACCAAACTCAGGGGAAGAGGAGCCACACCAAGGAGCCCACACAGACTGGAAACAGCTTCATCGCTTCAGAGGGGTGTCACAACACACCCTGAAGTCACCGTGGAAACAAGAAATCAGGACAAACGAGTCTTTGGATTGGAGCTGGGTGGCCTGAACCTCACCTCAGCTCCCTCCACTGTCCAAAATAGTTAGCTCACCTGTTCTACCTTTCTCCTCATGCTGGATTAAATGCCACCCCTTCCATTGTCATCTATGTGTCACCAAGCTGTCTTTCCTCATTCTCCGACTCTAGCCATGGGTGGGAAAACAGTGTCCAGAATCAATATGGACGTTGCTATCTCAAATTCTGAATTTCATACAAAGGTAACAGCGTCCCTTTTTTTTTTTATTAATTTTTTTTTATTTCATCTTATTGTTATGGGGGATACAGAATTGCAGGTTACATACATTGCCCATGTACCGCCTTTCCCCCCAAGTCAGAGCTCCAGGCGTGTCTGTTCCCCAGATAGTGCGCGTTGCACCCATCATGTAGGTATATATCCCTCCCTTCCCCACCCCCCCTTCCCGAGTCAGCACCTTCAAGTGTTACCATTCCCCAAACGGTGCGCAATGCACTCATTGTGTAGGCATACACCCATCCCCTCCCCCACCCCCCATCTCAGTCTGATATCCGATTGGTGTCGTTCCCAGATGTGTATTTAGGTGATGTTCAGGGAAATCAATTTTCTGGTGAGTACATGTTATAACATCCCTTAATTGCACCACACAAATAAAGCCTGTATCTCTAAAGAGACTATCCGACACAAAACCGAGCGAACTCATCCAAGATAAAACACAGTCCCTTATTTTGTCCCTGCAAATGCCTGGCAAGTCACATCCCCAACCTCCCTCATCCACCGTGTGCCTGCCTGTCCCAAGCTTCAGACCACATCAGCATTTAGCACAAAGCGCCGCCAAAGACCCCATCGACGCCAGGATCCTGGAAAGCATCTAGAATTCAGAAACCCCTCGCTTCATGTTAATTCTCCGCTATCAGAAGCGCAGGCTTCTCGGAATAGCAAGTAGGTCCCCGGCGACAAAATCGAGCGAGGTGTCAAAAGTTTTGGAATTAAGAAATCTGTGACCTTCCTTGAAGTGCAATTTGAGAGAAAATTGCATCTGCAAAATACATAATCATGCCAAGAAAAAAGCAAGGGCGTGACGCTGAAGGTCAGACAACACAGAAAGGACGCATTCGTGAGCGAGATGATTTCTGCTCAGGGAAGAGCCGGCCCCAAATCACCCTGGGAATTTCATTTTCCTTTGGTTACAAGTCTCGGCCATGTATGTCTCGACTAGGAGAAAACAAATGCATCCACCCCTCAGATGCATGTCCTGCGTCACAGGGTGTTCTTTAAATTTCTGGAACCGTGCACAGATGTGCCCAGTAACCCAAGTACATCAAGGAGATTCTTGGTGCAGAAAGAGGTAACCGCCTCATTTTATTTTACGACGGGAAATGTATTTTCTGATGATTAGAATGGAAGATTCATGAAAGCAGATGCAAAAGCAGACTTTAAACGAGTTTTGAGGGAAGAGCTGCATCTCTGACAATGACATGCAATTTTGGTTTTCAGGCAAACACCACATCAATGCCATTATGATAGAGAAACGGCACCACTTTTTTTGTTATTCAAAGCCCTTAGATTTAAAGGGGATTAACCAACATGCAACTAAGAATCACTTAAGGAAACAAGAGTCGGCTTGCTATTTGCAAAAGTAACACTGTCTGCTGCCGTGAGTTCAACTCTTTTAGATTCCACATGGAAGTGAGTTGATACAGTATTTGTGTTTCTCTGCCTGGCTCATTTTTAGTTAGCATGACGTCCTCCCGGTTCTTCTGTGTTGTTGCAAATGACAGGATTCCCTTATTTTTTAAGGCTGGGTAGTGTTCCATTCTGTACATACCACATTTTATTTATCCATTTGTCTCTTGATGGACACTTAGGTTGTTTCCATATCTTGGAGATTGTGCATCACACTGAAATGAACCTGGGTGTGCAAGTGTCTAGACACATTGGCCAAACTTTCATTTATAAGACGAAGAAGTTCTGGGGATCTATAATGTACAGCATGGTGACTGTAGTTACTCATACTGTATTGATTACTTGAAATTTGATAAATGGGCAGATTTTTTTTGTTCCCAACACAAACACTCACACAGAGACACGGTAACTATGAGTAGTGATGATGCCTGTGCTAATTAATTTGACAGTGGAAATCATCACACCATGTGTACATATATGAAATCATCTACATCCACATCTACATTGTGCACCTTGAATATATACGTTTTTATTTGGCAGTTCAATATTTTAAAATTTAAAAAAAACATTACTGTCATTTGGCTAAGATCTGTCTATGCAAAGGTTTGGATTCCAGCACAGTTTTAATTCTTCTATTTTTTTTTTTTCCAAGAGCCATCCCTCCCACTGCATCTCAAAATATGCTTCAGAATTACAGCCGTGGATAGAGCACATAAATGCATTTGTAATGAAGAATTTATCTTCCCTAAAGAGAGGTCTGGCGTTTGCCCTCAGCTCCTGAGAGGTGATCTCCTAGTCCCTGGAATACCCTCCCTAATGCCAGCGTCTTTGTTTGCCTCTAGTCTTTGGCCACCCAACACTCTAATAATTTGATTTAAGATAAAGCCATGGGCCCTATCATACCAGTTCCGACCTCAAGAGGAACCAAAGACCAAAGAGACTGTCAAGACCTCCAGGTCTTTGTGGAGACTAAATCTCAGCTGCACGGGAAAGATGTGATTGAACTGCAATAGGCCGTGCACACCAAGGCTCACGTGTGCTTCCCTGCTCAGCGATACGCCACGCACACTGTCAGTCACACAGGATCTCGGGGTAACGTAATACCACCCATGACTCCAACGAGGAAAGAACAATGGAAGATCCATGTTTGGACCCCTCCTGGATTCTACCCCGTGGCCCACTTCTCTTGCTTTTTTTTTTTTATCTATGCACTTTCTCTGTAATAAACCATAATCCTGAGTATAACAGCTTTCCAGGAGTTCTATGGGTCCTCCCAGCAAATTTGCAGAATGGAGGGTGGTCTTACGGACCCCTTCAAGTTGCAGTTGGTGTCAGATGTGAAGACAGGCTTTTGGGGGGCTATGCCTTCTTTCTTTCCGATGGGCAGGACTTTCTCAAAGTGGTTTCCAAAGGAACCTGTAGGGTTAGATGGGATTCTGTTGCTCCTCAGTGGATGTATCCATTCTACAGATGTGTGTGTGTTGACAATCCAATATGCTCCCTAAATGACAATGAACAGTCACATAAGCTGCGCTGTTCATACACCAATGCTTGATCTACACCCACACACCTACACCATCCCGTTTGAAGTATTATTATTTCAAATTCACGGAAGATTCTGATACTGAATCTCTGATGGCAACTTTTGCAAAATGGTACACTGGTCAAGTGTCCACACCAGTGCTTCTGATCCCCTTCACTAATTTAATTTACCTTTCTGGTAATTTTGCTATTATAGGCAAATATGCATATGCATGGATGTGTATGGGTTATAACTATAGCTCCGTTTCATAGACAACAGTTGACATAAATTTACAGTTATTCTGTTGTGCACCATTTTGTTGGTTTGGTTTGGGTTTTGCTGGTTTTGTTGGTTTTTGTTTGTTTGTTTTCACTCCATACTATATACCCTGGAGTTCACTCATACTGATGTCCTGATGCCTATTTTTTTCTCTGCCGTCTTTCCTCTGTCTGTGTAGCATAGTTTGCTGAACCAGTCTTCTACGGAGGGACATTTGAGGTATTTCCGATCTTTGAGATCGCAAACCATGCTGCAGTGAGTAATGCTGTACCAAAGACATGCACTATTTCTGCCTATTTATGTTTGGATTGGATTTCCAGACCTGGAATTGCAGGATCAAAGGATGACTGGATATAGATATTGCCAAATTTCTCTCTTATATGTGTGGTGCAATTCTGAATTTCAACCTGCAACACACGGAGCCTATTTTTTTCCACAGCCTGGCCAACGGACCTTATGGCCCAAATTTTGCATTTTTCCAATCTGGTTGGAGAGAACTAGTGTCTATGTACGATGTCCATTTGCAATTCTATCACTGGGAGTGTGGTGAAGCCTATTTTTATATATTATGGGCCTTTTCCACATCTTCTTTTGAGGCCCATCTGCTCATTTCTCTTGCACAATTTTGAAATAAGTTTTGGATTCTTTTTATTTTGATTTTATTAAGAGAGACATTTGCCTGCCATGTACACTACAAATATCTTTTCCTGTTTTGCCATTTATCTTTAAACTCTACGTGTGGAAGGTTTTGCAATGTAAAAGTTTTATACTGATAGGCAGTGAATTCATCGTGCTTATATAGGGTGCATTTATGGCTTCAGAAATTTGAGCAAAAGAAGGATTCTACTAGCACACGACTAGTTGCATATTTTCACATGCATGCCTTTGGAGCATTTTTTATTATCGTGGTATACATTTTGTTATGCATTCTATTTTAGCTTTTCTTGTAATTCTCAAATGTCTATCCAGTTGTTCCAACCCAGTGTAGTAAACGTTTGTCTCTGCCGATGTGTGCTGGTACAGTCACCAAACACTATATCACTATGTAGTCTTAGGTCTGATTCGTGGATTTCTATTTTGTTCTATTGATTGCTCATGAACCAATACCACAGTTTTAATTACGGAGGCAACACCATGTTTTAATATCCAATAGGTCTAACCTGCCGTGGGCATTGTTTATTTTTATAGTAGTGTCCCGAACCTGATTGCAGGTCTACATTTCAATGTAAACTTCAGAGCCACCTTGTCTATGTCCACAAACTTTTAGCTTGGCATTTTAAGTTCACATGGCATTGAATTCATAGGTAAACTGATAGGGAGTTTATAGACTTACATATGTCAGTGGGTTAATTTCCTGTGGCTTCTGTAAGAAATTACCACAAAGTAAGAGCCTCTAAAAAAAAAAAAAACACCCATTTAGTATCCCACAGTTTGGGTTCGCGAGAAATCCAGTGTGATTGGCTGGCCACTATGGGCAGGGTCTCTCTGGACTAAAATCAAGTTGTCAGCTGCCTTTACCAAGAGGATAGAGGAAGGAGAGTCAGTTTCCAAGCTCATTCGAGTTGTTGGCGGAACCCCGTTGCTTGCCATGGTGGGACTGAATTCTTCTTGTTTCCTTGCTGGTTGTCTTGGGGATCGGGGGGTACAACCCTGAGCTCCTAGAGTCCTCCCTCTGGGCCTTGCAGGTGTCTACTCTGAGAACAAGTGATATTGGGTTATTGATAAATTATTTTCACCCTTGGACTCTCTCTGATTTCTCCTTCTACCTCCTCGTGTCTCTTTCTCCATACAGGGAACCTTCTCTGCTTTCAAGGACACCTGTGATTAGATTGGACGCGCCTGGTTAATTAGGATAATTTCCCTGTTATAAGGTCCATGACATCGGTTATATCTGCAAAGTTCCCCGTACCATGTCATGAGCAAGTACAGGCTCTGGGGTTAGGGTGTGGGCATCTCTGCTTGCAGATCATTCTTCCTGCTACATGAAGCATGTTTGCTTTTAGCAAGACTTCTCTGAATATATTTTAAAATATGCGTACCTGCTGAAATAGCTTTCCCTTCTTCAAATCTCTCTGCAGGGTGGAGGTGACGCCTTTCGTCCACAGGTGTTTCAGCGCTAACACATCATGTGTTCTGCTCGGGGCCAGACGCAAAGACAAAAAACAAATAAATAATGAGTTAATAACTGACTTCCCATCATGAGCCAATGAATGTGTGCTCAGAATGTGGCCAGTAATTACAAGTCGTGTTGAGAAATGTTCATGATATGAAATAGACGTAAAGCATTGGATATGCTATATCTTGGAAAGAATTCTCTAAAACAATAACAACAACAACAACAAAAAACAAACAACACCTCCACCACCTCACATAGGTATCTTTTTTGTGATGGGAACATTTAAAACCTACTCTATTAGTGATTTTAAACTGTATCAATTCACAATTGCAAAGATGTATCATATGGTATTATCGACCATGCTGTAGGAGGGATCCGCAGAATGTATCCTTCTTGCCTAACTGAAACTTTGTATCCTCTGGGTGACGTCTTCCCAACCACCACCCGCTCCACTCCCCCCAGTCCCCAGCAACCTCAATTCTACTCTCTGCTTCTACAAGTTCTATGTTTTTAGACTCCACATGAGTGGGATCATGCAGTCTTTGTCTGTCTCTACGTGGTTTATTTTGTGTAACATAATGTCCTGTGGGTTCATTTATGTGGGCCCAAAGGAGGCAGAAATACTCATCTCTTACAAAAGGCCTTAAACTATGAGACAGCAAAATTGCTCATAGAAATTGTAAAACGTATCAAGGCTCTGCTTTCCGATTTTGGTCGTGGGTTTCAAGAGAATCAGAGGAAGCATTAAAAAAAAAAAACCTGGTTTATAATGTCCAAAAGCTCACTGCACACACAATGTCCCTTGTATTTTCATAGAGTCTTTGGAGCCCCTGAATTCCTTCCCTCATGCCTCTCTCTTGGACTCCCGAACACACAGAGCACATGGGATCCACAGACAATGGGATTCTGTAGAAGAGGAAGTGTGAGGTGTTGGCTATGCCCCTAAGAGCTCCCGGCCCATGGACCAACCCACGGGGATGCCGTCTTTGTGGCTTGGGCAGGTCTCCAGCCAGGGAGGAACTGAGAAACCCCATTTGGCCCTGATGCAAGAACATATTCTTTAGTTGACAATTAGTATCTCTCCGGACAGGACACAGTTTCCAGGAGAAACTTCCATAGAGGCCATTTCTGCAAACCTGCCCATTGGAGTCCAAAGATCATTTCATGTACACGACAGTTTTAAGGATCCAGAAAGCAAGAGGCAGGGTGAACAAAAGTCGTCCTCTTCCAAGAAGAATATGCAATATCATCGTCTTGTGGAAACATAAAGTGGTGGCCCGAGGGGTTTGTGGGCGCAAATGTGGTCACAAAAAGTGCTCACGCCTTGAAAGGCAGTCGTAGAACACGCTTTGCCATTTTGAAAGACAAGACAAATCAAGTTGCAGTCAACCTCTGAGGTATCCAAAGACATGAGCAAATGTGTCTCACCTTATTGGAAGCTTAACATCTCAATGTGTGGCAGGTATGAAAATACTTTCATTACAATTTTAAGTGCAAACTCGAGAGTATTCAGAGCAGCTGAAAAGCAGCTTAAAGCAGATTCCACCTACAAAATTAATTCTTGTTTAGATTGAAAACAAGTATATTTGCACGTATACAGATGGCAGAAATTGGTACCTCAAAAAGTTTATGTGGATTACTCTGGGGCACACAAGAAATAGAACTCAATTTACACTATGATGTCTCCAATTTAAGGACAGTTAAAATCAATCTATACCTGTTAAATGCAATGTAAATTAAATGATTTATGTTTCTGGATAAAAGCTGAAAATCTTTTGCAGACAAGTAGAATCTTCACATAACAGAATGAAGAAATTCCTTCTCTCCATACAGCGAAAGCCGGTGTTTCCTTGAGAAAACTTTAGAGCCCATGTAATGATGGATTAGCAGAAAATCATAAAGCCATCAATAAAATGCTAACTAGCTGACTCAACTTTATCTTCTCTCTCTGATATGTAATAATTCTAGGCTTAGCGTCTGAATAGGATTCAAAATAAAAACAACCATGGTCATTTATCTAGATGGCCAAGAAAAAAAAAAAAACTTAATGCCACACACACAAAAATTAGTCAATTTGAAATATGCCAACGATATATATTCAGGGGTAAAACTGTCATCGGGGACATTTTCTTACACTTACAGAGAACAGAAGTAAGTGGTATTGATTTGTCTAAAACCTATCTATCTATACGAGCACTTGGATTCATAAGGATAAAAAGAGTACAAATGACTGCAAGGTAGAATATCTTTCTATCATTATCTGGATACTGTCAGTAAAATGAAGCAATCTACAGGCATGGCATGAAGATGTATATTATCATCTCTTTATCGTTCTGGTCTTCTGTGTTTTGGAACATATCAGAGCCTCTGAAACAATTTCAATCTGTGTCTTCAACTGTGCAGGGATATTTACCATTTTTATTAGAAAACATAGTCCTGGAACAATTATAGTAACAGCCACTACTGTGAGTGCTGAAAATCCTTACCATAAACTCTTGTAATGAAAAAGAAAATAAATCAAATGTGAAGCTTTGTGAGAATAGCATTTTTGTCTTATCTAAAATTCCCTGTCTATCTCTACTTCTGGAGACATTGGTGATCCATTTTTATACAGTAGGTATTCACGGTTTTATGGAGAGACGAGAGTAGTGTTTGGTCTTGGTGACTCTATAGAGTCCCGAATTTCATCCTTGGTCTCTCTGATGTCTCTAAACACCAGGTCCAGGGCAGACCCATGGTAGGGCAGGATTTATCGTTCCCACTCAGAGACCCAGTGGTCTCACTAGACTCCTTCTCTTCCAAACGAAAGTCCAAATTTCCCTTCCCTTAATCCAGGAAGAGAAGAGGAGAGAAAACTATGGTAAGGATTTCATGAGCCTTAGCAAACCAGTAAAAGACATAATTTCAGAGAGAAGCAGTTCTCTGAGCCCTTCTGTTCTCACCTAAAATTTTAACTTTTTTATAAGCAGCGTGAAGGTTTTCTTAGACATCATTTTTAAAAATATTAAATTGCTTTATTGAACTTGTCTTTGTCCTACATCATCTCATTGTTTTGCTATCCAAACAGAAGGCAACATTCCTTTATATTTTGCATTTATTGGTGCACAGCCAAAGGATTTGTTTGTTTGCTTTTTAGGTAGTCTGCCAGCTATAAATAGACACAGCAATTACTTGTTGTTGATTAACACATACAATTATTTCATAGGACAAGGCAATCTCTTACTGAAGTCTTGCCTCTTAGATGAAAGCAAATTATACACATTGCATTTAATGTTTCCAAGGGCTGTGCGAATTTTTATCATTTTCTCTCTAATTAAGGAAGAGTGTGTCTACACTTATTTTAATTAAAAATGTACGGTTCTATAACGTGCCCTTCAAACTTCATTAATTACCATCAAAAATTAAAAAATATAAGCAGAAGAAATATTAGAAATAAACGATAGTTTTTTTTATCACCATCAGTATTTTTCTTCTAATATTTGCATTTGAAAAAGATGAAGAAAGCATACAAAAATTGTAAAAAGTAGCCAGGAACTTAACCAGAAATACCGATTGCTTACACGTTGGTGTGTTTTCCCACAGCCCTTTGCACGCACGGCTTTGCACACAGCACATGGTGGCACCCGGGGGGAGAACATGCCATCAGGGTTGATTCCCAGGGATGTCTCTTCCAAGCTGTTAAGACTTGGGTGTGTTCCTTCTCTCTGCACACTGCCCTGTCTCTCCTGATGACAGGAGCTCCCTCCGGAAGATTTCAGTGAGGTGCAGTTGGAGAAGGCAATACCTACGTGCACTCCCTTCTGTGCCTAGAATATAAGATGCTCCACATGAAAGCCGGGTGTTACCGCCATAGCTGAGGTCGTGGGATATAGACTGGCCTAGCAGGTAGACTTCTGCTGGAACGTACACCCCATCATCCGTGGACACGCCTGCTGACATCTGCAACAGAACTGATATTTCCAATTTAACGAGGAACCTAAATTATAAAAGGTGTCAACTTAAAATTCACATATACTTAAACCAATAGAAATTTAAATTGTATACGCATATGTATTTCTATACATACATACTTTATATGTATATACATGTGCATATCATTTGTATACATAGATATACATATGCATCACTTATGAACATATATAAGTGCAGAATATCTACACATATATGTATGCATGCATGTGCATGCGTATATGCATGTATTATGTATGAGAGCATACATATGAACTATATGTATGAATGATATATAGAGCCACGTGTTAACAACTGGGATGCATTTGGAGAAATGGGTCATTAGCTGATTTTGTCCTTGTGCAAACATCATTGCAAGTACTTACACAGGGCATAGACTAATATACTCCTAAGCTATATGGTGTAGCCTATTGCTCCTGGGCTACACACCTGTGCAGCATGTTACTATACTGAATACTGTAGGCAACTGTAACACAATGGTAGCATCTGTGTATCTAAACATGGAAATAGCTCAGGAAAAGGACAGTACTATAATCTTATAGGACCACCGTTGTCTGTGTAGGGTGTTGTTGACCGAGAGGTCATCGTGCAGGACATGACTGTCTACATGAACTCTATGCATACACACACCTACATTCAGATACATATATATATATGAACTATATGTGATGAGACTCTGTGTACTTCTGTATTTAAGAAGGACACAATGACTTGTTAGTCTCTTCACCATGAAAATATCTTAGCCCGTGTTAGTAAACACCAGCATTGACACTTGACCCAAAATTGGAAAGAGATTCCTAATGAATGCAGCGTAAGAAACACTTTCGCTGGGCTCTACAAAAGAGAGAAGAGGCGGAAGAGAAATATCAGGAGAGAAGGTGCAGAATGCATCTTCATGGATGGCAGATGCCACCACCTGGCAGCCCACTGGCCGGCTAGATCGTTGGGATTAGAACCCAACGTGAATAGGAGAATACCTGCCGGCCCTTTATATAAACACATTCCGATTCTTTGATGTCCAGTCTGTGTTATCTCTTGGACAAATGGCTTGTGTTTCCAATTACCTTTTTTTTCCCCCAGAAAATATATGTTGAATATGTTTTTTGGGCTCATCCATTTCAAGCTCATAAATGTCTTAGAGGTAAAACCATTTTCTCCTGTGAAAAGTCTGCAGGTGTGTGGCTTCGTCCTCACTTTGTGCCCCAGGATTGCAGGAATACTTGCAAGAAGTTTGATTTTCGTTTCCTTAGACCTAAAGTTTACTCTTCGGTTTGTTTTGTTTTGTTTTGTTTTTCTTTTTTGTTTTCCTCCTAGCTGCATACGGGGTTTTGTTTTCATTTTCAGGTTATGTCCAGTCCTGAGGTTTTGTTCAGTGTTATTTTCTGAAATGCCGGTGACAGATTCTAAAGTGTGCAAGTAGGGAATTGAGACATCCTCGCAAATCAGCGAAAGTGGCTTAGAGGGAAGTTAGAAGCATGTATAGCTTGAGCATTTTCTGAGGGGTTCCTCTCTTTTCTCTTGTTTATCCTATGCCTGGTGCAAACTCCTACAAGGATACTCTCTCTTCTCTCTCTCTCTCATACATATACCCCCTCACATAAGCACAAACACATATGCACACACTCCCAAATATATGCACCCAAATTCAAGGGTACACACAGAAACACACACACATATGCAAACACACATACATATACACAGAAACATACAGGTACACACATGCACACAACACATAGATTTCCACAAATACATGCAGATATTTAGGGAGTGGGTTGCTTTCAAGTATTTGTCATTTCTGAATGACAGTAAATCACAAATTGGAGATCGGCGAAGGCAGGACCTACAGAATTGAAGGAATTGTTGTATTTCTGAAAAGCACAGCTCTCTGACCACGGAACTGGGAAAGAAAGTCCAGAGTGGGGGACAAACGTTTCTTCTTTCGTTTGCTCTCTGAGTTTAGACTCAAATATACGCATGGCCTGAGGGGAAATTCAGGTTTTATTTTTTTCCCCTACACTACTTCATGTACCTTAAGCGTAATTGACATTCTTTTCAGACACTGATTTATCATTCTTGCTGCATGGTATTATCCTATATTTCCATTTTTTAAAGAAACAATTCTTCATTGGCATTTTACTAAAAATTCTGGACAGGTTATATAAAAGAAAACCTCCTTGCTGTGAATTTAAAGGAAAGGAATAATTTTTAAGGCAAGATGGCAACAAGACGATCAATGGGCAACAGGTATCTTGTACTCATGGGCTCTTGTAAAACTTGGAACCGTGTGACTCTATGGTCCCGTTATAACTACCCATAACTTTTTAGGAGTAAATTAAGATGTAGAATAAAACTTTTTCACAATAGGCAAGATATAGAATCAACCCAAGGGTTCAACAATAGATACATGGATAAGGAAAATATGGTATATATGCACAAGGGGATACTATTTGGTCATAAAATATATATATATATATATATATATATATACTGAAATATATACTAAAGAAATAGTAAAAAAATATGAAGACTTATCATTTTCAGCAACATGGATGGACCTGAGGGATAGTATGTTACTTGAAATAAGCCAAAAACAGAAAGTTCAACACTGTATTTTCTCACTCACATGTGGAAGCTAAAAAAAAAAAAAAAAAAAAAAGTTGCTCTCATAGAAGTGAAAAGTAGAACAGAGGAAACTAGAAGCTGGGAAGTGTGGGAGGAAAGTTGGAAGAGGAAGATTTGTTAAAGGACACAAAATTATAGCTGGACAGGAGAAATACATTCTAGTGTTCCTAGCATTGCAAAATGACTGCAGTTGACAATAACATAATACATAGTTTCAAACAGCTAGAAGGAGGATATTGAACACTCCCAAAACAAAGAAATAATAAATGTCAGAAATGATGCCTATGCTAAATACTCTAATCTAATCACTATACATTATTTGTATCAAAATATCACTGTGCACCCCAGGGGTATGTACAATCGTTACATGTCAATGAAAAGAAATTTTAAAAAGCTGCCATTTTGGTGGAGAAATCGGAATCCACACATACTGATGGTGGGCACATACACGGGGCAGTCGCTATGGAAAATAGTATGGAGAGTCCATAAAAAATTAAAAATGGAATTAGCACCTGGTCCAGTAATCCCACGTCTGGGTGGATCCACAAAGAGATTGAAAGCAGAGTCTGGAAGAGATATTTGCACACCGAATGTCCACAGAGGCATTTATCCCAGTATCCAAAAGGTGGAAGCAACCCCAGTTCTCCTTGGCAAATACATGGATAAACGGAATGCGGTTCATTCACACCGTGGGGTATTATTCAACCTTAGAAAGGAGGGAAGTTCTGACGCCTGCTACCATATGCATGAACCTTTCGGATGTTCTGCTGAGTGGAATAAGCTCGTCACAGAGGGACAAACACGTATGATTCCCCTTGTGTGAGGTCCCTGGAGTCCTCAAGTCCATAGAGACAGAGAGAAGAGTGGAGTTTGCCAGGGGCTGGGGAGATGGGGAATGAGATGTTGTTTAACAGGGTCAGACTTTCAGTTTGGGAAGATAGAATCGGTTCTGGAGATCGATGGTGGTGATGGTTACATCACAGTGTGCGTGTATTAATAATTCATGCTGCTAGGCCGGGCGCGGTGGCTCACGCCTGTCATCCTAGCACTCTGGGAGGCCGAGGCGGGTGGATCGCTCGAGGTCAGGAGTTCAAGACCAGCCTGAGCAAGAGCGAGACCCCGTCTCTACTAAAAAAATAGAAAGAAATTATCTGGCCGACTAAAAATATATATAGAAAAAATTAGCCGGGCATGGTGGCTCGTGCCTGTCGTCCCAGCTACTCGGGAGGCTGAGGCAGGAGGATCGCTTGAGCTCAGGAGTCTGAGGTTGCTGTGAGCTAGGCTGACGCCACGGCACTCACTCTAGCCTGGGCAACAAAGTGAGACTCTGTCTCAAAAAAAAAAAATAAATAAAAATTCATGCTGCTGAACTGTTGTTTAACAGGGACGGACTTTCAGTTTGGGAAGATAAAATCAGTTCTGGACATGGTAACATAACAGTGGGCGTGTATTAATAATTCATGCTGCTGCACTTAAAAATGGTTGAGATGGTAAATCTTATTTTTTTTGCCATTATTAAAAATTAAAAGCTAAAGTTTTTTTCTTTTTAATAAGCATACAAATAAACAAACCAAAAAAGCTGTCACTTCCTTCTCTGAACCTGACACGATGTTTGCCATGTCATTCCTCCTTGCCTTCCTTTGCTTGTGGAAAATGAAGTTTCTTTTTTTTTTTTTTTTCTGAAAAGCAAAGAAACTTTGCAGTTGCACAGCTGCAGAATCCAACCTGGAGAGGAAATGGGAGTGTGTGGAGCCCCAGTACTCGGCCGCAAAAGGAGGAAACAGTAGCACAGGAAAATAATAAAATGAAAAGAAGAGGAGCTGCACAAAGTCATCTTGGGTGCACTTTCTGTGGAATCCACGCTCTCCCCAGGGGGCTGAGGAGGGCAGAAACGAGGGGGCAGGTAGGGGAGGAATTGACCTCAGCCTCAAAATTTAAGGGGACTCAAACAAACTCTGTATGCAAGTTAAATAACATTTAATGCAATATTTAAAGGAATAAAAATGGATGCAAATAGTAACAGTGAAGAAATCCATGATGAAAACAGAATCAGAATTTTGAATAGAGACAGGCATGCCAATTACTGATATATTTCTGTTGCTTCATGCTCCAATAGGACGCTATGTCCCTCATGTCCAACAGCAGCTCCCCTGGCCTCTCGTAGCAGCTTGTCTTAATTCTAGCTCAGTAGGCTGACGCCACGGCACTCACTCTAGCCTGGGCAACAAAGCGAGACTCTGTCTCAAAAAATAAAAAAATAAAATACAATAAAAATAAAAATAAAAAAATTCTAGCTCAGTTATGCCTGACATCTGGCAAGGTCTGGAGAGATTTGGGGCACCACCACTTGAGGGAGGGGGATGCTCTCAGCACCTCTTGGGTGGAGCCCAAGAATGCCCCTCAGCATCCTACAGGGCACAGAACGACACCCTCCCCCACAGAGCATAACCCAGACCCAAATGTCAGTAGTGCCGAGATCTAGAAGCCGTTTCAGCAGATCACGATTGGACTCAACTGTTTGTATCTGCCTCAGCCTCTCCATGGAAAAGTGGCATCTCTGACTTGTCACATCCCTGTCTTTGTGTTGGTTCCTGCCTGCTCTGACTGGGGGTCATTTCTGGGGACTCGAATGCTCCTTTACCAAATTTTTTAAATACATTTCAGCATATTACAGGGGTACAAATGTTTACATTACGTATATTGCCTTTGCCCCACCTGAGTCAGAGCTACCAGCGTGTCCATCCCCCAGATGATGCACACTGCACCCATTAGGTGTGAATGCACCCATTAGGTGTGAATACACCCATTCCTTCCTCCCCCTCTCACCTACCCAGCACCCAATGAATGTTATCACTGTATGTGCACATAAGTGTTGATCAATTAATACCAATGTGATGGTGAGTCCACGTGGTGCTTGTTTTTCCATTCTTGGAAAACTTCACTTAGTACAATGGGCTCCAGCTCCATCCAGGATAACACAGATTTAAGGCAATCCTGACAGAGCAGACCTCCCCAGCCACCAAGGAGCAAATACCCCAGTGCACCAAAATCTCCACAATGACAACCCAAACTCCTGAATTTCTACACTTGTTATTTCCATTACTAAAAATTTATTTTTGTCCCCTAACATGTACCCCTGATAAACATTCACTAGCCTCCAAGCAGGGAATGAGATGTCCTCTCTACGCACTCTTCTGCTGTTCACGGCGATGATTTATGGAGGTAAAACTTAAGAAGATCAGGTCGTTGTGATTTAAATATCCCTGAACCCTCGGAGATACAAAATCCATCATCCCTTTCAGCATCCTTTGCAATATCTCAGTAGCTTATAATAAAAGTTTGGCTTAAATGTTAAGGGTGTTTATGCTTTAAGTTCAGTTTAAACGTTCTAAAAAAATATTTCACCTTAAAGATGACAAAGTCTTTGTGGTGAGAAACACCACTTCCATGCACAATGCAGTGTGCCAGTGAATTCTCTGCTGCCAGAAGCACAGCTCAGAGAATGTCAAGAGAGGAGTGCATCCTAAGATGTCAAGTTTAGATCACTCTCAGGGCAATTTTGGCTGAAGTTAGACCATAGTCCAAATAGGGAAAAGACCGAGCTTCCTAAATATTCCGTGTGTGCGTTAGTGCTCATGACCAACTCTGCTTTCACTCACAGAATAACAGAGCATTGTGTTTATGAATTATGGACACAAACCGTCAACGTATTATCCCCAAAGTATCTTTGGCTTCTTATACCTGGATAATTAGCAGTAAAAATTCGTCACACACTGAGCACATCACACAGCAAATCACATCATAAGAGCTTCACTTATATCAAATAACAATAATAAAAATGGCATGGCAACAGGCTGGTTGGAAGTTCTAATCATGTTCCAATTTGCCTGTCATTTTAAACCAAGATAATTTGGCTGTATACTATTTCCTGCCTTTGGGAGTTCTTAAGAGCAGACATAAGGCAGTTTATTTCGTGTGGCTCATTTTTCAGAAGGGACAACTTAGCAAAATAGAGAGGTCAGACCCTCAAAGAGTGCAACAAGCCACTTATGTTAAAAGCATAGATTCAATCATTGTCCACATGACATAATTGCAAATTCCAGGCTCCCAAGCAAAGCATGGCAATGGGTGGGAGACTCCCCGAAATAAACTTTGGGTGGTGCCCCCCTTCTGAGATGCTCTGTCAGAACATGTAGGTTTATCCAACATGAGGAACCAGCTTGATTCATGAGCCCAGCATTTGAAATCTGATAAATACAATGTCAATGGAAAAGTAGACAAACTCCATACAATAATTTAAGGAGGTTTGTTGGGAGGCAAATTTGAGGACCATGCCCAGGAAGCCTTGAGCAGGTAGACCGGCTGTGGCTGGGTCACGGTTTGGTTTTACACATTTAGGGAGACAGGAATTATAGGTAAAGTCATAAATCAATACAGGAAAGGTGGGCATTGGCTGGGGCTTATAGGTTACAGGTGGGTTTAGGGATTAAGGCAGGACATCTCGAAGTGGGGGCTTAGAAGTCATAGGGGGATTTAGGGATTCTTTATTTGACAATTGGTGGAAAGAGTTAGGCTTTGTCCAAACATCAGGAATCAGTAGAAAGGAACACCTGAGTTAAGATAAAGGTCTTCGTTCCTTCATGTGACGCTATACCTGACATAGGTCTGGAACTAAACCACATCATAAAAACCTGTTTACTGAGATTTTTATCATTTGTAGGCAGGATGCACCAGGCCCCTTTAGAAAGGAATGACTTCGGGCAAAGAAAAAGATCAGAGTTCAGTCCTCAACAACATCTCGTTGAACCTCGGGCATGAGGCAGCTACTGCACCTCTATTAGTGGTGTTGCAGCCTGCAGGTAAAAGGTAAAGGTAACAGGACGCTGCTCCACTCGAGAAACCCTTTTGGTTAGAAAAAAAATGGGGCTACTCATCAAAACAGCTGCACCCAGTCGTTATGGACAGAAATAGATACTCACCAAGAAAATACCTATGTCTAGACCATGGTTTTTCAATCTTGGCATTATTGACGTTTGAGGCTGGAAAGTCATTTGTAGTGGGGCTGTCCTGTGTATCATAGGACGTCGAGCTACGTCCCTGGGCTCCACCCCCTAAAACCCAACATCCCTCACTCCCTTGTTGTGACAACCAAAAATGTTTCCAGACATTGACAAGTGTCTTGTGCAGGAAGAATTATTCTGTCTTAGAGAAACACTAGGAGACTATTAATAAACAAAGGTTAAACAAATTTATTCTTGCATTGGAGGCTTCTGGGGGGTTTTAATTTTCTTCTCTATTTCTTTGACAAACTCACAAAATAATAAGTTTTAAAATGACTGAAGTAGCTCTTCTAAATACACCTTTAAGTGTATAATCACCTGAAGGCATTTGAGTAATATAAAAATATACTCACTTCATTTGCACACCATTTCTGAATGAACGCAATGCCATGGCTTAATTGTTTTATGACCAGCCTGAGTAGGAAATATGTTGAATCCTTTGACTGCCTATAAAATGCTCTCGATGTTAAGACACCAGGGCTTTCCAACTGTTTTGTTTTTAAATTTATGTTTATTCCAAAATTTTAAAAAACTGTATACTGTATACGAAAGTCTATGCAAGCATTTGAGTTGAATTGTTTTAAAATATTCATATAAAATAAATTCAGAACCAACTTTCCAAGAAAGAAAGAAAGAAAGATCACTTTGGGTCCAAATTTCCTTGCCTTTATTATTTTTTTCCCCAAGCTAAGTTTGTT
The DNA here is from genome assembly GCF_041146395.1 of Eulemur rufifrons. Lineage (NCBI taxonomy): Eukaryota > Metazoa > Chordata > Mammalia > Primates > Lemuridae > Eulemur > Eulemur rufifrons. Next base: position 141,986,577 of record NC_091012.1, read on the forward strand.
CACCTGCCTGAACACAAATAATCCATGGCATGTTCATGACGGTGTTCACAGTAACTCCTTCCTGGACGCCACTTTGCAGCCTCCAGATGACTTCTGTCATCTGCATTTGCACATCACACAGATCGAGGCAGGGGTGAGGAGAGACCTTTGCATGTGAGATTTGCAGAGGGGGAAACATGAAGGTCAATGCAAAGCTTTCTAATCTCAATCTTGTTTCCTTATCCATCTTTGCCTTATGATTTTACTTTTCAGAACTTCCCCTTCATTGCAAGAAGCTAAAAGAAACAAGCTCAATTAAGCCATCTGTATGCATGCCAATTACATTTCTTTTTCTAAGCACAGTCAGGATTCCCTGTGGTTTTATTAATGCACTCAGGCCTTTTTCCCGTACCGCTAATCAATATTTTGACTGGGTCAGTGTAAAATAAAATTCGTGTTGAATCATTTCTGGAGCAGAAACATAGTCCTGCCTGTTGAAAACCTGCATGGAGAAAAAAAAAAAAAAAAAAAAAGAGAGAAAAAAGAAGAAAGGAAAAAAATATCACCACCTTAGAGTGGAGTTCTCTTTCGTTATTCTGATATCCATTGGTTTTCCCAAAGAAATTAATGTTTGAATGTCAGGAGATCCACAGATTCCTTGAAATAGTGTGAAATGCTTTGTGGTCTATACTTAGGTGCATTTCCCTTGGAAGAGAGTATATATCATTCATAAAATTCTCAAAGGATCCACAGAACCTAGAGTTCATTCTTTCATCCACCCATTCACTCATGTGTTAAGGCAAAATTTAATCTTAGCCAAATCCTGGGAGTTCAAATGACCTGCAGTATTCTAGGAAATAAATAGCTAACCATGACCAGTGAATGAAACTCCTTGCGTGTCACCTAGTAAAGTCTGGACTTTATCCTGAAAGTTCCTCAAAAGCTGCTAAAAGTGCTCGGGGTCAGGAGTTCGAGACCAGCCTGAGCAAGAGTGAGACCCCCATCTCAACAAAAAATAGAAAAATTAAGCCAAGCGTGGTGGTGTGCACCTATAGTCCCAGCTGCTTAGGAGGCTGAGGCAGGAGGATCACTTGAGTCCAGGAGTTTGAGACAAGCCTGGGCAACACAGTGAGACCCCACCTCTAAACACACACACACACACACACACACACACACACACACAGGTCGGACACAGTGGCTCATGCCTGTAATACCAGCAGGCTATGAAGAACTGAGACGCAGGGGCATAAACTACAACCTTCACTTCTTATCTTCTTCCTCCCTGGGGTGGGAGAGGGGGAGGGAGGAAGACAGCCCAAAGCACATAGCACAACTTCTACTAAAAGACAGGATCTGTCTTTCTGGAATGCTCTTAAGGAGTTCTGCATTGCAAATGACCGTGCATTGGCATTTTTGTTGTGACTCACTCACAAGGTGCCGAGATGTGTCTACTTTGTAAGGCATTAAAAGATGCTTCATGGGAAATGTAAGCTATGCAGTCGTCAACATTATTCTACAGACTACGACCGTCAAACATTCTAAATGCTTTTAAGTAAAAGTAAGAGTTTCCACAAATCCCAATGAGCTCTCTCTTCTTTATTCCTGTCAAAAGAATTACAAATGTGTCCAGTTGCACTTGATCATCATTCTCATTGGGGTTATTCTTTCTATAAAACGTTCGCTTTTGTTACTTAGGGGAACACTTCTTTGTTTTTATTTCCTGAAGATTAAAACTAAACGATTCTCTGTTTTTGTTGAGGTAGAAGTTATATAAGGAAAAAGGAAGGTATTTGAAGTGTGCATTTCAGTGGCCTTTGGTATATTCACAATGTTGAGCAACCGTCACCTCCATCCCACTCCAAACTATTTTCGTCATTCTCTTTCAAGCTCATTTATTCTCCTATGAATTTGAGGCATCCTCAATTGCATCCTGTAAAAACCTGAGAAAGGAAATCATGTCATAATTCTCTTCCACCAAAACCCAGAAGGGAAGCGTTAATATATCCTTCACCTTCTCCCTTTGTCTGTTTGCAGCAGGCTTTTGTGGGAACCGTGCGGCTGGCTAGACAAATGCCACTCAGACGGCACGGAGCAAGGGGACTCCTAGGCTGAAGAACACTTTATTATTTAATACCCCTCTAAGATCCTCTTTTCAACTGCAGTTTTCTAGTGAGAATCCCCAATGCTCACGCTGAAAAGAGCAGGCAGAAGCTTTTATTCACATGATCAGTTAAGTGACTTTTATCTTCTTCCGATGGGAGTCTGATTCGGAGTCTCTCATATCAGAATGGGACAATGTGGTCTTGTCGACACTCTTTAAAGAGTCTTTTTCCTGGTCCAGTCCAATTTCCCAGAAGCCATCCTTGGGGAAAAAAAAAAAAAAACAAAGAGGGCCTTACATCCTTGAGTTATGCAATGATGCCTTTGTGCCAGGGTTACTGATATTAAGATATTGTTTGGGGAGGACCCGCCCCCCGCCCCTGCTATTGTAAATGCAATCACGTTTGCTCATAATTTCATCTCAAGTTCTCCCAAAACAGTTCCTATGAATTCAAGGGAACTGTGTGTGGGGTGAGGGAAGACGGCCCTGAGACACCTGTATCTCAGACTTCTGGGCTCCAGGATTGGGAGAGGGTGAGTTCCTGTGCTTTAAGCCACCAAGTTTGTAGCAATTAGTTACGACAGCCACGGGAAACTAATATAATTAGCTCTGCACTCTCTCCAACATGAAGCTATAAATATTCGTCGGAATTTTAAATTAAAACAACTTTTAAAAGCTGCTTGTATTAGAATATGACAAATATATACATTTTTAAGGAAAGTCTTCCACAAAAGGTACTGGAACAATTGATCTTCCAACATGCAAAAAAAAAAAAAAAAAAGAATCTGGACATAAATTTTATACCCTTCACAAAAATTAACTCAAAACGGATCACAGACCTAAATCTAAGATACAAAACTATGAAACTCCTAGAAAATAACGTAGGAGAAAAGCTACATGACCCCTGTGTTTGTCAATGACTTTTTGGTCTCAAAAACAAAGGCACACTCCATGAAAGAAAGAATTGATAAGCTGGACTTCATTAAAATTAAAAATTTATGGTCCGCAAAATACACTGTCAAGAGAATGAGAAGACAAGACACAGACTGAAAGAAAACATCTTCAAAACACATATGGAATAAAGGACTGTTATACAAAATATAGAAAGAATCCCAAATTCAACAATCAGAAAACAAAACAAATAAAAACAATTGAAAAATGGGCCAAAGACTTCAACAGATACAACACCAAGGAAGATTTATGGATGTCAAATAAGCATGTGAAAAGATCTCCACATCATCTGTCATTAATTGAATGTTTTTTTAAATAAAGAACCCAGAAACAGACTTTTTTTTGAGGTTTGCTTATTTTTATTGTTCAACACAACTCTAACAACCCTTATTTAGTTTCTTTTCAAAAAAATTTTTTGTATTATTACAGAATATTACAAAGGTGGAAATACTTTAGTTACATAAATGTGCCTTTCACCGAAGTCATGTGCATTGTATGCGTTAGGTGTGAATTTTCCCATCCACTCCTCCCCCTCCCTTCTGCCTAACACCTGATGAATGTTATTACTGTATGTGCACATAAGTGTTAAATAATTAGTTCCAATTTGATGGTGAGCACATGTGGTGCTTGTTTTTTCATTCTTGTGACACTTCACTTAGTAGAATGGGCTCCAGCTCCATCCAGGATAACACAAGAGGTGCTAGATCACCATTGTTTTTTGTGGCTGAGTAGAACTCCATGGTGTACATAGACCACATTGTATTAATCCACTCATGCACTGATGGGCACTTGGGTTGTTTCCGCATCTTTGCAATTATGAATTGTGCTGCTATAAACATTCGATGGCAAATGTCTTTATTATAGAATATCTTTCTTCCTTTGGGTAGATGCCCAGTAGTGGGATTATTGGATCCAATGGTAGTTCTACTTTTACTTCTCTGAGGTATCTCCATACTACTTTACATATAGGTTGCACTAGTTTGCAGTCCCACCAGCAGTGTAAGAGTGTTCCTATCTCTCCACATTCATGCCAACATTTATTGTTTTGGGATTTTTTAATAAAAGCCATTCCCACAGGAGTTAAGTGACCTCTCATTGTGGTTTTGATTTGCATTTCCCTGATGATTAGAGAGCCACACACCTATTAGAATGGCCAAAATCCAAAACCCTGACAACACCAAATGCTGCAGAGAATGTGGCACAACACATTGCTGGAGGGAATGCAAAATTGTAGCACCCCTTTGAAGACAGTTTAGCAATTGTCTTTTACAAAATTAAACGTACTTTTACCCAAAGTTGACATCTTATATCAAAACAAAAACCCACACACCCATATTTATAGCAGGTTTATTTCCAATTGTCAACATTTGTAAGCAATCATAGTGTTTTTCCCTAGGTGAGCAGATAAATAAACAGTGGCACATGCAAAGAATGGAATGTTTTTCCCGCACTAAAAAGAAATGAGCTATCATACACATCATTACACGTTTGTCCAAACTCACGTAATGTACAACACCAAAAGCGAACCCTAATGTAAACTGTAGCCTTTGGTTTGTTACGATGTATCAGTGCATGTTTGTGGGTTGTAACAAAAGGACCTCCCTAGAGAGGGGTGCTGACGGGCAGGGGCTGTGCCTGTGCGGTCTGGGGATATTCGGATGAACAGGTTACATCACATATTAGTCTTGTGTGACTGTCAGACCATTGCCACAAGCTTAGTAGCTTTGGACAAGAGAAATAGGTTCTCCGATAGTGAAGACTGGAAGTCTGAAATCAAGGTGAGGACAGAGCCATGCTTTCTCGAGAGGCTCTAGCGCGGGACCATCCTTCCTTGTCTCTTTTTCCGGTGGCTCTAAGCATTCTTTGGTTTGTGGCCATGTCAGTCAAATCTCTGTCTCCACCTTCACATGATTTTCTCCTCCTTTTCTCCACGTGTCTCTACTCTGTGTGTCTCTTATAAAAACACATGTCATTGCATTTAGGGTCTACCCCAATGCAGGATGATCTCTCATTCCTTATATCAAATACATTTGCAAAGACCCTCTTTCTAGACGAGATGCCATTCACACATTCTAGATGGGTATGACTTTTCTCCGGAGTTTGTTCAAACCATTACAGGTAAGGTTGATACAACAGTGTGATTTATATTTAACAGAAAGAAAGTTAGAACAGGCAAGCAGTAGAGTTAGCCACTGTGCAAGGTTGTGCCTTCAGAGCCACTGACGCCAGATATGTTTGTTCTTCAGAATGATAAAATACAAACACCCGGACTCTTCTATAGGAAAAGTTGAGCAGAAAACCAAGAAGGAATAACAATGGAACCCAAGAAATGACCTCTTGCTCTCCCTCAACACAGAGGGACTCTATCTAATGTATATATCATGCTGAGTGATGCTCACAGCTATTGGAAAACTTTAACGTCTGCAGAATAGGATTTTTTGATTTTTTTCTTGCTAGTGGGATCGCAAACTAATAAAACCTCTATGGAAAGCAGTATGGAGATACCTCAAAGAACTAAAAGTAAAACTACCAATTGATCCAGCAATCCCACTACTGTATATTTACCCAAAGGAAAAAAAGACATTCTATAAAAAAGACATCTGCACTTGAATGTTTATAGCAGCACGGTTCACAATTGCAAAGATGCGGAAACAACCCAAGTGCCCGTCAATACATGAGTGGACTAATAAAATGTGGTATGTGTACACCATGGAGCACTACTCAGCCATAAAAAAAAAAAAAAAAAAAAAAAAAACTAGCACATCTTGTATTGTCCTGGATGGAGCTGGAGTCTATTCTCCTAAGTGAAATATCACAAGAATGGAAAAACAAGCATCACATGTACCCACCATCAAATTGGAACTAATCAATCAACACTAATGTGCACATATAGTCATAACATTCATCAGGTGTTGGGCAGATAGGAGGCGGGTGGAGGAGATGGGTATATTCACACCTGACAGGAATGGCGCACACTGTCTGGGGGATGGACACACTTGTAGCTCTGACTCAGGTGGTGCAAAGGCAATTTATTTAACCAAAGCATTTGTACCCCGGTAACACTCTGAGATAAAATAAATAAATAAAACTCCAAATATCAGCTGCCTTTTTTCAATAAAAATAAATAAATAAAGTGGACAGAATCGTTAAAGGATGGAGGGATCAAACATGAGGAAGCTAAACATCTCTGTTTTGTAAATGTCAGGTTTTTAGAGAAATAGAAAAAAAAAAGTGACTTCCAAATTTTTCCAACTCCATTTACAGAAATCCTTGTAAACAAGACATGAAAAGGCAGGTTGATATTTACATAGCCTTAATGGCTTAAATACTGCCCCAAAGATCATTCACGACACAGCACAGTTGGAAAATGGAAGTTTTCATCCTTTTCCTGCCAAATACCAAATACCATGGTAGGAAAGTTATTGCAGCTCACGGGTTTTCTGCAAATGTAAAGAGTGTGGTTTATGGGATCAGACTCTGTCTTCTAGGATTGTTCTCTGGAGTGCCTCAGCATCCATCTGGGTGTAGTGTTGTTGGGGAATGGGGAAATACTCAACATGAACAGCCCTTGTGTTGGCTTTATCAGGCAAGGCTTGATGTTCTCATCTCTGGAAGAGGAGTGCCACACTGGGTTTCACTGAGAAAGAAATCAATTGGTTTAAAATTAAAAGCAAACACTCAAGCAAACACATGTACACACATGTTCATAGCAGCATTCTTTGTAAGAACAAAATGGTGGAAAACACCCAAATATCCATCAACCATCAATGCATGAATAAGTAAACAAAATCTGGTCCCTCCATACAATAGAAAATTATTCACCAATAAGAAGGAATGGAATTCTGACACGTGCTACAACACGGATGAGCCTTGAAAACAAAATGCTCAGTGGCAGAAGCCAGACAGACAAGATCACATAGCATGTGATTCTATGTATATGAAATGTTCAGAATGGGCAAATCCCTAGAGACAGAAAGTGCACCAGTGATTGTCATGACTTGGGAGGTGGGGGACAGATAGGAAGTGATTAGTTAATGGGGATGGGGTCTCCTTTTGGGTTGATGAAAAATTCTTGAAACTAAATAGTGGTGGTGGTTGCCCAACATTGCAAATGTACTAAATACCAACAGATGCATCTTTTAAATCGTTAATTATAGGTTGCATGAAATTTTCCTCAAAGGAAAGCCAAAAAAAAATTATTCTGATAAAAAAAAAAAAAAAGAAATGAAACCTCTAAAATTCCTTTCAATTCCAAATGTCTGCAAAGATGTGTACTGGAGTTACACAATAACCAAAGCCAAGTCATTTAAATTCACTTTGTTCTCCAATGTCAAAGATTTTAAGGAAGGCATTATGTTGAAAATTGTTGTATAGGTGACCTAAGAAGGGAGACCCTCCCACCCCAAAGACCCTACTTTCATGTTTGCTATACAAAGTGAGGTCTGTGGCCAGTCACATCTGAGTCACCTGGCGGCAGGTTAGAAATACAGTCTCAGGTTTCCCTCAAGACCTGCTGAATTTGAATCTGCATTTTAACAAGATCTTGAGCAGAGAATAGCCTCACATTAAAGTTTGACAAGTGCTGGCCTAAGCATGATTAGTTTATAATCTCTGGCAAGAGTTCATAAGAGATCTACTCATGCATATAGTTAATTCACCATTTTCTAATTATTTTGTGTTCTAATTCAATTCCCTCAACACCTCTTTCTATCACTGTTTTATCATGCCTCTAATGGTAAACAAACTCTTTTTGAGGACTCCTGGTTACCATTTAAATACATAAACCCCTGAATACCACTGGGGCACGTTCAACAAGAGTGACTATCTTTTAGAATAAATGCATATTCCATTTAAGGCAGAGATATTAAAAACCATCCCCTGGAGTGTTTATTTCCCTGAAGGTAGGTGCTACAAATAAACAGACTACAACCTCACCTACAAAATAAGTCCATTTAATCCTACATTAATTCAACTCTGCTTTTTGTTTAGGTAATTAAAAGCAATCTTTTTAATTTGCAAAAAAATAATCATTTGAAGTTAGTTTGACATTGTCCCTGAAATAATTAATTTGATGAGTTGTTTGTTTTTCCTCTCAGTTCTAAAAAAAAGCCTCAAAAGTTCTTTAGTATTCGCTTGAGAATGAAAGCAATTAATAAACTTTAAATTTCTTAGCATCAGGCTAAAATGAAGAAAAGAAACCTAGGAACTGATTCAGTCTTTAATGTTTAAGAATATGTTTTATTAGAACACTCAGAAAAGATTAAGTTATGAATAAATGTAATAATATGTAGAACCCTTTCTTATGTGCTTTTAGAATTAACCATGAAGAGAATACAAAGACCCCAATGGGAAGTTGTTTTATGCAACATGTATAATTAATAACGGAGTAACACTCCAGCTCTCAGAATGACTTCCATGAATAAAAGCAACCCTATAGAAAATGGACAAAATATTTGAACAAGCTCTTCCCTAAAAGAAAACCAGAAAAGCTGCATTGGGTTTGTAAATGTCTAACAAAACTAACCAACCAACAAAACAAACAAGAGTAAGTACAGAGTTTTAGTTTCAGGACTCTGCGCAGAGACAAAATAGTTCCTCTGAACATATTTACATATTCCGCCATACAGCAAATCATAAGCAAAGCTTAAATTTCCAAGAATCAATAATGTACACATTTCCTCTCTGGTCATATGCAGTTAAGTGATATTATCAGCGAGAAAAAGATAGTTTTTTTAAAAAGCAGACAAAATGTACATTTGGAACAATTAAATATGTAATCATAATTAATTCATGGTTTACAAAAAAAATCAGCCATACATTTTTTCTCAAACAATGACCTAAAACTTAAGGTACTTAAAACAATGATCATTGCACTTTGACATTATTGTCCTAAGTCAGTAGGTTGGGTTGGGTTTAGCAGGGCGGTTCTTCAGCTCTCTCACCCAGGTCCCTTAAGAGCTTGAAACCATCTGGCAGTTCCATGGGGACAGGGTGATTTCAATCCTAACGGAGTTGATTCAGTCTCCTTCCCCAGTGGTCTCAGGTTCCAAGAAGGCAAGAGAAGGTGCTTCAAGCCCCCCAAAGCCCCAACCCAAGGCTCCCACTTTGCTGTGTGGCTAACAGTCTCTCAGTCAAAGTATTAATAAATCACAGGATAATCCCAGGCTCAAAAGGCATGAAAAAGTAGAATCCATCCCTTAATGGAAGGGGCAGCAAAATCCCACCAAAATGGGATATACTCTCAGGGACGGGAAGGGTTTGTGGTTGATGTTTTTTGTTGTTCATTCCACTAAATAACAGTTTAATTATCACATATTCACATATTGAAGATGCTCTCTGGTAACAACGAAGTTTGGTGATATAGATAGGTAGAGACAGAGAGGTAGAGAGAGAGGGGGAGGGAGAGAGAGAGAAAGAGAAGAGGTGATAGTGGTAATAATAGTGAAATAGATGATAGATGGATAGATAATAGATGATAGCTAGATATAGATAGATAATAGAAAGATGGGCAGATGTTCCAAAGAATATATAAATATATAACAATAAATAAAATTTATAAGTAATTCAAATATTTATTTATATAAATTAATGAAAGAACAATAGAGGAATTCTTTTATAAGTTTAATGGAAATAATAAACATCACAACAAATATTACTGAAAAAGAAAACAAGCATGCCAGAAGGAAAAATAAATATATCCCCGTATGTCTACAAGTAATATTTATCTTTCTTATGCAGAGGTGATCAATGAAAATTGTAAGCTTTATTCTGAACATAGGATAAGAATGTTGGTGGCATGGCCAAGCAGAGGGATGAATTCAGCTGGAGCTCAGAGAAGAAGTCTGAGCTGGCTGTATAAATTTGAGAATCGCCAAATGAACATAATATTGAAAGCCATGGAGAGGTATGAGACCACGTAGGGACTTAGTATAGAAAGGAAAGAAAGTCTACTTGGAAGAAAGGAAGGAGGGAGGAAAGGAAGGAAGGAGGGAAGGAAGGAGGGAAAGGGAGAGAGGGAAGGAAGGAAAGAGGGAAGGAAGAAAGTGAAAATCATTAGCTTTGCAAGCACAACTTTATGACAATTCTCTTAGCTCCCCCTCCTAGAGAAACTTCTGTGGATGCAGTAGATTATATTTGAGATAAAACCTTGAGTAATCAGTATTTTATTCCAACATCAAAATCAGTTAGCTCTAAAGCAACCTAAGAGATTTCTTTGGGGCAAGTGAAATAATAGTTTTAAATGGCCATTAAAGTTGAAGCTGATTTAGCAAAATTATCACCTTTAATTTTGCAAGTCAGCATTTAGTCTCTGTCTAAAGACTTTTATCATTTCAGCTGCAGTTACAGTGCGTATTTTACAATGCACAACTAATGGCGTATCTCAAATAAAAGACAGGCGTCTCCAGGCAAAAGGCAATATTTAAAGTCCTAAGGTGAAAAAAAAAAAAAAGAAAATTCTCAAATCTAATATTTGTAAAGAAAAACTGTTTCAGTAGCAGTTCTGAGTGTCCTTAGATGAACAAGTTATCCAACAATCATTACTTGCCATTTGAAAATATGTCTCCCCTAAGGCAGATGTACAAAAATTTTGCAATAATTCATGGAAGCTCCAAATATCTTCCACATCTATTCCTGCCATGGAAATGCTGCCTGTGTCTATAAAGCCTGTTATACCGACAGAGCTGGATTCAACGGGTGTTTTTTTTTTTTTTTTCTTTTAGTTTTGATTTTTTTCAAAGTGGACTCTATGAAGGGAAAATTAAACAACAGTAGTAAAAAATCAGAATCTATAATGCAAAAAATGTTAAATGTTTTCAGTAATGAAAAGAAATTCTCTCTAGCTATAGGATTTCTCTCAGTCTAAAATTATAATAATAACAGAGGAGTCATTCTGCATTTCAATTGCATTGATTACCTAGCTTGTCTTAGTTTCTCACTGTGGAATTTTTTTTTTTTCCCAATCATCCTCTTGAATGAGAGAGAATATTTTAGGTCTTTGTAAAAAAGTGAAGCACACTAGAAAGAACAACCTAGACTCCTAACAGCCAAATATATGCTTCTGAGCAAATTATTTAGCATTTTGGACCCTGATAGTTTCATACAGAAAATAAATAGATTCATATATCGAATATCTAGGGCTATCTTCGTGTTTAATATGTTATAATTTTTCAATTTTAATCTTTGGGGTTGTCTTTTTATGTATTTATTTATTTTGTTGATACATAATAGATGTGCCTAGTTTCAGGGAACGTGTGATAATTTAATACATTTATATTGTTTGTAAAGTTCAAATCAGTGTCATTGGGACATCCATCACCTTAAACATTTGTCTTCTCTTTATGCTAGAAACATTTGAACTAGTCTCTTCTAGCTATTTTGAAATGTAAAATAGATTACTGTGAACTACAATCACCTTAATAATCTATCCAACATGAGGTCCTATGCCTTCTATCAAACCATAGATTTGTACCCATTAATCAACCTAGTATGTTATGATTTTAATAAAAGCTGAAAACTTGGGGTGGGGGTGAGAGGAGAAAAGACAAAATACCTTTAGGTGTAGTGCTTGAACTGACATCCCATCTAATTCTTTTTTTTTTAATGTTGATTTTTTTAAAATTTTTTTTAATTTGAGCATATTGCAGGGGTACAAATGTTTAGGTTATGTATATTGCACTTGCCCCACCCAAGTAAGAGCTTCAAGCGTGTCCATCCTCCATCTAATTCTTGAAGAACTTTTTCATTCTTGTGTTTTTTTTTAAATAATAATATGAGATTTAATTTTGTACATATCCTAATTCAGTGCTTTAGGTCAATGATTCCCTGCCAGGATTTTTTTAAATACCTAGAAACATTTTTAATTAATTTATTCATTTTTAATTAATTTATTCATTTTTAATTTATAAAGAAAAAATGTCTATATTTATGGTGTACGACAGGATGTTCCAAAATACATGCACATACTGGAAATGGCTAAATTGAGCGGGTTAACACATGTATGATGTCATTTTATGTGGTGAGAAGAGTGAAAATCTACTCACTTAGTGATTTTCAAGAATGAGATACATTGTTATTAACTGTAGTCACCTTGTTATACAGTAGATTTCTTGAACTTGTTCCTTCTAACTGAAATTTTGTATCCTTTGACCAACATCTCCACAACTCTACCCTCTGTCCTAAGCCCCTTGGAAACATTTTTGATTCCCTGAGGTCATAACTCTAGGATATCCTACTGTGTGGCATACGCTATAGAGGGTAGAGGTCAGGGATGATATTAAACATCTTTCAATGCTCCGGGCAGCCCTCATGACAAAGAACTACCCATCCCTAGGTCTCAACAGGGACACAGTTGAGAAACCCTGGCTTACTGGAAGGGAAAAAAATATATTAAACTGAAAAAGTGTAAAAAATCTAACTTTAAAATTCAAATTTAATTTAAGCAAGATAGAGTACCCACTGCACTTAAAATTTTACTACGTACCTTTCCACAGAAATTTCTCAAAAGCTTGAAATAGCACGTAGATGGCAGACAGTAGAGATCTAAGTTCACATTCATTTTAAGAAATGATCGAACAAAAAAATTGGTAAAAATTGCAAGATCGGGACATCAATCAGCATGAAACTACAGTCTAAGCGTCATCCAGAAATGTAGAAATGGGAGCAGATGATGATTTGGCTTTTTATTCATCTATAAAACACAGTGAATATTGAAAATATCAGGCTGGGTAAAAGAAGTATGGATCTGTGTGTGTGTGTGTGTGTGTGTGTGTGTGTGTAAAAGAGCCGTCCAGAAAATATCCAACCATTGTTAAGATAACAAGAACATATTGCATGGCTGTGGCTGGATACTTTCTGAACAGCCCTCTTGTATATATATTTGATTTTGCCAATAAACAAATAAAGCGACTTTGGAAAATTGGGAAAAAATATTTGGAAAACCCGATGCAAGCAAAGAGTTGATAGTCATCCTATTTGAAAAGTGCCTCCGTATCTGAAGAAAAAAATTTTTTTTTATTTCAGCAGAAGAAAAATTTTTAAAAGTGGACAATTAAAAAATCAAAAAAGGCCAATTATGTTCGTGGTTTTTGCTATAATAGGTTCATTTTCAAAGAGGGTAATATCCCATATGGGTTAGAGCAAATGGCATATGCATTATTATTAATACATATTTAGATACAAATGTGTTCATTAGAATATATCCTAACAAGGATATGTATTTATGCATATAAATAAAAACATATGCTAATGCATACAGATGGGGTTTGCCTTCAACCAAACAGAATATTACAATAATTTGAGTAGTTTCTGTGAAGAACTCAATTTTTTCTTAAGTTATTATTGAGATCAAGAGCATAGAGGACCTGTGGACAATGCGATACCCACCCTGCTTGGTGAAATTTGCAGTAGAACATTACACACAACTCCCCAGTTGGCCAACTCGGAATCACCTACCTGGTCAGCTTCAAAAAGTGCACCTGCTCAGGCCCCACCCAGAATCAGTGCTTGGAGCTTTCTTCGATGCACAGCTGGGCGTGGGCATACTTTAGGAAATGTTTCTCAACCATCTATTCCTGCATTATTTCTTTCCTAAGGGGCTCTTCTACACATTTTATTCTAATTATTCCCCATGACACTATTATACCACAGACATACAGCGTATCTGTTCATGGATTGTATGCATATGTGTGTTTATACATCAAAAGAAAAATAAGGTTTATTCCCCCAAGTACAGATCTTCACCCTGTTGAAAATGCATACCTAAGAAGTTATGAAACTTCCACGTTTCTTAAAGCCAGCTAGTACAGCATGTGCTTACCAAAGTACGTTCACTCACACACTAGAAATAAAAGAAATATCCCTGAAAATGTGGGATCAAAATAATACTGTATTATTAAAGGGATTCAAATAAAATATAAGAAAGAAAAGGAGTGAAGTGAGTAAATGTTATCTTTGCAATAATATGATCCTTCTGTAACGGAGGAAAATAATGCCCCAATTTGATAATATATGTACAGGACTTAGAATATTGTAGGCAGCAAATGGAAGGGTCATTCTGAACATTTCACCATCATTATTATTGGCCATATTCAAATTCACCTTCCCCTGCAAGCCCCATCCCCAACTCTAAGTCTGTCCTTCCATTTGAGGCTACTGGCTCTTTCTTTCTCCCAAGACACCCAAAGCTTGGGCTCTGTACCTCATTTTTCAGCACAGGGGCTGCTATGGTCTGAGTGTCCTCTGCTATGGTTGGAGCATGCCCCCTGCAAAAGTCAGGTGTTGCCAATGTGACAGTATTAAAAGGTAGGCCGAGGAAGAGGTAATTAGGCCACAAGGATCCCTCCCTTGTGCATGGTATCAATCAAGGCCCCTATAAAAGACGCTTCCCGCAGCTCTCAGCTCTCTTGCACCTCTGCCTTCTGCCATGTACGGACACAGCACATAGCTCCTCCAGAGGATGCAACAACCTGGGTACAGTCTTGGAAGCAGAGAGCAGTCCTCACCAGAAAGCCAAACCTGCCAACGCCTCGATCTTGGACTTCCCAGCCTCCAGAACTGTAAGAAATAAATTTCTGCTTCTTTTCACAAATTTCCCAGTTCCAGTTATTTTGTTATATCACAACAAACGGACTAAGTCATCCCCAAAATATAGGTGTTGAATCTTAGTGCTCATTGTGCTGGTATGAAGAGGTAGGATTTTGGGTGAGGTGGTTAACTCATGAGGGCTCTTCCCTTGTGAATGGGTGAATGCTTTCATAAAAGAGGCTTCAGAGAGAGTTCACCCCTTTAGGTCTTCCCCTTTCTGCCTTATGAAAGCATTTATTCCCTCTGGATGATACAGCAACAAGACACCAGCTTGGAGGCAGAGAGTACTCCTCCCCAGACACCAAGCCTGCTGGCATCTTGATCTTGGACTCCAGCCTCCAGAACCATGAGAAATAAATCTATAGTTTTTGCAATAAATTACCTAGTTTCAGATATCTTATTATGGCAGCAGAAATGCGCTAAGGCAGCAACAATTCTATGTTGTTCTCCCCCCAGGCAAGAATGCCTGAGCTGGTGAGGGAGAGCCCATCTGATGCACATGAATGAGCAGTGAGGAGCCTAGGAGAGGCTGGGAAGAGTATGTTCCTTCCCAGGTAATCCATAAGCAGGTTCACTGTGGTCTGGTTGCCAACTTGTCTGAGTTCAGTAAGACAGGACACCCACACACACACAATAAGTTATAAATACATGAGGAAGGTTTCTTACTTACAGACAGGCAGAAAAAGACAAAAGGAGTCTGCAATTCATTGAAGATGATCCAGGAAAGGTGCCGAGAAGTGGATGGAGTCTCCTCTGCCTATGCCCCACCTGCATCACCACTGAGGGATCCAAAAAAACAAGTAGCCCACCCTGGGTTTTATACCTTGGGTACTGTGACTTGTGGGCTAAAGTGTTGATGGACAACCTGTTTTTACAGGGAACTGGAACAGAGCTTGGGCTGTTCTGGCCAATCCCTCTTTATCTGTGGATGTTGCATTTCCAACACACTCAACAGCTATTATTGAAAACCACAAGTGAGAAACTGGGGGAGAACCAGGTTGGTCACGGCCACCCAGAAAACTGTCCTGCACTCGTAATTTCCTCCTGGAATATATCAGAAATTGTATCCAACTTGGAAGACTGCCTGCTGCAGGGAATTATTTGCAAGACAATAGTGAGGCCAGGTCAAAGCAGGAATGTGAGAGGGAGGATGTGGCCAGGCCTTGGTGAACAGATCAAATAACAATGTAGGAGTCACTCACTCCAACGGCGGGCTCTGCTCCCCCTCATCTGTAGTCAATAGAATACAAAACATTTTATCAAAGTCAATATATTCCTTTAAATGTTCCATGAACTCCAGGGAGCTTTGCTTAACAAGCTACATACTGAAGCATGAAGATGAATTGTTCTTAATAAACCTGCATCTGAGATAATTTAACAGCCTGACTTTGAGCCACAGTGGAATTATTTTTAGGACTTAATGGGGCTTAATTCTGAGCAAACATGTTCCAGATTATATATATGTATCATACAGCAACTCTCTTTACAATAATATTTTAGCAAAAATTAAGTGGAACTAAATACCTAACATATTTTTAGGGGATTTATTTATCTTCTGAACACTATCTCATTCCAAAAGGATTTAAGATGGTTCATTAGCTGGTTAATATCCAATTCTGTGCATGAAGATGTTGCAAATGTGTCATGTTCTTGCACATTTTTATTTCCTTGGGGTAACATCATTAATACACTTCCTTGAGTTGGATTGGGTGCCACCTTAGTGCACATTGCATGAGAAATGAGTGAATAACTAGGCGTGATGGCTCACATCTGCGGTCCCCACTACTCAGGAGGCTGAGGCAGGAGGATCGCTTGAGCCCAGGAGTTCGAGGTTGCAGTGAGGTATGATTGCACCACTGCACTCCATCCTGCATGACAGAGAGACTCTGTCTCTAAAGAAAAAAAAAGAAAAGAAAAGAAAGGAAAGTTAAGACCTTTTGGAGAGATTCTGGCCACCCTCAATTGGACTAAGAAGACTCAAGGGAAACAGGTTTTTCCTGGTTTTGGAGTAACATTTTCAAGATGATGCCAGCATTAACCTTGACAGACTCACAGTTTGCATGAAGATGATGGAGCCCAAAGGTAAAGATGAAACTTAGGGCAAGTCCCGTAAACAGTCAAACTTCTCCATATGTAGATCTTCCTCTTACCATTGTATCTAGATTATCTAGAATAAAAGAGATGATTCTTTATATTGGGGAAACAAAGAGTGGGTCGATGAAGGTCTCTAGGAGAAACCCAGATGGGACAATCCAACCTCAAAGGAAGATGGCGGCTGAAGCTCAGTCATCAGAGAAGACAGATTGGGTACCCTGAGGCACTGAACACCACCTCTTTGTACAGCTCACGTTAGCCATGTAGAACCTTAAAGCCACATGAAGACAACTCCATCTTCCTTTGCCTCTGTCCTCAATCATGTTGAATCCCAAGGTTATCCACTCTGCCCAAGGTCATATAGACAAGGATTGGTAGACTTGGGGATTGGCCTCTGGCTACTTCATTCTAAAACCTATTCCTTTCCCACTGTTCCATATCCGCCTTCCAGCTTCCCGCCATTAAGTAGTCAGACATTAGTAACCATCTGGTGAGAGTTGGGGAAGAATGCAAAAGGGGTTCACACCTGCGGAAAGTGACAAAGTGCAAAAGAGATGGAATGAGGCCAAAACAAACTCACTTCCCCGACAAGGTTGCTGTTATGGTTTGGGTATTTGTCTTCTCCAAGCCTCATGTTGAAATTTGATCTGCAGGCGGCTTAATGAAAGGTGTTTGGGTCATGGGGACAGATCCTTCATGAATAGCTTAAGGTCCTCCTGCAGGGGTGAGTTCTCTATTAGTTCCTGTGAGAGCTGGTTGTTGAAAAGAGCATGGAAACTTCTCTCTCTCTCTCTCTCTCTCTCTCACCTTGTGATCTCTGCACACACCAACTCTCCTTTGACTTCCACCATGAGTGGTGGCAGCCTAAAACATTTACCAAATGCAGATGCTCAATTTTGAACTTTCCATCCACAAGACTCATGAGTCAAATATATCTTTTTTTTTTTTTTACGCATTTATTTATATTTCAAGAGTGTTTTTAAAAGCATTTTTCATTGTGGTGAAATAGAACAAATGTGCAGATAAATGCACAACTAAAAGGTATACAGTATAATGGGTGATAGTTTATCACAAAGCAAACAACCAGGTTAAATTAAACAAATGGACATTGTCTGTATCCTGAGTGTCTCCCTCATGCTTCTTCCAAATCACTAAGCTGTCCTCCTTCCCTGGGTGTGACCAACACCGTGACTGTCATAGCAACCACTTCCTCGCTGATACTCTAGCTTTACTTCCTAGATTAGTCAGGGTTTTAGAGAAACAGAACCAATAGAATATATATATATAAAATATATATATTTATATGTGTGTGTCTCCCCTGGTTCTCAGGCCTTTGAACTCAGACTGAAATACACCACTGGCTTTTGTGGTTCTCCAGCTTGCAGACAGCAGATGGTGGGACTTCTCAGCCTTCATAATTGCATGAGCTAATTTTTATTTTTTATATATATATACACAAAAATATACCTTTTTAAATAAACTACAGGTGTGTCATGTGTATTCCTTTATAGCACCACAAAATGGTCTAAGACAGTTACTCTGGGAAGAATTATTCTGAAAGGGTAGTCTTTTCTTGTTCCCCATGCACGTAAGAAAACTTTGCAGCAGGCTGTCTGTCTGACATAAGTCAAGCCCACTACTATCAAGATAACAACTTTTATGCAAAATGGCCCATTTGTCTTCATTCTTATCTTTAAAAGTGCATTAACAGAGCAGGTGTGTTCGTAGCTTTAAAAATTGCTGCACGGTGACATGAATAGAAAACCACAATCTGTCATTTAGTTAGCAATGAAATTAATTCAGGAAGGCATGAGAACACAGCTAAACTGTTTCTCAAGTCAAGTGCCCAGGTTTCACTTCTTTTACATCATACATAAATCCATATTGCATCAAGCGTTATAATTAGGATGCACTCTCCCCACTGGAGTGAGACTCCTGCACCACTGTCAAACGAATCATCGTCCACACAGAATCTTAGACAGAAAGTGACCGCCAAATCTTGAACGTGGTGTCAAATACTTTGGAAAGAATGGAAAATGGATGGGTTCGTAAAAGTAATATTGTGTTAGTTGGGGCTCTCCAGAGAAACAAAAGCAATATGATGTATATATATTTGTGTGTGTGTGTGTGTGTGTGTGTATACACACAAGAAAGCATTTATAATACATGTATATATAAATGCATGTATGTGTGCATAGCTCTGTGTGTGTGTGTGTGTGTGTGTGTGTATTTAGTTTAAGAATTTGGCTTCTGCAATTGGGAGAGCTGGCAGGTCCAAAATCTGCTGGGCAAGCAGACTGGAGACCCAGAGAGGCATTGATGTTGCAGCTTGAATCTAAAGGCTGTGAGGAGGCTGTCTTCTGTCTTCCTCATAGGAGATCATCCTTTTCCTCATGCCTTCAACTGATTGGACGAGGCCCACCCATGTTATAAAGGATGGTCAGCTGTCCTCAAAGTGAAGGTTCTCAAAGTACCTGCAGTTCCGTCACCAATAGAAATAACTGATATTTTCCCATTCGATTCAAGTCACTGCAGATATATTTTAAGTACTATTTTACACCTATCACTGCTTGGATCTTTTTAAGGCCTCAGTAGAACATCTACTATGTTACCAATTTGCTGTTCTAAAATAAAACTCTGATACCTGTGTTCCGTTACAATCTATATCCTTTATAAGCCTACATGTTTTGTTTTATTCTGAGAAGTGAATCGTGGGCTCCAGGGGGTTATAAAAGAAATAAAGCTCCTAAACCTATCTTTTAATCTGTGTCTCAGGCCTGCCCTAACAAAGCACCACATACTATGTGGCTTGAACAACAGAATTTTATTTTCTTATAATCCTGGAGGTTAGAAGTCTAAGATTAAGGTGTCTCAGGGCTGGTTCCTCCTGAGACCTCTCTCCTGGGCGTGTAGACACCGTCTTCTCCCTGTGTCCTCACGGGGTCGTCCCTCTGTGCCTGTCTGTGTCCTCATCTCCTCTGCTTATAAGGACACCAGTCCTGTTGGATCAGGGCCCACCCTAGTGACCTCATTTTACCTTAATCACCTCTTTAAAGTCCCATCTCCAGATACAGCCACAGTCTGAGGTCCTGGCTGTTAGAACTTCAACATACAAATTTGCAGTGGGAGGACATAATTCACCCTATAACATGATCCAATTGTCAAATGCCAAAATCTACACCAACAGTGACTGGCTACTAAATCTCTACAGCTCCAAAAAGGGAAACACTGTGGCATATTAGGAATGTCCATGGAGGATGGTAGATGTGGGAGCTCTTCCCCCTGTGCCTGCAATTGGGGGACAGAGTTCTGTTCCCCTTTTCCAAGTGTTTATTTTCATAGAAGTTGTTATATTTTTCTTTCTCCGCTAGGCTTTGGGAGTGTTGAGGTTGAACACTCATCGTTTGGTCTTGGGTTGCCGTGATGGCTGGAAGGAAAGCCACACCCCAGAGACTGTTAGTTCAGGGCTGAGTAGAACAAGCTGACATGACTGAGAAGCGTGGAGCCTCCTGCTGTCTTTGACTATCTATAACTCCTGCTTCCATTTGGAACCCAATCCCCGGCCACTCAACACTAGGTTACCAACCATGGAGTCCATTTTTCTGCTTCTATCAGTGCGTCTGTGGCCCAGACGTGGCCAGCTAGCTTAATGTGTCTCTCAGGAATCTCCCCTTGTGTGAGGGATACACAAGGGCAGTGGTTCTCAAACTTGAGTGTGCCCCCCGAATCTCCCAGCGGGCTTGTTCAAACAGATTGCTGCATCCCATGCCCAGAAATCATTACTGCATAAGTTTAGAGCAGGACCCAAGAATTTGCATTTTTTAACACTTTAAAGGGTAGGTAAAAACTCTCAATGCTACAGAGCACACATCTGACACCAGATATGGGAAAGGGGGTTCCCCACACACCAAGCAGTTCTCCAGCACATAACTGGGTGCCCTGCAATCCAATTCAATTCTTTTTTTTCTAATTGATGTATGCCAGATTTTTTTTTATTATAGAATATCATGGGGGTACAAATGATTTGGTTGCATAAATTGCTTTTGTATGATACCCATCCCCCAGACAGTGTGTACCCATTAGGTGTGATTTACCCATCCCCTCCTCCGCCTCCCACCTTCTGACACTATGTACCTGGGGATGGCATCAGATCCGTAGCTTAAGGGCTCAGTCCCACCAGACTGCCCCGCACCTGAGATGCCAGTTGCAAGCTCCAGGTGTGGCCTGTGCTTCTGACCAACTGTATGTAAATTAGAGGCTTCCTACAACTTCCGTCTTGGATTTGATCATTTGCTACAATAGCTCACAGAACTCAGGGTAACAGTTTACTTATAATCATCATTTTATTATAAAGACTATTCCAAAGGATATAGATGCAAGAGGTGCATAGGGCAAGCATTGACTAAAGAAAAAAAATTAAGCTTTTAGAGAATTAGAGATAGTGATATTCACAGGTCTTACTGAGGACTACAGAGTGAGAACTCCAGCCCAGGAGCTCTTTAGAGAGCATCTTTCAGACTGTTCCGGCACAGTGTTCCAGCCCACTGCTTATACACAGGTGGTGCAGGTTTTACATCACACTGGCTCAGACGTTGCATTAAAGCAGCTGCACTCGAATGTTTAGAGCAGCACGATTCACAATTACAAACATGTAATAACAACCCAAGTGCCCATCAATGCATGAGTGGATTAATAAAATGTGGTCTATGTACACCATGGAGTTCTACTCAGCCACAAAAAACAATGGTGATCTAGCACCTCTTGTGTTATCCTGGGTGGAGCTGGAGCCCATTCTACTAAGTGAAGTATCCCAAGAATGGAAAAACAAGCACCACATGGACTCACCATCAAATTGGTATTAACTGATCCACATTTATGTGCACATATGGCAATAACATTCATTGGAAATCAATCAGGTGAGAGGGGGAGGCGGGGATGGGTAAATTCACACCTAACATATACGATGCACACTGTCTGGGGGATGGGCGCACTTATAACCTTGACTCAAACGGTACAAAAGCAATTTATGTAACTAAAATGTTTGTACCCCCATAGTATTCTGAAATTTAAAAAAAAATTAAAAAAGGAAAAGAAAAAAAAAAAAACAAAGAAGAGATGTGAACAATTATACAATCAACTAACTGAATATATGCTTTGTACATTTATTGCTAAAAATAAGGTACTGGATTTAAATTAAACAGATTGAAAATGTATTTATGTGAATTATAACATGTATGAATCTGTGCAGATCTCAGATTTTCTATGGGACATTTGGTTATTTGAGAACAGGGATCTAGTACAATAAATATGGGAATAGGCAAAAAAAATTAAAAAGAAAAAAAGGGTATTGTTGCCATTATGGCTTTAAACAGTCAGTAATCTTTTAGAGAACTTAAAAATAAATAAAAAGATTTTAATTTACCTTCACTTACTCCAAAAAAAAAAAAGGAAAAGGAAAAGAAAAGCTTTGGATGTGCGAGAACATCTGGTGATAGATTATAGAGGCACAGTCACTAGCCCTGCCAGACGTTATCTTATATGTTGAAAACTGCAAGGGGGCACGTGTTCTATCCTGTTTTGTCCTCAAAGCATCTTTTTCCAGCGCTGTATGTCACCATATGGTCAGGGGCTTTGTATTATGAAATGAGGCCAGCAAGCAGAAATGAGCAAACATGGCTTCTCAAGTTTGCAAGTTTGTCTTGCACAAGGTTAGGGAGGGATCTTCACCTCTCAGGCATGATCTATTATTAACTCCATTTCTCCAGGAGAATTGGGGCGTGGGCCTCAAAGTCCCAAGCTTCTAATCATGGCTTTGTCTTCCTGGTGACCAGCCCCCAATCTACCGAGAGTTGCGCCATTAGAGCAAGACACAGTCCTATGTCCCCAGAAATGACAAAGGTTTTAGAAGCTCTGTGTTACCAGCTGTAGTCAGAAAAGGCCCCTCTAGCATCCTCATCACTCAGGGAATTACAAGAGTTTTAGGAGCTCTGTGCCAGGATCGGGAGACAAAACCCAAAATCTATGTACCTTACCATAAATTGCAACATCACAAACACAATCCCACGTGATCTCTGATGCCTCTGGTGCAGGGACCACACTTTGGAAACCACTGGGCTAGATCAAATTTTGGCCAGAATTTCTTCCATGAATGATCGAGAGAAGGAAAAATTGGAAGATGCTTTATTTTTCCTTCCTGAGGGCAATGTGAACAAAGGTTCTACGTGGCCACATCAAGGAGAACTCCGTGCACACAATGACATAAACCACCGTGGCAGGAAACAGAGCTGAGTGATGAAGAAAGAACCGGTGTTGGCAGGACTGTTTAAAGTCCTCTGTCTGGATACGTCCGGGGCAAACTTCAATGAGCTGAAGCCAATTTGCTTCCATTTTTGCTCAGGCTGGTTTAATTTTGCTTTCTGCCACTTTTAACAAAAAGAGAGCTAACAAATATAGACTGAAAAGTGAGAGAGACAGAGAGAGAGTGTGTCAAAGAGACAGGGAGACACAGAGAGAGAGAAGTTATTAATATTTAGAGAGTGTGGTGTAAAATAAGATATTCTAAGCACGAAAATCCATTAAGATAATTGGCTCAAAAATCACTCGAGGAGAACGATACTAAAACATTTACTCGAAATAGGCATGGAGTTTGTGTGAGATGAATATACCGCTTCATAATCTAATCACGCCACGTGGTTTAACGTTGTCTGTTGGAAGTGAATAAAATGTTAAAACTCTGAGAGCAGTAAGACCAAAACCACCAGCAATCACTTTTTGCAGAACCTACGATTTCCCCACTACATTTTACTAGACGTAAATAAAAGATCATTCACGGCAAGCAAATTTGTTCTCTTAACTCAACCATGCATCAGGGTAACAGACAAGAAAAACACACTACATACCGCAAAAGCTGTAAATAAAAGTAAAAAATGGCACACGGCATATCATGTTTCAAAAAACCTAATTCTATTTGAATTGATTGCACACAGGATAATTTGCTGTGCAGATTTTAAAATGAAGCTACTTCTCTTTGGAGAAGGCATGCTGAATAGTGAATTTTGATACAAAACCAAGTTCCGCAAGCATTCCATACTTCCCACAGTACAGGATGTCCCAAAAGCCTCCATACAAAAGAAAAATTTTGCAATGAATATTTTGTAAATAGAGATCCATTTAGCTACAATTTCCCATCTTCCCTATGTATGGTGACTTTTGGGACACCCTGTATAGTAATTGAGAAATGGGATTTGGAGTTCTATAATTTTGAGCTATCAATCAGACACGTAATAGGTCTGCAATTTTATATTACTTGCAATAGCACAGATGAAACTGGAGGATATTATGCCAAGTGAAATATTAGTAAGTCTGGTGACAGAAAGACAAAGACGACATGATCTTACTTATACGTGAGTTCTTAAAAAGGTGAATATATAGAAACCCGGAATAGAAAAGTAGTTACCAAGGAAAGGAATACAGGGGAAATGAAGAGATATTGGTCACAGCGTACTAGGTTGCAGTTCTATAGGATGAATGAGCCCCCTGGAGATATAATGTACAGCGTGGTCACTGTAGTTGATTAAACTGTATTGCACAATGGAAATTTGCTGAGAGTAGAGTAGATCTCAGGTGCTCTTACTGCAGAGTAAAAGGCAACTTTGTAAGTTAATGTGTACATTAATTTGCTAGACTGGATCATTCATTTTATTATTTAATGTATATGGATATCGAAACATCATGTTGTGCACCTTAAATATATAAATTTCTATTAAGTCTTTTTGAAAAAGCAGAAACCTAATAAATATGGTAGATAGTTATTACACTTTTTTTTAAGGCAGTTTTGCCCATATTAAAGAAGTATCAACCTAAAGTCAAGACACTTCCTAGAAAAGAAAACATTTCATTTTATTTAATTAAGATGCATTACTTGATTAGCGTCTAGTCATTTAATAATTTTTGTTTTTGCCATTAAAAGGATTTTTACTTCCATTTAATTACTTTAATTTGTTTTGCAACACACTTCCAGACACGTCAATAATGGCTTGAGCTGGATGAATCACTTGGGCCTCTAAATCAAGTCAGCTCAGATGTAACGTGACAACCCTTTTCCTTCACTACCAAAGGATGAAAGGGACTTGGGGGAAAATTGTCAAAGCCATAAATAAGTCCTTATAAAGAAAAAAAAATAGGAGCTAGAGGAGTAATAAATTTCCAGCATGCTTTCTTAATTTTAGTCTACACCCTCAGGTAATGGAGACATTGTTCCTTGTTTAATGGCAGTGCTTAAGAAAAAATAAATCAGCTAGGCAAAAATGACTCGATCTCATCCTAAATTATAGAGGTCATTGAGAGAATAACTACGGAAAACCACTCGTTTTCTACTTCTATTTGCTGAAAAGCTACTAGTTGAGAACAATTTATACTCACTTTTCTGGCTAAAGCCACTGAAGAAAATGGATACTTTGGGTCTAAAAACCTATATAATCTCAACAGAGGACACCCACATTCATCCATTGATTGAAATACACACTAATAATTATTTAGGACCTACGTTGTCCCAAGTCCCCTTTTGAGGGAATAAATCTGGAATTAATCAAGCTCATGGCTTCGAGGAACTTAGTGTCTACTATGAGGGTCAGTGTGTGTTTGAGTGTTGGTGGGGTGGATTATAGACAAACATGTCACACAAGACGACAAAGCAAGTCAAGGATTATGCAGGATTAGGAGACGTCACTAGTTTGGGTGCTCAGAGAGATTGCAGCCCAATCACACATCTCTGCCGAGAGTCTTTCTTGCTACAGTTACTCGCTCAATGTCATTTGATTTCTTCCTTATTTTTTTATACAGGATTTCACTTTGCAAATCACAGAGAGCAAAGTCCCCCAAATATCTGTCCACTCTCTTCATCTTCTGAGCACTCCCTTTTTCCTTTGATAAAACAAAATTATGGCCACATGCTCCTTCTTATTCTCTCCCTCCTTCTGCTCCTTTGTCCTCTCTTCTGTTCTCTTTAACTCTCTTTCCTATCTCTTCTATCTCTCTCTTTTTTGTGTTATCAAAAACACACATGCACTCAAATGTTTACAGCAGCACAATTCACAGTGTCAAAGGTATGGAATCAACCCAAGTGCCCATCAATCCATGAGTGGATTAATAAAATGTGGTCTATGTACACCATGGAGTTCTACTCAGCCACAAAAAGCAATGGTGACCTAGCACCTCTTGTATTATCCTGGATGGAGCTGGAGCCCATTCTACTAAGTGAAGTATCACAAGAATGGAAAAACAAGTACCACATGGACTCATCATCAAATTGGAACTAATTGATCAACATCCATCTCTTCTCTCTCCTCTTTTCTTCCTCCTCACACACACACAAACACATAGACTCTAGACAATCATCTAGGTGTATCTTTAAAAAGTAATAAGAATAACCACTGTGGAGTTGACCTTCAGAATTGATCTCTTTTAAATTTCCACCGCATACAGGTCAGGGATGCTGTCTATTCTGCAACATGGTGCAGAATCGAGGTCTAGAGAAATGCAGACACTTTGCAGATATCATGGAACTAATAAGTGTACGGTGGGGACCAGCATCCATTTCTCCCATCAAGCCTTATCTTACAGGCAGTTTATACCAAGCGTCTCCTAGCAAGACAGCATAAAAGACACTAAAGTGACTCATTTATTCATGTATGCATCCAAAGGTGAGTGCTCCCAATTTTTAAGCACTTGTTTTAGGCAGCAACTAAACCAAGTGCTCATATCTCTGCAGTATATATTTTAAATTCTGAATTCACTGCCCCCCAAACTCACTACTATCTAAAAGGGAGGTAAACTAAACACATGATTCCAATGCCAAGTTAAACAAGATAAGGCTCTTATTTATACAAGTCTTCCTGTTACTGTAGGATGGCAACAGAAATAACAAAAAAAAATATGGAAACCACAGAATATAGAGAAAAGTGGTTTCTCTTGGATCCTTCTGTAGGTGGTATGGAAACACCTGGGTGGTCTTCCTGCTTCTTTCTCTTGCGTTTCTATATAGAATCGTATTATTATAGTTTCCTATGGTTGTCATGACCAAGTACCACAAACGGGTAGGGGGCTTAAAGCATAAGAAATTCATTCTCTCACCGTTCTTTAGGCTAGAAGTCCAACATCAAGGTGTTTTCTGGGGGGGGTACTGCTTCTGAAGTCTCTAGGGAAGGATACTTTCTTGCTCTGACAGCTCCTGGTGTGTGTCAGTCAGAGTTCTCCTAAGGAGCAGAACCAATAGGATAAATAGAACTATCAAAGGAGATTTATCAGCAGAAATGGCTCACATAATATGGAGGCCAAGAAGTCCCACAATGTGACTATCTGCAAGGCAGAGAACTAGGGAAGTCAATAGCGTCAATATCACTCCAAGGCCAAAGATACAAGAACTGGTGAAAGTCCTGGAGTCTAAAGGCCCAAGAACCTGGCGTTCTGGTGTCTGAGGGCAGGAGCAGATGATGTCCTGGCTTCGGAAGAAAGAGCGAATTAACTCTTCCTCTGACTCTTACTTTCACCTGCACCCTCAACTGATCAGGTGATGCCTTCTCACATTGGCGATAGCAATCTACTTCGCTAGGTCCACTGATTCAAATGCCAATCTCTTCTGGAAACATCCACGCAGACATCCCCAGAAACAGTGCGTGCCTAGCTCTCTGCGCTTCCCTTCATCCAGTCAAGATGACACCGAGATGTAACCATCTCACAGGGGCTCCAATCGTTCCTTGAATTGTGGCTGCATCACTCCAACCTCTGCCTCTGTCTTCACTCAGCCTTCGTCCTGTGTGTCTGTGTCTAGACCCAATCTCCTCTTTTTGTAAGGACATCGGTCTTATTGGATTAAGACCCATGGTAGTGACCACATCCTAACTCGAGTACATCTGCAAAGACCCTATTTCCAAATGAGGTCACACACACAGGCACCAGGAGCTAGGGCATCAGCAAGTCTTCTCCCGAAACACACCATTCGACTCATAAGAAAAGATTTAAAGAGGAATTGCAAAAAAAAAAAAAAAAAGCATATTGGTAGGACGATGATTCATTGTAGCAGTCCTAGATCTGAAAAGAAAAATAGAAGATCAACAAGTGCATAGTTCATATATTTATCTCTCTATCTTGGGGTTGCATGACAAACTTCCTCCACTGTGTTTGAAGGGGGTCCCTGCTAGACCTCAGGGGTGACAGAGACACAGAGAAAGCCAAGAAGCAGCTCAAACTGCAAGTGCTCGTGGCTTCTCATAGCACCTGCCAGGATGAAAAAACAGGCTTCCCCAGCAGATGTGATGCATGTGGGCGAAACCAGCACATCCTCCGAAGTTTCCAAGCCGGTGGAAGCTCAGACAAGCTCCCTACAGAGCAGAGGATGAGAAGCAACCCGAGACCTTTGTCTTCTCTCCTTATTTAAGCTCCAGGGCTCACACAAAAGCCACCTTGAGAAAGAACACAAAGAGTTTGAAACCCAAGACATGGAGCAAAGCATATGTTAATCTATAGAACAGGTCGTATTTTCAAATCAGACTGAGATGACCACATGGGGTGAAAATATTCTTTTCTCGACTGAAACGGAGTAAGGTGGGTCATACAGGTCAGAACAGTTTTGAAATAATAAGGAAGTTGCATTTTTTTTTGCACGCATGTGGTCTGAGTGAATATCCTACTCTGCTACAAATGTATCATTAATTTTGTTAGATCCCACATGTAAGTGAGGAAATACAGTATTTGTCTTTCTATGCTTGGCTTATTGCACTTCACTTAATCTCTTCTGCCTTCATCCACGTTGTCACAAATAACAAGTTTTCCTTCTTTATTAAAGTGTAATGGTGGTCCATTGCATAGATAAAATTTTCTTTATCCATTCGTCCATTGATGGAAACTTAGGTGGATTCTCCACCGTAGCTATTGTGAATAGCGCTGCAATGAATGTGGGTGGGTCTGACAAAGTCGAACTCACAAAAGACAGTAGAATGGTGGTTACCAGGGGCTGGGGCTGGGGAAGAGGAAAGGGGAGATGTTGGACAAAGGATACAAAGTTGCAGTTAGACAGGAGGAATAAGTTCTGGGGATCTATACAGCATGGTGACTATAGCAAATAGTGCTGTTATATTTGGAAAATTTCTAAAAAAGTAGACCTTAAATATTTTCATCCCCAAGGATACATTCATTAGCTTGATTTAATCATTGTATAATATACACATGTATCAAAATATCATGTTCACCATAAACATATGCAATGTCTGTGTGTCAAGTAAACTTTAATAAAGCTGATAAAAACTTCTTAAAAAAACCAAATGTATAATTAATAGATGTCAGAATGTACTCCCTTGCTGCCTGGCTGATGATTCAGTAGTTCTTCTTCCATGCATTTGATCTTGCATTTATTTTTAACTATATGGAACCGATTTTCCACAAAACAGGTTTCTGTTTAAAGACCTACTGATAATGTCTACTTTGACATTGGATACTTTGACATGAATAGAAATCCAAAGGGAAATTATCAACATAGTAATTTGTATTTTACAGAATTTTAGTTCGGGACAAGTCCCCGGGTGGGCCCTGCTCCGGTCCCTTTTGGAATAGGATGTCTTACAACACTTTATCTCAATGAACCCTGTGCCCCCAGGGTGTGAAACCCAGGCTGGGCTGCTTTCAGCCACAGTACAAGTGCACTGAACGCAAGTGAGATTCTACCCACCCCAGGTAGCTTTTCTGAGCCTTCCAAAACTGGCTCATTACGAGTCATGGGCTTCGGTTGTCCCTGGCTGCCTACTTGCAAGTAATAAAGCCATTCCGTGTAACTTTGAGGTGGTGGGGGAGCATTCTGTGTCACCACACTCGAGCAAGTAACCAGCACACAGTGACCCTGCTTTACATGTAGTCGTTGTAGACCACCTAGGTTTTATATCATCAGTTCATCAACTCTTCAGCACTGCTTCCTTTGAACGATTGGCAAGCTAGGCTGGGCGCGGTGGCTCACTCCTATAATCCTAGCACTCTGGCAGGCCGAGGTGGGAGGATCACTCAAGGTCAGGAGTTCAAGACCAGCCTGAGCAAGAGCGAGACCCCATCTCTACTAAAAATAGAAAGAAATTATATGGACAACTAAAAATATATAGAGAAAAAATTAGCTGGGCATGGTGGCGCATGCCTGTAGTCCCAGCTACTCGGGAGGCTGAGGCAGGAGGATCGCTTGAGTCCAGGAGTTTGAGGTTGCTGTGAGCTAGGCTGACACCACGGCACTCTAGCCCGGGCAACAGAGCCAGACTCTGTCTCAAAAAAAAAAAAAAAAAGGAAAGAAAAGAAATATTGGCAACCTAACAATTACTCTTTGTAATTGTTACTTCATAAGGGTTTTACATCTGTCATCTTACCATAATGAAACATTGTATCACACACTAAACTTCCAGAATAATTTACAAGTTTACCTCCTAATTCAAGCATACAAAAACATACGCTTATTTTAATGTTTGAGCTTTTTAATGTGCATATCATCATCTTAAAATATTTTTAAGTAACCTACTGTGTCCTCAGACACCATGCATAGACGTTTTAATCCATCTAAAATCCTTGCGTATTTTACTTTCATGTGCAATAAAGTTATCAAACAATATGCATTTTAGTTCTAGAGAAAAGAAGACCTTGACACATTTATTAACAAACATAAGTTCATTAAAATGATCTCGTGGCTACATAATTTATGAAGTAATTAATTCTGACTTAAACAATTATTTACTTGAAACTCAAATTTGCTCTGAAACTCAAAGTAATGTTTCCTCTGCAAGACATAATAAAGTTCTTAAGTAATCACTAATTTGTTTCAGGCATGACAAATGCTTTAATTAAAATCCCTGAAACAATTAAGCATTTATTACTCTTTTTTCATTATTCACTTTAGATTGACTCTTTAGCCATCACCGAGAGCCCACACATAACACAGAAACTGGTTCGCCACTGGCAAGATTTTTCTGGTAATGCCAATGAGGAAGTGGAGAGAAGGCAAAACCCCCTTATTTCAAATATTACACAAAATATTTCTGAAGCTCATAAAAAGTGCTGAGTTACTCCACCGCAGAGAGGCATCAATACTTCTAAGCTGCTATAGTTGAATGGTCCCCAACATGATCTCTGTATTTAATCCAGTTGACCCTTGAACAAAACAGGTTTGAACTTCACGGGTTTACTTATACGTGGGTTTCGTTCCAGCTCTGCCACCACTGAGACAGCAAGAACAACCCTTCCTCTTCCTCCTCCTCCTCCTCAGCCTTCTCAGCGTGAACACGATGAGAATGCAGACCTTTCCGATGATCTTCTTCCACTTAATGAGCAGCAAATACATTTTCTGTTTCTTATGATTTTCTTAGTATTTTCTTTTCCCTAGCTTACTTTACTGCATGACTATAGTATATAACCCACCTAACACACACAAACGAGATGTTGATCAACTCTTTATGTTATTGGTAGGACTTCTGGCCAACTGTCCTCTATTAATAGTTAAATTTGGGGAGAGTCAACAGATATATGCAGAGTTTTGATTGTACAAGAGTCAGTTCTGCTAACTCCCGCATTGTTCAAAGGTTAACTGTGGAGTGAAACAGAGAAGACCACTGAGAAATCGTCTTGGATAACCCACCCTTGTATTAAAGATCTTCTTTTATGCAATGAAGAGTTGAATTGTTCCAACCAGTCCTGCATGATATGAAATCTCTATGGCCACCTCTTTGCCCCAGCTGTGGAATGGGCAGCCAACCAAAAGGCCTTAGAGGTTGGACAGTGTCTGTGCCCGTGGGGTGGGTCAATTATCAACTAAGCAAAGATTCAGAACATCCATTACTGAACGCCCACTGATAGTTTATTGATGGATACTCTGATGGGGGCTGCCTGGTGGGTTCTCATTAAACATCAACACCCAAAGAGAACGGACATATTTGCTGCTTGCAAGCACCTCTCTTTTGTTGACCTAGTCTTCCTTTCTCTCTCCAAATATGTGCAGCCAACATTCGGTGTATATCTAAACCAATGGCTTTTCAACTTCATAAAGAACTATCCTGTATTAGTTAAGGTTTTCACTCATACACTGCTGGTGGGACTGCAAACTTACAGGAGTAGTACAACCTCTACAGAAAGGAGTATGGAGATACCTCAGAGAGCTACGAGTACAGCTACCGTTTGATCCAGCAATCCCATTACTGGGCATCTACCCAAAGGAAAAAAAAAAAAAGATGTTCTATAAAAAAAGACATCTGCACCAGAATGTTTATAGCAGCACAATTCACAATTGCAAAGATGTGGAAACAACCCAAGTGCCCATCAATACATGGATGGATTAATAAAATGTGGTATATGTGTACCATGGAGCTCTACTCAGCCACAAAAAAAAAAAAAAAAAAAAAAAAAAAAAAAATGGTGAACTACCTGTTTTACTATTCTGGATGGAACTGGAGCCCATTTTTCCAAGTGAAGTATCATAAGAATCGAAAAACAAGCACCACATATACTCACCATCAAATTGCTATTAACTGACCAACACCTAAGTGCACATAAGGAAATAACATCCATTGGGTGTCGGGCAGGTGGGAGGGGAGGAGGGGATGGGTATATTCACACCTAATGGGTGCAGTGTGCACACCGTCTGGGGGATGGACACACTTGAAGCTCTGACTCCGGTGGGGCAAAGGCAACATATATAAGATATTAATGTTTTCTTTCTTAAGAAAGATTTAGCCAGGATTCTTGCCTTAGATTTTTTCCTCCTTTTTTTTTTTTTTTTGTTTTTTTTTTTTTTTTTTCATTTTTCATTTTTTCCCCTATCTTGAAAATGGATAGCATAGGCACTGGTTTTTCTGGTCTGTCTGATTTCACTGTGTCTATCAGAACACCTGTCAGCGATCACACAAAACACAGGAAAAAAAGGAAAGTGGTAAGCAGATATCTAAATTGCAGTATTCATGGGGGAGACACTAGCACTTGCTCTAGGCTGTTTGGCGTTTTCTTCCTGGTTTCTTAACTAATTGGCAGAAATGCGGCATGTTAATGACTCTCTCAGCATTAAGTTTCACATTTGGGGGAATTTGCTATACACAGCAAAACGGTTTTGCTTGACTTTTTTTTTTTTTTTTTTTTTTTTTTCCTATCCTTTTTCCTGAATATCTCCCTTGGTGCATACGTAATTTCCTTGAAAAACCTACACCGGTTAAAATCATGCAAAGAATCTTTTTCTTTGTGGTGGGCAGGCCCGCGCTGCAGTACGTGGGGAATTGGATATATTTGGTAATAATTACCCACGTTGCACTTTTAACTCTTCATGTGCTGCTGTTAGTTTTTAACGGTTTCTTCTTTACACGTTGGAATCCTCATGGCATAATGCAGCTACTTTCAATTTTAAAAAGCGTTTTTATTTCTTGGGAATTTATGTCTATGTAGATGTGTGAATAATTAACAGCAACAAAAAAGAAATTTTAGAGTATTTCACAGATGAGGTTTCCAAATTTGGCCATTATCTATTGCAATGGAAGCAGATGACTCTTGTTTACGATGCACAGAAGACATAGCTCGCAGCCCCAAATAGCTACTTAAAAACACTGATTTTAACTTCTCCATATAGTTTTGGAGTCTAATTTGATCACATAGCTACTCTTTCTATGGTCCGGCTCCATTAACTGATTTATTTACGGTTCTCTATGCTGTTTATAGAATTGGCTTACCCATAAGAATTCCAGGGAAAGCAATGTAGTTAGAAAGAGAACAGTCAATACAATATCAATCCTGTTTCCAAAGCGCGCGCGCACACACACACACACAAACGCATGGGCTTCGGATTTCTCTGCGAACACAATAGACGGATTTCACGGTTTTCTTACACCTTGAAAAAATACCTGGTATTCCTTCATCCTGCTCTTTGGCCTATCTTAACAACATTGATCTTCGATGCTTCTCTGATATTGATGAGTAAACATGAGATACTACTGATCAGGAAGAGAATGAAATGCACAGATTGTAAGTGTGATTTTTTTTTTTTTTTAATCATAGTTACTACTCATTTGCACCAGATTCAGGTTCTGAATTTTGAGAAGGCTCCGTATCTTATCAGGAATTTTTTTGGTTTGTCAGAAAATGCTGGCCAGGTACGTAGAGTCAACTCAATGTACTTAGGTTGTTCTACACGTTCAGGGTTCAGATGTTTCCTAAGTCTGATTCCTGAGCATGTGGTTCAAGGACAGAGAGTCACGACAGGGGGACGCGGACACTTTGAAGTCACCAAAGCCTGGATGTGGGATTTCAGAGGTGGAAAGTCCCAAAATATCACAAGGAAGATTGACTTCTCTGAGTACTCAGCTTCCAGGGTGGCCGATGTTTATTTCTGCCTTGGCTAGTTGCTCTGTCTTTTTGCCATTGCTTCAACAAGTTTGCTCTATTGTCTACACACCCACCATGTCATAAAGAATTTTTTACCATACCCCATAACTTCTTCTGGGATCCAATGAGAAGTTTCAAGGGTCTTTTTCTATTCATTCACAACTATTTAACAGAGCTTTACAATTCGAGTATAAGAAAATAAGGAACCATCCTCTCTTGCTACTTAGTGGTAACTAGTATTTAAATTATTTTGGATGATGTGGTGTATGTGTTAGCTTTGAGAAATAATACCTACGAGTTTTAATTGCCCTCTTAGTTAGAAAGATATGAGTATGTACATGTAAAAATGGATGAATAATGTAATAATAAAATAAATGAAGGATGAAAATATTCAAAACATTCAATGGTGTGAATAGTTTGCAAAATGTACAGCAAAAACAATTAAATATAACCTTCACTTATCATGTTCTACATTTAAGAGAGAGAGAAAGGTAAAACTATTGAGAATTGTTTCAATCAATGTAAGCTTTTTACTGACATTATTCTGTCCATACTAACCACACGATTTAGGATAAAAGAAAACAAAGTATTATTGAAATAGTAGAAAAGGGGTGAAATTAGATTCTTCAAAGGTACTCTCAATCTATCTGAAAATTAAATTAAAAAATTAAAGAGAGAACAGGAAAAATGCTATTCAGAAACAGAGAAATCAGTAAGAAGCACATTACAAAATTTATCTGCAAAAGTAAATAACTACTGTTCAGGAAATAGTAATGTATTAGAAAACATTAATTAAAAGGGCAAATTTATAGTAGCATCACAAGACATGAATCACTTCAAAAAATATAACTTTTAGAGAAGAACATTTTAAGTAATCCCTTCTTTGGTTACACGTCATTGATTCACTTTTTAGCCACAATTGATGAGTAAAAAGTACCCTCAGCATTTGCACAATTGAGACTTTTTTTGTCAGTTTTAGATTTGAGTTACTTGTTAAGTATAAAACACATATAGTTTATGTCTTGTCTATATGTCACTGTTTTCTGACACATTGCATGACTCAGAAGTTTGAGGGGTTTGTTTTTATTTTTTTTAACTTGAAGAAGACTTTCTGTTTCTATCTGAATCTCTGTAGGTTTCTTTCTATATTTCTTTCTTTTCTCTATTCAACAGCACTGTAAAAATATGTGCTTATGCTGGATTTAAAATACAAGAACATTGTGCTATACACTCAGCATTTCCCTGATGCACAGGTTTTCTTTTATGGTGTTTTTATACATGTTTTATTCCAGTTGTTTGCCTTGTAACTCACCAGTCATGATTGATTTGCAAAGGAATTTGTGTCCTTTTCTGTTAGTGATGTAGTTGTGGTTGGCCATTGCATTCTGGGTGCTTAGCTGAAGCTGCCACCCAGTCACAGGACGGCTCTGCTGTGGGGCTGAGGGGAACCTTCCCTGTCACCCCAAAAGGTTGGCTGAAAGATCAACTCACATTAAAGCATATTAATAATTTACTTTGATTTTACTCAGTTTCTATGTCTTTGTGTCAGATGTGTGTGCGTGTGTGTGTGTTGGTTTTAAACATATTTTAAATAAGTTTGCCACTTTACTTATGAATTTTATCAAATAATATAAAGTTTGATACAAATTCTCTTTGAATAGGAGTGATAATGCCCTTTGGTAATCAAACTGAATATAACACTATTTTACTTGACCTTGAGTGCTATAATAACTAATGCTATTTTTTTTGATTTTGTCTTATATTTATAATAAATCTATTACTGGGATGATATTGCATTAATGAAACATCTTTCCTAATTTAGTATACATTGCTAAATTGCAAAATAGAATTCTTGCCACCTATTTATGGAGTCTGGACATGCTACCCTCAAATATGGTCACTTGGCGTTTGGGAAAACAGCAGAAACAGGAAGGTCTCCATGATCTCCTCCTGCTCTTCTTCCCTGAAGCAGGCCATAAAGCCTGGGAAGGTCACTTTCTGACTTTCTCCCTCCTTTCTCCCTTAAAGACCCTCCTGTGACAAGTGCCCTACCCTATACCAGGCAGGAAGGAAGGGATGTTACACAGGGATGCAAAGAAGAATCTGAACCAACAGGCTATGTGCTAAGTTCCTCCCAGTTTATACTCTTTTGTCCTCTCATCATAATTCTGCCCAATTGTCCATACAAATACACAGTTTTTCTGTTTTTTGGGGTCTTCATTTCTGAGAGCTTTTGTATGATATACAACGTACATTAAATAAGTGTATATGCAATAAATTTGTAAATCTATCCAAAAAAAAGCATATTAATAGGAGAAAGAAGTTTATTTACCATGCACATGGGAAAAACCATGGAGTGATTACCCCATATCCCAGTGGGGTCCAGAAATTTACATACCCTCCCTTTAAAGGGGAGGGGAGATGAGGAGTGTTGGTCATTCTGTTTAGGGTCCATAAATGGTTGCTGGCGAGGTTGAATACATACTTGGGAGAATGAATGGATGGGGGGAAACAGATTAACTTGTAAATTAACCTGAGAGACAGGTATTATATTTTAAATTATTTGGGCCAGGTTTGGTTGCATTCTTTATCTTCTTTCTTGCAATATATAGAGATAACAGGGAGGGGAAAGGAAGGCATTTGTTCTTTTTGATGGGTCTGCCTGGTTTATGCAGATAGAGGAAAATCCCCTTCCAATGCCTGTTTATCTCTAAGGACCTTTAATTCAAAATACTCTTTATACCAAGGAGTCATGCTTTGGGGTGAAATTTCCTGAGCTCCTTCGGTGCCCTTGAATGCTTCTGCCATAGCACCCTCAGTCCCTGAGTACCCACCACTGCCTCATCCTCTTCTCTAACTTGGTTTTCATCTCGTCTTCTGGCTGCATCATCTTTGCATGTATTTCTCCTCTCTCTTCTCTTATCCACGGTTAAATGCAGTCCACATTCACTTTTAAAGAAATGACGCTTCACGTTGAATTTGTCGTCCATCAGCTTTTCTTCTTTGAGGAGAACTTTTTCCCCCAAATAGTTGCCTTATAGGAATACAATTTCTATCTCTCATATGTTTGACATTTTCTGTTTTTGTGGACACATATCACAGGCTGGCTGATTGCCCTGAATGCTCTACCTAAGGACATCATCATGTGGACATGACCAGGGGACTGTTGTCCACACCAGTATTTGTCATGTGGGAAAAACAGTTTTCATGAGGCTCTGGGTTTGATCGCTGTAGCCTTCACCAATGTAGATCTTTTTCCCTGCTCTTCATGTACAGTATTCTTCCTTATGTTGAGTCATGTGAGTCTCTCCAACAAGTCATCAAACTAGTGGTGTTTGGAAGATCCCAGAAACAATGATTGATAAGTTTTTACTGTATATTTTTTGTTTTGTTTCAGTTAGGTTTTGGGAAGAGAACATTTCTGCAACTGTGGTTCTATATTTCTAATTTAGCTAAAAGTTGCCTAGATTACTTGTTAGAATTTGCCTCTTTTTACACTTATTATCACGACTTATGTTTTTTTCATAGCCAGAAAACAAGAGAAAGAAAAACGAGGATGAGAAGGTGAAATAGGAGAAGGAAGAGGAGAGAAATTAGGAGGAGAACAAAGAGGAAAAAAATAAATGAAATCAAACAGATACTGTAATAGCAGATGTCAAATTTCACTTATAAGAATTGATAAAAGTAGAATTTAAAGTGAATTCTCTCTGAACTCCTGGAGAAGGACACATTTCTCCTCCTGCTGTTGTGCACGTTTGTTTTAAACTCTCACTTCCACAACTCTGGGAAGATTCACTCTTCTTTTTATGTTATTATTATTTTTTCCAACCTCATTCACTGGAGTTTTTCAGTCTTTGCCCAACAAGTGCATCTCCATTTCCCAGAAGAAATTAGAGCTTTAATTAAGCTTACTAGAGCAGCCCTCAGTCCTATAAAAAGTAAATAATTAAAAGATCTTCAAAACCAGAGGCATCAGGGATGCAATTTGGGGGATGTGCACCTGTCCGTTTTACAGTGCCAACAGGAGGTGTTTAAGGCCTGCAGGGAACAGGACAGGGAGAGAGACAAGAGATCAGACAATGGCCATCACTGATTGCTTAGGTCTTTTAAAATAAATCTTTTTTCATCCACTAATTGCATTAATCACCTAGTAAAGTTTCTGATGTTGATCCAGGACAGCTCTGAAGTAAAGAAACACAGATTCAGCATTTCAATCTCCCCTGTGTATTGTCCTTAACGTTTTCTTTCCTCTGTTGATGCAGAATTTCTGCTGAGCTCATGGGGCTTCCTTACTGTCCACAGCAGTGGATTGAACACCAGTGGGCAAAACACCAGTGGGCTTTAAACACACAATGTGCATCTTCATCTTTCTGTGATTTTGGTCTTGTGATTTTAGACTGAAACAATCTCTCAGCCGAACTTCTTCTTACCAAAAAAAAAAAAATATATATTATATGCACTGCTGGTGGGGCTGCAGAACAGTACAACCTCTGTGGAAAGTAATATGGAGATAACCTCAAAGAGTTATCTGAAGCACTTCCAGAATTCTCCACTTTATTTGGTAGAACTGTTTTCAAGATCTCTGAAATACACACACACTGTCTAAAGGTCTCTCTGGGGTCTTCAAAAGCATGTAATCAAGGTGAGAATACAAAGTTATACTTTAGGAAATATAATATAATAACATATTTCTTTTTGTAACAGTTTTTTTTTAATCTCAAAATATTATGGGGGGGCGGTGTAGAGATTTTTTTGGTACATGACTTGAGTCAGGACTATGAAAGTGTCCTTCACTCAAATAGTGTTCATTGTACACATTAGGTGGGTTTTTGCCTGTCCCTCCCTCGCTCTGCTTGATTTCCATTGACTTCAACTTTCCACCCAAAGGAAGTCACTTTATCAAAAAGACACTTGCACTCGAATGTTTATTGCAGCAAAATTCACAATTGCAAGGGCCTAGAAACAACTCAAGCATCCATTACTTCATAAGTGGATTAACAAAACATGGTATATGTACACCATGGAGTACTATTCAGCCATAAAAACGAAGGATTAATGTCTTTTGCAGCAATCTGGAAGGAATTGCAGACCATTACCCTAAGTAAATTATCTCAAGAATGGAAAAACCTATTTCTTAAGTGGGAATTCTCATTGCTAGGAAGAGGAAGATACATGGAAGAGAACGAGGTAGATCATTTTACACCAGTGCAACTACAAATGTACTTGTATGTATCCACCACCTTGGACAGACACATCCCATTCTGATATTAGTCTCTGACACACTTAATTAGTGTGCATCCCTCCCCCAAGATTGATTTACTGGGCACCTCCTTCAGAACTGAGACAGGTACCTAGAAATAATGATTTGTTGGAGGCTGGTCACAGTAGTCACATTTTAAGGACCACACCTCAGTTCCAAATTATCATATACAGAGTGTGAATATACCACGGAAATTTACCTACAAGAATACATTTTTTAAATAGAATACAGACAACAAAATAAAATCTCAGCAAACTAAGCTTTTATTTGTATATCTTTTTGTTGTGAATTTAGGGTAGTGAAGGAGAAAGAGATTGAGTATTGATGGAATCTTTGCCCAAGAGTGTTTTAGTGTTATAATGCTGTAATTCGAATGTTTTCTGATGACTAAGATTTTTATCTGCCTGGAGGTGTCTTAGTTTGGTTTGTGTGGCTTTAACAGAATACCACAGACTGGGTAATTTATAATGAATAGAAATTTACTGGCTCATGATTCTGGAGGACGGAAAGTCCAAAATCAGAGTGCTGGCATCTGGCAAGAAGCTTCCTGCTGCATCCTGGTGTGACAGAGGGTACCACATGGGCAAGAGAGCACAAAGAGGACCAAACTTGTTCTTGAAAAAGAAAAAAAAATAAACTCTTATGGTAACAAACACACTCACATGATAATGGCATTAATCCTTACCTGAGAGTGAAGTCCTCATGTCCCAAAATTCTCCCATTAGGGACCCACCTCTCAACACCACCACATTGGGGAGCAAAGTTCCAACACGTGAACTCTGGCGGACACATTCTCACCAAAACAGGGCAGAATACAGTTCAAGGATTCAGCTAATGTTGTCCCTTTAGGAAAAAGGGCATTCTTTTCACACAAAAGACACTAATTCTGATAAGCAAGTTATAAGCTGAAAAACAAGCAGATTTCCTGTCAACGAGCAACATTTAGTTAATGCTCAGAAACACTGCAAAGCTCATAACAAACATCAGCAAAGGTCAACAAAATCAAAGAGATTGTAGTTATGTTCCACAGGAAAACTTAAATTTCTTTCAACAGAGAATGTTTCTGCCTTGAAGATTACCAAATTTGACCTTCCTGGAGAAAAATAATAAGCAATTTCTTGATCAATGTAGTTTGAAAGAGCAATGAGTGAAATTGAAACCAAAACAGTGATGCCAATGCAGATTTTGAAGCTTATCTTCAAACGCTTTGTCTGATGATGAACTTTTATTTTTATTTTATTTAATTTTATTTATTTTTTATTTCAGAATATTACAGGGGTACAGATGTTTTGGTTACATGGATTGCTCTTGTATGGTTTGAGTGAAAGTGTGCCCATCCCCCAGACAGTGTGCATTGTACCTGTTAGGTGTGAATTTACCCATCCCCTCCTCCCCCATCCACCTGCTTGATTTCCAATGAATGTTATTTCCATATGTGCTCATAAGTGTTGATCAGTTAATACCAATTTGATGGTGAGTACATACAGTGTTTGTTTTTCCATTCTTGTGATGCTTCACTTAGTAGAATGGGCTCCAGCTCCATCCAGGATAATATAAGACGTGCTAGATCACCATTGTATTTTGTGGCTGAGTAGAACTCCATGGTGTGTATGGACCACATTATATTAATCCACTCAGGTACTGATGGGCACTTGGGTTGTTTCCACATCTTCGCAATTGTGAATTGTGCTGCTATAAACATTCGAGCTCAGATGTCTTTTTTATAGAATGTCTTTTTTTCCCTTTGGGTAGATGCCTGGTAGTGGGATTGCTGGATCCAGTGGTAGTTCTACTTGTAGTTCTTTGGGGTATCTCCATACCACTTTCCATAGAAGTTGTACTAGTTTGCAGTCCCACCAGCAGTGTATAAGTGTTCCTATCTCTCCACACCCATGCCAACATTTGTTGTTTTCAGACTTTTTGATAAAAATCACTCTCACTGGAGTTAGGAAATTTTTAAAATATTAAAAGCCTAAGCATCTGAGTAAGAAACATAAAAAAAGTACAGCTACTGTTGGAATCAGTACGGAAGTTACTCAAAAAACCAAAAATAGGTCCACCATACGATCCAGCAGTCTCACTCCTGGGTGTACACCCAAAAGAAATAAAATCAGTATATCAAAGAGATATCTGCACTTCCGTATTTATTGCAGCACTATTCGCAATAGCCAAGATATGGAAACAGCCTGAGTATCCATCAGTGGGTGAATGCGAAAAGAGAATGTGGTATATGCATACAATAAAATATTTTTCAGACATAAAAAAGAATAAAATTTTGTCATTTGCGGCAACACGGATGGAACGAGAAGTCATTATTTTAAGTGAGGTAAGCCAGGCACAGAATGGCAAATATCTCATGTTCTAACTCATACGTGCAGGCAAAAATGTTGGTCTCATGAAAGTCGAGCGTAGGTTGACAGGTATCAGAGGCTGGGAAGTGTGGGCAGGGCAGGAGGAAGAGAGGTTGGTTAATGAGTATAAACCTACAGTTAGGTAGGAGAAACAAGTTTTAGTGTTCGATAGCACAATAGGGCAACTATAGTTAACAATAATTTATTGTATAGTGCAAAATAGCTAGAGAAGTAGCTTTAAAATGTTTCCAACATACACAGACACACAAAGTGAGGCAATGAATATTCCAATTACCTGATTTGATCCTTACACATTCCATGCATGTATCAAACTATCAGAGGTACCCCACTGATATAAAAAGTTTAGAAATCATTTAAAAGTACAAAAAAATTTAATCTAAGAAAAGAAAGGAAAGAAGATACCAAAACAGAGCATAACGTAAAACAGGATTTAAAATTGCCATTAAACATCTGTCACGTAATAAAACACGGTGTTAATACCAGAGGAAATTGAGAGGCAGGTTATGTGAAAACTCTGTACTTTGCATTCTATTTTTCTGTAAATCTAAAACTCCTCTACAAAATAAAGTGCATTAATTTAAAGACATAATATTAACTTCTATATCTCTCATGGTGGTAGTAGAGTAGATGTAGCAAGCAAATTGCACCGTGAACCACAGGGACACAGTCTTGACTTACTGTAATATCTACACTATGATCATGTTTAAAATTTACAAGAATATCTAAAGCCATTTACACTCTCTGCAATGCTAATATCTTATTATTTCATGCATTGCACTAACCACGACTGCAATTCATACGTAATTACAAATGAGTGTAGTAACGTATGAGTATCTATCTCCCTTTGCTTCTGTATCAGCTATTTGTATCCCAGACCCAGCGGTGACCACAGCTTCCCCAGGGCCAACCTCCCACTGACTTCCAGTGGGGATGATGGGCAGATTGGTATGTTGGCGTCTAGAGGAGAAATGGGTGGAGAATTTCATCCCCACAGCTTCTGAGCTCCCAAGCCGTGTTGATAGCAAAAGCTGTAAATCTTCAGGACTATGTAGAGACATTTACATTTTCCCTCTGAAGGTTCTTTTGGGTGCTCAGAAATCAGTACCCCAAAGTGTGGTGTTTTGACATGCTCAATTAAAGAAGGCTCAAGGTCGGTGTGACCTTTTCCTCCTCCCTCTCAATCCTTTATCTCCCAAAGCACAGGATCAAGCTGTTCTCTGAAGGCCTCTTATTTGTGTACAGTCTGGATCTGCCAAAGAGGAAACTGTGAACTAAAAAAAAAACCTTAAATCTATCCCCAACGCACCGGCTGACTGAGTGGACCCCTCCTGGCCAAGGGGATATACTAAAACTGAGTTACTGGCCGTGAGGGGGAGGTCAGACCTGCCCCATCAAGCCCCTCCCTTCTTGGGGACATCCTTTGTGACTCACTGACAGGCTGAGGCTGTGCCAGTCACACCTGCAGGTCCTCAGTTTACACAGCAAATATATGGCCAGTGGCTTGTCTCTGATTAACAGACTTAGCTTTTCTTAAAACATTCCAAGCCTTTAGACAAAGCTTCACTTCTTTAAGCAATTACAAGTCAGAGAGTCTTTAAACCCACCTATAACCTGTAAGCCCCACCTCCCCCTTTGAGATGTCCCACCTTTTCGGGCCAAAGTAATGTCCACCTTCCATGTATCGATTTATGACTTTACCTCTAATTCCTGTCTCCCTGAAATGTATAAAACCAAACTGTGAACCAGCCACTGTCTCAAGACTCTTGGGTGTGGCTCCCGGCCATGGTCCTCCAATCTGGCTCAGAATAAACCTCTTTAAGATCTGTCAACACACCTGGATAGACTTTCATCACAAACCACTGTCTGCTCTGCTGGCCCCACAGACTTTGTCCCAGGCCACCGTATGTTCTTCAATGCCATTGAATTCCCCCTAAAAATTATCTGCTATCCCCCCTAAAATCATCCACACTTCCCCATCTCCCTCTCCCCTAAGAAGAAGAAAATAAAAATCACCTGTAGCCATTGTGTGGTGGGGCACTCTGTGATTCTCCCCTGTGCTTGCTAATAAATTTGTACCTTTCTCCCAATTAATGTGCCTTTTGTCAGTTGATTTGCAGTGAAACCTCCGAGGGGGGAGGGGAAGTTTTCACTTGGCCCCTACCGTTCAATAATGAGTCCATAAAACAAATTCATAATACGCAGATTAACGGGAGGAGAAGGCTGACGTATTTTATTATGTGCACACATGCATGGGAGTCATACACAATATTAAGCGACTCAAAGAAACGGCCGGGTGGTTGATGCTTTTATATCATCTTGAGGTTACAGAAAGACTGGGGGCTCAGAGCATCTCGAAAAACAGGTTACTGTGGTGAATCAGGTTTGGGCAGCAGGACAGGTCAGGAAACTGGCACAAGTGGTCTCATTATGTAAATGAAACGTCACAGGGCGCAGCCCTCAGAGAGAATAGATAGCCAGTGTCTCTTTCAGATCTCTAAAGGTGTCAGCCTCTCAGTGAATCCTTTTTAGATCTGGACAAGGGAAGACTTTCTCTACAGACGCAAATCTCTCTCAGGAAAGACAGGTTTGCAGAGCTCCTGAACAGCTGGCTCCAAAGAGGTCAAAGGAGCTTATTTTGGTGTGAAATATTGTTGGTTCCCTTCAAAGAAAATCTCCCCTCACTTTGCAAAACACTTCTCTGCAGCTACAGCTGCCTGTGAATTTTGGTGCCACTATGGTAGGATCCCGTGGCTTGGCCCTCTGAAAGGCCACTGAAAAAATCAACTCTCAACAGGCAGATTAATTGGAAAAAAGACACACACATTCATTTAATGTGTCTGCACAAGAGCCTTCAGAATGAAGACCCAAAGACACAGGGAAACCATCCTTTTTTTCTTTCTTTCTTTCTTTTTTTTTTTTTTTTTTTTTTTGGTCCTTCATGACTTTTTTTTTCCACTCAAAAATAATGTAATTCAATAATATTTCTTGTTCTTTTTTTTAACCTTTTTTAATTTCAAAATATAAAGCGGGTACAGATGTTTTTGTTACATGGATACCTTGCATAATACGTAACTTTGGGACATTTAGTGTGACCATCACCAGAATAGAGTTCATTGTACCAAAAAGGAACCTAAAGGTAGATTTTAAGACATCTTCCAGGTCCCGCATTCCAGTGGACTGACTGATGCCCCCA
Source organism: Eulemur rufifrons (assembly GCF_041146395.1). NCBI lineage: Eukaryota > Metazoa > Chordata > Mammalia > Primates > Lemuridae > Eulemur > Eulemur rufifrons. The sequence continues at coordinate 142,031,489 of NC_091012.1, forward strand.
GACCAGCCGCCCAGATCAAGAAATTGACCAAACTGGAACTGTGACCCCAGGGGCTGGGACGACACAAGAAGATGATTCCTACACCCCCATAATTTTGCCCTAATTAACAAACCTCATTGCCTAATCCCTTGCCTGGCAAACTGCCCTTAAAAACGCTGTCTTCCAAGTTCTCGGGGAGACAGATTTGAGATATTTCTCCCGTCTCCCCGCTTAGTGCTATGCGGAATATAGACCCTGTCTCTGCTGTAATCCCTGCTGTCTCAGCGCACTGGCCTCCTCTTGGGCAGTGGGCAATGAACTTGGTTGGGCGGCAACCACAGACTAACTCCCTTCTTATTTTTCTTGTTCTGTATGGGGAGTAGAGAGAATTAAAAGATGTCAGGAATGAAAACCTCCTGCCTCCTTAATTAATGACCCTCGTTAAACATTAACTTATCCTTTGTTGTCCTTCGCTTAGACTAGATGACAAAAAAAACCCATGACTATTACACTCTCTGCAAAAGAAAAAAGAAATGTTAACTGTGCCCTTCCCAAAAAGAAACACTGTGTAGAACCAGATTTCTGTAACTATGCGCCAACTTTTATGAATAACGTTGTGATCCTGCTATATAAACTCCTCCGTCTCTGCCTGTATATGTGAGATCTTGACTTCCCCACTTTGGAACACACCGAGTGCGTTCCTTTGGAGTTGTTGCTTCCGGGTGGTTCGTCTTCACGCTTTGCACTTTCATAAACTCTCTTTCAATTAAATTCTGACCCTTCGATTATTTTAGGTTGACACCTCTGTGTCTGGAATAATGCCCTTCTCAAGACATTGCTCCTTAACTATGTTATTTGTGACGAGGTGAAATTCAAAGTATATATAATGAACCATGTTAATGTGAGCGATTCGGTGGTATTTAGTACGTTCATAATGGTGTGTGGCCATCTGTCTAGTTCCAGAACATTTTTATCACCACAAAAGGAGACCCCATCCTCATGAAGTAGTGATTCCTCATTCCCCTCCCCTCATCCCCTGGTAACGACTAATCTGCCTTCTGTTTCTATGGACTTAACTATTCTAGATACTTTATGTAAGTGGAATCGTACAATATGTGACCTTCTGTGTGTGGTTTATTTCACTGAATGTGACATTTTCAAATTTTATCCATGTGACATCCACTGACTCTGTGTCAGTGCTTCATTTATTTGTATAACTGAATACTATTTCATTGCATATATATGCACACAATTTGTTTATCTGTTATTATCTAATTGATGAACATTTGGATTGCTTCCACCTTTTGGCTAACAGGAATAGTATTGCTAAAAATAGTTGTGCGTGAGAGGGTTTGTTGCAGTGTTCCCTGTACATTAATCAGGTAGATGAACCAGATAAACCCATGAAAAGACTGACAATTTCAAGAGCATGTTTACCAAAATATCAAACTTGTAAGCTTATCCCATTATTACATGATTTTTGCTTAATTTTAATTTGAAACATGTTGCCTTGGATACCCGTCCTGGGATATTTTCATTTAGTTATTGAACACTCTAAAAGTGGGCCATTTAAGAGAGAGTCTTCCAAGAAAATGTAGCTTTATATGCCTATTGTTCCCCAAACTTATTTATTCAAAGACTCACCCACTTTTTCTCGCTGCAGTTCCTATTACCAATCTGTTGGATCCAATTTATATTTCGTGCTACCCAAAACATTGGAGCAAGGAAGCCAATGTTTGTTTGTCCTCCTAAATTACGGAAGGTGTCAAGTAACTTTTCAAGATGGATGTTAGATATTCCTTCCCTAATGGCGAACTGGTCTTTTGACCTTTTAAGTGAAATAGAAAGTTATGCAAAAGACTCTGGGAGGGTGATAGTCCGTGAACTGTTGGATAGCCCACTCCAGACTGAAGGGGGAAAATAAGAGTAGGGATTTGGAAAAATGAATCAGAGATAGAGCCTGGACTGACTTATGTTTCATGGGAAATACTAGTGATGTGAAGTGTTGGAATTAATATGCATAGCTGTGAAAGCATGGGGGAGGAAATATGAAGGAAGGGAGGAAAAATGGAGGAAAGAAAGAAAGGAAGAGAGAGAGAGAGGAAGAGAGAGAGAGAGAATACGTACACAATAAAGAGACCACTGAAATGTTCTGCAGGTGCACCCAGTGTTCCTCCTGCTGGTGGCTCAGAGTAGACTGTTACATGTAATGGAGAACAAGATGGCACCTGGTTGCCATGGTGCTTGCAATGTCTTCCACCTCCAGTTAAATCTCACCACAGGCAGCTGCATGAATCTGGGAGGAGCTATCATGGACACTATAGCAATTGTTTTGCAACAATTTTAGCAGCAGAAACTTTTATTATTATTATTTTTTAAACTTCAAGCAAAGGCTACATGAAGTTAAAATTGTACTACTTATATGCTACAAATTAGATTAATGAGAACAACGGGATTGTTTTAAATAACAAAACAAAATTGCAATGGGGCATCAGGGAAGCCGGTTGCTGGCTTGTACGAGAGATGTAGACTCCACCTTCCTCCCCTTTGCGCAGAGGCTTGTTTGAGAGTGTTAAATGCTGTTAGGAAAATTTGATTTGATGATTCACTAGGAGACTTAATAGATGCATGAGGAGACTTGATAATACAATTTTTTAAAGCATATTAGATTTCAATTTGCAGGCAACTCCCTGAATATCACTTACCTTTATAAAGTGAATGAGATAATCTTCTCAACTCTTTTAGACTCCTTGCTGTCGTGATACACTCAAAAATAAATACATGCATACATATATGTATACATAAATGAATATACTTCCTTCCTTCATTTTTTTTCTAACTTTCAAGGTTATGTTTTTCTGAAAAATTCTCACGATGTATATGTTAATATATGCTGCACAGAGCCATATGGGAAAGACACCAGGCAAACAACAGCAACAAAACGGTTGTGCTTACGTTGCTTCCTTTTTGGGGGTTTCCATGGGAAAAGCAAGACAAGGCAGAGTGAACAGTTTAGGATTGGCCTGTTTGAATAATAATTCTGGCCGACTGTGGGCTATAGAGCTGGTCTCTAGTTTTCTGGTACGTAGCCTTGAGCTAATTAAGGTAGAGGAATATTCCCTCCTGGGGTGTGAGGGTCCCATACAGGGGTGTCATTCTGGACTTGTTAGTTTGCACATCAAAGGCAAGTTCCAGGCTGAAATCTTTGCAATATCTAAAAATAAGCCTGCTCCAGGATGGGCTGTATCTCCCCGGACAGAAAAACCTATATACGTTACCAATAGAGAAAACATTTTTAAAAATTGCAATACGAGGGGCTTCATTTATATCCTTCATTTCTCAGTGAGACCCCATTGATAAATGGGACTGTTAACTGGAAATAAGAAAGAAACAGAATCCAGTTTTAAAGAGTTTATTCAAGCAAAAAACCTGGGTACAGCGTTTTGGGACGGACAGACTCCAGAGAAATGGGGTCCATGCTCCAAAGTTCAAAGTTTCATTCTTGCTTATGCAGGCAGAAAACTAAGAAATTTAACGGGATGACAACCTTTTCTATACAAGGCTCGTTTATGAGTGACAACAATTGGACTAATCACATTTGCTCTTTCCCATATTTCTTGCTTTCATTTTCTTTCCAATTTAGAAGAGTGTATCGAACATTCCATCTTAAGACAGTGTGATAGTCATGAAGTCTTTGCACGAGAGAGGGGTCTTCCCTGGCAACCTTTGGTCATGTTCCACCTTTTACAGAACAGTGTAGGCAAGGAAGAGGGCTGGTCTATAATCATAAAAACAAAGGTTACAGCTGCCTGTTGTGTGAATCAGGCCCCATAATCACATTCCTTAAAGGCTCAAAGTAATTTAGGGTTCCAACAGCTTTGATTTTTTTAATTACTTATTTTCACAGTGCAATGGAGCCAACTCTATTCTTTGCAATTGTTAAGTCAGTTTATTATATTGCAGACCTTGTACAGAGAGGCGGACACATGCAGACCTTGTACAGAGAGGCAGACACATGGACATGGGTGGGACATCGTATTGAGAGAGGAGGGAAGTGACTGTAAACAGAAGTAGTGAGTCAGTGAGAAGAACATCAGTCAGCCAGAAACCAGCGTGCACCGAACGCACAGTTGATTCTGGTCCTCGGGGCATTGAGAAGTATCACACAACGGTCTTGCCATTAGTATGTAAAGGAAACAATAATCTGTATGCGCTCTTGTTCTCACCCAAACTAGAACCCATAGTTCATTGTGGGCCATTTGGGTCTGCAGTTTCATGGGGGGTCTAGAATAGGGAAATAATGAGCTCTCCCTAAGGTGAATGCTCCTCCAATCTCTATGGAAAGTAGTACGGAGATACCTCCAAGAACTAAAAGCAGAACTACCATTTGCTCCAGCAATCCCACTACTGGGCATTTACCCAAAGGAACAAAAGACATTCTATAAAAAAGACACCTGCCCTCGAATGTTTATAGCAGCACAAGTCACAATTGCAAAGAGGTGGAAATAACCCAAGTGTCCATCAATCCATGAGTGGATTAATAAACTGTGGTCTATGTACACCATGGAGTTCTACTCAGCCACAAAACTCAATAGTGATCTAGCACCTCTTGTATTATCCCACATGGAGCTGGAGCCCATTCTACTAAGTGAAGTATCACAAGAATGGAAACACAAGCACCATATGGACTCACCATCAAATTGGTACTAATTGATCAACACTCATGTGCACATATGGAAGTAACATTCATCGGGTGTCAGGCAGGTGGGAAGGGGAGGAGGGGATGGGTATATTCACACCTAATGGGTGCGGTGTGCACTGTCTGGGGGATGGGCCCACTTGTAGCTTGACTCTGGCAGTGCAAAGGCAATTTATGTTACCAAAGAGTTTTTATCCCTGTAATATTCTGAAATTAAAAAAAAAAAAAGGTAAATGTTCCTTAGGTATTGACTCACCTCTGAACAAAACTCATTAAAATAAAAAAAAAATGAAAGAAAATGTAACCATGTGACCATTGCATAAGAAAAAGTTAAGATTGTATTGCCAATGTTCAGTTCAAAAAGAAAACATGCATACAAGTTACTACTCCCAAACACATGAAAGCCTTCTTAAATGGGGCACAATTTGCTCTATGCTACCCCAGGAGGAAGAATTAAAACCAGCCAAAAGATAAATAACACTTAAAAAACCATTGGGAAACAGAAACATTGAGCTCATAACATTGAACTAATAACAATGTTGTCATTTCATATACACACATTTTTTTTAAATCTCTAATCACAAATGTCATTATGAAACTGTCCTAAGGAAAAGCAAACATTAACCTCTGAATAAAATATAGACTTTGCATGGAAACACAGCTAAATAAAAGCTTGCCCTTTTACTCACTTCCTTATAGTTACTTACAGCCTGCTATGAAGCTCTTTCCCCTAATGTTGCTTACTGCCTAAAATTCACACAGACCCTGGCACAAGACACTAACTTCCCTTAGGGTTTCTATATGATGTTTTTTTTAATTTCAGCTTATTATGTGGGTACAAAAGTTTAGGTTATGTATATTGCTCATGGCCCCCCTCCTCCCCCCCCAGTCAGAGCTTCAAGCATGTCCATCCCCTAGACAGTGTGCATTGCACTCATTATGTAGGTATACACCCATCCCCCCCACATCTGCCCAACACCCAGTTGGTGTTATTTCCAGATGTGCACTTAGGTGATGATCAGGGAAACCAATTTGATGGTGAGTACATGTGGTGCTTATTTTTCCATTCTTGGGATACTTCACTTAGTAGAATGGGTTCCAACTCTTTCCAGGAGAACATAAGAGATTCTATGTCACTGTTATTTCTTATAGCTGAGTAGAACTCCATGGTATACATATACCACATTTTACTAATCCACTCATGTATTGATGGGCACTTGGGTTGTTTCCACAATCTTTGCAGTTGTGAATCGTGCTGCTATAAACATTTGGGTGCAGATATCTTTGTAATAGAATGTCTTTTGTTCTTTTGGGTAGATGCCCAATAATGGGATTGCTGGATCAAATGGTAGGTCTGCTAGTATCTGTTTAAGGTATCTCCATATTCGCTATACGATGTTTTTAATGTTAACAAACCCCAAGTTTCCATTTGAGACGTTTTGCTGACCTCCTCGGAGGAACTGACTCAGTCCAAGAACGCAGTTGCTACAACGTTACGATTTCGTATATCCCATACCCTAATGAATCAGCAACCCCAGCCCCTCAGCTCCTTACCCTCCAAAATTCCCTTAAAAACCCCAGTGCAAGACCCCTCGAGGATGTGGATTTGAGGTTCCCTCCCACCTCCTTATCTGGCAGCCCTGCGATTCTTAAATCCCTTCTCTGCTACAACAGCTGCTATTTGGGCGAAGTGAGTGATCTGTTAGCACGCAACAGGCACACACCTGGGGAACCTAAAGCAATTACTGTGATTTCACATATGTGTGTTCACATGGCCGTGTGTTTCTTGCCGATCTACTATCTAAGAAAATATTACGAATACAGTCAAGCAAAACAGACAGGACGGGCCCACTCCAGCAGCTGGGCGTGTCCTTTAGCATAGTGAACAGAATTCCAACAGACACTCAGGGTGGGCACTGTTGGGGAAATATATACCTTCCTGGGTCCAAATGAAAGAAAGTTTAGGCCCCAGATATCAAGCAATAGAAGAGGGGCCTCCCTAAACTGTGACCGTGTCTGGGTATGGATGTCATGGGCTAGCCCAACGACCATATTAGGAGTTATGTAAATAAAGCATATCAAGTATCTAGAAGTTCAAAGCAAATGAGCAAGCCAAGAAGATTGATGGGGAGTGAGAGAAAACAATTTGGATGCTTGTAGAACTCTCAGCACACTCTTGGGTCCCTTCTAACATTGTGTGGGTGGACTACAGAGCCCCAAAACTTTTTATATTGGTTGGTGTTTTTTAGAATAAAAGCTTTTTTTGCTGGGGTTTTTTTTTTTCACTTAAGTTTTTTTTTTTTTTTCTTTCAGCATATTACGGGGGTACAAATGTTTGTATTGCCTTTGCCTTATTTAATTTTTTGACAAACACGATGGGTGTTTTACACTCATCAATTTCAATCAGTACCTTCTAGTGCTGATGCCAGAGAAATAAACTAACTTATCCCAGCTTTTCCGTATACGCTAGGACGGTCCAGATTTTATTAATCTGTAATTCCTTTTGTCTAACACCAACTCTGTGAATTTTGTGAAATGGGGAAGTGAACGGGTCAGTCCTATCTCAGTCTAGCTATATATCTGCTTCCTGCCTTCCTCAGTCATACGCAGAAGCAAAACAAAACTCCCACTGATCCCACAAAATTATCTTTTGGTAAATCTATGCTCCTTGAGACCGTGTTCAATTTTTTACATAATTTTTGGAAACAAGATTCCATATACTTCATTTCAGCACTCATGCAATAATGAAACATTAGTGGCTATTCCATGATTCATTCATTAATCAACCCCTCAATGTTATTTATATATATAACTTTAATTACATCTGTTATTTTAATTATATACATATATATAATTTAAAGCAGAACCTCTCAACTTTGGCAATATTGACATTTGTGGTGCAGGGACTCTTTGCTGTAGAAGGCTACATTTGTTTTCATTTACTTAACAGACTGACATTTGGTGGCTATCAATATTCCGGTCCATAAATGTCCAAAGATTTACCACAAGGTCGCTGTTTTTGCCAAATTGTAAGAGAAATTGGAAATGTTTTCCTTTTTTTTTTTTCCCATTGTGATGCCACAGCTGCTAAAAATATCAGACTAGTGGTAGAAGTTGGTCAAACATACTTTAAATAACCATGTGCATCTTGAAAACATGGTCTTTCAGCCATGCTAGTGCTATAATGGAAACAAGGCTTTCTGTTTCTGAGGCATTCTGCAGTGTACGAATGGATCTCATTTCTCTCATCTCACTGAATTTTTATTATCACCCTGTTGGGCAGGTGTAACACTGTATCTCACAGATGATGGAACGGAAGCCAAGAGAATTTAAGTGCCATGTCCAAATTCACAGCCACTAAGAGAAGAAACCAGGACCTAAATCGAAATATTTTTTTACATAAAACTCTATGTTCTTTCTCCTTTGGGAAATGTGTTTATCCGAATCATAGTAATTCAATTTAAAAACCATTGATGGATACAGCAAATACTGAAACAGGAGGCATTTTTAAACAGATTTTTGCAGCCTCTGCTCAAATGCCAACAGCATTACTGCTCTGAAAATTTAAGGATGTGTGCTCCCTTAATCGCTAGTGTTCCCTTTGCTTCCTTTAAAATTTGGAAGGCTTTGATTTTGTTGAATTAAGAGAAAGAAAAATAAAAGCAGTGAGGTATGGCAGCACCAAGTAGAATCTGAATAATAATCGACATTGTAAGAATATAAAATCCCTCTCTTACAATTACTTCAGTCCGATTTTAGAAAGTGCTGCAGTTATTTTAAAGGTTTGGAGCCTTAAAGAGTCAGTTATTTTTTTAGAGAAGACATCTTTTGGGAATTTAATCAGAGAAGAAAAACACACTTGATAAAGTTGTTTGTCCCTGATGATCTATATTTTTTTGGACAATTCTTCATGTTTTATAATATCAGAGCATCTCCCCTACTTCTTCACCTATCCAGCCCTTAAAACTCAGTGACCACAAATAGCAACTGCTCCAGCCAAAGGCAGAGCCACTTACACTTGAGAGAACTGAGTCCCTCAAGACACCCAAGGTGCCTAACACAGAGTCTGCCATGACACCGTCATTTCAAGGTCTGGTGGAAACCACTGTGAGAGAGTAGGAAGGAGGTAAATAAGTTAGGAATCACAAAATTACTATCTCATTTGGGAGGTGTTTAGCCAATTTTCTTCTGCTGTAACAGAATACCATAGAGTGGGTAATTTTGAAACAACAGAAGTTTATTTGGCTCATGGCACTAGAGGCTGGGAAGTCCAAGAGCGTGGCACCAGCTCTGGCAAGGGCCTTCGTGCTATGCCACCTCATGGCAGAACGGAAAGGTGAAAACAAGGGCATGAGACAGAGAAAACTGGGTTGAACTCATCTCTTCCACCAAGAACGCACTCCTGCAATAATGCAATTTAATCCATTTTCATGACCTAATCACCTCTTAAATGCCCTACCTCCCATTACTTTGGGAATTAAATTTCAACATGAGATTTAGTGGCAACATTTGAACCACAGCAAGAGTTAAGTCACCTTAAAACAGAGCCTTTCTGGTTTGTATTGACTTGAATTTTCCAGGGTCATTTCTCATCACAAATTCAACAAAATGTATACACTCTACGGTGGGCACTCATTTCAGCAAAAGAAGCCCAGCTGGAAAAGAGTGTATGTAAGTAAACCAATAAAGATTTAAGTATCTCTGCTTCCCTTTGTGGGAGTGAAGGCAAAATTTACCCTGCGTCCTCGGAAGTTTTGCAGAAAAATCAACTCACAGTAAAGCAGATAAATAAAAGAAAAGGTATCAAGTTTCTTTAACGTGCAGACAAGGGAACCCCCAGAAAATGAGGGTTCAACTCCTCAACAGGAGTCAGGACCTTGTAAGCCTTTCTGGTAAAATGGATTATGGGAGAAGGAAAAGAGGAATTCTGCCTAGGGCCAACAGAGGACCCCCTGGGAGGATGAATGGATGGGGAATGAACAATCACTGGCAAATAGTTTTCTTCTGGAATTTAAATGAGTCTGAGAGACAGAACATTATCTTCTTAAAGAGTCTATTCAGGTGTGATCACACCCTGGTCTTACAGGGAGGGGAAGAAAATGATAATTGCTCTCTTACGTGGGTCTAGATCTCAAGCAGATAAAGAAACTTCAACGATTTGGGGAGAGTCAATGGTAGTGATGATGGGGAAAGGTCAGAGAGACCTTGAGGACGCTTCAGTCAGTCGAGAATATTAAAATGTCATATTTTGCGGTAAAAACATTTCCAATTTCTTTCACAGTCCAATAAGTAGAAATGAGAATGAGTCACACCTTATGCATCTTCCAAAGAGCCTTGAAACAATCTTCTCAAGCATCTCATTGAGCTAGTTCTGCTCTAGAATGCACAGTTTGCCAAAACACTGTCTCTGCTGGGTCTGATTCACTCTAGTGCTAAGCATCATCTTGCTTTGCGATTCATTTTGCAAATGAGTAAGGTCATGTTTTCTCAACATAGAAGCCTTCACCCAGACGCAGTGGGCGAAATCTCAGAGCCAAAGTCCACAAAAGATCAAAGAAAACAATCAAGATGTGTCAAAGCAAAGACAACCACACTTTCTTAAACATCAGAGGCTAGCAAATCCCTAGTAAGTGGCAGGCTCTTGTTTCAAGTTCTATTGGTATGTACCAAAAAAAAAAAAAAAATCACCACAACCCATAGCTTAAAAACAAACCCCCAAAATATTATTCCATCATTTCTGTGGGTCCAAAATTGGACACGATGTAGCTGGGTCCTTTGCTGAAAATCCAATCAGGCTGGAAATCAAGGTGTCTGCCAGAGCTGTGGTTTTATCTCGGGCTCAACTGTGGAAGAATCTGTCTTCAGGCTCAATCAAGTTGTCATCAGAATTCATTTTTTTCTGATTGTAGGACTGAAGTTCGCCTTTTTCCTACCAGCTGTCCACCAGGGACTGTTCCGAGCTCCTAGTAGACACTTTCAGCTCTATGTCAAGTGGCCCCCACAGGCAATTCACAGCATGACTTTTCTCCTTCTTCCACGTTAGCAGAAATGTCTTTTTTTTTTTTTTTTGATATTTCATCTTTTGAAGATGGCTCTGATAAATCAGACCACAAAGATAACTTACCTTTGATTGGCTCAAAGTCAACCCACTAGCAGCAAAATCACAGGTCCCAACCACTCATAAAGGCAGGTGTTACAGGGTGTCTGTACTAAAAGGCCATATCTTGGGGAAACCCTTAGCCACCTGCTACCATGGATCTCAAGACAGATTTTCCCAGATAATGTTATAAAAAGAACTGCATCTCGTAGAATGAGAGATAATGTTTATCAATATCAGTCAAGACGGGTTTTTTGTTGATGGTTTATTTTAAATAAAGGGAGAAAATAGTTTATTTTTCAACCCAACAACTTCTGAGGAGTTTCATGAAACAATATTTATAAAGTGATTTTTCTATTCCAGATGAGAAAACATCCAAAATAAGAAATATTTTGAAAGGTAATAAGGTCAAAATATTTATATAACTCTTTCAGAAGGCATGTTTTTAGTTTAAAAAGACGGCTCTAGAATAACATGGTATGGTCCAAAATGATGTTTCTTTTGTAACCCATTCTACCATCTCCCCAAAGTTTGTATTTTTGCAAATTTTGCTAAAAAGTTATTTTTTTCACGTAAATATTTCCATAGTCTCATTGTAACTTGCATAGCGTCTAAATAATCATTCAGTGTCTATATACATAGTATGTTTAAAGGTATCACATATTTTGTAATTTTTATAGTATACTTCTGACGAATTTGCCCGTTTCTCTTTGCAACTGCAGTGCCTGTCGTATTGTCTTACGATGCTCTGCAACACAGTTGCCATTTTTATCAAACCTGCCGTCTGCGTGCCGGCCGTCACAGTTCCTCCTTCCTCGTTGACGATGGCGTAGACCAGCTGCAACTCGGCTGTGCTGCAAAATGGCTCCCGCCCTTGGGAAGACGGTTTGTCAGTTTCTCATAAAGTGAATTACAGATGTGACACTAACAATCTCATGCCTAGGTGTTTACCCCTGTGAACTAAATCTCCACTCCCACAAAAACCCACGCACAGATACGGATAGCAGCATTACTCACAGTTGCCAACAACTGAAAACAAGCCAAACTTCCATCAGCATCAGTTGGTGAATGGATAAGAAAATTAAGAGCACATCTATGCTATGATACACTGCACCAATAAAAAAAGAAACAAAAAAAATAGGAATATACACAAAAAGAATAAATCCCAAAAGCCCCAAACTTCAGGAGAGGAGTAAAACACCAAGGAATATTCACTGTACAATTCCAGTGATACAAAATTCTAGTAAAGGCAAAATCATGGTAACAGAGATCACATATGTAGTTGCCTGGGGCTGGCAGTCAGGATTGAAGATTGACTGCAATGTAAGGTGATAGAGACACAATTTTTTTTAGGGAATAAAGTCTGCTTGTCATCTTAACTGTGATGGTCTTGACATGATTGCATGTATTACCAAAGTCATTGCGCAGCACACTTAAAAATGCATGAATCTTATTGCAGATATGTTTGACCTCAATGTAGCTCAAAGAGAAAAGCCAAAAAAAAAAAAAAAATGTGTCCTAGAAGCATTTTCCTCTGCTCTGAATCTTAATCTTCACTGGGTTAGGATTACTATGATTAGCCCGTTTTCATTGATAAGTTACAGAGAGTTAGCCATGGGAATTGCCTGAACCCTCCCTGTCAAAGCTCTGTATTTCTGCCTACATTCAGGAAATTTGGATTTTGCGACAAGAAGGTCTACCATGTTTCCTCCTTGGTTGGCAAAGTAATAAAAATGTCTCTTTCTTTCCTCCTCAGACTGCTTGTCCTCATTCTTCTGATATGGCCTCGTGAACAAGTAGGCGAGTTTTTGGCAACAGAGGTTAGACTCTCTTTACAGAAAGCAAAAAGAGGCTCTAGCTTCAGGCATTTGTCCTCTGCGTGGAATTAGTTCACTGAGAAGGATTTTTGCATCTGCAATGCCCATGCATGAGCCTAGCTACGCTCAACACCTGACCCTCCCTCTGTAAAAGGAGCCAGGTGTCCGTCAGAGGACAAGGATGAACCGTAACTGTGATGCTTGACGCTGCCCCCCAGGTCCTGAGGACATTGTTGTTGCTCCCTGCGGCAGGAACCCACACAGAACACACTGAGATAGAATGCTCTCTGTAGCTCTGCATTTCAGAGGCAAGGAAACATAGGTGATGGAAGTCGTAGCTTGTCAAAGGCAGGAAGGCAAAACCAACAAGCAAACTGCTAATACATAGATTTTAAGAAAATATACTACCCTTTTTTAGTAACAAAATTGTACCAAAGTGACGAGTTGCCATTTGGACTTGTCTGGCAAACAAATGAAAAGGGGCTAATGGCCTGCTGGGGTCAGGAGTTGGAGAAATGGTGATTTGAATGCCAGCTCAAATCATTTATTTATTTTTTATTTTTTTATTTTTTTGAGACAGAGTCTCACTCTGTCACCCTGGATAGAGGGTTGTGGCATCAAGAGCTCACAGCAACCCCAAACTCCTGGGCTGAAGTGACCCTCCTGCCTCAGCCTCCCAAGCAGGTGGGACTACAGGTGCACCACTGTGTCTGGCTAATTTTTCTATTTTTAGTAGAGACGGGGTCTCGCCCTTGCTCAGGCTGGTCTTGAAATCCTGACCTCAAGCGATCCTCCCGCCTCTGCCTCCCAGAGTGCTGGGATCACAGGCGTGAGCCACCGTGCCCGGCCTCAAATTATTTTTAATGGAAATGTGGCATTGTATCTATTAAACTTGGACATGCAAAACCTATGAACCAGCAATCTATTAATAGCTTCTAAGACTTATTCTGCAAAATCAGGAGAACAGTTTTACGCCATAAACATACAGGTGAGTAAAGGTTTTAACATATATGCAAGATGCCTGACACATTATGGAAGCCCAGTAAATATTACCTTTCTCTCCATCAGTTTGATTCTTAGCCATCATTAGGGTCAGGTTTAGGTATATTACTTCCAAGAAATGAGGTCCCCAAACACCTCAAAGTCCAGGGAGGCTGTGTGGCTGTATGGATTATTTATAGCCTCTTACTACGTTTGATGTCTGGTAACAGTTCTTATCCAGAGGTATAGACTAGATTATCAAATGCGTAGGATTTTGTGGCATGCATTTTGTCATTTTTTTTTTTTTTTTTTTGAGACAGCGTCTCACTCTGTTGCCCAGGCTAGAGTGAGTGCCGTGGCATCAGCCTTGCTCACAGCAACCTCAGACTCCTGGGCTCAAGCGATCCTCCTGCCTCAGCCTCCCGAGTAGCTGGGACTACAGGCATGTGCCACCATGCCCGGCTAATTTTTTCTGTATATATTTTTAGTTGTCCAGATAATTTCTTTCTATTTTTGGTAGAGACGAGGTCTCGCTCTTGCTCAGGCTGGTCTCGAACTCCTGAGCTCAAACGATCCACCCGCCTCAGCCTCCCAGAGTGCTAGGATTACAGGCATGAGCCACCGCACCCGGCCCATTTTGTCATTTTTGTCTACCTTTTCCAAGCCCATCTAACATCCATAAAGTTATTTCAATCTTCTATCTTCCTAACTTATTTAACACAGTCACCCCAAAATGATCCACTACGAAAACGATTCTGTATATGAACTAAGTCTGGAAAACATGGACGTTAACATTCCTTGATGACATGGCTATAAGCACGTTGGGTACCTTTTATTTTAATTAAGCAAAACTATTATAGACGTTAAGACATGAACCTCTCGATTTAAAAGTTAGCATTTTTTAACCGTTGTTTTGAAGGGTACCATTAATTTATTTCTCTGCACTTTTTCATGGTTCAGACACCTCAGTACTGAAAGCAAAAAATCCCCATGTCGATGTCTTCTATATCCTGTGGAAAATAGTGCCTTACTGACCTTTCCAGACAGCTACATGTTGATCGTGCCAACGTGTTTCCAAGAGTCGGTTTGAAACACCAGCAAACGGTGCCTTCCCTGTAGCCACCGACCTCCGGGAAGTTTTTCCAATGTCTTGGTCTCATGTTGGGGATAAATGCAAGTTCCCAGCCGCCAGACAACAGGCTACTGAAAAGGTCAGAAAAGCACATTACGCTCTTGCCAAAGCCAACGGCTTGCCACACGTCTGCGATCACTTCAAGAAAACACGACATCGTATTTACGACTCCAAACTGCGGAACTTGTGGCTGCAAGACAAAAACGTCAACCTGAATTTACTCGTTTAAGTACATGTATCAGTTGTGCAGTAAGTGCCAAGTTCTGAGCCCAGAAGCGCACACCTAGTCGCAGAGGCTGCAGGTGAGAAATCACGGATTGCAATCTGTGCCTGGCTGTTGGGCACTGTCATTCTTCGGGACTCTGTTACTCAACGATGTTGTCACCCAAACAGATGCCCTGTGTCATCACTCTGGGAACCACATAAAACAAAGCAGCCTGGCACTGTCTGTGTCGGTTTCCTAGGGTTGCAATAAAAAAAAAAAAAAAAAAGTGAGTGGTTTAAAACAAAAAGAGATGTACTCGTTCACAGTTCTGAAGACCAGAATCCAAAATCCAGGTGTCTGAATTTACCCATCCCCTCCTCCTCTTCCTACCTGCTGAATTTCTGATGAATGTTACTACCATATATGCACATAAGTGTTGATCGATTAGTTCCAATTTGATGGTGAGTCCACGTGGTGCCTGTTTTTCCATTCTTGTGATACTTCACTTAGTAGAATGGACTCCAGCTCCATCCAGGATAACACGAGAGGTGCTAGTTCACCACTGTTTTTGTGGCTGAGTAGAACTCCATGGTGTACATAGACCACATTTTATTAATCCACTCATGCATTGATGGGCACTTGGGTTGTTTCCACATCTTTGCAATTGTGAATTGTGCTGCTGTAAACATTTCAGGGTTCACACCTCAATGCAGGTACAGTGCACACTATGTAGGGGATGGGCACACTTATAACTTTGACTCAAAGGGTACAAAAGCAATTTATGTAACCAAAATGTTTGTATCCCCGTAATAGTCCAAAATAAAAAAAAAAAATCAAGGTGTGAGCAAAGGAGGCTCCTTCCTGCCTCTTCCAGCTCCTGGGGGCTCCAGGCATCCCTGGGCTTGTGGCCGCGTCACTCCAGTCTCTGCCCCTGTCTCCACATGGCTTCTCCTCTGTGTCTGTGTCTCCTCTTCTGTCTCATATGAGGACACCTGTCACTGGATGTAAGGACCCCTCTAAAGCAAGGATGATCTCATCTAGGTACCCTTAACTTCATTACATCTGCAAAGGCCCCAAATAAGGTCCCATTCACAGTTTCCAGGATATGGAAAAGTTTCTGAGAGCCACTGTTCAACCAACTGCACAGACCAGGAGGCAAACCCCAGATTTCTAGAACTTTCTTTGCCTTAACTTCCTCTGTGAGCTTAGTTTCACCGTGACCTTATTCGGGGGCTCATTTTCTCCTGTGAAATATGAGGCTCAGATCAATCCATGTTGATGGTTCTATCCAGCTCCAAGGTTTAGTTATTTTTTTTTTTTTTTATCTTTTCTGTTTTCACATAACCTTCACAGAATCTTTATGACTGGAGTGGCCATTTAAACAATGGTGTTTGAGAGCAATTTATTTTAAAACTAACTCGGTGATAGATGGAATTATATTCCTCACCTGCTCAGAGGAGAAATCATAGATGCCTGAACATCCATCAATGCAGACTCATCATAATTTAAAACAAAAACCACATATTTCAGGGAGGTCACTTTAGAGTTCTGGAAAGATAAATTAATCAGCCGCAAATGCAGAGTCAAAAGTCTACTTAGTCATTGACTTCAGCTACGCATCTGCTCTTTTCATTTATCCATCCATCCGCACGACGCAGCCAACTCTTCTACGGTCTTCCCAAGAATGATCTAAGGAACATGGCAGAAAGTTCTCCATAAAGCAATATGTTGTCCACACATGTTCATACTGTCTAACTGGATACGTATGCACACCTTCCCATTTGTTCTGGTTAATTATTTATGTGTCAACTTGACTGTGCTACAAGGTGTCCAGATTAAACATTATTTCTCACTCTGGGAGGCCGAGGTGGGCGGATCGTTTGAGCTCAGGAGTTCGAGACCAGCCTGAGCAAGAGCGAGACCCCATCTCTACTAAAAATAGAAAGAAATTATATGGACAGCTAAAAATATATAGAGAAAAAATTAGCCGGGCATGGTGGTGCATGCCTGTAGTCCCAGCTACTTGGGAGGCTGAGACAGGAGGATCCCTTGAGCCCAGGAGTTTGAGGTTGCTGTGAGCTAGGCTGACGCCACGGCACTCACTCTAGCCTGGGCAACAGAGTGAGACTCTGTCTCAAAAAAAAAAAAAAACAAAAAACATTATTTCTGAACTCATCTTCTCCTGCCCACAGACTGGAATTAACACCGTTAGCTCTTCTGGGTCTCATGCCTTGGAATAGGGTCGCATTATTATTACACCACGAGACTTCCTGGGTCTCCAGCTTGCTGATGTAGATCACAGAACTGCTCAATCTATATAATCACTTGCTATATCATTATATCTCTGGATAGATAGATAAATAGTTAGATATAGCAATAGAGATACAGGTCTCCCTTTACATAGAGATGAGGAAGATATCTATTCATCATCTAATCCATCCATCCATCTCCTGTTGGTTCTGCTTCCCTGCAAAATCCTGCCTAATACAATATTCATAGTACTGTTTTAACTTTGCATAGACTTTTTCTTTCCTTTCACACAGACAAGGGATATTTGAACCAATCATGCAAGAATTCAAAGAGTCGGTAAAGCAAGAACTTATAAGATGACCACAGAAAAAGGGATGATGCTCATCATGACTTCACTTTGTTATAGACGCCACTACCTGTCTGATGACAAGCGAACCCCAAGACACACCAAGGTGTGAAGAAGTGAGATGACCACTGGTGAGGTTAGTCGCAAATAGCTTGTGACTAATCAAAAACGTCAAGGTCAAAGGGGACTTACGTCATTCTATCTACCACGGTGGATTTGTCACCTGGAGAACTTCACGTTCAATCCTCATGCAGTTCCATAATCCTGCATCTTCACACACATTCAGCGCTTTGTCACTGCAGAAACACCGTGTCCAAAACAAGTTCATTGTGTCTCTCCCCGCCCCCTCCAAAACAGCTTCTTTTCTCACAATTTATATTTTTCTCTCCTGTAAATGGCACCAGTATTTGCTCCACCAACCAAGGTCAGAACCTTAAAGTCCACTTCTTTGGTTCATGTTCTTCACTCGGCACGTCTGGCTTTTGGCTGTTAATTTCACTGGCCACCTGGTACCAGTGAAAAACAGGCACACCCAGTGTGTCCCAGTATTACCCAGGCCATTAAAACAATTCCAGTCTTTGGCCTTTCTTCACGCTGTGTTTGTGATTATGCATACATGTGATTACATGATTGGTTCATGAGATTAGGTAAGGAAATGGGATTTGTACATAATAAATTTTTGTGGAAATATTAGTTCACTAAATTATTTCTAATTCATACATTCATGCTCTGAAACAAAGCTTTTGTTTTTGTTTTTGTTTTGAGACAGAATCTTATTTTGTTGCCCTGGCTGGAGTGCAGTGGCATCATCATAGCTCACTGCAGCCCTGAACTCCTGAGCTCAAGCCATCCTCCCACCTCAGCTTCCCAAATAGCTGGGACTACAGGTGTGTGTCACCACGCCTGGCTCATTTTCTTTCTTTTTATTTTTGTAGGAATGGGGTCTCACTATGTTGCCCAGGCTGGTCTCAAACCCCTGGCCTCAAGCCATCCTCCCACCTCAGACTCCCAAAGTGCTGGGATAGCAGGCATGAGCCACCACACCTGGCCTCAGTCCAAGTTTTTGCAATAACCCCCCATATTCTCTCTCTCTCTTGACCTCACCATCAAAATCCAACTTGTCTTGGACACTATGAATACGTCAATATCCCTGCAATTGCACAACTTTGTCATTGTCTTGCTGAAAACCTCTGGCGTCTTCACGTTATGTACCACGCCAAGTCCAAAAGCATCTATTTGCCTTTTAGTGGAGTCCATGATCTGGTTGAAATTTATAGAAGTCAGTTCTAAGACATTAAGCTGATATCTTAGGTATTCAATCCAAAAACCCTAGCAAGCGTTGCTTCGTCCCCCACTTAATTGTGGTACAGCCAAGAAACAAGCAGAGATGCTGAGTCATGTCTAAGATGTCCTATAGTTACATTCTCTTCCCACCTTTGTTATTAACCCAGAGACCAAAGAGATGACTCTCTCCCAGCCAGAGCAGCCAGCCTCACGGATTCCCAAGCAGAGGAAGGAGTAGCGTTACACTGCCCAGCAGAATTCCTGGTGGAAGCAGGGGCTGAAATTGCTGCAACTCAAAGTAGGACATTTGCACTGGAGTCATATAACTAGATGGAACAGTGACCAGAGAAATATTCTTGGACCCCGTATCCCAAGTACAGATGGGAAGATGTCCCTTCCCTGATTTCCATAAGACTTGCCTTTCTTCTGTCTAAGTTCTCAGCAATCCCTGCCTGAGAAACGGTTCTTGCCTGAGATGACTGCTGTTTATGTACCTGTGATTACCTTGATCTTTAACTTACTTAATGATTTGCTAATACATTTCTCTACCTATTCTTTCTCAAGTGGGTGTACTTCTCTCTCTCTCTCTCTCTCTGTCTCTTTCTTTTTCTCTCCCCCATCTCTCCCTCTGTCTCCCTCTCTGTCTGTCTCTCTGTCTCTCTCCTATCTCTTTCTCTCTCATATATATATATCTCCTTACTAAAATAACTAATGCCCATCCCACACTGACATATATATGTTGCATCTCCTGTCCTCCTGAATTGGGGGCGTTACCATCACAGAGCCGCCCCTACAATTCCATTCCATATGCCCAGACCCATCATAGCATAAATCTTCCCTAGCAGGGGACTATGGACTCCTTCGACTTCAATATTCCATTGTATCCCCTGCATTGTGTTCAAATTTTAACTCAGCCTGGTGCCCAGATATATTCCCTTGCATCTCCCTCAAGGCTTTGCTGAAAACATCCCGCCACATCATCTCTTTCTCATGAAAACACTTGGCAATACTCACGTCTGAGGCATTCAGAGAGTGCATAAACATGCACTGTGTTGTTCAGCTATTTAAGTAAATTCTTCTACACATCTACTCCTGTTTAAGGGCGCACCCAAAGTCTTATTCTTTCCTCTATAACACACCAAAGAGCACTGAGGCTGATAGCGGATTTCAATACATATTGCAGAAATCTAACGGAATGGCAGTTAGGTCTGAAAAATAATTTTTTAAATGGCCAGCTCTCCTGGTATTTAAACACGTATCCTAAATCATTGTGTTTTCTGCATGCTTTGGGACTCCCCCTTTCTCCCACGGGAAATTAACTAAACCTGTTTACTATGAAATTGGAGACTTGGAAAACCCAACGGGTTATATTTTTCATGCTACTGGTGGTCCATAATCAAAGTTCTGCCTGTTTACATGAATACACTACTCTTTTTAATTACAGCAGTGTCTGCTTCATAATTCTGTAACTCCCCCATTTGTTCCGTGATAAATCATGCTTTTGAGATACTTACATCTCTGATCACCTATCATTGATTATTTGCTTAAACTCAGGGATTAGCCCTTTCCAAATCCTATGGAGTTAACCCAGAACCTCACATAATATCCTACTAAAATAGGAGAACATAAGCGTTGCAAAGAAAAGCAGAAATAAAATGCTTAGTTGGATAATTGCTCCAAGATTATATTGCAAAACTGATGGAAAAAAATAAAGGCAGAATAATCTATAAAAGAATGAAATTAAATTTGTCTGTCAACATCTAATAACATCTGCCTTAAAATGTATGATACACATTTATAGATTTGAGAAGAGCCCGGTAGAGGTTTAGATATCCATCTGAATGAGAAATAATGAAGAACATGCCTTTCTCATTCAATTATTTGTGATTTTTTTCTGAAAGATTTGAGATAGAACTCCTCCCGTCCCTTCAGGTCATGTTAAAGTATGGTATTGAATGCCAACTGCATTCTGGGGGTGACCTTTTAATATACTATCCACACCAAAAATGCTTTGAGAGTAAAAAATGGTGTAATTCATAATTCATTTAGAGCCACAAACTCATCTAAGATTATTTAGAACTCCACCATATGCAAAGCTCTAGCTGGTGATTTCTTTTCCCCCATCATGAGAAAGTTTTTCACGCAGACTCATGGTAGAATCAAGCTCCTGCTGTCTTTTTTCCTAGACACCCATAAGAGTAGGGAAATCAAAGGCTGAAGATGCTTGAAGAAAGTGAGGTTGGCGGGGCACAGGGGCTCATGCTTGTAATCTCAGCACTTTGTAAGGGGGAGGTGGGAGGATCACTTACGGACAGGAGTTCAAGACCAGCCTGGACAACATAGCAAGACCCCATCTCTACAAAAAAAAAAAAAAATCTTAAAAATTAGCCAGGCCATGGTGGTGCACATCTGTAGTCCCACCTACTCAGGAGTCTGAGGCAGGAGGAGCACTGGAGCCCTGGAGTTCCAGGTTGCAGTGAGCTATGATCACATCACCGCAGTCTAGCCTGGACAAGAGAGCAAGACTCTGTCTCAAAAAGAAAAAAAAAATGGTCAGGTGAATTACAGGGTGAAAGGCTTCTCTGGAGCCAAGCCAAATGACAAGATGAGGATGGAGAACTGTGGTCCTTTGGTTTGGCCGTCTCAAGTTCATTCTTTGTGTTAGCCAGAGCTATTCCTCACTTTTGAGGTGGGATACAGGCCAGACAGGGCTAAAGAACGGTTAGAGCACCAGGAATCGGTCCAGGGAACACGTAGGACACTATTCAGATGTGTGGATCGGAGAAAAACAGAGAAACACAAAGATCTCCATACATTCTGCAACCTCATCAGAACATTTCTAAGCCTGGGATCAGGCCGCTTCCAGCCAGCTCACAGCATCAAGGCTTAGAGTTGAATTTTAGAAAAACATTAGGGTCGACAGCTTTCCTCTGAAACCGTGAAGTCCTGCATTTTATGCATATATTACTATAAGCATATTTCTTTTTAAAGTTGTGTAAATGTTAAATATTCTGATTCCATTATCTTGGTTATTTGAAAGTATATCCTGGTTTGTTTTTTGGTTGTTTTTTTTTTTTTTTTAAGAAGTTTGCTGAGATATTTAGGGTTAGAGTGATACAATATATCTAACTGTCTGTCAAGTGGGTCATGAGAAATTGTACGTTTACGTGTATACAGAGACAGAGAGAGAGAGAGGGAATATCATAAAACAACCTGGATAAAATGTAAACATTGCTGAATATGATTAAAAGCACATAGGATTCTCTTATACTCTTCTTTCAACTCTATCGGTTTAAAATTCCATCCAGATAAATATTTGCAATAGCAAAAATGCAGCAACTATTTTGTGAACATCTACCTCATTTAAAAGTTTCAAGACATTTCATTTATGAGGAAGACCGCAGAGAGAATGCTACCATTGTGTGGCTACCTTGACGCCTAAGAATATTTTAAACTCCAAAAATCTGGGATTCTCTAAGCATCAAAGCCAAAGTGTGCTTTCAAATTTACCCTGCATGGTGGCTTAGTCTTCCAAATGTCAGGAAGCAATGTTTGCAGAAATGCAGAGGTTTAACTCTAAAGAATATTTAGCCTACACATTAACCTAAACAACTTGCTCTTAAAATTGGCAACATGCACTTTGGTAATTCGGTATCAGGGAAAAAAAGGAAAAGACATATGAAAAGAACTCTATTAAACTGCCCTTTAATAATAAATACTATTTTCCTAAAGAGGTTTCATTATGTTTCCATTTACACAGAAATAGTTTTAAATATAAATTTCTAATTTCCCCAGGGTTCAGTATACTAATTTTTTTTTTCCTCCTCATGTGAAATAACCTTCCACTTCTTCCAATTCTGTGAGTAGAAGGAACCGTTTTAACCCAGAGAAACTTATGGCGCCTATATAATGAGCTCTTGAGCTTTTAGCTTCTACCATACACCAAATAATATAGCCTTTGGCTAATTTCTTTCTTTCTTTTTTTATTTTTTTTACCAAATGCAGTTTATTTTCTTTTAAGCAACGGAAAATACTTTCTGGAGAAAGTTTCAAAGAGCACTTTAGTCCATTAAAAAGTAAAATCTCAAGACCAGTCAGTTCCCACATTGAAAAGAGCCAAGGCACTTTTAATACACTAAATCATACTGTCTTATTTTACTCAACGGCCAGGTTGTCCTAAAAAAAAACAAAAAGAAATACTTTGGATATTTAAGTGCCTAAATTCCAGTACATGGAGTACAAATTGCAACATTTTTGCAGTCTAGAAACTATCTTTGTATTGAGGGTGTCAGCCTGTAGAGAAAGTAAAGCCTTTTGTCCTTTCTCACCTATAAAACTCTAGAAATTAGCCTTTCTGGTCATTCTCCAGTACAAGTGTCCAAGTTGTCACTGATAAAATATCCATCTGACTTTGAAATTTGGCCCCAGGTCCTGGCGCAACTGGGAGAAGGGAGGCATGATATTAATAGCTCCACAAGGGTCCAATGTGTGACGGGGACATCTCCAGCCCAGTGTCCCTTCTCAATTCGCTGGCAACGCCTGAAGCCACAGTGTCTTTGATGCTGACATCGGGGCCTGGATTTAATTTTTCCTTCTTCCAATTTTCTAGTAGCTCTTGTAGAATAACCTCACATACATATATATATATATATATATATATTCAACTGTATATAAAATTTAGGCGATTTGAACTGGGTATATATAACTGTGAGTGCCAATTTTACAACCAGAAAAGCAGACATGGTTAGAGAGTTAGAATCTGGTTCTTTGGGGACAATCTCTCCCAAGTAAATGTCCTTCATCCCCTGAACCCGAATGTCTTCAGGAGGGATGATGTGGCTCGTTACAGTGTAGCACCAGTCAGAGCTGTGCTGCTAAAGGTGAAACACTGTATCCTACGCCGAAGCCTGGTCTGCCTCTGAGACATGGAGATTTGCACGACCAACAAGATTATCTCACAATTAGAAAAAGTCTAACAGCTACCCCGAAACTGCACTAGTCCGTACTAGACAAGGAAGACGACCAGAGCTTGTTTTTAAAAGAGATAGAGAAAAAGATGCTTTTGCTCCTTCAACAATACCGGGGCACTCAGGGGCCAAATTCTTCCTGAAAGTATCTGCAGGTGAAAGGTGAGAAACTACGTAACGGGCACCATATCCACTATGTGGGTGATGGCTACACTAAAAGCCCAGACTTCGCCACTACGCAATATATCCATGCAACAAAACGACACTTGTACCCCTTAAATTTGTACAAATAGAAACATTTTTTTAAAACAGTATCTATGCCCCATCAAAAGTTGCTGCTCAGGTCTCTAAGACTAGATGTTGGTGGGAGCTCTCAGCAGAGTTTAGGGTGTGATCACAAAATGCTACATTGTGCAGCCAAAGAAATTGAGTTAAAAAATGAATATTGGGGGAAAAAAATGAATATTGAGTCCTGGGGCAACACACCTCTTCCTCCTTCCTTGTCAGGAAAAGACGCGTTGTGAAAATTAAATGAGGAAATGCGTATTACCAGCCGGCACTGTGCTATAAATGCTTCTGTGACCAGGTACTAATTAGTAGTGACAGGTAGGATTGTGTGATGCACTCAGGAAGTGATCTAAGACTAGCCATCCACCCCAGTCTAGCATATTATCAGGAAACGCTCAACACACTCTATTTTATTCTATTCTATTCATCTTGCTGTGACTTTTCTGGGACTAGAAGCCACGTCACTCAAATATTTCATCAGCCACAGCAAAGAATGTTGAAGCTTCCAAAGTAATTTGAGGCCAGACCTAGTGATTAACCTGATTTACCCATAAAATAGAATCGGCAATTTTTTTGTGTGCTTCTGCTCCAATTTTAACAAAATGCTACAATGAGGCTTAAAGTATTTTCATTATTTTTATACTGTATTTTTAAAAATGAGCTGGTAATAAATGCCACTCTGTTTTTCTAGTTTCTTTGTATTTAAATGTTACTTTTTTAATTTAGATCAGCTTTTAGAGGCTACAACATGAGGTGTTTTATCACATACTGATGTATATACTTATATAAGATATCTAAAAATATTTAATTCATTCATTATAATTAATATATTATTATATGTATATTACATATATGTTAGAACTGAAGGAGCTACATCTTCAAAACCCAATAAGAGTCACTGAAAAGAAGGTAATATACCAGTAGCAAATGCCATTTGCACCTCAATAATTGCTATGGTATAAGATAATTTTGCATGTATTATAAATGGCAGTATTTATGAAATTTTATTCTGGGATAGGGGCCTGAAAAAAACAAAAACCAATAAGAACATACAATCCAACTCAGCATCATTAAGATTAGCAGTAAAAAATTAAACTCCAGAGGCTGCAAAACCTTAGCATATTGGGAAAGTGAAAAAAAAAAAATCAAGTGTCTATGGCTAATTAGCAAGAAACTACAAACAAAATGAGAAAAGATCAGCTTTATATGAGAAAAAGTTATGGGAGAGAAAAACAAATCCCTTTACTGGAATTATATAGACAATTAATAGAGCTCTCTTTTTTAATTTGGCTACGGAGACAGTCAACCTATTATTTTCCTCAATTCTCCGCTTTGTAAAAATGCAAGTGGAAGCTCCCTTGGATGTATTAATAGCCAATACTACATAATATATACAATATGTTCAGTCCCTCTATTCGCAGAATTTGAATTAAAATCCTTTTTAATATTCTTGGAAGATGAATGAGAACTGGCATATACGGTTTCCTGAATGTGAGATTTTACAAACTGGTTCAAAATTTCAGTCCCCGGGGAAAACGTAAGCTCAGTATTAGATTTTACTCCCTTTTCTAAATTTGTGGAATCATGCTACTTGTGAGGAAACGTCCAGGAAAAATAAAACGGAAACAGCATTTGCATGGCAGCGGTAGCCCACCAAGACCCCTCGGATCATCTTAATCCTGACACTTTCGGAATTACGGTCGATCCGATCTCCCGGGTCCAATTCCAAAGGAGATTTTTGGATTTCAGAAACAGAAACCTAAGGCTCCATGTTTGAAATCAAGACAGAAAAAACAAAAAAACCTTTTCAATTGGTTCCATGGCTGGTTTACAGGAGATTCTATTTTGTGTCTGGGGGAAGGAAAACCTGGTTTATACGAAGTCATCCCAACTAGGATTGATCCTGGGTATCGTGCTTATAACAATCTTAATGGTTCAAACTGGTGGAGTTGGTTTGAAAGGTCTGGAGTTGGTTTGAAAGGTCTGAGACCTTGAAAGGTCTGAGACCAACGTAGGTTAAGACAAGGGGAACCATACCTCCTGGACCCTTGTCAAATCATGGAAAAACTCTTGGTGCTGATGACATCATCGGGTAAGCAAGCAAGCGTCTGCTCCCTGCCGTCTAATTGAGGTCATTTCGTACAGACATGTTCCCAAGTCTGTGCACAGTCTCCTGCATTTGAACAAACCGTTTTATCTTCCCCCACGCATCATCTCTCCTGACCCTTGCAACCTTACAATCTCGGTATTATGATCCTGGTGTGCAGAGGTGGCTGGAGGTGGCTACCTTTAGCAAGACCAGCTTGCAAGGTGCACTATGGGCTGGTGCCTTACTCAGCTTGTCTGCCGTAAAAAAAAAATGCACAGGCAGAATGGCTTCAATAGTGGACGTTTATTCTCCCACAGTCCTGAAGGCTGGAACGTCTGAGGTCAAGGTGCAGGCTCCGTGTGGTTCCTGGGGAGGACCCCTTCTGGGCTTGGAGGTGGCCACCTTCTCCCTGTGCCCTCACAGAGCAGAGAGAGACAGAGCTCTGGCGTCCCCCCCTTACAAAACACTAGTCCTGTCTATGGGGTCAGGGGCTCGGCCTTATGAGCTCATTTAAGCTTTAATTAGCCCCATAAAAGCCTCCTCTCCAAAGGCAGCCTCGATGGGAATTGGAGCTTCAACATATGAATTTGGTAGCGGGAGCAGAATTGAATCCACAGCCGCTGGCATCTGGGAACTTGAATTTCAGAAGAGGCAGCCACTATTTCCAGCATCGACAAGAGCAGCTCGCTGTGTCGAACCAGTTCGAATAATATGATTTATGCTGAACACCTGCCTTTTCCCCCCCAGAGTCTGGGATTTTGGAACATGCTAGGCAGAGAGTGGTTTCACAAACAGCCCTCAGTAAGAACTTCAGACCGCTAGGCTCAGGCTAGAGCTTCCCTGGTGGCCAGCATTTCACACCAGTTGTCACAAGTCACTGGATGAATTAAGCGCGGCTTGTGCACGTCCATAGGAAGAGGACTTTTGCAAATGCCCCGGTGCCTGGCTTTCTGCAGACGTGAACCCATGCACCTTTTCTCTTTGTTGGTTTTGTTTTGTATCTTTTGGCTGCAATAAATCAGAGCTGTGAATGCAAATATATGTTGAGTCCTGTGATTCCTCCTAGACAATCAGCAAACCTGGGGGTGGCCTTGGGGACCCCAGATGTAGCCCCTGCAATGTATTTGATACAGCTGTTGACGGGCTCACCTGATAAAGAAAGGAGCTATTAATAGAAATAAAATATACACCAATCTCCGTATCTAATCATTTCTCCATAACACCACAACATCTGGTCGCATGTTCCTTTTGCCAAAGATAAAAAAAAAAAAAAAAAAAATTCTCTATCAAAGCAGTTGCTTCCAAGGTTGAAAAGAATAGCCTGTTTTGCCATATACATGTCGTTGGAGTCTAGGTGTCTGTTGCAACATGCTTTGTAAATCTCTAAGCATGGCTGTTATTTTATATAATAGAAATGAGAAAACAAAAGCCTCCAGGAAAAAAGTGTTCCTACCCCACAGCTCACCTATTTATTAGACATTTTAGTGGCAGAGAGTGCTTACCATATTTTCTAAAATTTAATATATGGTTGACGTCCTCTTGAAATTTTTCATAATTCCATCTAGAGGTTAAAGTCATTACCTATAGCTTACTTTATACTTATATCCCATCAAAAAGGTGCATGATCCCATCATTGTCACGATCAAGAAGTTGATCATCATTGCTCAATAAATTTCATTTCATATCCTTCTCATCAGAAAAATTGAGAAATAATATATTGTATATACATTAGAGTTACAAGGGCAAAAAATCATGTATTCAGGAAAACAAGAACAATACAAAAGGAATAATCACCCCAAATGATGGAACAGCATGCACATATGATGTTCAAATCCTTCTATAAATAAGGAAAAATCTCAATGTCACACAGTGCAACACTCACTCAAGGTATCAAAACACAAAGACTGATCAATCCAGAAATGGTTGATAAAGAATTCTCGATATGCTGCACTTAAAATATATGGATAGACCCGAAGGTGCCTTTTTTTCTTTTGCATTTGGGAAGAAGTTGCAGATATTGAAAAGGATTTAAGAGGGGCAATAATGGGAATGGTGAATCAATACAATTGTATTGATTAAACACCAATAGCACTGACACACACGTACACACACACACACACACACACACTAAGTTCAGATAAATCATCAGTGAACTTAAAAAGCACACATACTTGTAATGTAGCATGCTTTGGCTAACTCTATATGAAAGGTGGCCTTAAATTAAATGCCCATTCAACATGCAATGAACATTTATTAGGCACCTACATTAAACAATGCAATGTTACTATCTAAGCATCAAGGGATACATCACCTGGATGCAACAAAGTTTGAATCCAGGACTGTGTAATCTACTTGGGAGAAGCAATATACTAAAACAATTGTAAATATGGAACCCAAAAGTGATTTCCTGTCTGAGTGACACCTCTGGGGCTGATCTCTCAGGATCACCCACTTCTAGGCTAACTTATTGGCCTGTTGTTCTCAATACTGCAGTTTAAGGGCTGCAGCAAAAAGAATTTGGAATATTGTGCTGCTATAAATTTTGTCGGCACAGGGGCACTGTATTCTGGGAGGCTTCCCTTTAGAAAGGACTAAGAATTCTCCTCCCATTCCCCACTGGGTCTGAGAACAGGCAGGTGTTAAGGAAAACACGAGCATTTGCTGCTCACATGAGACCCCGAAGAGCATCACATTCTCCCTCACTAGCAAAAGGCAGCCAGGGTTTTACAGCAGGAGCTGCAGGGACTGACGCCTTCCTGAGATGCTCTTGGAAAAGGACTTGCATTTAAAGACCCTTCTTTGACTATACGATGCTCCCACGAAGACATCAGAAGGGCTCGCAGGAGCAGCTGCCATCCTGTAACGAGGTCCCAAAGAGGCTTTCACAAAAGGACGTCAATGCCCCTCATTCACCTTTTTCCAAAGATGGACAAAGTCCCTGGTGGACCTGTCACATAGAGGCTGCTGTTGGCCACTAGCTCTTAACTGAACTGTCAGCTTCAATCTCTATGATGCTGTGGGTCCTCGTGTGGGGTCCCCTGCGTGTCTGCTGGTGCCTGCAGGCCCGTTATATAACATAATCTCCAGCACTCAGTGCAAGAGGAAAATGTCAGCCTCTTGTTCAAAAAAGTAAGAAAGAGCTATTCCCTTTTCTCCGTGATCTCTCTCTCTCTCTCTCTCTCCACCTGTTATAGTGTTTTTATTTGCTTTTTAAATTTTTTTATTCTAAAATATTTGGCACACAGAGATTGTACGTATTCAAGGTGTACAAAACGATGGTTTGGTATAGGTACACATTGTATGAAGATTATCACAATGAAGTTAATGAACACACCCATCGCTCCCATGCTGTACATTAGATTCCCAGAATTTGTTCATCCTATAACTTAAAAGTTTGTACAATTGACCAATATCTTCCCATTTTTGTCTGCTGCCCAGCCTGTGGTAACCACTATTCAACTCTCTGCTTCTGTGAGTTTAACTTTCTTTGATTGTGCATAAGAGTGAGATCACGTGGTATTTGTCTTTCTGTGCCTGGCTTATTTCTTTTTGTTTCTTTTTTATTTCAGCATATTACAGGTGTACAAAGGTTTAGGTTACATATATTGCCTTTGCCCCACCCAGGTAAGAGCTACAGGTGTGTCCATCCCCCAGACGGTGCACCTGGCTTATTTCACTTAACATCATGTCCTCCAGGTTCATCCCTGTTGTTGCAAATGACAGGATTTTCTTCCTTTTAAATATCGAATAGTATTTCATTGTGTGTGTATATATATATATATATACACATATATATATATACACACATATATATATACACACACTGTATTTTCTTTATCCATTTATCCAGTGATAAACCTATAGTTTTTTTTCCCTATAATCTTGGCTATTGTGAATAACACTGCAAGGAACAATGAGAGTGCAGATGTCTCTTTGAGATATTTATTTCATTTCCCTCACATATATACCTGGAAGTGGGATTGCTGGATCATGTGTTAGTCCTGTTTTAATTTCATGAGAAACTTCCATGCTGTTCTTTATAGATGGCTGTGCTAATTCACATACTCACTGACAGTGTGCAAGAGTTGCCTTTTCTTCACTTTCCCACCAACCTTTGTCATCTCTTGCCTTTTAGCTCCTTAATATTGATCTTGGCAATAATTTTTTTTTTATATCGCACCAAAAAGCATAGGCAGCAAAAGCAAAAATAAACAAGTGCGGCTGCATCAAAGTGAAAGACTTTTGCACTGCCAAGGAAACGATCAGCAAAATGACAAGGCAGCCTGCAGAATGAGATTATTTGCAATCCATATATCAGAGGTATATTTCCAATCCATATATCAGGGAAAGATAAGAGTAGAAAAGAAAGAAAAGATAAGAGTAACTCATACATCTCCATAGCAAAAACAAACAAACAAAAAATCACCAAATTAGCAAATGGGCAAAAGGCCTGAATAGACATTTTCCCAAGAAGACAAAAGTCCAACAGTTGAACAAAAAGGGGTTTGCTATGGTGTAGATGTTTGTCCCTTCCAAATCTCAGGGTGTTTTTTTTCTTTCTTTCTTTCTTTTTTTTCTTTTTTTCTTTTTTTTTCCCCCTCTTTTTTTTCTTTCTTTTTTTTGTCTTTCTTTTTTTTGTCTTTCTCTTTTTTCTTTCTTTTTTTCTTTCTTTTTTTCCTTTCTTTTTTTGCTTTCTTTTTTTTTGCTTTCTTTCTTTTTTTTTTTCTTTCTTTTTTTTTCTTTCTTTTTTTGAGACAAAGTCTCTCTCTGTCACCCCAGCTGGAGTCCAGTGGCATCACTGTAGCTTGCTGCAGCCTCAAACTCCTGGGCTGAAGCAATTCTCCTGCTTCAGCCTCCCAAGTAGCTGGGACTACAGGTGTGCACCACCACGCCTGGCCAATTTTGCTATTTTTAGTAGAGACAGGCTCTCGCTTTTGCTCAGGGTGGTCTTGAACTCCTGAGCTCAGGCAATGCTCTCCCCTTGGCCTCTCAGACTGCTGGGGTTACAGGCGTGAGCCACTGCACCCAGCCCTCATGTTAAAATTTGATTCTAGTGCTAAAGGTGGGGCCTAATGGGAGGTGTTGGTGTCATGGGGGTGGATTTCTCATGCATAGACGACTGCCCTCCATAGGGTTGGAGTGAGTTCTTGCTCTATTAGGTCCTGCTGAGCTGCTTGTTAAAAACATCTCGGCACCTTTCCTCTCTCTCTGACCCCCTCTCTCTCCATGAAATCTCTGCACACACCTGCTCCCTTTCACCTTCTGCCATGAATAAAAGCAGCCTGGGGCCCCCTCACCAGAAGGAGAGGCTGGCTCCATGCTTCCTGCACAGCCTGCAGGACCTGTTTGCTTTATAAATTACCCAGCCTCCGGCATTGCTTTGCAGCAACAAACAACGGGACCAAGATAGCCCTCTACATCGCTGATCGTCACAGAAATGCAAATCAGAACCACAATGAGGCTTCACCTCATGCCTGTCCGGATGGCTTTTATTTGCTCTCTGATACTCTGCTCTCTCTCAGGCATGGGGGTGCTTGTGGGTGAGTACAGACCCTCACGGGCACCCAGGGCCCTGCTGACACTTGGGTGTGTGCACCTGCCCACCATCCTCCCCACGCATGTGGCCGGGCACCTGCAGAGATGGAAGGCGGTGGTTGGTGCTTGGTGGTAACACGCCCATGAAGTCGTCCTGGTGGGTCTCTACCATTTATACTATACGTCATCACCATGCTAAACAATCACCTTTACATTGAACACAGATGAAACGCAAGCACAAAACGTTCCCAATCATGTCATTGAAGATGCAGAAACAACACCTAACCAGAGAGAACAATGCTGATTTACTTCAATCGAGGGTTTGCATTGAGAATCTCTTCTCTCAACCCTCTTCTGCAAATGACAATACTAAGGACAATGGCTAAAATAATACCCAGCACATATTACTGTGTATTTCCTGTGTTCTTGGCACCATGCTAAAGGATTTATAGACATACTTTTATTTAATCTTGGCAAATATCTTACAAAATGGTGATTGTCATCTGCCCCATGAGATACTTTAGGATAAAATCTTGTGGAGGTTGAGACATGATCCAAGGACATGCCGCTTACAAGCCACAAAGCTGCATTTCAAACTGAGGCTGAGCTCAACTCCGAGCACACCTGTTTAAATAAATGTCCTCCCACCTCAAGCTAACAGCTTCCTTTCTCGCTCATCCTTCTGCCAAGAATGGGAAGCTAACCCTAACACGAAGCAAGGGACTTGGATTTTATTTTCCTACCTTCTTTTCTTCAAGCCTTTTTTTAATTGACACATACTAGATGTAACATATTTTCGGGGTACCTGTGATATTTGCAGACATTCATATAATATGTTACAATCATATCTGGGTAATTGGAATAGCCATCACCTTAAACATTGATCCTTAGGCTGGGGGCATTGGAATTATTCTCCACTAGCTATTTTGAAATATATAATAGATAATTGTTTACTATAGTCACTCTACTGATTTATTGAACAACTGGGTCTTATTTCTTCTATCCACCTGCATTTTGTACTCATTAATCAACCTTTCTTTAACCTTTCCATCTGCCTACACTTCTCAACCTCTGTTAACCACCAAACTACAAGGAAATGTAAAGGATACAAAAAAAAAATACAACATGTAAATAAGAGATGGAATGAGAAACTGCCTAAAGCACACTACAACAAGAAGGGTTGCAGGTGTTATAAGGCTGCTTGTCATAAAGACACATTCAGGGTTGAATTGTGTGCCCCAAATTCACAGACTGAAGTCCGAACACTCAGTACCTAAGAATGTAGCTATATCTGGTTGGGTAGATGCCCAGTGGTGGGATTGCTGGATCAAATGGTAGATCTACTTGTATCTCTTTGAGGTATCTCCATATTGCTTTCCACAGAGGTTGCACTAGTTTGCAGTCCCACCAGCAGTGTATGAGTGTTCCTGTCTCTCCACATCCACGCCAATATCTATTTTTTGGGGACTTTTTGATGAAGGCTATTCTCACTGGAGTTAAGTGATATCTCACTGTGGTTTTGATTTGCATTTCCCTGATGATTAGAGAAGTTGAGCATTTTTCATGTTTGTTGGCCATTAGTCTGTCTTCTTTTGAAAAGTTTCTGTCATGTCCTTTGCCCACTTTTTAATAGGGTTCTTTGATTTTTTTCTTGGTGATTTGCTCGAGTGTATTACAGATTCTAGTTATCAGCCCAAGAATGGGTCTTTAGAGAGTTACGATGAGTCCATTTATGGTGAACCGTAATCCAACAGGACTGGTGTCCTTATAAAAAGAAGGAAACATGGACACAGACAGACACATTGCAGCAAGTGGACATGAAGATACAAGGAAAATGCCATTGGAAGTCACAGAATGTCTGAAGCCACCAGAAGTTGCAGAGAGGTGTGAAACAGATTCTCCCTCATGAACCCTGAGAAGAAACCATCTTAAATTTGGACTTCTGCTGTTTGATCCAGCAATCCCACTACTAGGCATCTACCCAAAGGAAAAAATGACATTCCATAGAAAAGACATCTGCACTTGAATGTTTATAGCAGCACAATTCACAATGGCAAAGACGTAGAAACAACCCAAATGCCCTTCAATCCATGAGTGGATTAATAAAATGTGGTATCTGTATACCATGGAGTTCTACTCAGCCACAAAAAACAATGGTGATCTAGCACTTCTTGTATTATCCTGGATGGAGCTGGAGCCCATTCTACTAAGTGAAGTATCACAAGAATGGAAAAACAAGCACCACATGGACTCACCATCAAATTGGTATTAATTGATCAACACTTAAGTGCACATACAGTAATAACACTGATCAGGTGTTGGGCAGGTGGGAGGGGGCAGAAGGGGATGGGTCTATTCACACCTAGTGGGCGCTGTGCATGCTGTGTGGGGGATGGGCATGCCTGAAACTCTGACTCTAGTGGGGCAAAGGGGCAAAGGCAATTTATGTAACATAAACATTTGTATCCCTGTAATATTCTGAAATTATATAGAGAAGAAGCAATTATATGAGAAGAAGCAATCTAACCTTAAAAAAATGGACTTCTGGCCTCTAAAACTGTGAGAGAATAAGAATAAGTTTCTACTGGGTGAGCCATCCAGTTTCTGATACTTTATTAGGGCAGCTCGAGAAAGCTAACACAAACATGAAGGTAAGTAGAGCCGGGCGCGGTGGCTCACGCCTGTAATCCTAGCCCTCTGGGAGGTCGAGGCGGGTGGATCGCTCGAGGTCAGGAGTTCGAGACCAGCCTGAGCAAGAGCGAGACCCCGTCTCT
The DNA here is from genome assembly GCF_041146395.1 of Eulemur rufifrons. Taxonomy (NCBI): domain Eukaryota; kingdom Metazoa; phylum Chordata; class Mammalia; order Primates; family Lemuridae; genus Eulemur; species Eulemur rufifrons. The sequence continues at coordinate 142,065,932 of NC_091012.1, forward strand.
ACTAAAAATAGAAAGAAATTATCTGGCCAACTAAAGATATATATAGAAAAAATTAACCAGGCATGGTGGCACATGCCTGTAGTCCCAGCTACTCGGGAGGCTGAGGCAGTAGGATTGCTTGAGCCCAGGAGTTTGAGGTTGCTGTGAGCTAGGCTGATGCCACGGCACTCACTCTAGCCCAGGCAACAGAGCAAGACTCTGTCTCAAAAAAAAAAAAGAAAGGAAGTAGACGGCTTCACACGAAAGTATACAGTTCCGTGAAATCAGTTTTGCAGAAATACACAGAAGTGCAGAAGAACAGCTTTATTCTGAGACCAAATTTACAGGCCTGAGAAGAATTCTCACAAACTAGAGATTTAACAAAAGGGAAATGTCTCAGAATAAAAAAGCCTGCTACCCATTAAAAACGAGAAAGGCCAAGTCCTTGCATTTGTAATGGGAGGCAAATCTCTATGCCTTGAAGTTCTACCGAGTAATGGAAATCGAGAATTTGTGATGAAAATACGAGCCTCCATGAATGGCAAGTCTGCAGGAATAAAAAAGCCAAAGCAGTTTCTGTGAACAAAATGACATCTGTTTTGTTCAAGAATGGGAGACGCAGACAATTGCAACCCCAAGCTGGCACCTGGCAAAGGAAAATCTTAATTGATATATTAAGCATCTCTGCTTCAGTCACAGAAAAACCTCAAACAACCAACAGTATGACTAATTTTTAAACAATGCACATGTTCCACGTGGACTTCTGTGATCCCACCAGCATGTAAGGGTTTGACATTCAGTGTGGAATTGTTGGGTGGTGATAGCTAACAATTTAATTGAGTGATTACTATGTGCAGAACCTGCTATATGGCGCAAATGAACTCACAATTATTCTTCGATCTAACAAATGTGATACCTCTTGTTCTGACTTCCACTTATCTTTTTGCGTTGTCTTATGTTCGTATGTGCAGTGGATTTAAAATTGGCAGGATACGAAAGGCGAACAAATGCGACAGGACTTTTCAAAGTTGTTTTTTGTGGATTCAGTTCTCATTCTCATCTTCCTCTCCTTGTATGACTTGATAATGCCTGCCTTAGCGTGACAGCGGATTTCACTTCCTTGAATCTGTCTAAACAAACAGTTCCGGTGATTTTCACTTCCCTCATCTTCTGACACCTGGCGCTTATCCCTGTCTGTGTTGGAATTGGTCGTGCATTGTTTAGTTTATCCATTCATAATAGGTGATCGCTCAATCGTCACATGTCAGTGGGGCTTCACAGGTGTGTGTCCAAAAGACTCACTTCTCTGAGGGCAGAGGACACGGGCTGACAGGCCCCTACTGAATGCTCTCTGATGTTGATAAGTTAGCAAGGAACTTTACCCAGAGACTTCTGGATTCTGCCTTGTTAGGTAGGACTATACCTCAATGAATTCATCCTTCATCATCCAATAAAATTGTAAATGTGAATCCAAGAGGGGTCTCCTACCGTGTCTAGGTCACCATCCCCAAATCGAAGCAAAAATTTGTGAACATTACTTGGATCATGAGCAAAAGGAACATATCTTTTCTCTGAATTCTCTCTTTCCTCATCTTAGCTTGAAGTCAGACAAGCAGCTCTCGCGATACCAAGGAAAAGAATGAGGTTAACCATTAAGCCATAAAATAGTTCTGCTGCCTGGAGAGGGTGGATAATGATGAAAGGAAACCTCAAAAAGCACCCGCTTATTCCTGGAGGGAGGAGACCTGCTCAAGGGCACTTAGAGAATGACCAGAGCGAGGGACCAGAAAGTCCCAAGTTTGTACTAAGAGGGAGGGCAGCCTGTGTGTTTATAGGACCAGTTATAAAGCATTGTGATTTTCCATCCTTGGGTTGGTTGCTTGGTTGGTTGAATAATATGATGTCACATTCCTAACAAACTCCCTGGTTGGCTTTATCAAAAGAATCTCAGCATTACCTCTTCTGACATTCAAGCTTTTATATGTAAATAAAGCATCTGTCATAGAATTGGAGCATGAAGCAAAACTTTGTCATAAGACTCTAAGTTTGGGGGTCTTTTACTTCTGCAGCTTAACTTAGCCTGAGCTAACAGATGCAATATTTAATAAGTAGTACTTTTGCTTGTACAGGAAAATCTATACTTACCCCCCACTAAAGAATGTACCTAAAGTAACACATTCAAACCTATTTTTTATCCTAGGTGTAGATAGGATTAGTCACCAGTGTGAAATTTTATTATTCAGAACTGCTGGAAAGACCATCAACCACACACACACAGACAGACACATTAATTAAAAACGTTCATCCACCTGGCCATTATCATTTCCACCAATTTCTTTTTTTTTTTTTTTTTTTTTTGAGACAGAGTCTCACTTTGTTGCTCGGGCTAGAGTGAGTGCCGTGGCGTCAGTCTAGCTCACAGCAACCTCAAACTCCTGGGCTTAAGCGATCCTACTGCCTCAGCCTCCCGAGTAGCTGGGACTACAGGCATGCGCCACCATGCCCGGCTAATTTTTTGTATATATATATTTTAGTTGTCCATATAATTTCTTTCTATTTTTAGTAGAGACGGGGTCTCGCTCTTGCTCAGGCTGGTCTCGAACTCCTGACCTCGAGCGATCCACCCGCCTCGGCCTCCCAGAGTGCTAGGATTACAGGCGTGAGCCACCACGCCCGGCCTATTTCCACCAATTTCAAAGTCTTAGACAAAATGTCAGATGTACATGTGATTAAACAGAGTGATGGTGCATTCAACAGTCCACAATCCAAATAAAATCAAAATCGCGCCTGCACTGGAGAATGAAATCACCCCCCAGGGCTATGTGTGTGGCTTCAGTGAATCTCAGAATAATAAACAACAATACAACAAGACTCGTGTCCATTACACTGGGTCTGCAAGTTGATGCATTATGAAATACACCAAAGGAAAAACAAATACAGGGAAAAACTGTTAATGCCCATTATGCAAGTGAAACAGATAAATAAGGAGATTGTCATGCAGAGGAAATATAAATAGGAAGAAATCATGAGCTCAGGGACTTTATCTCATCAGATGTACTTGCCTCAACCCCCCTCAGACTCTTTCAAGGGAAGTCTAAGATTTTAAAAGGAAGATTATATTCTTATCAGTATGAATACATTTGATTGGTAAAATAGGGGGGAAAGATTCCAAAGTCACTAGATCCTTATGAAAATTAAATTTTAAAACTTAATGGGAAATGCTTCATATTAAAATACACAATAGAAAATTCAGCTGTGGGTCCTTGTCCTGAAGTTCAGGAATTCATGAAAATTTTGCCTTCAATGCACCCGATAAGCAATTTGGGAATGTCTTTTGTGCACGGGGATGATGTTTCCACTCAAACATATGCCTAAGTGAGGCACGAAAACCTCTTACCAATTTCCCACCATCTCACCTTTGGTGTGTTCCAGGAGACACAGAAACCCCAAATTTTCTGTTTCTTTTCGTTGTTTTTGGCATGCAAGAATGCCCAGTCTTAGAATGAGGAGCTTTGTATTGGAGACACCCTGTGCTTAACCATTAGGGCTTCTCTTTGTCAGACAGTTAACAAAAGTATGATTTTAATAAGGACCGGGCATAAAAGAGAATGTAGAAATTATTTATTGCTGTGAATGATACCATGTTTACATACGTATCGTCTCTGTGAACTGTGGAGCCAATTAAAATGCATGATGTGCCAATAAAAAAAAACTACTGGCAGCACCATTGAAAATATATATTTATGGTGACAGCCTCACATGCAACTCTAGGACATGGCTGTTTTATGCCCTGGCACTAGAGGGGTGTGCTATTATTTATAAGGGAAAAAGACTTGTTTGATATGTTAGAATGTTCCAATGACAAGTGGAGGTGGATTCAAATCCATATAGAGAGTTGGACACATTAGATAGAATAAATAGATAAATGATGATGATGGTCATAAATAGATAAGAGGTAGATTGATGAGAGGTAGAGAAGATGGATAGATCATGATGAAGAAGCAGATAGATAATAGATATATAGAGATGAGAAATAGAAACAGGATAGACTAAGAGTTGAGAAATTTAGTAGAATAAATAGATAAACGATGATGATAGCTAGAGAGATAAGAAAAATATTCGTGAGGAATAGGTGCCCAGGATGGAGAGATGGTGATGTTGAAGCAGATAGATACATAGATAGATAAAATGGATAGATGGAAGGAAGGAAGGAAGGAAGGAAGGAAGGAAGGAAGGATAGAAGGAAGAAAGGAAGAAAGAGATAGATGATAGATAGATAGATAGATAGATATTAATAGAATGGATAGATGACGGATAATAGACATATAGGATGGATGGATGGATAGATGGATGAATGGATGGATGGAAGGATGGATGGACGGATGGACAGATGGATGGGTAGATGGATGGATAGATGGATGGATAGATAGATAAATGGATGGATGGATGGGTAGATGGATGGATAGATGGATGGATAGATAGATAAATGGATGGATGGATGGGTAGATGGATGGATAGACAAAATGGATAGATGGATGGATAGATACATATGTAGATAAAATCGACTGTTAGCTAGATGGAAGGAAGGGAGGAAGGGCTAGATAGATACATAGATAGACAGTAAGACAGAGACATAGAGATAGAGAGACAGCTGTGCCTAGAATTGTACTGTAGATCCATTTGGGGAAGACCAGATCAACCCACAGCAGCAGTATGCAAGGCACAAAGCCGCCATTGAAGTTTTATCTGCGTTTTGCCTTTCCTTTCTCACCTCCTCATAATTCTGTGAATTCAGAAAGTCACACTGGTAACCCAAGACCATTTGCGAGAAGTGAATGTACCATCGACAAAACATTGCTTTTATGGTGATCTAGCACCCGTTATGTTATCCTGGATAGAGCTGGAGCCCATTCTACTAAGTGAAGTATCCCAAGAATGGAAAAACAAGCACCAACCACATGGACTCACCTTCAAATTGGTATTAACTGATTAACACTTAAGTGCACATATAGTAATAACATTCATCGGGTGTCAGACAGATGGGAGCGGGGAGGAGGGGGATGGGTATATTCACACCTAATGAGCGTGGTGCACACCATCTGGGGAATGGACATGCTTGAAGCTCTGACTCAGGTGAGGCAAAGGCAATATACGTAACCTAAACATTAGTACCCCTGTAATATGCTGAAATAAAAAAAAATTACTAAATTTAAAAAAATGGAAAAAAAAACATTGCTTTTTTTTTTTTTAAGCTGTGCTTAAATTTAGAATTTATCCTAAATGAACAAGAACTCAAAAAAAAAAAAAAAATCTTACCTCTAAGAGGTAACTCTGTTTGTTGCACAGGGCGAATATTTATTGTTCTGAATATTTCTCCCCGATACATCATTGCCCCAAAGAAAGCAAAAGAGAAGACACGAAAAGCTCATTAAATCAAGAGAGTCGCAGAAGCCACTGCCTTAATAAAGCCTTAAAGTTTAACAGCTAGTCTCAGATAACGAGCATCCTCGTGGGCTGGCAGTGAAAGCACAGGGTTTTAAGGCTTAAGGCTTCTAGGCCAACGGCAAGTAACCTTGAATGTTTTCATTAGCATCATTAGTCGCCAGATCAAATGCTCAAGCGCACGTGTGTTAACACACACCTCAGAGACCATTTTTTTAAATTAATTAATTAATTTTTTTATTTCAGCTTATTATGGGAGTATAAAAGTTCAGGTTATATATATTGCCCATGCCTCCCCATCCCCCTGAGTCTGAGCTTCAAGTGTGTCCATTCCCCAGACAGTGCACATCGCACTCATCATGTAGGTATGCACCCATCCCTTCCCCCCACCCCCATCCCCCCCCCAGTCAGAACTTCAAGCGTGTCCATTCCCCAGGCAGTGCGCATCACACTCATCTGAAAACCCTAAGCCACTTGCAGATAGCAGATGAGAGATTGGAATCTATACAAAGTGGCTCTATTATCTTGACAGCATTGCTAGAAGTTTCTCCCTGTGTTGTAACACCCTCAGGCTTGCGTTTAAATATGAATGTGCAAGGTTTTGCCAAACTTGCTAAATGGGAAAGTTTTTCCCCACCGTAAAAGCCCCTCTTATCCAATCACGGTGGTGGAAATTTCACATCTGTAAACACCTATTTTTATGCTAGCAAGTGGAAATCTCTTAAAGAGCAATAACAAGGAAGTAGGCTGCATATTCATATTTGCACGAGTAAATGTTTCATATCCATCGACAGATATCTTTCTCCCTTTTCCTCTAGACGATGCCAACATTTCTTGCAGCTTTATCCTTCACTTCTGTACAAATAAGACTTAGGTTGTCTGTTTCTTTGACACCTGTCTGCTTTTCAAATCATGAACATTCTTTGTTTCCCTCTATATTTTCTTGATGAGTTTAAAGCTTCATGTATCTCATTTTATTTTTATTTATTTTTTTATTTTTATTTTTCTTTTTTTTTTTTTGAGACAGAGTCTTGCTCTGTTGCCCGGGCTAGAGTGAGTGCCATGGCGTCAGCCTGGCTCACAGCAACCTCAAACTCCTGGGCTTAAGCGATCCTACTGCCTCAGCCTCCCGAGTAGCTGGGACTACAGGCATGTGCCACCATGCCCGGCTAATTTTTTCTATATATATTTTCAGTTGGCCAGATAATTTCTTTCTATTTTTAGTAGAGACGGGGTCTCGCTCTTGCTCAGGCTGGTCTCGAACTCCTGATCTTGAGTGATCCACCCGCCTCGGCCTCCCAGAGTGCTGGGATGACAGGTGTGAGCCACCGCGCCCGGCCTCATTTTATTTTATTTTTTTCCCACAAACCTCTCTAAGAGCAATATATTTCAAGAAAAATAATCTCTGAAACGTTCGCTGTTTGGGAAAGCCATTTGGTATAATCCGTCACCCTTCACTGTAAATATTCACTAGGTGATTTTTTGAGCCCTAAGTCCACCGATTCATGTTCTTATTTAAATTCTTCTGACAACTCTGGATGCTTTTAGATTTGAAAACTCACTGTTAAAAGAGAGAGAGAGGAAATTCCCAGGCACACATCGAGGACAGTTAGGAAGATCTAACAACCTCTGACAAAAAGGGCTGACAGATGGGCTGGTAGCTTTTCTGTCCTATGGGTATAGGGTACCGTCGTCACCTGACGTCTAAACTCCTGCATGACAAGCTCCTTGGGATCTGTAAAGCCCAGATTTAGAGCCCGTTTCATGAGCTCTTGTGTCTGAAACTGCACAGTCCGAAATAAAACGGCCTTAACATGGATTATTGACAATGGACTAACCCAGCCTTTGCTTCAGAATGGATCTGCTGAGCCGGAGTTCCGGATGTTCTGAAGCTCTTGGACAAATATTTCCAAAGTGAAAGACATCCATGGTGGGTGGTCCCCCCTGCCCCCTTCCATAATTAGTGCCATTTTATTATTGGACAAATAATGACACTGTAAAAAACAGCTACCCCTCACCTGCACTTCCGCCAGCAAGAAATTGCATGTACAGTGTATTAGCAATTCGGACTGGACACCGTGATTTTGCTGGAGTTCTGTGGGGCTTTCGGAGAGAGCTCCTTTTTTTGGAGCTAATGCTGCTAATTATCCCAGACGGCACCTCCTTCTTCTCTGCCTGTGTCTTACAGAATCAATGCAAGAAAATCCTTTGGGCTCGAGACCATCTTAAGTGTGAAAACGACGGGTGCAGCTTGAACCGAGGCACGAGTGGTCTCAAATAACTAAGTCTGTAGCTGCTCAGTAATCTAAAATGTCAACTTTGTAGCTTGGTGGCTCTCATCTCCAGCATGCAAACCCACTGGAAACAATCGAACACCACCTCGGCATTTCATGGCTGTGCACCAGTTACACACACACACACACACACACACACACCCCTCAAATGCTGGGCTCTTTGTTTGCTCTACAGCAAAGGGTTTCAAGGATAAAGATTTATGCAAAAGCCAGATTGGGGTCAGCGTGGTAGAAATCGGGGGTCGCACTACGCGGGAGGGTGTCAGAGGCTGCGATGCCGTCTTCTGCGTCTATTTCCTTCTTAGTGCTTCAGAATTGCAGTATCTGCCGGCCCCCCCCCCGAAACGCGGCCTGATTGTGTTTGCTTTCCCTGATTGGATGCAAAATGAAAAGACCTTCCTTCTGCACGCGCCGGCTGCTCTCTCCTCTAATCGCCTGCGTGCGTTGAATTCCAATTACAGGCTAGGAGCCCGATGAATCGACCTCAAGAATATTAATTTAATGCTTGAAATGTCAGCAAATAGAGTGGAGGGATTATTCCAGGCCCAGCTTCTTGAAGTCTCCATCCGAACGATTGTTTTCAAGGCAGCCTCTGGGTGGAAGCGCCACCACCTTGGTCAGGGAAGCCAGCACAGCGCGGAGGCTTTTAACAAAGCAAGTGAGGTGCATCTAAACGCTAAAAGCTCGGCCAGTTGCTAAATGATTGCATTAGACAGAATAAACCAAGCCAAGGGTGGAACCATCTAGATTCTAGAAAGTGTTGATGGATGTCTTCGTGATCTCAGGAAGCCTTTTCAAAATGAGCTCTGCCTTGCTTTTTGAAATTTATATTTGTTGCTTTAGAGAGAGGAGTAATTGTTTGACTGCACAGGGTCTCTGATTTTAATGCAGATCTCTGAACTGCACTGGAATGCCAAAGGTGTGAGTTCACACACACTCATATCATCTGCCCTTGCGTTCACCACAATCTCAATTCTCTACCGTAGACTTTTTTTTTTTTTTTACACAGGGCAGTTTCCTCTGTTTGAAATGCCCTTTCTCAGAAACTCCCATTTCTTCTTGCTAACTTGAACCCTGAGATGTCTTATCCTATGATCCACCCTTGAGGATTCTTGTCCCTGTCTCCCATCCCAAATGACTTGAGTGCCACCTTGTAGATTGCAGATCAACATGCTAGAGTCTTAAGGCGTATGACATTCAGGCATGAGATGGCCTGTTCCCTCACAGCTGACCTCCAGTTCTGACTCCTGTAGGCATTGCATGCATTTGCACGAACAAACAGGTGCACGTACACCTATATATGCACACACACACACCTGTGCTGGGGGCTGGGTTCTTTCTGTCAGCCGAAGGCACCACTGGTTTCTTCTCCCTGATGTAAAATAACACTCCATGTCCTAGGTATATGTACCGTCTGCATGCCTTGGTTCCATTTTCTCCACCTCAATTTGTGTCTTGTTCTACTCCAGGAAAGACACAATACCACGGTACTCTTCAAAGCACGGCACGTTTATTTATTAACATCACCGACCATGAAGCTTCTTGCCACTTATTAACAAATGAAAATAGAAGTATGCACAAAACGGTGCATTATATATTCTTTATGTTCTGTCTGGTCACCCCGGAAGTCCCCCTTTAATGTGAACCTCTCAATGTCATGCTGGGTGGCATGTCCCCAAGACCATACTCAGATTTAATGATTTACTAGAAGGACTCCACAGGACTCATAGAAGCTGTGATGCTCGCCGTGGTGATAGTTCATTACGGTGAAAGGTTGCAAATTAAAACCGGCACATCCCCGTTATGTTTTCCATGGTGGCTGTGCCAACCTGCATTCCCAGCAGCGGCACACAAGGCTTCCTTTTCCTCCACGTCCTCACCAACACTTGTCATCTCTTGCATTCTTGACAATAGCCATCCCAACAGGTGTGCGGGGTGTCTCTTTGTGCTTTTGACTTGCATTTCCCTGGCGGTTAGTGATGCTGAGCACCTGTTCAGGTACCTGTTGGCGTATGTCAATTCATCACACTGTACACATTAAATCTACACAATTTTGTCCGTTATATCTTAATTAGGCTGGGAAAAACAATAAAAATAGTTGCATGTTAAAATACAATCTGCAAAGGGAAAAAGCACAGAGGACAAAGCCCAGGAAACACCAGGCACGAGTTTCCAGGTTTCCTATCCCCGCAGAGTCAGGGACAGCACTTGATATTTCCGGCAACAGTGTAGAACAGTGCAAAGGGAGTATTGTGAACCAGGGAGCCCCACCTGAGCCTCAGTGTCTAGGGTTTCTGCCAAGGAGTCAGTCTTGCAGGTCTGAGGCACCTGAATGACTTACCTTAGTGATTCATTCTCCAGCCTGCTCCAGCAGATTTCAAACTGATATAGCGTGGCCCAAACCCCAGAGCAAACAAAAATATGGTTGCACCTTAAATGCCATTGTTAGGGTAGACTGTCTGGCATGGCTCAAGACACTCTAATCATACAGGGTATACCTGGGGTCATAGGCTATCACCCAGGAGCTAGTTTGGTCCTTTCATGAGAATATGGATGGTTAGAATGCCCTAAGTCTGTTGAGTTCTTCCTTGGCTATAACCATTCCTACTTAGAAGCAAGCACTGCCGAAGTGTGTTCGGTTTATAAATGCAAAAGAAATCCACGTGAAACCATTGAGGTTTTCAAAAGCCCCTCATATAATTCCACGACTGAACCGCTGGAAGGCGCAGATCACCCCAAGATCCGTTCAAGCTCCTCGATGATGCTTTTCCGGTGGTGAGTTCCTGGCTCCTAAATCCCAGTTATAAAATAAGATCTGCACTCCAAAGTCAATAAACTCTCAAAAACACTTATCTCTGTGAACATGGGGAGATAACTTTGCATTGCAGCTGGTTGGATTTGGAATGCTTTGACTGCTGTGGCCCCAGGGAAGCTACTGACTTCACGGAGAGCTAATCTGGCCCTTTGAAAAGCATCCCGGCCAAAAAAACCTTAATTATATCTTATTCAAAACAGCTGTTGGGCAAACACAATCATAAAACCATCTGGTTTGCAAGAGTTTATTATGTAAACTTAACAGCTTCCATGATTTTTAAGGCCGTCATTGCCCCTTGGAAGAGATTCTTTTTTTCCATTGCTTAAGAAGACCAAACTACAACGCCCGCCAGAGACTTTTTCCTCCCTACAAGCTATCGGGGCCATCAAACCCAGTGAGGCATTTTATTACATCTCCACTTCTTAAGGACACACATGTTTTACGCTCAGCTTTCATAAAGAACTCCTGCTGGCAATTTAAACAAAATAAGTATCGAATAAAATTTAGCAATCAGCCTTTCTAAAATTGATGATAGTTAAAAAACTAAAAAAAAAAAAAAAGGAAAGAGAAAAAGAGTAAAAGATGAATGTGAGTTTTGATTTTCAGTGCATCTTTTAAAATCAAAATCAGAGAAGAAGGACAAACAAGTTCTTGGTTCTTAAGCTGGGCCAATCCTTCCTGGCTTTGAAAAGCAAACCAGTCTTTGGAAATCTTCAGTGTCCAAGTCTAAGGCAATTGATTGGCAGACCGTGGTATCAGAACCTCAGACAAAGACATCAGGAAAAATCCACAGTGTCTTACGCGTGTCCTTATCTGACAGTTTCAGAGACTTGGTAGAAGCCAAGCACTGGATTTATTACTGACAATGCTAAAGCCGTGGAGACCCAGCCCCTGTCTGCAGGCAGCTCCCACATCAGGGATGGAAACTAGGTCAGGCGCAGAATACAGACAAGGACGATGAAGTAGGTGGTCATTATACTGAAAGGCAATATGCCACTTGAGGTGTTTTCGTAAAGAACTGGCCCAAAGTAGAATTGATCTTGGAATACAGTTTCAATTATGGCAACAAAGTTGATCTTTCAATAAACCAACATGGCTTGTTGGTGTTTTTTTGTTTGTTTGTTTTTTTCCAATTCCTCCTTAGGCATAACATACTGGAGAGAAGAATTAAGAGAAAAAATGTGCTATTTCTTAATATATTAAATCATTTCCAATAGTATGTCAGTTTTCTATTGTTGCTGTAACCAGTTATCACAAACCAGTTGTCTTAATACAACAAGAATTCACCCTCCCCCAGTCCCGGAGCCCAGGAGTGTGAGACGCAGGTGTCTCGGGGCCGCGCTCCCTCCGCAGGCTCCAGGGGAGGCTCCTTCCTGCCTCTTCCAGCTCCTGGGGGCTCCAGGTGTCCCTGGGCTTGTGGCCGTGTCACTCCGGTCTCTGCCTCCGTCTCCACGTGGCTTCTGCTCTGTGTCTGTGTCTCCTCTGCTGTCTCTTAGGAGGACACTTGGCATTAGATTTAGGGACCTCCCTAATCCAGGATGGTCTCATCTCGAGATCCTTTACTTATTTACCTCTGCACAGACCCTGTTTCCAAATAAGTTCCCATCCTGAGGTTCCAGGGGTTCAGATAGGGACATACCCGACCACAGAAGGGACAATGTCATAGTCCCCTTTCTATCTCCCGAAGCTGCCACATTCCTCCCTCATTCTTTTAGCAGATTTCTACGGAATACCCAGGGGCTAAGGACGAAGGCTGACCAACTGGAGATACCATCTCTGCTTTCTTGCTGCTTACACTGGGGCCCTGGAAGTCCAGCATTTAGGATATAATCCCACGAATAAACATAGGATTACCAGCCAGGAGGCAAGAGAGGGAGGACGATTCATGCCACACTATAAGAACACGGAGAGAGGATGTGACCAGGTGTGGGGGGCTCAGGTGCAGGGGAAAAGGTGGGTGAGAATCTCCCCTAAGGAACTGTGCTTTGTGTTCCAGCAGCGGAAACCTCCTATTCAAATACCCTGTGCAGGGAGCTTGCCGTGTTTGGGGAATTATAAGAGGAAGGCAAGGGAGGATGGAGAGTGGAGACCAAGAAGAGAACTCAAGAGCTGCGTGCACCACCGGCTTTATCCAAGGCTACCCCACGGTGATGTGCGTGCAGAGCACGGTGGGGGACGTTACTCTGCTGAACTGAGTTTTCTTGCTGTGAAAATCCACCTCTATTAGAAAAAGACAGCACATGTAAGATGTGTTTACCCACTGTCCAAAGAATAGCTCTTTTTTTTTTTTTTTTATGTCCCCGGTGAGCAGCTTCATAGGCCTGTCTGTGTCATCCCCGAGGAACGGAGGACGGCCATCCATAATACGTTCTGCTGAACGGTGAGACTTCTTTTTTTTTTTTTTTTTTTAATTTCAGCTCATTATGAGGGTACAAAAGTTCAGGTTATATATATTTCCCATGCCCCCCCATCCCCCCAAGTCTGAGCTTCAAGCGTGTCCATTCCCTAGACAGTGCACATCGCACTCGTCATGTAACTCTTAATGGGTGCAAAATCCCCAAAGGAGCTTAGAGGTCAAGACGGTTCATATTTTGGGAATCACTTTGCATACATGCATGAAGTGTGGACAATACAGTGACCATTTCTTTAGGTTTCTGTGACTACAAGCTACTCTCCTATAAAGTGTTAAGTAATATGTTACCATACAGTAACTGTATCCTTCATTGCAAGGGACTCATGGAGAACAAGTGAAACTTATAACAACATCCTCATACACAATATAAAAGTCGAATATATGATAATTAAGTGATACTTATAATGATATAATGGTACATAATATAAAGTAATAATATATAATAATTAATGAACAAATAATATGCAATCATTATGTAATATACACTAATACTTCTTTGCAACTGACTTAAGAATATGGGATACTTATAACAATCTAATAGTAACATGTAAATAATAAACACAACATGATAATTTATAAATGCATAATATATAGAATATGCTACAAAATTATTAGTTAATATTATTTATGATAACATTAATAATATAATTCCATGCAACTTGTGTATTAAAAATAAGTTATAATATGATAATGTATATGACATATTATAAGACCAAACTGCAGAATATACAATAACTGATATGCTATATAAAATAATATATAATATAATAGAAAAGATAATTCTACACAAGAGACATTAAAATATAAAAACTAATAACTATAATAATATGTATTACAGTAAAACATATTAAATATACTAATGCATAAATCCATAATGTATAATATACAGATAATACAATATAATAGTAACTACTTGCCACTAGCATTAGAATAAGTGTGTGCAACTGAGGTCCAACTTAAAAGAAAAAAAGATTTCTCCTCTAATGCTTTCACATTTTCTACATTGTTTCATCTCTCCCTGATGCATTTTAGAAGAGCCTCAAAATATCCAAGGAATATAGCAACAATTGTCCATAAACCACCTAAAAATACATTCCTAGTGACAGAATAGCAAATACAAAACCTCACAGTGGCTTAAGGGCAAATCTGTTTATTTCCCTTTCAGGAAAATAATCTCAACTGATCTCTGCAAAGAAAGCTGCACACCACTGTGCATTTGCTATATAGTAAGTGACTGTCTACACACGACCCAGCACAAGGGCACAGGTTTTTGGACTGACTTCACAACCAACTAACTGCCCAAGGTGTCTGGATTGATATGGCACTCCTGTAGCAAGATACAACACTGCAGAAATGAAAAGATGCCCTTCTCCAGAAACCGTCAGGACAGCCAGGGAGAGGAGCACAGGGTACAATTGCTGAAACCACTCAGGGCCGAGATTAAGAATCATGTAGCCGAGTGGCTTTTCAGGTTTCCATGATTGTAAATCAAAGCAAGGTCTTCTCTGGGTGACATACCCATTCCTGTTCTCTGCCAAGAGCCGTCAGAATCATCTAATCTCAGTCGGGCATTTTCAAGAGGCAATTAACTGGCAGGATTGTCCCAAATCCTAAAAGATATTTGGTGTTTCCCCGAACCCAATACTACTATATATTTTTTTTTTTATCTCAGAGTTGTTACAGGGGTACAAATGATTTTGGTTACAAGGATCGCTTTTGTAATACTCGAGTCAGGGCTATAAGCGTACCTGTCACCCCGATAGTGTTCATTGTTCCCGTTAGGTAAGTTTTTGCCCGTCCCCTCCTCCCCACTCCCCCCTGCTTGATTTCCATTGAGTTTTACTTCCCTCTGTGCACATGTGAGCTCATCGATTAGTTCCAATTTAATAGTGAGTATGCTAGTGTTTGTTTTTGCATTCTTGAGATACTTCACTTAGGAGAATGGTCTCCAGTTCCATCCAGATTGTTGCAAAAGGCATTAAGTCATCCTTCTTCGTGGCTGAGTAGTATTCCATGGCATGCATATACCACATTTTGTTAATCCACTCATGAATCGATGGGCATGATTGGGGATCTTACAGTGCTGTTTTGAGCTGACAACGATAGTCTGCTTGTGGAAACACTAAGAGAGTTCACTCTGATGGGTACCACCCTCGGGGAGAAGCCCCTGGTTTGCATGCTGCATCCCAAAATGTAGGATGTTCAATTGCCTCAACCGCACAGTTATGCCTCTGGTCTGCAGACTGGCAATGTCACTGCAAGCAAGTCAAACTTACAGGCTTGTAGCATCCTTCTGCGGAGACAGACACCACACACAGTGGTTAACCCGAGATTCTTCCAAAGCCGTCTTGGGGAAGAGCAATCTATTGTCGTTTCCTCTCCAGAACTGTAATCCCAAAGTGATAATGCTTCCCGACCAGGTAACCCAAGAGATTTGAGACGGCCTTTCTAAACAGCATGCAAGATCTCCACCCGCTGCAAGAAGATTGGATGGTGATTTTAGCCTCAAACACCAGCAGTCTCCCATGGGATACATCAATCAAAGCTCACCCGATACATTCTTTCCACCCCGCATTCTCTTTCTTTAGCTTACGTTACGGGCTTTACTGTTGTTTTCTTAGTACAGAGGGAAAGTCAGCATTTTCATCTGGGCAATTTTAACCATGCAAGAAGTGGGCATGAAAAAGTTGGTTTCTATCTTGACGAGTTGATCATCTCTCTGTGACAGTGCCCATTCCTGCTCTACCTTTCATCTCTTCTCTTCCCAGCGGCATCTCTTGCCTTCATGACTGGCGTTTAAGAAACCAAGGCTCATATTGTGATTCTATCAGATCCCTGATTCCGAATGGATGAACCATAGCTACAGGAAAAAAAAAAAAAAATCACTGGTTTTAAATCACAATATCTGGTATTCCTCAAGAGAGAATGAAAAATGAATATACCGCTCGAAAATGAAGTGGAGGAGATGACACCTATTGCCAGGTGCCAGGAAGAGCTATTTCATTCCCAGGAGCCTGTATCCCACAACTTCAGATGAACAACTGAGGACTTAAAAACTTAAGTTTAAAGACTTGAAGGAGCAGGTGTAGACAGGTGTGGTTGACTCGTTGAGAGCACAGGTAGAATCACCTTTTCTCTCCTTCTGTCCACTATCTACAACCCAGGCTCAGACCCTGCGCTTCTGTCCTCTTGATCAATAGTCGATCTCTAGCGTTCATCTTGATCAATAAGCAAAACACCCCACCCAAGACCACATCAAACACCAAGATGTTTGTGTTTGAGATGTTGACTTAAATGACAAAAGTTCTGCACTGCAGGTCTCCCAAGCTGCACGCGTTCTCTTAGCATTCTTGGAAACTAGAAGAATGAAGACAGATGTCAAGGTCCTAGTTCCTGTCTTTGAGAATATGCCTTAAATAGCATCCTTTTCATGAAACAGCAAGAATAGCCAACAGAGGTCCCCGGGGGTCCCGTTCAGACCACACATGACTCTGTTTCCAGCTTTGTTCCTTCCTGTTTGTTAGAGAGGGCAAGTGCTGCTCACCGCAGGAACCACTAATTCCTATTTTTACATTCAAACACTTTTATTACCTGCCTGGTGCTTGTACGCACTGGAGTACATGGATCCTGCAATATTGTATAATCCTCCCCTTTTGTTACCTAAATGCCTTTTCAAAATCTGGAAAAGCAGTTAAGAACCACTTCAAACAATTGTTAAGTAGATAGAATAATGTCACGTAAAACCAGCCTGTAAAATGACCACACGACCCATGTTCAGGACTTCATAGAATTCAAAGGTTGAAATAAATTTGGTCTGATTCATGTATTTTGCCCACGAGCATGACTTGCCAAAAATTACAGAGTTGATGAATTGCCTTCCAAGTTCAACGAATGCCCACATCCACCAAAATCAATGTTTTCCCACCACATTTTGCTGCTTCCTTTACATAGAAACGACTAGAACATCCTGTGACTGTCTGTTCTGTTTTTCCCAGCACAGTTTAGTGTAATGTTGAATTGTATTTGTCCACAGCATTGGTGTCAAATTCAGGCATAAGGAAAGTTAAGATACATTGACAGAAAGGACATTATTTCTGATCAAATAAGTCAGCATTATAAGTTCATATGGCAATAAAAATGTAGAACTCAAAGTTACATGGACATAATAACAACTTATTGAGGGTTCACCTATGCCACGCCATGAGCTTCTATTTTATTTGCACAACGGTGAATTAGGAACTTTATTCTCCTGTTTCCAGGTGAAGGACTGAAGCTCAGATCAATTTAGTAAAATTCGTAGCTTTGCACAGTCAGTAGAAGCCAGAGGGAAGCTTGACCCGGATCTTACTGACTTTTACCCACCGCTCACTCCACTGATGATTGCGCCAGCAAGCCACCATGGTTAGCAAACCCTGCAATGAAAAAAAAGAAAGAAAGAAAATTACAAAACAATTGATTTCCACCAAGTAGATGCAGCCCACGCTGTAGCAAACCGGTGCTGTGGATGGGCTAGATTTTGTTATTAGTTAAATAGACCTCAAACTGAATCTAGCAGACTATCCCCCCTATCCTGCCAAAGTGTATAGTTATATACATTAATGCATTTTTAACCCACATGTGCACGCACTTGCTGTGTGCACGCTCACAGCGAGAATACTTGCGGAGAGAGCGATGCGATTACCGCTACGATTACGATGGCTGGAAAGCCGCATCATCATTTAATGCACCATTTGCTATGTAAATTGTTTTCAACAGCCTGTGGTTTGCTTTGACCTTTCTGGGAGTTGCCATTTCAAACTCCAGGTCATTTACATTCTTCACCTTTCAGGCGAGTCGTTCAAGTGGCTTGAGGAGTGCATCTCAAAACTATAAAATTATTGCCATGGCAGCCCCGTGACCTTATTTATTTAAACTCTGCTGTCTTCATTTAAAGTCACGTTTGGAGGAGGCAGGAGCTAACAGTCCCTACGGGAAAGGAAGGATGTTTCCTGGGTATTCACCCCTCCGTGTTCCACATTAAACTAGACTCACGCGTCTTGAAACCATTGGATCACAAACTCTGTAAAAATGGGAGCATGCACCTCAATATTTCAATATTATTTTGCTTCTGGAATGATGCCTTTGCGTCTGCTCAGATAGATTATACACAGCACAGAAACAAGCACACCCAAACCAGAACATTGAGAAGAATGGAATGTGGATGAAATGAACAATATTTTTAAATTTTTTTTGAGGTGAGTAAAGCCGCACTGCACGTAGTGTGTGAAGCAATTTAGCTCCACACAGGAAGTGTCAATAACTATAATTTCTTTCTCAATTTAGATTAAAAGATGCATGGCATTTGAGATTTTATTAACTACTTCTTGGTGCTTAGCTGACTGTGGAATTTGGGGGGCTCACCCCACTGTGTAGGCCACTAATAAGACAGTTATCCTGAATGCAGACATGGTGTGCACCTGCATGCCTCGCAAAAATGTGTGTGCGTGTGTGTGTGTGTGTGTGTATAAATTTGTCACTGTCAGAGATTTTAAAGAAAATTATTTTTGATCCTAATTCATCTTGACTCACATATACATTACCCAAACGTTTATAAGACCTCCGTTTGCCCATGGAAGGAAATATTGTCACTCACACGTGTATGATGCTTTTAGAGTTTGCAAAGTGCTTTTCCAAATTCTTCTTTGAGCCTCAGGAAAATGGCCAGGAACTTAAGGTACACATGCAACTGTTCACAGATCCTGTCTGTGGACTTTGTACCAAATAAAGAGACAGTAATTGTATTTATGCCATGTTGATGAGAAAGCTTAGGTTGTCCGTGATTAGAACTCTCTGTGACTGTAGCAAAGTATCGTACTCTGTGTGGTTTAGGACAAGAGCAACTGATTCTCTCATAGTTCCGAGGTGAGAACTGCAAAATAAAAGTGTTAACAGGGCCATGCTCTCTCCAGCAGCTCTATGGGAGGATCCTAGGTGCTCCTTGTCTTGTGGACACATCACTTTGATCTCTGTCTTTGACATCACGTGGCCACCTCCTCTGTGTGGCTTGTTCACATCACCTTCCTCATGAGTGTGGGTCTCTTCTCTTCACATCAGATTAGAGCTCAACGCAATGACCTCATCTTAACGTCATTACATCTACAAAGACACTATTTCCAAACAGGGTCCCATTCACAGGTACCGGGTGGGTGTGGGTGAGGACTTGGACGTCTCTTTTTCAGGCACACAATTCAACCCAACGCAGACACAAATGGCAATCAGTTTAATAAAGAGTCTGTCTATACCTTGTATTTTCAAAGGACACTTGTCTCTTTTCCCTGAAGTTAAAGATTGTTTTATTCATCTTGCCTCACCCCCATCCTGGTGCCGAGCATATATTGGAAAAAAAAGTGGATATTAGAAAGCTGAAATGGGGAAGGAAGAGGGGGAGGAAGGGAGGAAGAAAGGAGGGAGGGAAGGAAGGAAGGAAGGAAGGAAGGAAGGGAGGGTGGGAGGGATGAATGAAAAGGAATGTTACCTGCTGCCCACGCTTGTTACTACACACTTTTTTTATAGACTCTCCATTAATTCTAGTCACTCTGATAGTGGTAAAATTTACCACCACAACTCAAAAACATTTTATCAGTAGATGCTTGAATGAATTCGGGGCAATATCTGCATGGTATAATAATAATTTCCTCTTTTTTATAGCTCATGTGAAAAGCCTGAATCTAATAGGACATGATGGTAAAATATGATTCTCTCCATCATTTAACTTAGCAAAAAATATTTCAAGAAGCAAAAATAAGATCAACAAAACCTCCTGAAAATGTATGTTTTCCTGAGTACTTCACAGGTAGCCGAATATTTTCAGTCCTGCCTGGGGCGTAATTTGCAAAGAAACAGGTAGACACCATCAAAATATTATATTCAAAATAAATCAGGGCTCTGGCTCCCCTCCAGACCTCTGGCTGTGCCACACTTTCACTGTAATGGATTATTAATTATAATGCTGTCTGCATATTAATCAACAGAGTGGGAATATTTCCATTACAAATGGCTTTTTTTGGTAAAAACCTGCGGTATCTTGACTGTGTGGTTACATTCAGCAAAAAAGAGAATTTTCCCAGTCTCAGGTGATTTAATACATAAATGAGGAATGAGGACAAACATGCACTTAGGACTATCCATCTATCTATGTACCTATGTATCTATGTATCTATCTAACCTATCTATCTCTGTATATCTGTATCTATCTAAGTATCTATGTATCTATGTATCTATCCATGTATTTAGGTATATCTATCTAATCTCTCTATGTATCTATGTATTTATCTATGTATCAATCTATGTATCAAATGAATCTATGTATCTGTCTAATCTATGTATTCATGTATTTATCTATGTATTTAATCAATCTATTTATCTATATATCCATCTAATCTATCTATGTATGTATGTATTTATCTATATATCTATCTATCTAATCTATGTATCTATGTGTTTATCTATGTATCTATATATCTAATCAACCTATTTATCTATGTATCCATCTAATCTATATATCTATCTATGTATCTATCTAATCTATCTATCTATCCATGCATCTATGTATCTATCTATCTAATCTATGTATCTATGTATCTATCCATGTATCAATCTATGTATCTATCTAATCTATGTATCTATGTATTTATCTATCTATGTATCTAATCAATGTATCTATCTAATCTATGTATCTGTGTATGTATCTATCTAATCTATCTATGTATCTATGTATCTATCTAATCTATCCATCTATGTATCTATCAATCTATCTATCTATGTATCTATCTAATCTATGTATCTATGCATTTATCTATGTATCTATGTATCTCATCAATATATCTATCTATGTTTCTATCTAATCTATGTATCTATCTATGTATCTATCTAATCTATGTATGTATGTATCTATCCACATATCTATATATCTGTCTGTTTAATCTATGTATCTATGTATCTATCCACATATCAATCTATGTATCTATCTAATCTATGTATCTATATATTTATCTATATATCTAATCACTCTATGTATCTATCTAATCTATCTGTTTATGTATCTATCTAATCTATCTATGTATCTATGTATCTAATCAATCTATCTATGTATCTATCTAATCTATCCATCTATGTATCTATTGATCTATCTATCCATGTATCTATCTATATATGTATCTATCTATTCTATCGGCTCTTCTCCTCTGGAGAGCCCTGGCTGATAGAACAGAGCACAAACAAAGCCTGTGGCCTCACTACTTTCAGCAAGCTTGCCATCCAGTTGAATAGAGACAGAGAAAACAACGAATGCTTATATGAAGCATAAAACCTTCAGTAGAATTAAGGACACTGCCTTCCTGGTAAATGGGGCCTAGGGTTTGAAAAATACATTTACCAGTGTTTCGTATTTTGCTACCATTGAATCTAATTCTCTTTGCCATATCTACCCCCTTGCTCTGAGACAACGTACTAAGTAAACACCACAGGTCATTACAATGCCCAAGTGTCATTTAATCTGAGCATCTTTATTTTGTTTTAGTTTTTAGAATTTTAGCAGTGAATACCAGACATTGTTTATTTTACACAGCTTTTGAATGAGAGAAAGGGATTCGTTTTAATGTGAGGGCTTCCACAACAATTCCTTTTTTTTTTTTTTTTTTTTTTTCTCAGGATTTTGTAGGCTTCTGATAGTGAGCACATTTTGCTGGACAAATTTAGAAGCCAGGATATGATAATTTTGTGAAATAGAGAGTCTCCTTTGAAGAGCCAAGCTCTATCAGTGCTGGAGGCCATCACAAAATTACAGATTTTTCTGATCTCCAAGGAGGCCCATGGGTGTCACTAGAAGACACTTGCCCAGTGCCTATTCTTTGTGTGAATCTTGCACGTGACTCATATTCTTTGTGTTGGGTGTCATACCAATCTGCTGTTCTCAGAGTACATTCTCACAGAGCAGGGGTGGTGAATACTGCAAACGGCATGTTTTAAATGACTTCCAAGTTTTGTGTTTCTGATACAGAGCAGCGGCTCTCTGATGGGGATGATTTGACCCCCCAGAGGATATTTGGCTGTATCTGGAGACATACCTTGTTGTCACAATTGGAGAGTTGAAACTGGCACCTACAATGCAAGCACTGAAGGACCCACAGCAGAGAATGATCTGGAAAAAAAAATCAACAGTGCCAAGGTTAAAAAACCCTGAAATAAAATTGGCATTCCCACTGGAGAAGTGTAATTTGTCATTTTATTAGACCATATTTTGACATTACTGTGGTCAGGGTTTTCTTACTGGGGGCAGGTTGCAGAGTGGCAAAACCACATAAACTCAGCTCCCTCTGGGGTGCTATTTCTTGCTTTGCAAAATGGGAATAATTGCACTTTTGTTCAAGAATGGAATGGCATTAATACCTGAAGATATCTGTGTGGGGGGGGGGGCGAGGGTAAGTTCCTGTTGTATAATTAGTGTATTTGAAATGGTAGTTGTCTATGATAATATGTCATAGCAATTTAGCATGCAGCATTTTTATGCATCTAAATCTGGTCCTACCTTGTAGCACAAAAACAAGACTCTTTACACACAGTTTGAGTTCCAAACGAGATCAGGTATGTTGGTAGCACTAGAAAATTGCTCTCTCTTAGGCCAACTGATATGATGTGGAGAGCAGCAGAGAGGCTTCACCCTGAGGCATGTTTTTCTTGTTTCAAACTCACATATATCCCCCTAAGTTTCATAAATAAAAGACCAGGAGTGGACAAGCATCCCATGAACCGAGCTGAATCAATTTTCCTGAGCCACAAGTAATGACATCAAGGATGAATTCTATCAATGAGGCAGGTACTTTCATAACCTGATCTGAATTCAACAAAATCCCCCAATCTGAACCCCAAATATCAAATGTGAAGGGGAGGAACACAAGCTAATCTGAATGTCAGGGGTGTCCTTCAGGTGTAACCCCAATAACTGGCCAATGAGATGATGACTGCATGGTGTTCCTTCCCAAGGGGCCTGTCCTAAGCTTTGTACTTGCATGTGCTATAAACTCAGTCTTGCTTTATTTACCTTAAGCATGAACCCTTCCACCTGTGCCTCAGGGAAACAGCTTCTTCAGTGCTTCCTGAATGTTCATTTTTACAGATGAATATTAAAGTTTCGTTCTATCCTCAGCTCAATTGCAACATTTTGTTTAATAGGAATTCAGCAACACCGGAGCAATGGACAGCAGCTTCTTGCTAGTTTTGCTTTTGCTTGATATTTTCGACAGAACAGAGAGAAGAAAAACCTTGGGACTCTGTAAGCCCTTAGTTTCTTGGGTAATTCCAGCTAGAGCACCCTAAGAATGTAATAAATTCAGCTGGTATCCCCACAGCTTCCCCAGTCAAATGCTAGGCTAGGTACTGCTATAAAGGGATTTTGCAGATGCAATCAAAGTCCCAAATGCATTGACCTAAAGATGAAGACATTACGCAGGTGAGCCACGAGGCTTTAAAAGCAGTTTTCTCTGGCTGATGGCAAAACGGGAAGTTAGAGATTTAAAGTATGATCAGGATTTAACGTACTGCAGTTGGCTTAAAAATTGAGGAGACCATGTCAGAAATAATGTGGCCAGCGTTTGGGAGCTTAGTGAGGCTCGCAGCTGAAAGACAGCCACACCCCCCCCCAAAAAAAAGAAAAAAAGAAAAGAAAACTTATGGGTGTAGCACATGCTGTTGGAGGCATGGACACACTTGTTGTTTTGATGCCCCTGGTGCAAAGGCAATTTATGTGACCAAAGCATTTGTACCCCAATAATGTTCTGAAATTAAAAAAATGAAAAATAAACTTAATTTTTTAAAAAATGTGGACCTCAGTCCTACAACCAGAAGGAACTGAATTCTGGCCATAATAAGATTAGGTTTAGAGGCAGAGGTTTCCCCAAAGCCTTGTAAAAATGCAATCTCTGTATCACCTCGATTTTAGCATTGTAATGTCATGAGCAGAGGACCCATCCAGGTACCATGCTGGATTTCTGACCTACAGAACTGTGAGCTAATAAATGGGTGTTATTTTAAGCCACTACACTTGTAGTGATTAGATACGCAGCACAGGAAACTGATACACGCTCCATATGACTGTCATGTATATCACTCAACAAACACTTTAGCAATGATACCACATTGGTTCAGAAATTGACCATTAGCTAAAAGGAGCAAAAATATCAGCAAAAATATCAGGGAAATACATCTCCCTGGAAAGTCCAAACGCAAGGGAACCAATGTCAGTGGTCAATTGTGCTGATACTATAGGTTGTCATTTGCTCCTGTGGGTACCAATGCAAGCAAAAAATCACTTACTCTTCTAGAAAGGCATTAAAGTTTATAGTTTCTCCTTGAGTTCACTCTGATAATCACAGTGGATGTAGCCGAACAAACCGGAGAAAAACTTCATTAGTAATTATTAAGCGTTTCGTGGTAAAGTTCCCAAGATACAAACGGTGTTCGGCAGACAGAGGCTGAGTTCCAACAGCAAGGGCTTCTATAAATCAAACAAGTCCCGGGAGTTGGTGGAGCGGTAATGAGGAAAGCCGTGTGAATTACTGCTTAGCGGGAATATCGAATCCTTAAATGAACTGTACACTCTCATTTTTAATGGGAGCGAGCCGTAGCCAGGCATAATAAAAATAATTGAAATGAGGGCTTGGATCCATTAATTTACTGAGAAGTGCCTTAAAAAATAAGTGAGGCAGAAAAACAGCCCAATGTATATGACAGCCCCCCCCCATAGATGTCATTTGTGCCTAATGACACAATGCCTAGTGACCATCAATAAAAGAGAGATTGGTATGGATAATGG
This sequence comes from Eulemur rufifrons, assembly GCF_041146395.1. NCBI lineage: Eukaryota > Metazoa > Chordata > Mammalia > Primates > Lemuridae > Eulemur > Eulemur rufifrons. The sequence goes on from NC_091012.1 coordinate 142,090,723, forward strand.
AGAATAAAAGTTTAAGACAAATCCTCCCCTAGAAGAATGACAGAATGGATACTAGGAAGAGTGATCGATTAAGGAAATGTATCTCCCCATTGCTTCGTTTGAAAAAAAAATGAATCATTATATCTACATGATACATATAATTAATGAAGCAGAAGTCCAACAGAATGAACAAAATTCATTTCTCTCTCTCTCTCTCTCTCTCTCCTGCCATTTATATAGCATAATATCCGAATCAGTTTTTCAAGAAACACCTGTGATTGCCACAGGTTTTAGCTGAGTCCTTTCCCTGGGATCTGAGAATACACGCCCACCCCCGGCCTTTCCGTGGTTCACAGACTGCTGGAAGGAGGCATCATGAGGAGTTTGCCCTCGTACAAGATGCAGGCAGGAATCGTACAAGGCAGGAAGGCACAAACTTCTCCACGTTTCAGGGCCTGTGTTTGACAAATAGAAGCCCACACTGGATCACTTCACAGGGTCACTATCTTTGGAATAACCCACAAATCAAACCCCATTAGTTCCACAATCCTTGGTTCTGAATGTGCATCAACATGATATGTACTAAGCTGTTGATATGGGGAGGGCTGAAGCATTTACACAACTAAGGGATTATTTAGTGCAGTTTTGTCATCATCTCTGGGTAGAGATGTGTGTAAATATTGACTTATGGTGTCTGTAATTAGGTCTTCGAATCACACATTTAAGCCCCACAACGACAGTTCTCAGGAAATAAATTGTCACCAGGACCATGTTGCAAAATATAATTTGGACTCTAAACCTCTCACGTGACTTTGAGAAAATAAATCTCCATATGGGTGAAAAGATGCTCGTAGTGGAGAAACAGCCAGCCTCAAGTTGCTCAGAGCCTACCCAAGATACATTGGACTTACCAAGAGAAGATTAAAATGGAGAAACATGAGTATTGGAAAGAATCACATTGTTCTTTACTTTGTGAATCTGATGAAAACTTTTATCACTGAGAACACGCTAGCATCCTTGATGTGGGACTTTCTGAAAGGAGGACATACTCCTTCCATCATTCCCTCATTCCTTCATGAATTTCTTTTTCAGAGGATGCCTGTAAGTGGCTGAGCCCCTTCCTGGTTGTTGGAAGCATCATTTTCTTTGAATTATAAATCCTTATTGAGGGTTTTTAATGCACTAAGAGCTCTACACAGATAAGTTATTTGAATTCTAGCATGGAAGACAGAACACAAACCCACTAGAACATTGTACACTATCACATGTATATCATGATGCAATATAGCTTAAAACACAGCATGCCATAACAACATAAAATATTCAAGGTTGGTGTCTTAGTCTGTTTCTGCTGTTATAATGAACCATCTTAGACATGGTAATTTATAAATGATAGAAATGTATTTCTCATGATTCTGGAGGCTGTGAAGTCCAAGCTCAAGGCAGCAGCAGAAGAAAATGGAAAGAAACTTGTCCATATAAAGAAAAATAAGTATCTCAGCCACAGCCAAAATCAGTGCTAGAACCCTCTGGTTAGGACTATACTGCAGATGCCAAATGTCATGGACTACAGCATTGCTACTGCCTTGGGGTCTTATTGCTGCCCTCCTCCCATGTCAGCTCTCTAGCTGTGGCTACATCCACTAACATCTACTTAATATCCACACCAAGATTCTTCACCATCCCATCATTTTAGCGTCTTCCTGTGATGGAATAAAATATTGAAGAATAGGTCGAGTAGAATGCTTGAAAAGTGAAGAGTTAAGGCATTCAATGCAATGTCTATAGGCAGTGTGTGTGTCTGTGTCTGTGTGTCTATGTATGTGATTGAATTAGGACTACAGATGAGCAGGCAAGAATGACTACGATAGAGATACCACTGAGAGTAGAAATCTGGGAACCTACTCAGACAACTTTGCACCGTAGAGCCATAAAATCTGACAATGCTAAGTTCAAAGGTCCCAGAATGATGACTTCAGATGTAGAAATAAGGTCTCCTGGTGGGTACTCATTAGTGGGCATCAACATATGATACAAAGACCTGTCCATTTTGTGTTATTTCCATATATCCATCACATGTTTCTACTCCAGATGTCCACGTCTCTGTTCTTGTGATCTTTTCCTTTCCAAGCTCCTCCTGAGTCAGCCAGGCTGTTCTCAACCACCCATGAGTCCATATATATCCCCAAATCAGGACGCCTCTCTTCACACTCAGTGAATGATCAGGTGATCTTTTTGAATGCTTGGAAATGTTTCTCTGCTGTCTCTGAAGGCCACTCCTGGGTGAGGATATAGTGCAGCTGTTGTAAATTTACCAAAATCATCCATCCAAGAAAATGAGCGTGAGTCTTGTCCTCCTTTCTCAGTTGGTTATAGAGCACCACTACCCCAAACAGCCATATGCTGTCACAGCAGGGACAGGTATTCGTGCATTAGTGAGTGGTTGCCTGAGGGTCTGGGCTACCTTCACACACAGCTCACGTGTACCCCCAGCCCTGTTCATAGACAAACTCAGAATCCCCACCTCTGACTTAAAGTGGATCATTGCTAGACCCACCTGACCTTGCGCATCAGTGGTTCCAATAGGCCCCAGCTCTTAGTGAACATTCTGGATACATGGCCATTAGATGCCCCAGAGTGAGGTGCTTGGTATCTACCTGAGTGCACTACCACATCAGGAGATGAGCGCTGAATCATGTTATGAGCTGAACTGTGCCTCTGCGAAATTCATATTTTGAAACCCTAACACTCAGGACCTCAGAATGTGACTGTAGGTGGAGATGGATCTTTAAAAAGATGATTACAGTAAAACTAGGTCACTAGGGTAGGCCCTAATCCAATAGGACTGGTGTCCTTGTAAGAAGAGGAGATTAAGACATAGACATGCACAGAGGGTCGACCACATGAAGACAGGGAAAGGATGGTGTTTACACTCCAAGGAGTGAGGCCTCAGGAGGAGCTAGCCTTGAGACAGCTTGATCTTGGACTTCTAGTCTCCATAACTGTGAGAGAATAAATTGTTTTGCAAGCCACCTGTTCTGTGGTCCTCTCTTAAGGGAAATCTAAGAAAATTAAGTCGAATGATGTATATTCTCCTGCAGATGTAGAGGCCTTGCTCAACAACCCTGGATACTTGTCTTGTGATTCTCCCATCATGGTTTGCCACAGACTCTACAATGCATAATTCCTCTCTGCTAAAACCTCCAACATCAGAGCATTCACCAGATTGTCTTATCCAAGTGGCAGGGTTCTTTGCATCAAAGACTGGACCAATTGCAAAGCTCTTTTTTGCTGTGGGCTGCCATAAAATTGGCCACCTTCTCTGTCACCCAGTAAATGGGCCAAAGTATAAGATTCCGATTTATGTTTGTATGTTGTTTATAGAACCCAAGGCTGGCCGCCAGGTTTTGGGCTGCCTCCTACATGCTGAGACAGGCAGAAAAGGCAGCTCTCTGCAGCTGAGGTCAACCCCAGGCTGCAAGTCCTTCCACGAAAGGGAATCCACGTGGTGCGTCTCCACATCAGCTATAGCTAAAATTGTGTTTTATTTGTTTGTAAAATTAACATACAGCCAGCCCCTGTTTCTGGACGTCTCTTAAATGAATGAGTTAATGTACGAGCAAACAAAGTTATAAAAATTGTGCAGGACTGTTATTTTCGCAGTGATAATCCTGTGTTAGCAATTGTTTTCCTTTGTTTCTGTAAGACGTTACAGGCAGTTAACCTGACTATTGTTATGGGGTTTAATTTGTTCCACTATATAGTCTCATTGTGTTTCATTAAATATGGTGCATGGAATACAACCTCCTGTATCAAAGTATGTTAAGGTTTAATTCAGAGAACTGTTGGTTAAAGAAAAAGTCAGTGGTGCATTGTTAAGGCATCTTGTTGAACAAATACTCAGATAGCTGAGAAATCACCCTTGCCATTTATTTTCATTCTCATCGAAACAAAAATAGCATCATATATCACTAACCTCTCTCAACGTCACATGTCCTTCAGCATCTGGTGCTCATTTAATTCCTTTAGTTATTTCAACACCTACTTCTGAAAGCTTTATTAATCACATGAACAACTAAAGTCATCATGCAAACAAATAAAATCTGTTCTCATTTTTAAAAGTGTATATTTCTTCAATGACAGGACCATTAGAGTGGTCTCAAAAATACTTAAAACTTAGTTTCCTAACTTAAGAAGGGTGTGATCTGCAATAATTAATATCCATTCTGAGATTATACAGTAGCTGTGTAATGAACAGTCAGCAAGAAACCCATGTTGCAGACAAAAAAAAAACCCGATATATGTTCTAATATATTCTACTCTCTCTATGGTTTATATTTTATATAACTGTATAATTAATGACCAATATATAATAAATTATATAAAATATTACTCATATTTATAAAATCTATATAATAAATAATATGGATATATATTTTTCCCACTGAATTGGTAAGTGATATGTAGCAAGGTACGGAGAACAACAACAAAAATAAACCAAAAAAACCCCACCCTGCCCAAGTGCATATATCACTTCTCCCCTAAATTGTGATCTAGTGAATTAAAACTGCTATTTGAGATGTTTCCCTCAACACCTGGAGTACGTAAGAGATCATTTTATCCTATCCCAAGGTGTGCTTCTACATACCACTTAACTCTGGACACATTGAAATCTTCAGTAAAGAATCACTATACCTCAAAGAATTAAAAGTAGAACTACTATTTGAACCAGCAATCCCACTACTGGGTATCTGCCCAGAGGAACAAAAGACAACCTACAAAAAAAGACATCTGCACTCGAATGTTTATAGCAGCACAGTTTACAATTGCAAAGATGTGGAAACAACCCAAGTGCCCATCAATGCATGAGTGGATTAATAAAATGTGGTCTATGTACACCATGGAGTTCTACTCAGCCACAAAAACCAATGGTGATCTAGCACCTCTTGTATTATCCTGGATGGAGCTGGAGCCCATTCTACTAAGTGAAGTATCCCAAGAATGGAAAAACAAACACCACATGGACTCACCATCAAATTGGTATTAACTGACCAACGCTTAAGTGCACATATAGTAGTAATATCCACCTGTTGGGCAGGTGGGAGGGGGAGAAGATGGGTAAATTCACACCTAATGAGTACGGTGTGCACCGTCTAGGGGATGGTCATGCTTGAAGCTCTGACTTGGGCAATGCAAAGGCAATCTATGTAACCAAAGAGTTTGCACCCCTGTAATATTCTGAAATTAAAAACAAACAAAAAAAATCATTCTATGGTCAAGTGTTGCAGAAAGTTTCTGCTGAAATATATGTTAAGGCCTTTTGCATTTTTCTGTCTAGAAGGAATGTTCAATTGGCTTTTTCTTTGTGAAACCATCTCTGTTATTTCCACTCTTTTTAGTTCTGATTGAATTATCTCTGTGTGCAGTGCTGGCATGAAGCTCTCCAGGTGGCCTGTTATTTACATATTTCATGTGTCGCTGGAAAGGCAGAAAGCAGAACGGATGTCTCCTACAGAGCAAGGACAGTATCTCGGCCAGGTGTCGGGGTTGGGACACAACACAGAAAGCATCAGGGCGGCCGAAACAATCCATCACAAACCTATGACTTTTACACTGGAGACATTGGGGCTGTTCCCCTCACACCTTTATCAAACAATTATGCATAAAATGAGACGAAATATGAGGAGCTATGGTGAGGAGGCTGACAGTTGTGAGATTTGATGACTAAGGAAAGAAAGAGAAAGAAGAGGGAAGACAGTCTCTGAAAGCAGTATTAAAACAAAGAGGTGCAGAAGCATTCAGGTTTGCTAAAACAGCCCTCCACAGGGGACGGTGGCACAAAGACCATCGCTGCACCAATGACTACTTCAGTCCCCTTACGGAGTAATCAGGACCACAAACGAAATGGGTTGCACAAAGTTGCTGTCTTTTTATTTATTTATTTCTTTTTTTTTTTTTTTTTTTTTTTTGAGACAGAGTCTTGCTCTGTCACGCAAGCTACAGTGCAGTGGCGTCATCATAGCTCATTGCAGCCTCCAACTCCTGGGCTCAAGGGATCCTCCTGTCTCAGCCTCCCAGGTGTCTGGGACTACAGATGCATTCTACAATGCCCAGCTAATTTTTCTACTTTTAGTAGAGATGGTGTCTCGCTCTTGCTCAGGCTGATCTCGAGCTCCTGAGCTCAAGCCATCCTCCTGTCTCAGCCAACGAGAGTCCTAGGACTACAGGCGTGAGCCACCAGGTCCGGCCTTGCTGTCTTCTTTTTAAGAATGGAAAGAAGGAAGGACACATTGGGAGCTTGGAAGAGCTCCCAACAGTAAAATCTGGGACAACCGGAACAACAAAATAAGTCATAGTAGTAAAGCATTATACCCATATAAAACATTATTATTCATGAGCCCACATTGATGCAAATGATTTTCTGAATAAATAAATAAATGAGGGAGAAAGGACAGTTCTCCAGGACAGCGGAGCTCCAATGCATAAATGTAGAAGGAATGGTCGAAATGGGAAGTGATAATGATTATGTCAGGGGAGAGTTGCCCACAGAGGCTAAAATAAGCGGTGAACAGTATGTTGAGAAGGAGAATATTTGTGTAGTCTTAAAGGATCTCACCACAATGAACTTACTAGTTGCAAAGGAAAAAAAAAAATAGTAGCTACAACACAGAAACCCAGTGGATATCACCTTAACCAACTGACCAAAGTTATCACCAACACTAAGATGTCTAAACATCATTAATGACATGATGCTCTGAGAAGGACCCAACATCATGTGTGTGGTATTTCAGCCAAAAATGCATAACCTCAATCTAATCTGATGACAAAACATCAGATAAGCATATAAATTAAAGCATATTCTGCAAAATAATTGGCTTGTGTCCTTCAAAAAGTTCAAGTTCAAAAAAACAGAAAACTGAGGACGTGTCCCAGATAGAAGCAGAAATATGGCAATGAATAGAATGTGTGGTCCTGGAGGGACATTCAGACAGAATAACAACATTAATGGGACAATTGAAGAAATCTGAATGTCTGTAGATTAGTTCACAGTGTGATAGCAACATTAATTCCCCGCTTTCAATAATTTTCCTGTGGTTATCAGAGACACTAATGTTGGGGGAAGCCAAGCGAAAGAAAAACAAGAATTCTCTGTGCCAATTTTTGGAACTTTTTTGTAAATCTGAAATGATTTCAAAATGCGAAGGATTAAAAATAATAAAAAGTATACAAATACCTATGACAAAATAATAATAATAATTGTAGCGAAGGAAGCAATGCATTTTAGAAATACTCATGCCATTTCTGATCCATAATGAAGATTCAGGAAATGTTGCTGTGACTATATACTTATGCCACTTTCTAAAAGATGTGCATAATTTAACAAATATTAACTTGGTATGTTCCTTGCTTTGCCAGAAATATATGTACTTTCTCAGCAGTCAGAATCCTAATCGCACTTTTATACCCATTTTAATCTTTGTCTACTTCATAAAGTCTTTCCGACTGTCCCCAACAAGTAGATCATTGTTGTCATTCAACCCTTCCTCATTCTAAATTGCACCCTCAGGCACTCTTAGCTTATGTTATTTAAATATCTTGGGCTAGAAGTAAGATATGATATTTTCCAAATACCAGTCCATCCATAGGTTCCCCGGCAGGATTCTTCATAAAATATCTCTTATTCTAGAAATGTTTCAGAGTCTCTGGGGTGAAGAGGGGGGATGTTTCTTACAGTGCACGATGAGTACTGTTTCTGAACCCAAATGGGGGTTTCAGCCTAGGTATGGTCCCTTCCCACAAAGAAAGCCAATTACTGAGACAAAAACGATTGCCAAGGAACAGAGGGAATTTATTACAGTTGGCACCAGCCAGGAGAGGGGAGAACGGCCACAAATCCACCTCCCTGACCAACTGACGGTAGGGATTTTTAGAAGGGGATTGGGAAAGCAGTTTTGTGCTTTGGGGCAGGTTGTGTTGAAAGCAGAGTGTGCAGAAGGTCTACTTCAGAAGTCACAGGTGTGGGATGAGTGGTGAGTCTCAGTGCTGTTAACCTGCAAAGAATCTGCCATTTCTGAGAAACAGCTCAAATGGTAAAAACGTTGCTAAACAGAAGACTAAAATGTTCTGGTCATCAAGCCCTGCTGGTGTGAGAGTACAAAGCATAAGAAAGCTACAAGGAAAATTTATATGGGGAGCAGGGGGTCATTTTGTGTTTGTTCATGGAGCCAAATTCCATACCATGGAGAGTTCTACAAGCCATGCCTGGTTGGTATTGAAGCTACTCATGAACTACCAACAAATCACGTACTCTGTGTGTGTGTGTATGTGTGTGTCTGTGTTCATAAAAGGCATTATTTTAATTTTGTTTAGGAAATGGCTTGTTAAATTTATTTCAGAATATTATGGGGGTACCAATGTTCTGGTTACATAATTTTTTCTTTGTTTTGTTTTTATTTTTTTTTATTCTTATTTTAGCATATTGTGGGGGTACAAAAGTTTAGGTTACATATATTGCCCTTACCCCCCCCCGAGTCAGAGCTTCAAATGTGTCCATCCCCTAGACAGTGCACATCGCACTCATTATGTATGTATACACCCATCCCCTCCCCCACCCACATCTGCCCGACACCCGATCAATGTTATTCCTAAATCTGCTCTTAGGAGATGATCAGTGAAACCAATTTGATGGTGAGTACATGTGGTGGACAAGAAATACATAATTGTTTTTGTACCATTTGAGTCAAAGTTATGTGTGCCCATCCCCCAGATAGTGTTCATTGTACCTGTTAAGCAAGAATTTACCCTCCTCCCCCTCCCACCTGCTTAATTTCCAATGAATGTTGTTTCCCTATATGCACATAAGTGTTGATTAATTAGTTCCAATTTAATGTTGAGTACATGTGATGCTTGTTTTTCCATTCTCATGATACTTCACTTAGAAGAATGGTCTCCATTTCTATCCAGGATAACACAAGAGATATTAGTTCACCATTTTTTGTGGCTGAGTAATACTCCATGGTATACATATGAAACAATGAACTTGAACAGAACTCTAGAACAAATGAGCCTAATAGACATTTACAGAACATTCTACCCCAAAACCACTGAATATATGTTCTTCTCATCAGCTCATGGAACATTCTCTAATCTTCCATTGTTAGAGAATAATAATGAAATCACATCCTAGGGCATAAAACATATCTCAACAAATTTTAAAAAATAGAAATTATACCATGCATCTTTTTAGACCACAGTGGAATAAAATTAGACATCAACACCAACAGAAACACGCCTCTCCACAAAAAGTCATGGAAACTAAACAACCTACCGCTGAATGATAGTTGGCTCAAGGAGGAAATTAAGACCCAAATCAAGAGATTCTTTGAACTAAATGATATAGGGGACACAAGTTATCAAAATCTGTGGGATACAGCTAAAGCCGTCCTGAGAGGAAAGTTCGTAGCCATGAGTGCCTACACCCAAAGAAACCCAGAAAGATCACAAATCACTTACTTAAAGAGGCATCTCCTTTCTGAAGGTCACATCAACAGTAATGTCCTGGTTACTACATCATCTCTCTAACAAAGAGGATGGGGCTCTGGCTCAGAACTTTTTTTTTTTTTTTTTTTTTTTTGAGAAGAAGTAGTAGTCAATGTTAGCCTAAGACAAAAGGAGACAGGTGTTCCAGGGACTAGAGTTTGGGGATAAAAATTTCTATGTGTTTCATGAGTCTATTTTAGGAAACATTTTTCCTTTGTGTTGTTTTTTTCAATACCAGTAGTATGCACAAAGCAACCCCCCAAAAGAAAACTACCTTTAGCTAACCAGCAAGTAAGAAAGGGGAATTTTCTTTCCAAATGAGTAGAGGACAAAGATAATACCCTAGAAGGATAATCATCAATCCTGCATCAGCAGGTAGTCTTCCTATTTTTACTTCTTCCATTAACTTTTTCATTATTTCCACTTGGCCTGGGCTCCTTGAAGTGATTGGAAATTGAAAAAAAAAAAGTGAGGAAGGCCAAAAAAGAAGCTTTCTCAGCTGCAAAGATGAAAATTTTTTTTAAAAAAGAAAGGGAACCATCACATTTGCCAAATGGCAATCCCTCCTTCTGTAGGGAGGTAAGGTTCCAAATTTTCCTGGCAGGTGTACAGCTTGTTTATGGGATTGCACCAGACACCCTGAAATGTGTGCAGCAGGGTCTCTGATATGTTCCCGTTGATGGCACTGCTTCCCAATGGGGGTAGGCTGCAAATGGGTTTCACCACATCCCACTCGATTCCCCACTCATCTCCCAGCGATAAGGCTAATTGGGATAAACATCCTCGCACACTGTGCAGAAGGTGTGAATAAAGCGTGCTATGTTTATAGCACTGCGATTCCGTGTTGCTGTGTGAACACATAAACACTTGAAACTCTGGGAGCACGGGCAGCCACACTTTGCTCCGTGGAATTTCCCTGTTTTAATCCTACACCGAAAGCAGAACCATATGTTGTGGCAAAAGCTCTTCTCTCTAAGTTGGCAGCCTACCTGCTTGCCATTTGGAATCGAAATCTAAATGGGGTGGGAAACTACACTGGTTCCTTCGCACTCAACACAACACTGACAAATTGTGAGTGTGTAAGGGTGATCACGCAATATTTTATACCATCCTTACCCCCAAAGCTGGTTTTCCAGCATCTTGTATAGCTTGAGATCTCATGAAGAAACATAGATGATCTAAATTTCCAGGTAGCACAGTATTATGGACAAGGTACTCAAAGGAATATGGCTTCATAAAGGAAATTAGGTTGCAGAAAGAATAAAGATGTTCTCCCTGTGCCACTTCATGGTGAAGGAGTCTATTCTATGGAAACAGCTGGAAATATTTCTCAGTGTTCTGTCTCAGAGGGCTTTTGCTTTGAGGAAATCCAGACCAGAGGGTGTTACCTACATCCTGACTGTGCTACACACTGGGCAAGTCCTGGGGCGGATAGAAGGAGGGTGGAAAATACAGACTGAAAATTTGATCATGAATATATGAAGAATAACATTCTGTTCAAAATGTTCTGAGTTTAGGTTCTCACAGAAGCACACCCTGAGATTCTACAACAAATCATTATTTGAGAGGGGAGCCCAGGAAACAGCAGCAGGAGAATGTATTCATTTCCTAGGGCTGCTGTCCCGAAGTACCCCAAACTTAGTGTCTTGAAACAACAGAAATTTGTTCTCTCCCAGTGTTGGAGATGAGAAGTTTAAAATCAAGGCATTCAAAGGGTTGTACACCCTCCAGAGGCTCCAGGGGAGGCTCCTTCCTGCCTCTTCCAGCTCCTGGGGGCTCCAGGCGTCCCTTGGCTTATGGCCGCATCACTTCAGTCTCTGCCCCCATCTCCATGTAGATTCTCCTCTGTGTCTGTGTCTCCTCTGTTGTCTCTTGTAGGGAAACTTGTCTGTATCTAGAGCCCACCCAATCCAGTAGGACCTTATCTTAACTAATTGCATCTGCAATGACTCTAATTCTGAAAAGATACCATTCTGAGGTTTTGTGTGAACATGGATTTTGAAGGACACAATCCACCCCACAGGGGAGAGTTGGGGAGGAAGTGAGAAAAGGGAAGGCAGCTATTGTAGGACATGCTATTAAACAAATTGCCCAGTGTGGGCAAGTGGTGCTTACCTCCCATGAAACACTATAGCAACTCATGTCCCACAAACACCTAAAAATTCCTACACAGGGGAGGGAGCTAAGATATGGACACACCAATTCTCATAAGTCATTAGTTGAATATTGCTCCTAGAAGACATAAATTTCCTGCCATGAATGCAGCAAAGTAGATCCCAACATGAGAGGTAGCACTCTAAGGTTTGGAAGTTGTTCTTGACTCCCTGAAATAGTAGTGACCACAGGAGTGAGGTCAAAACACCAACACATTCACACTATAATCATCTATCATCTGCTCCCAACCAACCTGCTAGCATCACTTGCCATGACTCCCCAAACCAACCTGAAATTTCCCTAACTCATTGTGCATTCTGCCCTCTGGGTGTGTATCAGTCTTCCATGCTGTGTAACAAATTACCCAAAAATAGTGGCTTAAAACTATATTCAATGACTAGCTCACGGTTTCTGGAGGTCAGATATCTGAGCACAGCTGATCTGCTTCTCTGCTAGGCATCTCAAAAGGCTGCATTCAGGAGTTGCTTTGAGTTAATCAGGACCAGAGGGTGCCACCTCCTTCCTGAATGTTCTGCAATCCGGGAAAGTTCCAATGGGTGGGCTGCATTCTCATCAGGAGACTCGACTGGGGAAGCATGTTCTTCCATGTTCCTTCAGGTCTTTGACAGAATCCATTTCCTTATAGCTTAAGGGTCCATGGTAACTTGCTTTTTCAAAGACATAAAGTGTCTGCTACATTGAGTCTCTGCCTTCCAGGAAGCCCTGGACCCTCTTTTAAAGGACTCACTTGGTTTAGGTCAGCCTTGCTTATCTTAAAGTCCAAGGATTGGGGACCTTCATTTCACCTCTACCACATAAAGTGACATAATCCAGGGAGTGATGGGTGATCACCTTTGCTATATAATGTAACCTAATCAATACAGTCACATCCTACCATCTTTGCCATATTATATTGCTCAGAAGAAAATCATAAGTTCCCTTTTACTCGGGAAAGGATTATGCAAGTGTGACTCATTGGGAGTTATACCAAGGCATGAGCACCACAGGGCTGCACCACCTGATCCCTCGCCTGCAAAACTCTTCCTGCCCTCCAGATCCATCTGCTCAATCCATTTCCACTAGTTCAGTGAGCTTTCAAGAGTCACCCTTCTTTATCAAAAAATCCCAAAACAACAAACGTTGGTGTGGATGCAGAGAGGTAGGAACACTCATACACTGCTGGTGGGACTGCAAACTAGTACAACCTCTGTGGAAGGTAATATGGAGATACCTCAAAAAACTAAGAGGAACTATCATTTGATCCAGCAATTCCTCTCCTGGGCATCTACCCAAAGGAAAAAAAGACATTCTATAAAAAGACATCTTCACTAGAATGTTTATGGCAGCACAATTCACAATTGCAAAGATGTGAAAATAACCCAAGTGCCCATCAATCCATGTGTGGATTAATAAAATGTAGTACATGTATACCATGGAGTTCTACTCAGCCACAACAACAATGATGATCTAGCACCTCCTGTATTGTCCTGGATGGAGCTGGAGCCCATTCTACTAAGTGAAGTATCACAAGAATGGGAAAACAAGCACCACATGGACTCACCATCAAATTGGCATTAACTGATTAACACTTATGTGCACACACAGTAATAACATTCATCGGGTGTCAGACAGATGGGAAGGGGGAGAAGGGGATGGGCAAATTCATAAATTCATACCTCACGGGTGTGGTGCACACCCTCTGGGGGATGGACATGCTTAAAGCTCTGACTCATGCGGTGCAAAGATAATATATGTAACCAAAGTATTTGTACCCCCGTAATACTCTGAAATAAAAAAAAAAGATTCACACTCCTGGAAGTTGAACAGAGCAACATTGGCCCCACCTAGTTGAGATGTTCCTTTTTGTACTCTTGCTATATCCTAATAGAGCAGAGAATGAACGGAGACTCGATAATCTTGCATCTCATAAATGCTGAGGGCAGGGAAGGCAAGATAGAAGGAAAGGCAGAGAATGGCTTTTATGCACATGTCAGCAAAATTCCAAGTGGGGTTAGAGCCTTTTGGGCCATGGAGTCTATTACATTCCCCCCTAAGTGTCTATGCCCCCGAGATTCAGGGGTTTTTTTTGCCACAGTTAATGCTGCAGGATATTCTGGCAGTGTACTTACTCTCTGCACTTGAGAATTAAATAAGCAAGCTCTTTAGCCTAAAGGGAAGAAGGTTTTAGAGCAAAGAGCCTCAGCCTAAGAATAAAATGACCTGTTTTCCCATCCCAGTTAAACTACAACTGTCACAGATCAGTGGCAAATGAATACCCAACTCCCAATTAGAAAATGGTGCTTTGTAGGTATGCATCCATCCCCTCCCCCCACCCCTCCCCCCCAGTCAGAACTTCAAGCATGTCCATTCCCCAGGCAGGGCACATCGCACTCATCATGTAGGTATACACCCATCCCTTTCCCCTGGCCCCCACCTCTGTCCGATACCCAATTGGTGTTATTCCCAAATGTGCACTTAGGTGATGATCAGGGAAATCAGTTTGCTGGTGAGAACATGTGGTGCTTATTTTTCCATTCTTGGGATACTTCCCTTAGTAGAATGGGTTCCAACTCTCTCCAGGAGAACCAAAGAGATGCCATATCACCATTATTTCTAATAGCTGAGTAATATTCCATGGTATACATATACCACATTTTGCTAATCCATTCATGAATCGATGGGCATTTGGGTTGTTTCCACATCTTTGCGATTGTGAATTGTGCTGTACCCCCATAATGAGCTGAAATAAAAAAGAAGAAAAGAAAATGGTGCTTTGGAACACAACTTGGTGGCTTCCTGACATTTTAAACATCAAGTTATCATGGAACCCAGTGATTCCATCCCTAGATATCTACTCATGAAAAATAAAAACATTTGTCCGCACATGCCAAAAAAAAAAAAAAGCACGTGCATGAATGTTCATGGCAGCATTCATTCATCAGAGTAACCAAAAATCAGAAGCAATGCAACAGCCACCAAGTAAGTGTAGAATGGGTGAACAATATGTGACATATCCATACAGTGGAATATTACGCAGCCATAGAAAGGAATGACGTACATGGCTGATTTTTCTTGACTCTCTTTTGATGTAGTGACACCGTTAAGCCCTACATAAACTGATGCTTTAACTTCACAGTGAACGTTTGTTTCAACTTAAGCAAGAAAATGCAGAGATCCGGGCTCCAGCTTTCGCTCGCAGACACTCACTGTCAATCATGTTCCCTGTGGCACCAGCACAGGGGGAAAGGCCCACAGCAGGGCGGGAGCCAGGGTTTCCAGATGTTGTGCAGCCCGTCCAGCCGCAGAGGGACCCAGTGGAGCCCCCGCTGGTGCGTCTCCACCGCCTGCCGGACTGGTCCCACCACCGCGTAGAACAAGCGCTCCGTGGCTGGCGTGAGGACGTGGCTCTCGGAAGGGTCTCTCGAGAGATCAAAGAGCAAAGGTGGGTGGTGATGGGTCACCTTCTCCCCAAAGCACGGGCAGACCCCTCTCCCGTAGCAGGCGCCGGCTCCCGCTGGCCGGAACCCCGGACGCATGTAGTGGAGTTTCCATACTCTTCCTCCTGGGGGAAGGACAGGGTTCCCAGAGAGCTGACAGAGAGAGACAATGTGCATTGCTCCAGAGCTGAGTTCTTAGGAACAGCTAGAAGGGAGAAGCCACCCACGTGTCCGTGGATGGAGGAAGGATAAACGGAATGTCTTCCAGCCACACGGTGGAATCGTGTTCAGCCAGGAACAGGAATGAAATGGTAATATGTGCTACAACAGGCATGAGCCTTGGAAATACGATGCTCAGTGACATAAGACAGACATGGAAGACCGTATTTTGTGTGGCGCCATTCACTGAAAATACCCCAAATAGGCAAATCCATACAGACAGAAAACAGACTCGAGGTAGGCCAGGCATAGGGTATGGAGACGTGGGAATAATCCTTTCATGGGTTTGGAGTTTTCTTTGGGGCAGGGGAGTGAAATGTTTTAAAATGAAACAGTGGTGATAGATTCCTAACCCTGTCCATAGTCTACAAATGACTGAATTGTTCACTTTATTTCTTTGGTATTTTCTTTGTTTATAAATCTTATTTATTTACTTATTTATTTTATTCTTTTTTCTTTTGTAGGTTGATATTTTATTTTATTTATTTTATTTTTTATTTCAGCTCATTATGGGGGTACAAAAGTTCAGGCTATATATATTGCCCATGCCCCCCCATCCCCCCGAGTCTGAGCTTCAAGCGTGTCCATTCCCTAGACAGTGCACATCGCACTCATCATGTAGGTGTGCACCCATCCCTTCCCCCCCCCCATTCCCCCCAGTCAGAACTTCAAGCGTGTCCATTCCCCAGGCCGTGGGCATCGCACTCATCAAGTAGGTATACAACCATCCCCTCCCCCCAGCCCCCACCTCTGTCCAATACCCAATTGGTGTTATTCCCAAATGTGCACTTAGGTGGGGGTACAAAAGTTTAGGTTACATATATTGCCCTTGTCCCCCAGCCCCTGAGTCAGCATCTACCCAAAAGAACAAAAGACATTCTATAACAAAGACATCTGCACCCAAATGTTTATAGCAGCACAAGTCACAATTGTGAAGACGTGGAAACAACCCAAGTGTCCATCAATACATGAGTGGATTAAAAAAATGTGGTATATGTGTATCATGGAGTACTACTCAGCTATAAGAAACAACAGTGATCTAGCACCTCTTGTATTTTCCTGGAAAGCATTGGAACCCATTCTACTAAGTGAAGTATCCCAAGAATGGAAAAATAATCACCACATGTACTACTCACCATCAAATTGGTTTCACTGTTTTTAAATTTTTATTTCTTAATTTGGTGAACCAGTTGGTTCTCTTTTTTAAAATTTTTAAAATGTATTAATTTATGTTTTCTTAACTGACACATGATAATTGCACTTACTTGTGGGGTGCACAGTGATGTTGTGATACATCAAATGTATAGTGATCACATCAGGGTAATGAGCACACCCACCCTCTCAAACGTTTATCATTTCTTTGTGTCGGGAACATTCAGTATCTCCCTTGAGTGAGTGAGCTGTATGCTGAGTGAGTTATATCTCAGGAAAGCTGTTCTGGTTTTGTTTGTTTGTTTGCTTCTCCAACTCTTCACCTATCCTTGCACCCACATCCTTGAAGATGTGAATTTGCAAGTCCTCCCGTGGGGAAGTTGAGTCTGTTTCCCTAACTCTTTCAAATGGGCCTTCCCTGTCCTTAGGTTGGCAAAAGAATGTGATATTGTGCCTGTCCCAAGCCTGAAAGTCAATAAATCTTTCACTTTTGTTCTCTCTTGAAGTCGCCCAGCCAACACTGACAGACATCCCTAAAGAAATCCACCTTCCATGCTGACAGACACAACCCCCCTACACCAGCCAACCCCAGCTTAAGTGCCAGCTGACCCTTCTCGATGGAGGAACAAAAGCAACTCAGCCAAGCACAGCTGACCTACAGAGTCCTCAGCAATAATAAATGGTTGTTTTTCTAAGCCATTAAACTGTGCTGTTTGTTACGCAGACGTAGCTGACCAATATACTTCTAGCCTCCTTCAGCTTCCTCATTTCCAAAGTGAGCCTAATAATACTAGACTTCTTAATTTTGTTGTTTTCTCCTTTCTTATTCCTCAGCTGTTAGAAGGATTCAATCTGGGATCTCCAACTCCCAGGCCACAGAGCAGTACCAGTGTGTAACCTGTTAGGAACTGGGCCACACAGCAGGTAGTGAGCAGCAGGTGAGTGAGTGAATCTTCACCTGTGTTTACAATGGCTCCCCATTGCTCGCATCACCTCATAAGCTCTGCCTCCTGTCAGATCAGCAGGGGCATTAGATTCTCAGAGGTGCACAAACCCTACTGTAAACTGCACATTTGAGGGATCTAGGTTGCTGCTCCTTATGAGAATCTAATGCCTGATGATCTGAGGTGGGGCTGAGGTGGTGATGCTAGTGCTGGGGAGTGGCTGCAAATACAGACTATCATTAGCAGACAGGTTTGACTGCACAATAAATGTACTGCGCTTGAATCATACCAAAACCATCCCCCAGTTCCCAGTCCATGGAAAAATTGTCTTCCATGAAACCGGTACCTGGTGCCAAAAAGGTTGGGGACTGCTGGATGACACTAAAAATTGCCATAGAAGTGATTTGTAAACATTGTAAAGATTTCAATGAATGTTCCTTTGTTCTAGTCTCACACCAGTGAGCCTGTTCTTCCATTGTAGTCTGTCAGAGGAAAAACAGCAGCATGCATTTTCTATTCACTGACTTTTTAAGGTCTTCCCTCTGACCTGTGGCACCTCAAATTCAACCAATTCTCCCTTCATACTTGACGTACAGCCGGCCCTTCATAACCATGAGTTCCATACCCATGAATTCAACCAAGCTTGGATCAAAAATATCTGGGAAGAAGAAGAACACATACAGACACTTTCTTCTTTTCTTTATTTCCTGAACGATACAGTATAACACCTACTGATGTGGCATTTACATTGTATCAGGTATGTAAGTAATTTAGAGATGATTTAAAGTATACGGAAGGATGTCAGTAGGTGACATGCAAATACTACATCATTTTATATACAGGATTTCAGCATCTGAGGATTTTGGTATCTGTGCCACCGGGGGGGGGGGGTGTCTTTGAACTAATCCCCCACGGTTATCAAGGAATAACTCTATAAAAGAAATCAGACATAAAGGAATAAATTATGTTTTAACCGCATGGCAGGATTGGAACATGGCATATAGATATGTGTTATGAATAGCACTTTTTATTGTTATTGATAGTAACGATTGGTCCCGTATTGCAGAATTGCTTACCGTTTCACACAAGCGAGTTTTATCTTCTCAGTTATATTCAATTTCTCTAGTCTGTCTTCCACAATTCCCTGCAGGGTGTTAGTACACACACACACACAAAAAAAAAACGCTGGAATAAATACTTGCCGTTTCCAACCAAACATAGAAACGCTTAACTGTATCTGAGATAGACCGAGCACAACTGGGAAATAAGTTACTTGAATTCAAACAGAAGAGGAGTTAATTCCTGTAATTTGTTTTACCTGTAAAACCACAATATAGGGACATGTGGCTATTTTGAAAAGTAAATAAGAGAATGGAATTAAAAACACAGTGGTGGGTTGGGGGTTGGTTAGAGAAGGACAACAGGTAGATGCTTGAGATGCCCCTGTCCTGTTTCTTGACGGTGATGGTGATTACCTGCGTCTACAGGTGATAAAACTCTAAAGAGATAAAGACACACAAACACGTATGAATGATTACAAGTAGAACCGGTGAAATCTGAATAAGGTCCTTGTATTGTATCGGCATCAATGTTCTGGCCATGAAACTGTGCGATAGTGAAGCAAGGTGTTACCACTGAGGAAAACTGACTGAACAACATGGACAATCTCTATGTATTTCTTACAACTGAATGTGAATCTACAATTGTCTCAAAATTTTAAAAACTGTTTAATTTAAAAAAAAATCAAACAATCCATCACTATGCATTATATCCATGTAACAAAACTGCACTTATACTCCCTAAATCTACAAAAAATTTTTTTAAAAGAAAGCAATCCTTCAAACTGAAAATAAAATGAAATGAGCAAACCTAATTTTGAAGGCACTTGTCAGCATAAACACACAGAAGGGTAGTAACCCAGGTGACTTCAATGTCTCGTAATTGGACTGCGCAATCCTAGTGAGATAAACCTCATGACCAGTAGAACTTAAGAATTAAAAAAATATATATTAAAACAGTCCTCATAAGGGTGAACTTAATGTCATTATCTCCGTGGCACATAACTGATGATGTAGGTATCGTGTAAAATATTTTATGATATGTACATATATTTATCATCTCTTCATGTGGATTTTGTGTGTTCACATGGAAGACATTGTTCATTCCTCTCCAATGCACTTTAATTATACTCGGAATCTAGAGCTCGGAACGCCTGCAACGTCCCCGTGACCCTGAACCCTCTGCCGTTTCAGAAGCATATTACATGTATTCATATTATGGTCTTTAGCTGTTTCTGCCAGTTGGAAGGATCTTCCTCCTAAGATCCCATGGCAAAAAAACCTCCTCCCTGCCAAAGGCTATGGGATTTTTTTTTTTTTTTTTAGGA
Organism: Eulemur rufifrons; assembly: GCF_041146395.1. Classification (NCBI taxonomy): domain Eukaryota; kingdom Metazoa; phylum Chordata; class Mammalia; order Primates; family Lemuridae; genus Eulemur; species Eulemur rufifrons. The sequence continues at coordinate 142,110,534 of NC_091012.1, forward strand.
GTGGTGAAAATGTTCTGGAATGAGTTAGTGGTGATGGAGGCATAACTTGGAATACACTAAAAACCACCTAATGGTACATTTTAAAAGAAGAATTTTGTGGCATGTGAATTGAATTATAATAAAGCTGTTATTTAACAAAAAAGAAGAGAGAAAGGAAGGGAGGGAGGGAGGGAGGAAGAGAGGGAGGAAAGAAAGAAAGAAGAAATGAAAGAGAAAAAGTGTTTAAACGAAGCCCAGTTGCAAAGCCATTTTGTTACGAATCACACTGAAATTTTCTGAGCATGAGGAGAATGGTTTTCACTGCCCCTAAAGCCCCTTATCTTTGTCTTAACACTTGGCCATAAGTAGGACCAGACAAAGAATCTAAAGACATGACTTCAGTCCTTGCTGTGTCCACCTGCAGGTCCCTGGGCATCTGCCACAACCTTCCAGAACTCAGATGCCTCATGTGGAAATCAGACCCGGTAGTGACCAGCCCATAAGTGTGTGGTCAGGATGAACCAGGATCCGGGCACCAGAGTCTGGGAAGTGTTAAAGCATTGCCCAGACTTCAGCTGTGACCATCCACCCCTCTCCAGCTGTAAATAGACCCTTCTGTGTCAGTATCTTCCTTGTCCAATCAACACATCTTATGAGGACACGGGCTGATGGCTGTGGCATCTGTCCTCACCGCTCTGACTCTACGTGGGAAATGTCATGGTGGGATTTTCTGTCACCAACCACTTCCAGGAAACCACAGCAACATCCATCTTTCAGAGGTCATTGACTTCTGCCTTAGAACACCAGAGATGGAACAAGAGAAAGAGAAATTCTACCCCTCCAATCACAAAGCAATCTTTGCCTCTCAACAGTCAAGGAATATATGAAGTGTTCAAAAGATATTTCCATCCCAAATAGCTTCTCTTTGACATCCTTCCCGTTTATCGTTTGATGAGAAAACACAGCACATGTGTGCCTTCGTATCTGAAATATTCTTCTATAAGAAAAACTTCAAGTTCTGGGATGAGCCTGTTTTTAACTAAGCAGTTCACAAGTGAAACAGCTGATGTTTGATCCCCAAATAATTCCCTGCACTTGTCTCTTCTCCAATTAATAGCTGTTTTCTCAGAGGATGAAAAGTAGTATGACTTATAAAGTAAAATTAATTAAATTAAAAGGGAAATATTCCCTGGGGAACACATCATACATTGAAGCATTAATAAAGATAAAAATCAAAGTAACCTTTAATTAACCACATTGCAGCATCTAGAGTTTCATTCCCCTTCATTAATATAAAGAATCGTTGTCTATGTTTGTACAGATTTTTAATGTTGAAAATTCACACCGCAAAAAATGAGTACCTAAACATTTTAAAAACTGATTAGAAATCACTAATGCTTAGTAAACCTTCCAGAGTATTAATTTTGGTATTGCCACCAGTGGATGTAGAACTACCTGTATCTCTCTGTTCTCTGTCTAAACAGCCACCCTGCCGTGAGCCTCTTCATGAAGCTATTTATTCGGAAAAGTGTTCAAAACAGATACAATTAAAAGGTGGAAAAAATGAGCTGGCTTGTCTGCTGTCTTGGGGAAAGAATTGCACACAATTCCGATGAGTTCATGAAAGAAGAAATGGTGCCCACACTCTTTGTGCCAAGGAATCATGAAGAATATCAAATTAACACCATCTGTGATAGAAACAGTCTCTCCGGTACCTCTAGCTGGGCAAGGATCAGAGAAGCTCAGATCTACCTTGTCTGCTGCTTTGTAGCTCAATTCTCCATTGATCCCTTTTTTCATATATATATTTACAAATAACAGAGATGGAGAAACGTTTTGAGAGGGGAAAATAAACAGTCAGCCTACACCTGTGAAGGGAAAACAGCTCATCTTTAGCAATATAAGATGCTGCTCAGCTGTGTTTGTCTTGGGACGGATCCAATCACAGAAGGAAGGTTAACCCACCGAGCATTTGCTTATGGCTCTGGGGGGCAATGTCCGTGCAATTAGTTGTTTTAAGCCGTGAGGCGCCTTGCTATTAAAAATCCAAAATGCAGAGAAATACAGTATGTTTGCTCTGCATGTTCAGGCACGGATTGTAAGTGGATTAGAACACCACTCAATTATCAGTGGAGGCGCCTCCGTGCAGGGCAGAGGTGAAGTCCATGACCAAGGAGGAGGGATGGCCTCCCTCTGATTCATCTCTCTGCCCCGCTTGTTTCTGCTGTCACCTTTGACTCCCACTCTCGTCCCACGTAGCAGTCGTCATGCATTATTAACACAGAAGTCTCCAAGGCACACGCAGAAACAGAATGTACACCATGTTTCCCGCTACGCGTGGAAATCCCATTTCCAAGGGGCGTTAAGAGTCCTCGGAACAATTTGATTCAAAGGTCTCATGGCATAATCGAGAATTGCATTATTCACGTGAGATTTGCTGGTGACACCCTGAGAACCAGTGGTCGCTTGGGCGTTGATAAGCTTCTGATTTTATACCCTGGAAATGGAAGGCAGTTATAACCGGCCCAAACAAAGCGGCAATGTAACTTATAATTTCACTGGGTTGTAGTACTTGTGCTAAAGGAATAAAAGTAACCTGTTCTGTGTGCAGGAGTAGAGAGTCCACAGCAAAAATTCAAGCTTACTATGCACTGCTGCTGGGACTGCAAACTAGTACAACCTCCATGGAAACCAGTCTGGAGATTCCTCAAAGAACTAAAAGTAGAACTATCATCAGATCCAGCAATCTCACTACTGGGCATCTACCCAAAGGAAAAGAAGTCAATCTATTAAAAAAGACACCAGCAACTTGGATGTTGATAGCAGCACAATTCACAATTGCAAAGATGTGGAAACAACCCAAGTGCCCATCAATTCATGAGTGGGTTAATAAAATGTGGTCTATGTGTACCATGGAGTGCTACTCAGCCATAAAAAGAATGAAATAATGTCTGTTGCAACAACTTGGATGAAACTAGACACTGTTATGCAAAGTAAAGTAACTCAGGAATTGGAAAAAAATACCACATGTTCTCACTTAGGATTGGAAGCTAAGCTATGGGTACGAATTGCATACAGAATAGTATGGAGACGACATTGGAGACATTGTGTGATGGTACACTAACAGCCCAGACTTCACCATAATATGATATATTCATGTAATATTACCCCACTTGTACCACCTAAATCTATTGAGAATAGAATTTACTAAACATCCTCTAAAGAACATCATTCCCATCCCTGAGAACAAAAATAATAGTACTAATGCAGACATTTAAAATTTCAATAACTAAAAATTATCCTAAAATATTTTCCTTTCATCTTTGAAAGCCTCTGTCTAAATCAAGGATTGGTAAATTTGCCCACTGGCCAAATATATTCCATGGCTTATTTTTATCAAGTCTCATGGGCTAAGAAAAGTTCTCCATTTTCAAATGGTTTTTAAAACATAAAAAGAAGACTATTTCATGGCATGTAAAAAGTATATAAAATTCAACGTTCACTGTCTCTACATAAAGTTTTATTGGCACACAGCTGTGTAGATTTGTTTATATATAATCTGTGGTTACTTTCATGGTACAATGTCGAAGTTAAGAAGTTGTGACAAAAATGGTATTTCCGATAAAGCCCAAAAAGTTTACTATCTGGTCTTTTACAGAAAAAGACTGCTCACCTCTGAGCTAAAGTATCTATTTCATGGTAAATTGACCCCTTCCAAAATAAGTGTTCAAAATTTTTTTGAACTTTATCATTTTGAAATCAGTTCAAACATAAAGAAAATTTGCAAGTCTAGCACAAAGAACTTCTACACACCTTATACCTAGATTCACCAATTTCTAACATTTTGCCAGAGTTGTTTCATCCCTCTCTTGTACATGCAAATATACACATATATTGTATACATGTATGCATATAGGTGAATATATATGCTTATATGGTGCTCATGCATATGTTTTGTGAACCACCTATAGCAAGATCTTTTTTTTAACTTTATTTATATTTCAGAGTATTACAGGGGTACAAATGCTTTGGTTACACATGTTGCCTTTGCACCACCCAAGTCAGAGATACAAGCATGTCCATCCCCCAGACATCACACACTGCACCCATTAGGTGTGAATATACCTATCCCCCCTCCCCCTCCCACCTGCCCGACACCCTATGAATGTGACTACTACTATATGTGCACGTAAGAGTTGATCAATTAGTACCAATTTAAAGACCTTTAATACATTAATAGTGCAGTGTCCATTTCCTAAGAACGAGCATATTCTCTTCAATAAACACAGGAAAACTACACTTAGGAAAAGCACAGTTAGACAAAAGGAATAAGTTCTAATATTTGCTAGGACAGTAGGGAGATTATAGTTACATGGAAAATGCCCATGATGCACGAGAGCGAGGGCGGATGTGCAGTTAACACAATGACAGGAAGCATTAACCAGGTCCCAGGGCTTGGTCAGCTGCTCATTGGGTTTGAGCCTGGGGACTGTGTTCTCAACTGCGTCAGAAAAATCAGAATAAAATGAAATATCATGCCAGAAATGCGGGGAAAGGAGCCAATCAAAGGTGTCTGAGGCTGGGCACGGTGGCTCACGCCTGTAATCCCAGCACTCTGGGAGGCCAAGGCGGGAGGATCGCTGGAGGTCAGGAGTTCGAGACCAGCCTGATTAAGAGTGAGACCCCTTCTCTACTAAAAATAGAAAGAAATTACCTGGATAGCTAAAAATATATATAGAAAAAATTAGCCGGGCATGGTGGCACATGCCTGTAGTCCCAGCTACTCGGGAGGCTGAGGCAGGAGGATCGCTTGAGCCCAGGAGTCGGAGGTTGCTGTGAGCTAGGCTGACGCCACGGCACTTTAGCCCGGGTGACAGGGCAAGACTCTGTCTCAAAAAAAAAAAAAAAAGGTGTCTGAAAGTTAAGCTGTCATTCTGAATTAAATATATGTGTACATACATATATACATACAGAATTATTTATGTTAACATAAATACATAATAAAATACATAAAAATAATTTGTATATATTGTGTTATGTATTATATATTACATGTCATGTATAAGTACATATAATTACATATGTAATATTTATATGTAATATACATGTTATATATCCATTATAGTAGTATGGTTAAATAACATAAAATATGTATTTTATACATATACATACAAAATATACAATATATTTTATACATTTTAATTGATAATTATATCATATTATATTACAATTAATAAGTATATCATTATATTGTAAGTAATAATTATAATATTGTATTATAATTTTTATAGTTTGATTATATTATGACATACCCCATTATATATTGTATATAATATATTATAAATATAATAACATATATTTTATATATAATATATTATAAATATTTATATATAGCATATATTTTATATATAATATATTATAAATATTTATATATAGCATATATTTTATATATATTTATATATAGCATATACATTAAAATATATATTTACATTTTTATTACATTGTATAATTATGTTATTGTAATTATATTATAGTGGTTATATTATGTATTTTGGACATAAGTTGAAAGCATATAAAATAGTAAATATGTTATTGGGATATAATATAGGATATATAACGATGTTTATTATATAATTAGTACACACCAGGCTGACATAGTTATATGAAATGCACATGTGAATATATTTAAACACATGTGACCTATAAGGATACATATTTGCAAGCAGTAACCCTCTTACAAAGTGTGAGGGCCTCTTTTGTTCCCAGGCACTCAACGTTGCTGTGACATGAAGACCTCCATCCCCTGGGAAGAGGCGGCTTCCTGGGTGTGGGTGCCCTTGGGAAGGGGGGGCCTTTGGAAATAGCAGCCCACCAGGAAGGACCTCTCTGATTTTATGTCCCTTTGGGAGTCACACCTAAGCTCTACCTGCTAGAAAGCAAAGCCTGCTGGCATGAGGGCAAGAAGGAAAGCGTGCAGTTCCGGGCAACATCACACGGAGCCGCGGTCCAGCAGCTCAGGGATGCTCCTCACCTGGTCCTCCCAGCGGACCCCACATCCCCAGTCCAGTGGAGGCCCAGAGTTGCTGGTGAGGTCCCAAGTTGCTTTTGGTTCTTCTAATAAACATCCTTTGATCATCACGGCCAGAGAAGCAAATGAAAATAGGGTGCACACACTTGAAAACTCTTCTCCTATTGGAAAACTTAATATTTTTTTTCAGCTTATTATGGGGGTACAAAAGTTCAGGTTATATATATTGCCCATGCCCCCCCATCCCCCCGAGTCTGAGCTTCAAGTGTGTCCATTCCCTAGACAGTGCGCATCACACTCAGCAAATAGGTATACACCCATCCCCTCCCCCCAGCCCCCACCTCTGTCCGATACCCAATTGGTGTTAATCCCAAATGTTCACTTAGGTGATGATCAGGGAAACCAGTTTGCTGGTGAGTACATGTGGTGCTTATTTTTCCATTGTTGGGATACTTCACTTAATAGAATGGGTTCCAACTCTCTCCAGGAGAACCAAAGAGATGCCATATCACCATTATTTCTTATAGCTGAGTAATACTCCATGGTATACATATACCATATTTTGCTAATCCATTCATGAATTGATGGGCATTTGGGTTGTTTCCACATCTTTGCAATTGTGAATTGTGCTGCTATAAACATTCGGGTGCAGGTATCTTTTTTATAGAATGACTTTTGTTCTTCTGGGTAGATGCCCAATAATGGGATTGCTGGATCGAATGGTAGGTCTACTTGAATCTGTTTAAGGTATCTCCACATTGCTTTCCACAGGGGTTGCACTAGTTTACAGTCCCACCAGCAGTGTATGAGTGTTCCTGTCTCTCTACATCCACGCCAACATGTATTGTTTTGGGACTTTTTGATAAAGGCCATTCTCACTGGAGTTAAGTGATATCTCATTGTGGTTTTGATTTGCATTTCCCTGATGATTAGAGATGTTGAACATTTTTTCATATATTTGTTAGCCATTCTTATATCTTCTTTTGAAAAATTTCTATTCATGTCCTTTGCCCACTGACAGGGTTGTTCAATTTTTTCTTACTGTGGAACAGAACAGAAAATCCAAATATAAAACCATCCTCATATAGCCATCTAATCTTTGACAAAGCAGACAAAAACATACTCTGGGGAAAAGATTCCTCATGCAATAAATGGTGCTGGGAAACTGGATAGCCACATGTAGAAGACTGAAACAGGACCCACAGCTTTCACCTCTCACAAAAATCAAATCACGGTGGATAACAGACTTAAACCTTAGGTGTGAAACTATTAGAATTCTAGAAGAAAATGTAGGAAAGACTCTTACAGACATTGACCTAGGCAAAGAATTTATGAGGAAGACCCCTAAGGCAATCACAGCAACAACAAAAATAAATAAATGGGACCTGATTAAATTAAAAAGCTTCTGCACAGCCAAAGAAACAGTCACGAGAGTAAACAGACAACCTACAGAATGGGAAAAAAATTTCACATACTACACATCAGATAAAGGCATGGACATTTTAAATTAGAAATGTAATCACTTTGATTTGTGACGTGTGAGCCCACCCATGTGTGGCATATGAACCCAACAGTATAATCTGCTTGGGGGCAATAGATTGTACTCAAGGTGGGCCAGCCACGGCTGATTAAAAACTGCAGATAATCCTTAGTATGTTTCCCGGTTGGCTTCTTGGGAGGAACATGCACCTCCATCCTTAGGCACTGATGAGTTCAAGAGCAAAGTTAACTTAATGACCCTTCCATCAAATGCTCCTGACAGCAGGTGGTGGCCGTCCCAAGTGCCTCACGCAGAACAGGTGGGAGCCTGCCCACCACTTCGACTTCAAAGTGAATACTCAGCACACCACTAATGAGGTTCTTGCAACTACTCATTGATTAAAGGATCACAAAATTATAGAAAGCAAAAGCTGGAGGAGACTTCTGATGACATTTCCTTTTCCAACTCTTTATTTTTCAAATCAGAAGTTGTGCGACTTTTCAAGTGCTGTTCAAAATACCCCCCCCCCAGACTCCAAAATTAGAATTTTTGAAATAGGTATCCCACCCTTGAGGGTACTCAAAGACACACCCCACACAGCCTTCTCCAGCGTGTGAATTCTACCTTGGTGCTGACCAGCTGAAATTCCCAGTTATGGCGTTCAAGGAGTGGGGAGGAAGGCTGGGAAGAGATGAATTAGAGCCAGTCTATCAACAATGTTGGGTAGGGAGATCGTCCCCTTAAAGTGATAAAAATTTGCAAAACAGTCTTTGGACATTTTCATCAAATTATAAATGCCTTTACTCATAATTCTTCAACATAAGAAGATGGAGTATGGTATTCTATGCACAAGGGATCACCCCCCACACACGTATGCACCAAAAGATTCTGCTAAACCAATCTATCTCTATAAAGCTACTATGTATGTGTGCTGCACTTATGCCTATAAGTACGTAAATTTTGCACAAAACTTCCAATTTCCTGGAAATTGATTGACAGATAGACAAGCTAGCTAGCTAGCTAGATGGATGGATAGATGGATGGATGGATGGATGGATGGATGGATAGATGGATGGATGGATGGGTAGATGGATGGATGGATAGATGGATGGATGGATAGATGGATGGATGGATGGGTAGATGAATGGATGGATAGATGGATGGATGGATAGATGGATGGATGGATGGATGGATAGATGGATGGATAGATGGATGGATGGATGGGTAGATGGATGGATGGATGGGTAGATAGATGATAGATAGATAAATGAATGGATGGGTGGATAGATAGACAGATAATTTATTATGGGAATTGGCTTAAATGGCTATGAAGGCTGAGAAGTCCCAACACATACCATCTGCATGTTGGACAACCACGGAAGCTGGTGCTGTTAATTCAGGCTGAGTCCAAAGTCCTGAGAACCAGGGAAGACAATGATGTCATTCTCAGTCTGGGGCCAAAGACCTGAGAATTTGGGGGGCCACTGGTCTAAGTTCCAGAGTGCAAAGACCTGAGAACCTGAAGTTCTGATACCTAAGGGCAGAAGAACATGGATGTCTCGATTTCAGAAAAGAGAGCAAAAATTTGCCTTTGCTCTGCCTCTTTTTTTTTTTCTATCCCAAGTCCTCAGCTGATTGGAGGATGTCCACCCACATTTGTGAAGGTGGGTTTCTTCTCACTCACTTCACAAACTCAAATGCCAAACTTTTCCAGAAACACTCTCATGGGCACGCCCACAAATGATGCTTTCCCAGCTACCTGGGCATCTCTTAGCCCGACAAGTTGACACCTAAAATTAGCCATCACAACAGCAGAGTCAGAAATCAAATGGACCAGGTGTGTGTGCAGCAAAAAGGTCATTCATTGACATCAAGCCGCATAGAGATTAAAGCCAGGAGTTCACTAAAAGGAAAGGGCTGATAAAAAAAAAAAAAGGACTTTTTGGGACTTTCTGATAAAGGCCATTCTCACTAGAGTTAAGTGTTATCTTACTGTTGTTTTTATTTGCATTTCCCTGATGATTAGAGATATTGAGCATTTTTTTCATATGCTTTTGGCCATTCTTTTGAAAAGTTTCTGTTCATGTCTTTTGCCCGCTTTTTAATGGAATGTTGGCATGGATGTGGAGAGATAGGAGCACTATTACATTGCTGGTGGGACTGCAAACTAGTACAACCTCTGTGAGAAGTAGTATGGAGATACCTCAAAGATCTAAAAGTAGAACTACCATTTGATCCAGCAATCCCAGTACTGGATATCTACCCAAAGGAAAAAAAAAGACATTCTATAAAAAAGACACCTGCACTTGAGTGTTTATAGCAGCACAATTCACAACTGCAAAGATGTGGAAACAACCCAAGTGCCCATCAATCCCTGAGTGGATTAATAAAATGTGGTCTATGTACACCATGGAGTTCTACTCAGCCACAAAAAACAATGGTGTCCTAGCACCTCCTATATTATCCTGGGTGGGGCTGGAGTCCATTCGACTAAGTGAAATATCACGAGAATGGAAAAACAAGCACCACATGTGTTCACCATTAAATTGAAACTAATCAACCAACACTTCTGTGCACATACGGAAATGACATTCATGGGAAATCAAGTAGGTGGGAGGGGGAGGAGGGGATGGGTAACTTCACACCTAATGGGTCCAATGAACGCTATCTGGGGGATGGGCACACTTATAACTTTGACTCAAATGATACAAATGCAATTTATGTAACCAAAACATATGTGCCCCCATAGTATTCTGAAATTTAAAAAAAAAAAAAAAGACCATGATCCACTGAACCGGGCATTCTTAAGGCATAGACTGTCCTGCATCCCATAGTATAGAGCTGTCTGCTAGTTTGAGCATCATAATAACATCACATGTGCCTGCCCGATGATCACAGTTTATAAGGGATTCGAGATAGATCATGATCGCTCGTCACAGATTAAAACCAAGTCAAGTGACATTGTGGTTCAAATTTTAAGAACTTTAAACATAACAAGGCAAGGTTAAGAGGTGGCCAGTGTCATCAAGGGAAGCTCTTCCCTTTTTGTGGGAGGCAGAACCACACATTCTAAAACGGGACATTTGCCATAGCGTTGAGATGCCATAAAGGGAACACACCTTGAGATTGAAAAATCGGAACATAACGTTTGTGCTCTGGGTCAGGGCTCAGCTTGGCTTAACCCTCCTGCCGGAAGTCTGTTTACAAACAGCCCTCTCTCACCTACCCTTAGTGATAAGGTAAATAAATAAGAATTTGCTGAGTCGTTAAACCCAAACCCTGGGGTCAACTTTGATGCCCACAGTTAAGATTTCACATACATGAGCAGACAGCCCCCAGAAGAGGACACAAGGAAAAGTGGTAGAATTTTTACTTGTTTAGCCTGAAAATAGGGAGTTTAAAGATGGACTGAATTGTCTTCAAAATTTTTTTAGTTGTGTAAAGAAGATATTAATACTTTCATAAACAGGAGGCTAAAATATGTTCCGAAGGTGGCGTTTTTCTTGTTTTCTCTTGATTAAGGGACTCTCTAGTGATATTTTTTTTTTTTTTTTTTTTTTTTGAGACAGAGTCTCACTCTGTTGCCCAGGCTAGAGTGAGTGCCGTGGCGTCAGCCTAGCTCACAGCAACCTCAAACTCCTGAGCTCAAGCGATCCTCCTGTCTCAGCCTCCCGAGTAGCTGGGACTACAGGCATGCACCACCATGCCCGGCTAATTTTTTCTATATATATTTTTAGCTGTCCATATAATTTCTTTCTATTTTTAGTAGAGATGGGGTCTCGCTCTTGCTCAGGCTGGTCTCGAACTCCTGAGCTCAAACGATCCGCCCACCTCGGCCTCCCAGAGTGCTAGGATTACAGGCGTGAGCCACCGCGCCCGGCCGACTCTCTAGTGATCTTTAAGTCAATATAATCACAACTGACTAGTTAGTATATGAGCCTCGACTAGTAAGAAAAATTGATTTCACAATCTTCAAGTATAGGAATAAGTTTTTACAGAAAAAGAATGCTCTGAAAAACTTAGAAATTCAACCACTTAAAATATGGAATGATATTAGATGATGAGAGTTTTTTCCCATATATGGGTGAGAATGTGCATATGTACACGTTAGTGCAAGCAAATAGTTGATTTCCTAAAGAGAACATGGCATACGACTATAAAATACAATTAGTTTTGCAGCATTTTTTTTCCCATGAAAGAGTTGACTATGTAAGATTTTCTTTTCCATATTCTACTTGGCCTTCCGACAATGGCCAGAGAGAGCATGGTGGCTTCAGAGCAAGCAGTTTCCAGATCCAACCTACACACCTGCACTAGTGAACAATGACAGCCAGGTAAAGGTATCTCTAGAAGGTACCCTTTGAACAACAGATCCTTGAATAACATGGATTTGAACTGCACAGGTCCACTAAGACATGGATTTTCTTCCGCCTCTATCACTCCTGACACAGCAAGACCAGCCCACACTGGTTGGTCAAGTTCCTCTGACCTGTTGTTGCTTGGATTCATTTGATAAATCTGCATCTGCTTACTCTTTTATGCTGCTAAATATAACCACACATCCAAACCGTGGGTCTTCTGTCTATGGCTGTCAGAGGTACCTCAAATCCTCATTTTTCACATGAATAGTTCTTGCTCTAGCCAATTTCTGAGCTTTCCACGATAAACAGACGAGACGCAAGATCGAGCTTTGAAAGTTTCACTGCATTTCTTTAATACCAAATGACACAATGGAACACCACCCAGGACTGCAGCTCTGAACAAAACTGAATGTGATTTTGTTTGAAATGACAGGATTCACCAACGTATTCAGCAGTGCTCTGTGTGTTCGAGGTCAGGAAGTTGCCTGAAAGAAGATAAATCCCTCCTAAGGAAAGAAAATTAACTTTCTCGAGTTTTAGATCTATACAGCTGGAGTATCAAAGAGAAACAGGAAAAGTTAAAAAATCTACTAGCACCTACGTATTGGGTGCTAAAAATCAGAGGGGTTGTGAATATTCAGTTACTACTAGACAAATGTGCAACCAACGAAAGTACAATGAAACGGGCTCTTTTTCATTTAAAAGACATAAAACCACTCTCGTAAAAGGTTAAGGCTTTACAACTCCCTATTAACGTTCAAAGCTTTTAAATAGCAACTTGAGTTGTTGAACAGCATGTCAAGGGATTTTTTTTTTGCTGTCTACTGTGATTATTCCTTGCAAGGTCAAAAGCAAGATCAGTCACTTCCTAGGAGTTCCTCAAGGGTGCATAAACCTTATTGAGGGCTGTAGGCGTTAGGAGGTATTGCAGATCTCTAGAACGTACTCATCTCAGAGAACTGAACCTTTATACTACCAGATCAACATCTCCTTCTTTCTCTCTCCTCACCTACCCCGACAACCACCATTGTATTTCCTGCGTCTATAAGTTTGACTATTTTAGATGACACATATAGATGGAATTGTGCAGTATTGTGTACCCTTAACGATTTGTTAACAGGGCGCATGCCTAAAATTCCAGCACTTTGGGAGGCTGAGGCAGGAAGATTGCTTGAGCCCAGGAGTTGGAGACCAGCCTGGACAACATAGCAAGACCCCATCTCTACAAAAAATAATTTTAAAAATTGTTAAGAGGGTATATCTCATGTTAAGTGTTCTTACCACACACACTAAAGAAAATCCCCCCCAAAAGAGACACACAAATAAATTTTTGGAGGTGATGGATATGTTTATTATTAATACCTTTACAGTGGGGATAGTATCGTGGGTGAAAATATTTGTCCAAACTCATCAAATTGTATACATTAAATATCTGCCTCTTTTATGCATCAATGATTCCTCAGTAAAGCTGTAAAAAAAAAAAAAAAAAAGTTACTCAAGAAAATTCCCCACCAGTTATAAACATGAAACCATAAAGAACAAGGAAAAACAGTGTATCCATATTCATTCATTAGGATTTTGAACTCTTGGCTAGAACTGATACTTTATATCAAGCGTGTGACAGTGATAAGACACTTCTCCCAAAGTGTGCGGGCAATGATGGTTTCATTGTGACACACAGGTGCACATCTCCCAGAATCTGATCTGCAAGCAAATATTGGTGCAGAGGGCAGAAAATTTGAGTAGATAAAAATATTGATCAGAAGAGTGTGAAACTGTTCTGCCAGGTAACAGTTTTGCCTGGGACAGCAGGAATGCACCAAGTTCTCTTTTTTCTCTAACCTCTCTCTCTGGCATGCACAGACCCCTGCAGGCTCACCCCTCTTCACTCTGCCTCAGCCCCCCACACGCGTGTCTGGCTTCACCCTGGCAGGTCATGAATAAACCCGAAGGTGCCCGCTGAGCCTGTGAGGTTAATTAGGTTGCTGACTTGGGCTCACAGCTGTGCTGCGCTTGCTGCGTGAACATCTCCAAACCGCCATCCCCAAATTCAGCATCACACGACGTGATCGTCAACTCACCAAGAATACATTGTAGCTCTTCTCTGCTGTCTGTCGTGGTTTGTTTTCATTTTTATTTATTTCATTTTATTTTAGGTTTTTTTTTTTTTTTTTAATTCGTTTTTTTTGGTCTAAGAGTAGAAAGAGCTGTGCAGAACTTCTTTGGTGTCTGTGTTCTACAGGACAAGGGCTCCCTCTATGGCCCCAAGATTTTTTTTTCCTCTTATCGAAGCCAAACAGTCATCAACCCTAGTGAGATGTGTGCTTGCTTTTTCAGCATGGTGAGAATGCGCGTATATCAGCACCCTCTGGCCGTGCCGTGGAGAAGGGTGGACAGTCAGACGAGTGAGCTTTTAATTAGAGAATGTGATCTGAATAACATGAAATATTTGTAAAAAAAAATTCTACTTCCCATAGTATGGTAGTCACGTAAAGGAAATTTGCCATATGTGCTTGGAAAAATGTGCATTCTTAGTATGTCAAAATAAGGTTTTGTGTAACACCATTTCATCAAGTTTGATAATTTTAATTCTTCAAATTTTTGCCACCCCTTTGCTTGAAAATAATCTTGATTCTCAATATGTTGGACTCAGGGTTATCCTTTTTTTTTAATCTGACATATTTCAAGAGAGTATTAAATTTTTTACACTGTTGTGATTTTTTAATTTCTCTATGTAATTACAAGAGTCTGTATTCTATATTTGGGGAAGTGTTGTTAGATTCATAAAAGTTAAAGATTATTATATTTTCCTGGTAAATTGTTCTTTTTTTTGTAATGAATCATGTAATCTCCAGTAATGATTTCTGCCTTGAAGTCCTTTTTTCTAATATATTTCTATGTCTGTTTTATTTTTGTTACTGTCTGTATTTAAAACATTTACTTTCAAACTTGTGTATTTTTTATGCTTCACTTGTGTCTCCTTGGATTTTTACTTTTTTGTTCACTCTTAGAAAAAATCTGTCTCTTAAGAGATGAGTTTAATCCATTTACATTTGTTATTATATCTTATATACTTGGTCTTATTTTCTCCTGCTTATTTTGAGTTTTCCATTTAACATGATCTTTCTTTTCTCCTTCACTGCCTACTCTTGAGTTGATTATGTTAAACCTATTTCCATATCCTCCCTTTCTTGATATGAAAGTTATGTGATTCTATTTTATTTTGCTCTTTTCCCTAAAAAATCTGAGCATGCACTATTAAAGAAGCTAGAATTGAGACTTTACTGACAAACGTAACTCTCAATTAAAGTGCCCCATTTGATAATTCCTACTATCTGTTCCTAGATTTAAATACTTTTTATAATGAATAGTGGGTGAGGGCCATTTAAAAATCTGTACCAAGTTAATCCACACAGTTTAATTTTTCTTATCATCATAATCAATATGAAAACCTAAAAATCTGGTTATATCATGTTTTCTGGAGAGATTTCAACACTAACCTTGGATTGCTATTATTTTCTTTTCTTTTCTTTCTTTTTTTTTTTTTCTTTTTTTTTTTTCTTTTTTTTTTTTGAGACAGAGTCTCACTCTGTCACCCAGGCTACAGTGCTGTGGCGTCAGCCTCGCTCACAGCAACCTCAAACTCCCAGGCTCAAGCAATCCTCCTGCCTCAGCCTCCTGAGTAGCTGGGACTACAGGCATGTGCCACCATGCCCGGCTAATTTTTCCTATATATTTTTAGCTGTCCAACTAATTTCTTTCTATTTTTTCAGTAGAGATGGGGTCTCGCTCTTGCTCAGGCTGGTCTCAAACTCCTGAGCTCAAACAGTCAGCCTGCCCCGGCCTTCCAGAGTGCTAGGATGACAGGTGTGAGCCACTGCATCCAGCCAAGGATTCCTATTATTTTCTGATGAGATGTAGTATGCCCTCAGATAGCTCAACAATAGCATGTTTTACTATTTGTGGTCCCTTACACACGGACCACCAGCCAAACCCTCTCCCTATCCACAACCTTTGTAATACGACTTTGTCAATCCTCCCATGAAGAAATGAAGGCTCTCAGCCTGCCCGTGAATCTGAGTGGGCTTTCTCTGGTCAGCAGCATGCAATGGAAGGAATAGCACCCCAGGTTTATTCCTGGTCTTCCTGAGGTCTTACATGTTTCAGTTCTTTCACTTGGATCTCTGCCCAGCTACCACTTGTACAAGTCTTCCCCAAACTACTGGAGGTAGTTTAAAACAGCAAAACCTGAAACGAGGTGTCACTCCTGAGTCCATTTTAGACCCAACAGACCCCAACCAACCTGTATACTGACCACTGAGGCATGAGGGAGCCTATCCAAGACCAGAAGAGCCACCCAGCTGAGCCCAGTCCAAATTTACAAAACTAGAAACTCCAGAGAAGTAGCCACTAAGGTGTTTTAGCTACTAAGTTTAGGGGCAGTGCTTTAAAGAGAAATAACTAGTGATTCCGTGTCAGTATATATTTGTAGACATAATTTAACCCAAGAATATTTAATGCTAATTTAATGTCTGAACAATTTGATTTCTCTGCATCTATTATTTCTGCTCTATCCTGGCACAATGAAACTAACCTCTGCGGTAGAAGTGCAGAGGTTCATTCACAGCACTTTATTTCTCTCTGTTGGGCAGGTTTTATCGGCATTATAAAAACACAGTGACTTAGAAAATAAAGAACATAAACCATTTCTGTTATCAACAGCTTCCAAATCAATCTCCCTTAGGACGTTTGGGGTTTATGTGTGTCAGAAAGAAAATATAGATGTGACTTTAACAGAAACAAAATAATTCTTTTGGATAACTCCTGGCTTTAGGATCTGTTCAGAATGATCAGCTTTTATTTAAGATGTAAACACATAAAACTAATTTTTTGCCGAGGGAAAGGGCCACATTTATTGCAGTAGTTATGTATTTCTCAACCATTTAATGTGAATAAAACTGTGATACCATTTCTATTAGGTTGTTCTTGTTTAATGTGTCCCTGACAAGGTTTAGGCATGTTATATCCCTAATCCATTTTTCCCATAACCTCTGTCGTTTTCATTGCCAATTTGGTATAGTGAGATGAATTTTTTAAATTTTTATTTGCATAAATTTATAGGGTACAACTGTACTTTTGGTACATGATATATTGCACAATAGTGAAGTCAGGGATTTTAGTGTATTCATCACCTGAATTATGCAGAGTAAAACTAATTCAAGTAGAGCGCACTTAAAGCCATGATTAAATAACGTGTAACTTTTAATTCTGTTTACAGATGGTTTGAATGCTGAATACTTAGTACTTAATATGTAACATTGCTTAATACTTAATAAATAACACCTAATAAAATCTTAATAACAAGAATTGAGATGTTTATTAAGTCCAATTCTTTTATTTTGTCGAAGTGTGACAGTCGTAATAATAATTTGGAATTATAGGGGGATTTATTCCACTGTTCTTCGGAAACAAATTACATTCTTGTTATAATCTGGACTGAAGCAACTTTAATTCTACCTACCGAGAATAGATTGAGGGCAAAATGAATTGATATCAAATGCCTTGAATCTATTTTAATAAGAGGTGTATTCTAATATATTTGCCGTATTCCTCCAGAAATGTTCAAAGCAGCTTACTTTGTCTTGCTAACTTTTAAACAGTTTTATTAGTGTTGCTTGAAATATCTGGTTGGGGTATTTTTGCCATTTTAACCGACTCAAGTTTATTTATTTTTTTCAATAATATTGTTTCCATTCACAAAGCACTTATATGGGGTCACGGCACTAACTAATTTTTCAACCAACGTTTCAGAGTGAGAAGTTGTATCAACAACCATTAATTCTAGCCCCTCACCCAGCATCAGAAACCTTCGAACCCCCCCTTGAGGATGGACCGTGTGATCTGACACCTCCCATCACAGCAGAAAGTCTATTCCACTCCAGCAGAATGGGATTAACATTATTGGAAAGTTTTCTCCACATTATGCCCAAGTTCATGCTCACTGCCACCCGCCCAAACCACGAAACATACAACAGCAGATACAGACGCCAGCAGAGAAGGGTGTTGAGGCTGGCGCCATCTCCTTAAACTATTCTTCAAAGAAAATGTTTCTAGCTCAGCCGTGTTGCCCAAACCCACCCAGAGAAATCCGAATAATGGTTCATAATGCCTTCGAGACGACTACTCATTTCTGTTAAGTCATCATCGCACTGTAAAACCAAACACATGAGTCTTCTTTTGTCATATTGTCTGTGACACAATCTCTTTGATAGACTATTAAAGCGTAGGGGGTATATTTGGGAATCTAAAAAGAGGGAATGGCTTTCACAGAATTCATAGTAACTCAGGGTGAGAAGGAAAAGCCTATTTTGACTGTCGTCCAAGGTGCTTGGTAGCAGACCACGGCTAAACAAACTTGAGCTCACAGAAAACTCTCCTGCAGGGCTTTTCAGCACACAGCTTCTTGGACCCCAGCCCAGAAGTTCTGATTCAGTAGGTGAGGAAGACGACCCAAGAATTCACGTCTCTGTTAGGCTCTCTGGTCCTCCTGGCGATGCCGCTTCATGGACCAGGCTTTGACTAGCACTGTGCTAACCTGTACCAGAGAACGTGTCCGCCAAGCATCTGATACATTTGTTAAAGACACACTGTTGCCAAAGCTACCGCAAGTGGACTTTAAACAGGGATGCCAGATGAAGGACAAACATTCTAAAACCATGAGGCCACCGGTAGGTAAGCCTCCTCTCCCAGATCCATCTGGGGCAACTATGAATATTAAGAAATCACTCCAAGAGAAGCTCTCCTAAACATAGGCATTAGCAATGCCATGAAGGCTGACTCAAACAACTGAGCTAAGGCAGAACTCACTCCTCAAATACTGGCTGAGAAACTTCCCTGATGACGATAATTCTCTGCTTGTGTTTCATTTCCATTGTGCAGTTGAATAAATGGATCCAAGAAGATAATCTTCAGTCCTGAAAGCTGCAACACTACAGTTACACAGTGAGCCCAGAACTTCCAACGCCCGGGCTGGGGTTTTCTCCGGCGCTCAGTGATACATCTCTGCAGTAGCGGAAGCTCAGAGCCATCATAACAGAAGAAATCCGTATCCTGTAGGCTACTGGTTTGGGTTCTCCTTCACCCCAAGGCTGCACAGCTGTGTTTACACAAATAGTTCTCACAGTGTACACCACAATGCACAGAGAAAGACATGTTTCCTTTCCTAGAAAATCACAGATCTCTGTGCTCACAGCATGGGGAGCAGTTGTTTTTTTGTAGCAGCATCTTTGCATGCTACACATCCAATAAAGGGCTGACAACTAGAGTCTACACAGAACTCAGGAAAATCAGCAAGAAAAAAATCAAACAACCCCATTAAAGGGTGGGCAAACGACATGAACAGAAACTTTTCAGAAGAAGACAGACTAATGGCCAAGAAACATATAAAAAAAAATGCTCAACATCTCTAATCATCAGGGAAATGCAAATCAAAACCACAGTGAGCTATCGCTTAACTTCAGAGAGAATGGCTTTTATCAAAAAGTCCCAAAACAATAAATGTTGGTGTGGATGCGGAGAGACAGGAACACTCATACACTGCTGGTGGGACTGCAAACTAGTGCAACCTCTGTGGAAAGCAATATGGAGATACCTCAAAGAGCTACAAGTAGAACTACCATTGGATCCAGCAATCCTGCTACTGGCTATTTACCCAAAAGGAAAAAAAGACATTCTACAAAAAAGACACTTGAACTCGAATGTTTATAAGAGCACAATTCACAGTTGCAAAGATGTGGAAACAAGCCAAGTGCCCATCAATACATGAGTGGATTAATAAAATGTGGTCTATGTACACCATGGAGTTCTACTCAACCACAAAAAGCAATGGTGATCTAGCACCACTTGTATCATCCTGGATGGAGCTGGAGCCCATTCTACTAAGTGAAGTATCACAAGAATGGAAAAACAAGCACCACATGTGCTCACCATCAAATTGGAACTAACTGATCAACACTTATGTGCACATATAGTAATAACACTGATCAGGTGTCAGGCAGGTGGGAGGGGGCGGAGGGGATGGGTAAATTCACACCTAACAGGTACAATGCACACTATCTGGGGGATGGGTGCACTTATAACTTTGACTCAAACTGTGCAAAAGCCATTTATGTAACCAAAACATTTGTACCCCTGTAATATTCTGAAATTTAAAAAAAAATTAAGAATCAATAAAGGGGACCCATTGTCTTTCCATGAAACATTTCCTGTTGACAGATGTTATTGCTAAGTCAGCTTCCAGAGGGCTGGGAGTCACTGTAGCTGCCAGGCATAAAGTCATCCATCATTTGGAATCAATTCTATGTAGCTATTGCACCCACCTCTGTTTTCAGTAACTCAAGGAAGGAGAGGCTGTCTTCTTGGTAGACTGAGAAAACGCTCGTGGTTCTCCTAAAAAACTGGAATGTTTTCCAGATGCATTGATGGCTCCTTCCTTAACATTGAAAAAAGAGGATTAACGCTTAAAAGATTAAGCCTATTTGGGGTGTAAGTTTGCCGTGAGAAATGACATACAGCATTTGGCTTTCTCCCTTCAGTAATAAATCATTTGGTGTGGAATCTTGGGATTTCAAAGCACATTCTGTAATTGCTTAAATTCTGGCTTTGTGCTTCCTTTTATGCCAATGTGAAACTCCAGTGAATAAATAAACTTCCTAATGTAAATAATGTTAATAATGTTACAAACCTGGTAAAAATATTCTGAGGGAATATTTAGGGTAATCAAGCCATCAAAAGGCAAAATGGTGTGTCGAATTTTATAATACATGGCTCTAGAATGAGAAAAAACAGATCTTTAAAATGAAGAAGGATTCCTCCCTGAGGGAACTTTGCATCTGACTTCTTCAAAACAAGGGCATTTTTAAAGATCACTATAGTGCAAGTGTTTTAACACGTTGTTGTCAAGAAGTAGGAAAAAGAGAAAATATTAAGGCTTTGTATTCATGCATTCCTGCTACATTTCTTTGAATGTCTTTTAAATTCAAAAAGGAACAAATAATTGGCTGAGCATGGTGGCACATGCCTGTAGTCTCAGCTACTTGGGAGGCTGAGGCAGGAGGATCACTTGAGCCCAGGAGTTTGAGGTTGCTGTGAGCTAGGCTGACGCCAGGGCACTCTAGCTTGGGTGACAGAGCAAGACTCTGTCTCAAAAAAGAAAAAAGAAATAGAAGAGTAAAGTATTTTTAAAAAAAGAAGAAAATCAATAAATTGAAAAAGAAACAAATAATTGAGCAACAAAGGTGCTTATTCCATTTGGTAGCACTACCAAAATATTGTTGGAGACAATATTACATTGCATGATTATTCTTCTCTGCCAGTTATTTAGCTATTGCATAAATACAGGTGTTTCAAATTAGTAGGGTGAGAAATAAAGCCAGGTGTAGAGGCTAAAAAATGAAAATTTAATCATTGATCAAACATTCATAATCGACTCTTCTCACTTAGCGACTGTTTTGGTGCTTTATAGATATGTCTTTAATTTTGTCTTGTGTTAACTTTGTGTGGTATTTTCTCTGCAGAGAGTTTATGTAATCCTTCCATCTGGGTTATTACTCATTTATAAGCACATAACTTCATCTTTCCCTGGAGATCACAAATTCCAAAGGGAGCTCATTTTCTTTTTGCAATGAAGAAAAAAAAAAAATAAGAACGATTCTTAAAGCTTATGAATTTCAAGGAGAGTGGGAAAAAAATGATACTATCTAGCTTAGACCCACGCTGAACGTATTTGTACATGAAAACAAAAACGTAAATCATTCATTCAGAATAATGCAAGCAAATTCAGTGTGTAAAGTACTCTTGGGCAATGAATGTCAAGGTGAGAATGTTTCATACATCCCCAAATCGGAAACAAACAAAAAAAGGCATCTCATACTCCAGCACATTTTTATTGAAACATTGTATAAAGAAAATGACATGATGTCTTCATTTTTCATTTGGTGGAATGAGATGAATAAGAAGAATGTAGAAATGCATTATTTTAAACTTCCGTTCTAAGACGTGGGTTTGTGGTACACAGGACCGCAGAAACCATGAGTATTAGGAAATACCAGGCAGGAAATTTAAGTGACAATGTTGAAAATTCTAAACTATACCCGTTTTGTGTAAATCTGTGAAAAGTACACATGTGAAGGATGTTGAATCCTTCCAAGTATTCACCTTGGAGCTATCCACATCCTCACAGGTGCTGTTCTTGATCAAACATGCTTGGAACTTCCTTCTGGAAATATTTTCAGAGCCTAGCGTGCATTCTTTGATGTCTGTGCTCAGCCTGCTTTCCCTGTGACCCTTCCTTCCGTAGATGCGTTATTAAGAACTTCTCCACAGAGATCCATCTTCACCCTTTTGAAAACAATTTGAATTTTGGCAATACCTTGAGTGGTTTTTGAACAAGGCATGATCAGTAGGTTTTGCAATGCCATTAGGGAATTCAAAAACTATTTCCACAATCTGGTTTTTATTTTTGAGACAGAGTCTCGCTTTGTTGCCCAGGCTACAGTGAGTGCCATGGTGTCAGCCTAGCTCACAGCAACCTCAAACTCCTGGGCTCAAGCGATCCTCCTGCCTCAGCCTCCCGAGTAGCTGGGACTACAGGCATGCACCACCATGCCCGGCTATTTTTTTATATATATATATTTTTATTTGGCCAGATAATTTCTTTCTATTTTTAGTAGAGACGAGGTCTCACTCTTGCTCAGGCTGGTCTCGAACTCCTGAGCTCAAACAATCCACCCGCCTCGGCCTCCCAGAGTGCTAGGATGACAGGCGTGAGCCACCGCGCCCGGCCTCCACAATCTGTTTTTGACCAACGGTAGTAGGCATCAGAAGGAAGAAGAAAGTCAACACTCCTGCGGTCCCTTAATACCGCAAATATTCTTCTGCGGAGAACCAAAAGTTTCAGTAGATAATTCTCAAGCTCTATCTCCAGACTACAAAGAGACGGTCTCAAGACTGCAATGGGAACAGTAAGGAAAATGCCTTATATTTGCACTTGAATAATCCATTGTTTGAGAAAACACTTAACTGATTAACCCAATTGACAAGAGGCTTTCAAACTGTATAAGAACAGCCTTCTGTGTTGTACAAATGCAAATCAAAACCACCATGAGATATCACCTAACTCCAGTGAGAATGGCTTTTATCAAAAAATCCCAAAACAACAAACAGTTGGTGTGGATGCAGAGAGATAGGAACACTCCTACACTGCTGGTGGGACTGCAAACTAGTACAACCTCTATGGAAAGCAATATGGAGATACCTCAGAGAGCTAAAGGTAGAACTACCACTGGATCCAGCAATCCCTCTCCTGGGCGTCTACCCAAAGGAAAAAAAGACATTCTATGAAAAAGACACCTGCACTCGAATGTTTATAGCAGCACCATTCACAATTGCAAAGATGTGGAAACAACCCAAGTGCCCATCAATGCATGAGTGGATTAATACAATGTAGTCTATGCACACCATGGAGTTCTACTCAGCCACAAAAAACAGTGGTGATCTAGCACCTCTTGTATTATCCTGGATGGAGCTGGAGCCCATTCTACTAAGTGAAGTATCACAAGAATGGAAAACCAAGCACCACACGTACTCACCATCGAACTGGTACTGATCGATCAACCCTCATGTGCACATATGGAAATAGCATTCATTGGAAATCAAGCAGGTGGGAGAGGGGAGGAAGCGATGGGTAAATTCACACCTAATGGGCATGGTGCAAACCATCTGGGGGATGGACACACTTATAGCCTTGACTCAATCTATACAAAAACAATTCATGAAACCAAAATGTTTATACCTCCGTAATATTCTGAAATTAAAAAAAAAAAAAAAAAGAACAGAACAACAGCCAGGCTCTCAAATTATAGATCCGGATCTTGCTGGCCATTGACCGTGGAGTGACTCACCCATGGAATTGCTGACAGGGTGTTGTTTGATTTAATGCAGACCAGGCAGAAAGAAACAGAACTGTCTCTCCTGGAGTGGAGAGAGTCACCCAGGCTCAGGGGTGGCATCAGACATTTTTGGTGAGGATAAAATAACCGGGCAACCACTTTGGAATCAGTGGAAATTTACTAGTAAACTCAAACATGTACAATCTCTAGGTCCTTGCAAAAGGGTAGCATAGCACGCAAGGAAGTGTTCCTACTCATGTTGTCCATCAGGCGAGGGTCGTGAAAACAGCCTATACTCTCATCGCCATTTGACCTGAGGAATAAAATACGGTAGATTCACACAATAGAAATGCAGCGAATATGAATAAACTATGTGTACATTCATCAGCATGAATACATTTCTAATTTATCACACTGAGCGAAAGAGGTAAGTCAGACAAAACCAGTTGCCACATGATGCCGTTTATGTGAAGTTCAAAAACCGGCAACACTAAACCGTGTATCGTTCAGTGATATTGACATAAACCGTAAAGCTGTTAAAGAAACAACTGAATAATTCTCAGGTTGGCGTTTTTTGTTTTACTTCTTAACCTAGGTGGTAGCTGTATTAATATTCACTTTGTAATTATTCCTTAAACTCACTCCATTATATGTCTTACGCATATACATTGTGTCCAGTGTTCTTGGCCTTATTATGTTGTTTTAAGCGCTGAAACAGAAATTGATTTGGCAATCTACGTTTTCTTAGAATTCCTAGGGGCGTTTGTTTTAACCACACCACAATGGCATTCACGCATCTTCCATATATTTGTATATTTGAATTCAGATAATGTTTTCCATTTACTTTTAAATGATCTCTCGTAATATACTATTACTCAACTGTACCCCACTGAATATAAATAATTTAATATTCGCATCTCTAATACTTGCCAGCAGAAGCAATATTTTTGCCTCAAAATGTATAAGACAGAGTAGATTCTTGTGCTGAACGCAAACAAAAATTGCCTGGAACTATTTATTTTTCATTTTGGTGGTATTATTGCAATATAGACAGAACATAAACTCAGCACTTAACTGAAAATTAATATCATTTTAATGTACTGTAATGATGATATCTATTCTCCACTGCCTTTGCATTTATGAATGATTTGGCGTAGACATTCAAGGAAATGTAAGTTCTCAACCTGATTCCAAAAACCATTCAAAGAACCTACCAACATTTTAACACAGATGTGACAGTACATCTTTAAAAATGTACGAAAAACAGCAGAAATCATAGAAAAAAGACAAAAACAGTTATACTTCGGTTTTACAGAGTCTATTTTCTTTTCTTTTCTTTTTTTTTTTTTTTTTTTTTGAGACAGAGTCTCACTTTGTTGCCCAGGCTAGAGTGAGTGCCGTGGCGTCAGCCTAGCTCACAGCAACCTCAGACTCCTGGGCTTAAGCAATCCTCCTGCCTCAGCCTCCCGAATAGCTGGGACTACAGGCATGCGCCACCATGCCCGGCTAATTTTTTCTATATATATTTTAGTTGGCCAGATAATTTCTTTCTATTTTTAGTAGAGACGGGGTCTCGCTCTTGCTCAGGCTGGTCTCGAACTCCTGACCTTGAGTGATTCACCCGCCTCGGCCTCCCAGAGTGCTAGGATTACAGGCGTGAGCCACCGCACCTGGCCTACAGAGTCTATTTTCACTACAATTCAGGAAGAAAAATAGTTCTAAAATTTCTGATAGTTGAAATAGGTACATTTTTATTTTTTTTAAAATTAACATACATGTCCAAAACTTAAAAAGAGCTGATTAACATATAAAATTCACAAACATAACCTTTCTGATATTTTTTTCTTTACCAAGAAATCCTCTTATACTCCCATCTTAGCCCCATCGCTAAAGATAAACAACACAAGTCATGCCTATGTCTTCATCCACCACTCCCAACAGAGTCAAGATTGTGCTATTACAATGCTCATTTAAAGGAAAAATTTCTGGTTAGAAACGGTGTAAAAAAAAAATTTGGTTATTAACTCTTCTCTGCTTGTAATTCACTCCAAAAATCACAAGAAGTGTGAAAACCAGAAATGCTCACTTCATTTTTTTATATGCATATTTTTTTAATTTCAGAATATTGCAGGGGTCCAAATGTTTAGGTTACATATATTGCCTTTGCCCCACCCAAGGTGGAGCTCCAAGCGTGTCCATTCCCCAGACAATGCACACCATACCCATTAGGTATGAATATACCCATCCTCTCCTCCCCCTCCCACCTTCCTGACAGCCAATAAATGTTTCTACCATATGTGCACATAAGTGTTGATCAATTAATACCAGTTTGATGGTGAGTCCATGTGGTGCTTGTTTTTCCATTCTTGGGATACTTCACTTAGAAGAATGGGCTCCAGCTCCATCCAGGGTAACACAAGAGGTGCTAGATCACCCTTGCTTTTTGTGGTTGAGTAGAACTCCATGGTGTAATACACCACATTTTATTAATCCACTCATGCATTGATGGGCACTTGGGTTGTTTCCACATCTTTGCAACTGTGAATTGTGCGGCCATAAACTTCATTTTTGGTGAGACTATGAGACACAAGACATCCAGAACCAAAAATAGGCGGAAGGACTCTTAAAGGCAGTAGAAACTACCCCACAGGGGAAAGAGAGACAACTGAAAGAAAATACCAGGCCCCGGCTGCATTTCCTAATATCCAGGAAAAATCAGTTCTGCATGGCAGGAGAAACAGGAAGTGCAAGACAAATACTGCTTGTTGACGATAATGTGAAAAGTATGCACGGATTCATGGTAAGAGCTCCTCTGCAAACAGTTTGAATTCAAGAAGAAACATGCTGTCGAACCACAGAGACAGGCATATTTGTAGGAAGCAGTTCAACCCTGAGGCAGACCGAGCAAGCAAACAAGAATGCAGACCGGCAGCTGCCTAGCTTCCTGAGTAAAACATAAAGGTTAAAGATTATGCCAGGGATACTTTGTAGCCAGTGAAACAAAACAGAAAGAAAAAGAAATAAAGAAGAGGGTTTTTTTTTGTTTTTGTTTTTCTAACTTTTTTATCGTTTTTATTTTTTTTTTTTTTATTTCAGCATATTGTGGGGGAACAAATGTTTAGCTTACGAATATTGCCATAAAGAAGGATTTTTATGATGGAAGGTGCTGGATTTTCTCGAATGCTTCTCTGCATCTATTGAGATGGTTATACGGTCTTTGTTTTTGCTTCTGTTTATGTGGTGAATTGCGTTTATTGATTTACGTATATTGAACCATCCCTGCATCCCTGAGATGAAGCCCACTTGGTCATGGTGGATTCTTTTTTTTTTTTTTTTTTTTTTTTTTTTTGATGTGTTGTTGAATTTGGTTTGCTAGTATTTTACTGAGGATTTTTGCATCAATATTCATAAGCATTATTGGTCTGTAGTTTTCTTTTTTTGTTGTGTCCTTTCCTGGCTTTGGTATCAAGGTGATACGGACTTTGTAGAATGAGTTGGAGATGATTCCTTCTCGATATTATGGAATAATTTCTGCACTGTGGACACCAGCTCTTTTTTCTAGCTCTGGTAAAATTCGTCTGTGAATCCATCGGGTCTGGGGCTTTTATTTGTTGGAAGACTTTCTTTACTGCTTCGATCTCACTGCCCATTATTGGTCTATTCAGGAGTTCTATTTCTTCCTGATTGAGTCTTGGGAGGTTGTGCATTCCGAGGAATTTATCCATTGCCTCTATGTTTTCTAGTTTATATGCATAGATATTTTCATAGTATTTACAGATGGACATTTTGTATTTCTGTTGTAATATCTTCTTTTTCATTTCTGATTGAGCAAGCTTATTTGGGCCCTTTCTCTTCTTTTTCTGGTTAATCTAGCAAGAAGTCTATCAATTCTGTTTATCTTTTCAAAGAATCAACAATGTACAGCAGGGAAAAGAAGCCCTATTCAATATACGGTGTTGGGAAAATTGCATAGCCACATGCAGGAGAATAAAACAAGATCCATATCTTTTACCTTCACAGAAGTTAATCCAAGATGGATAAAAGTCTGAAATGTAAGGCATGGAATCATAAGAATTCTAGAAGAAAATTTAGAAAAAAATCTTCTAGATGTCGACGTAGACAAAGAATTTATGACTAAGACCCCAATGGTGATTATAGCAACAACAAAAATACATTAATGGGACTTGATTACATTAAAAATCTTCTGTACAGCTAAGGAAAGAATCAACAGAGCAAACAGACAACCTACAGAATGGGCAAAAATATTCACAAGTTACACATCCAATAAAGGGCTAATAACCAGAAACTACAAAGAACTCAAGCAAAGCAGCAAGAACAAAAGTCAAACAACCCCACTGAAAAGTGGGTAAAAGACATGAACAGAAGCTTTTCAAAAGAAGGTAGACAAATGATCAATAAACATATGAAAAAAATGCTCAATGCCATTAATCATCAAGGAAATGCACATTCAAACCACAGTGAGATGTCACCTTACCCCTGTTAGAATGGCTTTTATTAAAAAGTCCAAAAACAATAGATGCTGATGTGGATGTAGAGAGAAAGGAAGGCTTATACGCCGTTGGTGGGACTGCAAATTAATACAACCTCTGTGGAAAAACAGTATGGAGAGTCCTCCAAGAACTAACAATAGACCTATGATTTGATCCAGCAATACCACTAGTGTGTATTTACCGAAAGGAAAATAAGTCATTTCATCAGCAAGACAACTGCACTTCAATGTTTATTGCGGCACAATTCACAGTTGCAAAGATGTGGAATCAACCCAAGTACCTATCGATTCATGAAAGGATTAACAAAATGGGGTACATACACCCCGTGGAGTACTACTCAGCCATAAAAAAAAGGTGAATTCATGCCCCTTGCAACAACTTGGATGGAAATGGAGACCATTCTCCTATATAAAGTGTCTCAAGAATGAAAAAACTAACACCCCATGTACTCACTATTGAATTAGAACTAACTGATGAGCTCACATGAGCATAGAGGGAAGTAAAAGTCATTGGAAATCAAGCGGGGGGATGGGGGAGGGGGGGAATGGGCAAAAACCTACCCAGCAGTATAACGAACACTATCTGGGTGATGGGCACAGTTATAGCCAGGACTCAAACATTATAAAAGCAATCCATGTAACTGAAAACACTTGTCTCTCCTTAATATTTCAAAATAAATAAATAGGAAGGAAGAATGGGAGGGAGGAGGAAGTCCCAGCACATATTGGAAAGAAAAAGTAAAATAGCCTTTCTTCATAATGACATGATCTTGCGCTTAGAAAATCCTAAAGCATCTACAAAAAAGCTACCATAACTAACAAGCATATTTAGAAGGTCACAGAACACATGGATAATTTTTTAAATTAAATTATACCAGCAATAAAAAGTTGAACAATGAATCTTTTTAAAGGCCGTTGACAATGGCAGCCATAAAGCAGGTAGTACCGAGGGGAGCGATTTAGCAAATATATGCAACACCTGTACACTGAATCTTCATCTATATATAAAAATATTGCTGAGAGAGATTTACTAAGACCTATAAATGCAGAGACATGTCATCTTTACAATTTGAGAGCGTTGACATTTTTAAAGTGATAATTCCCTCCTCATTTGATGTATTAATGCAATGAAATACTAATCAATATTTCAGTGGGGCATTTTTTAATATTGAAAGGCTAACTCTAAGATTTACATGCAAATGCCAGGGCCCTCCAGTAGCAAAGCAATTTGGATAACAAAGAACACTCCTGAAGCACTTAAGCTACAGGATTTTAAGACTTAACAGAAAGCAACATTTTTGATACTGTGTGTCACAGGCAACAGGAAAGACAGGGAGACCCCATGAAATAGAGTCCAGAAATAGAGCCTCACGTCCACCGTCAATTGATTTTTTTAACAAATGTTTCAAGGTAATTCAATATAGAAAGAATAACCTTTTCCACCCTTTTTTCACACCCTATGCAAAATTGTCTCAAAATGCAACGTAGGCCTAAAAGTGAAAGCTAAAGCTCTTTAGTTTCTAGGTGAAAATATGTGAGCCATTCTACTTGAATTTGGTATGGAAAAGATGTTTTAAGCAGAACTCAAAAAGCACAAATTATCATGTGAAAAAAATTGACCAAGTGGACTTTATCAAATTTTAAAACTTCTGCTCTTTGAATGACACAATTAAGAAAACACAGTGACAAGTCACACACTGGAAGAAAATATTACATAAAATGTAATGTATTCAGTATATATTCAGAATATATAAACAACTCAGTAAAAGACAAACAACCCAATAAACTGTTGATAAAATACAACTACTAGAATAAGTAAAATTTTAAAAGCTTTACAATATGCAACACCTGTACATTGAATCTTTATATATATACACACATACACACACATATATATATATTGCTGAAAGAAATTTACAAAGACCTACAAATAGAAAGACATGTCATCTTTATAATTTGAAAGAGCTAATATTTTTAAGGTGGTAATTTCCCCTCATTTGGTTTATTGATCCAATGAAATATTAATCAATATTTCAGTAGGGTTTTTAAAAAATACCTGTAAAGCAAATGGAACCATCATACATTCCTGGATGCAAAACGAAACAATTGCTCTTGAAAAACAGTCTGGCATATGAACCTGATATTCTATCCCTAAATATTTAACCAAGAAAATAAACAAGAAAAAAAAAAGTGTGTAGACAGTGGTGTGTCCATCCATATCATAGCATTTTTATTCGTAACAGCTCAAACAGGTAAATGGATAAACAAATTGGGGTGTACCACGGGCATAGTGAAAACTTTCTAAAATTTTTCAACTTTTTTTTTTTTTTTTTGGTTATACCACAATCTATTTATTTCACATTTATGTGCTTTCAATAGAAGAGTTAGAATTTTACTTTATTTTTTTATTTTTTATATATTTTTTATTTCAGTTTATTATGGGGGTACAAAAGTACAAAAGTTATATATATTGCCCATGCCCCCCTATCCCCCCAAGTCAGAGCTTCAAACGTGTCCATTCCCCAGACAGTGCGCATCGCACTCATCATGTAGGTATACACTCATCCCCTCCCCCCAGCCCCCACCTCTGTCCGACACCCAATTGGCGTTATTCCCAAATGTGCGCTTAGGTGATGATCAGGGAAGCAATATGGAGATACCTTAAACAGATTCAAGTAGACCTACCATTCGATCCAGCAATCCCATTACTGGGAATCTACCCAAAAGAACAAAAGTCATTCTATAAAGAAGACACGTGCACCCGAATGTTTATAGCAGCACAATTCACAATCGCAAAGATGTGGAAACAACCCAAATGCCCATCCATTCATGAGTGGAGTAGTAAAATGTGGTGTATGTATACCATGGAGTATTACTCAGCTATAAGAAATTTCAACTCTTAAGTGTACATATAGGAATAACATTCATCAGGTGTCGGGCAGGTGGGAGGGGAGGAGGGGATGGGTCTATTCACACCTAATGAGTGTGGTGTGGACCGTCTGGGGGATGGACAAGCTTGTAGCTCTGACTCGGGTGGGGCAAAGGCAACACATGTAACCTAAACATTTGTACCCCCGCAATATGCTGAAATTAAAAAAAATTAAAAAATAAATTTCACAGATTCTCATTCAACCTGTGTGTTTGATTTTCCTTCTCCGGTTCCTGCAGTCTTTTATCTCACGGAAGTGCCCCAAGCAGATGACAAAGCTGGCCTCGCTCACACTCTGGTTGACCTCACCTGGAGGTGACAGGGAGACTCGAACTCTTCTTGTATTCTGAGAGCACCTGGTAGACCTGTGACAGGTATTAACGTTACCTACTTGGGTCCCACGTACCAGAAAGAGCCTCTCATTGCAAATCATTGCCTGTCACCCTTTTTCACCTACCAGCGAAACCCCGGATGGAGGTGGAAGAAAAGAGAACACCAAAATGTGTATCCAAAATAATTAATTTCTAAGTTTCAAAAAACGAAAGGAAAAAAAGCTAGTGTTTGGTGCCATCTAGTGGTCACAATTTGCTCTTCAAGCCATCTAAAAAAATATTATTACTGCTACTACTTTACCCTAACAGAGGGGGAACTCGTAAGACAAATAAAACAAACAATCCTTTTTCAAAAATAACCATGACCTGGAGCTGAACATTTTTGATGCCTGTATTTTTTTCTGCTTAAAACAAACCTTTGCTTAATGAGTCAGGGGTTTCTTTGTTAGGGGTGGTAAAAATGTCTGGAGCGCAGAGAGAGATGATGGCTGTTCATATCTTGAATGTACTAAATGTTACTCAATTGTACGCTTTAAAATGGTTAGATTTATGTTAGAATAATTGCACCCTAATAAATAACACATTTAGAATCTGAGGCGTAATAGATATAACATGACCTCCCACAGGAGAATAGTGTTTAGATCCACCCCATACTGTCCGAGATTGATCCTTTGGACGGCCGCACCTTTCTTTTTACCTTGAATTTTATCTGATACATCTTTTTCTTTTTCTTTGCACCTGGGCTATTCAAACAGCCTCATGCCACCCCCGCTTTTGGCCCCGAGCCTGCCTCCCGATATGCACGGCATCCTTTGGAAACCACCCACAGAGGGTGTCACTGAACTTCTGAAGGTTCCTGGTTGTCATCAACCCCCCGGTAAAGAGCCCTGAAGTGGTCCGGTGGACACAGAGTGGGGTTGGGGGCTGGCGCCAGCTGCCCTCACTCTTGCAAGCCCCCCGCGCTGGGGTGGGAGTTGGGGGCAGCCGATGGCTGCTGGGCCGGCTGGTGGGAGCCACCCTTAGAGTCGGGGACCCCTTGGTGCAGGGAAGAGACATTCTCTTCTTGAAAGGGATGGGGATGGGGGTGCCTGGGGTGGGCAGAGTGTGGGGAAGGAAGCCAGTCCTTCACGGGGCGCGCCGTGGGGGACGGGTCGGAGGTGGGAGACAAGACTTAGGAGGGAACAAGAGGCAGTGGGGGATGCGTGCACGGGTCCATGCTTCTGAGAGCAAGCACACACACTCACACACATGCACACACACTCATACACATGCACACATTCATATGTGCACACACATGCGTACGCCCATGCACACACTCATGGACATGCATGCACACATGCACACTCATATATACACACAATCAAGCAGACATGTGCATACATGCACACATACATTCATGCATGTACCCACATACTCATGTACATGCATACACATGCTTGTTCACACACATCACACACGCATACATGCTTGCACATGTACACTCACACACTAATAACCTCATCCACACGTGCACGCTCTCATTCATAGACACACCCACATACACACTCTCAAACACACTTCTCCTCTTGTGCGCCTGTGAGCCCTTGTACACTTTACACACACACACAGATCCACACACAACACACACGTATTCACATATGTACCCTCACAATTTTCAGGCAACCTCACTCGCGTACACATACACACGTACACACTCGCACACTCGTGATCACGCATGCACAACACATTCATACACTCACACGCAGACCCGCCCGTCCTCACACACTGGTACTCACACACCCGCAACCTCACTCACTGTACACGCTCCTGCTCATACACTTACACCAAACACACGCTGGCACACCCGCACACACTCACACACTTCCCCATTTCCCACACACGACACACGCTCGTATGCACCTAGATGCTCTCATACCCTTACACTCTTGCACACTCCCACACACCAGCTTACACAACCCACCTGCATGCTGTCCCCCAGGGTCCACCTGACAGGTGACACAGTCACCTGGGGCTCCATGGGGCTCCCTGGCGGCAACAGCTCCTGCTGGTTTGTCGACAGGCGACCAAACGAATAAGCCTTTCAGGTTATTGTGACACGCAAGGTTTTCTTGCGCTAATATATCATTGGATCTGGACGTTGGCAAAGAACAGTGGCACCAGACCAGGTCCACCGGCAGGAACGACTTTATTCAGGATTATGGCAACCTGGAGAGAGACTGAGCTCACTCTGTTGAAACACAAGGCGGGAGGGTTTGTAAGTGAGATATTGGGAAAAAGCTGGGAGACATTAGGAAGACATGGGCCAAGGTGGTGAGGCGACCTGTGTTTGCTAATCGGAGTTTATGAAAGTTAGAAATCTACCCTCCCACAGAGCAGGCGAGACAAGAGCATTATCTCTTGTAACTATTACACTTCAAAGGATGCCTCTGAGGTCCTCCAGAAAGACATTACTGGGTTGTACAGCCTCGAAGAGGCTGGAACAAAACTTACATCCCAAAGGGGCAGAGAGAGAACTCACAATTGCAAGTTTTCTAAACCAAATGCTCTAAGGAATGGGAGGTTAGGTGGATAGAACCGGAGGTCATTGTGTTATCAGAAATAAGCCAGGCATAGAAAGCCAAATATCACATGTTCTCAGTCACATGTGACAGCTAAAAAATGTGCATCTCATGAAGGCAGGGAGTGGATCGGTGGTTACCAGAGGCCAGGAAAAATAAAAGGGCAGAGATGAAGAGATGCTGATTAATGGGTACAAATATACAGTCTGATAGAAGAAGAAAGACTTGATATTCAGTGTATCAGTGGAGTGACTAAACTTTGCAATAATCTATTCTACATTTCAAAATAGCTGGAAGGAAATAATTCTAATGTTTCCAGCATAAAGAAAAACCACATATTTAAAGTGATGGATACTTTGATCTTTGTGGAGTATATGAGCGCATTAAATAATCACATGGACCCCAAAACTATGCATATCTATTATATACCAAGTAAAACATTAAAAAGCAAAGAAAAGGGAGGTCAGGAAGAAAAATGCCTAAGAAAAACACCAAGGCTATCATGTTCAAAATGTTAATATTTGCCTCTTTTCTCTTAACCTGCTAATTATCCGTAAACCCCACAGGAGGACGTTGTTCCTCAGGGGACATGCCTGCTCCCATCCTAGTGTTTTTACCTTCATGACGACAGTGCAGTGCTTTGGTGTGGTCTCATCACCCCTGCTGTAAGCACATTAAATGCTGTTGGGACGTGCGTCCGAGTGATCGAATGGCCCCAACACCATTTCCTTTGCTCCCAGAATTAATTCAAGTGATACTTTTGGTATGGAATGTGCATCACTCCGGGGACAAAAAGCCGCATGCAAGCACACCCTTTTAAAATAATGGAGCACTCTTTGGTTCGTCCTTGTGTGGGCGTCAGACGACTTGGAGAGCAAACATGAAACCCAAGAGATGTGCAAACGTCCAATGCACAGCTGGAAAGAGGAGGGAAGTTGGAGTCTGCGGTAGGATGCAAACAGCCACAGTGTCGTGGCTTTACGATGTCTGAGTGTATTTTATCTCACCACACCACACCTTGCATAGATTTCAAATACCAGCCGGGAAACCAAAGGGGAAGGCAAGGCAGGGACATACGGACTAGCAGGAAACAGGCTCAGAATCCGTCCCCACGCGGTAATCTGTGCAGAGAGAGAACTCTTTGAGCGGCAGGGTTCACCGTTCCGCAGAGACAAGTTTCCTTTCTCCCGCCATGCACAGAAGGTTGACCGGGCAGCCCGCGGTGCCTGGGAGCTCAGGCCAACCCGTGTCCTTTTGGATGTTAAGAGAAAGCGGAACAGCCAGCTCCCAAAACGCAGCTTTGCAGAATACCCACCCCTTCGAGGCTCTCGATCCAAGCAGTGAGTTTGCCCTGCACCGTACCTGCTTCATCCTCCTGCAACAGAGAGCCTGAGATTTTAATTCAGTAAGAAAGCCCAATGAGTTGCATCAAATTAAAAGGGGGAGACACAACCATTAAAAACAATAATAACAATAATAAAAAAAAGTCTGAGATGCAGGTGTCTCGGGGCCGCGCTCCCTCCGCAGGCTCCGGGGGAGGCTCCTTCCTGCCTCTTCCAGCTCCTGGGGGCTCCAGGCGTCCCTGGGCTTGTGGCCGCGTCACTCCAGTCTCTGCCTCCGTCTCCACGTGGCTTCTCCTCTGTGCCTGTGTCTCCTCTGCTGTCTCTTAGGAGGACACCTGGCATTGGGTTTAGAGCTCATCTGGGTGATCCAGTGTGATTTAATGTCAAGATTCTCACCTTAATCACATCTTCAAAGACACTTTATCCAAATAAGGTTGCATTCATAGCTTCTTGGGGTTAGGATTTAAGCATATCTTTTTTTTTTTTTTTTTTCTATTCAACCTGGGACATCTTAATAAGGAATCAAAGCCCCAACTTGCTTTACAAGTCTTAAGATGGTACCCACTTAAAATGAAAGTAGCTACCTACACTTTCCTGAAAATATGCTTTTTTCTGCTCCTCGTATCTCTTCTCATACCTCCCACTACGGCTCTTAAGACCACTTCCTAATCTGCCTTTTTATAACTTCACGAGCGCTTGATTTGTCACCTGCTGGATGACACAGCCACACACTTCTTGAGCATAAACCCATCCTCTATGTACCAGTGAACTCACGCACTGCCTCGCACATAGAAAGCACCTCATGTCTGGCAAACCGACGTGAATTTATCTGAAGCACAAGCCTTTCATTTTTTTTTTAAAGAAAAATAAGTGGCTGTTTTTCCACACCATTTCGGAGTTGTTCTCTCGCGACGCACGCCCTTTACCCTGAAACTGTGCAGATTTTTTTTTTTTTTTTTCCATTTCATACATCATCGGTTGAAATGCCCTTTACGGGGTAATGGAATACGGAGCTTTAGGAAACAAAGTGCCGTAGAAAATAAATTATCTTCTCTCTTTTGCGTTGGGACCCAAAGGTCTCCCCTTATTAACGACCTCAGAGGTTGTCATAAA
This sequence comes from Eulemur rufifrons, assembly GCF_041146395.1. Classification (NCBI taxonomy): domain Eukaryota; kingdom Metazoa; phylum Chordata; class Mammalia; order Primates; family Lemuridae; genus Eulemur; species Eulemur rufifrons. The sequence continues at coordinate 142,147,115 of NC_091012.1, forward strand.
GCAAGTCTGGCAGCTGAAGACAGCCGGACTCTGGTTTCACGGGAGCCTCGTTAATTGCACGAGGACACCGAGGGCACGACCGCAGCAGCTGGTGGCCGCGACCCCGCCGCGAAGTCCACTCCCCGAGGACGCAAGGAAAGAGAGTTCAGGTGGGAAGCGTGTGGGAAGGTGTGCATCGCATCAGCGCCCGACCTTGCTGCGCTTGGACCCAAAGCAGCGCGCCCTGTGCGCCTAAAACACGCTTTGTTAATAACAGGGCAGCGCTGAGCTGCTTTCGCTGATGAATGAACCAAACCTCAGTGTTTTCTTTAAAACAAATAACCAGTGCAAAGTTCAAAATGGGTGATTCTGGTTGGCTGGGAATGCCGTTCCAATACCGACTCAGGGACCCGGCGTCCTTTCCGCTGATGGCTGTTCTGTCTGCCAGATTTGCCTTCCAGGTCTCCAGAGATGCCGATGTTGAGTCACAGGAGAGAGAACGGACGAGGCATATGGATTGGCTAGGACTGCCACAACAAACGACCACAGACTGGGTGACTTAAACAATACAAATTTATGTCCTCATCGTCCTGGAGGCTGGAAGTCCCAGATCAAGTTGCCAGCAGGGCTGGTTCCTCCTGAGGCCTCTCTCCTGGGCGTGTAGACGCCGTCTTCTCCCCGTGTCCTCACGGGATCGTCCCTCTGTGCGTGTCTGTGTCCTCGTCTCCTCTGCTTATGAAGATGCTAGTCTTGTTGGATCAGACCTCACTCCATGGTTGGGATGTGCAGGCTGTGGGTGCGGAGGTGGGTAACGTAGAATCAAGGCACAAGACGCAGTTCCCCACGGTGCCCCAACGCCATGGAAGAGTAGCAGAGATATTTGGTGGGCAGGCGACCCTCCCCCCCCCCACAACTACACACTGTAGAAGACACATTTCTGGCTCAAACAAACACCATCCATGCTCTACTTGGCTCTGCACCACGAGAGAGGTCACTCCCCAAATTAACTCTTTTTCTGAGCCAATCACCTCTCGTAGAAGCTGTTTCTGAATAAATAATATGTTTTGATGCTTATATTTCTACATCGTGCTCAGGCCTTTAAATTGCCTCAGAATCAGGATGTTGCTTGGATCTGTTATTTATTTTATCGACTTTAACCAGCCAAAGGAAGGGGGAAATATCCCTTGGTTATTAGCATGATTTTGAATCCAGTGAGATGAGATGCCAGAATGCCTCCTCCTGGGAGTGTGGGGGGCAGAGGGAGCTCCCCAAATGTGAGCATTTAAGGGGATTGAACGAGATCCATCTGCAGGGTGCAATGCAAGAGCGGGTTTGCAACATTTCTCCACTCAGTGAAGATTTATTTAACAGATGCAATGCTCAAGACCAGTACCAGGAATAAAAAAAAAATTGTATAAGATCCAGGGCATGGCCTTTGAATATATTACAGTCTAGAAAAAAAAAAACAAAAAAAAAAACAGCAGACCAAAAGCCAAAGAACTGTAAAAAAATGTGGTGAGTATCATAACAGAGGTGTGTGCCAAACAGACGAGAAGGAACAAAGAAATTTTCCTACACTCTACCACGTTCTCTCTCTTAGCAGAGAACCTAAGAGATATTTATCCCATCATAGAAGAATGCGGATAAAACAAAATCTCAGGACTCTCTAAATTTAATATGCCGAGAGGAAGATAAGCTCTGAAGACTGCATCACGTAGCATGTTTGCAATTCTGCTTCTTGGGTTATAGCTTAACTCTCTTCCTCACCGTCCTTGCTCCGTAAATGACTAGGAGAGACCGGAGACCAGACGTCCTCCTTCCAATCACTGAGATTGATTATAGATGAACTTCATCCTTTACTGTCCTGTGTCTAACTCAGACCAGACGGCACCAAAGACCTCGTGACTGTTCCGTCTTCAGTGTGGAATGTTAGCTATGCCTTTCCACAAAGAAAAATGCCACCTCAACTAAGCAGATCTTTGTAACGGTGCCTTAAGCTGTACATAGAAAGATGTTGAAATTCTCGTAAACTTCCCTAAGCTTTGTCTATACAAGCAATCCCAAATGTCTGCACGTCGGAACGCCAACTTTCATTCTTTGGAATCTGTGCCTCCCAAGTGTGCCCATCCACAATCTTTTCTGCAACAATAAACCCTCTTTAAACAGGATTCTAATCTTCTTGAGTATTTTAGGTCTCCAGTAGTTTTACAAACTGAGACAAAAAGGTATTTTCTTTCTGCAGGTAACTCTGATGGGAGACAGACGGATTATCATAAGGAAGCCCACACAAATCTGTAAACCGGGGTGCAAATGACCTTCTGGGATCCCACGGTTGGGGAAGCTGAAGTGCAATTTGATCTCTTAGCGTTCGTATCAGTGAAGGTGGGCGGAACAATGACAGCAAGCCCGGGAAGGTGTGTTAGGAGGCTGGAAGGACGGGTTCACCTGCCTGCTGTGTGCATGTCACCAACTTGACCTTTAGTGGCCTCTGCCACTATGAACTGTGACTCTACTAGAGTCTGGAGAGAGAAACAGAAGATGTGAGAGCGTGGCTTGTGCCTTCCTGACGCTACGCTGAATTCATTTTGCCATCTGCAATTAGATGAAGCAAGTTTCTCTCCCTGGGCGTTCGGTCTTCCTGGACCAGGAGTGGGGGGAATTGGTTAATAAAACCAGGGCTGTATCAGGTTCTTCCCATCTCTTGATCAGCTATTGATACTCTTCTCTTTATCAATATAGAGAAAGCAGACACCCCTGCACTATGATTCCATATTTTAGCTTCTCTTCAAAGGAGCATCGTAGATAAACACAATGGGGTGTGTCCACACAATGGAATTAGATTCAGCATTTCAAAGGATGGAAATTCTCACACACGATACAACATGGATGACCCCTGAGGACATTATGCAGAGAAAAAGAAGCCAATCACAAAAAGATGCATACTTGTGAGAGTCCACTCATATGAGATAATTAGAGTAGTCAAGCTGTTTTGGGACTTTTTGATAAAAGCCAATCTCACTGGAGTTAGGTGATATCTCATTGTGGTTTTGATTTGCATTTCCCTGATGATTAGAGATGTTGAGCATTTTTTCATGTTTGCTGGCCTTTAGTCTGTCTTCCTTTGAAAAGTTTATGTTCATGTCCTTTGCCTCAAAGAACTACAAGAAGAGCTACATCTTGATCCAGCAATCCCACCACTAGGTATTTACCCGAAGGAAAAAAAGACATTCTATAAAAAGACATCTGCACTCAAATGTTTGTAGCAGCACAATTCACAATTGCAAAGATGTGGAATCAACCCAAGTGCCTATCAATGCATGAGCGGATTAATAAAATGTAGCATATATATACCACAGAGTTCTACTCAGCCACAAAAAGCAATGGTGATCTAGCACCTCTTGTGTTATCCTGGATGGAGCTGGAGCCCATTCTACTAAGTGAAGTATCCCAAGAATGGAAAAACAAGCACCACATGTGCTCAACATCAAATTGGTATTAACTGATCAACATTTAAGTGCACATATAGTAATAACTTTCATCGGGTGTCAGGCAGGTGGGAAGGGGAGGAGGGGATGGGTACATTCACACCTAATGGGTGCGGTGCGCACCGTCTGGGGGATGGACATGCATTCCATTGCTTCCTGTTACTTTAACAACAAGGTCTCATTCATTGCTGACAATGAGTTCACGGGTAATTGTACAACGTATTTTAAAGAAAAGTACCCTGACACTTGACTAGCTCCAAGCACTTGTGACTTTTCCACCACTAAAAATACACCGAAGAATATTGAGTGGTTAATTTACCAGAAAATAAGGTAGAATGAAAACTTCAACTATTTCGCAATCTACAAAAGAATACGCACATTGGCACAGATTCCGTCCGAGGCGCCCCTTTCACGGTCCTTCGGAAAGCTTTTTACTTTCTGCACGTGAGAAGAAATCTTGCCTCTTCTGAAGGTTTCCACCCCGGAATCACCACTAATCTGCACTTGTCAGCCACCCCATTTACTATAGAGGCTGGGTGGTCTATTTGTTCTCTCTCTCTCTCTCTCTCTGAGGTTCCCTTACAGCTAAGGGTGGAAGTTATGGGCTGAATGTTTGTCCCACGCACCACAAAATTCATATGTCGAGATGCTAATCCGCAAGCCGATGGTGTTAGGAGGAAGAGTCTTTGAGAAGTAATTACGTCATAGGGCAATGAGGTAGGTTCTCTTGTGTGTGTGTGTGTGTGTGTGTGTGTGTCTCTCTCTCTCTCTCTCTCTCTCTCATCCATCCTCCCCACCCTACGAGGACACAATGGGAAAGTAGCCCTTTATAAACCAGGAGGGGAGCCCCCACCAGAACCCCACCTTGCCAGCACCCTGCTCTCAGATTTCTAGCTTTTAAAGGTGTGAGAAATCAATGTTTTTTGTTCCAGCCCCGCTTGAACAGCATCCTCAGCTGACTTAGACAGTGAGTGCTATAGGGCCCCACGTTCGGGAGTCTGAGAAATATTCGCTTTGCTTCGTTGCTCATGTGAAGGGGATGGGTTTAAGCCACAGAAGCCCACCTGTGGCTCTCAGAAAAGGGTCAAGACGAATGCAAAGACATTAGACTTAACACCACTCGGTCTCTGCACCCGTGTTAGCAAACTCACCTCCGCATCTCCTGACATGGAAAGAAAATACATGCATTTTTTTTATAGACAGCATTCCTATTTTTCAAGCCACTGCAAGTCAGATTTCTGTTACTATACTTGCAGCCAAACGCATGTTTACATAAAAACATTCTATGTGTGTGTCTGCCTGTGTGTGTTCAAGTGTGCACACGTGTCTGTGTGTGTAGGATGCCTGTGTGTGTATGTGGGTTTTATTACAAAACAGGAGAAAACATTGTAGGTGTGATTGCAAGCCAACATTTATTGAGTTCATTCTGGAAGCCAATTTTCTTAACATCACTATAGGGGTTATGCCTTTTCACAAATGCATGGCAAAAACCTGCCTTTAATTTTTACTGTAAAAATTTCTGCCCCTTCAAAATGTTTTAAAGTGCATGCCACTTTAAACCATTATAGTCATGTGGAAACAAAAGAGAAATGAAAGAAATTACAGTAACTTGTAGTATTAAAGGATGAGGTAAGCTTGTGGTGGCTTACCGTATGGGTACAATGCTCACTGTCTGGGGGGTGGACACACTTGTAGCTCTGACTTGGGTCGTGCAAAGGCAATTGATGTAACCAAAGCATTTGCACCCCCTTAATACTCTGAAATAAAAATAAGAATAAATAAATTTTTAAGAAACACTATTGCAAGCCGCACTGACTAGCCTACCACGTAATTCATAACATACTGGAAGTCAAATGCTCACGGTAAATGATCACCGATTGCAGACCCTAGGTGCCTAATGTCGATGTAAGTGCACTGATATTTTATCATTCCACAAAAGAAAACCTTAATAAGAAGTGTAATGTTTTCTTGATAAGCTAAAATTGGTTTATACCCCATTTAGAGTTCAACCAGCCATTGGTTGCATCCTTGAAGCTCGGGCTAATTCATTCTCCAAACCACCAGTATGAGAGAACCAGTCCAAAATCAAAGTGTCTCGGGGCCACGCTCCCTCCGCAGGCTCCAGGGGAGGCTCTTTCCTGCCTCTTCCAGCTCCTGGGGGCTCCAGGCATCCCTGGGCTTGTGGCCGTGTTACTCCAAATTCTGCATTCTTCTTTGTGCATCTCTGTCTCCAAATCCCTCTCTCCTTTCCCTTATAAAGATACCAATCGTTGCATCTAGGGAGCACCAGGATAATCCAGGATGATTTCCTGCTGACAGCCTCAACTAACTACATCGGCAAAGACCTTATTTCCATACGAGGTCTCATTTCGAGATTCCAGGCAGGTGGGTAATTTGGGGGAGACCTTATATTCCAGCACGTACCTTGGGATTACAAAATAGACTGGCACTCACCTCGTTGTATTGCCTGTCTCATAAATGATGATGCTATTAATGTTTCCCCTTATATGTTGGTCTTTTTTCAGAGAAGGGTCTGTACTCAGAGAAAAATTCCAATAAACCCACCCAGCGTAAGGGTTCCTACCAGAAGCAGAGATTAATTGCATGGACCGTGGATTCCAGACCTCCGAGTTAATTCCACACTGACAGTCACGCCGTGTTCTTGAGAGCAGGGCCCCCTTCTCCTTCTGCGTACTGAATTTTCATAGAAGGCAAATGAATTCCTTCGCCAAATCACACGTGTTTCAAACAAGGAAATGACAGCCGCTAATCCCACAGTCTGGAAGGTTCCCAGATAAAATACAGGAAGCCCAGTCCAATAATGAATTTCAGACAAGCACTGCCCGATCATTGTTTAAGTATCCGTAGCCCCCACTATTACATGGGGCACACGTGTATTTAAAAAAAAAAAAACATTGGTTATTTATCTGAAATTTAAATGTGTTAGAATTTTTACTTGCCAAATCTGACAACTCCAAGTGGGAGGATTGCTTCTTTCAACCATACGATTTTTAACACTTGCATCTCTGCATCTGTGAAAACTCCAAGAGAGAGGAAAAAATAAGTCAGTTTCACTGTATCTAAGAAGAGGTGAATGCACCTGAGTTTGGATTCTCCTTGGTGTCAGTACCAAACGTCCCTCAGTGTAATTATTATCTGGGACATGAAAAGATGCATGGAACAAAAGTCTGCAGAACTAACACTCTCCTACAGCCTGCTCATGTGCCAAGCAAATTATGGATGTTGCCAGGCGGATTGTTTCATTGTATCTTCATAAAAACCCTCCAAGGATAAAAGGGAAACACTGTCTTGTTGCAATGCCCACTGCCATGGGCAGCCCTGGGAGTATACCTATGGCGCCAAACTCTGCCACAATCTCTCCAGGGAGGATTAAAACCAAAGAAGGGAGGGTGCATCTGCATGGAAGGGAAAACCTGTGCCCCCTGCCCCCCCAATAATCTTGAATGTTAAATGGATTTTTTCAAGGAAATATTACAAACAAAGCTTGTACTCTAAAAATTAAAGAAAATGCTCTTATACCAAAACCGCCCACTGCTGAGCTCTAATCAATTTCAATCCTGTATATGCTTGTTTTGTTAGGTTTCATCATGATCCTATATAATATTCTTATACTACAATTTGGTTTTTTGTGGTGTTGTGGTTTTTTTGTTTTACTATATTTTTTATTTCAGAATATTATGGGGGTACAAAAGTTTTGGTTACACAAATTGCTTTTGCACCATTTGAGTCAAAGTTATAAGTGCACCCACCCCCCAGACAGAGTGCACTGCACCTGTTAGATGTGAATTTACCCATCCCCTCCTCCCACTCCCACCTGCTTGATTTCCAATGAATGTTATTTCCATATGTGCTCATAAATGTTGATCAGTTAATACCAGTTTGATGGTGAGTCCATGTGGTGCTTGTTTTTCCATTCTTGTGATACTTCCCCTAGTAGAATGGGCTCCAGCTCCATCCAGGATAACACAAGAGGTGCTAGATCACCATTGTTTTTTGAGGCTGAGTAGATAGAACTCCATGGTGTACATAGACCACATTGTATTAATCCACTCATGCATGGATGGGTTGTTCCACATTTTTATGTTTTGTATTTTTAAATTGCCCTTCCCGAAACAATCCTTCAACCCCAAAATAGAAGGTCTAAATTCGGGGAGTTCCGGACTCTCCGGGATGTGGGGCGGGACAGAGCTGTAGCTATGGATGAGGGTGGCTCTCCACCAGCAACCTGCCCATCCCACAAGGAGAGGACACTCTCCGACCGCCACTTCCGTCATGAGCAGTGTCAGAGCACGAGCAGACCAGCTTTCAAGCAGACCCCTCTCCCGGGCCCTTCAGTGAATTGAGGGCAGGTCGGGCGATGCCATCATCCCTAAGCAGCCCTGGAGGCGAGGAGGAATTTACACATCAAATCCTGTGGATAACACGGCCCTCCACGCCTCCGTTAACTAATGCCCAACTCCACCTGGCAGCCGAACCCCGACTGAGATCACGCAGGGCCTCGTGAAAGTCAAGAGAGCCTCTCTAATCAGCAGCTCCCGCTAGGAGAATACCAAATCAGTGCTTAAAAAAAAAAAAAAAGAAAGAAAGAAATTAATAAATAACAGAGCGTTCGCTCAGGGGAAGCATCTCGGCCTTACAAATTCCACGGTAATTCATCTTAAGAGCAGCTGTAGGGACGAGGCCAGCACTTACAATCCAGGCTCTAAACAGGCGTCGGTTCAACATCACTCGATACATGTGTGGGGCCCAATTCTCACGTCACTCACAGCCCTGGAATTACCCTGCTAGTGTCATTTATATAGCAGAGCTGTGCACAGCTTTCCTTTCACGGAAATTGCTTGAAACTGTCACTGTCATCTCGCGGATCCTACTTTTAGGCTTACTCAAGGAAAGAAGAGGGAGGAGGAAGTTTCAGAAGGACATGAGTCGTCTCACGTTTCCACATCCTACGTGTTTTGAGAGATCAGAATGCTTAACTGAGTTAATATGTTCGCTTAAGCAGATTGTGTATTTGAAGGGACCGTTGGAACAGAGAGTATAATTCTTCTCTCGGGGATTTTAATTCATAGGTTTCCATTCTCACCCACTTGTTTCATCACCTTTCCAAGATTCCAAGATACATTCAGTGTGTTCTTTCCAAGATATATTTGATATATCCTCCCTATATATACACACGTATATACCATATCATATATATTATATACCATATATCAATATATATTATATATCAATATATATTATAACCATATATTAATATATATTATATATCATATATAAACACAGATAACCAAATATTGTTACATCTAAAGTTTTCTTTGACCCTTCCAATACACCCTTTCCTCTCAATTTTTGATGACTCCTATTCTAGATTTAACTGAACACTTTTCATAATCTATGAGAAATTGAAAATACCCTAAAAGACGGAGGCTAAGACCATTCCCTACTTTCACACGTGGCTGGCGGGTGTGAGAATCACTTTTTAAAACTCTTTGGCAATGACTCACATTCGACTCCCAGAAACTAAGCTCTCAGGTGTAGCGTCGCAGGTTGGTTTATTTGGAAGGACTCTCCCAAGAGACACCTGCAAGGAAGTAGGGAAATCAGAGTGGGCAAAAGGGAAGTTTGTCCCCACCGTGGATTTTTGGAATATGTCTTTGGAGTTGTCCCAGATTTAGATGAGGGGACTGTGCATTCCACGGGCAGCCAGTCATTGTCGGTGAGCCACCTGCAAAGGCATATCCTTGGGTAAGACAACGTCCTGTGGTCACGTGAAAATCCCACTGGCTCCCTCAACATCCCTTAAGGCTCTCTGGCCAAGTGGCTCTGTCTCTTCTAAGGAGGGACAGGACTTTTTTTTTTGGAAAGGTGAATTCTGCAGATGACACAGCCTTGCTCAAGAACCCTTATGATTCTGACTCTCCTGTTCGGGATTACCATAAACTCCACACAGCGTCTCATCCCACCACAGAAGTGGCGAGGTCCCCAAAGGAGCCCAGGGCCATGGGGCCCAAGCAGAAATGCTGTTGGCTCTGCAGAAGGTGCAAAAACTCCAGGTATTTTTTGGATAATATTATGTCAGAGGTCAAGAGCATGCCTGTAAATGTATACTGCGCTCCGTGCCAAAGAAACGCAAATTTCCTCAGATTGTCCTTTCCGGTAGGAATGAGAAAAGAATGCACTCACTCATGAATGGCTACACACCAGGTGCTGGATTCTGTGTCAGTCTGTTCTGGAAACACAGAGCGCAGCAGATGCAACCGTGACTGCCCATTGGTTGGACATAAAGAACGCCGCTATCTTCCACCACCATGCTACCATTTTGTAAAGACACAAGGCTGGTGAATTCACTAAGGCTATCACAGGAAGCACCGCTTGCTTTTGGAATTGAATTGAACCACTGGCTGCACCTGGGCCTCAAGCCCGCTGGCCTTTGCATAGGACCTACACACCTGCTCCCCCGGGTCTCAGCCCTCGGACTGGAGCTCACACCCCCAGCTCTCCTGGGTCCCAGGACTCAGGGCAGAAGCTACCTCATGTGCATCTTTATATAGACATAGCAATGTGACCTCCAGAACCCAACTGAATGTTCCACATCCAAGGCAGTTCTAGCCACGGCACCCGAATATTCTCATTCAATGGAAGACATTTCTAATGAGATGCTTCCAAATTGTACTCTCATTCATCCTTACCCAAGGTTTTATCTAGACATGTAAATATAACTTACCTATCTTTTTATGCAAAGATGCAAAGATGCTGCAGTGCATATCCCAGAAAGAATCAAAATTAAGGCTGGGCGAGGTGGCTCACGCCTGTAATCCTAGCACTCTGGGAGGCCGAGGCGGGTGGATCACTCAAGGTCAGGAGTTCGAGACCAGCCTGAGCAAGAGCAAGACCCCATCTCTACTAAAAATAGAAAGAAATTATATGGACAACTAAAATATATATAGAAAAAATTAGCGGGGCATGGTGGCGTATGCCTGTAGTCCCAGCTACTCGGGAGGCTGAGGCAGCAGGATCGCTTGAGCCCAGGAGTTTGAGGTTGCTGTGAGCTAGACTGACGCCACGGCACTCACTCTAGCCCGGGCAACAAAGTGAGACTATGTCTCAAAAAAAAAAAAAAAGAATCAAAATTAAAAGAATATCGACAGGATATTTTTTAATTAAAATCCTTCACATATTCCAAAATGATGGAAGGCCGGGTGAGGTGGCTCATGCCTGCAATCCTAGCACTCTGAGAGGCCGAGACGGGAGGATCGCTTGAGCTCAGCAGTTTGAGATCAGCCTGAGCAAGAGTGAGAACCGGTCTCTATTAAAAATAGAAAAATTAGCTGGATGTGGTGCTGCACACCTGTAGTCCCAGCTACTCGGGAGGCTGAGGCAGGAGGATCACTTGAGCCCAGGACTTGGAGGTTGCTGTGAGCTATGATGACACCACAGCACTCTAGCCCGGGTGACAGAGTGAGACTCTGTCTCAAAAAAAAAAAAAAAAAAAAAAGATTGAGATACCTAGCTAATAACAGCTATTCACATGAAAACAATCTAGGGGCTTTTGTTTATTGCAAGTTTAATGATAGAAGCCAATTCCAAATTCGCCTCCATAAAAGTGAACGAAGCCTTGAGTTACATTGTAGAAGTGAGACAGTGATTAGAAAGAAAGAAAAAAAAAATACATTGTTCTTTTTACAATATATTCACCTTCAGGCTTTATGTGTTAAGAAAATGCTGTTGTAAAAATTTAAAAAAAGAAAGAAGGAAAGATAAATGCTGATGAAGTAGAGAACTCTGAGAACAAACATCCAAGATATTTAAAGATCTGGAAACCACAGCAGTTGTTGATCAGAGACGGATGTTTGTAGAACAAATAAGCACCGAAATAGAGTTCCTTTTCTACAGCTCCGCAAGTTGAAATACTTCACCAGTGCTCATGCCGGAACTAGTAATTAGCTATATAAGGATTTTCACGGAAAAATCCAGGAAGTCAAAATTAAATCCCAGAGAAAACAAATTTTGGGGAAATTAAGGGAAGCCCTGTCTTGCCCATTAGAACCTCCCCAAGGACATCAAAATGGGACATTGCTGGGAGTTTCCAACCCAAAAGATAACGTCCACTTGGAAGGAACATCACAGACCCTTGAACCAAGCACCAATCCCTTCCCAAAGCTAAGAATCTGCCGTTGCAAAGTGTAAGGTTTTTACTTCTTTTTGTCACAGCGCAAACACTTTCCAAGAGGTAACCCCAATCTTGCCAACGTCTCCTCTGACACCAGGAACGTCCCCACCCTGGTCTGCCTGGGAAAATTCTGATGGGTGAGACCCTCCTTCCTTTCTTACCGCCTTTCCGAGACACTTTCCTCTCCCTCTCCAAGTTTGCGCCCCTCGAGAGGGTCACCCAAGGCACGGCGTGTCTCCACAGTTAAACTGCATCTGCGCTGCCTTAAGGATAAATGACTTTCTCCACACTTTGGAACTTCCGAGTCAAGGAAGAAAACTTCTGGTTCCAAGCGCACACATTTTGATGGTTACTGAGTTTGTATTTGCATCGCTCAAGCTGGAATTCAGCCGGCGCTCCTCATTCTACCTGCATACACCCGGCTGCACCCTGGCTGAGCCTCCACCCCACCTGAGGCGTTGTCAGAAAACTCAGCCTTAAACGCTTTAGTTAAAAGTAAATGTGGAAAACCTGTAGGTATAAAACAAGGCGTTTGAGAGAAGTGGGTTGTCTTTCGTTTGTTTACCTACAGATAAATTCACGTCTTCTCCTCCTCTTTCTTTTTAAATTTCTCTTTGACATTTAGCCAACGTTTTTCTGCTTTGCAAAAAGTTCAGAACAACCTGAAGTGCATTGCAATAAAGAATGAGTTAATATACAATCTTTCCCTAAAGACATAATATTTAAAGGATAAAGGCACACAGACTTGAACTAGTGATGGGGAATCTTCACTGTTAAAAAAAAAAAAAAATCTCTATTTTTTAATGAGATTCTGTCAAACAAATTAAGGAGGAGTAAATTTTCAAAACTATTTGAAACTTTCCAAGGAGAGGAAAACGAAAAATTAGGAAAAACTTTAAGGATGTGTAAAATAATCACTCCCACTCATAAACTCTATAGGATTGCAATAAGCACAGTGACGCCTAGGTTCATTAAATTATCGCTTTAACCACATTTACCATCTCAATCGTATTTTCACAAAATCGCTTTTGTGCTAAACTCATTTTTAACTAACAATTCTGGTTAATAGAGATATTTTTCATTCTCTGATGACTGATGTCTTCACCGTTTATTTGGCACTAAGTAACACACTGTGGTGAATCCTTATTTAACTTTTCATCAGCGATAGCAGTACTCAACATAGCATTGTCGTTGTAAGGATTAAAGAGTTAATATGCATGGTAAGTCTCTACTTTCCTACAAATCCTACTCTGCCGACAATAGTTTCTGACACCTCCCATGGTTACTAACATGGAACATTACTTGTCCAGCTAGTTATTTTTTCATATTTTTAACTTTTATTATTTTCATTGGTGCATAATAGATGCTCATAATTTGGGGGGCTCATGCCTTCATTTAATACACTTATATAATCTGTAAACTGGAAGATGCATCACCTTAAATGTCTGTCATCTCTTTATGCTAGAAACATTTGAATTATTCTCCCCTAGCTATTTTGAAATATACAATAGGTTATTGTAAACTAGGGTCACCCTACTCACTGATCTGGCGGACACTAGGTCTTACTCATTCTATCAGACGGTGTATTTTCACCCACTTTCCCAACGACTTCCTCACTAGTGAGTGAGTTGTCTTGTTCATTAATCATTCTCACTCAGGTGTCGCTCATGAGCTGGGCACCAGCCCCTCACACAGCTCTTTTAAGAAGGGGGTGAAGCATGTCACCCTACCCTATATATTTGAAAAGAGAACCGTCTGTAATTCACCTACCCACTGACTGCCTAAACCCCAAGTATTCTGGCCAGTGTCAGGAACACCTGTTGTCTGGTGTATTCTGTGGGTCGTACGCTTTAGAATTGCCTGAAGAACAGGGCAGGCCGGGTGGCGTGAACTGCACATAGTATGCCAAATCGATTCTGCAAAATTAACCCTGTTTGAATAAAATTCCACTCATTTCCTCGTGTGAACAGGCCCTTTTCCTAGACCAAAAAAAAAAAAATTGGATTCTCCAGCACCAGCCTGCAGAGAGAGAGAGAGAGAAGTCGATTAAGGCTTGTATTTGTTTCCTTGCAGCTTCATGACTTACTTCTTGATGAAAACCCTTATCGTTTTCTCAGAGAAAAAAAAATGAGAACGAATCCAACGATTGAGACGGGATTATGAAGGATTTTTGTGAGCACACAGAGAACTTGGAATAATTATAAAAACAGAGGCAGAAAACCCACAAGGTGTTGTTCCCCGATGCGACCACCAGATGGCGGCAGAGGCAAAGAAATGGTCGGCTGCGCACAGCCGGCCCCGGGTTTAGGGTTAGGTTTTCCGGGGAGCCGAGAAGCGGTTTCCATCATCACCCTCATCATCACCATCACCTTCATTGATAGCAACAGCATCATTATTCATATTATGAGTATCATCATCATTATTAACGCCGCATGGATTTTTACATGCTATTTACAAAATAGCATGGAAAGGAGCTAAGAAAAAAAAATCAGCTCAGGATAAAAATCTTAAAAGAGTATTTCAAAGCCAATAATAGCTTGACCAAAAAGAAAAAAAAAAAAAAGTTGCCCTTTCCCAAAATAAAGTTCTGTTACTTGGGAGAGGTTGTGTTTATTTGGGTTTGTGTTTTGTTTTGTCTTTTGTTTGTTGGTGGGTTAGTGGTGGCGTTTCTGAGGAGGGGACTCTTATGTTTTCAGATCTGTAGGCTCCCGTGAGCTGACTCACTCACTCTGGGAAATCAAAAGCTTCACCTTGTTATGGTGAATACCGTTGAAAGAAGCCACCTTCTCTCTCAGCCTGCCTTCTCGCGGCCGGCTGGACTTGAGGATTTTGGCACCATTTTCAACAACAGAGACTCAGGCTGCTCACGCTTCTACGGGACACGGCTTGGAGGTGACCCCTTTCCTTACTGCACATTGCACCTCTCTTACTTTGCAGGGTCCTTTCAAAAACGATGATTCCTGTGGATAAAACCAAGATCTGAGAGTCTCAGCCGGGAGGTAGCGAGCTGATACATATTCCTGCTTGGAAGGCTATTGCAACCGTTAGACAGCAGGCACGGGACTGACCAGTGAGGGGGACGTCAATCTCGGTGGTGGAACAATGTCCTGGGCCGGCCATTGCTGCTGTGAACCCAGAAAAGAGTGGGCACCCCAATCTGTGCGGTTGCAGCCAGAGAGCCGAGGTCTGGGGCAGAGGGTCTTTGTCTTACTACAGCCGAGGATTTGTAATATTTTAAACCCAAGAATGTTCTTGCAATGTGCACACACTGGCTTATCAGCCTTGATTCTACTCAAAACGATCTTATCGGTGCATGGTGCAGGTTTGATTCTGTGGTAGAATCCTCTACTCAAAACAAGCTAACCCCAAAGACACACAGAGACGTTGAATGATTCAAAGCAAACAACTGGATCTCAATTCCAGGGAAAAGAAATACCTATAATTCAACTCATATTTTGAGTGCCTCCTTTGAAAGCAGAGAATGTGGCAGGAAGACAAGTATGTACCTCCTGACAACCGAATTCTTGGTTGTTTCATAGGATGTTCCAGTAGCCCCTTAAAACGGAATAAGACCCCCAAAAGGAACCCCCAAGACAGTCCCAGGACAGGTGGGGTTGACCTGAAACTTCTTGGCTCCCACCAACCTCTTCTCCCTCACCATGTTGTCCCCAAAGAGAGCAGGCTTTGCCGTCAAAAGAAAAATCACCTAGGAATTCCCTGAAAATACAAGCTTACATTTCAGTCTATGCAAGTCCTGCAGCAATTACAGCTCAAAACAGACATGGAAAAACTACACAACTTCTCGGGGAAGCAGACCACCAACGCCTCCAACTCTTCATGAAACCCACTTTCTCCTCTGTTGGTCGGAGGCTGGAGGAGACACAGAAATCTTCCTGGCGATTTCACCGGATCGAGCCTACGTTACGTTCTGAGATCAAATGCCAAGATACATGCGGTGAATCCTCTGTCATCAGTGCCAAGTTCAAAGCTCCAGCTCGTCTGAACACCTTGAAGTGTAAGAATTCGACGCACACACACATTCCGGGGTAGAAGAAAACCCAACAGCTTCCTGGCAAACTCAAAGCATGGATGCCAGACACAGAAATAGACTCTAACGAACAAACACTCTATGATTCCACTCAGACGAGGTACCTAGAGTTGTCAAATCCACAGAGATGGCAAATAAACATTGCTTACCAGGGGCTGAAAGGACAGGGCCTGGGACAGTTGCTCTTTAATGGGGACAGAGTTTCAGACGGGACAGAGGAACAATTTCCAGAGGTAGATGGTGGCGACCATTGCACAACTATGTAAATGTACTTAATGCTGCTAAACTGTATCCATGACAGTAGTTAAGATGGTGCATTTTGTGTTAGGTGTATTTTGCCGTAATTTTAAAAAACACACACAGAGCATCAGAATCTTTATAACAGAACAGCAGCCAAGCAGCGCAGACCAGAAAGGCCGCCGATGTTTACGGGACGTGGTTCCAGTTTTCCAGGCACCTGCCCCAGTGCCCCGACCCCGGCCACACGGTGCACACCTCTGCCAGAAACACGTCCTGTTATATTCGTCCTTTCCTGCAAAATTGCTAAAGTTAATATTTTGTCTCAGGCAGCCCTGCTCATGAATCAGACAGTGATGTTCCTTCCAGAGCAGGTGCATAGAAAGTCACTTCCTTTGGTGACTGGAAGGAGTCTTTTCGTCAGAAATCGGGTTGAAAGTCTTGCATAAAAATGAAAACCCTGCTCTCACGGGAGCTGCCACGTGGCAGCTTGGACCTGTGGCTGGTGAAAGCCAAAGCAGCAGACAGCACGTCGTTGGTGGGTCTGATAATTAACCCTCCTGAGCACAGCTTCTGTCCTGGGATCTCTCTCACCATGAAGAAGAAGAACCAGGTGTGATTTTTCTTCACAATTCCTCAGGGCCCACAGGCAAACCATACAATTATCCTGCATGCAAAATAAACATGATGCTTCCAGATCAGGAAACTTTTTAAATGCAGGGAGATTTAAACAAAGGCCCCCGATACTTCAAGGGTGATCAGAAACCTATCCCCATACAAGGAGCTTCAACACATGACAAACCAATTCTTCAAAGGTGAACAATTAGAAGCTTTGAGAATGTACTCAGCTTGGTGTCAGAAAATATGCATTTTTCTTGTTCTACTTTTTGCAAAGAAAAAGAAATCAGAATTATGTTGAAAACAAGCTTAGGGGACCTGGCCCAATCTTAACACAGAAGAAGCACTTTTCTTTCAAATACAAAAAGAGAAAAAGCCTATAAAATTTCATTTACACGGGAGGAAGAAGTTCAAGGGATTTATTGCATAACATGGGAACTCTAGTTCATAACAATGTGTTGTATACTTGAAAATCTCCAGGCATAGATTTTAAAGGTTCTCACTGCAAAAAAAATAAAAAATAAAAAGTTTGTGAGGTGATGCATATATTGATTAGCTTGACTTAGCCATTCTCCAATGCACACATATTTCAAAACATCATGTTGTGCACCGTAAACATATGCCATTTTTGTCAATTAGAAACATAAATGTATTTTTTAAAAGAAAAGAAAATTCACCCTGCAAAATATGTACACGTATACATCTATGTATACACGTAGAGGTATGTACATATACACATGCAGTAGATTTCAGTTCTCATTTACTTATCATATCACTTAAATACTATTAGTTAATAAAATTCTAATTAATAGTTTAAAAAAATTTTTTTTATTTAAAAAAATAAAATGGTGAATTTCATGTTATGGAAATTTCATACCGATAACCACAGCTGCAAATCTCAAAGTCTTAAGTGAGCATCACCTCATCCACCCCAAGAGTTAAAAGAGCAGAGAGATTCCTTGTCCTGCCCCACTCTGTCCAATACCCAACAGCCAGACAGGATCCAATCTTTCTTCACACGAATGCATAGCTTAGCTCTCAAAAGATTTCTCTGTGCAACGCTTTGGGGAAGTTTTTGCAAACAAATATCTCTGTCAGACTATCGGAAGTTTGGATGACATTTAAATCTTATCCTCTTAACAACCTTCCCTGGGATACCTAGAAGACAACGCAGAAAGCCTTTGTGGGTAGGGAAGAGGTGTGATGTGGAATTTGCAGAAAGTTTATAAATTAAGGTCCATACTCTTGTTTAAGATAATGAACCCCAGAAAGGTTCTGACAAGTGAAACACCAATTATATCCCAGCAGTGGCCAACAATCAACAGTGTGAAAAGATAATGTCACCTATTATACAGCCACAGATGCCGGAAAGCACCTCACACATAGAGAGCTGCCAATGGTGGCCTGGAGTTCTCAGACATGTCCCGACACATCCCTGGAGTTTTTACTGATTTAATTTGAAAACAAGCTGCAACTCATTCAAGCAGTCCCAGAGTCTAAAGGTGACGTGTAGGACGGTGGTGAAGTTCTGATGTCCCACTTTACCGAGACCATGAGTCAGAGGGCAGAGAACGCATTGCTCAGGTCTAAGGTGGGTGTCATGGTCTGAATTGTTTCCTTTCACAATTCATATGTGGAAGCCTTAACCCCAGTGAGGCTGTATTTGGAGACACGGTCTATCGGAAAGTGGTGAAGACTCCATGAGGTCATAAGGGTGGCCCCTAACCCTGCAGGACTAGTGTCCTTACAGGAAGAGGAAGAGACATGGGAGATATGATCCATCTATTTATCATCCATATCCATCCATTCATCCATCCAACCATCCATCCATCAAACCATCCATCTATCCATCTATCCATCCATCCATCCATCCATCCTTCTATCCATCCATCCATCCATCTATCCATCCATCCATCCAACCATCCATCCATCCATCCAACCATCCATCCATCCATCGAACCATCCATCTATCCATCCATCCATCCAACCATCCATCCATCCATCCATCCATCCGTCCATCCATCCATCCATCTATCTATCCATCCATCCAACCATCCATCCATCCAACCATCCATCTATCCATCCATCCATCCAACCATCCATCCATCCAACCATCCATCCATGCATCCATCCATCCATCCATCCAACCATCCATCCATCCAACCATCCATCTATCCATCCATCCAACCATCCATCCATCCATCCACCCAACCATCCATCCATCCATCCGTCTATTTCCACTTTAGCAGAAAGGAAAGGCTATGGCAAGAAGATGGCTGTGACCGTCCTCAAGCCAAAAAGAGAGTCTTCAGTAGACACCAACTTTGACCCCACTTTGATCTTGGACTTCCACCCTCCTGTGAGAAAATACATTTATGTTATTTAAGCCACCCAGATTGTGGTATTTTGCTGTGGCATCCCTAGCAGGTTAATAATACAGTGTGGCTTTGCCTCCCAGGCAGGGATGCCAGGAGGTGGGGCTCTCTGACTCGATAGAGTCATGTCAGAGTAGGGTCCTTCTCTCTTCATTACAGAAAGACCACAAAAAGCATTCACTGCGAGTCACTAGATTTACGTGGTTGGGACTATAGACATTGTACCCAAATCTTACCCCCTGTGATTGCACAGATTATACCTTTTCAGACCAAGCTGTTCACAAACAGAAAAAAGTTTGAACTATACGTGGTTTGCAAAGCAGTTACCGTATGTATAATACACTGTGTGCAACGACCTGAAAATAATGCACTGGAAAGTGCTGGTATTAACCCAATCCCGGCTTTTCTCTTCCAGAGGTGACTTTAAAAAATGTCCATTTTGCATTCCTTAATAAATAAAAACTAGAACTGCCATACCCTCTAGCAATCCTACCGCTGGGATTGTATATCCAAAAAGGGGGGGGAGGGGAATGAAATCAGTATCCCAAAGAGACACCTGCACTCCCATGTTCATTCCAGCGCTATTCACAGTAGCCAAAATGTGGGAACGACCCAAGTGTCCATCAACGGATGAATGAGCAAAGAACATGTGACACGTGTACACAGTGGAACACTACTCAGCCCTGAGAAAGAAGCGTATCCCACTACAGGTGGCAACACGGATGGACCCAGGAACATTAGGTTAAGTGAAATAAGCCAAGCACAGAAAGACAAATAATGTATGATCAGTATGTAGCTCAAACGTGGGAGATAAAATAATCAGACTCGAAGAAGCATACAGCATACAGCAGGTGCCCAGCATACCTTAACTCTAACACATCTCTATGATTCTACTGTCTGCTCTCCTTCCAATATTCTAGATCCGTGCAATTCTGAACTTTGAGATGCATTCATTCATTTTTTTTCAATTTGTTCTGGGATTATATATATACATATGTAAAATATACACTCAAGGATCTCATCCTTTCTCTCCCTGAGCGGTAAAATCTCAGAGCAGCTGCCCTGGGAACCTGCCAGGAAGCTTCTAGCCTTAGACAGACAGGTGCTGGAGTGCGTGTTCCTAGAGGACACATTCAGAACAAAACTGAGACCTAAGACTCGATAGTCAGGTCTCCCTACCTGACCTTGGGGACTCCTCTAGGGACAGCCATCTCAGATGACCTCCTGCTTCCAAATTTTAACCATCTTCCTCCTTCACACACTACAGAGAAGAGAGCAACCCACCCCAACCTGGGAAATGCAGATGAGGCCAAGAGTACCCCTTATTTTGTTAAGTTATATTTTTGTTACATTGTATGAGAGCCTTGAATTCATCATATCATGGCACAGAAATTTGTGTCGATAGTGTAAAAGAGTTCAGAGTTGTAAATTTCCTTCCTTCCCTCCTTCCTTCCTTCCCTCCTTCCTTCCTCCCTCCTTCCTTCCTCCCTCCTTCCTTCCTCCCTCCTTCCTCCCTTTCCTCCTTCCTTCCCTCCTTCCCTCCTCCCTCCTTCCTTCCCTCCCTCTTTCTTTCCTTCTCTCCACCTTGAGCACTCCACATCTCCAACCCCACACAGCAAGGGTTCCCAGACACATAAGACACGTAATGTGATAAAAGTCTTATAAAAATAATGCCAACATTCCCCCCAAAAGAATGTCAGCGTGTGCCGGATGAGACATGATTTTGAAACCGCCAGAGTCTCTGCGGGAAACCGGACGCACGTGGAAGGCGTCCATCCCTGCAGTGGAATATCATTTAGCTACAAAACACAGTGAAGCTCTGACAGCTGCCACAACGTGGATGAGCCTTGAAACATGACGCGAAGCGCAGAAAGCCGGGCACGAAAGGTCTCATATTGTCAGGTAACATTTATGTGAAATGTCCAGAGAGACAGGAAGCCAATTCCTGGCTGTTTGAAGCTTCCGGTGGGAGGATCGAGGGAGGGTCCCTCTCCAGTGCTGACTTTCTTTGGGGGTAACGCGAGTCTTCCAAAACCGATTGCCCTGATGCCCGCACACCCCCCTACTAACCGCCACCGAGTTGCACACTTTAAAATGGTTACAACAATAAACTGTAGGTTACATGCAAAAACAGAAAACAAAGCCCATGCGCCCTCAGAGATAGTCTAGAGCACCTATCCGTCCACGGCTGATGTCTAAAAATTCTGCCAGGATCTGGTGGCCGGGACGAAAGTCCAACGCGGGCACCAGCTTTGGTGCAGTCTCATTTGCGGTTTACTCGACACCTCTCCCTGACTGCGCCGTGTTTGGGGCGCTTAGTGGTATCTAGGTCAGCGCTGAAGGAAACAGAATCCCGGCTGCGGCTCCCCAGGGGGTCGAGTTTCTCCCAGTTCCTGGCAGCGGCTGCCTGTGTCATCTGCTCTCTAAGATTCCCCAGGGATGCCGCGCCCTGGGCAGGTGTCCTCACACCATCCCAGGTGGCCCCTGGGTGCCAGGAGCCCACCTCAGCACACCTGCCCGGCAGGGACGATTCCTCTCCTGGGAAACGCCTGTCTTCCTGGGTGCCCCGTGCCCCCCAGCCCGCTGCAGAAGCAGGACAGGGCCCCAAGTTCATCGCCTAAATACCAGAGCATCTCCTAAGCCTGCTTCCTCTCTCTTGTATCCTAGCCGTTCTCCGGTGCTGCTTTGACTGGGTCTCAAAAAAACAGAAACAAAAACAGCACGCTTCCCTTGCTGTGCTTGGGTGGCCCAGACGTGGACTCCCGACTTCCCCAAATGCTTTGCTTTTCTCATTAGCAAGCGAAGAAACCCTGGTAGCCTGCAGCGTCCCGCCTGGGTAGGGCTGGGGGACCTGGTCCCGTCCCCGTCACCTGGACCACCTCATGGCTTCACTCCCAGCCCCAGGGGTGCCTGCCTGTCTGCAAAAACGAAAGAAAACACTTCCCCCTCCCAAAAAAATGAGGCTTTGGCTCTGTTTGGGGTGAGGCGTGTGCAGATTCAGGGCAGGGCTTCAAAAAGGGGGGGGTGGAAAGGGGACCCCTACGGTCTGTGTCCTTCCGCCCTGGGATTCGCTGGATTGGATCAGATTCCATCGGCTTCTGTTTTGAGAACGCCCAGGGGGTTTCTGCAGAGCCGGTGGCCTCCTAACCCCCACGCCCAGTCTAGTCTTTCTTTTCTTTTCTTTACTTTTTTCTTTTTTTCTTTTTTTTTTTTTTTGGAGAAGCCCCCAAGCTGTGCACCCCAAGCGACCTCCCTTCGAGCTCTCCTGGTGTCTAAAAAACCTGTCTGCCAGGTTTTAAGTGGACAAGCGTGCAGAGAAAAACATTTAAGGGGAAATGAGAACTCGGAGATGTTTCTGTTTCTGACATCCTAGTGCACCAGGCAATAAATTTGCAGGAGACAATCAGAAACCCCAGGAGGCAGACAAAAAAGGGCCGCTTTGTGTCGCTGAGCTTCCTCGCGGGGCTGAGGGGGAACAGTAAACCTCCCTGCTCTGAGCCACTGTCAGTCTGTCCTGATAGCTGATGTTTCTCACCTTTGGAAAGCGGCCAACGTGAGTCAGAAAATCCCCCGGAGAAACTGCTACCTCTGGAGGGGTCACCCTGAGCGCCTGCCCTGTGGATTCCTGCAAAACGTTGCTCCCTGCAAACGAAGCGACTTTTCAAGTGCACGATAAGTAACTCAGTTAAGAGGGAAAAAGTCATTCTGGTGCAGGTAGGACCTTCCCTCCTCAGCCTGTCTTTGCACGTGTGATTCCAAGGTCAAATTCACCAGCGACCTGCACCTGCCACAAACTGCTGTCGGCTGTGTGTTTTCGAGTTGCGTGTGTGTTTAAAATTGTCTTCGCCTTGGCACATACGCCCGGCTTGAGAGCTTTCGCTTCAGATGTTACCGACTGGATCATCCAGCCTTCAAAAGGAAGGAAATTCTGGCCCCGTTACAACACGCATGAACCTTGGGGACGCTAGGCTGAGTAAAGTCAATCGGTCACACGAGGACAAACACTCTGCGATTTCGCTTGTTTGAAATACTCAGAATAGTAATAGTCAAAATCGTACAGACAGACGGTAGAACGTGCGGCCAGGGGCTGGGGAGAACAGGAAGTGGGATGATGGGGAGGGTCCCACTGAACTGTTGCGTGCATTTTAACATAATTTAAAAAGTAGCAAAAGGGAGACAAAAGGCGAAAATGTCCATCCCCTTACATGACGTGCAAATTGCATCTCAGTACGGCTGTTACCAAAATTATAAGTATTATTGATGCAATGGGACTTTTTGTGTGAATGCATCAAGAAGAAAACCCCAATTGTGAATCTCCCCTTAAAAAAGCAAAAACAAAAAGCCAGGACTAAGCTTGTCTCTCCTGCCACACCCACAAACACCGTGTAATAAATAATGGGTCTCTCTGACAGTCTTTGCGTAGAATGATCCACGAATGACCTCCCCTTTATGGAAATTCCAACGAATAACATTCAGGCTTCTGGAGTCCGGGGGAGCCACTCGTCTCTGGAAAGGTCTCCAGAGCCAACACTGGCTTTAGTTTTCCCTGTTCCAGGACCCGTCAGAAAGGAATCTTCCGTCTGGCTGAAAAAGGATGTGTAAGGTTTAGCGGCTGCATCAGAGA
This sequence comes from Eulemur rufifrons, assembly GCF_041146395.1. Lineage (NCBI taxonomy): Eukaryota > Metazoa > Chordata > Mammalia > Primates > Lemuridae > Eulemur > Eulemur rufifrons. The sequence goes on from NC_091012.1 coordinate 142,170,672, forward strand.
ACCTATAAATCTCCTGAAATCTGCAATTTTTAAGCTACACGTCCCCTACAAAGGAAGGTGCAAAACGCATTTTCATAACACAGGTTAAAGCAGGTGCATATGGAACAGCCACTGTGCAGCCAGGAGCTGCACTCGGTGCTAAGATGCAAAAATGTCCCAAGAGACACTGTTTCTGCCCTTGTGGAACCCACAATGCGAGTCCCCCAAGGACCATGATGAGAGAAATAAGACTCTCCAGGCAGCTGTGAGTGGCTTTTTCCTCCTCTCAGCAGGAGCTGGGGGAATCCAGACTTGAAAGCCCTCAACCACCTACTCCTGCTCTCGAACCAGATGGCATTTAGACTCCTGTTAGCTCAATGCAGCTACTTTTGTTACCAGCTCCCTGATAATATCCGCTTTCATATGCTAACAAAAAACAGATGTTTAAAACACGGATGGCTGCTCTTAAATAGATCCCCAAAAGAATTGAAAGTAGGGTGTCAAAGAGATATTTGCACATCCACCTCCGTAGCAGGGTCAGTTGCAACAGCCGGGAGGTGGAAGGAGCCCAGGTGCCCACTGACAGGTGAACGGATGGACAAAACTCGGTCTGTCCACAGGCTGTGGTCTGCACGTCAGTGTCTCCCCCAAACTCGTGCATGGGAATCTAATATCCAATGCCACAGTATGAAGGGGATAGTCCTTTTGGGAAGTGATTAAGTCACGAGGCCTCTGCCATGTGAGGACACAGCGAGAAGGCGCCGTCTGTGAACCAGGAAGTGAGTCCCCACCAGACCCAGCCTCTGCCACGCCAGGATCTTGGACTTCCAGCTTCCAGGACTGTAAGAAATCAATTTCTATTTTTCATAAGCCTCCCAGATTGTGGCATTTTGTTACAGCAACCCAAATGGACTACGGCATTACACAATGGAATATTATTCACCAATGAAAAGGAAAGAAATCTTGATAGATGCTACAGCATGGATGAACCTTGAAGCCTTTATGCTAAGGGAAAGAAGCCAGACACAAGAGGGCAAATGCTGTTATGGTTCGACTTACGTGAAATAGCCACAAGAGGCAGCTCCATAGAGGACCAAAAATAGAGTAGAGATTGCCAGGGGCTGAGGGGAGGTGAGATTGGGGAGTTATTGTATAAGATGTACAGAGTTGGCTGGGTGCGATGGATCACACCTATAATACTAGCACTTAGGGAGGCCAAGGCTGGAGGATCGCTTGAGGCCAGGAGTTCCAGGTCAGCCTGGACAACATAGTGAGACCCTGTCTCTACAACAAATTTAAGAATTAACCAAGTGTGGTGGTGGCACCTGTAGGCCTAGCTCCTGGGGAGGCTGAGGCAGGAGGATCACTTGAGCCCAGGAGTTGGAGGCTGCAGTGAGCTGGGATCAGGCACTCTGGCCGGAGTGACACAATGAGACCCTGTCTCGGAAAAAAAAAAAAAACACCACAGAGCTTCTGCTTAAGGGGGATAAAAAAAAAATTGGAAATAAATAGTGGTGATTATTATAGAACAATGTGAATGTATTTACCTGTATGCTTAAAACTGGCTAAAATGGAAAATTTTATTTTATGTACATTTTACTTAAATTTTAAAAATCTACATAACAGAAAACAATTTCAATGGGTGATTCTAGAATATTACTCAGGCACAAAAAAGGAACAAACCGTTAACACATGCTCCAACTTTCCTGGGACTCAAAAACATCATGCTGGGTGAAAGAAAAAGAAAACAGCCTCAAAGGTGGCATACTTTTGTAATGTTATTCCACCGATTTTGCACTTTTGAAATGACACAGTTATGGTAATGAAGAACAAAGCAGGCGCCAGGTGTTAAGGCAGGGGGAGGGGCTGGGATCCTCCCCAGCAGGTGGGCTGGTTCGTAGGAGATGCTAATTGTAGTGACATAATCTGTGCAGGAGATAAAATTTCATGACACTGCACACGTGCACACACACAGAGCACACATAAAACCGGTGAAAACAAAATGGTGTAATTCAGTGAACCGTGTTACATTATAGCAGTGGCGGTTTGCTGGTGGTGACCATGTTCTATGGTTAAGCAAGGTGTTACAATCGGGGAAAGCTGAGTGAAGTTACACAGGAGTTCTCTGTATCATGTCTGCAATAACTTGTGCGCCTTAATAATTACCTTAAAGTAAAAACTTAAAAACACTTACTGAAATGGGCTGCTAGCTCACTCCCACACATTTCATTCAGATGAAGAGGAAGGTACTGTGAACTAAAATAAAATCTTAAGCCCCCAAGACCACCAAATAGACCCCGTCTTGGCCAACGGGACCCCAGAAATGCCCTAAAGCTGAGATGCTGGCCATGAGGAGGGAGGTCAGACCTGCCTGTTCACGCCCCTCCCTTCTTGGGGACATCCTTTGTGACTCACTGACAGGCTGAGGCTGTGCTAGTCACACCTGCGGGTCCTCAGTTTACACAACAAATACATGGCCAGTAGCTTGTCTCTGATTAACAGAGCTCCTTATCTGAAAACATTCCAAGCCTGTAGACAAAGCTTCATGTCTTTAAACAATTACAAGTCAAGGAATCTTTAAACCCACCTATACCCTGTAAGCCCTCACCCCAAGATGTTCCCCCTTTTGCGGCCAAACTGATGATGTCCACCTTCCATGTATTGATGTATGACTTTACCTGTAACCCCTGTCTCCCTGCAATATATAAAACCAAACTGTGACCCAGCCTCGATGAGTCCACTTGCTCAAGGCTTCTTGGGTGTGGCTTTGGGCCATGGTGCCACATATTTGACTCAGAATAAACCTCTTTAAATTATTTTACAGCGTTTGGGTTCTTTTCCGTTGACAATGCCAGTTCACTGCATCCTGAGACTTGTTCATCTAAAGGAATAGCGAATGCATCAGCCTTGCTGGAATATTCCTCGTGGTGAGCAGTGGACGCTGACCCTATAGATTGCTGCAGTCTCAGGACACATTCAGTCTTCCAGTCACTTGACCTGGACCCAGGTTCAACTCCAAAGCTTGCTGGATGTTTGTGGTGAACTGTTAGGGCCGATTGTCATCATTCACAATAGTCATGTTTTATAAAATCCCCAGGAACACTGAATTAGCATAGACTCTCCCCACGTCCCTAGGGAAAATATGGGTTTGGTTTCTGTGAGCCTCTGGCCACACTTTCATCAACCGACGAATACATAACCGTGTTCTGTGTGTGTTTCTGTTTAAAGACACCTTGTTGAGTAGAGATTGTGGATTCGTTCACACGGAACTCATGGCCATCAGCACTATAAGCCTGAATGAACCTTCCTTCTCTAACACACATATTTTCTCCATAAGGCATATCACAGCCTTCTTGCACTTAGGAAACCTAGGCAGCACTCCAGTACTGCACTTGGGAACCATTTTGAACATCAAAATCATTGCATTTTGCAAAAATGCAAAAGCAAAAAAAAATGACACACAGTAGATTAGAAAGTCAGAACATCGCCTTGTTCAAACTCAGCTGAACTCAAATTTTTTACCACCCTGGATGTCCTCAAATGCCCACAAAAGTATCTCTGATATGGATTTGAGGTTACAAAGAAATTGGAGCAAGTAGTTGAATCTGCAGAGAGGATCTGCAAATAATGATGCTTGAGTCTACTTGGGTAACCCCCAACGCACTTGGAGTCCTGGTATTCACATGCTTGTGTTTTTCCTCCTGTCACACGAGGGTGGCCCTGGGACATGCTTGATCCCACACGGTGTGGCAGACAGGCTGCACTGTTTCCAGGTAGAAGAAGGGCTGGAAGCTTCCACTTTTGTGATTTGGGGCAAGTCGGTCTCCAAGGATCTTGAGACCACCATATTGTGAAAAGCCTGACCTAGCCATGGGGACCAGGACCAAGGCCATGCAACAGCCCCAGTGAGCCTCTGGCCTCCGGCCACCATTCCTGTGCCAGGCTAGTGCACGGGGCCACCTTGGGAGTAGATCCATCAGCCACACCCATCTGCCTGTGCCCCAGGGAGCTGTGCCCACCCAGCCCTGCCAGGTGGCAGAGTCTCCCACTGATGGTTTGACTGCATAGTCATAGGCCTTTTTAATCCATTCTCTCTTTACCTGACACATACCTTGCTCCCAGGAGACGGTTGCCTTGACTTCTAAGATTGTTTACTCAACTCCCTGGTTGCTTTGAAAGGTGAACATTAGCATTCCCCATGCGAGGCATCTCTTCCAAGAACTGAAGAAACAGCACAGGATGCCTCACTCCAGCATCCCTGAAATCTCCTTAGACCAGCTTCAGGCATCAAACAAACACAGTCACCAAGAGGGTCTGCGTTTTTATAAAATCTGTCATCGCCATTTTGCACTTTGTGTTTGAAATGGCTGCGGTCTGCGTCTAGGTGTAACTATCGCGGGTGACGGGTTGGCCCGGTGTCAATATATTTTAATATTGCTGCCCAAATTCTCTCTTGTAATATTCTCTCCAGGTGGAGAGAAGGCAAGTACTGACCTGAATATGACGTTGAACTCCTGCTTTCTGTCTTCAGGGTCAACCAAAGTATTAGTATGTCAGTGGCTATAATTCTTCCTTAGACATATCTGCCCTCTCAAAGTCCTAGCAGGGATAGGATCCGAAATGCATGTGAGTACACAGGATTTATAAGTGGGGTTTCACTGTGTTTCCACAGCAAGGAGTGGTGAGCACACATCATTCTCTGTGCATCTTCAGGGTGGCCCCAAGGGTCCACGATGGGCAGGTCTGGACAGAGCAGCCCAAAATCTGTTAAACAAGAAACTAAATCTCAGCTTAATCGCACGGGCACCATGATGATGATGATAAATCACATCTACCGTATTCTCTAGGGCTCTGTGATTAGAGACTTATACTGGGAAACAAAACACGCACCGCCTTTGGTCGGAACGAATTCTTAGGCTCGTTAGTTACACGCTACGGCCCAGAAAGTTCTGCTGCAAGTCCGTAGGGTATCTAGGGATCCTCAGGATGGCTCTGTTCCCAAAATAATACTGGTAGTGACGTCACAAAAAGCGTTGCTAGGGGAATCCTGAAGAGGGAAGCAGGAGAGTTGTTTGAACAAATGCACCAAGACAACCAACTGGCCAGGGTTGCTAGAGACAAAAAAATAAAGCGTAGCCACCTGCAACACATGGTGTTGGCAACATGGATGAGAGAGGCCGGGCGCGGTGGCTCACGCCTGTAATCCTAGCACTCTGGGAGGCCGAGGTGGGCGGATCGTTTGAGCTCAGGAGTTCGAGACCAGCCTGAGCAAGAGCGAGACCCCATCTCTACTAAAAATAGAAAGAAATTATATGGACAGCTAAAAATATATATAGAAAAAATTAGCCGGGCATGGTGGCACATGCCTGTAGTCCCAGCTACTCGGGAGGCTGAGACAGGAGGATCGCTTGAGCTCAGGAGTTTGAGGTTGCTGTGAGCTAGGCTGACGCCACGGCACTCACTCTAGCCTGGGCAACAGAGTGAGACTCTGTCTCAAAAAAAAAAAAAAAAAAAAAAAAAACATGGATGAGAGCTACGGGGTAGGTCACGGAGAATAGTAACCAGCCAACTGTCTGCATATGCCTCAGATAGAATGGCCAAGAGTCAAACTCATTACGTGTAAGAATTCTCAAAAGAATAATGAGTCAGGTTTTCCCTTATTCCCTTGTAAACCTTGCACGGGGCTCCTTTGAGACACATCACCTGGGCGGGGGGTGAAATTAATATCAGGCATGCATTTCTGTTAAAGCACAGAGAACTGGTAAAGTTGGAATAATCCATTTTAAAATCAGTAATACAGGGAGAGTAACTGAGAGACAAATTTGAGTCTATGCCTCCCAATGTGAATAGAAGGTGATTCCTAGTAGGAGAACTTGCCGTCACTGACTTTCACACATGGCTCGGGTCAGAACTATTCATCTGGACCCTAGGAAACAATAATGCATGGCCCTCATCTGCAAACCATACATGAGAAAAGGGCATAGGTCACTTCAAGAATATGCTAAGTCACTTCAAGAATAAAATTATGCAGTTAGCAGACTGGGCAGTGGGAACTCATAATTCCCCGAGCCCTCCTATGACACACCTTCCTACCTCCTTGGAGGTATGTGGTAAGAACAGAAGGCACGGTGCCTCCTTGAGACTGCAGATATCCTAGAATATGCCTGTCTTAATCTATTCGGACTGCTATAACCAACTACCATACACTGGATGGCTTAAACCAAACACATTCATTGCTCACAGCTCTGGAGGCTGGAAGTCCAAGATCCTGGCGTGGCAGAGGCTGTGTCTGGTGGGGACTCACTTCCCAGTTCATAGATGGCGCCTTCTCGCTGTGTCCTCACAGGGTGGAAGGGACGAGGGAGCTCTCTGGGGTCCCTTGTATAAGGACACTGGTCCCATTCATGAGGCCCCACTCTTATGACCTCGTCACCTCCCAAAGAACGCGCCTCCTGACACCATTACCTTGGGAGTTAGGTTTCAACCTATAAATTTGGAGACAAGCATTTATACCATAGCAACATCCAATTTCCACTGCAAATGGAGTGAAATGGCCATTCGAGAGAGGGTGAAACTTATACATACTTTCCTAAACAACCATATGAGAGTATCCAGCAAGGCATTTTGATACAGAATATTGAATCTTTTTTCTAAGTGAGATTCAGATTTGCTGAACCATCACAGTAGGTAGTAAATACTAGAAAAGCATTTCCTCCACACAAAGGCGTTTGGCATTCGATAGCTGCACTGCATACTGGACAGTGTTCTAAGACATGATGACTGCCCCATTTCACATGAGAAAAGAGCAGTGTATTCGTTAGCTACTGCTGCGTAACAAACGAACACAGTCTTAGTAACTTATGACAGCATACATTTACGTATGTCACGGCTTCCAGGCACAGTAGGGCTGGGTCCCCTACTCAAGGTCCCGCAAGCCTGCAGTCAACAGAGCTGCACTCTAATCTCTCCTGAGGTCCATGATTATTGTCAAGATTTAATTCCCTGAGGCTGCAGGGGTGAGGTCCTCAGCTCTGTTTCTTGTCACCCAGCTCTCTACATCAAATGGTAGTTTGCTTCTCCAAGACCAAAAAGAGAACAACTTTAGATCTCTCTGACTTCTGTCTTTGGTCCACAGACTTGCTTTTCAAGGGGACACCTGATTAGGTGAGGCCCAGACAGGATGATCTCCCTTCTGGTCACCTGACGAGAGACCTTAGTTTCATTTGGAAAACCCCTTCCCCTTTGCCATATAACGTAAGCATCATGTTCACAATCCCTCCCACACTCAAGGGCAGGAGATTGCACAGGTCCTGTGCACCAGCAGTGAGAATCTTAGAATGTGCATAATTATCACATTGTTTTCACTTCCTGCATAGTAACAAAAGAATGTATAATGGCACATTTATTTATAACACGTTGCCCCACTAGAAAAAATAAATTTTTCCTTGGGGCCACAGTGTTTGCTTACGAAAATAGAATAAAAACTTCAAAAACAAAATGATCCTCTCTAATTCAATGAAAAATGCATTATTTTTATTATTTTCTGTGCGTGAGTTATATGCAACTAGAAAAATAGTTCTCCCGGCTCCCAAGGTGAAGAGACGTGTGAGTTACATAGGCTTCACGAGACCCCGGGCTCAAAACTAGCGTGAGTTAAATACAACTCACAGGGTAGTTAATGTGTTAAATACCCCAGAACGAAAATGAGAAAAAGGAAAAAAAAAATAGCTGGAGGCATTTGTGTCATTACAGCCACAATTAATACAATCTGACTCCCCGCTAAGTCTAACAATTCAGACAGACATCGCTGGTTTGGAACGAACACTGGCTCTGCCTTGAAGCTGACACAGATCTGGAAACACCACCCTGGCTCCCAAATACCAGAGCCCAATCAAACGAGCACGTTCCGTATTTATTTTTGTGCAACTTCACACACAAAGCTCGCCGCCATCGGCAACGGCCTCTTTGAGATTTAAAAACAAGAAAAAATATGTCCTCCCAGTCCTCAGCTTCCTAGCAAAGGCGAGAGAAGAATTCAGATAAAATGTAGCTTTGGATGCTTCCCACGCAACTGGAAAGACGTTAGCCTGGAGGAGGAATAAATGCCACAAAAGACCAAGGTCAACTCCCATAGGCAGCTGGTGTACCTGCAGCATATGATTCTGTAGGTAGCATGACTGATGGGGTCTCAGCCCATCTACATACAAATAATGTTTTAACGTGGGTTGCCCCAAATGTTCTTGGAGATGTTCTCAACGCAACCACAGGCCATGATGTCCCCTCTCCTAGGTTTACCTGGCCCTCCTGCGCTGAGAGCCCACAAAAAAAGAGTCTGTGTAGCTCTGCTCTCTCCATTAAACAAGCCCCAATCTGCCCATAAAAACTCCAGGCTGAGGCAAAATGGCCCTGGGCTTTGTTAATTCTCTCTCTCTAAACTCACAGCAGACACCAGCCTTCCTGCCTGTCATTTGCCCGTAAGGTAAAAAGCAGAGCCTTGCAGTTCCTGGAACTTTCTTTCTCCAGAGATAAGCCCTGCCTAGTATCCTCTGCCCCAGATCTTTCTTTGCAAACTGAAAGAAACCAAACCCCAGGCAGCTGTCAGAAGCAGAAGTGGCTGGGCTGACATACGGGCAGGAAATAGGAGACCGGAATAGACAGGAACGGCAGCTCCCTTCGTTATTTTCATTATAAGCCCATTTATGTCGGGTCATAGATTACATGGGGACCCAGAAAACTCAGCAAGCTTGGCCAAGACAATCGCATCCTAAGTGGTCGTTGGAAGACAAGACAACACAGTCGTGGGTGTAGTTTGAGCATCTTTTCTCCCTGAAGAAAGACAAAAGTTGATTTTTGTTGTTGTTGTTTGATTGAGTTGGATTTACTTTGTATCTCTTAAGGAACTCTCCCAGTGTAGCCTGCTGGAAGGCCAGCAGAGAGAATTCCATAATCCTAATTCCACAAAAAAAAAAAAAAAAAAGACAGATTTTAGGATGACTCCAAGCCAAGGTTGTCCAGTGCTGTGGAATTCACCGTCCTCCAAAGTGATGTGGGCAAACTCCAGAACACATCTCTCTTCTCTTCCCTCACCCCTTCCTGCTCCTAACTTCTTTACCCTTCTTCCTCCTCTCTCTTCATTCCACTCTGAGCTGTCCATCTTCCACTCTGCAGTAGACTCGTAATAGCCTAGCTAATGTCCACTCTCCCCTCTGTCCATAATATCAAGAGTTTAATCTTATTTTAGGTGACCGTGAGTTTAAAGACTATGTCCCCCAGCACCCCCTGGTGTGGTGGGGTTTCTTCTGATGTTCGAGTAGAAGAATCTGTTGGGTGGAACTTCCACGAACGTTCTTAGAGATGAAGTTCTCTTTTGTCTTCCCTCTCTTGCATCTTGCATGTGACGACCTGGACTTGAGGCACCATCTTGAAAGGCAGAAATGTAACTCAGAGACAAGAAGAATGGAGGAGAAGGACAAAAACGTCCCAGTCCCTGAGGACTGGACAACTGTCATAGAGACCCTGTCCTGCCCCCTTAAGAACTTCTGCAAAATAAATCTCTACTTTGTTGGAGCTTGTTGGGTTTTCTTTTACATGCAAATGAATCCATTTTAAGCGGACACCCAATCTCTACTGGAGAAATGGAGTTTTCCCAGCCCCTGTGCCTCACCATTGACTTCTTTCAAGCAGGGCAAGGAGATTAAAGGGATGTGGAGAAGACAGACAAATTATCTGGGTGTGGAATCCAAGTACAACGGACAGATCTTTTAAGGTTTAATTTTATTTAGAATCAGCGCTAACGTTATCCTTTCTGTTCCATGCAAACACCACTCCATTTATCAGCCCAGCAGCAAGGAGACCGAAATCATTACTCACTTACAATACGTAATCGTGGAGGCAGCTCTCATTAGCAATTACAGAGATGCATTGAATTGAAGGCCAGTTTGATCTATCCCTGCTTCTTCCTGGGAGAAATTCAATTTCTCCTCCATTGAAAAGGAAATCACATGTCCAGAGAAATGATTTGTCATGCACTTAGCAGGGTCCAGCCACCCTCATTTCCAGGGAGGGATTGTGGAGATAACAAAGGTCTTCAAAAGGAAGAGGATATTCATGCTGAATGGGGTAACAGGTGCTGTTTCCTTTCCAGGTGCACTTTATTTATCTTTTATATGTATTGTGCTGCCAGTAAATGTCCCCTGAACATGAAAAAGGAGGAAGGTCAAAGCTGGCATATTTTTAAAATGCGCCCTGAGTGATTCTGACAGAATACCATCCTTCTCCTGTCCTTCGCCTACTGAGAACCATGAGGATGTCCCTCCAAGGCAAAGCGCATTAGGGCAAAATGGCGCAACTGCATGATTTTTCTGAGAACAAAACCATCTACTCCCACACTCAGCCCGAACACTGAGAAATGAAACCACACTTAACTCTCTGTGTCTGCATGACTTTGCCATCCTTATGTCTTCGTTAATCTCTTCAAGGCAAGGGGGTTAATGGTTCAGGAAAGTTTTTGATTGTTCCCTCCAAGAACTTCCCAAAACACCTGTCAACTCTTCTGTGGTTTCCACGCTAAGATGTCTTGGATCCCTCCCCTGGAAATGCTCAACATGCTGTTTCCACCAATCCTGAATTATTTGTAACCTAATACTTACTCAATTCTAATGCAGGCTCCTGCATTGAAATCCCTGCCTTTGGACTTGCAGATCTCAGTAGACTCTGGTTTTCCTCTGCTCCCTCAGAAACATCATGGCCACTGCTTTGTGGGGTTGTGTCACTTCTGACCACGGTGAGCAACAAACTCAGCTTTGTCTCATCAGCAGGTTGTGTGGGTGATATTTGGACATTCAGCTTTGACATGTTCATACGGTTTTGAGCCATGCCTGAGCATGGCTCAAAATCAAATATTGGCATGTTTTTAAACTTTTTTTATACAGAAGATATTTTTTCCTACCTTTCCAGTTCAAAAGGAGAATCGTAGTAGTGGATGCACTATGCACTAACATTTAAGTTCTACTTTGCTTCACAGACTCCAATTAAATTTGTGCTTGATTTTACATCTCCTCCTGGAAAAAGATGGAGGGCTTTCCATATCCTTACCTTGCACTGATAACTAATTTTAAAAACATGTACACATGATTTTATTTGAGCTACTTGCTTTTTAAAAAAAAAAAAATGAGGCAATCTTCATAAAAATTCTCTGGGGAACTCAACAGCTATAGAATCTCTTTGGTTCTCCTGGAGAGAGTTGGAGCCCATTCTGCTAAGTGAAGTATCCCAAGAATGGAAAAATAAGCACCACATGGACTCACCAGCAAATTGGTTTCCCTGATCATCACCTAAGTGCGCATTTGGGAATAATACCAACTGGGTGTCGGGCAGATGTGGTGGGGGGAGGGGATGGGTGTATACCCACATGATGAGTGTGATGCTCACTGTCTGGGGAATGGACATGCTTGAAGCTCTGACTCAGGGGGATGGTGGAGGGCATGGGCAGTATACATAACCTATATTTTTGTACCCCCACAATAAGCTAAAATAAAAAAAAATTTAGTTAAATTTAAATACAGCAAAAAAAAAAAAGAAAAGAAAAGAAAATGTTTGAAGAAGAGCTAGGTATACAAGCATAACTGAAGCTCAAATGTAAGAAAATTAAATGCAAAAAGCCCACTGCAGAAAGCACAAACACTGTGACGTCATTTATATAAATTAGTTGGAAGTATTTGAAATAATGCTGTGTACAGTTTAGGGCAAAACTGATACATAAGGAAAGTATAAAGACAGGTGTATTAGCTTCCTGTGGGTGCTTTAACAAATTACCACCAACTGCGTAATTAATAAATAACAACTGTATTATCTTAAAGTCCTGGAAGTTGGAGGTATGAAATGAGTCAGGATGTGCTATATTCAAGGTGTCAGCGAGGCTGTATCCCTTCTGGGGGCTTTCGGGGAGAAGCTATTCCCTTCCAATCTCAACATAAATGTCACCTGCTCAGAGACCTCCCCAACTGCCCAGTCTATAGTATTCATGAAAACATCATGGTGCCACTCTGGCTCACTTACCATTTCATGTTTATTCCTATACTCACTTACTTATCAGCTGTGCTTCTCTGTCCCCCCAAAGAATGTACCATCCAAGGGAACAGGCATCTCACTTGAATTGCCAGAATGAAAACAGTACCTGGCTCCCAGCATAATTACCTATCACTCAGACACCACACAGTGATGGCCATAAAGCTTCTTAGCTTTCTTCATGGTGCCCATGGATAGCATCACCCTCGTGGAGCCTCAGCCTAGTTCTCGAGGTATCTTCCAGGCTCTGCGTTCTGGTGGAATGGCTGACCCACCCAGACCAGTGGCTTATACCGAGGAACTGACTCAAGTGATCTTACGACCCCCACCCAGGAACTGACTCAGGACAAAAAGGAGATTTCTGCATTCTATGATTCCACCCCAAACCCAGCCAATCAGACACAATTGCTCAGCCCTTTGCTCACCCAACAGTCTTTAAAAATCCTTTCTCCCAAATTCTTGGGGAGATGGATTTGAGAGCTTCTTCCCGTCTCCTTGCATGGTGTCTGTGAAATCAATTAATCTCTTTCTCTGCTGTAACCCTGCTGTCCTGTCTCAGCACACTGGGTTCCTCTTGAGCAGCAGGCAATGAACCTGGTTGGGCTGTAAGAGTACCCACATTTTAGGGCTAAGAAAATGGAAGAGCTAGGATTTAAGTACAAACCAGGTGAATCTGGACCCTACCCTTTCCTTTGTCATGACATAGCCTGTGTCCTCCCAAGCTCCTCACTCCCTCCAATCTGAGCAGCTACCCAGGGTCTTCCTCCACTCCACCACCTGCCACCCCCACCCCCAGACTCTTACCCATCTTGGTCATTTCCTTCCCACCCCAACGAGCATGGAGTATCCCTCCCTCCAGTAGACTTTTGTACTTCCCTTAAAACACGTGGCACTTTCTTTTCCCATTCTCAATCACTTGGTCTCAACGAATAAATACTTTCATTTACATCTTCATAGCACTGATTGCTACTCAGTGTCTTGATGGATGGAAGACTTGATCTTTACTTCTGCGGCACCTTCTCAGAACCTGAGTGTTTATTTTACTTTATTTTGATGTTGTTTTAGAGAATGATTTTCCATACCCCTTCTACTCACTAGGAATAACATAGCAGTAAATGCCTTATAGAAAAAAAAGTTACTTACAGCCACTAATAGGAAGAAAATGCCTGCCTAAGTACAAAGTCTTGTTCTTATTAAATATTTATTGATGTTCTGATGTTGTGAGTACCGTTCCACCCAAAGGGCATATATTTATAGGACAGGATATTTTGTCTTTGTGTTACATTATGAAGCATCTAATTCTCCGATTTGATTTCACATTTCTTTTGAAGTTTTTAGAATTCCATATACTTTTGACTTGCATATTGCTTCTAAATTATTCAGAATGCCATAAAGTTGAGTGTGTCTCAAGGGACCCTTTCTCTGAGCTCTTTTTGAGAATCTATTTTTTTTTCAGTCTTCAGAGGAAAATAGTTTACTTTCCCCAATAGTACAATTTTCAAGTTTATTGAGTACTGTATCAGTTTCCTAGAGGAGCCACAATAAATGATCACAAAACATGTATGGCTAAAAACAAAATCATATATCCTCTTATAACTCTGGAGGCCAGAAATCAAGATATCACCAGGCTGTGCACCCTTCAAAGCCTCTCTGGGAGGAGACTTCCTTGCCTCTTATAGCTTCTGGTGTTGCTGACAATTTGTGGTACTTGTCTTATAGATGTGTCACTCCGATGTCTGCCTTCTCCTTCACATGACTTTGCATATCCGAGTCCTATTTCTTCTTTTTATAAGGAGACCACACAGTCCATTTAGAAGCCAGTATGACCTCATCTTTACTCGATTACATCTGCAAATAACCTATTTTCATGTAAGCTCACACTCACAGGGACCAGGCGTTAGCACCTGAACATAACACAAACACAACACAAGCCACGCCAGGTACTACTTTACATTCTTTTAGGTGAAATTATATTGAACTCTCTGAGTGTCAATTATGCTATCTGAATATGTTGAGTGCATTCAATAAATGATAGCATCACAGTAAGTCCTGTGGGAGGAACAGAGATGTCCTACACGCAGTAGACCTAGAACAGATGCCTTGTACGTACATGACAGTCTTTCCACAAAGATTTGCTGGACTGAATTGAGTTTATAAAATATGGAATAAAGGTGGTAAAGACAGATTCCTGTGTTGAGGGAAGACATAATCAATGAGAACAAAAGCAGAGAGTATTTAAAAGATAAGATTGGAGTTAAGCCTTGTAAGTAGGGTTGTTGGCTTGTAAATAAGTGAGAGAAATTATAATAGCAGACTATATGAATATATGGGGGTAGCATGGATCAGGAAGGGACAGGGACAGAAGCGAAACTCCCACAGCACACAGTGGTGGAGCCAGCGTGACTGCAGCGCTGAACCTCAGAGCTCGAAGGAGGAGAGGCTTCGACAATGGAAACACCTGTCTGATGTTAGTAGGAAAATGGCACCAAGACAACGGGCTTTAAATAGCAAGGACAGGAGCTCAGAGATCACATGCGTTGCTGTTATTCAAGACAAGAAAAACAAGTGTGGAAACAAAGGGAAGGAACCAGGCAAGTAGATTTGGGATGAGAAGGTTCCACGTCAGGTCTTGACTTAGAGTTTGTTCCCCGAAACAAGGCTAGCTAATTTGCAGGCAGACTTCATTCTTCCAAGGAACTGGGCGCCTAACTTGGGGGTAATCCCCTCTCTGAGGACAATTTCCCTGATTTCTGACCCTGCGTCTCTTCCTCCCACATCCCCAGGACCTTAGCACTTCCCATCCGACAGCTGCAGCCAGGCTTCCCTCCCAGAAAGGTGTGCCGGGGCAGGGCGGACAGCCGGGCACCCCCCTTCGGTAAACCTCTGCTTTGTCCTTCCCCTGAGATCTCCTGGTTCTGTGCTCCTTCGCACCATTTCCTGACTGTCTATATTCGTCCCTAACCCCCCTCATCTTTACAACCTGCTGCTAGTTCCTTCTCTGGGTTACTGTTCTCTGCTTCTAATTTTAGCACTGCAGCCTCCTTCGATTACAAGAGCCCAGATCAGTAGAGACAGTTTTTCCACCAGTCCTGGCTTTTCTTTAGAGAATTTCTTTCCCATCACGGGAGCTCTGAGCAGCCTCCACCCCCACAGTTCAACCTCTCCCCTCTCCCACCCCGGCCCATGCACGCTCTCACTTTCCAGGGGAGCAGAATGTTCTAAATTGCTTCTTCCTTTAGCCCATAAGCTATCCTTGAACTGAGTGGAAGTGAACATCTTCTTTCTCTAAAACGTTTAGTGTTAGGGGATCCCTTTCTAATTCAACAGGATTCAAGTGCAGTTTTTGCTTTTCCATTCTTTCCTTAGATTTTTCAAGCCTCTTGGGAGACTTATAAGTTCTATCCCCAGAAAGATGCCAGGCTTTCCATAAGGAAGTGGTTATAGGTTAGGCAGAGGAGATCAGAATAGGATATAAAAAGGGAGTCCCTTCCACAAGCCTGCTTGTTCACCTGCAAGGGACTTAAAAATTAACTGGACAGACCACCTTCCCACCTAAAGGCAATCACCTTATTTTTTGCCGTTAAATCTTACTACTCATTGCCAAATGTCTTACTATTTTAGACCATCCGGATCATAATCTAGGTACAGATGTGTGCATTTTGAGGGGTAACATCTGTAGCCTACAGAAGCATTTCTTTTCTCCTCAAACCTTCTTTTATTAATTAGAGTAATATATGTCTAACAATGAGAAATACAGCAAAGCCAAAGTAGCCCCCCCAAGAAAAGGAAAACGCCAGAACCACCTCATAGAATAATATAGAAAAGGGGTCAGCAAATGTTTCCTGTAAAGGGTCAGATAGTAAATGTGTTAGGGTTTGGGGGCCATACAGTTTTCCTACTAACTGCTCAACTCAGCTGCTATAGCATGAACACAGCTACAGACAGACACTGGGAAAGCAATGCATGTGGCTGGGTTTCAATAAAACTTTATTTACAAAGCAAGTGTTAGGCTGGATTTGACTTAGTTTTCTGACCCGTCCCTGTAGATGAATACACAGGAAATAAAATACCAGCCTTTGGAATATAAGCATAATTTGAGGAGTCATTATCATAGCCAAGCAAGATGAACCTCACGAAAGACAAGGCTAGCATGATATCCTGATATTTAATATCTCAACATTCCTTTACTCTATAGAAAGTCGTACTGTTGTGACATTTCCTGGGAATGAGCTGTAACAGCTACCAGGTTCCTTCTTACCAGGGGATGAAAATAAATTCTCTAACATAGGTTCATTTTTATTTTTGTGGGAGAGTCATGGCTTTTGACCAATCAGCAGCCCAGCAAGCTCACTCAGCCTATATGGGTACAATGGCAGCCTTGTCTTCACTTCCTGTGGCACAGTTTAGATGAGACCGGGCCACTTAACCAAACATAACTCAGGGCTTGGTGACCAGAGGAGGGTGGGACAGCACAGAGAGTATCTCAGAACCAACAGGGTATGGTGGCCCTCAGAACTGGACTCAAGACATGTAGGAGACACAGGGTATTGGAAAGCAAGGGGTGATTTCATGTGGGGGTCTGCCATTTAAATTATGTAGAAGACCACCAGGCATGGTGGCTCACACCTGTAACTCCAGCACTTTGGGAGGCTGCTTGAGCCCTGGAGTTCCAGACCAGCCTGGACAACATAGCAAGACCCCATCTCTACAAAACAATATAAAATTTAAAAAAATGATAAACTATAAGGAAGAACTTTAGCTAGTGCATTACTAGGAGGCTTTGATGAAGTTTCTCATTCTCACAGTGCTCAGTTTTCTCAGGCAGTAACTTAGTACCAAGTAATGATAACAATAATGCACAACTCATGGAAAGGTTGAAAATAATTTACGAGTAAATAAATATAGGAGAATTAGAGCAGTACTAACAGACAACAAGCACTATATAATTGTGAGCTATTATAATGTCTCAGCAGGAGAGAAAACTTAAAACTAAAGGGTCTTTTCTTCCCCAAAATCCAGAAAAATTTCTTCCTAAGGAATTGTAGGGGCCAAGGGAAAACTTCCCCATCATGCTCTGAAAAATCAACTCACAAAAGGCAGATTAATTGGAGAAAAGGCACACAACTTTGTTAACATGCACAGGAGAGAGACACGGAGTGATTATCCACCACCAGTGGAGTTTAGAAGCTTAGATACTTTCTTAAAGATAAGCAAAGAATGGAGGCTTGGGGCCAGGCAAGGTGGCTCACGTCTGTAATCCCATCACTCTGGGAGGCCAAGGCAGGAGGATCGCTGGAGGTCAGGAGTTGGAGACCAGCCTGAGCAAGAGCCAGACCCCATCTCTAGAAAACCTCAGTAGAATGAAGCAGTGTTATTTGGTAAACTTGTCTAATGCCACTGACTCTGTTTTCAATGTTGGTAAGAAAATAAATCCACTCGTTAGCTCATTTCATAATAGCATCATGGTGGTTTTAAAATAAAATAACAAGACCTTGTAAGGCAGTGGTTTCCAGAGGGGTCCTTGGGACCAGCCATGTCAGCACCCCCGGGGACTTGCTCCGAGTGCAAACCCTCAGGTGCCACCCCAGACCCACGGAATCAGAAACTGTGTGTTTTCCCAAGGCCTCTGGGTGAGTCCAACCCACACTGAAGTTTGAAGAACCACAGTTTGGTTTTAGATGTGCCTTTCTCGTAAGCGGGTGCGTATCGTACTCAGTATCTGTTTCTGGAATCCCAGTCATGTCCAAGCACAGCACAAACCACAGAAAGCAGAAGTCATTCTCAGGATAATGACTCAGACGTCCCTGTGTCTGATGACATTAGCAAGGCAGACTGCAGGCAGACAACAAGCGCTCGGGGAAAGATAAATGAGCCCTGCTATGATAGAACACTGGAGAAAAACAAATTGCCTCTCCAGTATAAAGCATCGTCTTGAAAATGACGGACCTGCCTGGACCCGGTAGCTGCGCAGGAGTTTGGTGGAGAGTTATCGGGAGTGGCTATCGATACGCCCTCCTGAGCATCTGCCCTGATGGTACCCGCCAGCGGTCTCACCCCCAGACCTCACGTGGTGTGCTTATCACATTTTACACAGGGCCACAGTCCCTTGTTTAAAAATGAATAAAAAAAAATCATCCTTTGACTTTGGTATTGAAGGGAGACTTCAGTTTGCTAATCTATTTTTACATCAAAATGATGGTTTCCATTTGAGAAGCTTGTCTGACCAACCCTCCCAGAAAGACACACCACTTGCATTCCTGAACTGCTTTGGCAGAGATAACGCCACTGTTCCCAATCTCAAACGACTTAGCCTGCCTACATTCTCCAGGTACATTTTTTTTTCTAATTTATTATTTCAGAATATTACACGGGTACAAATGTTTTGGTTACAATAAATTTCTTTCGAGCTGTTTGAGTCAAAGTTGTAAGTGTGCCCATCCCCCAGACAGTGTGCATTGTACCTGTTAGATGTGAATTTACCCTCCTCCTCCTACCCACCCCCCACCTTCTTGATTTCCAGTAAATTTTATTTCTGTATGTGCACATAAGAGTTCATTGATTGGTTCCAATTTGATCGTGAGTACATGTGGCATTTGTTTTTCCATTCTTGGGATACTTTACTTAGAAGAATGGGCTCCAGCTACAACCAGGCTAATACAAGAGGTGCTAGATCAGCATTGTTCTCTGTGGCTGAGAACTCCATGGTGTACATAGACCACATTGTCTTAATCCACTCATGGATTGATGGGCACTTGGGTTGATTCCACATCTTTGCAATTGTGAACTGTGTTGCTATAAATATTCGAGGGCAGATGTCTTTTTTGTAGAATGTCTTTTGTTCCTTTGGGTAAATATCCACTAGTGGGATTGCTGGATCAAATGGTAGTTTTACTTGTAGCTCTTTGAGGTTTTTCCATATTGCTTTCTACAGAAGTTGTACTAGTTTGCAGTCCCACCAGCAGTGTATGAGTGTTCCTTATCTTTCTGCACCTACACCAACATTTATTGTTTTGGGACTTTTTTATAAAAGTCATTCTCACTGGAGTTAAGTGATATCTCACTGTGGTTTTGATTTGCATTTCCTCTCTAGGTACACTGAGGGGACTTAATCATCCACCAAATGGTGCTTTGAAAAAGCCAAATTCTTCCTTCAGCTCTGCCCAAAAACACCCTAAGATAGAAGCTATTAAGAGACACGAATCATTAGAAAGTTTAGCCCACAGCAACAAACTTTCAACCACCCATTGTGGGACATATCCATATATTTTCTTTTATTACCTGGAAGAACTTTACACTGAAGCTTATATTATTGGACGGACATTCAGAAAGAAAATTCTAAGTCCTGACATTTTTCCTGGAGATAGAGCCAAGGTCAACATATGATTTAATGAGAAGAGCAGGAATGCTACAGTTCTGTTTCTATAAAAATGTGCTTAAGCCGAGGAATTGCTGCATGCGTGTAGACCCAGGAAGTGTACGTATTAAAATCTCACACTGTGCTGGGTGCTGTCTTTTGCACCCAGGTAATCAAGAAGCATATAATAATTTTTGTTTCATAAAGTGTCAAAGAAACACCACAAAGAAAGATCACATTTTTAACATAATGACATGGATCTATGTATTAATATTTAAATTCAATGCAACTGTGTTTTTCCCCTTTTATAGACTCCTAAAATGAAAAAAACAGAAAATACTATGTGGAAGTTTAGATGTTGAATGTCCTGTATTCACCCAAGTTACCTTGATGAGAATAGTCCTAAGAGATCAGCATATAATCCCCAAGCTACAAATGGGGGAAATAGGAGAAAAATAGCATTTACCAAGTGACTCCCGAATGCAACCACCTTTCTTAAATTATCTCATTCAAACCTTAAGACAGCTTTTGAGTCAAGCATCATGACATAACAGGGACCAGGTTTACCGTCCCATCATAAAATAAGTTAGTAAGTTATCACACACACGCATGAGCAGAAAACAACCAAGGCTGGAGAAAAAAACCACCTGAGAAAATAAGACGGAACAATCTCCGGCACTCACGCAGAGCTGGGGATTGTTACTGTTCCTATCAGTAAACGCAGGAAAAATCTCATAATACTTGGGTCACTAGATAGAGCAGTCACAGTGGTATTGTTGCAGTACTGGGTGTGTGCATCAAGGAGGATTGTAGACTGAAGGCTGCTTTGCTTCTACCGAACAAAACTTAAAAGCCAGCCTCCAAAAAATAAAGCCATTTATGGAAATCCAGTGTTCCCGGACATACACAATGCTCAGCATCTAATCACAAATGGTCAAGGATGAATGGAAAAGGAAATAGATGACTCAACATGAGGATACAAGTCAATCAGTTGAAACTAACCCAGAAGGAACACAGGTGATGGAATTAGTAAACAAGGACATTAAAGCAGTGATTATAGCTGCATTCCATATGTTCGAGAAGGTAGAAGAAAACACTAGCACGCTAAGGTGAGACAACAACAAAGGTATAAAAATAAGAATCAACTCAAACTTCTAAAGATGAAAGATACCCTAGATCAGATTAGCTGTACACCAGACACTGCAGAGAGATTAGCGAACTTGAAGACAGAATCCCAAAAAACCATACGTAGTTAACACAGAGGAGAAAAACTCTGAAAACTACTATGGACGATAAGAATAATTTTTATTGTGCAAATGAATAAAAAGACCCAGATATTTAAAACTTTCCATAGGCTCATTTAACCAGTAAATGACCGAGTCTGGATGTGAAATGACATCTTTAATAATTACAAATTGTCCCATAAATTTCCACATCAGAGAAGCTTAAAAACAGGTTAAAAATGCAACTATGGAAATAGATAACTTTTTTCAAAATCATTATAAACCATATGTGTATCAATATATTATATTGCAATATCTGAAGATATTGTCAAAAGTAGATGTTTAATATTTCACTTCCTTATGTACCCTGGGATGTTGGAGATCTCTCAGAGGAAGATATATTTGTTTCCCAAACTATTTTGGAACAGAGTCCTATGGCAGGGGCTGAAGGAACCTTTCCACAAAACACTCACTCTCAAAGTCTGGATGCAGTGAACTTGAAGGATGTTTTAATTTCTAAAATGCTGTCTCTTTCAAACTGAGCACTAAAAATGTATTCTGCAGGACTTTAAAATGATTTACTACATTGCTATCACTATTGGGATTAGGAAACTTCCCTATGAAGTTACATCATTACATTATCCAGTTGTTAAAAAGCAATTGGTCATCTTTCATTCATCTTTGATTTACTTGGGATGGTGTCATTAAAAAAGTTCTTGTCTTACAAGGTAGATTATGCTGTTAAATGGAAGAAAGAAAACTTGATTCTATGAATGCAATTTGTGTTCCTTAAAATCTGTAATGCTTACAAAATGAGCTAAAGAGGAGTGATCACTCATTAAATACCTCTGCAGGAGAAGATGATTCCCTAAATGAAAACGCAGTCAGCATCCGACAAGAGATAGATTCAAGAAATTCCTAAAATCATTCCACAGAGAGTAAGAGTCACAATGTGAAGTGTAGCATTTCATTAATCCCCCCAGAATGGAGAGAAGATTAGCAAAATCACTCGACACTGTAACTAACTGAATTCAGACCAGATGCAACCATTTTAGCTGCATATTAACCCTTTCCACAAACGTACATGCAGCTTTGGCTCCTGAATGCTAGTTTAACAATGAGATTGCTGCTACATAGAGAAACAAAAATGAATGAACAAACATAAATCAAATGTCCATGTGAAAAGGGATCTCACCGCTTGGGCTGGGCATCAGTTGTTCACCCTCCTGGTCTACTCTCAAGCTTTCTACCCTGCTCTGAGGCCCTGCGGTGGTGGGTGATTTGGATAAATAGCATCGACAGATTCCTCTCCCTCTGGCTTCCAGTAGGTTAGAAGGTGGAGGCAGGAGAGAGAGAGAGAAGAAGAGAGAGGTTGACCACATTCCTTCCTTCTAGGTACCCCTTTCTACACAGCCCTCTATGCCGGAAGACTCAGAGAACTATTACCATTACACTTTTCTACCCCATCATGCCCCTGTTCCTGTTTTTTGTTGTTGTTTGTTTTGTTTTTGCAGGTTTTCCTATGTCCTTCCCATACCTTTGAAAATAGTTCTTTGAAAGAAAATCATCCTCAACTAACCATATATCTGATAAGGAGTTAGTCTTCAAAATATATATGGAACTGCTACAACTCATTAACAGAAAAACTAATAACCCTATTTAAAAATGGGTTATGGACATGTACCTCCAAAAAAGAGATACAGATGTATAACAGATAATAGGTGAAACAACAGTCATTGTCTCTCATCATCAGGGAAATGCAAATCAAAAGTACAGTGAGATGTTCTGTCAGGATGGCTACTATTAAAAAACAAAAGACAACAAGGGTGGGTGGGTGAGGATGTGGAGAAAAAGGAACCTCTGCACACTGTTGGTGGAAATGTAAATTACTTTGGTCATTATGGTAAACAGTATGAAAGTTCCTCAAAAAGCTAAAAATAGAACTACCATTTGATCTCCCAGTGCTTCTTCGGGCTATTTATCCAAAAGTATTGAAATCAGGATCTCAAAGAGATATTTGCATTCCCACGTTTATTGCAGCGTTATTCACAATAACCAAGATGTGGAAACCACCGACATGTCCACTGACAGATGAATGCACTTTTAAATTATTTTTTAAATATTATTCCTCCTTAAGAAAGAAGGTGATTCTGCAATATGTAACCACATTTTGGTGACCCTTGAAGACATTATGCTACATGAAATAAGCCTGTCACAGAATGGCAAAAACTGCATGAACCCACTTGTATGTGGTATCTAAAATGGTCAAATGCATAGAATCAAAAAGTGACGTGGTTGTTGCCAAGAACTGGAGGGAGGGGGAAATGGGGAGTTGCTAATTAATAAGTAGAAAGTTTCAGTCATACAACATGAATAAGCTCTACAGATCCACTGTACAACATCATACATATAATCAATAGTAATGTATTGTACAATTAAAATTTTGCTAAGATAGTCGACCTTATGTTAAATCTCATGTTAAGTGTTCTTATCACAATAAAATTGTATAAATTTATATGTAAATTTATATATAAATAAAATTATATATTACAGAAACTTGTTTTATAAATCTCTCTGTGTGTGTGTGTGTGTGTGTGTGTGTGTATATATATATATATATAACTCAATTCAGAATCCCCTGACATTACACCACTTTCATACAAAGACTTGCTAAATGGTTTAGTCTTTCCATCACAGACTAGACTGTGTGCTTATAACTCTGTAATCTGAAACAGATCTGCTGCCAACATCTTCATTTTCTGATGTATTAGTGGGAAAGTATCCTGGCATGCTTTTCTTTTCAATTATCTAAACAATTGAAGAGTCGTTAAGCTGCTTGAAATGATTTCTAAGGAATGTTTTGATGGTAAAGAATGTGTAGGAAACTCTAAACTAAAAGTACTTATTGGGTGATTGATGAGAACAGCTTGTGCAATATTTATATGCTCTATAAAACCTATAATTATGAATATAATTGATGGTGCAATGCTCACTGTTGGAAATATGGACAATTTCTACAGCAATGCTCTTATGTTCGCTTTGGTTCGGACCCACGGATCAGAGGTATGGACATGAAACTTTTGAACCTAACCAAGGCTACCTAAGAACATCATTACTGCAAATAATATTGGAAACAGAGGACTCAAGAAATTCAAACAAACTTAAGTGGCACACTCAGATTGTCTAATGTCCTTACGAGGAAAGGCTCCTACTCGAAAAAGCAAGTACTTTGGGAAAAATAAGCCTATGTGTTTATGAAATTAATGAATTCTCTTGTTATTTCCCCCTGCAATGAGCACTAATCATGACCCAGACTTTATTTCATGTTAAATTGGCCTTCACGCAAGGCAATTAACCATAGCATGATAAAAGCATCTCACTGCAATTGGGTAGATGTGGGTACAAGGCACTGAAAAGGCAAATGCATTTGGGGAAAAATTCCTTCTACAATTTGGGTGTAACACAAGCAAAGGGTAATACACCCAATATAATATGATTAATTTCACGTTATATAGGAAATATATTAATAGATATTTTCAACATGGCTTGGGAATTTTTCCAAATGCCTGGGATTTATACTTTACCTAAAATAAAACTGAAACCACTGGCTTTTACGCCCGGAATCACAATCTGAATTTGGGTAGGAAAAACAAAACCCTGCATATTACTTATTTCTGAAACTCAGGTTCCTGACTCTGAGGCATACTTTCTTACTGGAGATCCACAAATTGGTCTAAGATGGGATCAGTATCTTCCAGTCTCCCAGAAGACAAATTGACTCAGTGACCCCAAGCTAAAAGGAACCCCTGAGTATGAAAGAAATAAAAGAGTTCAAAGACAGCATTCAGTCAATAACTGGCACAGTTAAAGCATTATGGAAGGCGGTGTGTTCTCTCTCTCTTTTTCAAACTTACCACCAGATTCTTTGGCTAACTGGGTTACGCGATCACTTTGTATCCGTTTTGACTTTAATAAATCTCAGGGAGAATTAGTAAGTGGATAAATACCATGTTCCCTGTTTCCAGGTCTTTATCTCCACCCTTTTAAAGACCTCTTCTGCTTCTTAATGTCTAACCAAAAGGAGACATGTATGCTCCAAAATCTGCTTGTGTGAGAATCTGGGAATCTTGGGACATCTACCAAGAGCCCGGTTAGCTAGTAGGAATCCAAGGCTGGGGAAAAGGAATAAAAACAAGACAGCTGCAAGGACTCTAGGCAAAGAGAGAGGAATGCAGTGGGGTATTCATGAATCCTAGATCTAAAATAGGTGGAGGTAGAAAGCCCAGATCAAAATGCCAGGAGGAGAAGGAGCACAGTGACTATGGAAATTGTCTGGTGACAGAGAAGAGAGAACAGGGTGAGACTCAGCACTTGGAAGCAGGACACGGAGCTGGGAAGGACGTGAAGACACAAGGAAGGGCAGAGTGGAGCTCTAGGAGACCTTTCTTGGAAATGTGGGCTTAGAATAGCCAACCCTCTCAGATGCACCTGCCGGTGACTCCCACTGTACCAGGCTTCAGAGAAGCTCATGAGCCTAGGGGCTCTGAGATGTGAGACTGGAGCACAGGTAACACTTCAGAGAATAAGAAGAGAGTCAGGAGATGCACACAATGGAGACGACTTCATCTGTGCCCTGTCTTCATCACCGTTTCTCATTCTTCCCAACAGCATCCTGGAGAAAGCTCCTCAGACGTCCTCCAGAGCATTTTCTTCTCTGCCCTTGAGGGTGGCAGGACAAAGCATTAGGGAGCTGGAGACTGGGGTAGTCCTCAACCACTGTTGAACTTCAGATGGTGGGATAAATAGCCCAGCCTCCTCATGCCTCAGGGGGACACCCCGGAGGTCCCCACAGCTAGGGAATTTCAGTTGTCTATAAGTGGCTCCTTCCTTGGGCTTTTTTTTTTTTTTTTTTCTTTTCTTGGTCTCACAACTCCATTCCACCATCATCAGGCTTTCTAGTAACCCCTTCCAGATAAACGGTTGCCAGGAAAATCTCTTAATCCATATGGGTTTCTAGGGGAGACCAACCCAAGATCCACAGTTCTTCAAAAGTCTACAGAATGCCTAGATTAGTTTGTTCTTGGGGGACAAGGGTGATGAGAGAGGTCTCAGGACATTTTATGGAGGAGATGGCTTTTGAGTAGGATTTCAAAGAATGGACCAAATTCAGAAAATTGAGGGAATTGGTTATTCTAGGGGTGGGTGCACGTGTCCACAGAAATAAAGCAAACTAGATACACGTTAGAATAAAATGGCAATCCAAGATAAGATCATACAATCAGAAAATCGGTGTTCTTCCCATGTTGTGGTCTGAATGTGTTCCCCCAAAATTTATGTTAAAATCCTTACCCCAAGGTGATGGTGTTGGGAGGTGGGGCATTTGGGAGGTGATGAGGTCCTGAGGATGGGATCAGTGTCCTTATAAAGGGACCCCAGAGAGCTCCCTTGCCCCTTCCACCATGTGAGGACACAGCGAGAAGGCGCCATCTATGAACCAGGAAGTGAGTTCCCACCAGACACAGACTCTGCCACGCCGGGATCGTGGACTTCCAGCCTCCAGGACTGTGAGTGACAAATGTCTGTTGTTTATAAGCTGCCCAGAGAGTGGTATTTTGTTATAGCAGCCTGGGTGGACTAAGACATCTTATTTAATCCCTTTGTTTAAAAATAACAGAATATAAAATCCATTTAAGTTTCCCCACCACAGAGAAAGCAGCAGGATGTGGAAGCAAGTAGTGTACTGGGGCTATTGATTCAGTGAGCAAAATAATTTTCTCTCTTGTGGCCCCAGTAATTATGAAGGAAGAAAATAATGATACGTTTATAAAGATCAGACATCACTGATGATCCATGGCATCTTGAAGGCTTAGGGAAAAGAGCTAATTCCCCACCCTCAAATTATTTTCCATTGTTATATTTTTCAGCCTATATCGGTTTTATGGATAGTGATTATTTGCGATGTGCTTAAACTTTAATGCATTAAAAAGTATATTATGAAAACTATCTGATGTCCAATGAAGTTTTAATTTCTTTTGTGAATATCAATTTTTTTAAAAGAAAACCTCATAAATTACTGAATTTTTTTTTTTTTTTTTTTTTTTTTTTGGAAAAAGCCTAAAAGTGTTATCTGGGTTGAAGGTCAAATGCTGTAAGACTTGAGTTGCTTCTAGATTTGGCAAAATGAGTCATCTTTATTCATCTGTCTTTCTTGTTTCCATAGTTATTTTTGCCAAACTATATTTAGAAGGAATGACTAAGAAAGCATGTCTGGGGGTTTTTTGGGGAAAAGTTTGTCTTCCAATGAAAATTAATTAATTAAAAAATATTGAACTCAAAGTACTTGAGGATTGCACATACAAATCTATGTGAAAATTTCAGCAGTCTCTCTTCAAAAAAAAATACTTGTTTAGGTAGAGTAATCCAAACATTAGCTAGAGGAAAAAAATATATATATATATCTGGGGTCCACAGCTTGTCAAATTAGTTCTCACGGTATTCTTTTCATCATTTTAAAACAATAGTGATGTACTCCAATGAAATATGAATAGTATGTTTGTTAGCCATTTTTATATCTTCTTCTGAAAAATTTCTATTCATGTCCTTTGCCCACTTTTTGATAGGGTTGTTCGATTTTTTCTTACTGATTTTCCTGAGTTCTAAATAGATTCTTGTTATCAGTCCTTTATCTGATGTGTAGTATGCGAAAATTTTTTCCCATTCTGTAGGTTGTCTGTTTACTCTCGTGACTGTTTCTTTGGCTGTGCAGAAGCTTTTCAATTTGATCAGGTCCCATTTATTTATTTTTTTGTTGCTATGATTGCCTTAGGGGTCTTCTTCATAAATTCTTTGCCTAAACCAATGTCTGTAAGAGTCTTTCCTAGATTTTCTTCTAGAATTCTGATAGTTTCCGACCTAAGGTTTAAGTCTGTTCTCCACCGTGATTTGACTTTTGTGAGAGGTGAAAGCTGTGTGTCCTGTTTTAGTCTTCTACATGTGGCTATCCAGTTTTCCCAGCACCATTTATTAAATAAGGAATCTTTTCCCCAGAGTATGTTTTTGTCTGCTTTGTCAAAGATTAGATGGCTATATGAGAATGGTTTTATACTTGGATTTTCTGTTCTGTTCCACTGGTCTGTGTCCCTGCACTTGTGCCAATACCAAGAAGTTTTTATAATCACAGCCTTGTAGTATAGTTTGAAGTCCGGCAAATTAATACCTCCCATTTTGTTTTTGTTGCTTAAAATTGCTTTTGCTAAACAGGGTCTTCTCTGGTTCCATACAAAGTGTAAGGGAAATGCAAATCAAAACCACAATGAGATATCACTTAACTCCAGTGAGAATGGCCTTTATCAAAAAGTCCCAAAACAATACATGTTGGCGTGGATGCAGAGAGACAGGAATACTCATACACTGCTGGTGGGACTGTAAACTAATGCAACCCCTGTGGAAAGCAATGTGGAGATACCTTAAACAGATTCAAGTAGACCTACCATTAAATCCAGCAATCCCATTATTGGGCATCTACCCAGAAGAACAAAAGTCATTCTATAAAAAAGACACCTGCACCTGAATGTTTATAGTAGCACAATTCACAATCGCAAAGATGTAGAAACAACCCAAATGTCCATCAATTCATGAATGGATTAGCAAAATGTGGTATATGTATACCATGGAATATTACTCAGCTATTAGAAATAATGGCGATATGGCATCTCTTTGGTTCTCCTGGAGAGAGTTGGAACCCATTCTATTAAGTGAAGTATCCCAAGAATGGAAAAATAAGCACCACATGTACTCACCAGCAAACTGGTTTCCCTGAGTGCACATTTGGGAATAACACCAATTGGGTATCGGACAGAGGTGGGGGCTGGGGGGAGGGGATGGGTGCATACCTAATTGATGAGTGCGATGCGCACTGTCTGGGGAATGGACACGCTTGAAGTTCTGACTGGGAGGGGTGAGGGCTGGGGGGAAGGGACGGGTGTATACCTACATGATGAGTGCAATGTGCACTGTCTGGGGAATGGACACGCTTGAAGCTCAGACTCGGGGGGATGGGGGGGCATGGGCAATATATATAACCTGAACTTTTGTACCCCCATAATGAGCTGAAAGAAAAAAAAGAAAAAAGAAAAAGAAAAAAAAAAGAAATATGAATAGTATGAAGAAAACAACTATTCAAACTTCACAAATAAAAAGTGAAATTTCTCAAGTGATGTTTTCATTTCTGTAAAAGCACGGTTATGTGAAGATCCTATCTAAAAGGTGCCTGAGTTTATCAAATCAAGAAAGTGTTAACGAAAGTTTTTTGCAAAGAACCAATGAGTCAATACTTTGGGCTTTATGAACCATAAGATCTGTCTCACAAACACTCAACTGTGTCCCATAGCAAGAAACAGCCATGGAGAGCACCAATATGTAAATGAATGGGTGTGGTTGTGTTCCAATAAAACTTTATTTATAAACGCAAGGAGTGGGCCAGATTTGGCCTCGCGGGCCTTAAGTTTGGTAACCCCTGAAATAGATCAATGAAACCATTTCTAACTGCTTATTGAGACTTTTGCAGCTGATGATTATTAATAATACACTGAAATCTCAGTTGGATCATTCGCTTGCCTGGATATTCAGTTAAGTTTCCTGTCTCTTTGCCTCTATGTCACAGTCTTGCCGTACGTCTAAATTCTTTATGAGAAAACTTCCAGAGACTTTCCACGGTGAGCTTTCACGCTGTCTTTTGCTTCTGCATTAGTGACCACAACCTTTCCAGAAGTCCTCCTGGAGAACACCCAGCTCATTATCAGCGATTGAAATTCCATCTCTGAGTGTATTGAGCAATTAACGTCAGTCTCCCCGAAGACAATGTGTGCTTGTGCCTGTCCTCCGCGGTTTCAAATCCCCATGAAACATGAACCAAAACAGGACAGATGAAGCAGGCATAACCAGACAAACCTTTGGAAATTCCCGGAAATGATAACGTTCCGGTTACACTGGTTCTTCCCATCTGGCTTTGCATAAGTCTTTTCTTTCTTTTCTTATATTCTTTTCTGTAATGAAGAGAATATTGAACTCTGTCTTTAAAAAGAAAGAAAGAAAAAGATTGCTTAGATAGGATGGTGAAATGAGAAAGCGAACGAACAACCCATTTAATGCCCTGAAGGAACCATCCCTGAGAAACGTCTTTCTCTTGCATCTCAGCGGGTTGGATGCAAGCAAGTCCATCTGCCCCTCCTTCTGCCTCTCCCAGCAGGACAGCACCCTGGGGACCAAATGACACCAGTGACGGACACCCCCCTCTGTCTTTGCACTTGTCAGTTAGGGAGTGAGGGTGATATTTCTCTGTAGCATCTCCATGTTCCTCTTGCATTTCCTCTCTCCATTCACACTACACATGCATGCACACCCACATAGTGCATGCATGCATGCACATACCTATGCACTACATATTCGTGCACACACTAAACACATACACACCTATACACAAGGTGCACAATGTACACACTCCATGCACACCACACACAGGAATGCACATACACACCATAACTGCGCACACACTCCTACACACCATATATGTGCACATACATCCACATCACATACACACATACGTGCATGCACACAACACACACATATACACATATGCACACACTCACACACACGCTCTACTTCACCACTTGCCCCTGGGAGCATGAGGGGAGATAATGTTCTCTGTGCCTCTGGGCACCGCGGGCACAAATGGAGTGACACCCAGATGCTGGCAGAGACAGGGTGGGGGGAGACCCGCCCATCAGGAAACCAAAGTCTCAGCCTTCACTTCACGCTCCAGGGTCGCTGTGCCGCAGACACCAGAATATCTCTCGGTTCTCACGCCCCCAACCAAGCAGAGGTCTTGGCCTGGTTTGACACCCACAGGCCTACGCCTCGTTTCTGTTCTTGTTTCAAAGACCCTACGTGGAACCTGCTGCCTGCGGGCTGGAGAGGGAGAATGCTGTTGTTAAACACTTTACTCTTCCTGAGGATCAATTCCATGTCGATACTCCAGCTTTGCAATAGTTACACAGAATGCACGTGTAATTATGAAAGCCTGACTCTACGAAGGAACATGAAGCAATTTTCAGTCTTATGAGGTTTCCTTTCTTCGATGGAATTAAAAGTCAAGTTTGAATGAAAGGTCTCAGATGACTATTCCAAACCTGACGTGCTCTGTGGTTGTAAAGAGATGGGTCAGGACGGCATGGACATTTGACTCTCGTTTCTCCAAAATCCTTCACTGAAATGCAAACATGGAAATATTAATACAAAAGCCCTTGGCAGTGAAAGAAGACTGTGAGTAAGCGTGGGACGTTATTCCAAATTGGACATTTCTACTATTATCGAGAAAGAGAAAGAGGAAGTAATTAGGTAAAATTCGAAGCCGTGGTGTTCACATTCTTTATTATGCTCGATATTTAAAAATTTTTTTCAGAGGCAGGGTCTCACTCTGTTGTCCAGCTGGAGAGCAATGGTGCAATCACAGCTCACTGCAGCCTCGAACTCCTCGGCTCAAGTGATCCTCCTGCCTCAGCCTCCCACGTAGCTGGAACTACAGTGTTCATCATACCTGGATAATCTGTAACATTTTTTTTTTTTTTGTACTCAGGCTGGCCTCAAACTCCTGACCTCAGGTGCTCCTCCCGCCTTGGCCTCCCGGAGTGCTGGGATTACAGGCATGAACCACGGCACCCAGCCTATAAAAGTTTTGAGCGAATAGTCAATGCACATACAAGCATGATTGCCAATGAATATATGACCCATGAATAAGGCTTATTTTCTTCTGTTTAGTAAAGGAAATCAATATCTATAGAACGTCTAATATTTTTCCAGACCCAAATAGATCACCTATACTTCCCCCCAGGGGGAGCGCACTTCCTGCTTTATAAAGCACTAATCTAGAAGAGTCTGTGAAGGGAAAAGGAAAGTAGCAGCCTCAACTTACTGTGAAATCCACCCCTACGCAACACAGGACAGATCATTCCAACCCCCCAAACACTCCCAGCCTCAGACGCTTCTGGAAATGGAGGAACCCAAATGTTGTGACATTTTCCTCCCTATAGCCCCCAAAATCAACCACTCAATTGCCTAAGTTCTGCCCAGCCTCGTGTGTCTTATACCTCTCTCTGCATGCATGTTGGTTCTTCCCATCCTGGCTTTGAAGACTGTATCTAAATATCCCATAATGAGTATGTCAGAGATTGTTCGTGGCACCACTGGTTGCTGGAATTGAATGGGAAAATCTGGAGCCCACCACCCGCCCCTTCTCTGTACACAGGCAATGATCTCCATGACAACAAGACTCCCAGAATCCCCTCACCTGCATTTCCACGTGTGTCCGAGAACCTCCTGTTTCTTGTCAGCCGACTTGCTGGTTGAAATCACGGAGATTCTTGCGGTCTTTGTCCAGCTTGATGAATCTCTGCGCTGTGGATGGGCCCCACACGTCTGCGATTCCAGCAGGAACCCAAAGGGATTGGTTCTTATTTACACTGAAGGTGCTTAAGTGCTGATCTAAACTGGACTGCACTGGTCAATCAATAGATTACAGAACAAAACACTTGTCTGACTCCGTCTGAGCTTATATGGTGTTTGTGTGAACATACAGGATGAGATTCAGTGGTTGAAAAAATTAGCTGATCCACATCTAGAGCCAAAATAGGAAAAAGGAATAGTCCTACATCTGGCAATTCTTCCCAAGAAACAATTCAAAGCAAGAGGACACATCTAGAAGAATACTGAAAAATGTTAAAAAAAAAATAAAAAATAGGCCAAGTGCGGTGGCTCACACCTGGAATCCTACCACTCTGGGAGGCCGAGGCAGGAGGATCACTTGAGGTCAGGAGTTTGAGACCAGCCTGAGCAAGAGCAAGACCCTGTCTCTACTAAAAAAGGTAGAGAAAAAATTATCTGGGCAACTTAAAATAGAAAAAATTAGATAAACATGGTGGCATGCACCTGTAGTCCCAGCTACTCAGGAGGCTGAGGCAGGAGGATCGCTTGAGCCCTGAGCCCAGGAGTTTGAGGTTGCAGTGAGCTATGATGATGCCGCTGCACTCTAGCTGGGGCAACAGAATGAGACTCTGTCTCCAAAAAAAAAAAAAAAGAAAGAAAGAAAGAAAAAAAATTAATAATGCTAGTAATACTTGGAATTCATCTGTATGTTCAACAGTTAGGAAATATTTAAACAATTTTTTTCAATCAACAAATAAAAATTGTACAGGTTTGGGTGTACCACATGATGCATTGAGGTACGTATCCATTGTGGAATGGCTGAACAAAGCTAATCAACATATATGAGCATTACCTCACATACTCATCTTGTTCTTTTTAATCTACTCAACAATTTTCATGTATACGGTATTATTAACTATAGTGCTGTGTTAGTCAATGGTCAGGTAAATTGTTAAATTACTCTATCACAGATGCCATCAAAAATCATGAATATTAGGACTTGCCTGAAACGGGAAAATGACGTGTCTTAGTGAAAGTTAGTGGATCACAGCACTGGGGTAAGAGGTTAATATTTGGGCCACACGGACGGTTCTTCCAATGTCACATTGTGCTCCACAAGATAAGCCACCTTGGTAAAGAAACATCTCTAAGCCACAGATTCTTTCTCTGTAAACTGCAGAAAATCATCACAGAAACCCGGACCCACTGCAAAATGACGATTGTCACGGAGGCATGTGGGTGAGGGGATTGAGAAGGGGGATTTTTATAAATAGAACCTGAACAGTGAAAGTCATGACGCTATTGGTCTCATCACATTTTATTTTTATCCTATTTCATTCTGATAAAACAGGATAGTGGGGTGTGAGGGATTTAATTTTTTTTCCCTTTGGTTTTGTTTATTTTTTAAGATGTTTCTTTTTCATTGTTGTTGCATTTAAAGAGACTTTCCAGATGAGGCGTCCATCCGGCTCATGTATTAAACATAAAAATGGCGTATCACGGGCTCCTAAATGACCTTGTCATTTCCAGCAGGGCTGCGTGTGTCATGGGGTCGCTGTCAGTCAAGCGATGCTTGCCTTGGGCGAGGGGTCCTGCCTCCATCCTGCAGCTACGCCTCAGTCGTACGATGGGTAATAGAATCAGGCAGGTTGGCATTTTCCCCATTGCAGGCGAGATGGACGTCTCCCCTGGTGTCCTACTCAGCTCCCAACTGGGTCTCCTTTCGGAACACCTGTCACAGCTGATTGGTGCAAGGAAAATAACGGAATGGAGCGTGCTAGTCAAACCTGCCTCTCGTTTACCCCAATCCTCACCGCTGCCACTTCTACAAATATTGTACGTCCATTTGAATATGCACACATAACAGATGTAAGTCATTTTTGACACTTTGTCCGGGGAAGCTGTTTGCAAATACAAAGACCTACCAGGTGGGTTACACTGTATACACTGAGTACCAGACAGGGAAGTGGCAATCGTCTTGTAACTCACAGATGGTTAACAGTTCTCAAAAAGCATTGCATTCTGTAGGTACACCCATAGGACAGAAAACACATGAGCCGTGGCCAAGGTCTGGGGGAGAAGGAACGGTCTCCCTTTGGGGTGATAGAAATGTTTTGGAACTAGACAGAGGTCATTGTTGTATGCCACTGTGAATGTACTGCATGTCAGCAAATTGTGCACTTTAAAATCATTCCTTTTGTATGGTGTGACTTTCACTTCAATAAAAAGAAAATTACCTTCTAAATCCCTGCATTGTTGCCTGAAATTTGATCAAAAGAGGCAAGTATTAAAACATAAAGCCACCTATATTTTTCTCCACCATATTGATGTCGACAGTCCCCTTGAATGATCTGTAAACTCAATATGCCCAGAGTAAGTGACAGCCCCAAGAACAGACCCCAAAACAGCGGGGCTTGTGGAATGGCCAGGACGCCCATCTGCCGCATTGGCAAAAATACCAACAACGGGCAGAGAGCCCGGCTCTGTCTCAGGGAGAGGTCAGCGCCTCATGCCAGCAATTGCTCTGAAATGAATGAACCTCAGCGTTGGCAGACACGGTATAGTTTCTGCTCTCCAACATGGATGGGGTAGAGTTGTACCATCGACACACCACTATGGAACCAAATAACTCAATTCCACTCTGCAATGCCACTTTTCAACTTCATGGCACTTTGGTATAGATTAACAACTAAAAACAGGCAAAAGGCAAAAGTATCGAGAAACAAAAGATCAGTGGCTGCCAAGGGCCTGGGGGAGGAAGAGAACAGGAATAGCTGGAACATAAGCAATTTTGGGGACGTTGAAACTGTGCCCTATGATACTGCAATGACCATGCAAGTCATTCCCTGTTTGTGAAAACCCAGAGAACTGTCCAACACTGAAGACGAGCCCTCATGGAAACTGAGCACTTGGGTTGATAACAATGTAACAAGGTCAGCTCACCAACTGCAACAAATGTACCACACTGTTGCAACCTCTTCATGACCCGGGAAACTTTACGTCTATCGGAAAAACTTGGGGACATGGGAACTCTTTGTACTTTCTGCTCAATTTTTCTATAAACATGAAACCGCCTAAAGAAATAAAGTCTACTCATTTTAAAAATAGAAGAAGGCTAAAAAATAAATAAATACAATACACACACAAACACACACACACACACACGCACACACACACACGAGAATAAACCTTGCCCCATACATTTGACCTCCTACGATTCTTTTAATGACAAGAATTATGGAACAAATATAAAAGATGATTGAAAAAATGCATGGGGCCGTTATGTTTTTAGTGAGATAAAAATAAATAAATAAATAAATAAATAAAAGTGCATGTGACTTTATCCAGAGCTCTGAATATTTAAGCTCTGGGATTAAGCTCTGGGATTCTGGGGTTTCTTAGAGGATTCAGGCTGGACATCATCCCAATGATGGCGTGATTCTTCAAGATAGTTTATATATTTGAGCACAGACTCACCTGTTTGAAATTTTCTGCTTTTTCCTGAACATCATGGTTTCCACGCTTTGGATCCTTACACAGAAATTAACATATCAGCTGCTTAGAAGTTTGAGGCCAATTTCAAAAATGAACAGACATCCTCAAAGGGGAACTCTCTTGGCAAATATATTATTTAGGGTTCTGAAAATGCTGATTTTCTACATAGCATCCACTTTTTTTTAACATTAAAGTCTCTATGTGCTTAACAAACAATGTCCTTAAATTTTATAAGTGCATGCTGAGTGGTTCCTATATTTTTAGAAGAGATCTAATTCAAATATTATTTTTCAAAGGATGAGAAAAAAATCTTTAAAAAGAAAAAACACCAAAGGGTATTGATCTAAAATGATTGGATGCCCCAAACCAGTTTTCTTTATTTCTACATACCAGCCAAATGTGGGGTTTTTAGATACAATGAAAATGTCCATTTTTCAGGGTGAATTCTCACTTTGCAAACCCAAAGCAAGCATACTGCTCCAGACATGTTGAAGAATTTGGCAGAAATTATTTTAGTTTTGTTAATGTCATAAATTTCTACCTACCCACATTCTGAAATACTCAGGCATTGTTTGGCTCGGTGAAAGTGTCCACCTTTAAAAAGTGTATTATAGAGTGTTTAAGCAACTGATTTGGGGGGGGGGTGGTGATTTATGGTCACTTTTAAAACCACTTAACCCCTCAAGCATTTACTGAACCACATTTGAGACCCACTAGGATAGTATCAAAGACATGATTCTGTGAAATTCATGATAATTGACAGTCCATTGGAGGAAACACCTAGGAAACTAATACCAATAATTTAGTATTAATTTGATTTATTTGATATCAGTAATTTGAAGCAGGCCAAAGGCATAAAACATTGCTTTCCTTTCCTTTCTTCTGAGTCATTCCTCCAACACGAGGACTTTCATTTTGGGGCAGACTCAAGCATGTTCAGTCAAAGACAACCATTTGTTGCAAAGTTGTCTTCAATCCTCTCCTATCATTTCTCATCATTTAATAATAATGATGATAAAAAAAATCAGTGAACAAGTGAAGGCCCACATCATCAAAACTTAAAACTTTATGTTTCGAGGGATACCACTAAGAAAGTAAAACGCCAACCCACAGGAAGGGAGAAAATGTTTGCAAATCATACATCTGATTAAAAAAAAAAAAAAAAAGACTTGTATCCAGAATATATAAAGAATGCTTATAACTCAACAATAAAAATATTTAAAAAAAAAATTCAATTTAAAAGCGGGCAAAGGATTGGAATAGTGCATTTCTCCAGAAAAGGTACACAAATGAATTCAAATGTTGCATTTAACAGAAAGGGGAAGACATCCTGTCTCTGCAGAGAACTTGACTTTTGTCTTTATTTTCTCTCTTCCCAGACAATGAGCAGGACATGTAGGGCCTTCTCTAATAGTGACTGGATTATTCTGAGGGACAGGAATAAAACCCAGATGGTGACAGCATGAAACAGACATGTTAGATAAACCCCTTTGCTAACGTTGAGTAATATCTACTCACAGGCAAATTTAAATGCTCTTCTTTCCTGTATTCTATGCTACAGATTCCACTCTCAGATTTAAACTGGCTCTAATGATATTCAATGCTGTATACTAAGGGTACAAGGGCCAGTGGCCTGTTTTTGTAAATAAAGTTTTACGGGAGCCCAGGTGCACCCATCCTTCAGGTATTGCCTATGGCTGCTTCCTGCTGTCTCGACAGGGTTTGAAGTGTCACATAGAGACTGCACTACCTGCAAAGCCAAAAATATTTAATCTGTGGCCCTATACAGAAAAAGTTTGCCCAGCCCTGCTAAACGATATGAACTGGTCTCAGATTTTGCAGAAATTGCTGGCAGGAGAAGGAAAAAAAAAAAAAAAGAAAGAAAGAAATAGACAGTTGTGGGTTCAGGAAGACTCCTCCAATTTTGTGAGGTCACTGACCCAAAGGAGTTCCCTGGCTCTGAAGCCACGCCAGGCCTGGCTGGCCATCCCAGAACACGGTCTGTTGCATGGGGCCGAGAGACTGAGTATACATACGGTAACAGCCGGACCGTATGTAAAAATAGAACTCTGGCTCACTCAAGACCTGCAGCAACCAGCCCAGGAAATCAATCCACTGCCTATAGCAACTGGTCCAGAAAGCC
Organism: Eulemur rufifrons; assembly: GCF_041146395.1. Classification (NCBI taxonomy): domain Eukaryota; kingdom Metazoa; phylum Chordata; class Mammalia; order Primates; family Lemuridae; genus Eulemur; species Eulemur rufifrons. Next base: position 142,208,410 of record NC_091012.1, read on the forward strand.
AGCCTACTGTTTATTTACAAGACAGACAAGTACTCAGTCAGAGCAGCACCTCTAGTGACAACCCAGAAACCAAACAATCACCCCTGTATCAATGCCCCCAAACAACCGTGACTTGTTTAAGCACTGGCAGCTTCCCTAATTTTTGTCACCGCTTCCAACTTAGGATGGACCAGAGAAAGGCAAATCTATAGTGAGCCAACTATAGTTCTTGCACCAACGCCTCCCATCAGGGCATATCCGAAGACTTCCTTTTTCTCCACTGTAAGGCTTTCCCACTCTCGCCCCTGCCTGCCTTTGAGTCTCTGCCAGATTCTTCTCAGTGGGTGAATAGGTGGGTGGGTGGGTGATGATGGATACATGGATGATGGATGGATGAATAGATAATGGATGGGTGGACGGATGGATGGATAATGGATGGATGGATGGAACCATCGGTGGATGGATGATGGATATATGGGTGGATAGATGGATAGATAACAGATAAATGGGGGATGGATGATGGATGGATGGATGGATGACTAGATAATAGATGGATGATGGATGGATTAATGAATAGATGATGGATGGATGGATGGATGGATAAATGAATCAATGGATCCATGGGTGGATGGATGATGGATGAATGGGCACATGAATATATAATGGATAAATGGATGGATGGATAGATGGATGATGGATGGATTAATGAATAGATGGATGGATGGATGGATAATGGATGGATTATAGATGGAAGAATAGATATGGATAAGTGCATGGATGGATGGATGAATAGACGAATCCATGGATGGATGGGTGATGGATGAGTGGGTGGATGGATATATAATGGATAAATGGATGGATGGATGGATGGATGATGGATGGATGAATAGATGATGGACAGGTGCATGAATAGACTGATGATTAGATAATGGATGAATGGATGAATGGATGTATGGATCCACAGGTGGATGGGTGATGAATGTATGGGTGGATGGATAGATAACAGATACATGGATGAATGGATGATGGATGGATGAATGGATGAATAGATAATGTATGAATGACTAGATAATGGATGGATGATGGATAGATTAATGAATGGATGATGGATGGATGAATGGATAAATGAATGGATGGGTGGATGATGGATGTGTAGAGGAATATGTATGTGGGTGATGATGGCTGAACCCCTTGCTATGGCAATCTCTGAGTAGACACTCTTCGCTTGTTCTCATTTGCTGGTGTTTTTTTATTTCCCCCAGGCAAAGCAGCAAGAACTGACAATTGGTGCAAAATTCACAATTAGGTAAGCAGCTGAGTCTTGGACAGAGATGACACAAGGCAAACAAGGGCTGTAATATAGGAGCAAGACCAAGTCCCACAAGAGAGAGTCTCAAGGGCCAAGTTTGACTTCTCCCTCCTAGCACATAGGCTGGTCCGTATGGTGAGAGTTAGGCAGAATATGACAGAACTACTTAGAGGGTGAGAAATTTCTGGATTGTCAGATACTGACACATCCTGGGTTTAAACCATAATTCTTCCTGCAAATGGAGATGTACTTAGCATCTGCCCAGGCCCAATCTGAGCTGAACACAGAGACAGAGGGCTGTGGTATCTGTGGCTGGGAGGGGCTGAGAAAGGCAAAAGGCATATGAAACAAACAAAAATGGAGGAAACCCCCCAGGGGTTGATTCAACCACAGAGAAGCGAGAGAGAAGCCCAGCTTAAAAAATAGAAATGCTTACAAAATAGTTCTTCTCTTTTTCTCTTTCTTAAAGGAACTGACTTTTTTTTTTGAAAGGAACTGAGAAATTGGGAAAGCAGACTAGAGCTTAATTATAAATAGGAACATTGACAGTTCCTAACCCCAATATCTGACCAATGTCGTATATTACAACTTCTTAAAAACAGCAAGGTGCCAAGAAGCTCACACTTGACCTGATAACAGGGTACCCAGTCTGCTTTGGGATGATTATGCTTTGTGTAATTTAACATTTTCACCACTCTTCATACTCATCTGCAAATAGAGGGATTTTTTTTTTAATACTATCTGGCACGTATATAAATGGTGCCTAAATCTGCAATACCCAGCCAAAACAACATTGGCTTATGTTGGAGGGCATGTGGAACTATTAAAAATACATAAAACATATATTTATTAATATTATTATTATATTACTATTAATTGCTTATTAAGTGCCAAACATAAGAAAATGTATTATTGTTCTTACTGCTAAACAGTGCATATCATTGGTTAGTTACGAAATGCCAAACATTACCATAAGCTCTTTACATAAAATATCTTGTCTTGATTTCACAAAAATCTCCTGAGATGCAATGCCACGACGTAATCCCAGGTCAGTTGGATTTTAAGGCTAGTTTTCCTAACACTGGCGGTCTCATAAAAACATCCATATAGCATTGATGGGGGAAAGTGCTGCTTTTAGAACCACAGCTACCTTTGAAGAAAAGAGAATCTATTGAAATGGAAACCTTGGTGTTCTGTGGGGTGCCCCAGTGGGCTATGTGTTTTGGGAGCAAAAGGTGGGGATATCTGGATGAATTTTCAAAATCAGTGAAGAAGATATCAAGTAGGAAACCCCAGGGACCCAGAGGATGGTTAGAAACAGGATGGTGCATTGTAAACTCTTTCTCTGCTCTCCCTCTCACTGCCATATTTTGTTGTGTCTGTAATGCTACACCAGAAAGCCTCCATGGGTGTGGTCTGTTTGCTTAGAAAGTTGCAGAAGTCAGCCTTCATGACAGATTCGGGGGTGTGGGTGGAAGCCCAACCCTAAAGGAGAAGGCATTTATAACAAGGTAGCCTTCCTCCCCACCCCACAGGGAATTCACAAAAATTGGAAAACAGATTGAAATCTCCATGAAGAGTAGAAATAAAGGCTTCAGACAATTTTATCTCCACTTCAGAGAGCCAGGATCCCCAGCTGACATGGACACACAGATGCTCTTTTATCCACACACGTGTGTGCATGCACACACACACACACAATTTCTTATACAGTCTCATCCAACATTACACGTTGAATACAAGATTTGCCTACATTAATTACACAGTGATAAAATATCAGTGTCTGGGCTGGAGCTGGAGCCTTTGGAATGTCAATTCTTTTCCATGAAGCCATCTATCTTTCATCATCCATCCATCCCTCCATTATCTATCCATCTATCATTCATCTATCCATCATACATCCATTATCTAACCACTGATCTACCCATTATCTATTCATTCATCCATCATCCATCTATCCATCCATCTATCTACCATTAATCTATGTATCCATCCATTCATCCATCTATCCATCCATCCAGTATCTAACCATTTATCTACTCATTATCTATCCATTCATCCATCATCCATCTATCCATCCATTGATCCATCTATCCATCCATCTAGCATTCATCTATCCATCCATCATCCATCCATCCATCCATCTATCATTCATCTGTGTATCCATCCATTCATCCATCCATTATCTGTCCATCTATCATCCATCTATCCATTATCTAACCATTGATCTACCCATTATCTATCCATTCGTCCATCATCCATTCATCTATGTATCCATCCATCCATCCATGTATCTATTTACCATCTATCTATTCATCATATGGTCCTTAGTGTGGTTCTGAATAAGAAAATTTTTGATTATCTAAACAAGAATCGGCCCCCTCTTTGACCAAGCTGAGCCAGGCTGGAACCTGGACACAGGTTAGGCTCACAGGAGTAGGGCCACATTGGAGCCCACCCAAACTATGGACAGAGGCAAAATTCTGCCCAGGGCAGGATGGTATTTCCTCAAAAAATTAAAAATAGAATTACCATACAATCCAGTAATTCCACTTCTGGGTACACACACACAAAAAAGTGAAAGCAGGATCTCAAAGAGAAACCACCCAGGTTCACACCAGCATTATTCACAACAGCCCAAAGACAGAAGTAACCCAAGTGCCCATGGATGGATGAATAGATAAGCAAAGTATGGTATATGCATGCAATGGAATATTGAATAAAAAAGAAGAAAATTCTGGCACATGCTACAACATAAATAAACCTTGAGGACTTTCTACTAAGTGAAATAAGCCACTTGCAAAAGGACAGATGTGTAGGTGGGTAAGTGAATGGGTGGATGGGTGGTGGATGGGTGGATGGGTGGATGGATGGGTGGGTAAATGGGTGGGTGGATGGGTGGATGGATGGGTGAGTGGGTATATGGATGGATGAGTGGGTGGGTGTATTGATGGATGGGTGGATGCATCTGTCAGTGGATGGGTGGATGGGTGGGTGGATGGGTGCGTATGTGGATGGATGGGTGGGTGCGTGGGTGGATGGATGGGTGGTTGGGTGGATAGATGATTGGTTGATGGATGGATGGATGGATGGGTGGATAGCTTCCCCTTGGGGATATTTTTGCCTATCATTTCTTCAGATAAGACCACGGTCTCCTCTGGAACTCATGTCATATGGAGATCAGTATATCTGGATCAATCACTGGTGTCTCGATTTTTATTGAACACTTGGACTCTCTTTATTCTTTATGTGGGAAATTCTGAGAGAGTTCTCGACTTGATCCACAAATCCCCAAGTTGACATCGGAGGATCACACCCACTTCTTCAGGGCATTGCCACTGTTTCTGGTTTACCAAGAATTCTTCTCGTTTAATTTTAAATTTAGTTTTCATTATTGTCAAAGGGATAAATACAAAGCTCAAAACAGGAAACGGGACCTCAAGTTTATGTTTTATCTCAACGTTCACTCTTCTTTTGTTTTTTCCCTGAGATTTACCTTACAGTTCAAAATAACGTATTTTTTTTTGCCCAGAAATCTCTTGTGTTTCTTAGGTTTAGATGGTATCTATCAACTTCCTGTTTGGAGGGTGATAGCTTTTGGTTTCTTGCTCAATCACTACTTCCTCTAGTGTGTCCACGCATACTCGACACACACATACACACACTTTTCCTTCTGATAGGACCACAGCAGACTATTGACTAAATGACTGCTCAAGGCTACATTATATGAATTCTATGCATACTGAGATATGCTTTACCTCCCTTCCTTATATAATTTCTTGCATTTCCTGCACTTACCTCCTTTTCGTTGCTTGCCTCTTAAAATTCTTTTTACAGACTTATTATATCAATAATACCATAAATCCCTTCCAAAGAGACACTCAACCACATCAGGTAGTCACATCAGTTTGTTACACACAGCGTCCTGGGATCCTACGACCTCCAGCTCATATGGCTCTCTGCTTTCTAAGACACAACCACAGCTGTTGCCCCGCGATTTCGCCTTTCCAATCTGCCTGCATGTGCATCCCAGTACCTTACAGTACCTCAAACAGATGACCTGTTCTCTCTGTAGCTCGGGTTCCCTGGCTTGTTGGAAAATAAGGATAAGAATAGTCACATCCATTAAATGCAAAAATGGGCATAAAATGTTAAAGACAGTTTCCTACTCACAGAGCACAAGATGTTATTTTTGTTGCCATCCTGAAAATTCCTAAAGAATCCCTTTATCTCTCTACTCTGTTAGCTAACTCGGATCCTGAATTCTAAGTCTCTCTCATGCTTGGATCTGCCCTGATGTTTTTTGGACTGTGCTGACCAGTGGATTCCCAGCAAGGGTGCACGAAAGTGGCATTATGAGGCATCCACATTTGCAAAACACCAGCCTTCATGTTCAGTCCTTCATGTGGCATGTTGGGCTGGGTGTGAAGTCCTCAATGTTTCCCCCCAAAATAGTGAAGGCATTCACCGTCAACTCTGACCTTCCAGTGCTATTGTGCCAAAGTCCATTCCGTTTTTCCCTCAACCCTTCGCATCTCTCTCTCTCTCCTCCCCTTCCTCTCTCTCCCTCTGTCAATCTCTCTCTCTCTCTCTCTTGATTATTCTATAGTTTCTTCTCTTTCTCCTTCATGCTCCAAAATATCACAACCATGTAACACTGTAAGAGTCATTTCCCTCCCAATCTCCGGGGGACCCAGAAGCCCAGAGGTTCTCCTATTCTTGAATCCTGATCACTTTTAAAACATTCTCATTTCGAACCACTTATCTCCTCTTCTCTCACGCACATGAGCAAGCTTGATTTAATGTCTCTCGTTTGCTATGTAGCACGTTTCAGGAGTAGGAGAAATATTTGGACCTCTGGATGCTAATTAACGTTGACATTGATGGACCCCGTCTGCCCTCTTAATGAACGCGTTCTGACAGCCCATGTTTTGAGTCCCCGTGCTAGCAGTCAGAAATAATTGTGTTTACCCTTGCCCAGCTCATAAATTCTAATGAGAAATGCGGGTTTATAAACAAAAAAATTGAGACTTGCTGTTAAATATAGCGTATTTAATACAATCATTTATCTTTCCTCCCTCTATGTGTATGTCTCTCTCTCTCTCTCTCTCTCTGTGTGTGTGTATGTGTCCTGTCTCTCTCTCTCTCTTTCTTCCCCTCCTTGAAACCTGTGTAGGCTGAAATTAAAGGCAAAACCGAGGACAAAAGGAGTATGCGAGAACACAGCAAACAAAAGATAGGGGTGACCTTTTCAAAGCTTGGAGGCAGATGGATGCTCTGGTCTGAAAGTTTGTGTCTTCTCAAAAGTCATGTGTTAAAACCCTCACCCCTAAAGGAAGGTGATAGGAGTTGGGGGGCTTTGGGAGGTGACGAGGTCATGAGGGGGGAGCCTCATGGATGGGATCAGTGTCCTTATAAAGGGACCCCAGAGAGCTCCCTCGCCCCTTCCACCCTGTGAGGACACAGCAAGAAGGCGCCGTCTATGAACCAGGAAGTGAGTCCCCACCAGACACAGCCTCTGCCACGCCGGGATCTTGGACTTCTACATAAGCCAGTATTAACTGTCAGGGTAGCAGGACAGAGATGAATGCAATGAACTAACAGCCATAGAGAAACCAACAAGAAACAAGCCCCAGAATTCTTGAAAAATATCAGAAATTGGAGGCACCAGATGCCTCTCGAGGGGCAGAAACAGGGCTGGCAACAAGAAGTTTGCATGAAAGTCTTCATAAGAAATCTCCTCCTACTCCTTGCAGCCCAGTGAATGCATCTTGCCGACTTTGGCAAACTCCTGGGAATGTGTTCTTTGCAATCAGTGATGGACAAACGAGTAAGATCTAAATTTGTGGAGACCAGGAACGGTTGAGGGCAAAGATGAGACACCATGTTAAAAAAACAATAGGGTATTAAGAGAAAGCCTAATACTCCTAGGTTAGTACCCCAAAGAAAGAAAAACAGAGATGCAAAGAGATTCAGGTACACCCATATTCATAGCAGCATTGCTCACAATAGAATAGCCAAGAGGTGGGAACAGCCTTAATGCTCAGCGATAGATGTTTGGATGAAGAAACTGTGATCTCTCCCCTCAGTGAAATATTATTCAGCCTTAAAGCGGAATGGAGCACGAACACCTGCTACAATAATGGACGGACCTTGAAAACTGGGGTCAGTAAAAGACAGCAGTTAGGAAAGGTCACATATTACAGGAATCCATTCGTACAAAAAATGCAGAATAGGCAAATCCACAGAGACAGAAGACAGACTCGTGGTCACCAAGTGGTCGTGGGGAGACTGTTTAACAGGCACCAGGAATCCTTTCGGGGTGATGGAAATGTTCTGGGTCTGCATGGATTGGTTGTTGAAGAACATTGTGACTGTATGAAATGACCCAGTATTGTCTGCTTTAAAATGGTTAATTTTATGGTATGTGAATTTTGCCAAGGAGAGAGAGAGAGAGGGAACCTGTGTGTTGTGTGTTGCAGTACCCAGCCACCTCCTCCTGCAGGGCATCCATGCCTCACGGATTCCTCTGTAAGGAACTGACTCAAGAGAAGGAGAAACGGTCCAGAGATAGCAGAATACGGAGGTGCCCGGACACGGTCAGGTGCTCACGATGCCGTCACCCAGGGGGTGGCGTCCAGAGGCAGCAAGACTTGCACACATCCACAGGCTCTGAAATAAGAATTCGTGGCAAATCTTATTATGTGAGGAAAACCCCATGCAAAAGCAAATAGAGTAAAAACAGACTTCAGAGGAGGAACAAAGGGACAAATCAGGCGGTCAGGAAACTTCAGATAAAGCCAGGAATTCTCAGAGAATTAAGAATTAAATAGGCTGGGCGCAGTGGCTCACCCAGCACCTTGGGGAGGCAGAGGCGGGAGGATCGCTTGAAGCTAGGAGTTCGAGACCAGCCTGGGCAACATAGAGAGACCCTGTCTCTATAAAAATAAAAATGAAAAAAAAAATAAAGAAAAGAAAATAAATTTTTAAAAAGTAATAAAAAAAGAAGAAGAAGAAAATACAAATTGAATCACATATATATATTAAAAAAAAAAACATTTGGAGACCAAGAAAGAGCTCTTGGAATTCAAAAGGATCAAATATGCATAAAATGGCTTGAAGACAGAGGTAAAGAAAGATAGAAATAAATAGGACAAAGAGAAAAGAGAAGAGGGGAGATAAAAAAAAAAAAAAAGACAGGTTTGGTCTGCCTACTAATAGGAGTTTCGGAAAAAAGAAAGAGACAAACAGAGGATGGGTAGGATCAAAATAACATCCCAAGAAAATATTTCAGAAGAGAAGGATTTGAGCTCCAGACTGAAGATGGCCATGCAGACACAGGGAAAGGAAAAATTAGGTGAGAGACACCTGCACACAGGTGGCCACTTAGGGCTCCCGTCTTAGCCAGGTAAGCCTCGAGCTGAAACACCTGTCCTAGCAAGATAGAAATCCTCCAGGATGCTTGGAAACCCGGTGCAGAAATGGAGATTATCTTTTTCTTCATAAAATGCAGGTGATTCAAATATATCAGGTGTAAAACAAGCAAGTGAATATATCACCTTTGGCTGCATCATTCTTTTACCTGAGGAAAGACGTCAAAAGGTGACTCGCTCAATATCGCCAGACAGAGCAATAAAATCACAATCTTTCTCGGCGATCTCTTAAGAAGGTTACTGAACTGTATACATATCTGTTACCAGCGACACGGAGACGATGACAGGTCACTCTTCTCAGAAACTTTTCAGAAACCTTGCAGAAATGCCGAGAAGGGGAAATCACAGCTCAAAGCGGAGTTGTTCTGTGGGTGGTTTGTCTGGTTGGTGATTCTCCAATCACCCAAACTGTGCCCGGTCGCTCTGGGTCTGGAGGTCGCAAAACACGAATGGGAAATTGGAAACTTGTGCAGTTTTTTGGCTTAAGTTGTGTGAGAGCCTGGAAATGTGAACTGCGTCTTATACTAGGTGGTCAAAAGGGTTTTGCTTCGTGTGTAACTCGAATACAAAAATAATCGTTATCGACCGGACATGGTGGTTCACGCCTGTAATCCCAAAACTCTGGGAGGCCGAGGCAGGAGGGTCACTAGAGCTCAGGAGTTTGAGACCAGCCTGAGCAATAGTGAGATCCCGTCTCTACTAAAAATAAAAAAAATTAGCTGGGTGTGGTGGCGCACGCCTGTAGTCCCAGCTACTCGGGAGGCTGAGGCAGGAGGATTGCTTGAGCCCAGGAATTGGAGGCTGCAGCAAGCTATGATGACACTACTGACTCTACTCTGGGAGACAGAGCAAGACCCTGTCTCAAAAAACAAACAAAAAGAAACCCCCCAAACAAATAAACAAAAACCACCATTATCCTTAACATGAGTGATCAAAAATCCCTAAAATAAAATAACCCCAACCCCCCAAAATTGAGACAAAAGCAAAAGCAACTCAGAGGAGTTGGCTCTGTGTAGCTCTTGCATGCATTTCTAAAACTGAGGTTGGATGAGTGTGACTTCAAAATAATTTCTGGGGGAGGTCCAGAAATATTGGCTTATATTGCACGGATTCCATACAAGCTGGGGAGGAGGTGGGAGGGATGGGAGATTACGGATCTTAATTGTTCAGGAGGAGCAGCACCAAAAGTCACCAGCTAAGTCTGTTTGACATAACGGTGGATAACAGCATGGTGGGTTCAAAGCTGGGGCTGCCGTGAACCAACGCAGGATCATGAGCAGTTTGCCCCCCGGGGGACCTGAGTCTCACCTACACCGCACCTACAGCCCCTTCTGACCTGCACGAAGCTCCCCTGGGCATCTTCACATCTCACAGAATCAGGAAGTTTCCACCCAAGAAGAGCAACACCTTTTCATATTAACATCTAGCAGATGAGCACAAACCCCTGCATACCCTACACCCACAAGTAATTTTTACTAGATTGATATGTTTTAAAAAAAAAAAAATCCCCTTCTTGGAAGTGCTCACACATCATTTTGGGGAGTAGAGTGGACTTCAATATGTATGAAAAAAAAAAAAAGTGAAGTCTGAACTCAAAGTGGTGCGATTCAAAGGGAAATGAAAGATTAGGGTGGTTTATTCTAGTCCATGTGTCTGAAATGCCTGGTGCATTCATCCAGCCCAGAAACATTAACTGAGCAACTACTGCGTGCAAAGAGGTGACATCATAGACAAGTGCTTTATATCTGATTTAATTCTACCTGACATCTGTGAGGGAAGACTGATGACATTGCTCTGACCTTCCCAGGGCTAGCATTTAGCACACCAGCTTTTAACCGTACATTCGCCATTCTCTTTCCTTGGTGGAGACGGCGAGGTTCAGGGGAGGGCAAGAGCCATGTGCGTCTACACCGCAGGTGCACAGACTTCTTCTGGAAAGGGATAGATGGTAAATGCAGGCTCCCTAGACCTCGGGGGACGTGCACTTTGGTCTGCAAGATTCAGGGACTACATAGCAGCCTGCAGCGTCCACCCCACCAGGGACGCTCCCTGGAAGTGTTTGCACCGACAGAACCAGAAAGTTCTTCTGAGTAATTGAACGAGGACAGACTCCAGCCATATCTGAGAAAAACAGTTCTGGCAGCTGTGGTGGGGTTGCGTGTTACAGTTGAAAGAGAAACCTCCAGGAAGGTGGGGACACGCCTGTGGTCCCAGCCCCATGCAGTCCTGGTTAGATGGAGCCACAGAGATAAGGAGAGAAAGGTTCCCACGTCAAGGTCGCTGATAACAGCCAAGTCAAGAGCTTGTGGTGACTGATGCTGCCTTTGGGGAAAACAAAAGGAAGAAAAAGATAATTTCTACATTAGTGCCAGAGGATGGAACAGAAATGGTTGCTTTTCAAACAAATATATCGAGAAAGACAATTAGTTAGGTGGGGGGGGGGGGTGTAGAAATAAATTCACTTTTTATGACGTTTACAACATCCATTTTAGACCCTGAGATTTTACAAGCAAATAATAAAAATTAAGAAAGCCTTTTAAACACCGCTTGAAAATCATGTTCTATTGGAAATACACGCACTTGCTTTAATACACAAGACTCATTTTTCACCGAGACCAGACACTATCGCTAACGTTGGTTACAAGTTGAATTTGAGGTGACTTTATTAAATACACAAAAATAATGAAAATGGATGGGTAAAATAAGCAATAAATTGTTTTCATTCTTTAAAGGACAAGCTATTTTAAAATAGCTTTGCATGACATGAGGTCTAGATGTCGTCTTGCCTTGAGAAAGATCAGAGTCAACACATTTGACAGAAGCCCAATTGTATAGGGGATATGTTGTTTAGCCAAATGGGAAAAAATATATTAAAAGGAAAACAAGCTGGTTCTCAACCTATTCTACCACTAGCTGTAATTTTGAAGTTGTTTTCTTCATGGATGTTTTTGTTCCTGGTATGTTCTTGTTCTGAAACTCTGATGGACTTCTTGTCACATTTCCGTGGTGGCAAAATTGCCGAAAAATCCCCACCACCACAATGTCAATAAATCAGCTGGTGGAATTATTTTCTTCTCCTTTCATGCATGAGTGAGTGTATAACATTTTGTACAGTTAAAGAACAATAGAGAGTTCGAGCCCAGCCTGAGCAAGAGTGAGACCCCGTCTCTACTAAAAATAGAAAGAAATTATATGGACAACTAAAAATGTATATAGAAAAAATTAGCCAGGCCTGGTGGCGCATGCCTGTAGTCCCAGCTACTCGGGAGGCTGAGGCAGGAGGATCGCTTGAACCCAGGAGTTTGAGGTTGCTGTGAGCTAGGCTGACGCCACGGCACTCTAGCCCGGGTAACAAAGTGAGACTCTGTCTCAAAAAAAAAAAAAAAAAAAAAAGAACAATCGAATGAATTCCCATGTACAATGCAATCCCATGCCTTAAAATCTCGAGTCTGTCCAAAGCCCTGAATGCATGTTAATCATCAGTTTGTTTTACGTGTGGTTTGGTCATGTGTCTCATCTCCAAACTGAATATCGTGTTGTCTACATATTTTTAATAGACGTTATAGAGCAGTCTGAGGTTCGCAGCAATAGGTATTAAAGGTTCGTTTGTGTCCTTCCATGGCTTGATAGCTCAGTTCTTTTCGTTGCTGAATAATATTCCATGGTCTGCATGTACCAGAGTTTATTTATCCACTAACCTCCTGCAGACATCTCAGCTGCTGCTAGGCTTTGGCAATGATGAAGAAGCCTGGCATATAGACACATGTGCAGGTTTTCGGGCAGACACACCTTTTCAACTCCTTTGGGTAAACACCAAGGAGAGTGATTGCAGGATAATAGAGCAGAAACACATTTAGTTTTGTAAGAAACTGCCAGACTGTCTCCCAAAGTGGCTGTACCATTTCACATTCCTGCCAGGCATGCGTGCGGGTTCCTGTGACTCCAAATCCCTGCCAGCAGCCTCGTCTGTGTTTGGAACCTGGGCTATTCTAACAGGTGCGCCCTGGGGTCTCCTTGTTGTTTTAACTTGCATTTCCCTCAATCACTTGCTTTTGATCTGTATATAAACGTCATTACAAGGCACGCTTTCTTTTCCAAACTGTCTCTTCCTTTCAACGTTGTCTCTGGGAATGGTGCTATTGGAGTGTTCAGCTGTCTTCAGGGGTCCCCAACCTTTCTAGCAGCAGGGACCGTTTTCATGGAAGACAAATTTTCCATAAACCAGGAGGGAATGGGGGGATGGTTTGGGGATGATTCAAGCGCATTACATTTATTGTGCACTTTGTTTCTATTATTATTACATTGTAATATATAATGAAATAATTATGCATAAGTTGGGGACCACAGTAGTGTATATGATTCCATGATCTGAATGTCCCATTCTATTTTTTTTTTTTTTTTGTCTCTTCATGAACATCTGCGCTGTTTTCCATCTTCTAATACAATGAACGATGATGGCGTGAGTAATTTCATGCCTATTTCCTGTTACACACGTGTAAGTGTTGTTCATGGTAACCAGAGCAGAATTGCTGTGTCACTTGTATGAGTCACCCCCACTAGCTGATCCCGGCTGGTGTTTCAGAGCAGCAGTAATAATTTCCACCGTGCTCAGTTTGGGGACCACGAGATAGCAATTGTGGTTTTAATTCCACTTACCTGGCTACTACTGACGTTGGGCAGCTTCCATTTGTTTGTTTGTAAGTTACATTGTCTCTTCTTTGAAACACCTGTTCAAGCCTTTTCCTCATTTTTATATAATTGTGTTCGTTTTTTCAAGTTGGCTGGTAGCAGCCACTTTCCATAGAGGTTGTACCAGCTGGAGTCCCACCAGCAGTAATTTTTGTTATTATTTCTTGGATTTCTTTTGGTAGAACGATCCCGGGTACCTTCCATTTCATTGTCATTATACACGGTTTATGTTTTATTATTTTATTAAATATTCTCATGCTGGTATATTGAAATGGAATAGACTTTGCTTAATGATTTCATCAATGCTGACTTGCTAAAATCTCTTATTAATTTTATGTCTTATGTAGAGTTTGTATTTGATTTCATTTGTAGACATATGGACCATAGCATCTGCAAATAGTATGATTAACGCTGTTTCAAATTCTTGTACTTTTTTTTTTTTCTTCTTTCTTGTTCTGGTCTGATTTTATGGGCTAGAACCTCCAAGAAAATGTGAAATAGAAATGATCAAAAAATAATTTCCTGATTTTAAAGAGACTGCTTCTAATATCCCACTAGTTAGTATGATGTGCAGTAAGTTCTTCCATAGACAGGTTTAATCTTTATCCAATGACTGAGGTCTGTGCAATGCCAAACACACGGTGGAGAAGAAAAGAAAGCAATGCTGTGTTTGTATTATTTTAAGTCATTAAAGCTCTATAAATAGAAGGAGTTTTCACCCATTTTTGCCAGCACATATTTAGGTGACATTATATTACTTGCATTTGCAAGGTGTTCTTAGCTACATCCACTAGCGCAAACACCTGGCTCGATACCTCTAAGGGTCTCTAAAGCTCCTTTCTATAGTTCCTGAAAACGTGATTGGATTAGCTAAGAACATTTTAACTTTCTTTGGGAAGATTTCAAACACAGCTTTTCTCCGGGAGTCGCTGCTTCAAAACTTCCAAAGTTTTCTCTCCAGTGTGACAATTGCCTCCCCAAAAGTGTTGCCTCCCTGGGGAAATGGTTTTGTGTACATAAACAGTGAGACATTGGATTAAAGCAAGATAAGATTGTTCTTTAAAATATTTAGACTGTGATGCTGAAATGTAAAAGAGATTTGAGCTGAGTCACCTCATAGAGTCCACAGACCCACGAATGTTCTTTTTCGTGTTTCTGCAGTTCCTATGTGCTGGGCATTGAAGTTCGGTTTATGTCATTGGCTTTTATTATTATTAATGTCATTCCTTATCTCTTAGAGATAACAGATGGGACAGCTTAGTGGCTCTTATCTGACTTGTTTGATTTCTCTTGACCTGGAAGTTCTTTCAACACATAAAGCCAATGGACAAAACATCCCCAAATTCCATGAATAAAACAACACTGCTGTCTATGTTTCTTTAGTATCCCATCTAAGCATTGTTTCGGAAGGAAAGAAGGAGGCTTAGAGGTTCAGACATGAATGGTGATTGTTACATTGATAAATTTAATTTAAAGAAGTAATTTAAAATGGTGAAACAATGTCTAATTAACATCTACACTGTCTGAACCAACTTTTATTAAGACAGGACTGAGGCAGGTGGCGTCATGATTATAGAATTAGCCAAAATTAATACTCCTTTGACTTCATGAGATGGAATTGAAATATGTTATAAATTTAACCCAGAGTTTAGTCTTTACCCTTTTAATTTTCTGTTGCTGATGGCTGTTCCCCCAGTACTCAGCCATTTCCTAGATACGCTGTGATTCCTTTAAAGAATACAGTGATTTATTTCTACATAGAGAAATACATCTATGAGATTCACTCCAGACAACACTTATCTGTATTATGGAAACATATTTGCAACCCAGATGTGTTCTCTGAAATCTATTCTGGATGTTGAAGTCGAATAAAAATTTTCAAACAAACCAATGATAACAAAAAGTAGACATTGTACAAGGATTGGAATCTGAAGGGTCTTTGGATGCTTCCGTTGAAAAGGCATTTTATGATTCAAATGTTGTCCACGTTCCCTGGCAAGGGATAGAGAAATATTACACAAACATTTTTATCTCTGGATAAAAATGTTGCTTTATTTTGAAACGCCTCGATCTGGGCAGGATTTATTTAGCATCTATGTGCTGGAGACATCAGCTCGCTTGTGTTTCGCCCAGCCTGGCAGGCAACCGGGTGGTTTTAATGCAGGCTTAAGCGGTTGCTGTAATTATGCCGGCCATCTAATCCTGTGTGTAATAAAACGGCCCTTACAAATCTAATGTCTATATAATTAGAAGTTTTCCAAATAAAGGACACACACTCTTTGCAGGAAAGGAATCTGTGCTGTTTTCTCCCTTGCATTAGCGAAGTCATTATAGTGTTGTGACAGTGGTTTGCAAAAAAAATAAAAAAATAAAAACAGAGGCTTTTTGGTTTTTTAAGTTTAGGTGCTTTTAAATTAGGTAAAATTTTCCGTATGTGAGTGTGTGCGTTTATATCTGCAAGAAGAGCCTGCGATGGGGTTAGACGGGCTGTTCTCTTTAGATCACATGCGTTTGTGTTTAGGAGAGGTGGACACAATGATTGGAGTTTTCTTTAAAAATAGATTAAAAAATTTAAAAAGGCAAGAAAATATTTTTTAAAAAGGAAAAGAGACAGATGAAGATGCAATCCGGACCCGTTAAATCCTGGTTTCTCCTTGAAATATTAGAAATGAAATGTCTGTCCTGGAAATGTTTTGAGACTTAAACAATATTGTACATGGGAAAACATTTTTGTCAGTGAATGCTCAAAATTTAGTTGTTATTAGTAACGTATGAATTATGCGTCAGACACCAGGAGACCTATCCCGGCAGGGCAAGTGTCTCATGGTGTCGTCTGACTTCAATAGAGCTGTTGGGTGGATAGTGAGGGATTCGGGGTCTCCTAGGGACAAAAGTGGGTGCCGCTGGGGTTCACCTCACCCCCAGATGGGCTTTCGGAGAGGCTCATGGGAAATCTGCCTGTGCAGTAAGACTCAGGTCACATGACTCCCAGCTGTCCAGTCAAAGTGGTTCCATGCTGACATCTGAGCCACAAGGGAGGTCCCAATCCGGACACTATAAAACAAGTCCCCGACAGACCATAAGCAAATCCTTTTCTTGCTGCTGACAGTGGATCCTGGTTGTCATCTGTGGCGTATGTATCACTTCCCATTTCCCCTCCCCCAGTTCCTTGGCAACCACTAATCTACTTTCTTTGTGGATTTGTTTATCCTGGATAATTTATAGAAACAGAATCGCACGCTATATGGTCTTTTGTGCCTGGCTTCTTTCCCTCCCGGTCCTAATGTGTTCAAGGTTCATCTACATTGTAGCATGGATCCCAACTTTATTCCTTTTTACGACCGAATACTATTCCATTGTATGGATAGACCATATTTTATTTATCCATTAATGGTCATTTGGCTTGTTTCCACCTGTTGGTGATTGTTAATTATGAACCTTCTTGCGCAAGTTTTTGTGTGGACAGATGTTCCCATTTCTCACCCTGCAGACTTTCTAAATACATATTTATGAGCACCTTTTGAAAGAGACATTGTTCTTGGAGGTGTCCTACCCTTTGATACAGCAATCTCAGTACTGGGCATCTACCCAAAGGGAAAAAAGACATTCTATAAAAAAGACACCTGCACTCGAATGTTTATAGCAGCACAATTCACAATCGCAAAGATGTGGAAGCAACCCAAGTGTCTATCAATACATGAGTGGATTAATAAAATGTGGTCTATGTACACCATGGAGTTCTACTCAGCCACAAAAAACAATGGTGATCTAGCACCTCTTGTGTTATCCTGGGTGGAGCTGGAGCCCATTCTACTAAGTGAAGTATCACAAGAATGGAAAAACAAGCACCACCCGTACTCACCATCAAATTGGTATTAACTGATCAATACCAATTCACACCTCACGGGTACAATGCACACTGTCTGGGGGATGGGTGTAATTACAACTTTGACTCAAATGGCACAAAAGCAATTTATGTAACCAAAACCTTCATGCCCCCATAATATTCTGGAAAAAAAGTATATTACATTTACATCTGTAATAGATGCAATAATAAAATTATATTCATATTTAAAAAAATAAAATGCGTTTTCTCATGTCACAGAAGGCTGGGTGCTCTGAAAAATCAGTCCCAGCCTAAATCTGTGCACCTGAGTTCACTGAACAGCCCTGTGGGGGGAATCTTCTGGAAATCTCGGATTCTTTCCACATCCTCTGGACAGCGCAGGGACACCCTTCACTTGCCGTAGCTGAGGCTTGACTGTACACTGTTTAGTAAACATCAGCGCTGTGTATCTACACACAGCAGGTTCAGTTCGTGTCTAAACTTGCTTTAGTTCTGTGCTTGTCAGGGACCTCGTACCGCAGAATGTCCCCACACTGCGAAGGTCTCTTGCTTTTTGCATTTAACCGCAAGCTTATCTGCAAAGCTTGCATCATCTTTCTTCTTGCCTGGGATGGAGCAATTCCGCAAAACCCAAAACAAATGACAGCAAGCACTCTCTTTGTATAAAATATCCCTGTTTATTATGTAAAAGCATCCTTTGCCAGTCTTTGTCGTGGTTGGTCCCAGCTACATGCATGCTGACTACGTCCTGGTCTGGGTGTTATGACTTTTCCATATCTGATGTCAGGTGTAGGCACGGGTTATCTCCGTCCGTATCTGACAGCGTTCTTGCTCCCTGGGCATGTTTGGAATCTCTCTTTGTTCCTTTAACGTCTCAGATGGACTGTTTTATTGCACTCTGTGAAAACAGAATTTTCTGTCTTTACTTAGGACTCTATCTTTATCACGTAAGACTGTTCTGAATCATGCTTTTTTGGGCTTTGAGGTCATCCGCTGGTATTGATACTGAGTCATTCATTGATATTGATTTTTCTAATCACCATGTACAGCCACGCCTTGTGCAACTATCAAAACAGACAAAAAAAACCCACCACAACACAGAAACTCTGTAGCTTTTCCGTTGCTACATCTTCTTCCTAAGAATACAAGGATATTCTGCATCGTTTAGGCAGAGGAACGTCCTCAAAGATGCAGCACGATCTCCAAATTCCACATGTGTCTTAGAGGACACAGTGCTACTAAGTCTGACGTCTCACAACGACCACCTCAGTCTGCACATGTGGGAATGTTTCGTGACCTCTTCCAGCAGGGCCAACACGGTTGTGACGATACCCACACTGGGAATGGAGTTTTTCATATTCATCTAGTCGTTGGACCCTGGGACCCAGCCCTACCTTTGATCTCAGAGCTGCTCAGAACATGTTGCTGAATGAGAAAGATTGTCCAAGGCAGCTCTGCCAACTAGACCCACCCAATTCTCCTCTGGCCTTCTGTTGCAGGATACCATTTCATTCTTTTGCCATACTGCTTACACAGGCTCTCAAAACAAAAGCCTCTGTTTGGGAGTGTTATTTCTTTCCTCTTAGGTCAAATGCCTTGGGGGGAACTTCCTACATGCCCGACAGAGGATTCCAGAAATACTTCATCACGGTCCTTACAAAGACACATATCTCTCAGCTTCTACTACACAAACGTTGCCCACTTACACACTGACAAAATCCCAGTGAATCAGAAGTTTTCCTTCAACTTTATCTTTCCTCCCCCAGCTCCAGATGCAAACCAAGGAGAAAACAAAGGGTTAGATACTTGGGATTATCTTCCCAGCACAGAGTCGGGCATTATCTTTAAAACCAGTCAAGAATTTCCCTGAGAGGTTAGCAGGGTGGTTTATTTGTCTCTGAGTTTGACATTCCTTTCCCGTACCTATCTCGAGGCATCTCGCAATGAGAACTGTTCTTATAAATTCAACAATAAATAAACAGTCACTAGTGCCGTGAGTTATTCATAGCCTGTAACTTTTAGTGCCATGTGGGCTGGTCTAATTATACCCAAGAAGCTACAAAAAGTTAACATAGGGGAGAGATGTTTCACTTTGTCTGCTATGGAATGCATACTTTTTTTTTTTTCTACAGCATCTTCATTTTATTTGTGTACTTTGCTTTTAGACAGAACTGTAGGAACAGCAAACACAATAATCTGAAATGTGTGTCTAGATCTACTTTGCACGGTTCGTTTTTCCATCATGACGTGTTGTCAGCTCTGTGGGGCAATAATAACACTAATGCCATCTCTCCTCGTGGAAAAATACTGCTGCACTGCTTGTACGGAGAGCATGCCCTTGGAGACGTGTTTGCTGCGGCGGTGGCGGTGGCATTTCTACCGTGTCATCAGTCTGCTGAGCTCTCACTGGTTTTACCATCCTCAGAATGTCTTGGAGACAGGTGGAAAGTGGGTCTCAGGTATCCAACACGGGACCGTCATCGGCTTGGCAGTTAACACAATTCATCTGTTTCAAATACGACTCTGAAATAACATTTCCCAGTAGGAAACTGAAAAGAAGAGAGTGAGATAAAAAAGTGTAAGTTCCATCTGCCCTGTTGAACTCTCTACCCTGATTTCTCTCTTTGGGAGAGCCCTTGAGAATTTGCTATGACTACAGAATCCTATATGCTTTTACAAAAATAAAATCCTAAGCAAATAAAATAAATGCAAAGAAATCTTATGATGCAAATACACTTGTAATAAAATAAATGCAAATCAATCCTATGATGCAAATAGATACACTTGCAATAAAATATTAATAAATGCAAATAGATCCTGTGATATGGACTGTTCCTTTTCAATAAAACGTTGAGATGATTTCACAAATATACATACAGAAATCATCCTGGATTTTTAAAAATGGCTACATAATAGTCTGTGGTAAGGGCATCCATTGTTATTTTTCTGTTTATTCTGTTATTTATTTTTGAGATAGTGTCTCACTCTGTCGCCCAGGCTGGAGTGCAGTGTTGCCACAGCTCTCTGCAATCTGATTCCCAGGTTCAAGAGATCCTCCTGCCTCAGCCTCCGGAGTAGCTACGACTACAGGTGCACGCCACCATGTCTGGATAATTTTTCTATTTTTTGCAGAGACGGGGTCTGGCTGTGTTGGTCAGACTAGTCTCAAACTCCCGATCTCAGACAATCCTCCCACCTCAGCCTTCCAAAGTGCTAGGATTACAGGCATAGGCCACCATGCCATGCCTCTTTTTCTGTGTGTGTGTGTGTGTGTGTGTGTGTGTTTTAATGACATAGACTTTATTTCTTAGAGCAGTTTTAAATTTACAGATAAATTAAACAGAAAGTACAGATAGTTCCACACACCCCACTCTCATCCTGCACGCAGACTTCCTTATTATTAACACCTTGCATTCTCGTGTTGCATTTGTTACAATCAGTGAACCTGCCTGGACACATCAGTATGAACCAAAGCCCACAGTTTACATCAGGGTTCACTCACTGGGGTTGTACGGTTCATGGGTTCTGACAAATACGTAATGTCATATATCTATCATGACAGTATGGATTTCATTTATTTTGTGGACATTATTTTCCGCCCATAACCCCAATTACCCTTTCTCCCCCACCCCTACCCGCTCAGGGGTCTCAATTCTCAACATGCATCACACTGACCTGGGCACATTGTAAAAATGTCCTGGATGCCTGGGTCCCCGCTCCTCTAACATGTCATTCAGGTGGTCTCTGGTGGGGCTCAGGCTTGTGTAGCATTTTTAAAAGTTCCAGAACATTCTCAGGTTTCACTGGGGTAGGGAACAGCCACCACAGGGCTCACCTTTTGGTCTTTGCTCTCTGTAGCCGACTCTTAACTCAGCAGGCAGATGGATCCTTGTGAAAATAAACAGATCCTGTCACATTTCTGCTCAAAACCTCACAATACCTCTGAATTGGATGCATGGTTGCCAAAGGCAGTACAGGACACCCGTTGAACTTGAATGTCACATAAACCATGAATGCTTTTTTTATTTTTTTAGTATAAGTATGTCCCAAAGATTGGATGGAACATACTTCTACTAAAAACGTTATTCATGGTTTGTCTGACATTCAAATTCAACTGGGCATTTGGTATAAGTATATCCCAAAGATTTACCAGCTATACTTCCACTAAACATCAAATTCAACTAGGCTTTGGCATGAGTGTGCTTAAATATTGCACAGGACATGCTTATACTAAAATATTATAATTATTTCTTGTTTATCTGAAATTCAGTTCAACTGGGTATTTGGTACAAGTATGTCCCAATTATTACTTGGGACATACTTATATTTAAAAAAATATCGTTTATCTGAAATTCAAATTTAATGGGCATTCTGTAGTTTTATTTGCTCAATCTGGCAACTTCACTCAGAGTAAAAGGCAGACACCTTACAAGGGCCTTCAGGGCAACCCAATCGCTCATGTCACTACCTGCCCCACAGGCTGTTCTCATGCTGTCCAGGCAAGTCAAACATATTTCTCCTCCAAGGGCCTTGTCTCTCACGGGACACCTGCTCACTCACTCCTTCCTTCCTTCAGGGTGACAAAATTTGCTCACTCTGTAAGACCTACGCTCTGTCATTATTTCCATCCATCCATGCATCTACTCACACATCCTTCTATCCATTCACCCACCCATCCATCCACCCATCCATCCATCAATCCATCCACCCATCCATCCATCCATCCATCCACCCACCCATCCATCCATCCACCCACCCATCCAGCCAGCCACCCACCCACCCATCCACCCATCCATCCAGCCACCCACCCATCCACCCATCCATCCAGCCACCCATCCATCCAACCATCCACCCACCCATCCATCCACCCACCCACCCATCCATCCATCCATCCACCCACCCATCCACCCATTCATCCAGCCACTCATCCATCCAACCATCCACCCACCCATCCATCCACCCACCCATCCACCCATCCATCCAGCCACTCATCCATCCAACCATCCACCCACCCATCCATCCACCCATCCATCCATCCATCCATCCACTCACACATCCTTCTATCTGTTCACCCACCTATCCATCCACCCCCCCATCCATCCACCTACCCATCCATCTACCCACCCATCCATCCATCCACTCATCCATCCAGCCATCCATCCATCCACCCATCCACCCATCCATCCAGCCATCCAGTCATCCATCCATCCATCCACCCACCCATCCATCCACCCACCCATCCACCCACCCATCCACCCACCCATCCATCCACCCACTTATCCATCCATCCATCCACCCATCAATCCATCCATCCACTCATCCATCTATCCATACACCCATCCATCCATGCACCTACTCATCTATCCATCTATCCAGCATCCATCCATTTATCCACCCCTCCACCCATCCATCCTCCACTCACTCATCCACTCACCCATCCACCCATCCACCCACTCACCCACTGACTCATCCACCCATCCATCTACTCATTCACCCATCCATCCACCCATCCATCCATCCATCCATCCATCCTGTCTTTCTATCTATGATCAATCTACACACATAAAAATACATACATAATATTTATTTAGAATACAGACTATGTATTAATGTATAATAAGAGTATTTACATATGTACACATGCATATATATATATACTTACATATAATTATATATATAAATATAAATAATTATCACATTTTATATCCTCCTCTCCTGGCTTCTCACTTTGCTATTTTTTTGTTTTTCTTTCATTACTCCACTTTATTTAATTATTTATTTTAGAGACAGGATCTTGCTCTGTTGCCCAGTCTGGAGTGCAGTGATGTCATCATAGCTCACTGCAGCCTCCAACTCCCTGGGCTCAAATGATCCTCCTGCCTCAGCCTCTTGAGCGCCTGGGACTACAGGCACGTGTCATCATGCCTTGCTAATACTTCATCTCTTCTAAACTGCCGTTTAATTCACTTATTTCATGCTCATTGCCCAACCTCGATCACTAGAACCTGAGCCCCATGACCCAAGAGTTATCTGTCTTGTCTTCTGTTTTATCCAAATGCCACCTCCGTGCGTGCCTGGTACAAGGTGGGGACTCCACCGGCCCCCTCCCATGCCCTTGGGGGACCCAGACTGCTTCTGGCCTTTTGTTTTGTCACCTTCTTTGCTGTGGTGCAGTGACCTCAAGCACTTTCCAGCATTTGAGTGCACATCGTAAAAAAAAATCAGAGTGAGCCTTGTAGAGCCACATGGAAGAACACAGCTTTTGGAAGATTTTGGTCTCTACTTCCTAACTAGTCTTCATATAGGTCGCACCTGTTGATACTCTGACCTGTAAAGTCAGCAACACCCGATGCCCAGAAGCTGAGGCCACATGGGATGCTGTCTTCCAGGCTCATCATGCAGGTGCCACACGGCAGCCCTCCCTTTGGCTAATCTGCGTGTCCTCCACCCTGAAGGGGCTGGGCGTGTTCTGCAGGTGCAGTTGGCACAGGCTCTGCCGTGGACTGACCTGGTCTGAGGACGTGCTGAGGTCCAAGTGCCTCAAATCAAGAGGTCTGTGAATATAATCTTTATGGGACTGGAAGGGGATGGCAAAGATATTTTCCATGTTCACATTTGCCTTTTAAATGAGCTTCTGTACTTTAAAA
Source organism: Eulemur rufifrons (assembly GCF_041146395.1). Taxonomy (NCBI): domain Eukaryota; kingdom Metazoa; phylum Chordata; class Mammalia; order Primates; family Lemuridae; genus Eulemur; species Eulemur rufifrons. The sequence goes on from NC_091012.1 coordinate 142,232,314, forward strand.
TTATGCATACTCCAAATGTTTATGCGACATATACACAAACATACATGCACAAGCACACATAATATGCATTAATATAAACGTGTATATGTGGGATTATATATATTTAGGTTTGCAAACATATACATATGTGTATTTCTGTTTGTATATGTGTATGTATATATCTATTTGCATGTATGTTTTTATGCACATCTACAAATATACATTTTCCCTACACTATATAGAAACGAATGTGGCGTTTTAAAAAATGATTTCTTAGAAAAGCCTTCTTTTTCTAAACTTATATTATTTCATATAAACTTTACATAAGACATTTATTATTTCTAATCATGTCATAATAATTTATAATAATGTAATCTTATACTATAAATAAATACATTTATTGTTATGTTTTAAACGTCCATATCTTTATCTAATATTTTATGGTTCTGTTTTTAACCATACATTTTGACCCATTGAGAGTTTGTTTTGGCAAAGTCATAAAATGTAACCAAAGTGTTTGTACACTCATAATATCCTGAAATAAAAATAAAATAATAATAATAATAATAATAGAAAGAGCCAAGAAGAAACCCAGTTTACATACTTTTTTTTAAAATTTAAATCACTATGCAGTTGTCTGAGTGACATCTATTGGGTAAGCTCTGTTCTCTCCAATGGTTTAAAAAGCCACAAGCCTGTGGACGCCTTCCGGATTCCAATGCAATGCATTTCTCAATTTCTTTCTCTCCTCTCCAACACCAAACGATTTCAAAATCCTTCCTCTGTCCCGTCTCATGACAAATCTTATTTTCCAGAACTTTAGGTTCCTGGTGTCACACTCATTCTCCCAGATAAACTTTAACTTCACTTGTTCAAGTCCCAGTGCTCACTTTGGTGGGATGACCCAGTGCTGAGTCATCCTCGAGGGAAGAATTCCAGTAGCAGACGTTTCTCTCCAAGGTCAGGGGATGTGTTTCTTCTTTCATCTCATCTTCCTTGGGTCCTTCAAGAGTATTCCAGTTTCCTTCCTGTGAGTCATCAATACCCTAATACTGATAAGTATTGATGACTGACTAATGCAGAAGCCACGAAACAATCGGGCTCGTGGATAAGATGCAATAAATGTTTTCTTACGTTTCTCCTAGAAAGAAAAACGACAGAATCACCACTTTCTAGCATGGCTTAAGAGAGCTCCAGCCCAATCCATCATTTTCTAAAAGCTGGTTTCCAAGTCTCCCAATTTTTCTCTATTATGAAATCATGTATGTGTGTTCTGAGGTCTCTGTCATCATTACACTAAAATGATATCTGCTCGCAGAGAAAAGGAGAATAAAATTAGAAATGAAGATTTTCATAATCCAGATGCAACGTTTTTGACATTTTCCTACCATTTTTCAGGTCATCTTTTATATCATTAAGATTGGAATATACTATAAAATTTGGACGGCTCCCTGCATTTCCTAAAAATTAACTGTGATTTTTCCACTTTGTGCACCATTTAGGAAGACTTTGAAGATGTCCTCATGTAAACAAACCAGTATAAATGTACGTGGTCTCCTAATTTTAGATGCTGAAAGTATCTCTATTTTGAAAAATAAATTCCTGGATATAGAAAGAGTGGACCAAAACATAGGATCGTTGTTCACACCACAGGGCTTTGTACTAATGGACATTTTCACAATAAAATAAAATAAAATAGACCAGCCTGAGCAAGAGCGAGACTCCGTCTCTACTAAAAAAATAGAAAGCAATTAGCTGGACAACTAAAAATATATAGAAAAAATTAGCTGGGCATGGTGGCGCATGCCTGTAGACCCAGCTACTTGGGAGGCTGAGGCAGGAGGATTGCTTGAACCCAGGAGTTTGAGGTTGCTGTGAGCTAGGCTGACACCATGGCACTGACTCTAGCCCGGGCAACAGAATGAGACTCTATCTCAAAAATAAATAAATGAATAAATAAATAAAAGAAAAGAAAACAGAACAACCAATTGCCTCATTTCTTTGAGCTCTCACAATTTTTTTAGTTGCATTTCTTTGATTACTGTTTATCATAAACAATTTTTCTCTCTGTGTGAATGACCCATAGCTATGTCCTTTAAAAATTTTTCAAATGTATTTAACATCTTTATTTTTGTTATTTATTTTGGCTGTCCTTTTTAATTTTTTAAAAAATTCATTTATTACCATCCTTTCACCATTCATGACTTTGATCATTCGTTTCCCACACTGTGTGTGCTTGCTATAAAAGCGCTGTCATTTTGTGTATATGCCAATAACTCTCTTGACATTTTTAAATAGTCAGATCTAATGCATCCTTACCCCGGCAGTTCTAGCTCTGTGCAGCTTAGAGAAAGTCCTTCCAAGCCCACCCAGGGATTGGACAACGGGCAGTATTATTTTCCCTTTAGTCTTACCGTTTTACGTTTCCCATCCCATTACAATATAATACTTCTGGTATTTATTTCAGTTCTATTGCTTCTGATGTATTCGTGCTGTTTTTAAAGCACAAGGTGGGAATTTAAATTAGCTTCTTTTTTTTTTTTTCTCCAAAACTAGGGAACTGTTGATACTCGTTTGTTATTTATTGTGTCTGGAAACATAATGTGAGCTTGATTTGTTACAATGTATCTCATGTTACTATGTTGCACTTTGAGTTACAGCCTCCTGGGACCAGTTCAAAGCACACCAGGAAAAAAAAAAAAAAAAGTGCAGAAACCACCTAATCCAAATGCATTCCAAGTGATAAAGTCAGTTTTGTATATGCTACCATGTAGCTACTTTGCTAAGGGTTTCTGCCCACTTCTTTGTGATCCCAGTGTTGAGATTGTAAAGATCTCAGTAAAGGAAAGCTCATTAACACACACTAAAGAACAGAATGCCGAAGTGTCCGCGATTAACTTATTTTTAAGTCATTTTACTTTTTAACTTAGTCCCAGACTCATTAATCATTACTATTAGTCTTTGGGTAAAATGTCACCTTTGAGGTTCAAATCCAGAAATCCAATTACACAACAACCACATGGGCACATGACATTAACTTCCCCTTTGGAAGAAGGATAGTTCTTTCCGGCGCATTTGTTTACCTTTCGGGAACACTTTTTCACCTGCATTCCTTCAACAGGTACCTTAGATTTTCCACAAACCTTGCCAGGATCCCAGAAATAAGAACTCTCAGGTATCTCTCCGGTAAGGGATCAACTCAACACCTGCTGATTTTCTAGTGAACGTTTACTAACAAAGACAACGATAATGTCTTCCACGCTTTCCTATGGGGTTTTCTTTGAAATCACTCATGAAAAGCCTCTAAATGAATAGAATTAGTCCCTTTAAGTCCATGTAGAATTCAAGACCCCCCTAACTTGGGGACTGGCTGTCATCTGTCCTAGGGGAACTTTACTCACAAGAGAGACCGTTTCTAAATCCGCTTCACCCTAGAGATGCTGTCTGGCTTGAACACACATGTAGGGTCAGGACTCTTCTCCGACAAGTCATGTTGGAGCTGTTTTAAAAAGATGTCCCACCGGGATGTTTTATCTCTAGAGAATCAGGGTCTGAAATACGGCACACAGGGTGGGTGATAAAGACCGTCTGTGAAGGATCATGACTCAGCTGGGCTCTGGCCGGAGCCGGCCTCTGATAACTGTGCTTATACTTATAATCATAAAATAAATTTCATCATCCTGCATTAGTCACGACGGGCCTGATCCGATCAGCAGGTACATTGACTACGGGAAGTGACTGATTCCATTCCCAGGGCCGAGTAGACAGCCAACCAAAGGCATTACCTTAATCATGGTAAGATCTGACTATCGAAGTCTGAAACTGTCTTACGGTCAGTCAACATCTATCTCAACCCCCACCTGCCTTCCAAGCCCAAATCACAAGTGTGCACACCCTTAGGAAATGACAATCAGGTGCCCTCCCTGGCTGGGTCCAGAAGGGACAGTTCCTATCACTATATTGTGTGGAGGACATGCATGCTTGGACATTTAACATGCTCAGCTGATTAACAACACCGTGCTTATTTAGACCGGGCGCGGTGGTGGCTCACGCCTGTCATCCTAGCACTCTGGGAGGCCGAAGTGGGAGGATCGCTTGAGGTCAGGAGTTTGAGACCAGCCTGAGCAAGAGGGAGACCCCGTCTCTACTAAAAATAGAAAGAAATTAGCTGGACAACTAAAAATATATAGAGAAAAAATTAGCCGGGCATGGTGGCGCATGCCTGTAGTCCCAGCTACTCGGGAGGCTGAGGCAGGAGGATCGCTTGAGCCCAGGAGTTTGAGGTTGCTGTGAGCTAGGCTGACGCCACGGCACTCTAGTCCAGGTGACAGAGCGAGACGCTGTCTCAAAAAAAAAAAAAAAAAAAAAACCCCACAAAAAACAACACTGTGCTTATTTCCAAATATCTGCTTAGCTGGGTCTGTGGCAAATGGCATATATACACACAAATACACACACACACAGTGTATGTACTCAAAGAAGCGTTCAGATGTCTTTGCAGCATTCCAGTTACGATTTCTCTCATATCTAACAACCCCTGCACCTATTACCGTGTTGAATTCATAGTCCACTCTGGCTAGGGGCAGGGGGCCTCTTTCCTTCTGGCTGAGAGAGTCCCCTATTTCCTTACTCCACCCCCAAATAATAAGGCATCATAAAGACGGTAATGACCTTTAATGCCTCATTTACACGGATTTTCATTTTTTTTGTCTCTAAAGTAATAGGCTGTGGTTTCTGACGCATTTTTATATCCTTCCAGATGAAAGCTGCTTTGCAAAGCAAGGTGTTGTGAAAGGCGCTGGGGATATTTCTGCCAAGGGAGGTAGGGATGCGGTCAGATTAGGGTGGGAGAGGTGGAACACGACCAACCCAGCCACCCAGGCAGAGGCGAGGACTGCAAATGTCTCAGTCACGTGCTCCTTCCTGGGTGCAATCGCAGTTGCACCCGGACATCTCTGATTAATTGGCTTGTGAACTCTGAGCCTCGATGAAAAGGCCTTTATTAGCCTGCGACGTCGCATTTCCAAGGTCAGATTCAGGCGAGGGGTGCGCGCGCTCTGCGGGGAGACGCCTGTGGGCCCCGAACCCCTCTGCCAGGCAGGGCCCCCCCGTAGGGCTAGGGCCTGGTGGCTGAAGCGCGGGGACATGTTCTTGTCCTAACCAGGGCTCAGGGGACTGGGGGCCCGCTGGAGGCGCGCATTTTTCCGCATTCCAGCTCACCATTTGGCAGACAGAGGAGGAGAGGGAGTCGCGCCTTGGGGAAATGCCACCCACAAAATGCAGGTGGGGGGTGGGGCGCGGCTGGCAGCCCGGGGCCAGAAAGCCACACCCAGAGCCCGGTTCAGACGTCCTGTCGCCCCCTCCTCGTGGGGTGCACAACGATGGCGCGGCCTGGCCCCCTTAAAATGCATCCCTTCTGACCTAGACACGGCCTTGCCTTTCTGAAAGACCCGGCAGGACTGAAAAACAGAACGCTCCAGAGGCAAAAATCGCCGAGATCCCTCAAAATAGGGCAGAAAGCAGTTTTCCCCCAAGCTGCTCGAAGTTTGTTCCGTGGACGCTCTGCAAGCTGGGCATGAGCGCAGCATCTAGCCCGTGCCAGGCCGGCTGCAGAACCGTCTGCATTTTCACCGGATCCCCTGGGAGAGGGGTGTCCGGACGTCCGGGTCTATTTGCATTTCAAATACACACGAATAGCGTGTTTGTTTTTTGTTTTGTTTTGTTTTTTATAGGATCAGTAGTATGTGCACATATTGCCTGAGACATACTTAAACCAGGAAAAATAAAAATCTTTGTGTATCGGAACTTCAACCCCATGTGGACACATTGCATTGCTTGCCCTAGTAGCGAACGGTGTGTTTAAAACCAGTGGCCGGTGGAGTTTCATGCCCCGCATTGAGCTGCTCCATCTCTCAAACCTGTCTCTCCCTATTAAAAAAAAAAAATATATATATATATTTTGAAATAATTATAGGCTCACAGGAAGCTGCAGAGAAACGTGCAGGGAGATCTCTGCCTCTTGCAAAGTCGCAGTCTTGAACCACTCTAGTCCAACAGCGAAACCAGGAAGCTGCCCTCGTGCGATAGTTTTATTCGCCAGACCTGGCACCCCCCCTCTCCGGGACCCGTGCGCATCCTGCTCGGTTTACACCGGCTTCCACTCGCATTACACTCCGTTTTCAGTTTTACATTTTAACTTTATTTCGCTCTGAGCCACGCCCTCCCCGTCCCCCGATCTTCCGGGCTGGGGCGCGGCGACCCGGGCGGCAGGCCCGCGCGTCCCCTGGGGAACGTCTGCCCTGGCCCCACCGCAGGGCTCAGAGGGGCGCGGAGGGGGCGCGGGCACCCGAGGACCACCCCCCCGCGCCGGCCTCGCGGCTCCCGGGCGGGGTCGCGGCGGGGGCGGAGCGCGGCGGCTACGGCGACGCCCCCAGCCCGGCAGGCGGGGTCGGGGCGGGCTGCCCGCGAGGGCGGGGACCGACGCGCGGACACGCCCAGGCCGCTTCCGCCCGGCCCCCCGTGAGCGCGCGCCGGGCCAGCGCGGGTGGCGGCGGGCGCGGGACGCGAGGAATGAACAGGGAGCCGGGCGCCCGCGGCCGGGACCCCGCCTCGCCCCCGCCAGCCCCAGCCACCCCCCCCGCCGCGGCCCCGCCGCCGCCCCCGCCGTCGCCGGGAGCTCCGTGCCCGCCCCCCGAGGCCGGCGGCTACTCCCACCAGCTGCTGCTGCTGCTGCTCCAGTGAGCGCCGCCCGGCGCCCGCCATTGTCCCCGGCGCTCCGCCAGCTGCGCCCGGCCGCGGACCCGGAGGCGGGGGGCGCGCCTAGGTGGCCGCCGCTGATGCCGCCGCCGCCGCGCCGCCCTCCGAGGCTGCGTCCCACGAAGCGCGGTCCCCCGAGCTCCCCAGCCCGGCCCGGCGCCCGGGACTGGAGCGCGCCCGCATGGAGGCGCCCGGGCTGGCCAAGGCGGCCGCGGCGGACACCGACCCCCGAGGGGCCAACGAGGATACCCCCGACGGGGCGCCCGCGCTCTGCCCCAGCCCGGAGGCGCCCTCTCCGGAGCCGCCGACCTACCGCCTGCAAGACTTCGACACGCTGGCCACCGTGGGTGAGTGCGTGAGGCGCGCGGGGACTCGGCCCGCAGGGGCGCGCGGCGCCGCCCGGACGCTGTCGTCAGACAAAGGGCCCCGTGTGCCGTAGCCGGGCCGCCTCCCGGGGAGGGCCCTGCTCTGCCCCTCCGGCTCGGGGTTCCCGCGCGGGGCTGCCCCTGCGTCCTCGATCTCCCGGGCGCCCCGAGAGTTGGAGGGCACCCCCCGCCCCGGCGAGACCCCGTGACCGCCCGGCCGCCTTCCCGGGACCCCGGTGGTTCCTCAGTGAAACCTACCCCGCCTGCCTCCAACACACATTCCACCCCGGCGTCTGGGCTGCCCGACGTCACAAAAGTTTCTGGGGGTCAGCTCAGACTGGGGACTTCGTGCGTCCTCCGGGGCAGCGACCCGCAGGGACCCGCGCGTGGGCTCTGAAGGCCCCTGCAGACCTCGCCCCCGGCCAGCCCTCTCCCTCTGCCCTGCGGCAGGTGCTCCGGCGTGGAATTTACAGCTTTAACCCCGGGGTGCAAGAGCCGCTGGGGTTTCGGAGGACAGGTGTCCCCTGGCGTCGTGGGGAGGCTGAGGGCGGCGTTGGGGATAGATGGTAACATTCCTGACTCGGCGTGTGCTTTCCTTCTGGTGCATCTGAAATTTGCCATTTTCTTATTGGACGCTTTCCCATTTCTTTTGTCCTCTGCCTTAGAAATTGAATCCAACTGGGCAGCTTGCGGGAGAGGTTTTGAGTTCTCTTGGGCGCTTGGATCCCAGCGCGCGCTGGGGTATTACTGGGGCAGCCCTGAGTGGGTCAGGATATCCCGACCCGAACGTGGGCGCTGGATTCAAACTGTAGGCACGAGTCAGCCTGTGGCTTCTTAGCGACTCTTTGTGGCCAAGGGGATTGCGCTGACAATGTTGGTTGTCAGGGAAATAAACAGGGCAAGGGACCTCGGGTGGCTTTCTCCTGATTGCTTCCCTCTTTTTTCAGAGGAAGAAGCCAGGCTGGGGCTCAAGGTCAGGGCGTGTGGCTTAGTAAGACCAACAGCGCAGCCAGCGTGACATCAAAACTGCTGAGGAAGGGAAGGCATCTCTTTTTGTTTTCTGTCTCTGTCTCTTTCTTTCTGTGTCTCTCTTTCTGTGCAGCTGTCTCTGTCTCTGTTTCTCTCTCCCCTCACTCCTCCTCTCTCTCTTTCTTCCTCCCTCTCTCTCTCTCCCACTGGGAAGCTACACCAGGCTAATCTCAAAGCCGGGCGTGTTTTGCAGGGAAGAAGGGTGGGCCAGGAACCGGCACAGGGGCAGCTAGGACAGTGGGTGGAAACACAAGTCGGAAAGTTGATGGAGGGCCAGCTGTCCCTTGGCACTTTGCACCGGCCATTGTGTTTCTGTGGGGCGCCGGCTCGCAGGGTCAGTCGGGAAAGGTGCCCAGGACAGGAGGCCAGGGGGCAGGGCAGGGCAGGGCATTGCAGGGCAGGAGGGCTGCGGAGCTGAGGGTGTCGCGCTGGGTAATCTCACCCTTAAAAATAGAATGTTATCGTTGCCTCTTGGGAGCCAGCCGGCAGGGCAGGGCCGGGCTGGGTGGGGGAAGTGAGCGCTTTCTTCCTTTCCTCTCTTAGACAAGAGGATGCTCATCGCGCAGGGATACCTTCCTGTGGGCTCCAAGGGTGTGACAGGAGAGCCAGGTGTCCCACGCTCCAGGCATTGGACCAACAGGGGACCAGGGGTGTGTGTGTCTGTGTGTGTCTGTGTACACTCACTCGTGACAGCATCACAGCTTTGGTGACGTCATCTGCAGTCTTGTGTCTGAGCCTCCTTCTTTACTATGGGTCAGAGAGCAACGTGAGAGTGATTAACCTGAAAGAGTAAGAATAAACTTCTTAAAAAAGTTGTAAGCCTTCTAAGTGTTCTTGTCTTATGTCTCCAAGTCTTCTAAGTCTTATGTGTCTGAGCCACCATCGACAGCAACTTTCGATCCTTTTAGAAGGCGTCACGGGGGTACGAGTGAGGGACAGGTGGAACTCTCTGTGGCCGGCACAGGGTCTGGGCAGGCGTGACTTCTCTTCCTCTAAGCTGTGACTTGCTGGAAGACAGGTTCCTTGTTAAGTGTGTCTTCCTTCCTCCCTGCATTTCTGATTCTTACCTGCTCCAAACAGGCACCCACCTCCGTTCCAAATTTTCTTGGGGGATGTCTGTTATGCAGTTTCCCAGCTGAGCACTGCTGTTTTCCATAACTCAAAACCGAACACACAGGCCAAACAAACAAAAACACCCCACAACCCTCTTACACTTTCTTTACTTATCACGAACCCCACCTCTTGGCACCTTCTAGAATGACTGGGTGAAGACACAGCTTCCTTCACTCTCCTCCGTGAAGGAGGGCTTCAGGTCTCTGCCCCCACACAGTTGTGCGTTTTTTATTATTTCCTGCGCTGCCCTCCTGTGTGTGTGCTGTTTCCGTTGCTAGCAAATTTGGGGACGTTCTTGTACATTTCATCGCTGACGCTGGCCTGTGATCTGAGTGTGGACGAGGCACCCTGAGCTAACAGAATCGCTGGTTTGATACTGAGAAACGTTTTGGCGATGCTGACATTTCAGCACAGGTGCGGCACCTGCACTCCTGCGGGTCCGCTTGTGCCTAATTCTGCAAAGCCCACGGTGGCCGCAGTGACCGCTGGGCGGGCGGGGGAGATCCCGTGAGCAGAAGGCTGAGCTGGAAATAGCCGGTGGTCACAGGGCGAGGAGACGGCGTGACTGGAAAGAAAGACCCTGTGGTCTCAGGTATTCTGTGCTTCTGGGTAAACCGACTAGTGGATGCCGTCAGCATTCTAGACCCACCAGTTTCCCATCCACTCAGGGAGTTTGCAAGGAAGTGTAGCTTGTGGTCATGAAAAGTCTAATGCTGGTCTATATATTTTTTAAGAACATGAAAAAAATCCTGGAGCACGTCTGGTCTAAACACCGATTTCATGGGTTTAGAAACTCCAACTCACAAGGACCACACTGCTCCTTAGAGAAAAAATGGTTGCAAACCGGTTCTTCAGATTTCTTGTCCCTATAACCAAGCTTTGCTTGGTCCCATGAGAAAGAACAAGGGTGCTTTTTTTTTTTTTTTTAAAAAAAAAAAAGAAAAGAAAATTATTATGGATCTTTAAAAATTCATCCTGTGTAGAGAGAAGAGGATAATGACTTTTTCTAAAAGCATTTGTTTGGTAAAATTTAGATTCGGTCAAAAGGCTGCACCCAAGAATCCAGAAGGCCACATGTGGCCCCAAGGCCGCAGGTTTCCCACCCCTGGAACCAGTGTATGGTTCTTGGGTCCGAATTTCATTTTCCCTTTCTCAACCTCTCTGCTTCTGAGCTTATTCATCTAAACAATACAAATAATAACAGAACCTGTCATACACAGTTTATTATGAAGAAGACTCCAAGATGCTTAAATCCCTGATTTTTAAGAAAAGTTATTTTGAAATAATAACAGACTCATAGGGGATTCCCAAAACAGTACCTGGACTCTCACGCACCCTTCTGCTGGCTTCCCCAGGGTGACATCTTCCAAAGTGTCAAAACCAGGACGCCAATGTTGATACACACACCCCTGCTAACGAAACTGCACACCTTGTTCAGCCTGTATCAGTTTTCCCAGGTGCTCATTTGTGTTTGTGAGCGTGTGAGCATGCAGAGTTCTATGCAGCTGTATCTAGCCTGTCGATCTGGGGGCAGCCACCGCCCCCAAAATCACAGGGCAGAACGAGTTCTCTCACCACAGACCACTCCCTCATGCATGACATTTTCTTCTTCTTTTTTTCCTTTCACACATCACGGCGTCGTCTGAAAGTTTTATTTTCTTAAGAGCTAGCAGGTCTTCATGAATAATCAATGATAAATGGTTCTCAGATCTAAAGTGCTCACAATCATTTTTCTCTGTGCTGAGAGGTTTTCTCCTGTGTCCTCGGTTCCCCTGAATTGGACATAATTTCCCTTCTTTCCTGGATTATCATTTGTGCCCCGTCTTTGGGGCTGTGAGAACAAAAATATCACACAGTGGGTGGCTTATAAACAACAGACATTTATTGCTCACAGCTCTGGAGGCTGGAGGTCCCAGATCCCGGCGTGGCAGAGGCTGTGTCTGGTGGGGACTCACTTCCTGGTTCATAGATGGCGCCTTCTTGCTGTGTCTTCACATGGTGGAAGGGGCGAGGGAGCTCTCTGGGGTCCCTTTCATAAGGACACTGGCCCCATCCATGAGGTCCCAGCCTCATGAGCTCGGCACCTTCCAAAGACCCGACCTCCAAACACCATCTCCTTGGGGGCGAAGATTTCAACACAAGAACTTTGGGGAGACACAGACATTGAGACCATCTCATTCCTACCCTGTAACACCAGCCTACCAGCAGAATGAATGGAATCTGACCTGGTGAGATTTTACCCTGTAGGTAAATATATAATCTTACAGGCAGTGTTTACACAGCAATTGGCAGTGTTGTTTATTGCCTCACAACACACAGAAAATCGAGCCCAGCCTTTTAATCTTATTTATCTTGCGTGGGTGCTCTAGAGTAAATTGGCAATCATTTGTGTAGGTGAGAGTTTCGATGTAAGAGCATCATAGGAACTTCAGGAGATGAGATAAAATACTACACATCACAGAACATTTCTAAGTATAGAGGTCCTGTTGGTTTCTCCTCTTCGTTTTTCGCCCCACTGAAGTGAAATTCACTGTCGTGTAAAATGAGTCATCCTATAGCCAACTGTGGCACTTAGCACATTCGCAGTGTTGTGCAAACATCACTTCAATCTAGTCGCAAAACGTTTTCATCTCCCCCAAAGGAGAGCCCATCCCCACTAAGCAGTCACGGCCTCTCCCCGTCTCCCAGCCCCTGGAGACCACTGGTCTGCACCTCTCTCTGGATTTGCCAGTTCCGTGTCCTCTTCGTGTTCCAGTCTCTTCTTCATTCGTCACTTCCCATCTCCAAGGGGAAGAGGTCACCCAAGTCTAATAGTTCCTTGTTCAAGAGGAGAGGAGAAAAATGGGCCTGTGGGGGGAAAAAAAGGCAGGAAACAAAAGGAATACTAATAAAATATGGGATGAGAAAGAGTAAGAGAACAAATCAGAAACAGGAATGTTCAGTCACAGTGAGAGAAATGGACAGAGAGCACAGAGGCGTTTGCACAAATCCTGGTGGAGTGGGACGGGTGGAGCTCCCTGTCCCTGAACCCATCCAGGCTGCAGTCAGCACAAAATACTGTAGACTGGGCAGCGTATAAACAGCAGACATGTGTTGCTCACAGCTCTGCAGGCTGGAAGTCCAAGATGGCAGAGGCTGTGTCTGGTGGGGACTCACTTCCTGGTTAACAGATGGCGCCTTCTCGCTGTGTCCTCACATGGTGGAAGGGGCGAGGGAGCTCTCTGGGGTCCCTTTTATAAGGATACTGATCCCATCCATGAGGCTCCACCCTCAGGACCTCATCTGCTCCCAAAGGCCCCAAGTCCTAACCCCACCACCTTGGAGGTGAGGTTTCAACATAGGAATCTTGTAGGAACACAGACATTCAGACTACAACATCCCTCAAAATTCATGTTCACCTAGAAGCTTAGACTGTGAGCTATGTGAAATAGGGTCTTGGCAGCAATAATTAGTTAAGGATTGAGATGAGATCATAGTGCATTAGTGTGGACCCTAAATCTAATGCCAAGTGTCCTCCTAAGAGACAGCAGAGGAGACACAGACACAGAGGAGAAGCCACCTGGAGGCAGAGGCAGAGACTGGAGTGATGCGGCCACAAGCCCAGGGACGCCTGGAGCCCCCAGGAGCTGGAAGAGGCAGGAAGGAGCCTCCCCTGGAGCCTGCGGAGGGAGCGCGGCCCCGAGACACCTGCCTCTCACACTCCTGGGCTCCGGGACTGGGAGAGGATAAATTCCTGTGGTTTTAAGCCACCAAATTATGGCAGCCCTAGAAAACTAATGTCCGTGCCAAGGAGGATTATAGAGCCAATTCCTCTGTGGCTGCTGTCCCTGTTGCTGGCCATGGAAAACCCTGGAGCTCTCCCTTTTTGGGCAGGTTTAGCACATGGTGCATTAGGTCCCTGATACGGTTTCCCCAAATCCTTGGAGGCAGAGACATCTAGTTACAACTGGGACAGCGTTTTCCAGGAGAGACCTCATCCTAGATAGCTTGGGGTATGGTTAAAGCCGGAGAGCTCTGCCTTCATTTCTGAAGAGGCGTCTGTCTGCAGCTCCCTACATGAGAAAGGTCCTTCCAGAGCTTGATAGAGTAGACCAAGAACTTGCTTCTTTTCCTGCCTCTGTTCCTATTCCCTTGTCTTCCCTCCATCCTCCCACCAATGAGCAGCCAGGTGAGATGACCACAACCTCGCTTGTCATGCCCCTTTGCAAATCCAGGGCTCAAGCTGGCTTCCCACATGGCGAAGCCAAGGACCGCCATCTTGAATCTATCCCTGCCTTGGTTTTAGGAGTTGTCCGACCTTCCTTCTCTTAAACTCTTGCTTTGAGGGTAAAGGGAGCTGCCTGCCCCCTTCCCACATGGCGAAGCCAAGGACTGCCATCTTGAATCTATCCCTGCCTTGGTTTTAGGGGTTGTCCTACCTTCCTTCTCTTAAACTCTTGCTTTGGGGGCAAAGGGGGCTGCCTGCCCCCTTCGCACATGGCGAAGCCAAGGACCACCATCTTGAATCTATCCCTACTTTGGTTTTAGGGGTAGTCCTACCTTCCTTCTCTTAAACTCTTGCTCTGGGGGTAATGGGGACTCCCTGCCCCAGCAACAGGCTCACCTGTGACCTTCTGGGATTCCCAGGAGAGAACATTTCTCTCATTCTGTCCAGAGATAACCATCCCAGACCCAGCTTGGATCATCCATGCAGATGGGGACATGGCACCACCATGGTGGTCCCAGTCATGGTTCTGGATCAGGTCCCTCCAGCATGGGTGACCGTTTGGGAGCCCAGCTGAAGAAAGGGGCACAGGGAACCTATCACACAGGCAAAGGTGTCAGCTGTACTTCCCCACCCTGGGTTCACCAGGAAGCTTCTAACCACAGAGTTCTTTCTTGGGAGAAGCAGTTCTGAGTTCTAAGTAAAGCGTTTTCAGTGCTTTGGGAGGGATGACTTGGGGATTTCTCTGTATTTTCCCCAAGTTGTTTTTTTCTTTTTTGTAAACAACCACAATGCCATCAACGTTACTGCCTTTGCAAAAGGGTTTTCCGCCTGTCTTTCTTCTTTTCAACTCTACATATGCTGTTTGGTGCTGCAGGGAAGAGGAAACTGCTGGATGGTAAAGGTTCACTCTTTGGAGAGCTGTGCCCGGTGGTGTCATCACCTTCTGTGATATCATAAGCTTATCTGTGCACGAGGTGGGGGTGGGGAGCTTGGCCACTGCTTTTGGGTTTTGTGTCTTCCTTCTTTGCACTGTGCGTGTTTGCTGTAGATGACATTGCGTTTGTCATCCAATCCCAGTGTCCCCGCGTCACCTCCCTGGGATGAGGGAAGCATATTGCAGGCCAGATACATGGGGTTTGCTAGCGTGTGTCTTTGGGCAAGTTGCAAAGACCCTCTTTCTCCTCAAGGAAATCAGGCTAATGTTGGGTGTGGCCGATCTTCTGTGCACGGAGGAGCTAAAGTATGGATTGTGCCTGTTTGGTACTTGGCGAGGGTGCGTGACATAAAGGACAGCTGCCTATAATACCTTCATGCATTCATTTTTTCACTCACACATGGAGCGACCGGCTTGTCTCTATCTGCGTGGGATGTTCCCAGGTAGCACTGAACGTTCCTCATCTCGGGACCCCAGGCAGATGAGGACGGAGGGTCTCTCTGCTCATACAGTGCAGGGTCATGGGTGGATGATCTAATCTCCCGTGAGGTTCCGAGGGCTGTCTGTAGCACCTGTCGGCAGCAGACTGTTGGCTGCACGCACCTGTTATGAGGCAGTGAAGGAGTGTGGTGATTGAACCCTGGCGGTCTCGGTGAGATGGTGCATGGTCAGATCCTGGGTCTGTTTTGGAGGGTGAATCTGTAGGTGTCCCTGCAAGAACAAATGCAGAGTGTGATTGTCTTAGTTTGCTTGGGTGGCCTTAACAAAGTGCCACAGACTGGGCAGCTTATACAATAGAAATTAATTTTCTCACGTCCTGAAGGCTGGAAGTCTGAGATCAAGGTGTCTCAGGGCTGGTCCCTCCAGAGTCCTCTCTCCTTGGTGTGTAGATGCCACCTTTTCCCTGTGTCCTCACGTGGTTGTCCCTCTGTGTGTGTCTGTGTCTTCATCTCCTCTTCTTATAAGGACACCAGTCCTGTTGGATCAGGGCTCACCCTATTGACCTCAGTTTACCTTAATCACCTCTTTAAAGACCTATCTCCAACAGTCACTTTCTGAGGTCCTGGGGGTCAGGGCTTCAACATATAGATTTGTTAGGAGGACACAGTTCAGCCCAAACCCCTGTGACACTTTTAATGCATCCAGTGATGCCACAGCCTCCAGAGTTCTCCCAGTGCAGTAGTTTCACGTCATGCCAGTTAGTCTCAGCTCACCAGGTTTGAGGGCAGGATGTGGACTCCTTCTATGACAAGGACAAAAGACTCTCATAAGAATTAAAGAACTATGTCCTTGCTTGGTCCTGGCGTCAGCTCTACCTGCGTCTTCGTTGCGTATCACCGTCCACCCAAGCTGCTGTCTTCTTGTTGGACGCATCTGAAACTTTCACGCAGAGGTGCAGTGGCTTATATTGTAGGGGTGCCTGCCCGCACCCACTCACTGTAAAGGGTCTTGGGGTGTCTGACTGGCGTGTTTAGCAGGAACCTACATGGTAGGCATTCTTCCTTCATGACAAGGGACAGGACCCTGACATGAGAGGTGTTGCTCTGTCCCCAGGATGCTGGTACCCAGGTTGCTCCTCGTCCTTGGAGGCAGGCTATGTGTTGCTATGGGTAATGTACAGCCTCACCTGGACCTGTTCCATGCACTGCTGTGATGGGGACACCTTTGATCCCGTCTGCTGCCCTCCTCTGCAGCCCAGTGTGACCCTCCCCAGGCCACCGCCCCTCAGTGTCCTGCAAGGCCACCTCTACTGGCCAGTGTGGGCAGACAGGACATTCTGCCTGCCTCATTCTTTTGCTTTAAAAGAATTTTAGGCCGGGCGCGGTGGCTCACGCCTGTAATCCCAGCACTCTGGGAGGCCGAGGTGGGCGGATCGTTTGAGCTCAAGAGTTCGAGACCAGCCGGAGCAAGAGCAAGACCCCATCTCTACTAAAAATAGAAAGAAATTATATGGACAACTAAAAATATATAGAAAAAATTAGCCAGGCATGGTGGTGCATGCCTGTAGTCCCAGCTACTCGGGAGGCTGAGACAGGAGGATCCCTTGAGCTCAGGAGATTGAGGTTGCTGTGAGCTAGGCTGACGCCACGGCACTCACTCTAGCCTGGGCAACAGAGCGAGACTCTGTCTCAAAAAAAAAAAAAAAAAAAAAAGAATCTTATATTGTGATGAAGAAAAAAATATATATATATTTATGTTCATATATTGACATAATACAGAAATCACAATGAATTTATATATTAAATATACATTATATATTTATATAAAAGTAAATGTATCATATATTTATATATTAAATGTATTATACATGTGATATATATTAAATATTATATATTCATATATTGAATATGTTATATAGTATTCATACTTATACTATATATATTCATATAAAAACATATATACATATATGATATATTACTTATTAAATATATAGTACATTCATGTATTAAATATGTAGTATTTCTATATTATACATAGTATTTACATTTATATGTTTATATAATGTAGCAAATATACCATGTTTATATAATATAAATATATTTATATGTTAAATGCATTTAATATATATGATATCTTTATATATTAAATGTATTACATTTATATATTAAATATATTATACTGCATTTATACTTATAGTAAACATAGTTATATATGAAGTGTATTATAATATACATATATGATGTTACATATTAAATGTGTGATATATTTATATATTAAACATATATATTTAATAATATAGTAAATACATCATATCTTTATATGCTAAATGTGTTATACATGATACATTTACATGTTAAATATGATATGCTTAATAACAATGTATCATATATTTATTTGTTAAATACATAGTATTTATGTTATATATTGCTATATTAAATATATTAAATATAAAATTATACAGCATTTACATATATCATACCATTTTAACCATTTTTAAGTGCACGCTTCATTGGCATTAAATACATTCACCTTGTTGCACAACCATCGCCACCATCTATCTCTAAAACATTTTTATCACTGCAGACAGAAGCTCTGTCCCCATTAGCTGTCCCTCCACCTTCCCACCTTCCCCAGCCCTTGGAAACCTCCAGTCTACTTTTTGTCTCTGTGAATTTCACAGTTTCTATATATTTCCTGTAAGTGGACTCATACAGCATTCGTCCTTTGTGGCTAGGTCATTTCCCTTAGCACAGCGTCTTGAAGGCTCATCCGTGTTGTACCCACATCAGAATTCTCTTCCTTTTCCTGGCTGAGTAATATTCCACCGCTTGCCTTTGCCACATTGAGCTGACGCACACACACGTTCACGGACACTTGGGTGACTTCCCCCTCTTTGCTGTTGTAGACGTTGCTGCTGTGAACACAGGTGTACAAATATCGCTTGGAGTCCCTGCTTTCCATTTCGTTGGGGGTGGACCTGCTGGATGCTGTGGTCATTCTCTGTTTTCCGGATGAACTGCTCTACCATTTTCTGTGGCGGCCGCACTCACGTGTGGATATGAAAAGGTTGAACTTACAGGAGTACAGAGCAGGACGAGGTTCCCAGGGGCTGGGAGTGTGGGAATTGGGTTGATATATCGATCAGAGGGCACAAGATTTCAGCGAGACAGGAGGAATAAGTTCAAGAGATCTATTGTACAACATGGTCACTATCGCCGATGACAAAATATTTTTGCAAATTGCTAAATGAGCAGATTATTATTCTCACTACCAAAAAAAAAAAAAAGACAATTATGGGAGGCCATGCATACGTTCATTAGCTCGATTAAGCCATTCCATAATAGATGCGTATTTTTCAAAACAACCTGTTGTCCTCAATAAATAGATAACAGCTTTAATTTGTCAATTAAAATAAATTAATTAAATGTCTGGAAGACAAAAAAAAAAGGCACATTTTTTATCATGTGGTTCTGTAGGTTCGTTTCCATGTCTGAAATGATCTGATCATGGCGGATTCGAATCAACATGTCAACAGGGCTACGTCCATTCTGGGGTCTGTAGGGGAGAGACTGTTCCTTGGCTTGTGGCTCATTCCTCCCTCTTAAAGCCATCAATGTTGGCTTGAATCCTGCTCCTGCTGGTGTCTCTCTTTGACTTAGAAAGTCACTTGATTGCACTGGACGCACCCAGATAACCCACCGTAATCCTCCCGGTTCAGGTCAGCTGTTCTGTACCTGTAATTAACACCTTCCACCTTAGTTTCCCTCCTTTGCTGTGCAATCTGAGATAGCCACAGGTTGCAGGGATGAGCAGTACCTGGGCATCTTTCGAGGATCCCTATTCTGGGGACCGAATATGCCACTCCTTTGAATGCAGTGACATCATTTTGGTCTCAGCCCTCTTCCAAATGACACAGACTTGCCTAAACGGAGAAAGCATAGTATCAACAACACTAAAAAGCTCTTCCCTGGCTACCCGGGACTGTGAATCTTTGTCTGTTTGTGTGCAGATGCATATGGGTTTTCTGGGAAATGGTTAATTGAGTTAATTGAGGACTTCGAAGTCCACATTCTCTTCTGCGTGGCTGCGAGTGTATGTAACAGCTAATGGCCACATCTGTGTAGCCCTTGCCGCTGAGGGGGAGGACTCTTTGCACAGAGACTGGAGCGTGTGGATACATTGGTTCATATTGACACATTTTTGTGTAAACTGGGCAGACCGTTTTTTTTTTTCCCTAGAGGTTCCCTTGTGGAAGAATAATCAAACATCACGAATGTTTTTCAGAAGTGTTCTCCTTACAGCATTTCCCTGGTGGGCATGTGCCCACCCCCCACACTCTCCGATGATCACTTTTTGTTTTGTTTTGTTTTTTGTCTCATCCATTAGGGTACTTAAGTGGAAATGCAGTTGGCATTTCCATTCCATCTGAACAGGATAAAATGTGATAAGTAGCCATTAGATGCGCTTGTCCAGCGATTCCTCCATTAAAGCCTAACACGAGTGCTGGAGACTCACCCGCATCTCACCACCCTTTAGCGTCAGAAAAGAGGCGCGGATTGCAAGATTCACATTCTTTCCCCTCCAGCACTGATGTTTTCTACCTTCCTGAGGTCTAAGGCAGGGAGGTCTCCAACCTAGGATGAGTTGTATAATTATTTCATCATATGTTACAATGTAATAATAATAGAAATAAAGTGCACAGTAAATGTAACGTGCTTGAGTCGTCCCAAAACTATCTGCGCCTTTCTCCCCCAGTTTGTGGAAAAATTGTCCTCCATGAAAACGGTCCCTGGTGCCAGAAAGGTTGGGGACCGCTGGTCTAAGGCTATTCCAAGTCCTGCAAGGGTCCCTGCAGAGGAACTTCCCTAGGACACCTCTGGGCAGTTCTTCCAGGGTATCATGTCATGTCAGGTGCAGGGGTGGCTAGGGAAGGGGCTCACCCTTCTCTGATAAGCTGGAGAGAAGAGACGAGAGGAGAGAGGACATAGAACTGTCCCCACGGCTTGGTTGGACTTTCCAGGAGGACTGTCAAGGTTAGACCCTGGCTATTCCATGTTTGGGGGGTGGGGGGAGAGCCAACCTTCTGCATAATGTCTTCTCTGCTGGCATTCGCACCCCTGTCCCCATTTAGAAATTTATACCCCTTTTTCCACCAGGACGTAGAAAAAGGAGATTGTCTCAGGCAGTCTCTGTTCACATTGCAAGTCCATACAGATCATTGTAACCTCTGCCCCACCGTGGATGGAGCCTGCATTGTGTGCAGGCATGACATTAATCCCCTGCGGTACTTATTTTGGACGTTTTATGGGTTGGGCACCTCATCAAAGAGCTTTGGAGGCCAACCTGTGCAAGGTTCTTTTAAAATCATTGACAGTTACGGGCCGAGGCTGATTTCACCTTGCTGAGTCATGTTGGGAGTCACTTTGCAGAACAAAGGGTTTGCATGCAGGTGTGGCGGGGCGGGTGAGGTCTTGGCTTGGGAGAAAGAAGTCCTTTGTAATGCTTTGAGGCCCCTGGGATCTCTTTGGAGGGGGTCTCTGTGCAAACTTGCATGCATTTATTTGCATGTGCATGCTTAGGTTGGTGACCTGCAGCTAACAAGGCAAGAGGGGAGTGACAGAGCTGGCTTATGCTAGCAGACAATGTCATAGGAAACTGTTCCTCCAAGGCTGAAAACCTCAGCTTGAATGAGATTCCAGGCATTGAAAGCGTGTTGAGAAGCCAAACTGTCTACAATTCCTCTTCATGGCTTGATGATACCATTTATTATGACACCTTAAGAAAGAAAAAATAATTTATATGGAAAAAAAAATCAGTGCCTATTCAAAATACTACTTGGGTTCTTGAGTAGGAATCGTTGTTGTTAGAGATGATTTCATTTATTAGGTCTTCTCTTCCATTTGTCCTTAAAACAGTTTCATATTTTAGTTTGACAACCCACTGTGGTGTATCAATTTCATTGGCCTTTTCAAAGAACCAGCTTTTGGTTTGGTTTCCTTAATGTTTTCTCCGTGGACTTCCTGTTTTCAGTTTCATTGTTTTTTTTGTTTTTTTAAACTGCAGTTTTTCTTTCTTTTCTTCCACTGGCTTTAGGTTGGTGTTACACTCTCTGCTTTCTGTAGCTTAGGGAAGTGTTGTGTTTTGATAAAGCTACTTTGAGTGTCACAGGCCGGAGAGTTCTGGAAGACATAGAATCTGAACCCAGGAAAACCGTTAAGGAAACTCCATCTCTTCCCATGTTCGAGGGTCTACAGGGCAGGGCCACGGTGCACGGCCCGGTTTTGGCATTTCGTAGCCTGCTGTGTTCTATAGCTCGCGCCTCTTGCACTCTTTGATGGAGCTGTGCTTTTTTGTTAAGTTTCTCTCTCCCAGACGGCGCTGTTTTACCTCTGGCTTCCTCCTCTCTGTCATCCACACCCCCAGCTGCCTCTTTTACCCGGCAAACCGCAGAAATAAGTGCAAAGAAAACAACTCAGCAGCCACCTGCTACCCAAGCGCCGTCCCGAAAGACGATGCGTTTCAGGACAGCTGCTGTGAGTTCCGGGAGGGAGCTTGTCTTTCTTCAAAGGGGGAAAAAAATAGAAATAAAACCACCCAGGAACGGTGCAATCCAGGCATTCTGTATCGAGTGCCTTCTAGACGTTCAGACTCAGCATGCTCATTTAGAATTTGGGAAGGAGGTTTCGGGGTGGTGGGCGGCTGGGTGTGTGTGGTCTGGGGTAGAGATTCTCCACCTTTCTAAAAGTGAAGAAAACCTTTTTGTCTCGAGATAGCGGGTCATTTGTTTTTGTGGCGTGCTTTGCTTTTCTTCCTGCTGTCTGTGGTCTGTGGTGCTCCTGGACATGCAGCCGTGCCCAGAAGCTGTGTACGCGTGCAAACACTCGTGTGCATGCAACACGTCTTTCTTGGGCTGATTGAAATCTCCTCCGTGGCCACCGAAAGCACCATCATTGTTTTGGATTTTGGCAAGCGTTCAGGTAAAACCTGAGAGACTGGCCCACCTCTCTGCTTAGGAGACAATGGCCGCATTGTATGGGAACGTCACCTGCTGTTCCCAAGCTGGTGTTCCTGTCCAGCGAGCAGAACGGACCGGGCCCCCAGGTGGACCTGTGCGCTGCTCCAAAACGCGGGGCTGTGACTCGTTCCTCTGGGCTTTGCTTGTTCCAGAAACAATGTTACCTGTGGCGCCTGGCGTGCTAAGGCTGTTTAAACAACACAACGTGTTGATGAATCTAACAAACATGGCAAGGTGATAGGAAAGTAGAAGGTAGGGTTGTTCCTGCCAGATGAAGCAATAATGCCAGGAACACTAGAATCCAGAAATAAAAAGGAAAAAAAAAATAATAAAAAGAAGAATCCAGTCTCTAACAGGAGGAAGTAGAGTGAGTAGTTTTTATCAAGATACTTCAGGATTTTAAACTTTGTCTTTTCCTTTTAAAAATTTTATTATTTGTTAATTAATTATTTTTTGAAGACAGGGTCTCGCTCTGTCACCCAGGCTGGAGTGCAGTGGTGTGATCACAGCTCACTGCAGCCTCGAACTCCTGGGCTCAAGCCATCCTCCTGCCTCAGCCTCCTCAGTAGCTGGGACTGCAGGCACATGCCACCACACCCAGTTAATTTTTTAAAAATTTTTTTTGCAGAGATAGGGTCTTGCTGTGTTGCCCAGACTGGTCCAAACTCCTGGACTCAAGCCATCCTCCTCCCTCAGCCTCCTGAGTAGCTGAGACTACAGGCGTGCACCACCATGCCTGGCTAATTTTTTTCTATTTTTAGTTGTTTGGCTAATTTCTTTCTATTTTTAGTAGAGACAGGGGTCTCACTCTTGCTCAGGCTGGTCTCGAACTCCTGACCTCGAGCAATCCTCCCGCCTCGGCCTCCCAGAGTGCTAGGATTATAGGCGTGAGCCACCGCGCCTGGCCGTACCAGCTGGTTATGAGCCTTAGGAATTCTTGCAATTGGCTGGCACTTACAATTTAATAAGGGGCTTACTTTTAAAATGTATAATCTCAAAACATCTTAAACATTAGTCGTTTTTGTTCTGCAAGCTGCTTTTACATCAGCCATTTGCTGTCCAGCCCACATAACCTCTCCTTGTGTTCCCTCATTATTACCTGCGCTGGTATTGGGTACCTGTGTGTGACTGTCTCATCCCTTAACTGTCAGCTCAGATGGGGACGTTTGCTGGTGTTGGTGGCAGGCCATTATGAATATATTTAATACCACTGAAACATACACTGCTTCTCCCTTTCCTGTATAGATGAGACTTTATTCATAACAGACGCCCTCCAACAGAATTAACTCAGTCATTTTTAAGGGTCGTTACTATTTTTAAATCTCTGAAATAAGAAAAGAAAAGGTGATTTCTTTTCTTATTAAATCATAGTTAAAACCTCTAGTGTTCAGCAGAAGGCATGAAATACGGTTCTTATGGGTGAGAATATGAATGTTTGCACACATGTAGAGTCTTATTTCAGTATTAGTGGTCATTTGATGCACTAGGGGTTATAATCATCCTGTTATTTTATGTCTTTTTTTCCCCCCTTTTTATTTGTAAAATAGTATATCTTAACAATCCTCAAACGTTTTGTTTCAACTCCTTTTTTTCCCCATCCAAGAATGAGTTGTGCAACATCTGGGATGGGGTAGTTTGTCATGAAGACACCACAAGGAAGTGCCTGAAATAACAAAGTTTCCACTGATGTAAATTAGTAAAAGAGTAGCGTGTCTCTTCCAGGTGAAGGTGCGTCAGGGGCGTGTGGGAAAAGCTACAGGGTATCCCTGTCATCCGAATATTTAAACAACAAGAGTCCTCGGCAAACCAGACCTGGATGTCAAACAGTGGGTTTAACTACCCGCCTTGGTCTTTGGGGACATTCTGTACAACAGATGGACCAAATGCTGAGTAACTCAGACATGAGATGTAAATGCAATTAATAAAAACGACGGTGGAATTTGACTTGCAGACTTGGTGAAACATGCCCTTTGTAGCTTTCAGGGGAAAGTCCCTCTGTGTCCGCGTCTTGTTCCAGAAGATCTAGAGGATGCTTCTGGTATCTGGGCTCATTTGCTTTTCTCTCTTGGAACAGAGGAACGGTTTCCAGGATTCTTTTGGACAGCTTCATCATTCTTTTTCAGAACAGACTGGATTTCTTAATTTTGCGGAATTCCCATTGTTTTTCCGACTTCAGCATCATCCGCTGCCCGGGCAAGGCAGATCGAGTGGTGTTTGGTCTTTAAAATGTCCCCAAGTTTCCAAAGCCACCTCCATGTCTTAAAGGCTTGACCGGGAGCCCTTCTGGGGCATTTGCAAAATATTGTGTTTTCATTTCCAAAGAGAACCTTCAACCAGGAGGAAGATGGCATTTAAAAACCCTATCGGATTCCGTGCAAAACCGTAACTACGTAGTGTTAGATAATTTCTTAACAAGGAAGCTAGAAGTTGTTCCTGTCTTGCCTGGAAAGCTCCTGTTTCGATGCCAAGTGGAAGTTTCTTTTCTAAAATAAGTTGTTGCATTTTGGGAACATCTTTTTTTTTTTTTTTTTTTTTAAGTTTTTTGGATAATGCACATCTTCAAAAGGGACAATTGTGGAATAAGACAACAGCATGTTTGCGTTGGTGGTTGTCTTTCATGACTTGCCTTTCTACCTACGAGACTCTGAATAATTTTAAGCGTGGGAAGAATTGGGAGAATTCTCTCCCTCACTTGTGACTGGGGGAAACCGAGTTTCCGAGAGTGTGGGTGTCTTTGTGCCACATTCCTGGGGGAGTCTCAGAGGCTGCTGGATCCTAACCCGCTTACTAACTCCGGTGTCGGTGAACTTGCACTTTTTCTTTTATTTTCTTCAGAATGTGTCTACCTTTTAGGGACAATCTCTTTGGTATCGAAGTGCTTTTAGATCCACGTGGTGCATTTGCATTGTGGGGAGCTGTGATGTAAGTTCCTAAATGCCTTTCGCTATTTTATTGCTTTTCTTTATTTTCCTCAATTGTGCCAGTTTTCATGGGCAGGATATTTCCACAGTGAGATTCGGTAGAACTCCAGTCTAAGGGATGCTCTTAAAAAAAAAAGAATTCCTTGTTTTTCTTGAAGGACTTACAAAATAAAGGACTTTGGTGTCAAGTCGAGAAATAAGTTTAACTTTGTTTATTGTTGTAGACTGAATTGTGTTCCCCCCCCCCCCACACATTCCTATGTTGGAACCCTGACCCCCAGGACCTCAGACTGGGGCTGTGTTTGGAGATGGGTCTTTAAAGAGGTGATTAAGGTAAACTGAGGCACCAGGGTGGGCCCTGATCCAACAGGACTGGTGTCCTTATAAGCAGAGGAGACGAGGACACAGACATGCACAGAGGGACGACCCCGTGAGGACACAGGGAGAAGACGGCGTCTACACGCCCAGGAGAGAGGCCTCAGGGGGAACCAGCCCTGAGACACCTGGATCTGGGACTTCCAGCCTCCAGGACGGGAGAGAACAAATGTCTGTAGTTTAAGCCCCCAATGTGTGTTATGCGATTACATCCACCCTAGCAAGCTAATATATTTACATAAGAGTTTGCCAGAATTATAGACCCTGGAGCTCATTCTCAGAGTGCCCGAGGGCTGTGTGTGTGTGTGTGTGTGTGTGTGTCTTTATAGGGAGGATCAGATTGAGTGTAATTTGTACATATTTTTTTCCCATTTCTTTTTAGCTAGTAGATTTTTTTACAACAAAGAGGAGAGAAGACTGCAGAAACAGAGTTAGATTATAGTTGAAAGTAGACTTTTATGCAGCTCAGAATATTTCTACTCACGTAAAGAAAACCCGAACACTTCTTAAGAGGACAGATTGTGATCAAGAAATAATATCTCTGGGTGACACTCTGCTGCTCCAAATTCCCGTTGTATCTTGTTTTCTAAACATTTGTTTTCGGATGAAAATATGACTCTGAATTCAGAGGAGTTTATCAAGGGATTTATGTGCAAATGACTGAAATAGTAGCCATTAGTTTGCAATGTGAACTGGGTTTTCCATCTGGGCTTGGTGGAAGGATCCTGTCTTCTCCCGTCCCGTCCCGTGGCAAGGCTCCGTTTTATGCACTTTCTTTAGCGATTGCCCCGTGAAGGCTCACATAGGGCTGGGCTGCCTTTGTGGGGACCCAGAGTCATAGTTCCATGGTCCTGGCACGTTGCCTTTTGCCTGTTTGCTGAAGTCCGTGCTGTTCCAACTGCCAGGCAGCCTCTCTCAGATCCACAGCTACAGCGGAATCCTGCGTTGGACTCTGAGCAGCCACTTTGCTGGAGAAGCCACTTGGCGGGGTTGCAGCAGTAGCTGCCTGAATTTGCATCCTGGAGGTGTTTGTTTTCTGAGGCTGCTGTAAACAGATGCCACAGACTGGGTGGCTTAAAACAACAAAAGTTAATTTTCCCATATTTGTGCAGGTGAGAAGTTTGAAATCAAGGTGCCAGCAGGGTTGTTGATTTCTTCTGGAGGCTCCAGGGGAGGCTCCTTCCTGCCTCTTCCAGTTCCTGGGGACTCCAGGTGTCCCTGGACTTGTGGCCACGTCACTCCAGTCTCTGCCTCCGTCTCCACGTGGCTTCTCCTCTGTGTCTGTGTCTCCTCTGCTGTCTCTTAGGAGGATACTTGGCATTAGATTTAGGGTCCACACGAATGCACTATGATCTCATCTCAATCCTTAACTATACAGATCTTCTGATGTGTTCTGCCTCTGTCTCCACGTGGCTTCTCTGCCATCTCTTAGGAGGACACCTGTCCCTGCGTTTAGGGACTGCGTAATCCAGGATGATGTCATTTTAATTTACATCTTAATATGGTCTGCAAAGACCCTATTTCCAAACGAGGTCCCCTTCACAGGTACCTGATGTTGGGGCTTCAACATATTTTTTCCAACGGACTGAATTCAACCCACAGCAGCTGGGAGGAGGGTGAATTCGACTGTAGTTAGGTGACCCGTGAAGCGCCAGGCTCGTGTGGGGTGTCTCTCGCGCAGCGCAGGGGCTGAGCCGTGCTCGGGCGGGTGGAGACCCCCCTGTGGACCTGCTGTGTAGACCACGCCCCAGGGAGATGCCCTCCTCTCTCTCTCCTCACCCTCTGGAATCCATCCCATGTACCCAGGGACCCCAAAGGAAAGTCCAGTCCTGAGGGTTTGTTTTTATTTTTTTTTTTCCTTTTTGCAACCACTTGGAATCCCACGCCCACCGTGCCTATTTTTATGCTATACAGATCTTCTGACGTGTTCTGAGTACTAGCACATTAAAAAAAAAATAGCCAACACTAACGTAAATCTAAGTTCCTCCTGTTTATTGCACTTCTGTTGTATTTTGGGCTTCGTGAAGACAGAAGAAAGTGCAGCCTTCTCCTTCTTGGCTCCTGTCCCTGCGTCCTCCCTTCTGTTCCTTGGACACACACAAGAGGGATTTTGGGGTTGCTGGTCTCCAGGGAGAAGTGAAAAAGCCACTCTCCTTTTTTCTGCTCTTTGTCACAACTCACTTTGTAGATTTTTTATTTTTTTCCCGGTTGTGCCAGCTCATTAAAAAGGGAGCCTTTCAGTGGACCCCATGTTTGTGATGATTCATTTAATATTTTAGTTGTGTGGCATTGTCTAAACATCCAGGATGAAGCATCTCATTTTTCGGTGACCTTATTATGTGTGTGTCCACATACGAAGACGCATGCCTGTGTCTGCATGAGCCTCCAGAGATGTCTGTGGCATTTTGCTGGGAAATGTTATGGGGTTTGCCAGTTGTGTCGAGAGTGGACATCTTCTCCTTCCTTCCCCCCTCAGCCCCTCCAGATAGAAAGCTGGATGTGTCTGCGAGTGAGTCTGACACGAAGGCTTGGGAGGGATGGATGGATGGATGGATGCAGAGAGAATGGTGAGAATTTCCGAGGCTTCCAAAAGGTAGGGAGTTCCTCCATGCGAGAGAGGAAACCTGAATCCTTCTTGCATTTGTGTTTAAAGATGAGAATTGCACATGCAGAGCGGCCCATAAATCTGACCCGCTTTCCCCGTCCGGAACTTGGCTGGAGACACAAAGGTCTGTCTCAGTGTTGGAGGAAAAGCCCACCACGCTAGACCTGCTATGGAAAGGGTGCACCCACCTTGCAAGTAGGCACAGCTTCCTGAGATTGTCAACGGTGCTTCTAACCACCTGACGTCCATAGACCAAGTGCATTTCAGAATTTAAAATTTTTCTGAGTTTGGGATGATGATAAGGCTTGTGTGGTGTTTATTTATACAATACCCTTAGCAGAATCGTGGCTGAGAGTTGTTATTAATGCGAGAATATTTCTGCGGTGAAATGAATGAATGTTCACCCAAAGGACAGTCAAGACTGAACAATCTTATGTTAGGTGAGGTCCAGTCTTTGACCAGGTGTGTCTGTGAAGACACCTCAGGTATTCAGAACCTTGTACATTTGGCAATTGACTAACCCGTTCTTGACTTTTCATCTTAAAGCTTTGGCCTTATAGCAGCACATTTCACAATTGCAAAGGTGTGGAAACAACCCAAGTGCCCATCAATCCATGAGTGGATTAATACAATGTGGTCTATGTATACCATGGAGTTCTACTCAGCCACAAAAAACAATGGTGATCCAGCACCTCTTGTATTATCCTGGATGGAGCTGGAGCCCATTCTACTAAGTGAAGTATCCCCAGAATGGAAAAACAAGCACCACATGTGCTCACCATCAAATTGGCATTAACTGATCAACACTTAAGTGCACATATAGTAATAACATTCATCGGGTGTTGGGCAGGTGGGAGGGAGGAGGTGGAGATGGGTATATTCACACCTAATGGGTGCAGTGTGCCCTGTCTGGGGAATGGACATGCTTGAAGCTCTGACTCAGTTGGGGCAAAGAGCAATATGTGTAACCAAAGCATTTGTACCCCTGTAATATGTTGAAATTAAAAAAATAAAACATAAAAGCTTTGACTTTAGAAATATTCTCCACATAAGATTTCACTCCTGAGTAAATTCCTTTCCTCTGCCTCAAATACTACCCAGCTTGGGGAGGAAGAAGGTCTCTAGGGTGGGCAGTGGAGAACTCTTCTTGAGAAGCTCTCTTGTGAGGGAGGAAAATTCTGATTTATGGAGAGGCACTCGAAAAGACTGTCCTTTGTGTCTTACTGGGTGAAGCTGCCTCGTGGCCATTGTTCGCTGCAAAGAGCTAAAACTAGGCATTGCTACATACGCTGTAGAATGAGGGCTGGGGCATGTGTATTGCAGAGCCTCCCAACACCAAGCAGGGAACCGTGTTTGCCTTTGTTTTCTTCTCACTACACTCATGGCTTCGCATCAACACCATGAAATGTCATCTTTGTCTTCTGTGCATTTAAGCTGATAAAAATTCCAGCAAGCCCGTGTTGTCTGCCTTGAGCAAGGTTGTTTACCGATGAGGTTCTGGAACCTGATCGTGGCTTCGCGGGACTAACCACGTCTCCCGGGGGAGGGGAGTGCCGCGGCACATACGTGCGTAACCCGTGTTGCATTCCGTGTGGTTTACACCTCACGCAGTTCAGAGAAAGCTGTAAAGAAGTTGCAGGTACAAATGTCAAGAATCTGCTGAGTCACAGCTGTGTTGTTTTTGGCGTCGGCATGGAGAAATCTGTCCATTGATGGCTAAAACGATATGCTGTCTAGTGAGTATTATTGCTACCAAGTATTGAACGTGTTCCTTAGGGTGGGCGGTGGAGAAAGATTAGCAAGAGTGGAAGGGCCCAGGCGGAGGAAGAAAGATTGAGGGACACAGTCTTCTTTGCAATATTAAATATTTTAGGGTGTGCCAAGAATTTCGTATTTCATAATGATTAAATCATCAATGGCCACATAAAAACACCTAGACTCTATCAGTTCAAGGTCTGCAAAGCCATTTCTCCATATTCCTGTCATTGAATCCTTTGTACCTAATTTTATTGTTACGCAAGACTGCCTCTAATAACATTTTACTTCTATTTCCAAATTACCTTTCAGTGAGAATATACTTAAAAATCTTTTATTACTTGCTGTTCCTTTCTTTACTTGTACAGCAGTTTTGTGGATCACGTTCTACTTCTGCCCATCATAAAATATTCATGATTGGAAACTCTATTTGGAAGCCAAGGTGACTTCTCTTCCTCCCTCCCCAAGCTGCCCTAGGAGCTAGTAGTGTCATTCGTTCATTCATTAACTCAGCTACATATTCCACAGCATGAGAATTTTAGTGTACAGAAAATGCTAAAAAAATGTGTAGCTTAAGTATGTCATGTGTCATGTATCAGGATCTATGTACGTTCTATTATAATCTTACGGGACCATTGACATATATGTGGTCGGTCATTGAGTGAAACGTTGTTATGTCATATGTGACTTTATAGGGTCTTCCGACTCCATTTTCCCCATGCCCGCTGGAAAGAGTCCTTTAAAAAATTGGAAGACAATACTAGACCACCTGACACTGCCTTGATCCCTCACCCTCGCTTAGAATGAAGTTCCCGGTCAAATCTCTGGTTTGCAGAGTCCAGCGCGATCCTCCTCTAGCCGAGTGGTTCGTCCTTGTTACTCACATTTCTGCTTAGATGTTTTGGAGACCTGCAGACAGCTGAGTGTCTGGGAGACATTCTTGGAGAAGTTCTCCCTGAACAAGCCTGCCGAATCACCGCCGGCTACTCTCCGCCGCCACGCCGGCCGACTTTAAGTCTTGGCATTGGACAAGGCACCCTCTGATATTTTCCCCATTGTCTCCTTTGCACCAGAAAAATGTCTGCAGCATGAGAGTAGAGACCTCATTCCCTCCTGAGATCTCAGAGCCCTGGGCAACAGGGAACACAAATTTACAGAATAAATTTTACGTGAAGTGTCCAGTAGTATTGAAGAACGCCTACATATAATTTGAACTTTTGGGATGTATCCTTTTGGAAAAGGTTCTTGTATGTCTGTGTCTAATGTGGACCTAGGAATGCTGACCTGTGCTTTGCATCTCCGAAGAGAATTTTCCCTCAACCCCCACGTAACAGGTTATGGTATCTCATTTTGCCTCTTTTCACAGCACGTTGAATGCACTTTTGAAAAGGCAGATCAGACCAACTGTAGTCTTGCATTTTTATGTGTGTTTCCCCACATGAACTCACATGTGGAGAGAGAGTTTTGTTCTCTCTCTCTCTCTTTTTTTCATAACCACTTTATTGAGATACGATGGACATACAAAAAGCTGTACACATTTAATGTATAAACCTTGGAGGAATTTGGAGATAAGTGCACACCTGTGAAACCATAACCTCAATCTAGACAGTAAACATATCTGTTGCCTCCTCCCTTAGCTCAGACTTAGCCTGGGGTGAGTTCGGCTGTTGTAGAGTCCTCATCCACGTGTGGTTATGCCGTAAGTCTGTCTTTCTGTGCCTGACTTATTTCGCTTACCATAGTGTCCTCTGCATTCATCCGTGTTGGCACAAATGACGGTTCCTTTCTTTTTGAAGGCTGAATAGTATTCCAGTGAAAATGTAGACTGTATTTTCTTTTTCCATTCATCCTGGATGGGCACGTGGGTGGATTCTGCGTCTTGGCTACTGCATTAAACGTGGGAGTGCAGGCATCTCCTTGAGGTCCTGGTTTTCTTGGGGTTTGCATCCTAGCGTAATGCAGGCACCGCAGACAGGTAGGATATCAGGAAATGAATAAATACCTCAATATTGATTAGTGAGCTTTGCTCATTTAAAGGCGCTCTGATTCCTTAGGAAGAGTCACTTCCAAAGCATCTTTTCTGTGGATTCCTTTATGTTGTCTGCTCCCCGGGGTGGAAGTACACACATAACGGAAGGTGGCGATATCTGTTTTCATTGCTAATCTCTGTCTGAAGCCGTGAATGGCTGTTTAAAAATATTCTCGGGCACTGACATGCGTCAGGAAGAGGCTGGTGGCGCTGGGATGAAGGCAGGTGGAAGGCAATTTGGAGAGAACTGAGAGATCTCGTGTACTTCCTGTGAAGGTGTCATTTTAGAAAGGTGTGTCATAAGCTCGAGTACTTTACGGAATCCGAGTGGGAACAGGTGCAGGCTGAGGGACAAACCCTCTCCCCTCCTGGGTGATCATGTTCTTATTTCCTCTCTCTACGGGTGTCTACAACCACTTCATTCCAATCTGTGCCAGATTTTTAAATAAAGAGACTATTTAGCAGGCATCACATGTGGGGGTGTGTTGGGAACAGGTCTCCAGGAAGACGCATTCGCAGAAACGATGGCCCATTTCTCCCAAATGGAAAACCCTCTCTGTGATGTGTGTGTTCAGTTGCAGACTCTATGCAAGAGCTTCTCTGTACCTACCATCCTCCTGCGTGTATCCCGATGCCGAGACTCTGAGGTCCGTGGGCTCTGTTTTGAGGTCCGGGTGCAGCCTCCTGCCCGTTGCATGGTGTGGTTGGTTCTCCACCATCAGGAGACCTGATCGCTCCCATCTCTTCTGTCCTCTCCCAGGCACTGGGACATTCGGCCGGGTTCACCTAGTGAAGGAGAAGAGCACCGAGCATTTCTTTGCACTCAAGGTGATGAGCATTCCTGACGTCATCCGCTTGAAGCAGGAGCAGCATGTGCACAACGAGAAGTCTGTCCTGAAGGAAGTCAGCCACCCCTTCCTCATCAGGCTGTGAGTCCACTCCCTGCCCAAATGAGTGGATGGATGGATGGATGGATGGATAGATACATACATACATGGATGGATGGATGGTTGGACGGATAGATGGATGGATGGATGGTTGGATGGATGGATGGATGGATGGATAGTTGGATAGATGGTTGGATGGATGGATGGATGGATGGATAGTTGGATAGATGGTTGGATGGATGGATGGATGGTTGGGTGGATGGATGACATAGATAGATACATGGATGGATGGATACATACATACATACATACATACATGGATGGATGTGTGAATGCATAGATGGATGGATGGATAGATGGATGGATGGATAGATACATACATACATGGATGGATGCATAGATGCATAGATGGATGGATGGATAGATGCATACATACATGGATGGATGGATGGTTGGATGGATAGATGGATGGATGGATGGATGGTTGGATGGATGGTTGGATGGATAGATGGATGGATAGTTGGATGGATGGTTAGATGGATGGATGGATGGTTGGGTGGATGGATTGATAGATGGATGACATAGATAGATACATGGATGGATGGTTGGATGGATGGATGACATAGATAGATACATGGATGGATGGATGGATAGATACATACATACATGGATGGATGCATGGATGCATAGATGGATGGATGGATAGATACATACATACATGGATGGATGGATGGTTGGATGGATAGATGGATGGATGGATGGATGGTTAGGTGGATGGATGGATGGATGGTTAGGTGGATGGATGGATGCATAGTTGGATGGATGGTTAGATGGATGGATGGATGATTGGGTGGATGGATGGATAGATGGATGACATAGATAGATACATGGATGGATGGTTGGATGGATAGATGGATGGATGGATGGATGGTTAGGTGGATGGATGGATGCATAGTTGGATGGATGGTTAGATGGATGGATGGATGATTGGGTGGATGGATGGATAGATGGATGACATAGATAGATACATGGATGGATGGTTGGATGGATAGATGACATAGATAGATACATGGATGGATGGATGGATAGTTGGATGGATAGATGCATACATACATGGATGGATGGATAGATACATACATGGATGGATGGATAGATGACATAGATACATGCATGGATGCATGGATGATAGATAAATGCATACATACATAAATGGAAGGATAGACAATATAGACAATACATATATATACACATAGATACATAGATAATTAGGATTTTTGAGAGAAACAACAGAAAGAGAGGGAGAGAAAGAGATTTTAAGGAATTGGCTCTTACGGTTGTGGGGTTGGCGATTTTGAAGAGTGTAGCATAGGCCAGGTAGCTGGAAACCAGGAAAGGTTTCCACATTGCAGTCTTGAGGCAAATGATTTCCTCTTTTTGGGCAAACCTCGGTCTTTGCTCTTAAGACCTTCGGCTGATTAGACGAGGCCCACCCATGTTACAAAAGGCAACCTGCTTTACTGAGAGTCTGCTGTTAATAAATGTTAATCCCATCAGATAAATAAATGAATAATCTTCACAGCAACATCTAGACTAGGGTTTGATCAAACCACTGTACACTGTAGCCTGACCACGTTGACCCTTAAAATCCGCCATTGTACCGGAAAAAAAGGCAAGACAGCTTAGGAACGGGCCACTCCATCAGATCCACAAGTGACCATTCAGTGAGACAAGAGACTGGTCTGTCCTAAGAATGATCGATAGATACTGAGATAGGTGCGAGATAACAGCTGGTAATTCGATAGGGAGATGTTGAGGGAGATAGGTGAGAGGTACATAATAGATGGTTGATAGATCATATGTAGACGGATCGTACATGCTAAAACAGGGTTTCTCGACGTCAGCACTGCTGACATTTGGGGCGGATTCATTCTCCGTGGTGGGGCGTCCTGTGTACTGTGTGGTGTGGAGCAATGACCCCGGGCTCCACCCACCAGATGCCAGCAGCACCCACACCCCCAAGCTGTGACAGCCACAGTGTTTCCAGACGTCACTGACTGCTGCCTGGGACCAACTCCGTCCCCAGTGAGAAGCCACACTGTAGAGGCACAGACAGGACTAACTGGGGAGGTGGGATCCCTTTTTCTGTCTTCTGAGCCTGGAGCCTGTGGTTGTTGTTGATTAGCCTGCGGGCTGGACATTGGGTTCACTACCATGTCATTCCTCCCATGGTAGCAGAGCCACGCTCATGGGTTTGGTTTTCCACTGGGGCATTCAGTCAGCTCTCTTCTGCAGGTTTTGGAAGGCAAGAGGTCTGTCCTTGTAGTTCCTGGTTGGATGACAGCTTGTATCTCCGCTGAGCGAAATTCACACCTTAATCTCTTCTTAGAGGCGAGTGAATATGTCCCCGGAAAAAGATCTTTTTTTTAGCATCCACAGACTCGAGTGTGGTCTGCATCTTCGCCGGTGCTTGGAACTGGAGGAGTCAGTACTAAAACCATTCCTTTGTTTTCCCGAGAGTTAAGGAGGAGAGAACACAGAGTTCTGACTTCTTATTTTGGCTTTTTGGCCCTCTCTCTGTTTGAATTGTAAAAGCAAAAATCTAGAAGTAGCCCTGTGCTTCCTCTTTTGTTATTGCCTGCAAAGTGCAGATGCCAGAGGAGGAAGGTGGCCACCGCCCCACTCCCCTGTTCCTGTTCCATGTCTGAAAATGATGAAATATATGTTTGGGGTTTTTTTATGGGGCAAGGCAAATGGTTCCAACTGGGAGGTTTAAATTCTTGTGATGGAATGAAAACATCTGTCCTCTGTCGGTGCCTTGCTTGAAGGAGAAGTGGGCAGGATGAGGAGAATCCCAGAGATAAGGGGAAGGACGAGTTAGCAGCTCTGTAGGGCAAGACGTATGGGGTTTAGAAAAGGAGGACGCCCAGGCAGGAGGAGCAGGGATTTAGTAGCAGAAGGGGGTGGGCAGTGGAAGGTCACTGTAGACAGGGTGGGACACAGCAGCCTCAGTCCCCAGGGGAGCTGGATGCGGGGAGGGAGGCAGCTCCGCTCTGGGCTCAACGGGAGGTGACAGAGGCTACAGTATCCTAGTGGGTTATTTAATGGCCCTGAGAATGCTGTGAGCCCAGGGATGCAGGTGGCCAAGGTGCAGACTGGGCTATGAGGAGGAAATGAAACGTTTTTTTGATTTTTTAAAAATTTCAGAATGTTGCAGGAGTACAAATGTTTCAGTTACATAAATTGCTTTTGTGCCATTTGAGTCAAAGTGATAAGTATGCCCATCCCCCAGACAGTGTGCGTTGTACCCGTTAGGTGTGAATTCACCCATCCCCTCCTCCCCCTCCCACCTGCTCGATTTCCAATGAATGGTATTTCCATATGTGCACATGAGTGTTGATCAGTTAGTAGCGATTTGATGGTGAGTCCATGTGGTGCTTGTTTTTCCATTCTTTTGATGTGTCACTTAGTAGAATGGGCTCCAGTTCCATCCAGGATAACACAAGAGGTGCTAGATCACCACTGTTTTTTGTGGCTGAGTAGAACTCCGTGGTGTACAGATACCACATTTTATTAGTCCACTCATGGACTGATGGGCACTTGGGTTGTTTCCACATCTTTGCAATTGTGAATTGTGCTGCTGTAAACAATCGAGTGCAGGTGTCTTTTTTATAGAATGTCTTTTTTTTCTTTTGGGTAGATGCCCAGTAGTGGGATTGCTAGATCAAATAGTAGTTCTACTTGTAGCTATTTGAGGTATCTCCATACCACTTTCCATAGAGGGTGTACTAGTTTGCAAAAAGACACTTCTTATCTGCGGAATGTGAGCCCCCTTTAGTTTCCAGGTGCAGAGAGGCGTTGCAATGTGGCAGCTTGGCCTCAATAATCCACCTGCTCCATGAACTCTACATGGGGTGTGGACAGCTGTAGCCCTAAGTTAACCTAACAGTGCCACACACTGGACACTGTAATTCCTACTGTCTCGTCCAACCATGTACAGCTGATCGCCGATCAATGTTATTTCCGTAAATGGATGAGAATTCCTAGTGATCACCTTTCCGCCAACCATCTCATGACTGTGTCCTTTTCTGTTTAAAGTCTCTGTTTTGTCCCCGGAGCACTTCCCAGTGTTTCCCCGCAGCTGTCTTCAACCTTGGCCCGAGTCCACTCTGTAGATTCAGTTTCTTCCTTTAGGTCGAGATGCCTTCCTCCAGCGTGTGCGTTCGGGGTGGAAGACACGGGAGAGAGTGGGTTCCGGTCTGGGACCCGTTGTAGGCAGCTGCAGCCCGGAGCCGTCTGGATCGTGCCGTCGGGAAAGGGCTGGTTGCCGCAGACCTGGGCCGGGTTGGAAGGTGGTAGAAAGTCGAAGGACCATGCCGGAGCCTCATTGCACGGAGAAGTGGAGGAGATAGGATGACATGGCGGCTGATGTTTCGTTTTCTTCTCTCCGTGACAAAAGCCCAGCTTTATGGCAGCCTGTGAGGGAAGGAAGACCAAGTTCAAAGTCAGGCGTCTCCAAATGAGG
Source organism: Eulemur rufifrons (assembly GCF_041146395.1). Classification (NCBI taxonomy): domain Eukaryota; kingdom Metazoa; phylum Chordata; class Mammalia; order Primates; family Lemuridae; genus Eulemur; species Eulemur rufifrons. The sequence continues at coordinate 142,269,247 of NC_091012.1, forward strand.
GAGGCTGGCTGGCTTGCTCGTGCAAAAAGCATCTTAGAGGAGGAGGCATCGCTACCTTGCAAACCAAAGAGGACAGGCCAGGCTTAGGGATGCTCAGCGGAGGTGACCTCCCTGGAGGTCCCGTTCATTGTTAACTCTTTACATTAACATTTTACGTTATATTATATTATGTTACATTAACTATTTACGTTAACGATTCCTGTATGTTGACTGTCTCGTTTCCCCTATTGATAGAGTCATAGCTTACTATCTATCCATGCTTGAATACCTATTTTAAAATTTGTGTCTTTATATTTTGCTAACATGGGCATCCCATAAGATTTTGCCATTCTAACCATGTTTAGATGTGCGCTTCTCTGGTCCTGAGAACGTTAGCCTGGTGCAAGTGTCACTCTCCTCTGTTTGCAGAACTCATTTCATCTTCCCAGACTGAAACTCCGTCTCTGTTGAACACTAACTTTCCCATCTTCCCCGGCACCCACCCTTCTCCTTTCTGTCTCTGTGAATCTCATGAGTCTAAAGCAGGGGTCCCCAACCCACGGTGATTTGTATAATTATCCCATTATCTATCACAATGTAATAATAATGGAAATACAGTGCACAATACATGCAATGTGCTGGAATCATCCCAAAACCATCCCCCACCCCCGGTCTGTGGAAAAATTGTCTTCCATGAAACTGGTCCGCAGTGCCAAAAAGGTTGGGGACCACTGCTGTAGGACCCCATAGAAGTAGAATCATACAGTATTTGTCCTTTTGTGGCCGGCTTATTTCACTGAGCATGGTGACACCCTCAGGGTTCATCCACGTTGTAGCAGGTGTCAGGATTGTCTTCGTTTCTAAGCCTGAGTAATAGTCTGTTGTGTGGCTGTAGCCTGTTGTGTTTATCCATCCATCCATCAGTGGGCACTTGGGTGGCTTCCACCTTTGGGCTGTTGGGGAAAATGCTGCCATGCACACAGGTGTGCACATGTGTTCCAGTGCCTGCTTTCAACTGCCTGAATGCACCCTCCTGCTGGACGAGGGGGCTGTGCATTGCCTTACTTAGTATCTCAGCATGTCCCAGCTGCTCTTCCTGCTGCGCACCCTCCGCATTGCTGGGTAACCTCATTCAACACAGCCTGGCGTGGGTCCTTCTGTACTGGGTGCTTAAATAGCCACACACTAATGCACACGTGCACACGCATGGTTTTGGCATCATGACATCACAGTACGCACACTTTTTGCCTCCTGCTTTCTCTGACATCCCTCTGGGGCATTTTGGGGAGGAGATGTCCGGGACAGTGGATGATAAGGCCAGGTCCCCTGGCTTTCCCTCCAGAGAAGCTCAGCTGTGCAAGACGGGATTGCAGGGACGGGACGGTGGACGTGGCTTTGGAGACGAGGGTGTGTGCCTGTGTGCATGTGCTCCTGGGTAACAATTTCCCTGGGCCACCCGCTCATCCCACACGATGACATCAGATCGTGCCTGCCCTGTGTTCACCTTCGCTGTCTCGGTGGCCTCTGCCTCTAGCTCAGACCTGCACCTGCCGAGCTAGACGTCGGCCCCCACTGCCCACTTCCCTACTCAGCCACTCCGCCCACGTGTCTCCCAGGCAACGTGGGGGTCATTCCACCCCAAAATGAATTCTTGACCTTCTTCCTTAATCAGTTCCTCCATCCCACTTCCCCATTCCATAAATAGCCATTCTAGCTCCTGGGTCCCACCCGGGCAGCAGTTTTTATTTCCTTTCCTTTGGCTCTGGATTCACTCCAGCCCTGAGTACTGCATTTTTCTTATTTACTTATGTATTTATTTATTTATTTATGGAAGAGGCAGGGTCTTGCTATGTCTCCTCGGCTGGAGTGCCGTGGCATCAACCTAGCTCACAGCAACCTCAAACTCCTGGGCTCAAGCAATCCTCCTGCCTCAGCCTCCCGAGTAGCTGGGACTACAGGCATGCGCCACCATGCCCGGCTTATTTTTCTTGCACAGATGGGGTCTTGCTATGTTGCCCAGGCTGGTCTCCAACTCCTGGGTTCAAGCGATCCTCCTGCCTCAGCCTCCCAGAGTGCTGGGATTACAGGCGTGAGCCACCGCGCCTGGCTGCACTTTTGAATTCTAAGACACGTTGACAAAGTCCGTTGGCTTCAGTGGCATTTTCACAGAAGCCACCGTAGCTCATCCAGACCCCCCGCCCTTCTCTCGATCTGTCTCCGTGGGGCTCACCCCTTCCTCCTGCAGGAGCCCGGGTCTTCTTTCTGAAAGGAAAACTGGACCATGTCTTCCTTTGCTTTCCAACGCTGTCCATGGGTTTCCTTCACGTACACAACCAAATATGACCCCTCTGCTCCCGGGGTTTGTCTCCTGCCTCAGTTTCCAACCTTGTTTGCATCTCTTCCCCGGTCTTCCTTCGACCTGCATCCACGCTGACAGGTTTGCATCCTACCGCTGCACTCCCACCTCGCACCTGCCTTTGCCAGGACTCCCTCCAGACATCCTACTGGGTTCATCATGCACTGTCCGTTCCCCACCTAACCCACAAGGTGCACAGTGGCCAAAACAGGATGCTCCCTTCCTAGGATTAAACATGTAGAGTGTTGCGTGGCACAGGGCGCGTCCTTGTCCAGGGTTTGTGGAGGTTGACACAGAACGTGGTTCATGAGTTACTGGTTAATGTGTTGACTGATTCATTGATTAGTGAATCCAATACGTACAGGGGGTGTTCGATCTGGAAGACCCCAGCTTTTCTCGTATCCATTGGGATAAACCTTTTTACCTCATTCTGCCCTGAAACTTTTATCTCTTATGGACTCCGTGCAAGGACCGAGCGAGTTTTGCCATGTATGGGAATTCTTCAGCCAGTAGATTGGCTGATGCAATTAATCCTGTTTCTGATTTTCTTTTTTTTTTTTTTTTTGATGGTTGAATTTCTCTTTAATTTTGGTGTAGGAAAAAAATCCAGGGGCATGGATCAAAGATCTAAATATAAGAGATAAAATTATAAAACTCTTAGAAGAAAACAGGACAAAAGTTTCATAACACTAGATTTGATAGTAATTTCTTGAATATGACACTAAAAGCACAGACAACAAAAGAAAAATAAATTGAACTACATCAAAATTAAAATTTTCTATGCAAAGGATAGTGTAAAAAGGCAACCTGTGGAGGAGAAAATACCTAATAAGGGGTTAATACGCAGAATAAAAAAAAAAAAAAGAACCTTAAAAACAAAACAAAACAAAAAAATATGTATATATGTATTTTATTTAGGTTTCATTGAGCTTTTTTGATCTGTAAGTTTTTGTATTTCAACAATTGTAGAAAACTCTTGGCATCATTTTTTTTATTTAAATTGGTTTTCTATTGTTGTTTTGTTTCTGATTTTCTAAACTCAAGTTTGAATTCTTCTGTGGTCACCGAGACACCATCCTGTCATTCCATAGTTCCGACGTGGTGACTTCACTTTATAAACTTTTTTGGGGAGATTGTAAAGTCAGTATCGCTTTGGACATTTTGGTCCTAATCTTTAACGACACCCAGCTCTTTACAAATTCTGTACATGTAAGAAAAGTCTTATGTAGAGATTTGAAAGAAGATGTGCTAGAGCAGCCATCCCCAACCTTTTTCGCACCAGGGACTGGTTTCATAGAAGACAATTTTTTTCCATGGACCGGGGAGGTGGGGGGATGGTTTCAGGATAATTCGAGCGCATTACATTTATTGTGCACTTTGTCTCTATTATTTTTACATTGCAATGTAGAATGAAATAATTATACACCTCACCATAATGCAGAATCTAACGCTGCCCCTGATCTGACCGGAGGCGGAGCTCAGGCGGTGATGTGAGTGATGGGGAGCGGCTGTAAATACAGATGAAGCTTCCCCTCGCTCACCCATCTCTTGCTGTGTGGCCCGGTTCCTAGCAGCCCACAGACTCATACCAGTCCACACCCCAGTTGTTGGGGACCACAGTGTTAGAGGAGTTTTTTTTTTTCCCCCCTTCGGATATTTATTTAACTTCAGTGATTTGGAAAAAGGTAGGGAAGTCAGAGTCTTGTAGATTTTTGTTCTTTTTTCTTATACTAATATGTTTTTACTCGCTATGGGGTACTTTTATGTGTAAAATGTTACTACTCCATGTTGCTGATGAGTGGCTACACATTAGTGTGTGGGTAAAAATGATGCATCCAGCTATAATGATCGGCTGGCTTTCTTGAGCATTAGGGTTTGTTGATGTCTTGTTTGATTTTACTGAAATGCTGGTGGGAAAAACCTATCTTCATGCATCTCTGTATATCTGGGTACTTCTCCCTATTCAACTTTTTCTTTACTTTTCTTTCTTTTTTTTTTTTTTTTTTATTTTGTTTTGTTTTCTTTGGTTTCCTTTCCTTTCCTTCCCTCTTTTGACACGAAGTCCCAACTCTCTTCCTCAATGGACCAACTTACCCATGAATGGAATCGCAACTTACCCCCGAAGCCAGGTGGCTGAATCTGAGATCTTCAGCCGATCCCTGCGGCTGCCTGAATCTCTGGGTCTCCACCCACACTCTTCGGGGCCGACATAGTCCACAGACTTGCTCAGCCCTGAGACTTCAAATCCTTCTAATCTCCCACCAGAGCGAATCATCTCTGATGGAACTGCAGGCTGACTCCGGCTGGGTTGTCACGACATGATGCGTTGTGTTTAAGAGTACCGGGGCACGTCCTTACCCTGGTGTTGGGAGGACAGGGGTGGATACGGGATATTTCCAAGGAGTGTGTGCATAGTAATTGATGAGTGTATGTGTGCACCCTCATGTGTGTGTCTCCTGTGTATTTGAGGCTCAGGGAGAGGTAGGGATGCGTGTATTTTCTTTGACCAAACTGACAGTTGTAGACAGTGGTTTTGCTCTTGCTTCTGCATGATTTTGACCATTTACCCGAATGTTTATAGCAGCACAATTCACAATTGCAAAGATGTGGAAACAACCCAAATGCCCATCAATTCATGAATGGGTTAGCAAAATGTGGTATATGTATGCCATGGAATATTACTCAGCTATTAGAAATAATGGCGATATGGCATCTCTTTGGTTCTCCTGGAGAGAGTTGGAACCCATTCTTTTAAGTGAAGTATCCCAAGAATGGAAAAATAAGCACCACATGTACTCACCAGCACACTGGTTTCCCTGATCATCACCTAAGTGCACATTTGGGAATAACACCAATTGGGTATGGGACCGAGGTGGGGGCTGGGGGGAAGGGATGGGTGTATACCTACTTGATGAGTGCGATGCGCACTGCCTGGGGAATGGACACGCTTGAAGCTCAGACTCAGGGGGATGGGGGGGCATGGGCAATATATATAACCTGAACTTTTGTACCCCCATAATGAGCTGAAATAAAAATAAAAAAAAAAAAAATATTTGGCCAAACATGTTATCAGATCTTTGGAGGCATATGCGTCTATATAAATATGTAATTTAAAAAAAGAAAAAAAAAAAAGAACTCCATGCTTCCGAGACTTTACTTAGAACGGTCTCCAGTTCCATCCAGGTTGTTACAAAAGATACCACATCACCATTGTTTTTTGTGGCTGAGTAGAACTCCATGGTGTACACAGACCACATTTTATTAATCCACTCATGCATGGATGGGCACTTGGGTTGTTTCCACATCTTTGCAATTGTGAATTGTGCTGCTATAAACATTCGAGTGCAGGTGTCTTTTTTATAGAATGTCTTTTTTTTTTCCCCTTTGGGTAGATGCCCAGTAGTGGGATTGCTGGATCAAATGGTAGTTCTACTTTTAGTTCTTGGAGGTATCTGCATGCTACTTTCCGGAGGGGTTGTACTATCTGGGTGAAGGACATACTTATGACTTTGACTCAAACTGTACAAAAACAAATTATGTACCCAAAACATGTGCACCCCTGTAATATTCTGAACGGAAAACAAGAGTGCCATGCTTCCCCCAAATCTTACAGCATCACACCTTTGCTGGTGAATTCTAGCTAAATTTGCCTTCAACCCTGCCCTGAAGAAATGTAGACGGTCACTGGCTTCCACACAGATTGACGGTAAAAGTGCACCAGGAAGATATCGGCTGGACCACAGCACATGTTAATATTTCCCCACCAGAACAGTGAAACCGTGGTGGGGGTCTAAGCCCATGCACCAAAGCACAGTTTGACCGTCACGCCTTTGAAATACTGTGTGCTTGGCAATGCAGCGTAACAGAAAGCAACACTCTTGCCCAGCTAGCCATGGCACAAACCACTAAAATAGGGCATTTGGCCAAAAAAAAGTGACTGGAGATCTCGACTTCACTTCGTGTGGGTGTCTGGTGGGACCTTATCTGGGGGAGCTTCCTTCAGAAAGTAACAGCAGCGACAAACCACCCCTCTCCCCGCAAGCCCTCTTCCTGCATCCCTGTATGGCCAAAAGCCGCAAATCTTGAACTTGCTGAGCTGTAAGAAATGAGGGGCAGAGACAGACCCGGAGCCTTCAGGTAACAAAAGCAAGGAGTCCTGGGCTCCCTTCGAATCCAACCACAAGGCTGAGAAAGGAAGGTGTCGATACAGCTGCTATTTGTGGGTACAGCTGCTATTTGTGGGTAGCTCGGTCCCTTAAATGCATGGTTCTTGCAAAGACTGCAAATGTAAATGTGCATTAGGGAAAAGCCTTTTGTATAGGAGACTACTACGTATAAACATTGGGATTAGTTACTTGAGTGTGCATTTGAAATGCAGAAGACTGTGTTGTTTATATGTGGGTTTTCCTTTTCACAGGGATTACGATTGGGTCATCCTTCCTCCCTACAGGTGTATCTTTTTACTTATCTTTATTTTCTCCTACTTTCCTAACCACGCCGCGTGGTTATATTTTTATGATTTCCCTTTGAATAAATCTCTGCGTCCTTGCAAGCCGTCTCCCCAAATCCTGGGTCTTCCTTCCACCTTCTTTTAGGGATATAATCTGAGCTAGGAGACAAGCCCTTCTGGTCAACGCTGAGCATCCTCCCGGGCACTGTTGGGTTTTCTTTGAGGACCAGGTAGATGCAGCTCCTTGGGGTCAGCCTTGGAGGGGAAGCGTCCGTCATGTTGGAGTTGAGACAAAACACAGAGACACGTGTGTCCTGCTCTTGCTCCATGTCCAGGTCTTGGGCACGCTGGGGTCTTCCAAGTCCTCTCAAAACACAAAGCCCTGAATTCCAAATCTTGTCTGATTTTTCCCTGCATCTTTTTTATGTGAAAACCTTCTCTCATCATCAACGCTTATCTCTCAAAAGCGTGTTTGTTTCTGTTCCTTTTGCTAAGCCTTCTAAGATACACACGAGACCTGGCATCTTCTCTCTTCTTTCTTTAATTTCTTCTCTTTCCTCCTCAGTTCCTCCCTGCTGCCTTTTCTCGCATTGGTAGAGCGAATCGACACCTTTGTAAGGAGGATGCATCTCGTTTAACTATTTCTCCTGCAAGCTCCTACCAGTAATTGCTTAGAAATAACCTTATTTGGGGCTTTTTGAACGGCTACCTTTCCCCAGCAGGTGTGGGATGCACTCTGTTAATTTACTGTTAATTTCTAAGCTTGACCACGGTTCCAGAGCTATTGAAGCAGGGGTGATCTCTGAAGATCTGGGCGCTGTATGTGAGTTTGCAAGGGCTGCCATAGCAAAGTTGCAGGGACTCGGTGGCTTGAATAACAGGTGACTATTTTCTTACAGTTCTAGAGGCTGGAAGTCCCAGATCCAGGTGTCTCAGCGTTGGTTCCTCCTGAGGCCTCTCTCCTGGGCGTGTAGACATCGTCTTCTCCCTGTGTCCTCACGGGGTTGTCCCTCTGTGCGTGTCTGTGTCCTCATCTCCTCTGCTTACAAGGACACCAGTCCTGTTGGATCAGGGTCAACCCTTATAACCTCATTTTAACTAAATTACCTCCTTAAAGGTCCTATCTCTACATAAACAGCCACATTCTGGGGTCTTGAAGGTTGGTAGTTCAACATATGAATATTGGCCAGGGCGGGAGGGGGAGACACAAATCATCGCATAACAGACTGTTAACTGGTTTATTACCGAAACATTGTATTTGCTCTTCATTCATCCCAAGACTGTTTAACAGGACATAAGCATCAGTTGTAGTCTGAATATGTCACCACCCCCAAATTCATATATTGAAATCCTCACCCCCAAGGTGACAGTGTTAGGAGGTGGGGCCTTTGGGAGGTGACTAGGTCACGAGGGTGGAGCCTCACGGATGGGATCAGTGTCCTTTTTTTTTTTTTTTTTTTTTTTAGACAGAGTCTCGTTCTGTTGCCCAGGCTAGAGTGAGTGCCGTGGCGTCAGCCTAGCTCACAGCAACCTCAAACTCCTGGGCTCAAGCGATCCTCCTGTCTCAGCCTCCCGAGTAGCTGGGACTACAGGCATGCGCCACCATGCCCAGCTAATTTTTTCTATATATATTTTTAGTTGTCCATATAATTTCTTTCTATTTTTAGTAGAGACGGGGTCTCGCTCTTGCTCAGGCTGGTCTCGAACTCCTGACCTCCAGCGATCCACCCGCCTCGGCCTCCCAGAGTGCTAGGATTACAGGCCTGAGCCACCGCGCCCGGCCGAGATCAGTGTCCTTAAAAAAGGGACCCCAGAGAGCTCCCTCGCCCCTTCCACCATGTGAGGACACAGCGAGAAGGCGCCATCTATGAACCAGGAAGTGAGTCCCCACCAGACACAGACTCTGCCACACCAGGACTGTGGACTTCCAGCCTCCAGAGCTGTGAGCAATAAATACTGTTGTCTTTAAGCCGTCCGGGCTGTGCTATTCTGTTCCAACAGCCTGAACAGACTGAGACATCATCTTGCTAACTTGTATCTTAACGTCTACCTGTATGCACATCTCGTCTGTCTTTACCAGTGTACTAACACGTGTGCAAACGCACGTCTTCTCGCCTGTCTCTGGCGGGGCCCCCAAGCCTGTGCTGTTCTCCCGCAGGTTCTGGACCTGCCACGACGCGCGATTCCTCTACATGCTGATGGAGTTCGTGCCAGGCGGCGAGCTCTTCAGCTACCTGAGGAACAGAGGCCGCTTCGCCACCTCCACCGGGCTCTTCTACTCGGCGGAGATCATCTGTGCCCTTGAGTACCTGCACTCCAAGGAGATCGTCTACCGGGACTTGAAGCCGGAGAACATCTTGCTGGACAGAGACGGTCACATCAAGCTCACGGACTTTGGGTTCGCCAAGAAACTGGTAGACAGGTAGGAGCAACGCTGGCTTTGGTGGGACCTACTGCACTGGGAAATCAGAAGGGACCGCAGCAGTTGTGACAGGTCAAGCCGGGCAACCTGTGTGGCCAGGCTTTAGCGTCTCACCTGGGACGGGGACCTGCAGGGAGGAATGAGGGTGGCAGGTTGTGACCCACACCTCATCTTAGGTGGGCTGGGATGGTTGGCAGGATACGGGTAGATAGGAAGTCACTGTCCTTCGTCCCCACGGTGGAGGAAATCAAATCGTGACATTTCCCTTGCCGAATTGAAATCATAAGGAGCTAAGTCTTATCTGAGTTTGGGTTGCTGTAACCGTAAAAATACATCTGCAGTGATCGAGGGAGAAAATATCTTTTAAAATTGTGTTTGCAATGCACACGTACACATGTATTTATTTCTGTTACATATTGATGTATTTCTATTGTGTATATATGAATTTCTATTATATATCTCATATATAATATATATTCATATCTATATGAATGTGTACATAAAATATGTTATGTACAATACGTGGTCTATATAATACAGTTTTCTATTTTTATGTATATATACTGTATATGTGTGTGTGTGTGTGTGTGTGTGTATAGAGAGAGAGAAAGAATTATTCAGGGTTCTTCAGAGAAACAAAACTAATAGGAGATATAATCTTTTCCTGTATCTGTAGGGCATTGGTGTCAGGCTCCCCTCCCCCCATGGATACCAAAAATTCCAGTCCCTTTTATAAAATGGCATAGTATTTGCATATAACCTACAGATGTCCTTCTCTATACTATAAATCATCTTTACATAACTTATAACTGTACTTATATCCATTGAGTTTATATATCAGTACACATATAAGCATTTACACTTCGATATATTGTATAAGTTACAAATAATACGATTTACATCGCAAGACAATATACATAGTATAACAACTATGTACACGGCTTTTATTACACCTAATGCAATGTAAAAATGCCATGTACACAGTTGTTACACTGTATTGTTTTATATGTATTATTTTTATTGCTGAGTTGTTATTTTGTTTAATATGTTCGCTCTGCAGTTGGTTGAATGCACGGAGAGGGAACCCATGGATAGAGAGGGCTGTGTGTGCAGGTGTATGTGTGTGTGTGCGTGTGTGTGTGCGTGTGTGTGTGTGTGGGTGTGTGTGTCAGGAATTGGTCACAAGCAGTGCTGCATATTCTGCCCTCTGCAAGCTGTGGACTGAGTGTTTCACCCCATCTGAGGGCAGGAGAACTAAATGTGTACAAGAAAAAAAAAAAAGACAAAGGAGGATGTTTTAGTTCCTCTTGACAATTTTAGTAATTCATGCTCCTAAACTTTTTCTTTATCTAGGGCAGCGTTGTCTAGTAGAAATATAACGCAAACCCTATTCCTTATTTAACATTTTCTAGTAGCCGTGTTCTAAAACGTAAAACAAAGAAGTGAAGGAAATTTTAATAATGTAGTTCACTCCGGTAATTCCGTATATCCACAGTTTTTTCATTTCAATATCCAATCCCTATAAAAATGGAGATATTTTAGATGAAGTTTTGCCGCTCACCTTTTGAAATCCCATGTATGTTTTGCAATCACAGTTCGTTTAAATTAGGGGGCTAACTTTTCGTCAGAAATCCTTGGTTTTTATTTAGCATTCATAACATTTACGGTCACAAAAAGTCAAGCCACAAGCCCAAGCTGCTGAAAAATACTCAAAAAGATCGTTGCTATCAGTTTTTTAAATGTAACTTAAATGAATTCAATTTGCATTAGGTGGTAATGTCAGTTTCTTAGTAGACTAACCACATTTCAAAAGCTCAGCACCTGTGCATGGCTAGTATTTATTTTCTCATTCCTTGATGAGGTGGGCTTGGGTAAGGTGATAATTTTCCTCCTAACATTGTGGACAAACATCTGCATCTTTGAGAAACTTGATTTGGGGGCAGTTTTATACTCAGTGACTCATCTCCTCCCTGGTGGCTTTTACAAAAGGGCCGTCCTATGAACACCTTCTGAAGCAGTTAAATTCAATCCGATTTTCCCCTATAGAATTTATTAATATCTATCCCATTTCTAAGGAAATAAAGCACATAAAAATCAGTTGCTTTCCGCGTAGCATAGTGAAGACCTCGATTTTTAAAAAAATATTGGTTCGTAACATACAGTCATAATATTCGTACTGCCCTCTCTTGGCAGCACGTGGTATAGCGGTACATCCTTTTTCTTTGTAAAGTCATTTTATGGGACGTCTAATTCAAACAAACCAGAAATAAAATGATTCACTTGTTTATAAGTTTGCCAAACCGTGTTACTCTCCGGCGAGTTCACTGTGCCCATTTAAGACTAAATGGATGAAGATGGTTTTGTACATAACATGGGGTGATTATTTTCCTTAATGAACTTGCCAGAATCTTCGAGAATGCCTCATTACCGTCTCGCTACATTGCTTTTACAAAGAACTTCGTTATGGTGGTTACAGGTAGTGTAGTTTCTGGAAACCTTTTTTTTCCTTCCTTCCCTCCCTCTCTCTGTTTCTTTTTTCTTTCTCTTTCTTTCTTTCTTTCTTCTTTGTTTCTTTTCTTTCTCTCTCCTTCCTTCCTTCCTTCTCTCTTTCTTTCTTTTTGTTATTTTTTTCTTTCTCCTCTCTGTTTTTGAGAACTAAAGGTTGCTAGGCTGTGTTGCTCCTGTGCCTGCATCCTTCCTAGCAAGAGGCACACAACGCCCATGTCCCTCTGTGGGTGACGTGTACGTGGGCTGCTCTGGGGGTCCCCTGGTGCCACCCTGCTGTGCCCATCGACACCGTAGCTATCGCTTGAGGACCCAGCGTGGCCTTGCTTCCCTCCAGCGCTGGCGGCGGGACTCCTCACCCTCTGCCGTCCCTGCGGCCCGCTTAGCTGGGGTTCTCCCATAACCGGTGCTTGCGCTCATCTGCCGTTCAGTGACCCTGAAATTCTGTCCCTGCGGGGGAAACCGAGTCACGCTCAATCCGCGGTCTATATTTAAGACTTTCAGAGTCATGAACTGAGCCCTTAGTCACCTAGAATGGTATGAATGACTTTTTTCTTCTTTTCAGTGTTGTTACAAACTCAGAACTCTATCAGCATCTGTTGTGTTTTTAATTCAATGCCATCTTTTTTTGTGGGGGTATAAATTAATATCTTAATTCATAGGGGGCAGCTGCTGGTGGATATGGGATTTCCTCGGAGGTGAAGAAAGCGGTTTGGAACTGGAGTTGGTGAATGCACGACGTTGTACGTGTGCTAATGCTACTGACCTGTTCCCTTTAAAATGGTTAATTTGATATTAGGGGAATTTCAGCTCAATTAAAAAAAAAGTCTCATTTTGGTAGGATGCCCTTTCAGCTTGGCTGCGTCCTATAACCTTTTGTCTACATCCCATTAGATTTGATGATTCTCTTGCTTATTTTCACTACAAAAAAACCCGAGACCCGTTTTAAACTTCCTCCCTCAACCCTCAAATCAGCCATTTCTTCAGGGAGCCCTTGAACCTTTTTGTGGGAAATGGTATTTAGGGACCACCCTTTACTGCCGGGCTCTTGTAGCTTCCAGGAATTCTTCCTGGACAGAATTAAGGGATACATTTCTTTCTTTCTTTATTTTTATTTTTCATTATTTATCTATATTTTTTGAGGCAGAGTCCTGCTCTGTCACCCTGGCTAGAGTGCCGTGGCGTCAGCCTATCTCACAGCAACCTCCAACTCCTGGGCTCAAGGGATCCTCCTGCCTCAGCCTCCCGAGTAGCTGGGACTACAGGCGTGCGCCACCATGCCCGGCTAATTTTTTCTATATATTTTTAGTTGTCCACATAATTTCTTTCTATTTTTTTAGTAGACATGGGGTCTCGCTCTTGCTCAGGCTGAGCTCAAACCATCCGCCTGCCTCGGCCTCCCAAGTGCTAGGATTACAGGCGTGAGCCACCGCACCCGGCTTTACATTTCTTTATTTTAAAGAGAAAATTAAATGACACGTCTAAACTTCTCAAGGCATATTTAACTTAGCTGTGAGTTTTCACTTGATTTTTATGAGTTCTTCTTCTTCTCTCTCTCTGTTTGCCCTGGAAATCTTGTGTAACCACTTAATTCATTTTTAAGTGAGTTATTGACAAGTATCAGAGGGTGAGCACGGGCTTGCGATACCACCCATAGTGCGTGTGATGCTGTGGTTGAGATTGCTGGCCTGGCGTTCGGATTATAACCTTTTCACCCTTTATGTGGGAAAATAGTTAAGAGAACCGGCACCAGTTAAATCATGGAGCTAGTAAGGGCCATCTTTGGATTAAAAAAAAAACAAAGTTGTAAAGGACTGAGAAAGGTGCTTTGTGAACTGCTTAAAATTGACCGGGAGGTCTGGGCTTGCAGTGGAATATTACTCAGCCGTGCAAAGGAATGAAAGTTTCACGCACACCACACAATGTTGACGTCCCTTGAGAACGTTGTGTTGGATGAATGAACGTTATATGGGATGATGATGCGTGGAAAAGCTGACCTACTGTATGATTCCACTTATCTGAGGTCCCCAGAGTTGTCCGATCACAGAGAGGGAGAGTAGGGTGGAGGGTGCCGGGGGAGGGGGAAGGGGGAGATGGTGTTTAACCAGGGCAGAGTTTCTGTTGGGGAAGATGAAAAAGTCCAGGAGGTGGGTAATGGCGAGGACTGCACAACAGTGCAGATGTGCTGAAGCCCACAAGCTGCGCACGTCAGAATGGCCAGAACGGGAAACTTTGTGATACGGGTATTGTACCACAATGGAAATTTTATATATATATATATATATACACATATATATATATAAAATTATAAGTAATTACATAGTAATTATAAGTAATTGCATATATAATTATATGTATAATTATAAATTTATACATCTAATTATAAGTATAAATATAATTATAAATAATTACATATCTAAGTACAACTATAAATAATTATGAATTATGATATAAGTATACATTTATAAAATTATATATAATTATAAGTAATTATATATCATTGCCCATAATTATATAATTTTATGACTATATATAATTTTTTAAATTTAAAATATAAATTTATATAGTGTCATATATACTATCATACATATAGTTTTAAACTATAAATTCATACGTAAACTTGTGTATTTATAAAGACATGATTTATTATTTTTAAAATTTAAAATTATAAGTAATTAGATAATTATCCATAATGTAATTTTATAAATATATTATAATTTCTTAAATTTAAAATTTATATAGTCTATAATATAGATGTGTTTTCAAATTACAAATTCAAATTTAAACTTGTATATTTATAAATACATAATTTATAATTTTTAAAATTTAAAATTATAAGTAATTACGATTGTCCATAATTATATAATTTTATAAATGTATATTTATAATTTTTAAAATCTTAAATTTAAATTTATGTGTTACAGATACACTTTCAAATTATAAATTCAAACATATATTTATAAGTACATAATTTATAAATTTTATAATTTAAAATTATAAGTAATATATAATTATGTAATTTTTTTTTTTTTTTTTTTTTTTTTTTTTTTGAGACAGAGTCTCACTCTGTTGCCCAGGCTAGAGTGAGTGCCGTGGCGTCAGCCTAGCTCACAGCAACCTCAAACTCCTGAGCTCAAGCGATCCTCCTGTCTCAGCCTCCCGAGTAGCTGGGACTACAGGCATGCACCACCATGCCCGGCTAATTTTTTCTATATATATTTTTAGCTGTCCATATAATTTCTTTCTATTTTTAGTAGAGGTGGGGTCTCGCTCTTGCTCAGGCTGGTCTCGAACTCCTGAGCTCAAACGATCCGCCCACCTCGGCCTCCCAGAGTGCTAGGATTACAGGCGTGAGCCACCGCGCCCGGCCAAATTATGTAATTTTATAAATATAATTTTTAAAATTTAAATTTATATATTATAACATAATATTATGCATGTATTTTAAATGGTAAATTCAAATTTAAACTTGTATATTTATGAGTATATAATTACTGATAGCTATACACACACATATACCCATACACATATACCAGGAAAGTCTACTTTCCAGTTACCTTAGACCTTTTCCCCTGGGTTTTTACTTGTCATAATTAGTGGGCGTCCCGGAGGAAGCCAGGTGTGCAGTGTACTGTTGCACAGTCCGTGCACTGGGCGACACCACTTCCCTGGAGCCCTGTTTGGAGTTTGCTGTGTTTGGCGCTAGCAGGTGCCTGCATTGTGCTGGGGTTGGTGAAACGCGTTCTTCCCCCTGCAGGTGGGTTGTATCTGGGAGCCCCCGCCACAGAGCAAGCTTCATGCTTGGGGGAACATCCTCCCAGGACGTAGGACCGTCATTCAGAAACTGTCCCCATGCCCTCAGCCGTGCCCCTTCTCCCCTAA
Source organism: Eulemur rufifrons (assembly GCF_041146395.1). Taxonomy (NCBI): domain Eukaryota; kingdom Metazoa; phylum Chordata; class Mammalia; order Primates; family Lemuridae; genus Eulemur; species Eulemur rufifrons. The sequence continues at coordinate 142,284,841 of NC_091012.1, forward strand.
TGGGCCTGAAATTCTCAACCGTTTGGTTCCATCAGACAGTCATAGTAACTGGCTGTGACCCTATTAAAAAAAAACAACTTTTTATGAAAAAGCCAACACCTTATTGTGATCCAAGATCTGACACGGAGGTGCGGGAATACTGCGTTAAAATGCATTTCCTGCATCATTGCCAAACCTGGACAAAACACTGTCCAACACATTCCTGAGAAGAAGAAAGAAAAATGCAGTTGTTCCTGCAGTCAAGTATAAAGGGCTTTCACACGCTGTCCTCCTAACCTCCCTCCCCTTCCCCTGGGCCATAGTGAAACTGATAACAGTGAGAAAGGCAGGTGTCACCTCCCTTGTACCCAAAAGCCAGGTGAGCGTAAGGAGATAAGAACAGGGAATTGGATAATTCGCAGCCTGGGCCAGTAGTCTCCATGTAACATCCAGGGCTGGCCGGCCTGTGTCAGTATTGAAATCCAGACCCCTGTGTAGCAGCCTGCAATGCCTCTTTGCAAGTCCGGCCGGGCGTTGCGGCGTTTTGCAGGAAGGCATGACTTTAGCCACAGGTAAGGCTCGTGAGACACTGTGCGTTAATACAGCCTTAGGTGTGTACTCCTGACTCGAAGATGCAGCCAAAGAGAGACTCACCTTTCCAAAGGTAAGTGGAGAAACCACACCTGATGCGTATATGTTACCTGTGGCCGCCACTGCTTGTTCTTCATAGCAGCTCAGATCTTGGCTTCCAGCTCGTTCAGGCCACCTTGGATGGGCCCCCAGGGTGCAAATCCAAAATGAATGTGCCAAGAAGTGCATCATCCTGCAGAATTACAAAAGTGCTGTGGGTCTAAGCCACCGGGGTTGACTTTGCATTGGATCTCTTGGGGGAGGTGGGCAGGAGGAGGGATGTCGCTAAAACAGAGCACACGATACTCTCTGCGCATAGACTTAAGTCCAACAGGTGAGAAGCTGTTCGTTGGACCGCAAGGTGGTCCTTGTTGCACCGTGTTTGGATCTAACTTTCAAAGACTGGCAGGTAGACTAAGCCCCTTCCCACTTCCCTCTTTGGGAGAAGAACTCAACTGCTCTCCTTGTGTCTGTTTCTTCCTTGTGTTTGGTGGAGCTTGTGGTACATTTATTTCACGGATGGTTAAAGGATTCCCTGTTCCAGGGATGCCACACTCTCTGTTTGATCATTCCATGTTGAAGAAATCACACATTTCTTCAACAGGATTTGTGATTTGGATGGCAACCAATTTGTTGTTATGCTCAGGGCTTGCAGGTCAATGTGGAAGATTCTGTTGTCTGCAAAGAGTTCGAGGTGGGGGGTAGGGAATGGAAGGAAAGAGCGCAGCAAGGACAGTGGAGGTGGGTTCTAGAAGCAGGAAGCTGAAAAGCCCAACCCAAGGTGACTTGCACAGGGGGGATGGCGAGGCCAAGATGTGCTTGGTATAAAATAGATGTCATGGCCGGGCGTGGTGGCTCACGTCTGTGATTTTAGGACTTTGGGGAGGCTGAGGCAGGATAGCTTGAGGCCAGGAATCAAGACCAGCCTGGGCAACATAGCAAGACCCCATCTCTACAAAAAAATAGGAAAATTAGCTGGGTGGGGTGACGCACACCTGTAGTCCCAGCTACCCGGGAGGCTGAGGTGGGAGGATGGCTTGAGCCCAGGAGTTGGAGGCTGCAGTGAGCTATGATGACACCACTGCACTCCAGCCTGGGCATCAGAGCGAGACCCTGTCTCAAAAAATAATAATACATTATTAAAAAAAGTAAAATAGGCTTCATACTTGATAATGTGCAGAGAATGTGAGACGCAGAGGACAAACTTATCTGTTACTTGACTCTATGGAATTAGTGTTTGGACACTTGGGTTTTTAATAGTACTCATCCTAATGGGTGTGAGGCGGTTGTCTATGCCCTTTGACCTTCTTCTTTTCACTGGCCGGGGGTCAACTTGGAGTCCTCACTCACAGAAACCCCCATCGCTTCCTCTTCCAGAGCTGTCTTAGTGACAAACTCACCGATCGTGGTCTCAGCCCGCGAGGGCGTGTTCAGACATACAATTTAGGGAAGTCACAGAAACTTTACGGATCTGTAGATTTTAATTAAGCATCATGGCTATTTTTAAATAGCAAGAGAATTCTCTTATAACTGGGTTATCTAAGGATAGGGTGAGTATTATTTTAAAATTGTTCTTTTCCCCTATAAGAACAAAATAGAGTCCCCACAGAAGGAGTATCAGCAGTGGAGGCTGAGCTCCCGGGAGGCCCGCACATGTACCTGGGGGGTAAAAATGGATTGTGCTGTCCTCAGCATGAGGATCGCTGTGCCCAGTGGACGAGCTTCATGGGATGGGTGGGAAATAGGGTCTCGATCTGTCACCCGGGCTAGAGTGCAGTGGTGTCATCATAGCTCACGCAGCCTCCAACTCCTGGGCTCAAGGGATCCTCCTGCCTCAACTTCCTGAGTAGCTGGGACTACAGGTGCACACCACCATGCCCAGCTAATTTTTTAAATCTGTTGTAGAGATGGGGTCTTGCTATGTTGCCCAGGCTGATCTCAAACTCCTAGACTCAAGCGATCCTCCTAGCTCAGCCTCCTGAATAGCTGGGACTGCGGGCGCGTGCCACCACACCTGGCTACTTTTTTTGTTTGTTTTGTAGAATTGGGATCTTGGTATGTTGCCCAGGCTAGCCTCAAGCGATCCTCCTGCCTCGGCCTCCCAGAGTGCTGGGATTACAGCTGTGAACCAAAACACCTAACCTCCATTTGTTCTTAAAGAGAATTCTCTTTATATTCAAAAGAGCCACACCCTTAAATTAAAATTTATAGATACATAACGTTTTCTGCTGACATCTCCAAGCTGTATGCTATCATCGATGGAAAATGCCAGCCTCTGTCACTAAGGCAGCATGGGGAATGAATGATGACCGAGGACAAACCAACCAGAGAGCACCACTTGGGGATGACACGTCCCCAAGGCCACCCAGCAGGACCCCCTGAATTTTAGAATCTTTTCCTTCCAGCCAACCGGCCTCCAGGTGGTGCCAGAAGCTAAATTTTCCAGGAGCCTCAACTCCTGTTCTGAGAAAAATCTTTTTCCAAAGCAGTTGGCCCTATTGAAACCCAACACATCCCAATGACTCTTGCTTAAAAATTTCCAGAAGCTGACGATGAAGTTAAAATGACAGCAGCCCCATGGGATGCTGGACAGGAACCTTGGAAGCACATCAGTCCTTTAAAGAACCGGCGGGAGGGAATGCCAGAGCACCTTTGCGCTTTGGCGCGGGTGCGCGGGACGCGCACTGAGCAAGCGCGCTCCCTCGGGGCTCGCCGGGCGGGGTGCGCCGGGAACGCCCGAGTCCTTCCTCTCAAAAGTGCTGTTTTATATTAAGACACGGAGTGTCATTTTTTTTTTTTTTTTTTGCTTTTGCTTTTGAGTACCCATGGTAACAGTAACAGCAACACCACCAAAAATAGCAATTATGATAAAAGCAAATAGAGCAAACGTGTGGGGTGAAGGAATGGGCTCTTGAGTCGTTGTCAATGCCACGTTTGATACCAAGACAGATACTGTCTACTTTGTGTGGTTTGTTTGTTTCTTTGCTTCTAAGAAACAGTAGTAACAACAGCAGTTGCAACAGTAGCAATGTTAAGAAGACCATGGTTTGGATACTGTGGGGCTCAGTACAGGTCTCTAAGGACAAGATTCAGGAAGATACTGTTGCTATTTTGACATAGTAAAGTGATACGCACAGGGCGAGGGGAAGAGAGCATCGTTTTAATTTCCATCAGCTAAGTTATTGTCACCGTCAAAGCTTCCGTGGGGGATCCATCAGCCGGGCGGGGCTGAGTCCCACGGGGGCCTGTCTCTGTCGCCCGTGCAGGACGTGGACCCTCTGCGGAACGCCCGAGTACCTGGCCCCGGAAGTTATCCAGAGCAAGGGCCACGGAAGAGCCGTGGACTGGTGGGCCCTCGGCATCCTGATATTCGAGATGCTCTCGGGGTAAGTAGAGCTCGGGCCGCGCCCCCTCCGCCCGCCCGTCCCCGGGGTGCCGCTGGGTGTGCGGGGGTCGCCAGTACTCATCGTCCCATCTCCCTCTGACGGGCTTGGAGACGTGAATCAGGCTTGGTGACGTGAATCAGCAAGTAAACTTGTTTGCGTAAGAGTCAAAAAACACAAAACTTGTGAAAGATGCGGTGAGATTTTTGTATCAAAATATCGCATCCGTGTGTGCCTTAAAGAGAATGTTACAATGCAATTTGGAAGTTTGTGAACACGCAGCGTGCAAGGAAGGAGGGATTGTGTTCTAGCCTGAAAGCGCACACGTGCAGTTGGTGGCATTTGGAAGTCGCGGCAGGTCTCCCATGCGCCCTACGTCCAGATGACGGAGAGCTCACCTGCTCGCTGGGGAGGATGTCACCTGTGATGCAGTGTTCAGGTGTTGTGTGCGTCTGACACGGCTGTGGTGGGACGCTACCAGGAACGCAAAGCAAGCGTCCCCCACACAGAAACTGTCGGGGACGTGGGGGTCACCTCCTGCCCACTGGCATCTTGAATGTGTGTTAGCAGGTCAGGATTCCCTAAGACGACTCCGCAGCGTGGCTCTTTACCACGTAGCCACCTGCGGGAAGGAGACAGCCACGTGTACCGAGGACATAGCGCTCTGGGTGCGTCTCTGAACAAAAGGCTCTTCTCTCTGGGGTGCGGCCCAGAGAGACCCAGGACCCTGGCGGGGACAGACCCAGGACCCTAGCAGGGACACTCATGTGTGCTCTGCCACGCCAGGCACTCTGCCTCCTGCCCTCTCTGTCTCTTCCTTTCTCCTTGTCTCTTCTGCTTGCCGGTGGTCTCAGAGACAGACACCAGCCTATCCCCTGAGAACCCTCCTGGTTGTAGCAAAAGCCGGACCCCCTTCCACGTCTCTGATTGCCGTGGGGGGTGAAGATCAGAGGTTGTGTCCAGGAAACCTTCCCTGTCGGCAGCAGACAGGCAGAATCAGACAGGCAGAATCGCTGACTTCACCTGGGGAGGGAGCAGTGGCCATTGTCCCATGCGCTTATAGCGGCTCCTTTGCTAAAGAAAGCGAATGCTTTCCTTCCGGGACTGACTTAGGGATCCAAGCAGCGGGGAGGAGGTCCGGTCAAAGGATTCACCAGGAAACTGGGAGATGAGATGAGAGGGGAGGGGAGGAGGAGCAACGTGTGTGTGTGTCTGATTAGCTGTATCTGTCCTCTGTCCATCTGTGCACCTGTCTTACCTGTGCCTGTCTACCTGTCCATCCATCCGTCTACTTACCTGTATCACCCATACATAGCTGTCTATTTCTGCCCATCTACCTGTCCATATAATGTATCTATCATCTATTTATATATCATCCATCTGTCCTTACATAGGTCTCCATCCATCCATCCATCTACTTATCTCTGTCCCCCTGCCCATCTGTCTACCTGTTGCGCTTTTGAATTTTCCATTACTCTAGACTCAGACGCATCTAGTGAATCATGTAGAACCAAACATCTCATGATGCGCCCGAGCCCGTGAAGTTCCAAGCAACACAAAAGGTTAGAAATCACTTGCGCCGGCACCTGTCCTATCTTGCATTTTAGAATTGCCCTTCATTTACTGAAGTAGAATCAGTTTATGTGATTTGGTTTTGACCTGTGGGAATTTTTTCTTTTATTTTATTTTCCTTCCCTCATAATTTAAGCAAAATCTGTGAGAGCATCAGCCCAAGGGTGTTGCTGTTGGTGAACCCCATAGACCGATACATAAAACCATGGGGAAAAAATGAAATTCCCTATTTCTGCCTGTGGAAATCGAGGGACTGAATAAGAATTGTGGTATTTCTCTATTACTGTATTCATTAGAGGCAACTTTAATGAAAAAGAAACGTTTCTCTTAAAAGCTAGAAAACTGCATGCAAATTTTTGTTCCTTTAGAGCTCAGTGTTCTGCAGAACATCAGCGGTCAGTACTTTTGGTTTGAGTTGAGACCATATTTTCAAAATCAATTTTAGGGACATGTTTGGTGTTTTTATCTTGTCAAAGAGAGTTTCAAAATTTGATTCAATTTATGTTTTCTTAGGTTTCTAGATTACTGGAGATGAGAAAAATATACTGAGTTTTGAAAATTTTTGATAAGCCTCTCATACCTGTTATGTACTTTTCAAAATAAATATTAAATTCTGAAATTAAAAAAAAAATAACTTGCACCTTTTCCTGCCATAATATCATTGACCACCAGATGGCAGTGTTGCCTGCGGATTTTTGAATCCTTGCATTTAACGGTTTCATTTATTTATTTATTTATTTATTTATTATTTTTTACTGTTATTTCAGCATATTGTGGGGGTACAAAAGTTTAGGTTATGTATATTGCCCATGCCTCCCCCAACCCCAGCCCCCCGTCTAACGGTTTTAAATAAAGTAACATTTATGTTCCCCAATGTCTGTCTTTATTCTTAGGACAGAGTGTGACGTAGAAAAGTATTAGAATGCAATCCACTATTAGAACACAATATGTTAGAATATAATAGAAAATTATTGGGATAGGATAGAATTAGAGTGGACTATTAGGCGCCATTAAAACTATTACATTAGAATTATATAAAATTATCAGAATTATTACTAGGATATAATGTAGCAAAATATTAGAATATATTGGAATATTGCAATGCAGCTGAAGAGAAAATATAATTACAATCTATTAGCAGGCTCTATTATTAGAATATTTGATCATGAATAATTTTTTTTTTTTTTTTTTTTTTCTGAGACAGAGTCTCGCTCTGTTGCCCAGGCTAGAGTGAGTGCCGTGGCGTCAGCCTAGCTCACAGCAACCTCAAACTCCTGGGCTTAAGCGATCCTCCTGTCTCGGCCTCCCGAGTAGCTGGGACTACAGGCATGCGCCACCATGCCCGGCTAATTTTTTCTATATATATATTTTAGTTGGCCAGATAAATTCTTTCTATTTTTAGTAGAGACGGGGTCTCGCTCTTGCTCAGGCTGGTTGATCATGAATAATTAAAACCCTCTCATAATGCAAGCATTTCAGACTAGGAGGGAGGTATGCTTTTGTGGTGGGCCTGTTCCCATTTCCCGCCTTTCTAGTTAGAGCCCACTTTCTGGGTGTTTCTTTGGAGAGCGATCAATCCGTACATTGCATTCGGAGGCTGGCTGACCCCAGACGTTTCCCGGGCGTTTCCCGGCCGTCCCTCCGCTCTGGCCAGCTCAGCGCTCACCTGGACGTCTCCAGAGCTTCCGCACCATCTCCTGCACCTGTGCACTCTCCTGCCTGCAGAACCTTTTCCTCAGAGCAGCCGGAAGTGTCTTGTCCCCACGCCAGCCACCAGGTGTGTCTGTCATCCTCCAGAGCCCGCTCTTGGCTTTCCGGGTTGACTAGACCAGAAGTAGAAAGAGCTCCTTTATATGTGCTGTTCTCGGATGGTGTGTGGGGTCCACCTGCCTCCGGACACGGCCCCTCCTTGGACCACGCCGTCCCACCGCCCCTCAGACTCACCACCAGGTGTTGCCTGTGCCCTGCCCGTGGGGCAGCCTCACCTGTAAGCTGGTCCCAGAGCCCGGGGGACATTTTTCTTACCCTACACTGCGTCCCACCCGCTCGTGCCCCGGTCCTCGTTCTTGCCGCTGTGCCTGACAACCGCGTTCCTCATTCCTGCTCAACCCCAGCCAGCCTGTGTTGTCCGATTTTATCTTTTAGCACGAAAGCATCAGGGCAGGAAGCTTTGAGGAAGAATCTAAAGGTGTGTGACATTGCAGTGATACCCTTCCTCCTTCCCACCTCTCTCCAGAAGCTTCTGTCTTCCTTTCCGAGGCCGGCCCACCTTGGGCAGGTAAAGCGGGAGGTAGCTGACAGTTTAGGGGACGGTATTTTTTTGAACGGGGCTGTTTCTGCGACTAAGACGCAGCACATTGGGTCACAGCGCCTGTGGTACCTCGCCTCCCCGGACAGTACATTTCACTGGAAGATTTAGATGGGTAGAATGTTTACGTGACAATTTTCCTGATTGACACATTAACTGCCATGTGAGTTGTATTTAACTCATGTTAGTTTTGAGCCCGGGGCCTCGTAAAATGTATGCAACTCAGACGTCTCTTCCCCTTGGGAGCCATGAGAACTATTTTTTTAAGTGGCATATAACTCACGCACAGAAAACAATTAAAACAACAAATTCTTCCTTAAATTAGAAATGATCGTTTTGTTTTTGAAGTTTTTTTTTTATCATTTCAGAATGCTATGGGGGTACAGATGTTTTGGTTACATAAATTGCTTTTGTACGGTTTGAGTCAAGGCTATAAGTATGCCCGTCCCCCAGATAGTGTCCATTGTACCCATTAGGTGTGAATTTACCCGTCCCCTCCTCCCCCTCCCACCTGCTCGATTTCCGATGAATGTTACCACTATATGTGCACATAAGTGTTGATGGATTAGTTCCAATTTGACGGTGAGTACGTGTGGTGCTTGTGTTTCCATTCTTGTGATACTTCACTTAGTAGAATGGGCTCCAGCTCCATCCAGGATAACACAAGAGGTGCTAGTTCACCGTTGTTTTCTGTGGCTGAGTAGAACTCCATGGTGTACATAGACCACATTTTATTAATCCACTCATGCACTGATGGGCGCTTGGGTTGTTGCCACATCTTTGCAATTGTGAATTTTGCTGCCATGAACATTCGAGTGCAGGTGTCTTTTTTATGGAATGTCTTTTTTTCTTTTGGGGATCAAATGGCTGTTTTTGAACTTTTTATTCTATTTTCTTAATAAAACACCATAGCCCGAAAGGGGGAAAAAAAAATTGTTTTTCCTTGTGTGTGGCAGGCCGTGTGTCAAATAATAGTGCTCGTGACAAAATCGGTGTGAATTTTTAAGATGAAAGTCTTGAGGCTGCTTTCGTCCCGACTGCCCTGCCAAGGAGAGCTGTCACCAGAGACAACTGTACGTTGGTTAAAAATGCCAAGTCCCGTAGAATGAGCATCATTTCCCGCTTGCTGAGAGTTGGAAGCAGTTCATCCGCTTGGAGACAGACGTGTGAGGATTTCAGAGGGAAATGCCGTCCGGCGCTGCCCGCTCTCTCTGCTTTTTCCTCCAGGCGAGATGAGTTAGTGCTCACGTGTTATTATTTTTTCCACTTATTACATACCTTTCCCATGATAGTGTCATGTCACGCCTGCTTTCCAAGAGCGCTTTCTTTAATATTCTCCATAAATGGTTTTAGGTATGTATGACACATTTTCCCCCGGAGTTTAATGTTCCATTCCTGAATTTGTACGTTTCCCGATGAAATCAGACAGCTGAGAGTGTATTCAGACGGGGCCGCCTCCCAAACCCAGAGAAAAAGCAGGATGACTCTCCCAACTACTGGTGGAGAAAATGCCTGCAGGTGAGGAAGGTCGGACTGGAGGATTGTTGGGACCCAGCGCTTCTTGCGTGGGGAGGATTGGATCGATGTCTCTATGCAGACTTTAGCTTCTGTGTCTGGTCTAGGTGGTTTTTCAACGTATGGGAGCTGGTACCTCCAGACACAGCGGCTCAGAGAGAGACGGCGGTTGAAACACTCACCTTCATGCCAAACTGGGAAACGAAGGAACTGAAATGTTCCTTAAGAATAAAAGGCCATTTTAATACCGTATTGCATCTTGCATTCAGCTAAGTTAGCATAATTCGTTTTCCCATTAATCTGCCTTTTCTGCCAACGTTCACATTGATTCCGACTTTTGGACGTCCCCTTTCTGTACTTTGTTTTCCTTTAAACTTTTCTCCTCTTACTTCTCCGCGGTATGTGTGGAGAGTTAATGTGTATCGTCTGTGTATGAGTCTCTGCGGCTGCCGTAAGAGGTGACCACAGAGTCGGAGGCTTAAATAACAGGAATGTGTCCCCTCCCAGTCCCGGAGCCCAGGAGTGTGAGACGCAGGTGTCTCGGGGCCGCGCTCCCTCCGCAGGCTCCAGGGGAGGCTCCTTCCTGCCTCTTCCAGCTCCTGGGGGCTCCAGGCGTCCCTGGGCTTGTGGCCTTGTCACTCCGGTCTCTGCCTCCGTCTCCATGTGGCTTCTCCTCTGCGTCTGTGTCTCCTCTGCTGTCCCTTAGGGGGACACCCGTCACTGAGTTTAGGGCCCTCCCTGATCCAGGATGACCTCATCTTAACTAATTACATCTGCAAAAAAACGCTACTTCCAAATTAGATCCCACTGACAGGTTGTTGGGGTCAGAGCATAAATGTGAGGTGCCTTCATTCTGCCCAATACACACTGTTTTTCTTTAAAATAAAAAAAATCAGAAAGTTATCTGGAATCAACAAGAGAATTATTTTGCTCATTGAAATCTGTGGTCATGATTCAGGAAATCATTTCAAAATTTCGTTTTACAAGATATCTGCATTGCTGCTATCCCTGAATTAGAATATCTAGTTCAAAAGAAGCTGAACAGAAAATACACTTGTGAGTTGCGTCTTTGCCTTGGGCAACTTGAGAACATATCGGAAGTCTAACATGCACCCCAGGGCATGCAGGGATCCAGAGTGTATTTATTTGACTGCGAGAGTTTCTTGGATTTATCTTGATCTTTGCAGTTTTAAGTATGTGTCTTCTCTAGTTTATTTCAGAGTTTTACAATGTATTTCCGGATATTCATAGAGAGAAGTCTGTGGTTTTCTGCAGCAAGACTATAATAACCTTTGCTATAATACCAGCAACACGGCATAGTGCGAAAGTCTTGCTTTTAAATATTTGCTGCTAGATTCAAGCCTGTGCATTCATGTATTCCCATCTTCTCCTACTCCAGAGGTTGATAATTTTTTTTTTCTTCTTTTTTTTTCTTTCTCTCTTTCTTTCTTTTTTTTTTTTTTTTTTGCAAAGAGCCAGAGAGTAAATATGTGCATCTTTGCAGACCACGAGGCCTCGGTTGCAACTCCCAGCTCTGCTGTTGCAGCTGAAAAGTAGCCACAGAGGATACCAAGGAAACAAGAGGGCATGAGTAAAGGAAGGGGGTGGCTGTGTGCCAATAAAACTTTATTGACAAAAACAGACGGTGGGCCATAGTCTGTCAACCCTGGGGCCAGCTCTCCATGGCGTTAAAGGTCCAAGCTGGCAAGCAACCTTGACTTTCTAAGTCCTAGGTGGATTGTTCAACACCGGAGATTCAGATATGGGCTTCCGTAATGTCATGGGCTACTCGAGCCACAAAAACGTGATAAAGTGAAAGGCAGGTTTTGTCATCTGTCCTGTACACATTATTGAGCACCTATTGTGTGCCACATACTGCTGTATGGTTGAGGACTAGAAAGAAGTTCCCTCAACATTTATTGGGGGGGGGGTGATGTTTTTAATGCCGTGCAAAGTGATTGCAATACGGGACCACTAGCTCTCCAATGCAATGGGGATACAGTATTAGTGGCATTGGAGACACCAGAAAGTCTCAAGAAAGATCCCATTCTCGGCCGGAGTGCTGTATTCACTGCAGGAAACTCTATTTTTAAAAATTATTTTTTTCATGGACACATAACAATTGTAGCTATTCATGGGGTGCACAGTGATGTCACAGTACATACGATGTATAGTGATCAGATCAGGATAATTAGCGTGTCCATCATCTCGAACAGTTATCATTTTTTTTTGTATTAGGAACATTCAATATTCTCCTTCTAGGTGCTTGAAACTCTGTAACATTGTATTGTTAACTATACTCATGCCACAGTGCTGGTGAACTAGAACTTGTTCCTCTTCTCTGTGATTTTGTGTTCCTTAACACATCTCTTCCTATCCCTCCCTCCTTCCTACCTTCCCAGCCTCTAGCATCCTTTGTTCTATTTTTACTTCCACAAGATCAACTTTTTTTTTTTTTTAAATCTTCCACATATAAGTGGGAAGAGTCAGTGTTTATCTATTCCAGGCTTATTTCATTTAACATAGTATCCTCCACTTTCATTCCTGTTGCTGCAAATGACAGGACTTCACTGTCTTTTGTGGCCAAATAGTGTTCCACTGTGTCTGCCCACCATGATTTCTGTATCCGCTCACCTGTCAGGGGGCCCCTAGGTGGATTCCGTATCTTGGCGGTTGTGAATAGTGCTGCGTTACACACGAGGCTGCAGGTATCTCTTTGATGTACTGATTTTCTTTCTTTTGGGTAAATTCCCAGCAGTGGGATTGTGGTGTCATAGGGTAGTTCTAACTGTAGTTTTTTGAGGACGCCCCGTGCCGCTCTCTGTGGTGGCTGTACTAGTTTACATTCCCACAGTGTACAGGAAATGTACAGGACTTCCGTTTTCTCCATATCGTCACCAGCATTTGTTGTTTTATTTTATTTTATTTTTTTTGTGTTTTTGATCATAGCCATCCTAACTGGGGTGGGATGGTACCTCATGGGGGTTTGGATTTCACTTCCCCGAGGATTAGCGATGTTGAGCATTTTTTTCAGACACCAGTTGGCCATTGGTATGTCTTCGTTTGAGAAATGTCTGTGTAGACCATTTGCCCATTTTTAAAATCAGCTTGTTTGTTTCTTTGCTGTTGAGAGGTTTGAGTTCCATTCTTGGCCATGCCGGTGGATGAATGACAGGGAACCTCAGAAAGCATTTGCGCACAAGGTGTTTGGTATGCAGTTGGTGCTTCTGAATGAGATGCCCCTAAGGCATTGCTTCCTGTTCAGCTGGTCGGCAGACACCTCCCAAATGGTCGTCACCTCCTGTCTGAGGGACCCTGTCCTACCCGTGGGTCTTAGGGTACCGCATCTCGCCTGTTGGAACCATCTGTGTGTCTCGCGATCACGATGGCTTCAGTATGCAAGGAGAGACTGCATGTGAAATAAATCATTCTCTGCGCCTGTTTAGCAGAAATGGCGGTCGTTACAAAAGCGGAGAATTTTTTCCATGCTTGGTCTCTGCTAAAAATAGATGTTTATTTTTCTAACAGGTTTCCTCCATTTTTTGATGACAACCCGTTTGGCATCTACCAGAAAATTCTTGGAGGCAAAATAGATTTCCCCAGACATTTGGACTTCAGTGCGAAGTAAGTAAACCCTCGTCATCGGGTGTGTTTATTTTTAAAGCGTCTGAGGTCACAGTTGAAGGATTCACTCATCGGGATGCCATATTGCATGATTCCATTGGGCTGCGTTGGAACTATTTCGGATCTGTCATCTTTTCCACGAAAAGGGGGAAACGGTTTTAATTATTCTTTCATGAGACTTCACATTGTAATGACTCTCGGCCATACTTCATTCCTTTGGAGAGAAATGATGCTTAAAATGAGTGAATACAGGAATCTGTTATCATACGTTGTGAGACGCAGTCTCGGTGGTGGACCAAGATGGAGCCTCCTCTGTGAGCTAGGTTTGTGGTTGGCAGACCCGTCCATGGATTTAGCAGAGTTTTGTCTTTTCTGTCCGGCTTCATTTATGCTCGTCCTTAAAATTCTTTTTTTCATGCTGAATTTAGTTCAGTGATGAACATGAATATTTGCATTTAATGAGTAGTGGTGACATTGGCTGTGCATCTCATCAGAGTTGTGTCAGTAGGGAAGGAAGTATGTTTTTTTAATTTTTAAATATAAGGGTGTTTTTGCTTTTCCAAACACCTCCCTCCATCCTCCATGGGGCTACCCTGTAGCCGTTTTTACCATAGCGATTCCTGATTTCTCTTTGTTCCACGGTATTTCCCAGATGAGTGGGTGGGGGCGGCAACCCCACCTAATTGCAAAATGGAGCTAAATGTGTTCAATTGAGAGCTAAACTGTTCTCTTCTCTGGGCCACTGTCTTTGAATAGCCTGTGGAGACTGCATTCAGAGTAAGCTTCTCGCATGGCAACAGACCAGGCTAGCATGGACGTGCCTTTTATTCTATTCTATTCTATTCTATTTCATTATTTTTTGAGACAGAGTCTTGCTCTGTCGCCATGGGTAGAGTGCAGTGGCATCATCATGATAGCTCATGGCAACCTCAAACTCCTGGGCTCAAGACATCCTCCTGCCTCAGCCTCCCGAGTAGCTGGGACTACAGGCATGCACCACCATGCCCGGCTAATTTTTTCTATGTATTCTTAGTTGTCCAGCTAATTTCTTTCTATTTTTAGTAGAGACAGGGTCTTGCTGTTGCCCAGGCTGGTCTCGAACTCCTGAGCTCCAGCGATCCTCCCACCCTGGCCTCCCAGAGTGCTGGGATTATAGGCGTGGGCCACCGCGCCCGACCCATGGACATGCCCCTTAATGGGGCAACTGTCTCTGTCCACTTAAGTGTCCTGGTGGAGAACATGCCTCCCTCATCCTAACCACAGATCCTTCACGTGAACAGAAGGTGACGTAGTCTTTCTCTTGGCTTGAGTTTGTGTTGCGTTCGACACACCAGGCAAGCTTGACAAGACTTTAACAAGAAAAAGAGGCTCCGTTTAACAATAAATGATCTACAAAGGGTCACCCTGTCCAGCGAATATTAAGACTAAAGTTTGAAGGAATACATTGCACTCAAAAGTCAACTGCTGTAGAAAGAAATGAAAACGATCCTATAGGATTTCTCTCCCAGGGCTCAAATCCCCTCTGAGTCGAACGGCATTGTTTCAGATGGATGCCAAGGCACGTTTAAAATCGAGACATATATTTATCCGCTGTTAACCAGCAAGTCCGTTAGATTAGAGTCTGACTGTACCCACTGACGGATCTATCTGCCAATGGACGGCCGCCCTGCCTGCCTGGAATTCTCCTGGGACGAGCTCCAGGTGTGTGTGAGCATCTCCGCCCACCACCCCAGCACAGGTGCACGCTGGCGGAACCCAGCCATGGTGGGCGTAAGGGTGTTCCCCTTGGCACAACTTGCTTCAAGCGCAATAAATGTGGGTAATCTCTTGCATTCCTGCCAAACAGCCTCTTTCTTCTGTAGACGTCCAAGGATCTTGAGCATCTCAGAAGATCATGGGGTATATTTCTTTTCCTCTTGCCGGGAATGACTTCCAGTCTTCCAAGACAAGGGACTATCCTTACGTATCGGATCATGGATTCCGTCATTGCTGTGAAGGCGCCACGTCATTTAAACTAAGTATTGAGCAGGTTTCCTTTTTAAAAAATTTTTTTAGGGAGTAGGTTTCCAGTGTTTTGTAGAGCAAACAGAAGCCTAATCAAAGTCTAGTCTCTTGCCGTATCTTTTTCTCGTACTTTATTGCTGTTGAGAAGAGAAAACCCTCTTGGAATTGTTTATTTTTTATTTTTATTTTATTTCAGAGTATTAAGGGGGTACAAACGCTTTGGTCACATAAATTGCCTTTGCACCACCCAACGAGTCCTTTCTTATCTAAACCGGTCACTGGGTGTCTGTGACAGTAGAATAATTCTGTTCTCAGATTCATTCTTTTTTTTTTTTTTTTTTTTTGAGACAAAGTCTCACTCTGTTGCCCGGGCTAGAGTGCCGTGGCGTCAGCCTAGCTCACAGCAACCTCAAACTCCTGGGCTCAAGCGATCCTCCTGCCTCAGCCTCCCGAGTAGCTGGGACTACAGGCATACGCCACCATGCCCGGCTGATTTTTTCTATATTTTTTAGTTGTCCGGTTAATTTCTTTCTATTTTTTAGTAGAGACGGGGTCTCGCTCTTGCTCAGGCTGGTCTCGAACTCCTGAGCTCAAACAATTCGCCTGCCTCGGCCTCCAAGAGTGCTGGGATTACAGGCGCTTCTTTAAAAAGTTGCGGGAACTTCTAACATTGGACGGTGTGAATGTGTTGCCAAGGCGAATGGCTTCTTACGCTGAGATTGAAATTCCTTATAGGAATATATACATAAAATTAAAAAGGAAGGGGAAAAGGAAAAGAGGAAGCAAAGCTTTGGGGCTTGTCGCCAACTTGGTAGAGCTATGATCCATGAACGGTTTTTATTTGTTTGTATTTTTGTTTATCGGTGCCTAATAGTATGTGCGTCAGAGAGCAGTCAGCCGGCACCAGGGTAGTCAGGAAGACTTGCAATTTGGCCTCAGTGAATGAAGAGTTCGCCGGCAGACACAGAGCCCATCCTGGGGGTGAGGTGCCCGCCCACGGCCACGCTCCTTTGCGTGGCCTTGCGTTACTGGGGGACTCCCTTTCATCTGCATTCCTTGCTTTCTACTCTGTTTTGCAAGAGTTCACTTTAGTATTTTAAATAGACCTTTGTTTTCTTACAAACCCTGTCCATCCAGCTTTAAGCATCTGCCCTAATCCAGCCAACAAGTGGAGTAAATAATACTAAAATTAAAAAATAAAACAAACCTCCATGTTTATTTGGGAATGTCTTGGGTGGGGGGGCGGCATCCTTGTCTTAACTTTTCAGTGATTTCATATTCCCTGCCCTGTGCAAAGCTCTCCCACCTTCACCAGACGGTCACAAAATCACAGCCTTCGCCGGGCGGGTGGGCTCTGGTGTTTCACTTGGAGGCAAGGACGGCAGGGAAGTCCGACAGGCCTCCTCTCCCGCCGTAATTCAGAATATGCACAGTGTCGGGAAGCTCTACGGGGGTAGGTCCTGCTTGCCAAAAAGTTTCAGTAGGGACCCGCGAAATTCACAGCCTGTCCTGGGAGTGGGACATCAGCTGAGTTGTCTAAGTCTTCTCTGCCGGTCGGAGAACCCAGGCGTGGCTGGAGCCCAAGTTTGTGCTGCACACTCTGGGCAGAGTTTATGTCAGGACAGCTTAGACGCCTGAGCTGGGATCTGCAGGGTATTGCATTGTTTGGGAGAACTTTGTATTATATTATATTATTGTAGTTATATTATATTATAGAATTATATTCATGATATAATATATAATATACATATTAATACTATATCCTGCATTTATTATGCATATCATGTGTTACATCTCTGTACATTATTACACTATACACTACATATTCCATGGATACACACACACGTTATCCTTTTTACTCCACAACTTTTCATCTCAGAACCCCCCTCATCCTCTGGAAGTCTTCAACCTCATTGCTAACTCCCCATCCTCACCGGACCATTGTCTTATTTCCGACACCATCTGTCATTTAAAAGAAAAGACATAAGTGAACAAGCAGATCCGAACAGACCCATCCTAATTTGTGTGCTTACGCGAGAACCCGGTGTTTTAAAGCAGGAATGCCATCAATAAGCAGACCCCCGGGTCTGCAAAGCGCGGCTGTTTATTTTGCTGAGAGCAGATGTCCTCTGGTCCGCGGGGACAGTGTGACGGGTGTATTTACGGGAAGTGTCGGTCCCTCCCCGCAGCCACACAAATTTCTCACGCCGTCCTGTTCAACGGCGCATTTTCTTTACGGAGATTGAATCCACCGTCTTCTCTTAGGTCTGGCCGTGTGCACAGCCTTGCGTAAGTTATTTCAGAACCAATATGACGGTTAAGAAGAAAAAACTGGAAACGTTTTGCCAAACCGGAAAATTGTGCTGCGTTGCACGCATCGTGCTGTGTGGACTCTATCTCTGATGTCTCATGTGTGCTCGGGGTGACATTAAGATATTCGTGTCGTTTTTGTCTCCTTCCCCTGAATAGAGACCTCATTAAGAAACTGCTCGTTGTGGACAGAACAAAGCGGCTGGGAAACATGAAGGTAAGTTTTTCATTCCACGGATAGTAAGTGGCGTCTGGTGCAAAATGCTCACGTTTCACACCAACGTCGATGTTTACAGATAGAAGCCAAAACGTGTTCGTATTTAATTCTTGGTTGATTTCAAAGCTGGGTTTCTGGGCCCCCAAGACCCCCGAATCTCCCCACCTCTCCACACAAGCCAATGGGGCAACAGCAATTTATAAGTTATCGCTCGTTATTTTGTTTTATTTTTTAAGCAGCCTTTCTGAGAGAGCCTTCCCACGCCCTACAATTTACCCATTGAAAATGTGCGATTCCGTGGCTTTTCGTATTCATGTGGTTACGTGCAACTACCACTGTGATTAATTTTAGAACATTTTCATCACCTCCAAAAGGAAATTCTATATATTTTTTTTTTTTTTTGAGACAGAGTCTCAGTCTGTTGCCCGGGCTAGAGTGCTGTGGCATCAGCCTAGCTCACAGCAACCTCAAACTCCTGGGCTCAAGCGATCCTCCTGCCTCAGCCTCCTGAGTAGCTGAGACTACAGGCATGCGCCACCATGCCCGGCTCATTTTTCTATATATATTTTTAGCTGTCCATATAATTTCTTTCTATTTTTAGTAGAGACAGGGTCTGGCTCTTGCTCAGGCTGGTCTCGAACTCCTGACCTCGAGCGATCCTCCCACCTCGGCCTCCCAGAGAGGGCTAGGATTACAGGCGTGAGCCACCGCGCCCGGCCGGAAATTCTATATTCTTCATCGTTTAGTGTCCTTCCAGCACCTCTTGCCCTAAACAACCACTAATCTACTTTCTTTCTCCATAAGTTGCCCTATTCTGGGCTCTCCTGAAAATAGAATGGCACAAAACATGACCTTCTGTGCCTGGTTTCTTCCACTCAGTGTTTTCTGGGTTCATTGTAGTGACTTCATGCCTTTTTACGGCCGGTTAGTGTTCCGTTCTACGGAGAGACCCTTTCCGTTTGTCCAGCCATCCTTTGATGGTCATGTGGGCTGTTCCCACCTCTGGGCTGCTGTGCCTACGTCTGCCCTGAACACAGCTGCACGCGTCTTTATGGGAAGCAGTGATTATTTTACAAGGTGCACATCACGTATGATTTCCACATGCTTTTTCTGTGGCGGGAAATATAATTAAGGAACTGAATGTTCTGTAAACAGTATGATGTCTCGTAGGCATGTCCCGGTTCCGTTTTGGCATCTCTGCATTTGCCAGGATTCGTGGATTTTATGTTAGCTATTTCAAAGTCCTGGATATCCTTGGAGGCGCATGGATGGGCACGGATGTGCCCGTTCACCCTGGAAATTGCAATGTGGACAGAGAGACACAGGGAACCAGTGTGTGAGGCTTGAGGCACATAGATCTCTCAGGGCCCTCTGTCTGTGTTCACAGGAGTTTCTTGTGGCTGCCGTAACAAACGTAGGGGTTAAAGCAACAGAGATTCACCTTCCCCCAGTCCCGGAGCCCAGGAGTTTGAAACGCAGGTGTCTTGGGGCCGCGCTCCCTCCGCAGGCTCCAGGGGAGGCTCCTTCCTGCCTCTTCTAGCTCCTGGGGGCTCCAGGCGTCCCTGGGCTTGTGGCCGCGTCACTCCAGCCTCTGCCTCCATCTCCACGTGGCTTCTCCTCTGTGCCTGTGTCTCCTCTGCTGTCCCTTAGGAGGACAGCTGTCACTGGGTTTAGGGCCCTCCCTAATAACTTCATCTCCACTTAATCACATCTGCAAAGATTCTGTTTCCAAATAAGATCCCAATCACAGTTTGCGTGGTCTGGGCTCACCTCTGCCGTGGCTCTTTGTGAGAGTGGACAAGTCCTGTTTGAATGTTGCAACCATTTAGCAATGAGCAGGGCCCCTTGCCAGGGTTGCGGGGAGATGCAGATGACCGATGCGTGGAATTTTCTGAGAGTACCAGAGTGACCTCAGTAATACCCCAGAAGCGGGGAGAACAAACCTTCCCAGTCTAAGGAAAACTAGAAAAAGCTCCCAAACACCTGAGCTAGGTCTTCAAGTGTGGCGAGGATTTCCTGATGTGGAGAGTTGACAGAGTGAGATTCAAGAAACCACCTAATTTATATTATTTTTTTTTTTTAATTAACAAATAAAAATTCATGGCCGGGCGCGGTGGCTCACGCCTGTCATCCCAGCACTCTGGGAGGCTGAGGTGGGAGGATCGCTCGAGGTCAGGAGTTTGGGACCAGCCTGAGCAAGAGCGAGACCCCGTCTCTACTGAAAAATAGAAAGAAATTATCTGGCCAACTAAAAATATATGTAGAAAAAAATTAGCTGGGCATAGTGGCGCACGCCTGCAGTCCCAGCTACTCGGGAGGCTGAGACAGGAGGATCGCTTGAGCCCAGGAGTTTGAGGTTGCCGTGAGCTAGGCTGACGCCACGGCACTCACTCTAGCCAGGGCAACAAAGCGACACTCTGTCTCAAAAAAAATAAATAAATTAATTAAATAAAAAGTAACAGATAAAAATTCATGCATATTTCTCTTGTACAACATGATGTTTTGAAATACGCACCCTTTGTCGAATGGCTCCCTGGAGCTAAGTAACTCACGTGACCTCACGTAATTATCATTTATTTGTGGTGAGGACACTGCAGATCTCTTTTAGAGGTTTTCAGGAATATGTCGTCATTAACTGTACAGTCACCGGGATGTGCCATAGATTTGTTGGTTTGATTCCTCCCGTCGAGCTGACATTTGGTGGGTTTTGAGCAACATCTCCCCAGCCCCAGCCCCCAGTAAGCACCTTGCTACTCTCTGCTTCTGCGAATTCAGCTTTCTGAGCCCTGACATGTGAGTGACACCGTGCCGTCCTTTCTTTTCTGTGCCTGGCTTGTTTCACGTCACGTGACATCCCACAGGCTCATCCACGTTGCCATTAACGGCACCATCTCCTTCTTTGAGGCTGCATGCGTGGTATTCTGTCGTGCGTATACACCAAATTCCCTTTATCCGTTCTCCCCTTGATGGACGCCCTGGTCGATCCCACAGCGTGGCTACCGTGAACAGCGCAATGAAAACACAGTCCTGGTGCAGGTGGTGCCGTAGGTAGCACACAGAAGGTCCCTTTCTCTCTCTTCCCTGCCGGGCCGCCGCCGTCCTCGGCCAGGTGCGTCCCTCCCTGCCTTCCCGGGCGGTCGTCAGAGCTTCCTGTTTGCAACCACCCCGTCCTGGGCTTCAGCCTTCCCTCCCTCCCTTCCCCGTGGAACTCGGTCTGTCAGTCCTAGCGCCGAGCCCGGGGGCTTCATGATCCCCCGTCTTCACGGTCAGCCCTGACCCGGCTGGGTGGGCGACTCTCCCCCTCCCGGACCTTTCCCCGTTGCACCTGCTGTTTCCCGCTCTGCCCTGGGCCACCCCTTCACGTGGAGCCACGATCCTTTCTCTTATGCAAGCGTGGCCGTTCTGTTTAACGCCTTCGTCCTCCGCGGACGCAGCTCTGTCCTCCACGCTTGGAAAATTTCCTGCGCTGACGGTCTTTTCCTCTTTCTTTCATGTTAGATGGCTTTATACACACACCACACATGCACACACACACACACACACACATTCGTGGGTAAAATATATAATGTGTGTATATAATATATATGTATGTATCTGTATGTAAACATTGCATTTTTGTGTACTTTGTATATTTTATATATGAAGTGTGTGTGATGTGTGTATATATACACATACACATTGCATTTTTATATACTTTATACACTATTACATATGTGCATACAGTGTATAAAGTGTATATATAATATGTATGTATATATTACACATTGCATTTTTACATACTTTATACACTATATATACATACGTGCATAATGCATATAAAGTGTATATATAATACATATGTATATATACACATTGCATTTTTATATATTTTATATGAAGTGTGTGGTGCATGTATATGTACACATACACATTGTATTTTTATATACTTTATGCACTATATATACATACATGCATAAAGTATATAAAGTGTATATATATAATGTATGTGTGTATATATGTACATACACATTGCATTTTTATATACTTTCTATGAAGCGTGTGTGGTGTGTGTGTATATATACACATACTCATTGCATTTTCATGTACTTCATCTATGATATATGAAGTCTGTGTGGTGTGTGTATTATATATATACACATTGCATTTTTATATATACATATGTGTATAAAGTGTATATATAATATATATGTGTGTATATATACATATTGCATTTTTATATACTTTCTATGAAGTGTGTGTGGTGTGTGTATGTACACACATACACATTGCATTTTTATATACTTTATACACCGTATATATACATGCACAGTATGTGAGGTATGTGTATATATATATTTTAGTATTTTATACATATACATACTTCATTTTTACCCTCCAAAGACTAAGGTATGTGTGTTTATACATGTTATGTATTATATGTACACATTGTCTCTTACATTGCTTAACGGCGGGGTTACATTCTGAGAAATGTGTTATTAGGCGATCTCATCCTTGTGTAGACACCCTTGTGTGTATTTTCACAAACCTAGATGGCGTATCCTACATGCTCAGACTATATGGAATAGCTAGTACTCCTGGGCTACAGACCTGTGTAGCATGTTCCCGTCCTGAATATCGTAGGCAATTGTAAGGCTAATGGTAAGTGTTTGTTTATCTGAACACAGAAAAGACAGTGAAAATACGATACAAAAGATGAACAATGGTGGAGTTGTATAGGGCACTTACCATGAATGGCGCTTGCCGGACTAGAAATTGCTCTGGGTGAGTTAGGCGGTGAGTGGTGAGTAGATTTGCAGTCCTGGGACATTTCTGTGCACTTTTATAGACTCTATAAATACTGCACACTTAGACTACACTAAATCTATGAAAAATATTCTCCTTTCTTCAACAATAAATCAACCTTAACTTGCTGTAACTTTTTCTTTGTAAATGTTTTAATGATCTTAAATTTTTTGACTCTTTTTTTTAAATGACACTTAGCCTAAAAAAAAAAAATTGTACAGCTCTACAAAAAAATTTTTTTCTTTATATCCTTATTCTGTAAGCTTTTTTTCTGTTTGAAAATTTTTAATTTTTATTGTTTGCTTTTAAACTTTTTTGTTCAAAAGTAAGACACAAACACACACATGAGCCTAGGGCTACACAGGGTCCGGATCGCTAATATCACTGTCTTCACCTCCATGTCTCGTCCCGCTGGAAGGTCTTCAGGGGCAGGAACATGCGTGGGGCTGTCACCTCCTGTGATAATAACACCTTCTTCTGGATACTTCCTGAAGGACCCACCTGAGGCTGTGTTACAGTTAACTTTCTTTTTTCTTTTTTTTAATAAATAGAAGAACACCCTGAAATAACAATAAAAAGTGTAGTATAGTAAATACATAACCCAGTAACATAGTCGTTTATCGTGATCAAGTGTTATGTATTGCACACAATTGTGTGCATGTACTTTTATACAGCTGCAGTGCGGTAGCTTTGTGTACACCAGCACGTCACAGACACATGAGGTATGTGTCACGCTGAGATGTTATGATGCCTGCATGTCACTAGGAGATAAGAATGTTCCAGGTGCATTATAATCATATGGGGGGCCAGCATTGTACACGCAGTGTGTTGTTGGCCGAAACATTGTTTGTGTGGTGCATGACTGTATGCACACAAACACATACGCACACTTCATATCCTATGTATATATGTAGTAGATAAAATTCTAGTTTGCATACTGTGTGTGTATATATACACGTTATATATACAGTATAAAAAGTGTGTGTATATACAGTATACAAAGTATGTATATAAAGGTGTGTATATATATATATAGTATCCAAACTAGAATTTTACTACTGTATATATACTACTGTATATATACTTTGTATATACAGTATATATGTGTGCATATGTATACGTAAATATGTGTATGAGTATATAAATACACACATCCCTTAATATAAAAAGTGTACTTAGTATAATTTTACCCTTTAGCATAAGAAGTGTATATATAGTATATAAAGTTGTGTATATATACAGTATAAAAAGTGTGTATATAAAGCATATATATACACACACACACACACACACACAGGATCCAAACTAGAATTTTACTACCATTTATATACTGTATATATAAAGTATATATACGTGTGTATACATATGTGAATATGCATATCAGTATATAAACACATACATCCCTAAATATAAAAAGCATACTTAGTATAATTTTATTCCTTAGCATAAAAAATATGTATATATTCAGTATATAAAGTATGTACATATACAGTATAAAAAGTGTGTATATAAAGTGTATATATATACACATACACACACACAAGATCCAAACTAGAATTTTACAACCACTTATATACATAAAATATATGTGTGTGTACATATGTAAGTATATGTCTGAATATATAAACACACTCATCCCTTAATATCTAAACTAGAATTTTATCTAATCAGGGATAAAAGTCTCACTTCCATTCACAGCATAACTCGTGGCAAATCTCAACAACAATTTGATACTTGACTTTGCTATAGATGGAAAATAACATTTTCCAATAGGAAAGGGAAAAGTTGTCTAAACAACAGGATGGGGGGAAAAGTCAAAAAAATTCACATTGCTCTTTTTTTTTTTTTTTCTATTCCAGATAGGATCACGGACAAGATTCCTTTTTGAGGATAGGAAATTTAAAACTTTACAAAAACGTGAAGTGATAACACACATTAAGAGCGTAGTGTTGAATTCCTCTGCAGTGGGTCCAGTTCGCAGAGAGCACGTTTATTTCTTCTACCGCCTCACGTTTAGCTGATAACAAAGTTTCCATGCATGTAATGACAAGGAAGAAGGGTGCAGTCCATGCCTGACACTTGGGACGGGTGGTCCCTGGTATCACCCCTGAGCATGGAGCAGGCAGAACTGCAGGCACATGGTTAGTTGGAAAGTCACATGTTGTTATCACTAAGATCTCCCAGGCTGGATTTGGTTTGAGTCCGAGTCCTGTACTTGATTGCCAGGTCGCCCTGACCCAGTTACACCACCCGGAGAACCCTCCTTTCAGAGTTTATAAAATACCAAGTAAAATTGTCAAGATGAACCCAGGAGACAGACTCACAAATCACCGCGTGTCCAATTTTATGTCGAGAGGCTAAGTAGCATTTATCTTTGAGTCTTCGGTGCAGAGCATTGTAACATACAAGCCTCCGGACTGGGTTTGTTGCTACCAGAAAGAAAAGCAAATAAAACACAAACCACTTGCTTCCTGGTTTCCCGAGGCGCTCACCCTCCGAGGACAATTGCTCGGAACACAGCAAAAGCTTCTTTCTGTTTGTTTCTGCACTAAATGACGTAGAGCTTCTCTGAGATACGGTTCTTTCCTGCTCTGTCAAACCCCACCCGCTGACGATGCGTGTTTCTTTTCAAGAACGGCGCCAATGACGTGAAGCGACATCGCTGGTTCCGATCCATGGACTGGGACGCCGTCCCGCAGAGAAAGCTGAAGGTATGACTGGCCCTTGTTCACAGGGACAGACTGTGATTCCGTGACCCGTTTATTTGTGTCAGGCTTGTAATTCATTTGTACAACACAAGCAGTCACCTCCAATCGTTCATAAGCCGCATTCCCTTCTCGGTGGACGTCTTAGAGCCACACATTTCCCTGTCTGCCTCGGTGAGTGTCTCAGACCATCTAACATTTTTAGCCAAAATGCCTATTTTTTTAACCCAGCCCTTTTTACTGGTACATGGTGTCTGTGCGTATCTATGGTGATATCTTGACACATGCATGGAGTGTGTAAGGATCCGGTGAAGGTGTTCAGGGCATGCAACACCTCAAACATTTATCGTTTCTTTGCACTGGGAATATTGCCAATCTTCTCTCCTAGCTAGTTTGAAATATGCAGTAGAGCGTTGTTAACTGTAGTGACCCCACGGTGCTGTCTAACACTAGAACTTCTTCCTTCTCTCTCACTCTGTGTTGTACCTGTCCACCAGCCTCTGTCATCTCCCTCCACCACCCCCTGAGCCTCTGGAAACCATCGTTCTACTCTCAGCCTCCATGAAATCCGTTGTTTTTTTAACTCCCACATATGAATGAGAACCTGTGATATTTGTCTGTCTGTGCCGGGTATATTTCACTTACCATAATGACATCCAATTCCATCCGTGTTGCCACAAATGGTAGGATTTTATCCCTTTTCATGGCTGAATAATATTCCATTGTAGTTCACTTACCATAATGACCTCCAGTTCCAACCATGTTGCTGCAAATGGTAGGATTTTATCCCTTTTCATGGCTGAATAATATTCCATTGCAGTTTGCTTACCATGATGATCTCCAGTTCCAACCATGTTGCTGCAAATGGTAGGATTTTATCCTTTTTCATGGCTAAATAATATTCCATCTTAGTTTGCTTACCATAATGACCTCCAACTCCATCCGTGCTGCTGAAAATGGCAGGATTTTATCCTTTTTCATGGCTGAATAATATTCCGTCATGGATTTACAGCTCATCTTGTTTCTCCATTCATCCCTGGATGTACACGTAGGTGGATTTCACATCGTGACTGTTTTTTTTTTTTTTTTTTTTTTTTTTTTTTTTTTTTCATAATTTCTCTTTAATTTGAAGCTAATTCCCTTCTTTAGTGGAGACTTATATCTCTTTTTTTTTTTTTCATTTTTTTTATTTTATTTTATTTTATTTTTTTTAATTTAATTTTACAGAATCAAAGAGTCTAACAGTATATCTTGTTAGATACAGTATGTCCTCATAATGTATACATTGTTTCTTGTACAATGATATGAAATAATATGGGAAATATTCATGATAAATTATTAAGTGAACAGTGCAAGTTAAAAACAATAGTTTCATATTTTTTTCCCCACCCCCCCCTTTCCCGAGTCAGCACCTTCAAGTGTTACCACTCCCCAAACGGTGCGCAATGCACTCATTGTGTAGGCATACCCCCATCCCCTCCCCCACCCCCCACCTCAGTCTGATGTCCAATTGGTGTCATTCCCAGATTTGTATTTAGGTGATGTTCAGGGAAACCAATTTTCTGGTGAGTACATGTGATGCTTGTTTTTCCATTCTTGGGATACTTCACTTAATAGAATGGGTTCCAACTCTCTCCAGGAGAACCATAGAGATGTCGTATCTTCATCATTCCTTATAGCTGAGTAATATTCCATGGTATACATATACCACAGCTTACTAATCCAATCATGTATTGATGGGCATTTGGGTTGTTTCCACATCTTTGCTATTGTGAATTGTGCTGCTATAAACATTTGGGTACACGTGCCTTTGTTACAGAATGACCTTTTTTCCTTTGGGTATATGCCCAGTAATGGGATTGCTGGGTCAAATGGCAGGTCTACTTGAATCTGTTTAAGATACCTCCATAATGCTTTCCACAGGAGTTGCACTAGTTTGCAGTCCCACCAGCAGTGTATTAGTGTTCCTGTCTCTCCACACCCACGCCAACATGTGTTGTTTTGGGTTTTTTTGATAAAGGCCATTCTCACTGGGGTTAAGTGATATCTCATTGTGGTTTTGATTTGCATTTCCCTGATGATTAGAGATGTTGAACACTTTTTCATATGTTTGTTAGCCATTTTTATATCTTCTTTTGAAAAATTTCTATTCATGTCCTTTGCCCACTTTTTGATAGGGTTGCTTGATTTTTTCTTGCTGATTTTCCTGAGTTCTAAATAGATTCTTGTTATCAGTCCTTTATCTGATGTGTAGTATGCAAAAATTTTTTCCCATTCTGTAGGTGGTCTGTTTATTCTCTGGACTGTTTCTTTGGCTGTGCAGAAGCTTTTTAATTTAATCATGTCCCATTCATTTATTTTTGTTGCTGCTGTGATTGCCTTGGGGGTCTTCTTCATAAATTCTTTGCCTAGGCCAATGTCTGTAAGAGTCTTTCCTGCATTTTCTTCTAGAATTCTGATTGTATCACGCCTAAGGTTTAATCACATCGTGACTGTTGTGAATAGTGCTGAACCACGCGTGTCTGACAGGGGTGTTCCAAGGCAGCATTTGCAACTTAGCACTTCAGAGTACATGAGGAAAGACCTCAGACATGCTCATTTCCGGGCCTGAGCCGAGAGCAAACAGTCAGAGTCCCTGGGGTTACAAAAAGCTTAGAGGATAGGCATCATTTTGTTCCAGGTTTTACCTTTTCAATGTTTTTTTCAGACTAAATTGCATTTTTAAAAATCAAAACAATTTGAACAGGTTCGATATGCACCTTGGTCAAAAACCAAGTCAATATTAAAAGGTTCATGTTGCCAATTCTGGGTCTGATCCACTCCGAGCCACCTGTAGGTGATCACTTTTTAGTAGACTTTTCTGGTATCCTTCCAGAGTTGATTGATGCTAATAAAACCCCTTATGGAGAGATGTATTTTTACTTTCTGCATGCACTTATACAGAACCTAGACTGCTATGTACAATATTCTTTCTCTTTTTCTTTTTTTTTGAGACAGAGTCTCACTCTGTCGCCCAGGCTAGAGTGCCGTGGCATCATCATAGCTCACAGCAACCTCAAACTCCTGGGCTCAAGCGACCCTCCTGCCTCAGCCCCCTGAGTAGCTGGGACTACAGGCATGTGCCACCATGCCCAGCTAATTTTTTCTATTTTTAGTAGAGGCTGGGTCTCGCTTGTGCTCAGGCTGATCTCCAACTCCTGATCTCAACCAATCCTCCCGCCTCAGCCTCCCAGAGTGCTCGGATTACAGGCGTGAGCCACCGCACCCAGCTAGTGTTCTATTCTCCTATCTCATACTTGACAATATGATCTGGAGGCCTTTCTCCGTGCCCGGATAGCTTTCTCATTTCTTTTAAGATACATTGTATTCTATCCCGTGACTGTGCCGTAGTTGACGTGAACAGACCTCCCTTCCTTCTGCTGCAGTGAACAACTTTGGTGCATTTCATTTATGTGAAGATGAATTTGCAGAAGTGAGATCACTGGGCCCAAGGATTAAACGGGTTTGAAATGTTGGTAATTTTGTAGCCTATCTCTCCATAGAGGTCGTATCCTTTTGCAACGAGAGAAAAGAGAGCAGTGAAAAGTTGCACAACTTGTAGCTTTTTGCCAACCTGGTGGTTAGAAAGCGATGTCTCGGTGTAATTTGGTTGTTGTTCCTTTTTGCAAGTTCACCAGGCAGCTGAGATTGACACGCTTCCCTGTGGGCGTGGACTGGGCCAGACATTTCCCAAAGGCCAGAATCTTGTACTTGGTGTTCACTCCTGGCACCGGGTTTATAGAAATAGCTCATTTATGGGGTGGAGGCATAAAGGAAGGAAGAAATGGTGCTATTAACGAGACTGTATGTAAAATGGCTTTTAAAAACGTCTTTGCAAATTTTTCACATCTTTTCTGGAACCAGCGTGAGGTATATTCACACGTGGGTTGACCCATTTTGCGGTGGAAGTTGTGCCGTGTGAGTATGAAGCACACAAGTCACCACTGAGGCTTCGCAGCGTGTGGTCTGACCCCAGAACAGGACATCTCCACCTGCAGGTCTTTGATGATTCTGATGCTGTGAGACGTGTTTTCCGCCTACACCAGCAACACGGTGGGCTCCATGATCACGTTTTCTGCTTGAGCACAGAACACAGCTGTGAGAAGAGGGTTTTCTTTTTTAAACATGAATCATTTCTGCCTTAAACTGGACTCATGTTTGCACGCACACGGAAAGTGAAAATGTCCCCGTTCAAATCCACATTAAGTGCCTCTTCTCCGTCAGGAATTTTCACTTGAAGCTGCTTTGCTGTGTTCTAGCAGGAAGCACAGGGTTCGGGGCCGGGAACAGTGGCAGGTCTGCGTCTCGGATGTGTCTTGAGGACCTAACGTCACCACGCCCCAAGTTCCTTGTGCAGAAATAGCGCTGAGGAGAGAGGTCAGACTGAGCACACTCCCTAAGGCATCACGATTTCACAGGATCATAGAAAACTAGTTGGTATCTGTGCGCATCATGGAAGAGTTGGAGGTGCTTCAGCCAGAATCTATCCAGGAGTCAGCGAGCTACAGCCTGTGGGCCCAGTCTGGCCCAGCGTGCGTTTTTGTAAATAAAGTTTTATTGGCACTCAGCCACGCCCACTCATTTACATATTATCAATGGCCACTTTCGTGCTCTGATGGCAGACTGGAGTGCTTCCCGCAGAAGCTGTATGGGCTGCAAAACTGAAAATATTTAATAATTGGTCCTTTACGGGGGAAAAAAAAATGCTGACTCCCTTTGAAAATCCCTGTGGCCTCTTTTCGTTGGTGCAGGATCGAGGCTTGGCATTGGTGACGCTAACACCTCAGTCTGGTGCACTTTCTATCTTACTAGAATTTTCCAAAGCCTGGGCACTAGATGAGCTACATCAGAATCTCCCAGCCCCAGCAAGGCCTGGGCGTCCGCACTTCCCTAAGCAATCCTGGTCGTTCTCATTCTAGAACGGAAGATGCAAGCGCTGGGTACCCACCATCCTTCCTCCCTTAATCCCTCAAACTCCACGATCATCTGTCAGACGGAGGGTTGATAACCTCACTCATTCACAGTGTTACGGTTCCAAGTTTTCCATGTTCGTAACAAAAGGAAGACAGCTTTAGTCTTTTGCAAATCATTTCCATTTTTATGCAAAGCGGCGGAAGTACAGTGACGTACACCACGTCCAGGTGCCCTTTCTGACCGCAGCTCTGTGTTTCTGCCGGTCCCTGCAGCCTCCCATAGTGCCCAAGATATCTGGCGATGGCGATACCTCCAACTTCGAAACCTACCCCGAGAACGACTGGGACGCCGCCCCTCCCGTGCCGGAGAAAGACTTAGAAATCTTCAAGAATTTCTGACGACAGGAACTCTCATCTGCAAGGTACGTCTATCTTTATGTTTAGTAATCGCCAAACAATGAGTTGGACTGTACCCCACGTCCAGCTAATCTGGATTTCCCAGGTGGAGCCGACCTCATCTATTCGGACATCAGCACTTTGGAGGGCCAAGGTGGGAGGACTCCTTGAGGCCAGGAGTTCCAGACCAGCCTGGGCAGCATAGTAAGACCCCACCTCTATAAAAAAAAAAAAATAGACAAATTAGCCCAGCATGGTGGCACACACCTGTAGTCCCAGCTACTCGGGAGGCTGAGGCGGGAGGATCACTTGAGCCCAGGACCTTGAGTTTAAGTGAGTTGTGATGACGCCACTGCACTCCAGCCTGAGCCACAGAAAGTCTTTAAAAAGAAAAAAAAGCTACTTCTATATTCCTTTTTGTTAAAAACAAATAAATAAAGATACTAAAGTATACCTCATCTGAAATTTGCTAAGTTTAATTTGAGGTAACTAAAAAGTGATTTTGCTCACTTGTACCACTTAAATGAGATTTTTTTCCTGATAACATCCAAGCAAGAAAAGCAAAATATTGTCAGTGATGTGTCTACTCATTGACATAGCTTGGTTTTTTTTTTTCCTCCCATTTCAATTCCCATTCCCATAATTTCCCCATAGTTTTCCCAGCTGTGTAGACTGGGAAGTTAGTTTTTTTTCAGGGCCATTCATGACAGACGTTAGATCTCATAGCAGTTGCTGAGATTTGGAAGCGAGGGACCTGCCTCCTGAGGGAGATGTCCCACAGGAAACCCCCATCCTCTGCTGGTATTTCCATGGATGCATCAAGAAAAAAAAATGGATAAAAGTTAAAATGACAGAGAAAAAAAGTGATAGAGGAATTTTCCTCGTGGCTACGTCCGTGAGAAAAACAGCGTGTCTACGTGGCATAGTTTAATCTCAGTACATGATGAGTGCGTTTATGAAAGCCACTGCTTGTATTACCTTGGAGACCTTCTAACTTCACGGGTGTCTCAATTCCACTTGTGGGATTTACAAAAATCGTAAGACCTTCCTGAAGCCGTTAATTTTTTTTTGTGGTTTTTCTGGTCTACTCCATGGTTTTAATTTTGTCTGATTTGCCCGTAATGTTTTTACGACTTATGGGTATCCAAGAAATCTTTAAGATGATGAAAAGCCTGGTTTTGTTCTAGAATGAAGGACCCTCAATTGATAAGTGACAAGACTAGGGCCTTCCACTAATAGGGACCCCAAACATGTGAAATTTACTTAAAGAAAGAGCCTCCCTGGGATGGATTTTGTCCTATACTCTGTGAATAGTTTTTTCACATCCTGTTCTCAATTGTCCGAACTATCCTATAAAGACATTCCACAGGTAGGAATCACCCTTCTCAATGCAGGCTATAAATTCTCGGGAAAGTGTGTGTAAATAGAATATTTGCCAAGTGGAATCATTTTTAACACACTCACTGCCATGTGAGTTGGATTTAACTCACTCTAGTTTTGACCCCGGGGCCTCGCGAAGCGTATATAACATCTCTCACTTGTTGATGTTCTTATTGTTACAACTAATACTGACAGTTTCATTCTAAAAATGTGGATTAAATGAATAGAAGGCAATAAATTTCATTTTTCTCGTTATGTTTACCATTAAGTTACGCTCGAAGTTTTTATTCCATTTTCGTAATAAAACACTGTGGCCTCAAGGAAAAGTTTCTGGGTTTTGTGTGTGTTGGGGGCGGGGGGGGGCCAGTCAATGTGATTAAAAAAAAAAAACAAAAAAACCTACCTTTAAAATCCCCTTCAAGTCCTTTTATAAGACAACCACTCTCTCTCCCCCAGTTAGAATTCAGGCTTGTGGGTCTTATGAAAAGAATTGCAAAGGAAGGGTTTTCGTGGTGGTGCTGTAGTTGTTGTTATAGCGTATTAAAAGGAAACATTTGTGTTGTTACTAAAATGATGATGATGATGATAAAATGTATCCAGTGATTTTGAAACTAACAGAATCCTTGGTCTCCTTTCTTGCTAGAATCGGGAAGATTGGAGCCTGCCCGGGGCAGAGAACTTCACTCAGCAGAGGAGAAGAAATGTGTTCTTCATGTGACAGCAACATTCCCACGTTTATATACGTCTGTATGTGTACAAAACCACTCGGGAACAATTGAAGGGCACGGTCCTGGCATTATTCAAACAACTGGAATTGTCCTGCACTGCAGGAAGTTTTCAAAAATTGTTTGGTTGTGGAGTTTATCCTTTGGGGTTGTCTTCCTACTGTGATTTCTTGGTTTTCCTCCTAGACTTAACTTTATAAGTTTGAGCTACACTTACTGGGTGGTGACCACAGGCCGTGTGCGTCTGTGTGTGTGTGTGCATGCATGTGTATGTACGTGTGTGTGCGTGTGGAGAAGAAACCGTGGCAGGTGCGCACACACGGTACAGTGATGGAAATGTTCCTACTTTGCAGAGCCTGTGATTCTTTTATGTTTCAAATTTTTTTTCCAAAAATCTGTTTTCTTGGGGAGAAAAAAATCTAAAGAGTCTGTTGTGGGCATTTTTTTATCATCTTTTATGCATTTTATAGTTTTTGAGGAAGAAAATAGCGTGTGGAGATCTTTATCCAAGATCTTTAGTGCTTCCTACCTGGTAACCTGAGACCTTGAAATGAGAAAGAACGGGAAGATGATATGGGAGCGAGGAGTGAATTCATTCCAGGAACCACTGGTGGCATTAGTTGTTCACAGAACCTATCCTACTCCAGAAATCTTCTGTGTCACCTTCAAAAATTTCGTATGGCGCAGGGTGA
Source organism: Eulemur rufifrons (assembly GCF_041146395.1). Lineage (NCBI taxonomy): Eukaryota > Metazoa > Chordata > Mammalia > Primates > Lemuridae > Eulemur > Eulemur rufifrons. Next base: position 142,318,015 of record NC_091012.1, read on the forward strand.
TGGCGACCTAGTGGAATTTCGGTCGAAACCTCTTGAACAAAATGTGCCTCCCTAAGCTCACATTTAAGATGGGATCCAAGGCGAGGACGACCTTCATGCAAAGATTTTCTTCCGCCTTTCGTTTTGGGGAAAGCGAAAGGCAAATGGTCTATAGGACGTGAGCAGGTGGCAGAGTCAAAATGACCCTGTTTCGCTTCTCCTTGTGAACGTTCTCAATTTGTGTCCAGGCAATATTCTCCTCTTACAGATCCTACTGGCTTGTGTAGAATAATCAATGGGTGAGGTTTTTCTCTGGGAAATGGATTAGGAAAATACCCTGAAGGGCATCCTCGAAATTTTTCCCCCTTGGGGGTTGACTTAATGACAGCCTGTTGGTGACATGACCAGGATGTGTCTACTGCTCAAGATACGTCATCACACGTGTGCATCCTAGACATGGGAAATGGCAGAGGTGCTTGGGGTCTGGATTGTATATAACTCCTTTTCTTCACTCTTTCGCTGCTTCACCCTCCTGATTTCTAAACGTGTCTGTAAAAATCTAAATGGGTGGTACCTTCTCTGTTCACCCTGACTCAGCTCAAACGTGGCATCAGTAAAATCTGCTGTCCATCTAGTCCCGGGCTGTGGCCACAGGGGAGGTGGGCGCAGAGTGGCAAAGTGTCATCGGAAATGCATCCTCCTCTTGGATTTGGCCGAGGTCCCCCACAAATCAGAAGGCAGTGGCTTTGTGGATTTGACGGCAGAATGAAGAGAACTTGCATCGTAAAAAAGGCTTGAAAAGACGGTGAAACCGAAGGAACAAAAATATCCCCCTGCCCCCTTTCATAGATGACCTTTTCTTCACGTAGGATTCAACTCAGTGGGTGAGAGTGATTAGAAGGTACAGGAAAAATAAACTACACTGGATAACTCAGTGGGAAATTATGTTCGGATGGTGAGCCCCAGTGGAAGTATTTCTGCAAAACCGTATTTTCAGTGTGTGCTTCTCAGACGATGTTCCGTTTGCATTAAACGTTGTGGACCAAAATTGGCTAAAAAATAGAGCATGCAGGTTTCTGAACTGTTCCATCGGTGAACGTTAGGCACCGAGATACAGACCTAGAAGGAAAAGCATAAGTCTCATATCCTCTGACAATAAAAATAAATTATTATTATTGAGACTTCTGCTTCAAAAAAAAAAGAATAAGTAAATGAAACACCTTTCTTGAATATAGTAAGAAATTGTACACAGACACGTTTGTCCGTATGCTTGTTTTGGGGTTTTATTTTCATTATCCAGGATTTAAAATGGCCATGAAAATTAACCTCCAGGAAGCCTCAGCTGCATTGCCTGAATCTTCAACAAATACGCAGGAAAATCAAACGTGTGAAAGCATCGTTTCCCTTCGCTCTTTACGAACGGAGTCATCAGCCCCCAGCCATGCACAACAAATGAAAAATGAAAAGGAATTCCAAGAACACACAATGGTGTTAAACCCGCTTTCAACCGTCGTGCACATTTAAGCGTCTGAAGCGTCGCAGGCTACATATTAACTGCCCGGGATGGGACCATAATTTAAATGGCATGACATCATGCAAGGACTGGTTTAATCAAAATGAGTCATCGACTTGGAAACAATCGCTATCATATAACTTAAAAATAGGTCGCCTTGGCGAGTGTTCTGAAAGTTTCACAGCCAGGATCAAATACAATCACTTGCAGAATGTTGACGGGAAAAAAAAAATCACAAAATTTGGATGGGGGGGGGGAATGACAGCTTTATCTTGCTTTATATTATTTTATGAGCTGGCAATATTTTCTCAAGTAGGAATACTGTAAAAGAGATCTCTTTAGCAAATGCATCTATCACAGCAAGAAGTATACAGGGTGAGGTCTCGTCTTCCAAAGGCGGAATGCCTGCAGCCTGCCTTGGTAGGCATTGGTAAGGCCAGCAAAGAAAGAAAATCACAACAGGTGATCGTCCATTATCTCTGTCATAGACTTAATGTCCTGGTCCATTTCTAATTCCTTCACAGCAGAAGTCTAAATCCTGCTCAGGATGGTACATGCATGGCCATTGGTGGGCAGATGTCTGCTGTCAATATGGCAGAATAGGAAACAAAACGCTTCTGTTTCTCATTCCACGGTGGGATCGCACCATCCTCACCATCAAACTGCTCAGAAACCCCAGGCCCACCCATGCCCAAGGAGTAACTGTTAGGAAACTTCCAGTAGTTCTGTTTCCTTCTGTCCCTCAATAATGAAAGAGTAAATTATGTGAAATCGTGACTCATTTAAAAAGAAAAACAAAAAAGGCAAAGCACCGGTAGAGCCAAAACAGTTGACTGGTTTGGGATGCATCTGCCATTTCTGTGTTTGACCGACGTTGCCTCTAAGTCTTTGGACCGTTGCAACTGTGAAATGACGGCTGGATACTGTTAAGCCCCCAAAGCACAACTCGGTGGGCTCTGAGCACATCACACTGCACAGACGTCACACCAGGATGTGACAATCCTCGCTCCAGCTCCCGGGTCAACAAGGTGCGAGGAAATAACTGTGCTTGGCTTTTAACTCTTCACAGCCAGTTGAGTTTGCCTCGTGTCGGCACGAACCTTGCAGCCCTAAAACTGTTCCACTTGTAGAGATTTGAGCTGATGCCGGGTTCCTGTTTCCCTTCATTCTACCTGGAGTGCACTGGACACACTCTGGTCACGTCTTTGGCACTGTTTCTCCCTGTTGCTGGCAGAGGTGAGAAGGCTTTCTGTTTAGCCCGCCTTGAAAGCAGAAAGAAAAGCACATGAACTGGTGTCTTCATAGCGAGTTTGAATGATTTCTTTGGAGAGAGAGTGTGTGTGTGTGTGTGTGTGTGTGTGTCTTGGCGAAGGTGGGTGGGTGCATTTTCACCCAAGTGTGACGTTGTCATATCACATTTGCTCTGCAAACCCTATGGCCTTTCCTGCCACAGAGCAGTCCTCCCTAAAAAAACAAAAAAGAGGACTGCCCTGATGGCTTTCTATAAATTATCTGTGTGTTGAGAAGTTCTCTTGAGCCTTAGTTTGCTCTCCCACGGTGGGCGAGTCTGTTCTTTAAGTGAAAGCTATTTCCTGTGTGTTTTGTTCTTTCCCCTTGGTCCTCCGAGATGGGTTTCAGGTCTGCTCAATGGATTTTAATTTTTTGTTTTTTTTTGCGCTGGATACTGGGGCAGCCTCACCGTGTTGCACTTCTGGGGCCCACGGGACTGTGGGGGGATGCGGCGTGCACCGCGGGGAGTGCCTTTGCGGGCGTGTGCACCTCCCGAGGAGCCGGAACTGGGCCCCCTGAGGGGCCCCCTGGCTCGGTTATTGGGGGCGGGGAGGAGAAGCCTGTTTCTAATCCCGACAGTCCCTTGCACAATGGAAATCACTGTGACTTGTATATAGACCCTAGGGAGATTTTACTGCTGTCTAATTTATGTAAGAATACTATGGATTCCAGGTTTGTTTAATAAAACTTTGTATCTTTTAAGAAAGGCCGATTCTGGTATGCTTCCGTCGCCAAACCAGCTCGTAGCTTTTGTGCTCTTGTGTCATCTCGGAGCCGGCAAGCGTGTTCTGCAGAGGTCCAGAGGGTAAATAGTTTTTGGCTTTGCGGGGTGCACAGTACGTGCAAAAAGCCATCGCAGACAATACGTAAAGAACGGGCGTGGTGGTGTTCCGATAAAGTTTTATCGACAAATACTGTTGGAGTGCCGGATTTGGCCCCCAGGGGGCAGCATTGGCCAGTCCGTAACCTGAACTTCGCAGGTGGCTGTTACAAGGTGTTAACAATGGACTGCTCTCATCACCGTAAATAAACAAAGTAGTTCATTGCTCAACTCTTAAGTGTACTCACATAGCTTGACACCAGCTTTGAGTCTCCTTTGCAGCTTGCTGAAAACTCTGCCTTCGTCCATGCAAATCACTGCATTGGTCATTTTTAACAGTTGCTGTTACCAGGGGCTGGACTGTCACTCCCAACCGAGGGTCCAAACAAGCCCATTTACTTGTGACCTGGTTCATTCTCATGTGTACAGGGTGTCCCCAAAGTCACTGTACGTGGGGAAAACATACCTTTATTCACAAGATCCTCATTACGAAGTTTTTCTTTTGGAGTCTCCACACATTCTCGGTGATGTGGATGGCACCGGAGGACATTCCGTTAAGGGAAGTAAGGCAGGCACCGGAGAGGTAAACAATGCCTGCTCCCTTTCATAGGTGGAAGCTAAAAAAAAAGGTTTATCTCATGCAAGCAAAAAGTAGAGCAGAGGATACTGGAGTCTGGGAATAGTGAATACTGAAGGGGAGAGGGAGAGATTTGTTTTCCTTTGTAGTCTCCATACAAAGGAAAAAAATTTGTAAGACTTTGTAATGAATATTTTGCACATAAAGGTACATTTAGCTGCAATTTCCCATTTTCCCTATGTATGGAGACTTTTGGGACACCCTGTATATTACATACACACACATGCATATATATATTTTTAAATGAACACTGTTCTTAGAGCTTAGTATTTTCCCAGAAGCCAAGCCTGTTCGGCATGCTTGCTGAAAGAATCAGATAACTGTTCCGAGGATGTTAAGGAAAGACTTAGGTCAGTTGACCCTGTGTGGTCTCACTGTGAGGCTGCCTCGGGTGTGGCTGGCAGAAACAGAGAGGAGTTATTGTTTTGGGGGCACCCCTTCCATGCAGGCGGTGGGCTGCACCCTTATAAGGCTTTCGTTTAATGCTTAATGTGAGGGTGGAAGAGGCTAGTAGGTGCTCACAGCACGGGTAGAGAAGGATTGCTCACACAGAAATTAAGATGTAAAAGCAAAAGTGTATATATATGTATATATATATATATATGCTTCAGAAGGACAGAGATAATGAGAGAGAGAGAGAGAGACAGCATGGCATCCCAGCAGGGAGGACCAGTGGCTCGCTGCTTTTATGGGGACAAAGAGAAAAATGGTAACTGTTGTGGAATAATTAGCAGGCAATTGCTAGACCTCAAGTTGTCCGTCTCTCTTGGTTTTTTTTTTTTCTGTTCCTGGAGACTTGCTTCTCTCTGAGCTGGAGTCAGGCACATCCCAGGGGATGTGATTTGGCCCCTGAGATATGGTTTGGGGCAAGAAAGGAAGACCCAAGTCCTCCCATCCCCCCTGCTCTCTGTCCCTGGAGCTTCTCAGAAACACCTCGAGGCTGTAGAAACGGATTCTAAAAGCTGTGAGCTGGTGAAATGGAAACAGAAAGATTTGCATTTCCTTTCTCTGGGCTCAGTTCAGGTGTTTGTGAAAAACAGAGTCCCAGCAGGGTGCCTGCTAGCTCGGGAAGAAACTGCAAAGAGTAGAGAGAGCTCAAGAGTGATCTTTAGCTGTTGTTAGGAAATTGGGAGATTCCAGGCCACCCTAACACACTTATACACTGACCGGGGACACCTGCCCACTTTGAGGGTAGAATGATTGAGGTAGAATGATTGAGGCTAAAAGACCAAGCTGTTTATGCAAGAACTCGCAGTGGGGAAAAAAAAAACAATGACAGCTGAGATTTAGACGCCATCCACATCCTGCTCTTGCCAAGGTGCTAAGTGATATTTCAAAAATAGTAATAATAGTAAATATTAAGACATTCATTGAAGAAAGGAAGAACAAGATTCTCTGTTTTCTGATGAAAAAACTAGCCAAGGCGGCAGACCTGCAGAGAGTTTACAGAAGAGAGATTTTGGCATCTGATGTTTTGTTTTGTTGCAAGGCAGAGAAAATCGTGATCTACGTAAACTGGCCAGTCAACCCTTTTGTGGGTCAAATTTGTTATTTTTTTTATTCTATTTTAATTGACAAATAATACTTGTACATATTCACGGGGTACCCAGTGATGATTCGATACAATGTATAGTGGTCAAGGCAGTTAACGTATACATCATCGCAAACATGTATCATTTCTTTGTGTTGGAAACATTTAGGATCCTTTTCCTGGCTATTGGAAACTATGTAACACACTATTGTTAACTACAGTCATCCTAGAGTGCTGTAGAACACTAGACCTATTCCTCTCTCTAGCTGTAACTTTGTGTTCTTTGACAAGTCTCTCCCTCTCCCCTTCAGTATATAGTGTTCCCAGACTCCGGTATCCTCTCTTGTGCCTTCTACTTTACTTGAGATAACTGTTTTTAGCTTCCCCATATGAGAGAGACCATGCCGTGTTTAACTTTCTGTGCCTGGCTTATTGCACTTAACATCATGTCCTCGAGTTCCATCCACATTGCCATGAATGACAGGATTTTATTCTTTTTTATGGCTGAATAGTATTCCCCTGTGTCTATATGCCACATTTTCTTTAGCTGTTCATCTGTTGCAAATTTGTTTTAATAGGCAAGCAGCCGTCAAGAAGTCCATGTGAGAGAGCGTTTCCTAAATGTATAATGTTGCAATTCAGATTTTTTTTTTTTTTTTTTTTTTGTGGGGCCGGGGATAGAGTCTCACTCTGTTGCCCAGGCTAAAGTTGCGTGGCGTCAGCCTAGCTCACAGCAACCTCAAACTCCTGGGCTTAAGCAATCCTACCGCCTCAGCCTCCCGAGTAGCTGGGACTACAGGCATGCGCCACCGTGCCTGGCTAAATTTTTTTTCTCTATATTTTTAGTTGTCCAGATGATTTCTTTCTATTTTTAGAAGAGATGGGGGTCTCACTCTTGCTCAGGCTGGCCTCGAACTCCTGACCTCGAGCGATCCTCCCCCCTCGGCCTCCCAGAGTGCTAGGATTATAGACGTGAGCCACTGCGCCCGGCCTCAGATAATTTTTTGAAATTGTGATTAACAACTGCAACAGGAGAGCAACCCTCTGAACAGATTTGTAAGTGTGCAGTACAATACTATTCACGGCAAGCACGGCCGTCTATCAGCTCTCCAGATAGTTTACGTCATATGTGACTACAACTTTATACGTGCTAAACAGCAACTCCTCAGCCCCGGAATCTCCCCTAGATCTTCGCTCCTTCCTCCAAAACTCAGAGAAGGCAGGAGCCTGCACACCTGTCTCTGGACTTTAATCCGAAACGTTTTTTTTTTTTTTGTTCTCAAGCACATCACAGAGAAACAGATCCACGCTTTCGCATGGAGTTAGTATTAATGTCTGGCTTCCCGCCGGCTGCACGCTCAGCTTGCACAGCCCTCCCGGGGGGGGGGCGATGTCTCGGAAACCTACTGGCCGGAAAACAATTCTTCATAATGAGTCAGGATTTGTGCGGAGGCCGTTTAAAATGAGTGCCTTGGAAAATGGGAGGAAAAAATCTACAAAAGGCAAGAGCTCAAACGGTGATGTCACCCTAATGTCAGGGGAGAATGAAGGAAGGTAATACTGTCTGCAGAGATTCGAGTGCTGGCGGAGGAACAGCATCTGTTACTTGCAAAAGCCAACTCACACCTCAGAACCAGCCATTTGTTGTGGGTGGATGTTTAGGTGCCTTTGTTTTTGTTGTTGTTGTTTTTTCTCTTTTGCACTCAACCCCCCACCAACCCTTTTTCTAAAGAAAGTAGCTGATGGTGACATCCAATATGGAAAATTCATGCTTCTTTACAAATAGAATCTTAAAAATAAGCTTAACAAGAGATCCTCTAAGCCAATGTTTTTTAGAACTCTCACTGTGGCCACAGTGACAAATATATCGGGCATATTTTACAGAACTCACACACACACGCAGACAGGTTCATGCCTAAAAGTAAAACTGAACAAGGCAACGCCAACACTGCAATTATTAATAGTGTAGAAATGGCATTATCAAATAGGAAGTTATTAATAGTTATGTAGAGTCCTGTTTTATCTCATTGGGCATCTACCCAAAAGAACAAAAGACATTCTATAACAAAGATATCTGCACCCGAATGTTTATAGCAGCACAATTCACAATTGCAAAGATGTGGAAACAACCCAAGTGCCCATCAATACATGAGTGGATTAATAAAATGTGGTCTGTGTACACCATGGAGTTCTACTCTGCTATTTCGAATTATTTTTTAATGTAAGTAGAGACCTACGAAATTGAATCCATGAGCCTCTCTTGGGTCTTGTTTAGTGTTTGAAAAACACTTTTTTAAAAAAAAAGAAATGTAGGGTTTGCATCTCTTTGCTTTTGCACCTAAAATGGGGACTCAATATTGGTGATTTTGCGAGGGACTGAAGGCCAGCTAGAGCTGAGAAGAAACTTGCTGCTTTCTCATGACGGCTGTGAATTAAAACCCTTGAATCCATTTCTTTTTTCATGTGTATTTTTCACCAGGGCACGTCGCAGCTGTCTGGCTCACAGCGGCTTTTATTACAGCACATTTATTAATGTTCTGTCATTATGTGAGTACGATTCTCTTCTCTGGCCCTCTGTGCCTCGACTCTGTAAATTTGTACGTTGACAAAAAGTTGGTCTGGCTTTTCGGTTTTTTTTTTTTTTTCTTTTACAACGGCTGGGCCAAAACTGCCACGGCCGTCCCAGCACAGGTTGCCATAATGTTTTTACGAGCTAGTTTGGGATGGCAGTTGGGTGGATTTTCCTTCCTAACGGCCGGTCGTGGAATATCTTGTGTCAGCTCTTGGCAGCCGCTGGCTACGCGGCCGGCCCTGGGAAGGACCCGCGCCAGCTCCCCTGGAAGCCGGGGACGGACCTTTCTGTTCTCTGTAATCCCTGTGTTCTCTTTTCAAAGGGGCAGGAGCTGTACCGGTGCGATCGCACGTGTCTAACGCTGAACTCTTTCAAACCAGAGCTTTCATCTTTCTGGCCGATGCATTCAGGAAGCTACAGACGACCCTGCCCTTTTCACCATCCACCTACATCTCTATGTCGTACTTTTATTTTCTTGGCCCTGCTCTAATTGTGCTGGGCCCGAACATTTCTTTTCCTTTTATCTTGGCTAAAGGTTGGCTTTGTTTTTCACTTTTCAAAAGTGTTCTTCAAGTAAAAAAAATTGTCTTCATTCTGGGCTCCAAATATCGTAGTAGGTTTCCTCTTTCTAGCTAGGCAGAATGAATGTTGAAGGCGCAATTTTTTAGAGGTATGTCTTTTTGAGGGATGTGGTTACCCCCCAAGTTTGTAAGGGTGTTTAAAATAATTCATCATTTAAAACAATCTAAAATATCATAATATGTACATATTGTAATTTTTCACATTATAAAAATTATATTTGTAATGATGAAAATAAGTCTTTTTTTAATTTCAGCATATTACGGGAATACAAATGTTTAGGTTACACACATTGCGTTTGCCCCACCCGAGTCAGAGCTTCAAGTGTGCCCATCCCCCAGATAGTGAGCACCGCACCCATTAGGTGTGAATATACCCATCACCTCATACCCCTTCCCACATCTGTCCAAAGGAAAAAAAAGACATTGTATAAAAAAGACACCTGCACTCGAATGTTTATAGCAGCACAATTCACAATTGCAAAGATGTGGAAACAACCCAAATGCCCACCAATCCACGAACGGATTAATAAAATGTGGTCTGTGTACACCATGGAGTTCTACTCAGCCACAGAAACAATGGTGATCTAGCACCTGTTGTGTTATCCTGGATGGAGCTGGAGCCCATTCCACTAAGTGAAGTATCCCAAGAATGGAAAAACAAGCACTGTGACTTATCCAATTGTGTGTGAAAAAGAGAATTAAATGGTTTGCCATTTTTCATATTACAAATGATACTATATAATAATATATGACATATACAATATAAAATAACCAGTGTGCACATAGGCATATGCATTTGCAAATTTGCGTGTGTGGGTATTGATGTTTGTAGGATCAGTTTCTATAATAGAAGAGGAATCCCTGGATCAAAGGATTTGCACAATTAAATTATGATCAGATATTGCCAATCCAGAAACACTACATCAGTTAACACTCATCAACAATGAAGATACGTTTCTCATAACCCAAACTGGAGCAAGTTTTCTCAACTCTCATAATTTTTGGCTACTGGATTGGTTGAGAGAAGTGATGTTTCAATATTTTCAATCCACATTTCTCTATCGGTGAGATTTAGTATATTTTTAGACATAGTGGCCATTTGCATTGCTTTTATTGTATTATTTGTTCCTTGCTTATTTTTTAAAAGTGAGGTTTACATTATAGCTTTCTTGCAATTCAGGGGTTATTTTTTTCTTCCTTTTTCTTTTGTAATAATTTAAAACCCACAAGAAGTTGCACAGACATCAGATTTTCTCTGTCCTCTGTCAATGGTAGCATCTTACAGAACCGTAGTACATCGTCAGAACCAGAAAACTGATTTGGTACATTACTGTTGTGTAAACTGCAGATCTTATTTGGTGTTTAACAATTTTTAAATGCACATATTTTCTGCCTTTGCTGTACAGTACTATACATTATGGTGCTATACGGCACCACAGACATTATCATGTGTACAGATTGGTATAACCTTCACTGCAGTTGGGATAGAAAACTATTCCATAATTCCACAGTTTAGCTCCCTATATATTGCAAATATTTTCCAGTTCATTCCATTTTTTCTTCCAATCTGATACATATATATAACATTTTACTCAAAAAGTTTATGTATTTTTATGTATATAACACATGGACATAATAACATCGATGTAATACGCTACAAAATTTTAATGTAATTGAATGTACATTTTCTGGCATTTGGGAGTAGGGAGTTCACCAAAATTATATCACTATGATCAACTTGTTTCTGGTTTTATTATTTTTTAAAAAAAATTCAAAATGCTAAACCTTTTGTAATTTATTGATATATGGAGTATGGTAGGGGATTGAGGTGGGGCTGGGGGTTTCTAATAAAAATGGGAAAAATCTGCTGGACAAATTTTAAAAGAGCCAGAACAGATTTTTTAATGGGTGGCTGTCTGCAAACTGCTCATTGAATAGCCCGTTTTTTCCCTGCTACAATTCCCAACATACCTGAGTCTCCTATTAGACTCTTTCTTTGTTTATATGAGTCTCTCTCTTTTTGTGTGTGTGTGATTCTACTAGCTAATTTTTTCTTGAATACTGACAAACTGTAATTGCATTAATATGTATTAATATTTATGCGGTACGAAGTAGATGCTATGATATATTACACACATACAACATGGTGTGATTGAATTAAGGTAATTAACATCTCCTTCGCCTCAAATACTTTAAACATATTGATTTCAAATCCTTCGGATTAATACCCATGGTAGCATTGCTGCATTCTTTGATAGTTCTTTTAATTTTATTTTTTTATTTCAAAATACTAAGGGGGTGCAAATGTTTTTGGTTGCATGGATCCCTTGTGTAATGCTTGAGTCGCAGCTATGAGTGTGCCCATCACCCAAATAGTGTTCATTGTACCTGTTTGGTTGGTTTTTACCCCTTCCCTCCTCCCCACTCCCCATTTGCTAGTTGTACTTGTAGTTTTTTGAGGAACCTCCCTACTCTTTTCCATAAGGGCTCTACATATTTTCATTCCCCGCCCCGCTCTGTGAGTCTATCTCTAAACTACACCAGTAACAAATCTGATGTCTAACATCTTTGCGTTTGAAATACTTGCATTTGAACCGGATCAAACTGGGGAGCAAAAATTCTAAAGAAATTAGTATAAACCGCTTTTCATCATTCCTTCAACTTCTGACCTTTGCAGCTAATTGCATAGTAAAGAGGTTTCCCGTGGGGTTAGATTATGAAGGTCAAATAAAACTTTTACTCATTTCATTTTTTCATTAGTGCCCGTTTTATGTTTTTGTTTTACAGTCTGAGTCTAACATTCGAGTGCACATTAGCAGATGTGGCTCTGAGGTATGTCTGTAACGTTTGAAAATAAATTCACAGAGGTCTTGAAGTACTTTATGATCACTCTTGCCAATGATTCTGAATAATGGTGAGGTTATGGTGTGTTTTATTTCTGTATGGAGAGTGTTTTTTTGTTCTAGGTTTTCCTTTCCGCCTTGTGCTTGAGTCAAAGCGGCCGCTGGAAGGCATTTGTCTGCTACGATTTACATTTAGGCTACTGAGTCATCTAGCAACATTTCAGAACCTTTTGGTAGCTCAAGATTTTTCTTAGAGACATTCTGGACTTTCGCCCCACATTTATTTTTTGGCGTATTCGCCTACTCTCACCATCCTCATCACACCTTGAAAACCATCCTGTGTCTTACGAGATGAAAAGAACCCCTTAAATATCACACGGACTCAAAGACGATAGAAAACTCTATGTAGCTGGAAATGTAAATAGGTTCATAAGGTCTTCGGGGCTGGTGTGCTGGTCAGTCGGTTTTCCTGGATAAAACAAAGCCCTGATCTGTCGCTGTTGCCAATTTCTCTGGTGTAAATACTCCCAGCCAGACCCATTTCAAGCTGCCAACAATGTAACAACTGGCTCACAAAATGTTGCAAAATGTAACAATCGCCTCTCAAGAGTTGCAACAAGCCATGAAGATTGGTTTAGGGTCCCCCAAAGAAAGAAAGAACCATTCAAAGGCTCTTCCTCTTTCTCACCTCCCCCAGGGAGATCTGGGAGCTGCAGGGCTTCAGTTTAGGTCTTCTTGCCTCTTCCTTAGACTGCCCTGCCTGCTAGGAAGCTCAGCAAAGCCAGCCAGCCCCCCCGCCCCAGCCAGGAACCTCAGGAACATGGCAAAAATGTGGCTTCTCCACCATTCTTGGACGTTGCAACTCTGGTATTTTAAATTTAAACACTAACACATGAAAAGAAACTAGATAAATGCCTTATGCTCCGCACTTACTGCTTATAGGCATTTTACATTTTGACAAACACCGGCAAATTGGTCTCTAGAAAACATACCTCTTGTTTACACTCCACCAGTAGTTTTTAAAAAACCACTTTTCCTCAGACATTTGCTATCAGTAAGCACTGGTAAACTTTTAAATTTTCCTTGCCAATTGGGTAGGTCAAAAACCATTTCATTTGGATTTGCATTTTCAAGTGAATAAAATGTATCATCTATGATATTTCTTACATAGTGCTTTTTAATGTGTGAAGTCATTGTTTATATAATTTCCTCATTTTATTAATTAGGCTTCTCTTCTAGTTGACGTTTTAAGATATGTATTTATGTGACAGACACTGCAAAGTACTAATGGGTTATCTTTCCTTCTTGATTTATATTTGCAGAACGCGTACAATAAAGAGACGATGCCCATGTTATTTGAGTTTTCTTACCATGTGCATACACGGCTTATTCTTTTTCTTTTCATTTAATTAATTGATTTTTTTAGAAACAAGGTCTCACTTTGTCACCCAGGCTGGAGTGCAGTGGCACAATCACAGCTCACTGCAGCCTGGAGCTCTTGGGCTCAAGCGATCCTCCTGCCTCAGCCTCCCGAGTAGCTGGGACTACAGATGTGCACCACCACACCCGGCTAATTTTTTTTATTTTCTGTAGAGACAGAGTCTCGCTATGTTGCCCAGGGTGGCCTTGAACTCCTGGCCTCAAGAAATCTTCCCTCTTCAGCCTTCCAAAGTGCTGGGATTACTGGTGTAAAACCACTGTGTCCGGCCACACTGCTTATTTTTAAATCAGCAATAACAATTTCTGAGTGATAGGATTATTGGATATATTGGTTTGTTTTACTCTTTTGTATTAAAAGCACTAAAAACAAACTGACAACCAAAATGGGGAAAAAATACATGGTCTGAGAAATAACCATAAAATTAGGTAGGGATTTGGAAATTAACCATGGTGCTTCTGATATATGAAATAAGCAGTAGAAAAAAAAAAAAAAACACGGAAACCTTCTATTTTGGGTCAAGGGAGTATTTCTAAGACATGGATATGTGAAAAAAATCAACTTGCTGTATAGAGTCCAGTGTGAGTCCGTTTAGGTAAAAATGACACACCTTGGGAAACTATACATTTTTTTTTAATTTCAGCTTATTATGGGGGCACAAAAGTTCAGGTTATATATATTGCCCATGCCCCCCCATCCCCCCGAGTCAGAGCTTCAAGCGTGTCCATTCCCCAGGCCGTGAGCATCACACTCATCATGTAGGTATGCACCCATCCCCTCCCCCCAACCCCGACCTCTGTCCGACACCCAGTTGGTGTTATTCCCAAATGTGCACTTAGGTGATGATCAGGGAAACCAGTTTGCTGGTGAGTACATGTGGTGCTTATTTTTTCATTCTTGGGATACTTCACTTAATAGAATGGGTTCCAACTCTCTCCAGGAGGAAACTATACATTTTTGATGTATGTTCATGGACCCAAATTGATGGAAAATGTACCCACTGAACAGATAACAGCAAAGGGAAGTTGAAGAAGATGGTAAAGAGTCACTTTTGATTTATTTATCTTTATTTATCCCATTATTGTTTGTATGTTGACAGCAACGCTAAAATAAATATTGCCAGCATCATTTCATACAGGAACCGCCCTGCGAGTTGTATTTAACTCACACTAGTTTTGAGCCCGGGGCCTCGTGAAGCATATGTAACTCACACGTCTCTTCCCCTTGGGAGCCACGTGAGCTATTTTTCAAGTTGCACGTAACTCACGCACAGAAAACAAATAAAAAATAACACATTTTTCATTAAATTAGAAAGCATCCTTTTGTTGTCAAAGTTTTATTCTATTTTTTGTCTTAAAACACAGTGGCTCCAAGGAAAAAAAAAATTTTTTTCTAGTGTGGCTGTCCATGTGTTAAAAAAATATCATACTCGTCAAAGTGCCTGATTTCACCTGTTTCTATTTCCATCACGTGGCTTCCTCGTTCATTCGGTGTCCGGGACTCACGCTTGCCGCTCAGCCCCTAGGTGGCCGGTGTCTTTCTGGTGTAGCATTTCCCGACCTGTCGCTTCTTTGAAACAGCCTCTAGCCTTAAGCATCCTACGCATGCTCTGTGACTATTCACTCTCTCAGGGACAGCAGAGTCAGGGCAGATTCCTGACGCTTACAAGACACTTGGGGGGAGACAAACATCTGTTAGGCGTTACGATCACATACGCCAAAGGAACAACGGAGAAAAAGATAAGTTAGAATTCTTAGAAACAGGTCTAGGACTCCTTTTAAAACAAAATAGTTGGAAACTGAGTATCATGCAAAGAATTCAGTGCCAGTAACTGTGGATTCCAAGGAAGAGCACAGAGTTGGAACGTTCTGCTCTCTAACCAGGTAATCGTGGGTCAGCAGGAGCGATCGCACTTTGGTTTTTGCCTCACTTTTAAAAAGGCACACTAATTAATATTATGTGTTTTCATGATTTCTATTTTTAAAAAAGTTGGACCAATCCAATGTAAATTCTGTTGGTTGTTTCATAAATGGCTCGGGCCAGATTATTTTAGGATCTACCTTGGGGTGTGTCATGTGGCATCTCTGGTGTCTCATAAACGCAGATGTCTTCATTTTATCTCAGAAAATGCAAGAAGTTAAAGGCAACCTTTATTTCTAAAATGCATTTTAATTCCATGGCACGTCTTCACTCCCGTGTATAAAAGACGTGTTCTTGATCTCAGAGACTCTAAATGGCTGAGGTCATATTCCAAAAATGAGAAGTTTCTATGTCTAGTTACAAGTGATCGGTGTGGACCGTTAAATTGCAGATGACCCCGGAGTGAATGACGGCTCTTGGAGAGTGAAGATAGATCCCCAGCCAGACTTGGAAAACAACATCACGTCTGACTTCCAAAAGTATCTTCATAAGGCCAGTGATGAAATATCTCTTCCTGACAAAAATGATATTATTGTCCGACCCTATGCTACTTTCTTTAAAAAAACAAAACCAGACCAAATGGCGAGAGTTCAACCTCATAAAAGAAGGGTTGACGGATAAAATACAGTATGCCCAGTTAAATTTGGATTTGGGGCAAACAAACAATGAAGTTCTTTTTTTAATGGCAGTATATCTCAAGCAATGTTTAGTGTATGTATGCCCCAAGTAAAGCTTAGTATAAATATAGCCCAGGCAATATTTAGTATATCTCAGGCACTGTTTAGTATAAGTGTATCCCAAGCCATGTTTAGTATAAGTATACCCAAGGCAAGGTTTAGAATAAGTATATCCCAAGTAACGTTTAGTATAAGTATAGCCCAGGTGATGTGTAGTACAAATATATCTCAAGTAAAATTTAGTGTAAGTGTATCCCAAGAAATGTTTAGTGTAAGTTGACTGAAGGCAAGGTTTAGAATAAGTATATCCCAAGTAAAATTTAGTATAAGTATATCCCAGGCAGTGTTTACTATAAATATAGTTCAAGTAAAGTTTAGTATAAGTATATCTCAAGCAATGTTTAGTATAAGTATACCCAAGGCAAGGTTTAGAATAAGTATATCCAAAGTAAAGTTTAGTATAAGTATAGCCCAGGCAATATTTAGTATACGTATATCCCAGGCAATGTTTAAGATAAATATATCTCAAGTGAAGTAGAGTATAAGTGTATCCCAAGCAATGTTTAGTATAAGTATATTTCAACATTTAGTATAAGTATACCCCAGGTGATATTTAGTATAAGTATATCCCAAGCCATGTTTAGTATAAGTATACCCAAGGCAAGCTTTAGAATAAGTATAGCCCAGGTGATGTTTAGTACAAATATATCTCCAGTAAAATTTAGTATAAGTGTATCCCAAGAAATGTTTAGTGTAAGTTTACTGAAGGCAAGATTTAGAATAAGTATATCCCAAGTAAAATTTAGTATAAGTATATCCCAGGCAGTGTTTACTATAAATATAGCTCAAGTAAAGTTTAGTATAAGTATATCTCAAGCAATGTTTAGTATAAGTATACCCAAGGCAAGGTTCAGAATAAGTACATCCAAAGTAAAGTTTAGTATAAGTATAGCCCAGGCAATATTTAGTATAAGTATATCCCAGGCAATGTTTAAGATAAATATATCTCAAGTGAAGTAGAGTATAAATGTATCCCAAGCAATGTTTATTGTAAGTATATTTCAATGTTTAGTATAAGTATACCACAGGTGATATTTAGTATAAGTATATCCCAGCCAGTATTTAGTATATCTCAAGTAAAGTTTAGTATAAGTATATTCCAAGCAATGTTTAGTATAAATATACCCAAGGCAAGGTTTAGAATAAGTATATCCCAAGTAAAGTTTAGTATAAGTATAGCCCAGACAATATTTAGTATAAGTATATCCCAGGCAATGTTTACTATAAATATATCTCAAGTGAAGTAGAGTATAAGTGTATCCCAAGCAATGTTTAATATAAGTATACCCCAGGAAATGTTTAGTATAAATGTGTCCCAAGCAATGTTTAATATATCTCAATGTTTAGTGTAATTATATCCCAACAATGTGCAGTGCAAGTATATCTCACACAGCCCTTGAGTCATACGCTGGTGGGTATCGTACATGTTTTATTTGCCCAACTGGCAACGCTACATAAAGGACACTGTTGCAAATTGTTTGTAACAGATGAGTAATCACCTAGCGCTGCCCATATGCTTTTACTAAAACAGAAGTCTACATGGGGTTGACTCAAAGAAAACAAATGTTGGCAAATACGAGCACAAGCCTCCCTGGATTGGAGCGAAGGCGTTGGCAGGCAGAGAAGCTGCGTTTTAAAGCAGCCCGAAGAACAACAACAAGAGTAGCTCTGCCCAGCGTGCCCTGACAGTTGTGAGCTGACAACGTAATATTCTTCTCTGGTTTGGGTTTCATCCCAAGTTGGCAAAAGCTCGTCATGTTGGAGAGAAGAACGCTATTGAGCTACTTGTGTTTGTTTCAGGGTTGGACATTCTCGGAGCCTGTGGTCTGCAAATATACCATACTGCACGTGGGAAATGATTTCAACCTCATTTCGAACAACTACTGGAAGATATTTGATGAAAGTTTTTAAATCCCTGTTAATTTAGATTCTTACATCTCATCCTGCAGTGGATTTAAACATTATTTTGCCTTAAAAAATAAACACAAGTTTCCCTCGTCCCAATCTTTAAGTCTTTATAACAATAAGTAAACAGTTCTTTCCGGCTCATCTAATATTTATACAGGTGGAGTTTATTTCTCTGGGCAGAGGAAAACATTTTGAATTTAACCCATTGAACGGCTTTCCATTTTCTGGGACAGGTTATTTTGGTAAAACAACGGCCCAGAAAGCAACAGTCTAAATTTAAGTTGTGTGTTCAATGAGAGAAAGATGCCTCACTATGAAATAACGTTTCTTTTTCTTTTCTTTAAAAGGAGCACCGAGCATCAAGGTTTTCCTGCTGGACGATGACCTGTGTGGGTTTTTGTTTTGTTTTGTTTTGTTTTTTTATAATATTAATTCACCTACCGAAATCCCATGTCAGAGTGCAGGGAGCTGGGCTTAACTGCACCTCTCTCTTCTCTTCCCTCCCCCGGGGGCTTCTGGAATTTCCTAGCTCTGATTCACCAAAAACGGTCTTGATTAGCTAAGAGGAAGTTTGAATCCTTGACAATGGTGTCAGTCCTCCTTCTGGGTCCCTTACATGCGTGCTGTCTCTGGGGCAGAGGACACCATGTTGGAGAGTGTTTATGTCATGATGCTGTGGTTCCAGGCAGGACGTAGGACCCCAAGGGAGTTATCATGGGGTCCCTCAACATGGATCAAAAATGAAGTGAGCAGGAGGCGACAGAAGCTTTGAAAGATGATCAGAGGGTCTAGGGCAATAGAGAGAGTGAGCTGTGTGCAGGGTGTGTGCACAGAGACCCCTCAGGAGGCAGCCGCGGGTCGCACCAAGCAGATGACATGAGCCGTAGGCGTGGCAGAGTTGGCCCTGCTCTGATTCAGTGAACTCGGCCTTCTGTCATGTCTCTCCTTTCTCTTCTCTTCTTTTCCTGGTTTTAAGAGATGTCATTGTGGCTGAGACCCTGCCTAAAATATACACTGCCAAAAGCCTCTATTGCTGGGGGAAGATATAATTACATCTCTACCTTTTCTTGAAATGTGTAGTGTAAGAGAGAGCACACACCGTCAGCTAGCAGTTGCTTTGGTTAAGTATCTTGGAAGAAAAGATGGTATAGTCTCAAAATGAATTAAGAATTAAGAAAAACTAAACAAAGTCATATGTAACTTCTGGATTTTAGTAACAATGCGTATATTCATTCTTCCTTTCCTTCCTTCCTTCTTCCCTCCTTCCCTCCCTCCTTCCTCCTTCCTTCTTTCCTTCCTTGCACATCCCCCTAAAAATGTACCTGCACAGAAGCTTCCAGCAGTGGCTCATACCTGTAATCCCAGCACTTTGGGAGGCTAAAGTGGGAGGATCCCTTGAGGCCAGGAGTTCCAGACCAGCCTGGGCAGCATAGCAAGACCCCATCTCTAAAATAAATAAATAAATAAAAAATTAGCCACCTGTGGTGGTGCACACCTGCAGTCTCAGGCACTCAGGAGGCTGAGGCAGGAGATCAGTTGAGCCCAGGAGTTGGAGGCTGCAGTGACTTATGATGATGTTGCTGCACTCCAGCCTGGGCAACAGAGCAAGAGCCTGTCTCAAAAACAAAACAAAACAAAACAACAACAACAACAAAAAAAAAAAACCTTACCTGCACAGAAACTTTTGCTTCATGCTCTCTTTTTGTGGGAGCTCAGGCTGAATTGAAAAAGATAATTTCCCCTAGAATTAATATATAGTGTGATACAGTTCCATTTAAGATACTGATTCTTTACTAACTTTAACAATGGGTTAAACTAATTCTAAAAGATGTATATGAAAGGCTACATGGAAACAGAGCTCAGTCAGTGGTGGGGGGAAAATAATTCAAAGAGGCGGATTTGTTTCCCCAGTATTAGGTTGGACTTAAACATCAAAGCAGCAAGGACAGGTATGACTTTGAAGGTGGCAAGTGTTAACATAGCAATAGAATGAGTGGACCGTCCCCAACTGGTGCCTTTTCTATATGAGAAATACAACATCGCACATTAATATGGGAAAGAAGGAAGTGTTTAAAAGACGCCGCTGGGGAAACGCGTTCACTATCGGAAGAAAAACGAAGCTGAGTCTGTCTCATCACCACTTACAAAGATAACCTCTAGATGAACTAAAGACCTAAGAAACATCCGATCATAAATCCAGTAGAAGAAAATGAACAGAAATATCTTCCTGGCCTTAGGAGTGGGCAAAGATCTCTTAAGCAAGATCCTAAAAGCACAAATCGTAGGTAAAACATCGAAGCAGGCCGGGCGCGGTGGCTCACGCCTGTAATCCCAGCACTCTGGGAGGCCGAGGTGGGCGGATCGTTTGAGCTCAGGAGTTTGAGACCAGCCTGAGCAAGAGCGAGACCCCATCTCTACTAAAAATAGAAAGAAATTATATGGACAGCTAAAAATATATATAGAAAAAAAAAATTAGCCTGGCATGGTGGTGCATGCCTGTAGTCCCAGCTACTCGGGAGGCTGAGACAGAGGATCGCTTGAGCTCAGGAGTCTGAGGTTGCTGTGAGCTAGGCTGACGCCACGGCACTCACTCTAGCCTGGGCAACAGAGTGAGACTCTGTCTCAAAAAAAAAAAAACATGGAAGCATTTCATGATGTCACAATGAACACTTTCCTTCCTGGGACGGGGTGTCGTAGTCCACCAAGATTCACACACGAGAGGATGGGAGTGGTTATGTGTAATATGCAAATGCAAACAAAAATAGAATTATTATATTATTAGAATATACATAGGACTCCTGAAAGTTAACAGAAAAGAAAAAGACCAGAAACTCTCTAGAAAAACACGCTAGGTATAAGCAACACGTACACACACACAAAAGTAAGCCCTGTCAACCAAAAAGCATACAGTGATCAGAGAATTGCAAATCAAAGTGACAGTGAGAGGCATTTTCTATTTCTATAACTATTGCAGGCTCTATAAAGCTGGAATATACCTGGCGTTCTCAAGAGTTTGAGAAGAAGGGAATTTTTCTGCAGTCATGCTGACGGTTGATATTGGACTATCTTTCTCAAAAGCATTCTGGCCAGACCTTAGATTTCTGTTAAATAAAGCAGACATCTCACGATCCAGCAATATCACTGTTAGGTATAAACCCCAGAGACATTATTACAGAGGTGGGGGGGGTGCAGGGGCACCTACGAGCTATTCCACGTGGCTTTGGGGCACTGAGGTCATCTTAGGCAGGTGTCTCTCCACCAGCTCGTCAAACGTGCCGGATGCGTGCCTCGGACGGAGAAACTGCAAAATTGTTGGCTCTCTGACCACATCGTGGGGTCTTAAAAACATTTTGTCGCGTGAGAGACACGAAGGCAAAGAATGCTATTTATGGCACGCTATACCCTTTATGTAAATGAAAAACACACACTCACCAGGCAACGCAACGTATTTCACAAACCACAGGGCCATTAAGGACCATGTGTCCAACAGATTGCGCCCAGGAACCGGTGGGGGCGGGGGGTGCTGGAAGTCTTTCTTCCCCACGTGGAGGGGGAAGAAATAAATTGAGCAAGGGCGACGGTGATCGTGAATGAGACACACCGTCAACTGCACTCTCGGGATGGACATCCCGGGAAGAAGGAGGACAGAATTGTATGAATAACTGCAACGTAGCCCGGTAAACACAAAGGCATGGGGAACAAAAGAAAGACGCAATGATTCCTTGGAAGTTAGGACATGATCCACCTGCTTCAAGGTTATTCATGTTGGCGCTAACAACATCCAGGAATGGATAAGTCTTTGTCACGGGGCGACTGTCCTGTACCTTGTAGGGTTTTGAGCACTGCCTTGGTCTCTCTACTCACTAGATGCCAACAGCACGCCCAGGTGTGACGACCAAAACTGTCTCCCTGTCCTCTGTAGGGGGTGGAGAGGGAATCTCTTCGGTGGACGACCACCAGTTGAGGAAAATCAAGATGATAAAATGTGGTCTATGGACACCACGGAGTTCTACTCAGTCACAAAAAGCAATGGTGATCTAGCACCTCTTGTGTTATCCTGGATGGAGCTGGAGCCCATTCTACTAAGTGAAGCATCCCAAGAATGGAAAAACAAGCACCATGTGTGCTCACCTTTTCTTTTACTACCCAAATAACAGACCTTAAGTAATTCCATTGCAACACGGACTTTTTCGTGTCCTTCCCAATATTGCTGAGGGTGTCTGGAGGGGTAAGCGGGCAGCGGCGGGTGTGTGTATTCGCTCCAAGACTCGTGGTCTCCAAATTGCTGCTCTTAGTTCAGCAACCGCAACCTCCCAGCTTCATGTCATCTTACATCTCTGTTCCCTTCTTTGATAAGCCCGTGTGTTGAGAGGACAGTAGCATCTCAGCACTGAGCCTCAAACCTCCCTGGTCCTATTACGGGAATTTTATGCTTATTTTCATTCTGTGCCCAGGCTGTAGTAGAACTCACTAGACATCTGTGTCTTTCTCGAACTTAGAAGAGGCATTTTCCTTTTTCAGGATCAAATTTTATTCCGTGCAGAAGTAGCGCTGTCCTTTCATCGTGATGGCTGATTCTCTGGTATTCTTCATCAAACCTGTCGTAGCTTTTATAAAGCCTATGACTCTAAAAGAAATCGGGACTAGAACTGAGAACTTTCATGGTGCACACAGCTGCAGACACTGATGAACTGTCTTGCTTTAGCTTCTCTGCCGCCAGAAATGTGTGTCACGTAGATTACATTTTTGTCTATTTTCACCCCTATGACCTCAATCCGTAGCCTCATGGTGCTGCTATAAGAGCTCCCTTATTCCTCCAACTCCAAATGTCCTCCCAATTATTCTCCACTTACAACCCATCGAAATCATAACTTACCCTCTATAATCCCTTTTTTGGCACTTAGAATAACAGAATAGTAATCATAAACAGATATTCGAGTTCCAACAATTTTCCAGGTCTCCTGAATCCTATAGGATCCTGTCCTTGTCCCACCCTTCAACTCATATGGTGCTATCCTTTCCTTTTTTTTTTTTTCCCCCAGAGAAAGGCAATTTTCTCGAAAAGTAAATAGCAGACAAGAAGACTAGGAAGATACCCCACTGCGTCCTTATGCTCAACAGAAAATGGGACATGTTTTTGATGAGGTCCTTCCGGGGAAAAACCTGCTAAGGCTAAAGACAACAAAAGAGGATATTATTTCAACAAAGGCAATTGGCTAAACAAAGAATAGAACAAAAATAAATGTTCACGGAATATCTGTTTCCCCCCCTCCAAACTGATCCAATGTAGATGTAATTCTGCTTGTCCAACGCGGTGAGCCTTGTTGGCTGGGGCACCATGCTAAGGACCTTGGGAAAAACAGCTCTGGGGACGGGGCCCTAAGAAAATGATGACACACCATAGAAACGGCGGATGCTTGGTGACCGCAAACAGCTGTCTCTTGCCAACCACTGGCCCAGGGCGGTCAGCGGCTTTGCAAATCCTAGGTGTGGCTCCTTCAGACAAAAGCCTCAGTCTGACTTCATTATAAACTAGTCTTAGAAAAGGGCAAAGGCCACGTTGAAACAGAAAAGCCCAGAATCCAACAGGCTGATTTCATGCATTTCCCTGCTGAGGCTTGTGTGTTGTTTACAGCTATTTTATTTTCATAAGAACGGCTTGAGTAGCACCATCTGCTTCCCTATCGGCTACGGAACCGAGGCAGGAAGCCTACGCTCACTTCTTTCTCTGCTGCTGCAGGGGGATTTCAATTGCATAAAAAACTAGAATGGATCCGGCACCCTGCAAAATCTCCAAATGTGCATTCGCATTTGCAGAAAGGAGCACACATTGCTACCTGTCGCCAATACGGAAAGCCAAACCCACGAAAATATTTCAAGAGGCTGTTTTTGCTGTGGTCTGATACGACCATTATGAATAACACTGGTTTTAGAGATGGGAAACATTTGTGAGTTCACAATTATGGTGCATTCTTTCCCCTTCCAGGGAGGCAACGTGTAGGGTAGACCATCTCAAAGCCACGTTTAATCGGGCTTTTGCTCATCCAACATGAAGAGGGTGCTTCGGGGGTCTGTGAAATGATTAATCAGTGCAATGCACACAAATAGGTAAGGGAAGGTTTCAACAATATGATTAACCAGGATAAGGTTTACAGAGACGAAGGAAGGAGGGTTGTTTGGAATAGCGTGACATTCCTGTAGCATTTTCTCTCACTTTCATGGCACGGTTTGGGTATAGGATGCGCTAAATCCTTCAACTTGAGCGTTTGACATATTAACATATGAGAATCATTTCCTTAGAGCGGGTGAAAATAAGAACCACAGCACATCCGCACGTGTCGTCGGCTCACAGAGAACATACGCCTCACGAGGCAAAACACGCAACATCTGACACAAGACCAGGGGCCTGGCATTTTTAGTGATGGATGCGGTGACTCATAGACCCCCAGAACGAAAAGGCAACTCAGCAAAAATATCGGCCAAGCTCTTGCAAGGTCTACGAGCAGCGTTCGCTAACATCGGCATGGGTTTGAGTGACGGATACCTCCTTTGAAATTTGGCTTGCCCCCGAGTTACAGAAATGAATATATCTGCACAGATTTTTAGAACAATAGTCTGGTAAAACCTCAGGCCAAGTGATCCGTTCCCTAATTCTGTCTAGGAATAGAGGCGTGAATCCTGAAATGCTTTCGAGACCTCACGGTATCACAGTGACGATGTTCACCTAACATTCCCTATTAGGGACTTAAACGTTCTGGGACTTCTGCACTCTTTCCAAGGACATCTGGTGTGTGCTGGTTAATTCAAGAGAGGTCAAAACACAAAACAAACTTAAACAAAATTAAAAAACCACCTAGCATATATTAACATGCAGGGTAAAATTAATATTTTAAACTACATTTGGTTCAAATGTTTATAGCAGCACAATTCACAATCCCAAAGATGTGGAAACAACCCAAGTGCCCATCAGTCCATGAGTGGATTAATAAAATGTGGTCTATGTACACCATGGAGTGCTACTCAGCCACAAAACCAGTGGTGATCCAGCACCTCTTGTATTATCCTGGGTGGAGCTGGAGCCCATTCTACCAAGTGAAATATCCCAAGAATGGAAAAACAAGCACCACATGGACTCACCATCAAATTGGTACTAATTTATCAACACTTATGTGCACATATGGAAGTAACATTCATTGGAAACCAAGCAGGTGGGAGGGGGAGGAGGGATGGGTATATTCACACCTAATGGGTGCGGTGTGCACCGTCTGGGGGATGGGCACGCTTGAAGCTCTGACTCTGGTGGGGCAAAGGTAATATATGTAACCTAAACATTTGTTCCCCCGTAATACTCTGAAATAAACAAACAGATAGATAAATAGATAAATAAAATAAAATACATTTAGTGTGAGAAACATGGATTCATCTTTTGGAAATTGACGTGGTGACATCAAGGTTTCAATCCATACTCTTTTCCCAGCAAATCAGGTACATACACCTTAGTTTCCATGGCAAAGCCCTCAAAAACGAGCCGCTTCCCATATTTCTTTTTTTTTTTTTATTTCAGCTCATTATGGGGGTACAAAACTTCAGGTTATATACATTGCCCATGCCTCCCCATCCCCCCGAGTCTGAGCTTCAAGCGTGTCCATTCCCTAGACAGTGCGCATCGCACTCATCATGTAGGTATGCACCCATCCCCTCCCCCCACCCCATCCCCCCCAGTCAGAACTTCAAGCGTGTCCATTCCCCAGGCAGTGCGCATCGCACTCATCAAGTAGGTATACACCCATCCCTTCCCCCCAGCCCCCACCTCTGTCCGATACCCAATTGCTGTTATTCCCAAATGTGCACTTAGGTGATGATCAGGGAAACCAGTGTGCTGGTGAGTACATGTGGTGCTTATTTTTCCATTCTAGGGATACTTCCCTTAATAGAATGGGTTCCAGCTCTCTCCAGGAGAACCAGAGAGATTCCTATCGCCATTATTTCTTATAGCTGAGTAATATTCCATGGTATACATATACCACATTTTGCTAATCCATTCATGAATTGATGGGCATTTGGGTTGTTTCCACATCTTTGCAATTGTGAATTGTGCTGCTATAAACATTCGGGGGCAGGTGTCTTTTTTATAGAATGTCTTTTGTTCTTCTGGGTAGATGCCCAATAATGGGATTGCTGGATCGCATGGTAGGTCTACTTGAATCTGTCTAAGGTATCTCCACCTTGCTTTCCACAGGGGCTGCACTAGCCCTGCCCGGCACGACACCCCAGCTAGGCGGGTGGTGTTCCGTGCACCTGCCGTGTGTCCAGCTTCGCTTACAACATGCGTGAACATGCCGCTCATTCTCCGTGTGTTGGTGTGCAGATAAAGTCCATTCTTCAGGGCTGGGCACAAAAGGGTCTTCCTCCACGGAGATTCCACGGCTGCCCTTCCGAGGACACTGTGTCCCCAGCTGCCGCTCTGTGTGGCTTCTCTCCCTCCCGGCCAGGTACTGCGGGGCTCGTTCATCTGCCTCGTGCCCCCCAGCACGCTGTGCACCCCCCTTGTGCACAAGGCAGGGGGCAGCCCGGGAAGCCGTGGAAACACCAGCTGGTGCCATGGATGACACAACCCGTGTTGAAGAACGGTCGTTCCAGACGTGTGTAGCACAGATGTGGCTGCCCTGGGCACTTCCAGTTTTCAGATCTGCTCCCACTGCAGGAATTCAGGTTCCAGTGGCCGAAGCTTGTAGGAGGAGCCTGTTCACAGTCAGCAAGGCGGGTCAGCGCGTGGGGACGGATGACCTGGTGCCCTAGCCGCACCCATGTCCTTCAAATGCAGGTGTGCAGGGAGGGAGAGTTGTGGGGGCGGCTACAGATTATCCTCTGGTGGCCTCCTCTCTGCCACGGGGGTCTCTCCCTTTGACACCCCCTGACTACTCTTCTGTAAAAAAAAAGAAAAAGAAGATTCCCCCTTTATATTAATACAGTACAAAATATTCCTTCACGCTTCTCGTTCAAGAGCCCTCTGGATTTTGTGTTAGGTTTATTTATGGGATTTTTCTTCTTTGTGTGGCACAATGAACAATACTGGAATCAAGAGGAAGATTGACTGAAACATTGATGATCATATATATATATATATATGATGTATATAAGAAATATCCAAGTCTCAAGAAAAATTTAGTTCCTCATAAGGAATCGTATTGCCTTAGTGTTCATGTTAATGGTGGATTTAATAGAGTTGGTAAGATCTGGGCTGTTCCAACTTTAATGGAAAAGGGACGACACTTAAATTGATGATCTTGGGGTTTTCTTTTTTCTTCCTTTTTACACAGGACACCCTGGAGTGGAATTTAAATGAGAGGTTGTTTTTTATTTTTATTATTTTTTTTTTTTGACAGAGTCTCGCCCTATTGGGGCTGGGCTAAAGTACTGTGGTGTCAGCCTAGTTCACAGTAACCTCAAACTCCCGGGCTCAAGCGATCCTCCTGCCTCAGCCTCCTGAGTACGTGGGACTACAGGTGCCACCACCACGCCTGGCTAATCTTTCTATTTTCAGTAGAGACGGGGTCTCGCTCTTGTCCAGGCTGGTCTTGAACTCTTGATCTCAAGCAATCTTCCCGCCTCAGCCTCCCAGAGTGCTGGGATTACAGGTGTGAGCCACCTCTTCCAGCCTAAATGGGAGTTTTAAAATACGTTACATAGTTTCAAATACCTAGAAGGAGGATATCAAATGTTACCAGCACAGAGAAATGATACGTGTCTGGCATGAAGGGTGGATATACCAATCACCTTGATTTCATCACGATATATCGTCTGTATCGAAACGTCGCTACAGACCTCATGACTATGTACAATTATGATGTGTCAGTTAAAAAATAAAGTTAAAACAAATAAATGAAAAGTAAATCACACGGTGCAGCTCTCTAGTTTTGTATCACACCCAGCGGTGTGTGCTGAAAAAAATTAACCACCCGCTTTCAGAGAGGGGGCAGGGAAGGAAGCCTTGAGTTTTTCAGCGTGAGTGCCCATGTCCCTTGTGTAAACGTCCACTGTGACCAATGCCAGGCTACCAACATGAGGTCATGCATTGGGGAAGAGAAATGATCGCCTCCTCTCACCCCACAAAAAAGCCCGCATCCTGATCCCTGGAACCTGTGAATGAATGTTAGGTTATATGCAAATGGAATCCAAGTTGCAGGTGGAATTAAGGTTGCTAATCAGCTGCCCTTGCTTAAAATAGGGAGATTATTAGCTGAGCAGGGCCCAGGTGAGCGTGAGTCTTAAATGCGGAGGACACAGGGAGGAGGAGAGATCAGAATGATTGTGCGTGAGCAGGACTGAAACCTCCGTGGCTGGCTGTGCAGATGCAGGAAGGATCGGGGAACAAGGAAGTCAGCCAGGGAACAGGGGTCTCCCCTGGAGCCTCCAGAGGGAACCAGCCCTGCACACACCTTGATTTCAGCCCCCTGAGACCTGTGTTGGACATCAGATGTCCCAGCCTGCAAGAGAACAGGTGCGCACCGTTTTAAGTCACAGAAACTCCAGTACGGTTTCCTGTATTGGCAACCTTGGGCCAGCCAACCTTACCGGACCACAAGATGCCCGGATATTTGGCTAAACATTATTTCCGGTGGAGTCTGTGAGGGTGTTTCTGGAAGGGATTAGCATTCAGATTGGTGGATTTTGTATAGCAGATTATCACCCTCCTCGATGCGTGTGGAGTGTCACAAAATCTGTGGATAGCCTGAGTAGAACACAAAGGTGGCAGGAGGCTGAGTTAGCTCTGTCTGACTGCTTGACCGGAGACATCGCTTGGGGACCCGCGAGGGCTGGTGGAAGTTGCTACTGAAGCTACCAGTTTGTTTTAGACTCTGCTAGGCGAGGTTCTCTGTTTTGGAGGAGACATCAAAATTCCTTACAGAGGGGTCCCAAGCTCTCCTTCCAGCCTCACCACACTCACATAGCTTGTTCTGCAGCTATGACAAATGCTGCTATAACAGAACACCACACACAGGTGGCTTATAAACAAGTGACATTTGTTGCTCACAGCTCTGCAGGCTGGAAGTCCAAGATCCCGGCGTGGCAGAGGCTGTGTCTGGTGGGGACTCACTTCCTGGTTCACAGACGGCGCCTTCTCGCTGTGTCCTCACGTGGTGGAAGGGGCGAGGGAGCTCTCTGGGGTCCCTTTTATAAGGACCCTGATCCCATCCATGAGGCTCCACCCTCAGGACCTCATCCCCTCCCAAAGCCCCACCTCCTAACCCCATCACCTTGGGGGTCAGGATTTCAGCATGAGTTTGGTGGGGACACAAACATTCAGAGCATAGCAACAGACCACAGTATATCATATCTCTGCGTCTTTATTCAAAAATCACCTTTTTGGCCAGGACCTCCCTGACCCTAACAAAAGCACCTTTCTGCTTGCCTTGACACAGCCGAGAGTCCCCTGGCTCCCTCAGCCTGCTGTATTTCTGTTTTAAATTATTTTTTGAGACGGGGTCTTGCTATGTTGCCCAGGTTGTTCTGGGCTCAAGTGATCTTCCTGCCTTTATATCATGCCTAGCTTTGTATTTTCTTTTATCAGGCTATGAAATCATGCCATTTGTCTTCTTCTTGACTTGTAAGCACCATGAAGACAAGACTCTCATCTGTATCCCTGTCTCCAGAACATGGCACTGAGGAGGCCCTGGAAAATTAGTTGTTGAATAATGGCGAATGAAGGAATATCGCGCTCTCTGCTCAGAACTCCATGCCCCCTCTCCCTCTGCCGTGCCTTCTCCATCCAGAAAACTTCTTACTGGCTAAGATATTGTTCTAACCTCAGTGCTTCTACAACAGCCTCAGCTGGCCAGGGTCTACTTCTCCATACTTCTTCATCCCCAAATTAGAATATCATTTGTTCATGGTATGTACTGAAAATGTTTATGGGATGAATCATCACAGCAGGAAAGGGAATCTGCACGAACAGAATCTCTGTTTCTGTTACAATATAAGAGGAGGTGTCGGTGAGTAATTGCTACATTAACAACCCCAGAATATACAAGGCTAGAAAAAAATAAATGTTATGTACTCACAGTTCTGTGGGACAAAAATTCACGTTGGATTTAGTGGGAGCTTCTGGTATCTACTGAATAGAAACCAGCTAAGAATACTTCAACGCACACGACAGCTTCCATACCAAAGGATTTTCTAGCCTCAGATATCAATAGTGCCATGGTTAAAATTAAAAAAAAAAAACCCTACTTTCTCCAAATTGAAGTTTGTAAGGCACAATTTCATCTTCCAAGTTTCTGCGGCTGTGGTTTTGCTTTTTCAATACAACATATCACAGGTTATCATGTTTTTCTAGCCTTCAGGAGCAATTTTCTTGCTATTTTTCTTACTTCTGTTCACCACCCAATTTAAAAGCCAAGTCCATATTTCAAAAAGGAGTAGGAAAAACAAACAAACAAAAAAAAAAACCAATGCTGAATGTTCTATACTTTTGTTATGGCAGAAAACCTCCCTACCCTTCAGGTACCAAATTGTGAATCAGGTACCAGTCGTTGCAGATAAAATCAACTCTACGTGTAGTGCCTCAACAGACACTGTATTTGCTCCTAATTCTGTGAATCAGCAACTTGGACTGGGCACAGCTGGGCAGTTCTTCTGTTGGTCTTACCTGGGGTTTCTTGTGCCACTGTCATTGCATGGCAGCTTGATGAGACCGGATGATCCAAGGTATATTTATGAATATATCTGTTGAGTAGTCCTGTCTGTAAGCACAGAGTCCTGGGGCCACCCCATATAAAAAAAAACCAGGGTACCCTCCTTGAGATAGGAACCATGACAGAGAGAGACAGACAGAGACAGAGACTGACTCAGTCAACAACCAGCACCAATGTCCAGGCATGCGAATAGGTCCTGAGCTTGGACCAAAATTTATACTTGGTCAAACTGCCAGGGGACTGTGACCACATGGTGGACTCTCAACAAGACCCACAGAAGAACCACTCAGCTGAGCGCAGCCAACATTTCCGACCTACAGAATCATGAGCAAATGTAACGGTGCTTGTTTTTAGCAAGTGAGTGTTGGGATTGCTTGGTACGCAGTGACAGGTAATGGATGTGGGTTGTTAACTAACAAATACATCATTTCATGGAAATTTGGAAGCTCCCACTCCTATATTTATAAGTAACTCCAACATGGGAGAGAAGCTCACCATTGGTTCTGTGAGGCTAGAAGACATATGAGAGTAATGGGAGTCTGTGGGCAAGCAGTAGCTAGTTTTAGCTCATGTAACCACTGCTCCTAAATTGCTACACTTGAGGATCTGAAGCAAGATCAGCATGGGTTTCTGAAGAGAGTTCCCTTAGAATAGGGAAAATTGCACACAGTGAAAAAAATTTAGTCAGGCATCCTTTAACAACCGGAATACTTTCTGGGAAATGCGTTTTTTGGTGACGTCGTTGTCATGTTAGCGTCCTAGAGCGTATTCACAGAAACCTAAATGACTTAGCCTATTACACACCTACACTGTAAGGTATACAGCCTGCTGCTCCTGGGCTACAAACCTGGGCAGCAGGTGTGCCTACCGAATACTGTAGGCAATGGTAACACAAATCACCAGGCAATAGGAATTTTTTCAGCTTGATTATAACCCTGTGGGACTATTGTTTTATATGGGATCTGTCATTGATCAAGAAGCCATTATGCAGTGACACACAGCTGTATCTGTTTTAAATGGGGTTTCCTTTATTTATCACTTGAATTTCCTACAGTACAATGCCTTTCCTACCCACTCCGTGCTAGTTACCCACATATTATACCCTCATTGGCTTTTCAAACAAAGCACTAACAACGTACATAGTCAAGATTTAACATTTTATAAAGCATGAAGGTATTACATTATTCATTGGCATATCACTTTTTGACTTTTGTTAGGAAGAGCCAATCTGAACTGGAATTGAGATCTTTAAACTTTTCTCTTTGAATAATTGATATATTTGTTTTCATTGATCTTCTAGTTTGTATCCTTCATTTTCCTAGAACTTAAGAGCGTATATAATCTAAGAGAGATTCAGTCTCTCTGTTTCTGATTTATTTTATATTAACTCACTGAATATTTTTTATATGTACAAGAAGTCTTCTGAGACTATTTAATATACTATTTTGATCTTTCTTCCCTAAAAGCATGAAGCCATATTTTTTTTTCCCTAAGGGTAGAAATCTGGAAGAGATTTAAATTCTGATCAAAACAGCAAACTCATGAATTTTGAATGGTTTCTAAACTTGGAAAAAAGAACTTTCAGAGCCTTTTTTCTTTTAGAGGAAAATCAGACTTTGACTCCTTGGCCTGCATAAACCCTTTTTTTTTTTTTCTGTCCAATCCTCCTAAGATTCAATTTTACATGATGCATTGATTTTCCTATCAATCACATTTAATGTCAGTAAAACATTTCAAAAATATGCAAATAATCTAAAGGATCGTTTCAAACTATTTCTCTCCCCTGACACAAGGAGATACTTTAAAAACATGCGTGATTTAGATTGGGGGATGATTTTCTAGGAAAATTCAGTTGCCTTGCTTTCAACTGGAAGGTAGGAATTGAACAAATCAAGAGAAGCAAGTCAGGGAGATGAAATGTAAGTTTACAGGTCTTTCTACACATGTCAACGGGGAAAAGCTACGGGATCAGAGACACAAAATTAGCAAATATCAGTAAAATTGCCCCAATGCACCCCACCCCCAGTACAGGCATACATGTGTGCAAAAAGCCCTATAATGAAACACTTAGCTTCCTTCGCCCTGAAATAGAACCAGATGCAGTGCGATGCTTGCAACAGGGAGGCTGGCCAAAGGAACTCTATTTTATTGCATATTATGCTGAAGGGTTTTTTAGAAATGAGCTGATTTTTACCATCTCCTTTCAGCAGTTTTCTGGAAGCGGAAATAAAGAAGGAAAAACAGAAACCCTACCTATGACTTATTGAAGGTTAGGGGCTCAAAATCACCGCCCGAATGCAGCATTCCTTCAGCTGCAGTTGTAAAAGGAACTAAGTAAGTGGTCTGTTCGTTTACTTGAGCATCTACTGAGTGCTACTAAGTTACCAGTGTTGTGCAAAGTAGCAGGAAAAACAAGCGGAGGAAGAGCCCTGGGTGTCTGGGCACTTGCGATTTGCGTGTGTGGTCGGGGGAGAAATGGACAAAGGACCAATGATGAGAGTGCACGTGAGGCGGGATACAGTCTGCAGTGCAATGTGTACACGGAGAGGGGCAGGGGGAGCCGGGCTGCCCAGGGTGCAGGGCGGGAAGTGGTGTTGGGGTGAAGGAGGGGAGATGCCCTCAGGAGTGATTGGGTGTCAAAGGTGAATTAAAAGTGAGTCAGGCAAGTCACTGAATGTCTGCATTGAGCAAATTACCCATTTTCCAAACAAAGTGTTATTTTAAATATTTGTGCATTTTACAGATCTCTCGCTCTATCAGCATATATGTGTGTGTGTGTGTGTGTGTGTGTGTGTATGTAAAGTATATGCTAGGCCAGGCATGGTGGCTCACGCCTGTAATCCCAGCACTCTGGGAAGCTGAGGAGGGAGGATCGCTCGCTTGAGCTCAGGAGTTTGAGACCAGCCTGAGCAAGAGTGAGACCCCATCTCTACTAAAAATAGAAAAATTAGCTGGGTGTGGTGGTGGCACCTGTAGTCCCAGCTACTTGGGAGGGTGAGGCAGGAGGATCGCTTGAGCTCAGGAGTTGGAGGCTGCAGTGAGCTATGATGATGTCACTGCACTCCAGCCTGGGCAACACAGTGAAACTCTGTCTCAAAAAAAAAAAAATGCTAATAATTAGATAATATGAATAAATATATAGATAGGTAATAATACATAATAATAGACAACAGAGAGCTTAAATAGTTTAGATAGTAGGATAGATAGATACATAGATAGATTCAATGGATGGATGGATAGATTGATAGATGAATTGATTATGGTTATATAGACATATGATGGATGGA
This sequence comes from Eulemur rufifrons, assembly GCF_041146395.1. Lineage (NCBI taxonomy): Eukaryota > Metazoa > Chordata > Mammalia > Primates > Lemuridae > Eulemur > Eulemur rufifrons. The sequence continues at coordinate 142,351,766 of NC_091012.1, forward strand.
TGGATGGATAAATGATAGATGATAGATGATCTTTATAGTTTGCAAAAATTTCAGCAAATATTTATCTGACAATTTTTACCATTCATAAAGTTTATAGCAATTCATATTCACTTTTCCTGGGGGGGCAGGCAGTGGAGAAAGAATAGATATGGGTTCCAGTTTTAGACTAGAGCAGTGTTTCTCGGCGGGAACTGAATTTGTCCCTCCGGGAACACTCAGTAGCATCTGGAGACAACCTGGGTGCTGCTGGCATCTGGTGGGGGGAGCCCAGAGACAGTGCCCCTCCCCCTACAGTGCACAGCACGCCCCTCCCCCCACAGAGAATGATCCAGCTGAGAATTATCAGTGGTGCTGAGATTGAGAAACCGTAGACTAGATCCGCTCGAGGTTCATTCCACATCTGGAATTCCATATTTGCAGGAAGAATGAGGGTAGTTTGGGCCGGAGAAACCATTGGTTCAGATGCACACCTCCTCCCCGCCCCCGTCAAAAACACATCGTAGCTAAGTTAGCTTGGGCAAAGTGCATCACTTAAGACGCTATCCAATACTTGCTATACCATTATCTGGAAACGCCTATTCTTGACTTAGAAATCCTTGTCATTGTTTTTATTTCTTTAATTATTGAATTCATTTCAGAGTTTTAAGGGGGTACAAATGCCTTGGTTACACAAATTGCCTTTGCACCTTCCAGCAAGCTTGCCCATCCCCCATAGAAATCCTCTTTAACATCTTTTCCCCCAGCCTTGTGGAGGCATAACTGGCAAATTAAAACCGTGTGTATTTAAGTTGCACAACGCGATGTGTTGATGCATGTACACATTGTGGAATGGTCACCACCATCCATTCACATACCCATCACCTCACAGACTTGCCATTTTGTGTGTGTGTGTGTGTGTGTGTGTGTGTGTTGAGGACATTTAAAATCTACTCTTTTGGCAAGTTGCAAGTATATAAGGCAACATGCTTAACTATAGTCACCGTGCTGTATGGTAGATTCCCAGAACTGGCTCATCTTATACCTGAATGTTTGTACCCTTTTACTAACATCTCTCAGTTTCCCGCACCCTCACCCATGGGAAACCACCATTCTGCTCTCTGTTTTTCTGGCTATCCACGTGGAAAAGAATGAATTTGGACCCCTGCCTCACACCATACAGAAAAAAAAATCAACTCAAAATGAACTAAAGACTTAAAGGTAAGACCTCAAACGGTCACACTTCTGGAAGAAAATGTAGGGAGAAAACGCAACATTGATGTGAGCAAGGATTGTTTCACGATCACACCAAAAAGCACAGGCCACACCAGCAAAAACAGACAAGTAGAACTGCATGAGACTACAACGCTTCTGCCTAGCGAAAGAAACCGTCAACAAAGCGAAAAGGCAGCGTACGGCATGGGAGAAATATTCGCAAACCACATATCTGATAACCGGTTAACATCCGAAACACAGAAGGAACTCGTACAACTCAATAGCAAAAAGCAAACAGAAAAAACAAACAAGAAACCCAAATAACCTGATTTAAAAATGGGCAAAGGACTTAAATCGATAAGTTACCAAAGAAGGGGTGAAAATGTCCGGTGGGTTTTCACCATCACTCATCGTCACGGAAATGCCAATCAAAACCACCATGAGGAATCACAGGTGTTAGGATGGCTGTTATCAAAAATCAAAAGAAATTCTTCTAAGCAGAAGAAGGAAAGGCCACCTGTCTGTGTCCTGGGGACGGAGGAAGGTGTGTCGTCAACAAAGGGAAAGCTCTTTGCTGGCACCAGCGTCCACACGTGTAAGGGGAAAACATAAACACGCCTGTTCCCTTTGCCGTGACTCGAGTGGCTTAAGGAGCTGGAAGGGAAGCCTGTGTCACATCTGCTTTCCAACAAATGACAAACGACAATAAAACACCGAGTAACCGGATTTTTGTCACGACGTTTACAACCAAGACATTTGCTCTGGGCTGTTTTCCCTAGGAGTTTCCTCTTGTTTCTTCTTCTTCCTTCTCCTCCTCCTCCTCCCGCTCCTCCTCCTCCTCCTCCTCCCTTCTTCCTCCTTCTTCTTCTTTTTATTTTTATTTTTTTTTGAGACAGAGTCTCACTCTGTTGCCTGGGCTAGAGTGCCGTGGCGTCAGCCTAGCTCACAGCAACCTCAAACTCCTGGGCTCAAGCGATCCTCCTGCCTCAGCCTCTCGAGTAGCTGGGACTACAGGCATGCGCCACCGTGCCCGGCTAATTTTTTCTATATATATTTTAGTTGGCCAGATAATTTCTTTCTATTTTTAGTAGAGACGGGGTCTCACTCTTGCTCAGGCTGGTCTCGAACTCCTGAACTCAAGCGATCCTCCCGCCTCAGCCTCCCAGAGTACTAGGATTACAGACGTGAGCCACCGCGCCCGGCCCTCCTTCTTCTTTTTTTTTTTTTTTAATAAAGGATACAAAGTAGCTGATACATAGGATGACCAAATCTGAAGATTTGATGTGCAACATGAGGACTGCAGTTAATAATAGTGTTTTTCTTATTCAGAATTTTTGCTAAATGAGTGTTAGAGTTGCTCTTGTTCCAGGAGGGAAAGCAGATGAGTAACTAAATATGTGAGATAATGGATATACTTTGTTTCTCCATTGTAACCTTTTCACTATATATGTGTGTCTCACAAAGTCATGTCGGATACCTTACACCGACATAATAAAATCTATTTTAAAAAGTACAATTAAGGTACCTAAATGAGTGATCTCCATCTCTTTTGGCTTACGGATCATTTTGTCTTCCTTTCTTTTCTTTTCTTTAACTTAAAAAGATTTAGTAGAAATAATTTTGAAAAAGGAAGGAATCCAAAGAAAACAGTAGGCTAGGAATTGGATAAATAGGCAGTACAAATAAATATGAAGAATATCGGAAAAAGCTACTTTAGAGTGAAACTATGTCAAGAGAGTATTGAAGTCAACACTTAATGGTAGCAAGAGAGAGTTTATCAACATCTTAGGAAGAAGAAAAACATTTTACAAAAGGCAGAAGTAATTTATGCTAAAGGATGGTCAGCTGAAAGGCAATTTTAAAAAAAAAATCTCGATAGATTTAGGGGGTACACATGTCTTTTTTGTTGCAAGGAATGCAGCACTCAAGAAATAGATATGCATTTTTGGCCCCTATTTTTGGAAAGGCTTGTTTTCCTTGGAACCTGTTTAATGATGTCAATGAAACCAAAACTGATAGAGTTTAAAAGACATTCATTTCTGCACTGCTGTGACTCAAAATCACATTGAACCACTGTATCCTCACAATCCCAGACTCCCATGTTGAACTCTTCACAGATATTCCCCGTGGCTTTCAGCTTCTCGCTGTACGTCCTCATAAACCATTTGGCAGTCAGGTCACCACGGGTGGGAGATGCTGTCTGTATTTTCCCCTGTTTCCCTAACTTCCAAATCCTGCCTGAGAAAACCAGGACGGTCTGTGAATGCCTCACGTCCAACACTCCATCTTCCGGCGTCATGTGACGCAAAATCAGGTTTCGTAGGGAGTTTTCTTAGATCTTTTGCCCTCTGTTTCATACGATCTCCAGAGTCCTATAATATATCATGCGACTGTTGGAAGAAAACTATGCACAGAGTAGCCGGGTGTGTACAGCTTACTCACGGAGGGCTGCATGGAAGAGGAGTCAGACCGACAGTGGTGCTTTGGGGAACTATGCAGAATGTTCTATTCTTGGGAATTTCCTCCCTCCCTTCCTTCCTTCATTCTTTTGACAGTCTTGCTCTGTCGCCCTGGCTAGAGTGCAGTGGTGTCATCATAGCTCACTGCAACCTCAACCTCCAACTCCTGGGCTCAAGCCATCCTCCTGCCTCAGCCTCCTCAGTAGCTGAGACTACATGTGCATGTCACCCTGCCCGGCTAATTGTTTCTATTTTTAGTTGCCTGCCTAATTTTTTTTTTCTTTCTTTCTATTTTTTAGTAGAGATGGGGTCTTGCCCTTGCTCAGGCTGGTGTCAAACTCCTGACCTCAAGCGATCCTCCTGACTCAGCCTCCCAGAGTGTTAGGATTACAGGCGTGAGCGATTTGGGGAATTTTCCAACAAGAGAGGCCCCCAAGTTGCTTTTAATTGTATGGAGAGGGTGAATACATGCAAGAACAAATGAATGACAGAAAAATGGTAGAACCCAAGCTGAAAACAGCGCTGGCTTCACCATCCACGTTAAACCAAAGCACATGGTGATGATAGACCAGCCGGGATCGGTACACACCCCACCGTGAGGCTGGTAAATCTTCCTGGGAAAACACAACCAGTGCTTCTTTTCCAATAAACCTGGTTGTTTTTTTAATAGAAATGAAGTTTTGATATGAACTTCCACGTGGATGGACCTCGCAAACATCACGTTCACTGAGAGCAGCCAGACACAAAAGGCCACACGTGGCATGATTCCAATTCCATGAGCTCTGCAGAACAGGCAAACCCAGGGAGACAGAAAGCACATTGTATTTCCTCGGAGCCGGGGAGGGTGGAATGGGGCCAGGGTTTCTTTTTAGGGTGACAGAAATGTCTTGGAACTCGTTAGAGGCGGTGGTTGCACAACATTGTGAATATACTCAATGCCCCTGCCTGGTTTGTTTTTAAATGGTCATCTTTTAACTTAGAGGCATTTCAACTCCATTTAAAAGCAAACAAAGCAAGCTGCAGGGCTGGGTTCTTCCTCTATGCAGGTTTTGCAAGACAATACATGAGAGGGCTTGTGAAACCTGGCGAACTTCCCCGTGGACAGGTGGCAGTTTAGAAAGAGTTAAATGTACAAGGAAGATGAACCAAACAGGAGGGGTGGGTTGAGGCCAGAGTCCCAGGTAGCATCCAGGGACTATGCCTTAGCATGCAGAGAATTTAAGGCCAGAAGTATTTGAGACTCAAAGGGACCCGGGTTGTTGGAGGCAAAGGGGTTCAATAGAAAGAAAATGATGCCTGTGGTATAAACGCCTGGATTGTTGGAGGAAGCAAAAGAAAAGAACATCTCTGAGGTTCTTTCTTAGACAGAGGTCATCGCGTAGCATCACCGTATATTAGGGTTGGCCAGGGAGACAGAACCAACAGGACGTGTGTATATCTGTATCTGGATCTATACGTGCCAGATAATTGAATGAAAACTAGTTACTTAACTCTCAAAAAATGTGCCATTATAAGACGAGTCATAAAACCAACACTGTTCTAAGATGTTCACCCGAGTCTTCTACTGTTTGTCATTATGCCACATCAGGGTTTCTCAATTTTGTCACTGTTGACATTTGGGCACAATAGTTCTTCGCCCACATATCTACCTATCGGTAGCAATATCGGTAGGTAGATAGTAGATGCAGATTGATTTTTAGTATGGTCTCGTCTGATTGTGGAATCTTGGTGAGTCCAAAATCAGACAGGGTGGAGACTAAGGGGAGAGTTAGAGTTTGAGGCCAAATTCTGTTGTCTGGCAAACCCCTTGCTGTCCCCGGGGAGCTCAGTCCTTCCTCGATTTTGGTCCTCAGTCGATTGCCTGAGGGCCACCCACGCAATGAAGAGCCGTCAGCTTCCTCCCTGCCCGCAGATTGAAATGTCCCTCTCATCCGAAGACACCCCCCTCCCCCCACGGAACTTCCAGAATAACGTTTGACCACACCCCCGGGCATTGTGACCCAGTCGTGTGGACGCGTCACACACTGTGATAAGCTGCGTCACAGCCGCTAAGCAAATGAAGTCACAGGTCTACCTGGGTGGTGGTCTGTTGGGGTGACCGTGCACCCCACGCCACCCCCCAGCGGGCATTCGGCCATGTCTGTGGGTTTTTTGGTTGTCACAGCCGGGGAAGGTACTAGAGGGTAGAGGCCGGGGGTGTCTCTTAACATCTTTCTGTGCACAGGACAGTCCTCATAATCTAAGAATTATTTGGCTCAAATGTCAAGAGTGGCTGGGTGCCATGGCGCATGCCTGTAATCCCAGCACTGCAGGAGGCCGAGGCGGCAGGATCCCTTGAGGCCAGGAGTTTGAGACCAGCCTGGACAACATAGTGAGACCCTATTCTCTACCAAAAAAAAAAAAAAGTCAATAGTGTCAAGTTCCAGAAACCTTGGTGTGGAGCAATGACAAAAGTCACGAAACAGTCAGGGAAACATCTTAAAATATTGTTGATTTTATGACGAGTTTCATCATGGTACATTTTTTTTGAAATTTAAGTCAATATTTTTTATTTTGTTACATATTTGCTATTGTATTTTGATATTTTTTGCATGTTATTAAATGACATCTCTGTTATTTTATCTATCATCTGTTTATTTATCACATATCTCTGTCCTCTATAAATCAATCATCATAGCTATCAATCAATATCTATCAATTATCTATCACCTGCCTAGCCAGATAATCAATCATCTATCATTATCTATTATGGATCAATATCTATCAGTCATCTATCTACTTATCTATCACGTGTCTATTTGGGTTGAAATGTCTGTCCATCTACTTATCAATTATAAACCTGACCAGAGGTCGGGAGAGGTGGGGAAAGGTGGGCAAAGGAGAGAGCTTGATGAGTAGGTACAAAAACACCATTTCATAGAAGAAATGAGACCTAGCGTTCAATAGATCGGTAGGGTGACTACAGTTTACAATAACCTATTGCACCTTTCAAAATGGCTAGAAGAGAATAATTCAAATGTTTCTAGCATAAAAAAGACAATTATTCAAGGTTATTGGTATCCCAGCTACACTGATTTGATCTTTACAAATTATATGAACGTACTAAATTATCACACATACCCCAAAACTATGCACAACTTTTATGCATCAATAGAAACATTGTTTAAAAAAAAAAAAAAAAAAAAAAAACCTGACCCGCTATCTTAACTTCTTACAGATAAAGTGACCATGTAACTTTTCTGCAAAACCAAAGTATTACGTGTCCTTCCCACAAAAGTCATACATAGGAGAAGGGACAAAAATAGCCTAACAAGCATTTTCTGAACTCATCTTAATTTTAGATCACTCTGGTGATTTCTGAAGAACTGATAAAATTTGGCCAAAGAAAGAGTTGGCTACTCCCTGTCCCATTGCGAAAGCCCAGCCGGTTTAAAAATACATTTTTGTATTTTCACAGGAATGAAGAGCGTTTTCATTAACTCAGCCTTTCCTTTCTTTATTTTCTCCAAATGAAAGACTCCAGGCTTTGACGCCCCGACGTCGGTTTAAAACCCTAAATCAAAATCATGATCGCAAAATAACTTTCGGTAAATAACACATAGACCGTGTCACCAAAAATTAGCCCCAAAGCTTTTTGTTTTGTTTTGTTTTTTTCAACACGTCAAGGCACACATTCATAGCCTGAATTTATTTCATGGCTTCCAGTTTTCTATCCTGAAGGGAGAAAATATATTCATTTTCTTAGAAGACAGCATTGAATTCTTCCACCCGGTTGAGATTCCTTCGTGGTCTGTTAAGAGGAAAGGGTTTGACGGGGTAATCTCTGAAACCCTTTCGAGTGGCATATTTTAACGGTCTGCTTATGAAGAGGAAATGCAATCTCTTGTGTAGTGAATCAGTAAGTTAGACAATCCCTGTCATTATGGACACATCAGCATTTGGGGAGACCCTTGGGACAGGTCTTTAGAAAAGACGTGGTTGTTCCAGTCTGCTGGGTCACGTCTCGGATTAAATTCTGTGGGTTTGCATTTGAAGGGAACCTCCCGGGTGACCCCGTCCTGTCCTGCCTTTATGGAAATGGCATGGGAAGGCGTCGCCCAGGGCTGGACAAGATGGCGGCACATTCCGCCACCCAGGGACACCCACACGTCAGGGCTCAATGCTTGCGGTTAGTATTTGCCTAAGAGCCTGTCTGTGGTTTTGTGTTAAACCTTCCTGTGATCCTACAGTTTAGGTGTGTCTCTTGGAACTGATATATGGCTGGATTTAGTTTTACATCCAGCCCATATATTTTCATGAGTGTTCCATCCGCATGTCCTAGCGCTGTTACTGATATGTGCAGCTTGGTTTTGCCTGAATGTCTTATGCTTTTCATTTGTCTTAAACTTCTGTTTCTCTTTTCTGCCTTCCTTTCTTTCCTTTTTCTTTCTTTCTCTCTCCCCCTCCCCTCTCTCCCTCCCTCCCTCTCTTCCTTCCTTCTTATTCTTTCTTTCTTTTCTTTCTTTTCTTTCTTCTTTCTTTCTTTCCCTTCCTTCCTTCCAGACTCCCTCCCTCCCTCCCTTTCTCTCTCTCTCTTTCTCTCTCTTTTTTTTGACCTACATCTGTATTTCTTTACTTATGATTTCTTTTTTATGGTTTGGAAATTCATATCTATCTATTTACAATTTTGTTTTTATTGTGTTTAGAACACTTAACATGAGATCTACCCTCTTAAACAAATTTTTAAGGGCACAATACCGTATTGTTAATTACAGGCGCAATGTTGTACAGCAGATCCCTGGAACTTGTTCACCTGGCACAACCGAAACGCTGTATCTGTTGAGAAACTCCCCAATTCCCCATCTCCCCAGGCCCTGACAACCACCATTATACTGTGTTTCTATGAGTTCGAGTTTTTTAGATTCCACATATGAGTGAGACCGCGCGGTATTTGTCTCCGTGCCTGGCTTATTTTCCCTTACACAAAGTCCTCCAGGCTTATCTAGGTTGCTACAAATGACAGAACGTGTTTCGTTTCTGAGGCTGAATAGCATTGCATTGTGTACATGGGCCACAGGTTTCTTACCCATTCATGCACTGCTAAACGTTTAGACTGTTTCTGTATCCTGGCTGTTGCGAATGACGCTGTCATGAACACAGGTGTGCAGACATCTCTTCAAGATCCCGCTTTGAAATCTTTTGGATGGATATCCAGAAGAGAGATTGCTGGATCACATGAGATTCCTTATCTCACACTTGAAATGAATCAGATGTCTGTCTTTTACTCAGCAATACAATGAACACAGAGTGGTTTCACTCTGCAAGCATTTACCTCCTTCTGTCCTGACACTGCTTTTGTCCAGTCTGTAACTCTATTCTTACTTTAACCGGTTCGACACTGTGCCCCTTCAGAACATGGCAGGAAGTAGGTGACAAGGTGGGTTATTGGGGAAAATGTCTTGGAAGGACAGTGACAAGGAAGCAGAAGGAGGAGAGAGTCTCCAAGTCCTGGCGCGGAGCAGGAAATGAGAGCAGAAAGGAAGAGAGGAAGTCTAGGGGACCCAGACTGCAGCCTAGCGATGAGATGAGAGAGTCATGCCCACACAGATGGTGAGTCTCGGAGCAAAGACAGAGGGCTAGGGTCGTGCAGAAATGCCCCCCTCTGCTCCCTCACCTGCCTGCACCACTCAACTACACTCCGTCAGGGTCTTCCAAAGCCTTCCAAGGGGTCCCAGCAATGTGTTTACCAAGTACCTTCATTTATTCAGGCTGCTATGACAGAAAACTGTGGACTGGGTGGCTTACACATAACAGGCATTGATTGTTTGCTCCCAGCTCTGGAGGCTGGAGGTCCAAGATCCTAGCATGGCAGAGGCTGTGTCTGGTGGGACTCACTTCCTGGTTCATACATGGTGCCTTCTCGCTGTGTCCTCACATGGTGGAAGGGGCGAGGGAGCTCTCTGGGGCCCCTTTTATAAGGACACTAATCCCATCCATGAGGCTCCACCCTCAGGACCTAGTCACCTCCCAAAGGCCCCACCTCCTAACACCATCACCTTGGGGGTGAGGATTTCAACTTATGAATTGCAAGGGAGAACACAAACCCTCGGTCCATCGCACATGGTTATATATATTTTTGTAAAATCCCCAAAAGTAACATGCTTCTGAATTCACTTTCTAAAGGATGGTTCCCTAGATCATCTAAGCTTCAGCTCTCACACAACCTAAATCTTCTCTGAAATGCAAGCAATTTGTTGCTGGTTGGGATGGCGGTAGTATGGTCAAGGTTGTTTTTGACTTCTCAGACAAATAGATCATAGGATCATCTGGGAATTTAATGCACAGGGTTCAATAAAGAGTGAACTTGTTCATATGTAGATTGTGGTCGATCATTTTAGTTTTCTCAGAGCTTGTAGGAGGGGGAATTCAGCAAATATCTTAGCTCGCCATCCTCCAATACCATTCACACCTGCAGACATTTAATTGTGTTGGGTCAATGGCAAGGATTAGGTTGAGATTCTTTGACTAGACTCTGCATGAGGATTGCAAATCTCAATGGATCTTGGAAACACGGTTTCTGTTGCAGACTAATTGCCATCTACATTCAGGATGGGGATACACACAGGCAGGAAGCCCAGGCAATTGTAAGCAAATTCTCCTTATTCTTATTTTTCGAAGAGCTCCTATCAATTGGGATTAAATTTGGAATGCCAGATAATGAGCCCTTGTTTCCTAAAATATTATAGAAGTAAGTTTTACCTATGCTTTCCATTTTAAAAATTAAATCACTGCCCAGGGAAGACCCCTGGAACCGGGCTAGAGAAGGGTTGTGCCCAGATAGCTTTTGTCCAAGTCTGGCCAAGACTTCTGTGGTTTTAATGTTGAAGGTACAATGTCCCAGGGAAATGTTCAGTCCCAGGAAAATCTAGACGATTCCTCACTGAAGTAGGAACCTCTTCTTTGTCCTGTTCTGAGGGTGCTTGACTCAAATTGTGGTTGTCTAGTGACCTGTGAGGTGAGCATCTGTTTTTATTTCACTTGAATCCAATAATTCTTGACTGCAGAACTCAGGATGAGGAAGAGAACTCAGTTTTTCTTCCTGTTGTTAATAGAGACAGAGGATGTGCCCAGCAACCTGAATTCAGCAAGCCCTCTTGGTAATCTTTTTTTGTTTTCGTTTTTCTTGTTGTTGTTTGTTGGTGTTTTTTTTTTTTTTATTTCAGAATATTCTGGGGGTACAAATATTTTGGTTACATGGATTGCTTTTGTACCATTTGGGTTAAAATTATATGTGTGCCGGTCCACCAGAGAGTGTGTATTGTACCTGTTAGGTGTGAATTTACCCAACCCTCTCCTGCAAACCTGCTTGATTTCTGATGAATGTTATTTCTATATGTGCACATAAGTGTTGGTCAATTAATACCAATTTGATGGTGAGTCCATGTGGTGCTTGTTTTTCCATTCTTGTGATACTTCACTTAGTAGAATGGGCTCCAGCTCCATCCAGGATAACACAAGAGGTGCTGGATCACCATTGTTTTTTGTGGCTGAGTAGAACTCCATGGTGTACACAGACCACATTGTATTAATCCACTCATGCATTGATGGGCACTTGGGTTGTTTCCACATCTTTGCGATTGTGACTTGTGCTGCTATAAACATTCGAGTGCAGCTGTCTTTTTGATAGAATGTCTTTTTTTCCTCTGAGTAAACACCCGGCAGTGGGATTGCTGGAGTAAGCTCTAGGTAAGCACGAGCCAACCAGTTCCCACCCCTGGCTGCACATTAAAAACTCCAGGGGAGCTTCCCAAAGCCCTATTGCGAGGCTCTGCCCCAGGGATTCTGGATCCAATGTTCAGTCTCCCTAGTGGGTTGCCTGGGCTGAGAACCAGGCGTGTGTCCTGGCGGTTCTGCTCCGTAGGAGATTCTCAGGAAACCTAGTCTGGTTCTTCTCAGACGCGAATGTGCGTAGGAATCACTGGCGGTTTTGGTGAAATGCACGCTCTGGTTCAGGGAGCTAGGAGCAGGGGATGGGAGCGTTCATTTGCAGCAGGAGCCCTGCAGATGGAGACGGAGCCAGGAGCGAGCTCCGAGTAGCAAGGCCCTCTGTCCTGTTGGGATCATCTGGCCCGATCCTTTCATCTTCTGCATGAAGCCACCTTTGCTTTGCTTGTCTCAGGGTGTTTCTAGGAGGGGACCATAAGCTGCATCTGCCTCATGGGTGGCCCATCAGCCTTTTGCAGCCTCAGCCCTGCTGGCCTTTGGGGGCAGAGGGTTCTGCGTGTGTGTTGGGGGGGGGGGGGCTGTCCTGTGCACTGTAGGGTGTTGAATAGCGTCCCTGGGCTCCACCCGCCAGATGCCACTAAAACTCCCCTCACCACCGCAGTTATGACAACAAAAATGTCTCCAGATATTGTCGAGCGTCCCTTGGGGGCACAGTTGCCCATGTCGTGCACCACAGGCTCAGATGCACACAGTGTGGACCATTTACAATGGGCTGCATCTCCCCCTCGCTCTGTCGCCCGCCGGAGCCAGAAGGCACCCTTGGCCGCGGGGACAGCCTTTTCCCCACGCTGGGCTTCGTGCAGAAGTTCCTTTCCAGAGCTTTGGAAAGTGCCTGGCTCCCTCGGTGAGCCTAACATCCCCCTGGCTTCCTGAGTCCAGCAATTAAGTATTGCCACATACTTTGCTCAGTTCTGAAAACTGTTTGTGGAACCAAGAGTTTAAAAAAAAAAAAAGAAAGAAAGAAAGAAAGAAAGAAATTGCAGCAAAGCAGAACGAGGCAAGATAAGCCCTGCTCCAGTCTGTGGCGACCAGGGGTCGTTGTGATGGCAGAGGCCTTAGGGGGAGAGAGAGACACAAATCCCAACGATGCACGAACCAGCTTCACCACCATTCCACACCTTTCAGAAGAACCAACAGCAACCCGGCCGACGGAGACACTTTTAAAAATTGCAAAGTTATGTAGAAACACTGGGTCTAGTTCACCGCAGCTGGTGGGTGCCGGTGCATCTTGCAAAACTATTAAAAGATTAAGTGGGCAAAATAGATTGGAATAACCAAAAAAAAAAAAAATCCGTTATTGCTTAATTTTTGGAAACAGAAACCATTTACAGGAATTTGAACGGCAAACCGAACAGTTCAATCTGGACACAGCATATTTGTTGATATTGCCGATTGTGGTTTTGTAGACCATTAAACAGCCATAATAAATCGCAAAGAAACATTCCCAGATTTAGTTGTCTTAGCTCTTTACGCATAGCTGAAAAAATATTTTGTGTGCTATTATTACTGGGTGCCTGGGATGTTTTCTGTTCAAATAGTCGTCACTAGAGGGCAGTAGACCCCACGTAACAAGGTTTTCCCTGGGGACTTCGAAGTTTTGTTTTTGTTTTTGTTTTTGTTTTTATTGGCGGAGGTTCCATAGATTTTCTCACTCTATTGTAAAATAACTTCCTATAGAGAGTGATTCTCATCTATTTATACATTTTTACTTATAGGTATTATTTATTTTATAGAATAACTGTAACTCACCCATATTTTCGAAAGATCTGATCTCTCCTCTTCATCCACCATGTGTAATACTTGGCTTGGATGAAAACATCAGCTTTTTGAAAAATAAGAAAAACATGTCCTATGAGTAAATATTGTTGAGAGGATATCCACGCAAAAGGCTGATCACCAAAATACCTAGCACCGTCCATGAGGTGTTTTCTTCCAAAAGAGCAAGAAATCCAGCTTTATTGTGCATTCACCTTTTCTCCGTGTTGTTTTTGAGCATCCACAAGGAGAAGGCTGGTGTTGCCCGTCACAAAAATGAAATCATAGTAAAATTGGAAAGGATCTATTTCTCCGTGGTTTAGGTTTAATAAACAAGCACAATAGCAACAAGAAAACAGAAATCATCAAGATACAAAAATTGGAAGATAAAAGTTTGTTTAGACAAATCATTTAAAGCAAATATGCATTTCAAAGAAGACTTAGATTACGAGTTTTCTGGGGGCAAATGAAAGTCCTTTCTTCTGTAGTTCTTTTTATTTTATTTTTTATTTCAGCATATTATGGGGATACAAATGTTTAGGTTACATAAATTGCCTTTGCCCCACCCGAGTCAGAGCTTCAAGCGTGTCCATCCCTCAGACGGTGCGCACCACACCCATTAGGTGTGAATTTACCCATCCCCTCCTCCCCCTGCACCTGCCTGACACCGATGAATGTTATTACTGTATGTGCACATAAGTGTTGATCAATTAGTTCCAATTTGATGGTGAGTCCATGTGGTGCTTGTTTTTCCATTCTTGGGATACTTCACTTAGTAGAATGGGCTCCAGCTCCATCCAGGATAATACAAGAGGTGCTAGATCACCATTGTTTTTTGTGGCTGAGTAGAACTCCATGGTGTACATATACCACATTTTATTAATCCACTCATGGATTGATGGGCACTTGGGTTGTTTCCACATCTTTGCAATTGTGAATTGTGCTGTGATAAACATTCCAGTGCAAGTGTCTTTTTTATAAAATGTATTTTTTTCCTTTGTGTAAATATCCAGTAGTGGGATTGCTGGATCCAATAGTAGTTCTACTTTTAGTTCTTTGAGGAATCTCCCTGAGTGTTGAGCCTAAGAATACTGAGTTATAGAAATGCCCCCTGTATTTTTGGAGACAAGATTTGATCTCAGAAGTCAAATAAGGCCTTGCCTTAAAGAAAAAATAAATGTGTTAGTTCAAAAGCTGCCTCGCCTCAGGAGGGCGTCTCGTTGGTCAGTAACAGCTGCACTTCAAAGAGACAGCTGTAAACTGGGCCTATGGTTCTCACCTGTTTTGAAAGACAAGACAGGCCTCACCTAGGGCCAAAGGTTGCCAGAGCTGACCAACAAAGACCCCCGGAGATAAGAGCCGATCAAATAGATATGCTAGCGCCCAAGCCGGGCCCAGACGGAACCACGCAGTTAAAGTAATTAACACAAAGCACAGCTCATGTTGACTTCTGAGATCCTCTCTGTCTCCAAGAACACAATCACCGGAGCCAAGATGTCTCTGTGTTTTGCTAAAGTAATAGCCTTATCATAAAACTTAGAAGTTTGCCCCAAGAAGATTTTATAACCCATTGTTCCCCTAGTTAGAGTTAGTTAAAGTATCTGTAGTAGCCTTTTAGGAGACTTTGACCCTAAAGCAAACTGCCTGTTAGTATGCAAATCCCGTTGCCCTTGGCAACGGGAGCCTATATCTACCCTATAAAATACCTGTGTGGAGTTTCAGTCTGGGATATATTTTTGCGGGAAGAAATATATCCATCTGGACTCCTCCTTTGTCTATTTTCATAAACCTTTACTTTATAAACTATATCTTTGGCTCAGTGTATTATTATTATCTTTTATTTCCATTTCCTACTATTTTTTCATCCTTTGCGATGACCCCTGCCTGAGAGACCCAACCGGAAAGAGAAAAACCTCTTTGCAGGGAGCGTAGCTAACTCCCTGCACCTGAGGAGTTTCTCTTTGCCTCTGATTTTACGTCTCAGCAATGTGGCCAGGATGGAGACTTGTGTTGGGTGAGCCCATGTACATAGAAGAATGACTTGAGACAAAATGAAGCACCTCACGGAGGGTGGGGAGTTACAACAAACAAAGTGAACTCCACCTTCACCATCTTCCAAAAGTCAACAGTTCACACCGAAGTCCAAACACTCTAAATTGATTATCCCCATTAATCAAAGCATTCGGGCCATGGGGGCTGGTGTGCGTTAGATGTTCAGCATTATAAATCCTACTACACTTTGTGAAAATATCGTCACCGCCAAACATTTTGTTTCTCCAGGCTGCTAAAAGAATACAGATGTCTAAACACTGGAAAGGGTGATTGTGTCAATACACACACCGCCCACGTGATGAAGCGACCAATTAGAACAATTTAGTGTTTTATCTAATGAACGTCGGCTCATTAAAGAACACAGAGGCGCCCTGGAAAGCCAAGTTTGCTTTGGATTTCTGCACCGTTCTGCAAGGCAGGGCTTTTGAGTACAGATGGGTTAGCTTGACAAGGAGATTTAATGTGTCATTACGCTCAGGGCTGTTTAAGGAAGACAGAGAAAATGGCAACAGGATCTCTGAGATCTTGCCATGGGAGCAGCAAGTGGATAGGTCTCAGTAAATCCTTCACAGGAACTCAGAGCCACCTGACGAGGTTGCTGGAAACATTCAGCTCCTCGCCTGGCCCAAATGCAAGCTCTGTTCCATGCTCCCCCTTCAGCCTGCAGCAAGCACCCCCTCCCCTTCCAGCTAAGAATCGCACGGGGGCCACGGTTTGCAAACACAAATAATAACGTCGGTGCCCAACTTCTAAACCTCTTCTGACATATAAATCCGAGACCCTTCTGGACCAGATTGAGTTGAAAAGCCAAACATAATGCAGATAAGCTGACCAACAGTCTTTGCCTAACATTTTAATCATCCTCCAAATGTTAACGTTGCTAATCTTCCTTTTGGCTCTACGGCTGTTTCTTCAATTAGGAAACATGCTAATTAATTATAATTATTTTTTTTCCCCAGCAGGGAGGAATTTGAGAAGGACGTTTGCATTGTGCCTACTTGTTTTTTGACATAAGATACATGGCAGTTTATTTCAGTAAAATTCATGTGTCTCTCTCTTTTTATATATACACCCACATTAAATATATATGCACATAGGAAGTATGTATATTTAAGTTTGCTATAAATACATGCAAATAGTTATGCTTCAGTGGTGACTTCAAGGTTTACAGTAATTTATTCAGGATCTAGCTGTAGGAAGCATACAGTGCTCATTATACTGTTTTAAAAATAATTGAGGCAAAATTCACATAACAGAAAATTAGCCATTTCACAGCCAATAATTCAGCAGCATTTAGTATATGCACAGTGTTTGTGCAACCACCACGCCTACCTAGTTCCAAAATGTCTTTATCACCCCAAAAGGAGAACCATGGGCAGCCAATCCTCCTCTCCTGCCCCCAGCCCTCGTCAACCATTAATTTACCGCCTGTCTCTACGGATTCGCCTATTCTGGACATCTCCTATAAATGGAATCATCCCATAAGGGGTCTTTTATACCTAGTTTCCTTCACCCAACATCATGCTTTTGAGTTCCATCCGCGTTGTAACACACACCAGCTCTTCCTTCCTTTTCCTGGCTGAATAGTATTTCACTGTGTGGAGAGAACCACACATTATCCATTTCCGTCTTTTTGGCTGCTGTGAATAATGCTGCTATTTTTTTTTTTTTAAAGAGCATAGTCAAGAAAGGTTTGAGCTTCTAGTTTCTAAAGTAGTCATTGCTTTATAAAGCCGGTGATCGGGTTTGACCATCAAAGCCTAGACTACGAGACCACGGCAGACACAGGTGCATTTGTGCAATGCTTCAGGGGCGCGTCTGGGGAGAGACCAGCTCCTCGTAGACTCCTGACTGCTCCGTAACATGCAACGAATCTCTGGACTTGAAAGCAAACCTTTCCGATGGGTCATGTGGGTAAGTGAAGTTTATTTTCTTTTTTTTTTTTAGAAAAGTAAAACAAAATAACACACCTCCTTAAAAACTCGTCTTCCATTTCTCTCTTCTCATAAGCAAAGGTTTCACCATTGCTGCTGTCCGAAGGGAAAGGGAAAGGGAGGAATCATCTCTTCTTTTTCTCCTCACAGATTCTCCTTTCAGGTGCTCAGGTAAAGGGATCATGGTCTCAGCAAGGACTGACAAGGGATCTTTGGATGCCGCAGAAATCCAAAAATCAGACAGTAGCTTGGATGTGTTCTCAAAGTGGCTGAATGAATAAGACAACTAATGGAATTTTATTGGCTTGAAAAGACAGATATAAGCAAAAAGCACTACTGATGTAATTATACACATAACTCTATTAATATATTGTATTCCTTTCCTAGGTGTCTTAGTTCATTTGGGCTGCAATAACAAAATACCGTGGACTGGGCGGATTATAAACAACAGGCATTTATGGCTCCCAGCTCTGGAGGCTGGAAATCCAAGATCCCAGCGTGGCAGAGGCTGTGTCTGGTGGGGACTCACTTCCTGGTTCCTAGTTGGCGCCTTCTCGCTGTGTCCTCACATGGTGGAAGGGGCGAGGGAGCTCTCTGGGGTCCCTTTTATAAGGACACGGATCCCATCCGTGAGGCTCCCCCTTCATGACTTCATCCCCTCCCAAAGTCCCACCTCCTCACACCATCACCTTTGGGGGAGCGGTTAGGATTTCAACACATGAATTTTGGAGGGACACAGACATTCAGAGCACCTCACTAGGACTGTCACAACAAAGTGCCACCAACAAGGTGTTGGCAGAATCACGAGCTCTGTGGTCTCAAATGACATGGGCAGGGGTCTTCTGTTCGCTGTGGGACCCTCTCCTGCTGTCCTCACCCAGGCGCACAGACGCCTCCATGGCCGACCTCTGTGTGCTCACGGTCTCCCTTTTCTGTTTCCGTGGGGTCCTCCCTGGAACACTGTCCAAGTTCGAAGCTTTGGGTGACTCACACTTCCCCTGTCTCCTTCCTGTCCTGATGAGACCATCACAGCATCTATCAGGACCAGGCAAGGGGGCAGAGATCAACATTTGGGGCAGGTGTCTGTCCCACACGGATGAAAGCAGCGTAACCCCACAGGGGATAATTGAAGCCTACCCTCCCTGGGACAGCATCGGCCACCTGGTTGGGGACAGCAGATTCGAGTCCCTGCACCTGGATACAAACCCTGTCCCTGTCCAACGTGTGCTGCACTTGGAGGGCTGAACATCTCAGGATGAGCAAGTGGGGTGATTATGTTTGTCTGTATCTTGCCACACATAGGAAATTATCGCCCTGTAGGATTTTGAGTCCATTAAAAAAACAATCTTAGGGCCAGGCGAGGCGGCTCACGCCTGTAATCCTAGCACTCTGGGAGGCCGAGACGGGAGGATCGCTCGAGGTCAGGAGTTCGAGACCAGCCTGAGCAAGAGTGAGACCCCGTCTCTACTAAAAATAGAAAGAAATTATATGGACAACTAAAAATATATATGGAAAAAATTAGCTGGGCATGGTGGCGCATGCCTGTAGTCCCAGCTACTCGGGAGGCTGAGGCAGGAGGATCGCTTGAGCCCAGGAGTTTGAGGTTGCTGTGAGCTAGGCTGACGCCACCGCACTCTAGCCCAGGCAGCAGAGCAAGACTCTGTCTCAAAAAAAAAAAAAAAAAATCTTGGAAAAAGAAGTGACGCTATCACTTCTAAACTCCAGTCCCCAGGGCTGAGCAGATCCTTGTGGTCCAAGCCTTAAGGATGAGGCCAACCCTAGCCCCAGAGATAATTCCTGAGCTAATGAGGGTGGAGAGGAAGCTTGGAGCTCTGAAATCATGGAAATAGAAGCTGTAAATCAGAAACAGTGTCCTCATTCATGCCTGACCACTCGGAGATGCATTTTGTAGACTACACCATTGACCCAAAATCTAGGACTCTACATCTTGGACCTAGAAGTGTCTCCCATTCCCCAGGCTGGAAAGACCCACCCTGACACCTGTGTCCAGTGACACAAAAGTCACTTCCCAGCTGGACATAAATGTCCCAATACTGAACTTTTTTTTCTTCTGCAAGGACCTTCTTGTAACCTTACTCATACGGGTGCACACACACACACACACACACACACAAATGAGGGAAACAGGGAGTTGCCATGTCTTCATTATTGCCTCACCACCACAGCAGGTGTGTTGTCTTTGAGATCTTAAATATCGTGACAATCAGCAATCGACCACAATACTTTAGCTATTAGGTCTCTCACCAAGACCCTGATAACCCTTCCCTATCCCGTTTGGTCTTAGTCCACTAGCCCCATCTAACTGCCTTCTTTCCTTTGATACCGGGGCCGCCATTTTCCCTCAGGCTGCAAGCCCGGATCATCATTTAAATGATGTCCCACCCTGCCAGGTCTGTAGGCTGCCTGGGAGTCTTTCTTCCAGCCCCTGGGAAGTTCTTGCCCACATGTCCTGCAGGGACTATTGCAAACCTTTGCAGGTTCTTTTTGGCTCTTCTCTGCCCTGCCGTTTACTATCTCAGATGAAGAACTCACCCGCCGCATCTCAAAGCAAATTGAAGCCTTCCATGATCAGCTCACACTTGTGCGTCCGTGACTTACATTCCCTTGCCTCACCTGCCTTGAAATCTTTTTCCATCTGACACTGAATTCGAGTGCAGTTCCTGCAGTATTGCTTGGGTGACCGCAAAACTGTCAAATCCCTTCCAATCACTTCCCGTAGGTTAGAACAGGGGTCGACACACATTTTTCGTTTTGCTTTTGTTAACAGCCAGGTAGTAAATTAGCTTTGGCTCCGTGGGCCAGCTGGACTCCACGGCCAACACGAAACTGTGGCGTTGTGTTGAAAATACACCCACAGAAAATATGCAAATGAATGGGCGTGGCTGTGTGCCGATAAAACTTTATTTACAGAAGCAGATGGTGGGCCCAGATTTGGCCAGTGGAGTATAGTTTGAGGACCTCTGATTTAGAGGCTAAAAACCAAATGTTGAAGTGTCATGTACAAGGTGATGCCCTCTCTCACCGTGTGCTCTGATGCCAACCAGTGATGCCTGGATTCCTTCTGTGCACAAAAACATGCTGAGCTGCATTCCGTGGGATGTACACACACCATGTCCATACACAGCAGCACAGAGGTTGTCAGAAAAGGTCGTTGTGGTGGGCTGAATTGGAGTCCTAACCCCACAAATCCAATACGTTGGAGCCCTGACCCCCAGGACCTCAGACTGTGGCTGTGTTTGGAGATGGGTCTTTAAAGAGGTGATTAAGCTAAAACGAGGTCACTAGGGTGGGCCCTGATCCAACAGGACTGGTGTCCCTATAAGCAGAGGAGATGGGGACACAGACACGCACAGAGGGACGACCCCGTGAGGACACAGGGAGAAGATGGCATCTACATGCCCAGGAGAGAGGCCTCCGGAGGAACCAGCCCTGAGACACCTGGATCTGGGACTTCCAGCCTCCAGGACGTGGGAGGATAAATGTCTCTTGTTTAAGCCGCCTGGTCTGTGGGACCCTGTTATGGCAGCCGTAAGAGGCTAATGTAGGCGCCATCTCACTATCCCAGAAATCATGCTGCTTTTGCCTACTTTGTTTATTTGGGCAGAGAGCCATCCTTAAAATAATGCGTTTGTGGAATCTGGCGATGTGAAGTTCCAAAAGGCCAACGTCTCAGAGATTCAAGGTCAGGTCCTAAGTCAGTTCATCCCATCTCAAATGAAGAAATTGAGTCTGTTTGGAAATCTCAGTTTTCTCCCTCCCCTCCATTCCTCTGCTTTTGGGAAGCCAGCTTACGAGAGTGGCTTGGTTCTCAATTTTCCATCCTGTCCTCGTCCAGCAGATGCTACAATGGATGTGTTTGTCTTGGTGCAATAATGTTCACTACTTTGTTATCCTCAGCGCTGTTTCTAGCCTGGCTGCGGGCTGTGGAAAATTGAGACAAAGGTGCCAGGATTTCAGACCATTCCCAACTCTCGCTATGAATAAAAATAGCGTGTGTTCTCCTTCTCTGCGATCGGTCCAAACTGACTTTATGTTTTCATCAAGTCCTCCAGGTAATTACCGATTCTTTTATTTCATCTCTGCTGCCTTGGCTGCTTCAAGAAAATATGCTGAAGGTTCTTATTTTAAGTGATCTTTTACAAGCCTTTCACAGAATTTGTGTGTCTGCATCTGACACGAGCCAACGTACACATTCCCGGAAGGGCAGAGACACCTGGCGGCACCTGGCTCTCGCCACACCTGAGACGTGTTTGCGTTGGCCGAGACGCGTAGACCTCACCAGCACATGACCCCAGAGCGCTGCCAGCAAAATAACTCTGTATGTCTTTAAACTTCACGTGCATGTAGATTGAACTTGAGTGGCTCAAGATGTCCTGTCTGCTCTTGTTAACTATCAGGACAGCAGGGAGAGGCGTTCAGAGCGAGCGTTGGAAGACGGTCACGTGATTTGCAAAAAAGAAAAAAACGAAATACCTAAAGATGGAACATGCTTAGATGAAAGGAGACTGTTGGCTTGGCTTTCCGTTAGAACCAGTCCTTTTTCTAGTCTTTTCTTTCCTAGAACTTCGTAGCGTCCATGTCGCTACTGAGATCTGATTTTATTTAGCTCTTGGAGATGAAAGTTCGTGTGCACAGGTTACATTTGTCTGAAATAAGCACGATGCAATTGAAATTCTGTTTATAATTGAAAGGCTGGCTAACAAAAATATTAATGAGGGGGCACGGGGAAAAATATCTGCTCATTATGATCTTTGAAATTGTCCGTAGGTGTTACGCTATTTGTGCTGTTATACAATTGCAAGTAACAGTGTTTCCATTTATCAATTCTGGAAACTTGGCCAAGTCTCCTAATCTCTCTGAGCTTCTATTCCCTTATGGGTAAGACGGAGATGACAGTAGTGTGCACCCCGCAGAGAGGAGTCAAAGAAAGACACGTGATGAGGAAAAGATATATAGAGATCGATAAATAGAGAGAGAGGGAGAGAGGGAGAGAGACGAGATGAGAGGCTACACTCCTGGATGTGCAGATGGAGCCATGCCGGCAGCCTCTAGAAGTTAGAAAAAAATGGGAAACGTGTTCTTCCCTGAAGTCTCTGGAAGAAACCAGCCCTGCCAACCCATTTCCGATTCCGAGCTCCAGAGAGATCAGGGAAGAGAGGGGGACAAGGGAGAGAAGACCCAAAGTGCCTGGTGAAGAACTGGCTTGTTTGGGAGTGGATGTGGACAGGAATGCCTACTGGCTCCTTTAGAAGCTGCCGTTGGTGGCCCACATATCACGACTGGTCCCATCTCTGAGCTGTCTTAAAGTACGTTATTTTATGACATCCTGAGCAGAAACTGGTAGTTGACAACTGAAGTCCATTCTCAAGTGAATCCAAGTTTTTGTGGGGTGGTAATGTCGCCAGCTTAACCAACTACATTCTGTAGCCTCTCATCCAACTTCAGTTCCATAGAATGTTGGCAGAAGTGTGGAACATTTAGGAGGCCTGCCAAGAAAGAGCTAAATCAGTTGGAAGGTAGCCCATTTTGTTTCTCCCTACTTCCTGGGATGCAGACACGATGGCTGGAACTTCAGCATCCATACTGAGCCACGAGGCAAACTGGAGGATGAACGTCATGGGTCATGTATTGGGGTGGTAAAGCGGGCAAAAGAAGTCTAATTCCTGAGCATCTTGGAGCCAGCATCTTTGGAACATCCTTGTTCCAAATTGTCTGTAGCTTCCAGGTCTGTTATTTTTACTTTTGCCATCTCTAAGCATGACACTCATCTGCTATTCACGGCTGCCAACGAACGCTGGCCATCTTGTTGGTAAACATCTTATTCCTGTTGTGACTTCCATTTCATTGTCACCATGCTTCTCTAGATATTTGCTGTAGATGTCAGGCCTCTACTGGGAGACTGTCATTTTGGGAGGAAACCAAACATTTCTTTATTTTAACCCCAAATGGGTTAGGTAACTGTCACTTTATTGCTCCCTTTGGTCCAATTGGAGGATGCACATGTCTGTTTGCATGTACATTTAGGGTTGCAAGGTAAAAGGAAACAAATTCAACACTTATGTGCACATATGGAAGTAACATTCATCAGGTGTCGGGCAGGTGGGAGAGGGAGGAGGGGATGGGTAAATTCACAGCTAATGGGTGTGTCCGTACCATCCGGGGGATGGACACACTTGTAGCTCTGACTCGGGCGGGGTAAAGGCGATATATGTAACCTAAACCTTTGTACCCCCTCAATATTCTGCAATTAAAAAAAAAAAGAAAAAGAAAAGAAATGTTCGTTCTCTTCCCAGAGCTTCTTGTTCAAACCACCCAGGAGACTCACAGCCGGGAAAGCGTGAGAAAATTAGCACTTCCCTGGCACATGTGCGAGCGTGTGCTTCTCCACATCTGCTTCATGACATTAGTTAGTGGGAGGTCAGAGAACGAGCCATGGAAAATTCACAAGCCTCTAAAGATCACAGCAAAGATGGGCAGTAAAGTTGAGCTGTCATGGGTGTCAAGAAATGCCCTTGAAGGTGTCCAGATTTGGGAGTGCAAATGCCACTCCTGCGGGAGTTCCCCAGATTGCTGGGAGATAAAGACAAAGTTCCTTCCCTTTGAAGGGGGATGAGGCTGTCTCGGCGCTCTGTATGTTAGGCCAATTCAGAAAGGTGACATGGAAAAAAGGAAATTTTACAAGTTTTATACCTTAGGCTATTCTCCAACCCCCCCCCCCCAATTTCTTTTTAGGACCCTGTGGATCCACGGGGATTTTGTTAAGATGCCGAGATAGGAAGCTGGGATTCAAAAGGCCAGTTGAAGCGTGAACAGTGTTGCACTTTGCAGAAAAGAAGGAAGCTGGATGCGGGAACCGGTCGGAGCCCTGCAGGGTCCACGTTTCACCCAGACGGTCCCAATGCAGACATGGCCACAGAAGCACTGACCGTGACCAGGAGGGAAGAACAGACAGGAAAAGGAGGTCGGGGGAAGCTTCCAGGGAGCCCGATTCTTCCAGTAAGCTCTGCCGGAAGGAAACGGGGATGGAAAAGCAAGTCTTGTGAGACATGGAACCTGCAGTGCAGGACGTAGACTCAAGGTGAACAAGAGCTTGGAAGCATGTTGGAGTGACATACAGACTGGAAGGACTGGGGGGCCCTGTGAGCTTAGTGGGGTGCAGGTTCTTTCCAAGGTGGGATCTGGGGAATTCTGGATCCTACTATCTGAGAGTTTGGGTCCTTCCTTCCTTCCTTCCTTCCTTCCTTCCTTCCTTCCTTCCTTCCTTCCTTCTTTTTTCCTTTCCTTCCCTCCTTCCTTCCTTCCTTCCTTCCTTTCTTTCTTTCTTTCTTTCTTTCTTTCTTTCTTTCTTTCTTTCTCTTTCTTTATTTCAGAATACTATGGGGGTACATGCATTTTGGTTTCATAAATTGCTTTTGTACCATTTGAATCAAAGTGTGAGATGGTTTGTACCACATCCATTAGGTGTCAACACCCATCCCCTCCTGCCCCCTCCCACCTGCCTGACACCTGACGAATGTTATTATTATATGTGCACTTAAGTGTTGATCAATTAATTCCAACTTGTTGGTGAGTCCATGTGGTGCTTGTTTTTCCATTCTTGGGATACTTCACTTAGTAGAATGGGCTCCAGCTCCATCCAGGATAATACAAGAGGTGCTAGATCACCACTGTGTTTTGTGGCTGAGTAGAACTCCATGGTGTGTATAGACCACATTTTATTAATCCACTCATGGATTGATGGGCACTTGGGTTGTTTCCACATCTTTGCAATTGTGAATTGTGCTGCTGTAAACATTCGAGTGCAGATGTCTTTTTTGTAGAATGTCTTGCTGATTTGTTCTAAAGAGTTCATTTTAAGAGGTCAGGAAGAGAGCAGAACAGGGTTAAATAAATGGGTAGTGGGCCACCTATACAGAATAACCAAGGGAAATTTGTCAGAAAATTAGTTTCCATAAGGCAGTCAATCATGAAGCTCTTATCATCACACACACACCAACACACACACCAACACACACACACACACTCCTCTCATAACTGAGGGCAATAACTACGACAGAAACTCTTCTCAATTCTTGGCAGAAAACAAAAGCAAAACCAAAATGCAACTCCAAGTCTCTCCTGAGCAGTCACCGATTTTTATTGCACAATCCTAAAATGTCAGCCTGCCTTCTGGAAAGTTCCGTCAGGAGAGCGGTCTGTGTTCAGTTTCCCGTTAACCCCCTCCTAGAGTCTGGCTTCTCCTTTTAGCAGGTGAGCTGAGGTTAATGTCTGCCTCTCGGTGGCCGTGGAGGGTGTGTCCCTCCTAGGAGTGACTCCTCCGGGTTTTCCAACCTGACAGCCCACCTCCCCCCGACCCCTGGCTGAGTCGCTCAGTGGCATCTGGCTGACCCTTTGTTAACTCCTAGTCAAGTTGTCAAAGGCCACTTAATCACTAGCAAGATGCCAAAAGCATTGGCATTCTGCCAGCCCTAAAGGTTAGCAGCGGAACCCCTACGGGGTGGGAATGTGTGTTACCCCAGGAAGACCACGGAGGCACTATTTTATCTCCGGGGGACCTGCCTGCTCTCTGCTACCCTCTTCATTTTTTCTTCCCCCAGTTTTTCTCTCTTTGTCCCGCAATCTCCATCAGATGCTCTGATCTTAGCACTGTCTGCCCGCCTTGGATTCCTTCGTTGTGTACCACACTCTAAGTGCAGTTTCATGGCAGAGGTGTAGGAATTTTGAGAGGTGTTTGGGTTGGATTGTAAATAACACAGTCATGTACCACCTAGGGATGTTTTGGTCAACAACAGTGGTCCCATAAGATTTTAACAGAGCTGTTCTACACAGGTGTACCATTTTTATCTTTATACAGTGTGTTCACTATACCTTTTCTGTGTTTAGATATGTTTAGATACACAAATACTTAGCATCGTGTTACGGTTGCCTACAGTACTGAGGGCAGTGGCGTGCCGTGCAGGTGTGTAGCTCAGGAGGCTAGGCTACACCAGGTAGTCCAGGTGTGAAGTAGGCCGCTCGATCTAGGTTTGTGTTAAGGACATTCTGTGATGTTTGCATAACAATTAAATTGCTAAGGATTCATTTATCAGAACATACACGTGTTGTTAAGCAACACAAGACTGTGTAGCCTTCGCCACTGCTGTGGTCCAAATGTTTACATGCCCCCCGTGAGTTGATAAGGTGCCATCTGTGAACCAGGAAGTGAGTCCCCACCAGACACAGCCTCTGCCACGCCGGGATCTTGGACTTCCAGCCTCCAGCTGGAAGGTATAAATGTGTATTGTTTATAAGTCATCCCATCTATGGAATCTTGTTACAGCAGCCCAAAAGGACTAAGACAGACACAGATCGAAATCTGAGAAATCCCATGGTTTTGGGCAAAGGAAAACATTAGGGCATGTTTTTCCTCGGAATTCAGTCTTTAACCTGGCATAGCATTCCAGAGGTCATTTTAAAATATAATTTAAAACGTGCAAATAACATGGGCTCTTTCCTTGTTCCTGCTATGATCTTATCTTCTGTTCCCCAAGCAGGAGTTCACGCCACGACAAGCGTCCACAGAAATGAAGAACGCTACTATTTCCTCCATGGCAATGTATTTTAAGCTCTTGAGATAACTTGCATGTACAACAATTTTGTACATCCCTGTATTAAAAAAAAAAAAAAGAACCCAACAACTTCTTCTTCCAAAGGACAAGGCGCTATGGAAGGAGAAGTTCCTTTAGGGCATGATTTGCCTTTCTGAACTGTAATTTGCAGATCCGATGAACAGCAAAAGGGAACTGAAGCATTGCTATACCCAACGGTGACATGAAAATCGGAGTGAGGCAGAGTTAACTCCAAAGCACAGAACAAGGATGAAATGCGTTACAAGCCCTGCCCATCTAGAATGCCTCTTTGAGTGTAGGAAAACCTAAGTGTCATTCCTCATAGGACCAGGTACCTGGGAGTGGCAGATTTTGGAGGTCTGCAGTCTGTTTGTTCTTCTGCTAACAGTTTATAACACGTTTTTCCTTGATATACACATTTGGGAAGGCAGATGGTTGCAGGTGGCATGTCACATTTTGCTTTTTAAGGGCCACTGTCGGCCGGGCGCGGTGGCTCACGCCTGTAATCCTAGCACTCTGGGAGGCCGAGGTGGGCAGATCGTTTGAGCTCAGAAGTTCGAGACCAGCCTGAGCAAGAGCGAGACCCCATCTCTACTAAAAATAGAAAGAAATTATATGGACAGCTAAAAATATATATAGAAAAAATTAGCCGGGCATGGTGGCGCATGCCTGTAGTCCCAGCTACTCGGGAGGCTGAGACAGGAGGATCGCTTGAGCTCAGGAGTTTGAGGTTGCTGTGAGCTAGGCTGACACCACGGCACTCACTCTAGCCTGGGCAACAGAGTGAGACTCTGTCTCAAAAAAAAAAAAAAAAAAAAGGGCCACTGTGCACACAGTGCCTTCTCGTGCACACAGACAGGAAACATGTATCTGTAACTGTGACCTCATGTGTGTGCTATGCAATGATGTCATGAAAGAGTTGCTTACACTGTAGCCAAGAAAAAAGCATGAATTTTAATGGATATGCTAATACACTGGTGAAGATAAACTCAGTCTAGGTGAGCCATTGAGACTGTATCTTTTTGTTGCAAAAAAGCATCTATAGGCTTGAAATATGCATCCCTGTTGTATGTACAGAGAACATGAAGACTTTGTTTTCTCTCAGCCTTCCAGAGCTAAGGCTTCCTTTCTTCAAGCCCCAACAAGTTAGATGCAAACGAAATCCATCAGTAAGAAAGGCCACTAAGGGAAGCAGTCATTATAACAAATGTCGTTGTTTTGTCTTGCTAAGGCAAAAGATTTTAATTCACAGGTGGATAGCCCTGAAGCTGACTTCATCGTTTATAGCTCTGAGGTTTATAGAAACGAAAGGTTTGCATGATAACACACATGCAGAAAATAAACATTTTTGTTATCTATAAACAAAATTAAAGAGGGTAAATTTGGATCAACTGCAATTATCTGGATGCTTAAAGCAAAAAAATACCTTTCTTCTTTTGAAACTGTCCAGCGTCGAGAAAGCAAAGCATGGATTATAATTAGATGATCTCGGCATAAACGAGGTTTCTCATGTAATCAGCACCATACTAATTTGTCTAATAGGCGGATTGCTCATGAAATGCTGGGTTTGGCATTTATCTAATTAAATGTAATTATGATCGCTTTTTAGCTTATCTGCATGTGTTTGAATTCTTTCGTTCCCTTCAAAATATTGGATGGACTCTTGAACACTGTGTCAAATTAGTTAAAAGAAACCATCTGAAATTCGATAGTGCAAACATGATAGCGTGCACCCTGGTCCAAGGTTGTGCATTGTGTTGCAAACAGCCCGGCTCATGCTCCAAATACCTCACAGTCAGCCTTGCAAGGCACCGAAGCCGGGGTTGACTTTGCTCTGTCTGGAAACGTCCAGCATCTCTTATCTCCGAGCCAGCCTGCTCTGATAGCTCGACAGTTCTGACGGCAGGATATGCCGTGCGTCGATTTACGGTTGTGGCTGCTCGCTTAGCTCCACGTCCTCAACTCAGGGAGTTCTCCACGCTTTCCTCAGTTTGTCCCTTCTGGTGCCGTGGCCCGGACACTCTCTCAGGACAGCGAGCCAGGGCCACACTCTGTCTCCACTTGCTCGTTTTTCTGCCTCTCGGGGACCACTGCCCCTCCACCGCCTGGTGTTGAGTCTTTGAAACTGGTTCTTCCCAAAATGATTGACTGTTTATTTTTTGGTCATTGAGTCATTCCTGTCACTCACTCTATTGTGACCAGAGCGTAAGTATGGTGGCCCACGTACCCTGATATGCCTGTGATATTTTTCCCCATGTTAGCCCCGAATGTCCACATCCCGGGCTGTGTTTAGCACTGAACTCCTAAGTTCTGAGCAAACCCGGCCTGCCTCAGTGGAAGTCGGGGTGATGCTCTTGCATTCTCCTCCTGTGATCTCCCTGGTGTAACAGCAACGTGGTCCAAATTATTTCATTTCTGTGTCACACATTTATATGAAACTCATGCTGCTCGCAGTGTCTAAAAGATGACTGTGCTCTCTGTAGCCAGTGGACAGTCTTATAAAGTTTATAATTTTTTGAGACAGAGTCTCCCTCTGTTGCCCTGAGTAGAGTGCAGTGGCGTCATCGTAACTCACAGCAACCTCAAACTCCTGGGCTCAAGCAATCCTCCTGCCTCAGCCTCCCGAGTAGCTGGGACTACAGGTGTGCACCACCATGCTGGCTACTTTTTCTATTTTTAGTAGAGGCGGGATCTCACACTTGCTCAGGCTGGTCGCTCAAGCGATCCTCCCACGTCAGCCTCCCAGAGTGCTGGGATTACAGGCGTGAACTGCCACGCCCAGTCCTAACATTTATAATTTTGTATGGTTTGTAAAAACCATAAAAGTTGAGACCCAGGAGGGAAAAAAATAACATAGAAATATATATATATGTCACTCAGACTCATCACACCTGCGTGGTCACAGTGGTGCTGTGGAGTACCATTGGGTCTACACACGTTCTTCAGTCACTTTAAACCAACACAAGCTGGTCTTTTTTGAGTTTGGGCAGAAAGAGAGACAGGCAGGGATCAGGGTGTGCTGAGGAGAGTAATCTGAAAGCTATTTGGGGAGGAGAGCAGGAAGTGGTAGGAATAAACACAGCAGGGACCACATGTTGGCCGCGTCCACACAGACTGTTTCTGAGGCCAAGGCACCCACGCCAGAAAATAAAAATAAAGACATAGTTCAGTTTTTATTACATCTCCTTTCCTAATAATGCAGCTGTTCGTTAACATTAATGGATGTCTGGGATTTTCCCTCCACCCGTCCCCAAATTTAAAGCTTCATAGAATTCTAAACCTCAGTGTCGGACGCAGCCCTACATGCAGGCAGCCTGATTCTTTCCAGTGGAGTCCTCACCCAGGATTATAAATCAGAATCCTACGCGGAACACTGTCAAAATTCATGCACCCAATTCTAGTTCAGCATCTCTCGGGAAGGGAAGAGAATTCAACTACCTATTTTGAAAAAAAAAAAAAAAAAAAAAATCCCCAGATAGATATTTCTGACGTGAATCCTTCAAGAGTCACTGTTACAGGTGAAAAGAATACCTTAAAAATTGTTGCATTTTTCCACTCGACCGCAACAATTACGTG
The DNA here is from genome assembly GCF_041146395.1 of Eulemur rufifrons. Taxonomy (NCBI): domain Eukaryota; kingdom Metazoa; phylum Chordata; class Mammalia; order Primates; family Lemuridae; genus Eulemur; species Eulemur rufifrons. Next base: position 142,382,126 of record NC_091012.1, read on the forward strand.
AATGAGAAAATGACATATTTTGCAACTAACCAAGCCAAGCTAAAAAAATTTTTTTTTTCCCCTTTTGGATATTCATTAGCAAACGGGGACAACGTAACTCACAGCGTAGGCAATTTCTGCAGAGGCTGCAGCCGAGAGTCTGCAGGTGGTTTGCGGCTCATACAAGCAGCCGTATGTGCGCTGGGTGGGGATGGCGCCGCCTGCCTCGGGCACGCAGTACAGGCTGTGAGAGCGTTTTGGTAGCAAAGCACCTCGGCTGTGGGGAGCCCTAAGGGCCCCGGGCTTCCCCTCTGCTTGTTACCTGTTGACAACCTGCACCACTGCCTGGGTGTATGGATCTTGGCGGGAAATGGGAAAGTAAACGGGAAATGGAAATGCACAATTTTAATATCGTCCCAGGTTGGAGGGCAGCAGAGGAAGGCTTGCTGATAAGATAAATACTGCATAAATAATGGCAGATCATCTGCCTCGGGTCGGGCTGGTGGTAGAAAGCACGGGGGAAGATTGCTCGGACTGACTCCCTAACCTGGAATTGAGTCGAGCAATGGACTGGAGAGGCTGGTAGCCATGGGTGCACTGGCTTTGAGAACTAGCCAAATGCAGGACAAACTGGTCCTGTGTCTACCTGGGTGCATAACCCTTCCCCTCTCGCAAAGCAGGCTGTTGTTTAGAGGCAGCAAAGCCACCACTTGGAGCTTAGATTCTTTCCAGATTTGGCCTTCTGTGGAACAGGGTTTTGTGCCTAATATGGAATAGGGAGGTCGACTTGTATCTTTTTCTTTTCCTCTTCCTCCTTTTCCTCCTCCTTCTTTTTCTCCTCCTCATTCTTCTCTTTCTTTTTCTCTTCTTCTCTGCCTTTTTCTGCTTCTACTTTCCCGTGTTCTTCAGAGCTTACCCTTCATGTATAGATTGATGCCCAAACAGTGTGATTTGAGCTCAAATTGGGCAGTGGAGGAGAGTTTGTTCTTTGCAGGGTGCCTTCACTAATACTTAGATCAATCCACAGCATCTCAAATGTGACATATGTCCTACCTTTAATTCCCTAAATGCAGATAGATCTAGGTGGTGACATATGTCACAATCTTAACATGTGGGCTAATGAGAGATTAACGAGCAGAAAACAAAAGAAAGGAAAAAAACTTAATTTGGAAACTGGCAATGACAGCTCCTAATGTCCACTGGTGGGTTCCTGAAGGCACTCTTGATGTGTTGCACTGAACGTGGCATTTATTTCAGTGATTTTCCTCACAAAATCCTAGAAGCCCAGGCTGATCATGAAAAAAAATATCTGACAGATCTCAATTGAAGGACATCCGACAAAAGACTTGCCAGGTTGTCCTCCAGACTGTCAAGGTCATCAAAGACAAGTCTGAGAAACTGAGAAATTGAGCCACAGCCAAGAGGAGCCTAAGAAATTGTGATAACTAAATGTTATACAAGGCTCTGGGTGGATGCTGGAACAGAGAAAGGATATTGGGGGGAAACCATGGAAATCTAAATAAAGTATTTAGGGAATTTAGATGGTAATGATGGTGATGGAGATGGTGATGGAGATAATGATGGTGATGATGGTGGTGGTGATGCTGGTGGTGATAGTGATGATGGTGATGGTGATGATGGTGATGGAGATGGTGATGATGATGGTGGTGATGCTGGTGGTAATGGTGATGTTGGTGATGGTGATGATGGTGATGGAGATAGTGATGGTGGTGATGGTGGTGATGCTGGTGGTGATGGTGGTGATGGTGATGGTGATGATGGTGATGGAGATAGTGATGGTGATGATGGTGGTTTTGATGCTGGTGGTGATGGTGATGTTGGTGATGGTGATGATGGTGATGGTGATGATGGTGATCGAGATAGTGATGGTGATGATGGTGGTGGTGATGCTGGTGGTGATAGTGATGACGGTGATGGTGATGATGGTGGTGAAGCTGATGGTGATGATTATGGTGATAGTGATGACCATTATGATGATGGTGACACAATTCTCCAATCTCCAATAAAAGATAAGGTTGTTTCTAAGTATGGGTCATGCTTGGCCTAGTGGGAACACAAGGAAAACTTTTCAGGGAACCCAGCTCCCTTTGCTATCTTTTCTGCTATACCAAGGGGGTGGAATGCCTATCTACTTGCTCAGAAAACTGTACCTGTAGGAACTATCCCCCAGGAAAGTAAAAAAAAAGGCAGCAGAGGGTCAGCCCAGTTTTCTCTTATCTCATAGCTATGCTTGGTCACATGCTGCCCCTAGCTGCAAGGGAGGCTGCGAAAGTACCCCTATCACAGACACCATGTGCCCAACAAAACTCAGGGGGCCTCTCTGACAAAAAGGACAAGGGGAAGAATGGGTAGCAGTAGGGTTGTCAGTCCGATGCTGTCCTCAGGAGATGAAGAGAGGAACCAGGCAAACTGCAGAGGGACTAAGAAGAACAGAGAAGATGGGCAAGCAATGTTCTCAGCAGACTTGCCGGAACATTCTAACGGAGTGGATCAGATGTGGAGATGAGGGCGGGACAGGGGCTTGGAAAAATGTTGCCATGGTTTTTCATTTGGGTAAATAGGTGGTGGCTCCTTGAGATGCAGTGTGCAAAAATAGTACATTGGGGATTGAGGAGATGCTACGGTTTGAAGGTTTTTGTGCCCTCATGCGTTGGAAGTGTGATCTCTAATGCAACTGTATTGGGAGGTGGAATATCACAGGAGGTGTTTAGGTAATGTAGGCTCTGCCCTCATGGGTGGATTAATGCAGCTATTAAAAGGGCTTGGGGGAGTGGGTTCTCTTTCTTTCTTCTTCTGCCCTGTGAAGACACAAACGTCTCCTCTCCGGAGGGCACAGCCATTCAAGGTGCCATTTTGGAATCAGAAAGACCAGGTCCTAACCTGGTGGCGCCTTGATTTTTGACTTCCAAGCCTTCAGAACTGCAAGAGAATAAATATCTGTTCTTTATAACCCAGTCTGGGGCAGCACAAAATGGACTGAGACAGGGGTGGGGTGGATAAATACGGTTCTTGATATTATGAGTTTGAGTTACGTGGGGGCATCCATGTGGACAGAGCCAGCAGATTGATGGCAACTTGAGCCTTACTAGGGAAGAGCTGTAGGCACTCAGGAACCATTTGTGTCTGAATGACATTCGAAGGAGAGAAGTCAATGGGGTAGCTCAGAGAAAAAGTTTAAGCTCATCCAAATAATTGGAGGATGGAAAGAATAAAATATAACAATTGAGAGCTAGGGAGAAGAGAAAAGGGTGATGTTGCAGAGACAAAGGGAAGATAGATTTCTGAGGAGAGAGAGGAGTGAGCATCACAAAGAGGAGGAGTTTTTGACAATGGGTTCCTGAGTTGGAAATGAGACCATAGCTATGTTTCCAGGGGCGGCATTGCAAGAGCAACGAAGATGGCTTGAGCAGTCAACGAGAGATGAGGAATGGAAGAAAATGAGCGTGGTCCACGTGTGAAGATATTTGCTCTTGACAGGAAGAAGACAGAGTGGACAGTAGCTTTCAGGAAAGAGGCAACTCAAGAGAAAACTTTTCAATGAAGCCAGGGAAGTCTGAGAATGTCTGCCATCTACTAAATGGCTGGCAATATCTGGCATCTTTAATTCATGGAAATCTGTTGGAAGACAGAGAGAAGTCAGAGGCTGAGAGAATACCAGGGAGAGACCTCGCCGAGAGCAGGAGGAAGTGGACGTGAGTGGACATGAGACATCAGACCGAGGCCTGTGGTCAAGACATGACTCATGGAGGGGCCAGCGGAGAGACTGGAAAGGGTGAGCAGAGCTGGGGTTTGGGAGGGAGGACGCAACACCCTGGAGGTGCAGTTCTCATGAAGACAGAACAGCCTTGCATCGGAGATGGATATGGTTGGCTGTGGGGGCTGCTACACATTGCATCACAAGAAAACCATCCGTACAAGTATAAACCGTCTCCATTCCCATTAGTCATTGCCTCTCCTCCCTTGATACAACGAGAAGAGACTCTCATTAATGGTCTTTTGTCCTCTCCTATCTGTTCTCCTTGGTGTCAATTATAGTGCTGAGTAAACTGTGTAAGTTGCTCTTCTTGTGTGTGTGTGTGTGTGTGTGTGTGTGTGTGTTGTGGTTGCACTGCACAGAACTCCCCAAATCCCATCATTCCACATGAATCAGACTGATGTCATCTAAACCTCAGCATATGCTTTTTGTTAATGATGGAAAATTTCTTTCTCATGATCACCGAGGGAGTTTCCTGAGACCTAAGGGTCTCTTTATCATTTAAAAAACAGAAACAAAGCAGAATTACCCATGCCATTAGGGGAAATTATCCTGGAGATAAAATATAGAAAACATTAATAAAAATAAGCATCTGTATCATCTATATCAAATGCCCCATGCTCTATAACATAATTTATTTTATCAAGTTATGAAAATAATTATGTGATTCCTGCTAGCAGCATCTTGATGTCATATTGTCATATGGATATGTTGAACATGTGTGTCAAATTTTTTTTTAAAAATGCCAAATTGACAGAATTTGAAAGCTTCAGATGTGAAAAGTTAAAAAAAAAGTTGAGTGCGAGTGTCTTTTTTAATAAAATGTCTCTTTTTCCTTTGGGTAAATATCTAGTAGTGGGATTGAAATTATGTAACCAAAACGTGCGTACCCATGTAAAACTCTGAAAAAAAAAAAAAGTTGATTCCCTTGAGTTTTATTGGAATTCTCCAGTGTTTATTCATGTCTCTTAGTTGGGTAAGAGTATTTATTTACTAGTTTGGGAGAAGCTAGTGATATCAAATGTTTCTCTTTAACCATGTTTAAATGGCTATAAAAATTCTTCTTTTTTTTTTCAACTTGGACAGTTGATATTTGTTTATCTTTTCTTACACACTCATACTTCGGATACCATTGAACACAAGCATGTTTGGGGCTCTCTTTTCTCTTGAGTAGAGCCTCCTCCTAACCCATATGGCTGTCCTCACCCTGGAGTTTAAAGGTTGCCTTAGCACAACGTGAGGACTTTTGCTGGCAGGAAAGTTCCTATAGCAATGGCTCACGTTGCCTTCACGTTGCCTTCCAGGACAGAGAAGAGCAAAACACAAATGGAAGAGAAGATAATTGAGGAACATTGGCTGCGGCAAAAGATAATCTAATTTTCTCTTGGAGAAGCACCACGGGTGAGAAGGTGCCAGCTGGGGCTCTGGCCCCACTTGGTCTCTCTGACCTCTTAGGACCTGGCTGACACACTTGTAAGCTCTCAGGGGATGATTCCCAAGCACGCTTTCCATTCTAACACGATTTCTTTACTTTCCAGCTGAGAAACAGCATTAGACGGATGGTCACGACCCACCCCTTCCAAATCAACTTGGAAATGTGTCCTTCCAAAACAGTGACAACTGGTTCTCTGCTGTAGCCTGAATAATGGTCCCCAAATGTATCTGTTCTTCATATCCAGACCCAGTGAAGTAGACCTTATTTGGAAAAACGGTCTTTGCAGACGTGATTAAGGGAAGGATCTTGGGATGGGAAGATGACCCTGGATTACCCAGAGTGGGTCCTGAATACAACCGTGTGAATCCTTAAGTGAGGGGTGCAGAGGGAGATTTGACAAGCCCACAGATGGAAAGAGCATGGGATGATGAAGCAGAGAACTTCCAAAGGTGCTGGCTGAGAAGATTGGAGTGACGTATCTGCAAGCTCAGGAATACTTGGAGCCAGCAGATGCTGGAAGAGACAAAGAAGCTTCCTCTTCTAGAAACTTCAGAGGGAGTACAGCCATGTAGACACCACGACATGGGCTCAGTGACACTGATTCAGGTCACGTAGCTTCCAGAATGCTGAGAGAACATCCGTGTGATGTTTGAAGTCTCCAGGTTTGCAGTCATTTGCTACAACCACCCTAAGAAAAGAACAAATGCATTCCCCTAATTAAAGAGGACCAAAGGGACAGGATATTGGAAAAGCCAGATGTTCCACCACGTACAAGATACTCCTACCTCTCATCCTTTTTCTCTTTGTGGGACGCCATGACAGTTTTCCATGCCAGAGCTCAGCTTTGCTTGGAAACTCATCTGTTCAATGTCTGCAAAGACAGGGGGCAAAAGCCCACAGCACAAGTTGAAGAGTGAAATCCCTTTCCAACTCACGCTGAGGGTAGGATGATAAGATTGCTGTGCATGTCCCCTCCCTCTGATTCTGAAATCATCATCTCTCAGACAAACCCTGTCCTTCCACCTCCCATCTTTGCCGGGACTCTGCTTTGGAACAGGAAGGGTCTGAAGAATGACAGAACCTGAGGTGACTCACCAGCAGAAACTGGAAACAAATGCTCAATCTTTATATTTGGGTCACAGCTTCCTAGTTTGTTGAAAGTACTTTTTTTTTTTCCATTTGGCATATCCAGTTGAACAAACCCAGCATCTAACTGCAGCCTCTGCCAAAGCCAGCACTGATGAGTGAGGTCAGCCTCCAAACTAATTTTCCAAATGTGTTGGATCTCCAGATTGGATGCCCAAAGCTAGAGGTCATTTGTTAATAGCCTCATTGTTTTCCCCCTGCAGGCAAACAGAGAGAACATGATTATTGGCTTGAAGCAGATGGAAGCCCAAATGCTACCTATTCCTAGGGAGTGGGGTGGACAAGTTCAGGGGGCCACAGGCACCTTTCAATGTGTTGATATTCTTTAGAACTTATTTGGAGTCAGAGGGTCGTCAGTTCTTCTTAACTCAGTATTCAAGGCAACTGAGAATTTTTTAAAAATTAGGTTTTTTGGAATTTGGTATGTGACACTTAAATATAAAAGTGCAACCATAATGTGATACAAATTGCTGACATCTAATTATTACTCTAATGAGAAGGTCAACTGTATGGATGTGGTTATAAGTATAAATTCATATATTATCTAATACATGCTAGATATATTAGTCTACCCACCTATCTATCTATCCATCTATCACCTATCTCTTTGTCAATTGGCTATCTTTCTAGTTATCTACCTATGTACCTATCCATCTCTCATCCCTCTCTCTCATCTGTCTCTCATCCATCTACCTATCCATGTATCATATACATCTATCTACCCCTCCATCTACCATCTATACATCTGTCTCTCTATTAACTCTCTATCTATTCCTCCATCATCTATTCATCTAACATCTCTCTATTGTCTACCCATCTATCTATTCACCTGCCTATGTACCTATCCATATCTTACTTCTCTTTCATCTCTCTCATCTGTCTACCTATCCATGTATCATATATTTTTATCTATCCATTCATCCATCCATCTATCCATCCTCCATTCATTTATCCATCTATCTATCCATCCATCTATACATCCATCCATCCATCCATCTGTCCATCTATCCATTCATCTATTCATCTATACATTCATCCATCTATCCATCCATCTATACATCCATCTATCCATCCATCCATCCATCCATCCATCCGTCTATACATCCATCCATCCATCTATCTATCCATCCATCCATCCATCCACCCATTCATCTATCCATCCATCTATCCATCCATCCATCTATCCATCCATCCATTCATCTATCCATCCATCCATCCATCCATCTATCCATCCATCCATCCATCTGTCTATACATCCATCCATCCATCCATCTAGCCATCTATCTATCCATACATCCATTGAATGTATTAGCTAATAGAGCTCAAATATTCTGCTATTATTATCATTCTTCATGTGAAAAGCCACTTGCTAGAGCCATTAGTTGCATTAGGAAGGAGTTACAGCCATAAGAGACAGAGCTGAGATGTAGCCTCTTCTTCCTCTTCCATTCAAGATGTGCTGTTCCCAAATCACTGTTCCATTACACCCAGGTATAGACTCATCACTGCACATGTTAACTTTTCTAGTCTATTATATTCATCTCTGTCATTATTCTGTAGCACATCTCACAGCAATTCAGAATCATAGTTGTGCTAACTCTGAAGCATTATAAATGTCCATTTGATAGTAACTTCTACTCAACCTGGTTATTGCTGAATGAATCCCTCAAACACATTTTTTGACCAGAGTTTTGAAATTTGTGCAACTGTTCTCTCAGATGGAGAACAGAAGATAACATCTCACCAGCCTGAGCTCCCCAACCACGGAAATTTCACGTGGGTGGTAATTTACAGCTCAGTCAGATTCTTATTAATCCCACTGTACAAGTCTCTTCACACCTACCTTTATGACATTCACCAAAACTTATTGTTATGGCTAAATTCAGTTCTCTATTATTGCTAATGTAGTCATCAAACATGATCTCATGTGTACTAAACTGTTTTACCTGATATGTATGTAGTTTTTAAACATCCCAATTAACCAGGTTTCCTCTCTCTCCAGTAGTTGAGACCCACACTAATTGATTTCACTATGAGAAATAGCCCGGGGGTTAGGATTCCTGTCTCTATAGCAGATGAGACAGAAAGTAGATAAAAAATCCTATACCTTCCCCAACACTGAAGGTATTAACAACAACAAACACACCTTGAGGATGTATTTAGGTTTACCCTCATGCATCAAGAGACACATCAACAGTCATTCCTGCAATGAAGCCACTATCCTAACAGTGTCTTATGATAGATCTTGGAGGATACATATAATTATTTGTGGCAGATTGTTACCAAGATTACATGCATGTACGTGCAGCAATTCCATACAGCAGTTCTGGATACTTCAGTCATCTTTTGCATGAAATATCTCTTGATTCCTCATAAAGAGACTACATTGCTCAAATCCAGATGTTCGATGGAAGAGCGGTGGAAAATATTTCTGTGGCTTGGACGAGTGACCTCTACATCTTACTTGGACACATTTTTTTCAACTGAAATGATCTAACTATTGCCCAAGGGAGTGGGAGATTGGAGATTTGGGGTGTGTGTGTGTGTGTGTGTGTGTGTGTGTTTGAGAGAGAGAGGGATGGAGATTGAGAGATAGACAGAGATAGAGAGACATAGATACATAGACAGGAATGGAAAGGACTTTCATTTTTAGGGAACCCATTGGCTAGGCTGAGGGAAGCCCACAAGCCCTTCTGCTAGGAGCCTCCCATGGTTGGGTTGTTACCACGTTCTTCTCACCGTCAATCATTAGGGTTTATGAATGTACCTTTAGATAGCTGCAGAAAGATGTGGATTTTGCGTGACTTTGCCAGATAATATAACCCTACCATGCAACTACTCTGGAGACCTGGTATTTGGGGAGGGTGGTTTGAATGACTCATGGTCTTAAATGGCATAGAATTTAATTTCAACTCACTCTGGACCATCCAAAAGCTGGGTTCTTGGGCAGCTTCTGTTGCAGTTCTGCATAGAATCACTACCATAGGGCAGTACCTTGCTTTTGTGGACATAGTGCCAAGATGGGGATGTTTATAGCAGTGTGCATTTATAAATTGTGATTCTATCTTTACCGTGGGGGTATTGTTGAAGACATTTTTTTGGTATTAATGACTCCAGCTATGACTGGAACAACTTACTTTGCCTCCCCTGTTGAGAAATGTGTTGTTCATAAAACAGAAGATGTCTCTTTTTTTTTCCTTTGGCTGCCAGGAAGCTCATAACTAAATGATTACTATTCTTTCATCATGTCCATGGGGTTGACAGAGACATATTTATATTAAAAGATTTAGAGAAGACTAAATATTTTAAAATTCTGCCTTCTAATGCCTTTGTTATGATTCAATTACACATTTATTTTATTTTATTTTATTTTATTTTTTTTGTTATTTCATCTTATTGTTATGGGGGATACAGAATTGCAGGTTACATACGTTGCCCATGTACCGCCTTTCCCCCTAAGTCAGAGCTCCAGGCGTGTCTGTTCCCCAGATAGTGCATGTTGCACCCATCATGTAGGTATATATCTCTCCTTCCCCACCCTCCCTTCCCGACAATTACACTTTTAGTTTTCTGGAGAATAGCAGACACATACAAAAGTAGGGAGAATAGTATATCGGACCTCCATCGACCCATCACTTTGAACAATTACCAACCCGCGAGCAGTTTTGTTTAATCTATAGCCAAACCCACTCCCCGTCCCTGAAGAAGTTTCCTGATGCTATACCCAGGCAGCACACAATTGCATGCAATTATTTAATTACATCTTATTTTGTTGTGCGTATTCTAAAACAATACACACAGCACACACAGGAAATGAAGGGAAAGAACACAAACACACACAATTACACGAGCTCATCTTTCTCTACAAGTCACTCAACCTCTATTCATGCCCAGCTGCCTTGGAAAACAACTGGAGAACATCCCTTGCTAACAACAGCATATCCTGTGATAGCCAACATCCTTCGTGGCCAGAGGACACCGTAATTCTTTTTATTTCCCTCTTGTAGCTGGAAGCATGACCAACGACTGCATTCATCGAGGAGGGGACCCTAAGGTCTTTGGGGATTCTGGAAGGAGAACCCTTTCCAGCACGAGGCAGTGGTTTGCATGCGTGTAACCTGCTCACGCCCAGAAGTGGCCGTCCCTTAGGAGATGTGAACTTGCTGTCTGCCAGCACTTACCCCCTCGCCTATGAACAGAGAGTCCACATGGACTGGAGTTGCTCTGCAACTTTTTGTTTCTTCAAAATGTCACAGCTGCTTATGGGATTGTGCCTTGGTGGTTGCAGCTAACCCCTCACGGCCTCTCATAGACACAGAGTGGACACACATATCACCATTCTCTCTGTCTGCTGAGTCAGGCACGATGCCGTCCCCTGGAATAGGCATTGGGTCAATACCCGCTGTTGGGTTTCTATTCCCACGAGATTGGTATCTATGGCAATCCCTCGACCAGGCACGGTGATCTCAGTTTGTGTGGGTTTGGCAGAGAGAACACTTGTCCCAGCTGCTCATAGAAAGAAATGGACTGTTTCCCAAAAAGGGAAAACGCAGACCAATGAGAGCTTCCGCAAGGGGAGTGGCTTGGCGTTAGTCACAGGCAAAATGGGACCACACCCATTGCTGTGGCAACTAAGTCTTGTCATTGGCGATACTAGGGTGGCCGTTGCAACTGCTCAACTCCGCCTTGTGGTGGCTTTAGCAGATGTCGGCAATACGGGAACAAATGAGCATTGTTGTGTCCCGGTAAAACCTTATTTATGAGCGCTGACATTTGAATATCACCTAATTTTCCTGTGTCACAGAATATTGTTCTTTTGATTTTTTTTTCCCCCTCAACCATTTAAAAGATGCAGAAACCATTCTTACAAAAAACAGGCATCTGGCCAGATTTGCCCTACCGTTCACTGTTTGCCAACGCCTGGTGCAGATGTGTCATTTTGTATCTGAGCTGCAGGGTCCTCAGGTGTACACAGGCTGCAAACCCGAAACGGTTTGGACCAGGTTAAAGAATAAATCTCTCAGTTTCCTAGTTCATTTTATCACCGGGAAATAGCATAAGGTCAAACCTATCAACTTGGAAAAGTTAGTTCCTTATATCTTGTCTATTTTCTGGGTGTTCGAAGAGATAGGATAGATTTGTAAATGTCTTCTCAAATAATCAAGATTTTGGGGAAAAAGAGGTTTCATCATCTACAAACTAGTGACAGGTCAATGACTCATGTTTCCTACTTCTTCACCTGACTACATTTCCTCCTGTTTCTGCTTTTATACCAGCTCATGTCTTCATTTCTGAGCATTTTCTAAGCTCATTCTCACCTCGGTATTTTGTGTGCTTTTGGGGCTGATGTCTGACGCAGAGGACAGGGCTTGTGTCCTATGTTACGGTTGCTATGAAAATATTAGAAGCAAAATGAATATCAGTTAAACAGATAAACTCATTCTACCTTTACATATTGCCCAAATAAAAATAGGTTAATTCCATCCATAGCTTAATAACGACAGGTTTCTGACATCCCATCTAACAAAAATTTTGATTTGGTGTTTTGAAGTTACCATTATTTTTTGTTTCCAGGGTGGGGGGAGGGGATGGGTGCACACCTACATGATGAGTGTGATGCGCACTGTCTAGGGAATGGACACACTTGAAGCTCAGACTCGGGGGGGATGGGGAGGCATGGGCAATATATATAGCCTGCACTTTTGTACCCCCATAATGAGCTGAAATAAAAAAAATAAAAAACAAGAATCAGTGACATAAAAAAATATTTATTTATTTTAGTTGACAAATAGATATATTTGTGATATGCAACATGTTTTGAAATATGTATGTATTGTGCTATGGCTAAATCAAGCTAATTAACATGTGTATCACCCCATGTGGTTTTTTGTGATGAGAACACTTAAAATCTATTCTTTTGACAGTTTTCAAGACTACAATACATTGTTATTAGCTACTGTCTCCATAAGGTACGATATGTATCTCTTCGACTTCATCCTTCGAACTGAAACTTTGTATCCTTTGACTGACGTCTTCCTAACCCCCACTCCCAGCCCCGGTAACCACCGCTGCGCTTTCTGCATCTGTGAGTTCAACTTCTTTAGCTTCTACTGTACGTGAGATTACGCAGTGTTTGTGTTTCGGTGCCCGGCTTATGTCATTTAACAGAGTGGTCTCCAAGATTATTGATAAATAATTTCCCTTTGGGGCTCCTCCTGGGCTTGGGACCACGCGCTTTGTGGGAGAGTGATGCGTGGAGGAAATCCAGCGACCCCTTGGAAACGGGAATGTGCACAACCTGAACAACAGGTCCCCCACAGACCGCAGCTGGAAGCCCGCTTGGGCCATCACATACATGGCATTGTGGGTTGGAGAACCATCTCTGGTCCTTGAAAAAGCTGGGATCTTTTTGAAGAAGCTTGCTTACACTTACATTTTATTTCAATCATTTAAAAGTTTTCTTTTCTTCTTTTTTTTTTTTTTTTGAGACAGAGTCTGGCTCTGTTGCCCAGGCTAGAGTGAGTGCCGTGGCATCAGCCTAGCTCACAGCAACCTCAAACTCCTGGGCTCAAGCGATCCTCCTGCCTCAGCCTTCCGAGTAGCTGGGACTACAGGCATGTGCCACCATGTTGTTTCTGTTCTCCTAATGTCCGAACAGTGAATTCCTTTCACCCTTCTGCAACTCAGCTCACTTAGAAGAATCTGGATGTGTAGTTGAATTGAAATGACTCACTGTTAGTTTGCACCAATGGGTCAGCCCGTTAGAGGTAGCTGGTGGACTGGTTTTGCAAACATATGGCCTGTGATGGATAATTCTTTTATTCTTTTAAGCATGATTAGCACTGACATCAGTTGGCTTTCAGTAAATCAGATTGCTGTCCCCGATGTGGGTGAGCCGCATCTAATCAGTTGACGGCCTTAAGAGGAAAGATTGAGCCTCCCCCTGAGAAGAAGGGATTCGCCTTACGATTACAACATAGAAGCCCTGCCTCAGTTTCTCACTTGATGCTCTGCTGAATTCAGACTCAAGATTGCAGCATCAACCCTTACCTGCATTTCTGCCCAATCATCCATCTATTTATCTACTATCTATGTATCCATCTATCTCTCTATCTACACAATCATCCATCTATCTGTATCTATTTGCATATGACTATCTCTATGGAGACTTGTATCTGTATATAAACATAGATTTATATTTAGACGTGGCTACAGCTAGCTAGCTATCTCTGTATTATCCCTATCTTCGTATTTATCTATCTACTACATATATATATATATATATATATGTATATATATATCTCCTACTGGTTCTGTTTCTCTAGACAGCTCAGTCCAATACACAGCCCAAACAAGACAAAACAAGCAATAGCATCCACAGCACAGTGAAACGGCTGACACTGCAGCTTGGGATGCAGAGACAGAACCAACCACCTCGGACGCCTAACTGGGTGGCTCTGTGTAAATATCGCCCAAGCCAGACACAACACACAACAGCCCAGCACAACACAACACAATGCGCATAACAGACCTGGCTCCGGGGCAACGTGAACGCACACGATCTCTGTGAAAGAGTTGAGCTATTTCAGCGATATCTGGCTGGCTGCAAGCTCCGAGGGAGGGTGCCCTGTCTGGACAAGCCTTTGATTTTCCGCATCTGAGCAAAGCCTGCTTCCAACGTGCGCAGGATCTGCTGGCGGGCTCTTCTTGCACAAGATTCCAAATGCCTGCGGTTTCTGCACTGGGAGGTCAAGATAAATGACTTTTATTAAGAGAAGAGTCTAAACCTCAGACGCTGAGTAGAATTTTTCAGACCATGACATCAGGTCTCAGATTGGCAAGAGCATCATGAGACCTGTGGGGGCTGAATAAGCCATGCAACTAAAAAACATTCCTTAGAAGTGTAAGGTTTTGTTTTTGTTTTTTTTTTTTTTTTTTTTCCCACCCCTGAGATAGATTTGCATTCATGACAGCTCAAATCACCCAACAGGTGCCGTTTGGAAATGAGCAGGGAAGCTGCCTCTTCCCACCAGGTGAGGGTCCCCGTGGATAATGCCGCTCCGAGAGGCTCCGATCTGCCGGAGGCATTTCCCCAAACCCTGGGCGATTGTCCCCCATCTGTTCTGGGAGCCTGACTGATTCTGTCATGCTGCTCTGTGCTCCGTGGTGCAGGCTGTCTGCATTCTTGCACTCCCTGGCTTTTGTTCCTGCCGCCTGTGCATTTGACAGGACAGTCATACACTTCCCTCATGGGCTGCATCCATCAATACGCCTCCGTCCCACACACTCGTAAGCCCCCGAAGAAGGCAAACGTGACCTTGCCGTAGTGTCTTTCTTTCACTGTGATCATCCTGTGGTCTCTGACGTCCCCGCGGATGTGCCGTGCTGAGGTCCACGCAGCTGTCCGTCTGTGCATGCTCCAGGCGTCGCACATTTCGCACCAGACCTGACTCAGTCAAGCAGGCTTAACGCAGAATCTCCCCAAAATTTCCTCTGCCTGGCACCGTGATGCACACAGAGCTGCCGGAGAGGCTCAGCTCGTTTATAGAACGGCCGGGGCCACCTGCTCTTGTCATGCTCCGTCTGAAATGTTCTAAGATGCCTGATTAGATGACGATCTTTGGAAACCGCTTTTGTTTATCCATCAATTTGGGAAATAAAAAACAAACCCCTTCCGCCCCACACACCTAGAGCATTCTCTCACGTTCTGTTTAAAAGAATAATTTTTTTTGAACAAAATTTTATTTCCATGTACTTTTAAAACATACTTTTCTTTCTTTCTTTTTTTTTTTTTCTTTTCTTTTCTTTTTTTTTTGAGACAGAGTGTCGCTTTGTTGCCCTGGCTAGAATGAGTGCCGTGGCATCAGCCTAGCTCACAGCAACCTCAAACTCCTGGGCTTAAGCGATCCTCCTGTCTCAGCCTCCCGAGTAGCTGGGATTACAGGCATGCGCCACCATGCCCTGCTAATTTTTTCTATATAGATTTTTAGTTGGCCATATAATTTCTTTCTATTTTTGGTAGAGACGGGGTCTCGCTCTTGCTCAGGCTGGTCTTGAACTCCTGACCTCAAGCGATCCACCCGCCTCGGCCTCCCAGAGAGCTAGGATTACAGGCGTGAGCCACCACGCCCGGCCTCTTTTTTTTTTTTTTCTGCAGTCTTGCTTTGTTGCCAGGGCTGGAGTGCAGTGGCATCATATTAGCTCACTGCAACCTCAAACTCCTGGGCTCAAGCCATCCTTCTGCCTCAGCCTCCTGAGTAGCTGGGACTACCGGTGCCACCACCACACCCGGCTAATTTTCCTATTTTTAGTAGAGACTGGGTCTCACTCTTGCTCAGGCTGGTCTCAAACTCCTTACCTCAAGACGTCCTCCTGCCTCATCCTCCCAGAGCGCTGGAATTACAGGTATGAGCCACTGCGTCCTGCCAAATAATAGACTTTTGAAAAGGTGCTTGAGGCTCACAACAAAATTGAGAGGAAGAAGCAGATATTTCCCATATACTTCCTGCCCCTACACATACACAGCCTCCCCCGTTATCAACACCCTGCACTCTGAATAAATGCAGCGGTGCCTTGATTGTTTCAATCAATCAACCTACACTGACACATCCAGAGTGCACAGTTTACATTAGGGTTCACTCTCAGTGTTGTACATCCTGTGGGTTTGCACAGAGGTATTAATGACACGGATACACCATGAGAGTCTCATACAGAGTAGATTCACTGCCCTAAACATCCTCTGTGCTCTGCCCAACAATGTCGATGACCACTGACCTTTTTATTATCTCTACCATTCTGCCTTATCCAGAATGCCCTCTGGTTGGAATCCTGCAGTCTGCATCCCTGTTGGATTGACAACCTTCCCTTGGTAACATGCATGCATTTAAGACTCCTCCATGATTCTTCATGGCTTGGTAGCTCACTTGTTTTTACTGTTGAATAATATTCCATTGCATGGATGCCATATAGTTGATTTATCCATTTCATCGGCCGAAGCACATCTTGGTAGCTTCCAAGTCTTGGCAATGATGCTCAAAGCTGCTATGTAAATAAATATCTGTGTGCAGGTTTCTGTGTGGGCATGTTTGCAAATCCTTCAGGTAACTACCAAGGAGTGCCATTGCTAGAATGGATGCTCAGAGTATGTGTGCATTTAAGCTTCCTTTTCTATATACTTTTAAAATTTTATTTTATTTTTTGTTTCAGAATATTATGGGGGTACAAATGCTTTGGTTACATAAATTGACTTTGCACTGCCTGAGTCAGAGCTACAAGTGTGCGCATCCCCCAGACAGTGCACACCACACCCGTTAGATGTGAGTTTACCCATCCCCTCCTCCCCCCTCCCACCTGCTTGATTTCTGATGAATGTTACTTCCCATATGTGCACATACATGTTGATCAATTAGTTCCAATGTAATGGTGAGCACATGTGGTGCTTGTTTTTCCATTCTTGGGATACTTCACTTAGTAGAATGGGCTCCAGCTCCATCCAGGTTAATACAAGAGGTGCTAGATCACCATTGTTTTTTGTGGCTGAGTAGTGCTCCATGGTGTACATAGACCACATTTTATTAATCCACTCATGGATTGATGAGCACTTGGGTTGTTTCCACATCTTTGCAATTGTGAATTACACTGCTGTAAACATTTGAGTGCAGATATCTTTTTTATGGAATGCCCTTTTTTATATAATTTTAAGTTAATAGTGGTTTTAGAGCGTAAGGAAAAGAGAAAGTTGTGCACCTGCTTGCTTAAGGTAATGCCTATAAACATTTCAGGATTGAACATATTTTCTTCCCCAAAGTCGCATCCCCCAGGTAGTACCAACCAACAATAACTTTCCTCTCTCACTAACATTTCTTTCTAAGCACTCATATATCCCAAATGTGGCAACCAGGCAACCTATCATCTGACACTCTCAGATAGTGGCAGAACCAATGGTAGGTTGGTCACGGGGTGTGCCAATTATACCATAGACACCTGAAGTCACCTGGTGATATTGACGTGTGTGTCCCAATGGCAGGTGGCCC
The DNA here is from genome assembly GCF_041146395.1 of Eulemur rufifrons. Lineage (NCBI taxonomy): Eukaryota > Metazoa > Chordata > Mammalia > Primates > Lemuridae > Eulemur > Eulemur rufifrons. The sequence continues at coordinate 142,399,494 of NC_091012.1, forward strand.
ATGTCTTAGATGTCTCCTAACACGAGCTCCTAAGTGTGTCAGATTGGAGCTGGGTCATGACAAGTCCCTGTTGAACTCATTGGCAAGTGCCTGCAGCCGGGTATCTCTGCCTTGGTGACATGGAAGCCCCTAGCCACCTGTGGCTAATTAAGTTTACATTTAAGTTATTTCAAAGAAAATAAAACTAAGAATTTACTTCCTGGGCTACTAGGTGCATTTCAACGTTCAGTAGCTGCAAGTGACTAGCAGATACCATATTGGCATCCCAGTACGGAATGCTCCCATCATTCCAGAAAATTCTACAAGAAGTTGCTCACACAGAGGCTGGCTGTCATTTAGACACATCCAGTTGTAAATGAGTTAAAGTACTTTCAACCTTTGGAATTGTTCTATTTTTATTATAAGGCTCTAAAAGGCATGAATGATACCCACATAAATTCCTGTGAGATGGGTATAAAGCTCTTCAGAATCAAGGCACAAATACGTGAATACTTCCTGCAGGACATGGAGCTCACTTGATAACTCTAAAAATCCCCGACATGAAAGAAAGCTAAATTCTAAAAAAAAAAAGTGCTCAAATTGCCATATTTCTAAATGCATTGGTGTGCTGCATTCTCAGACACCATACGTACCAGAGCTATAGACGTCGACACGTGTTTATAGACACACATCCACACACGCGCATCTCTCCCCACAATTATTTTTGCAGTCTGTAGATGAGCCAAAGACCAAGAGTGACAGGTGAGGAACCAGGTGCAACGTGGGCCAATCACATTAGAGAACGAGAAACGCAAGCGGTGACCACAGCATGCTGTCCTTTTAGATGCAGGAGATCCCATTAAGGAGTCTGGGCGGCTGTTTCTCTCAGAGTGATGCTCTCTGAAATTACAAAGTCACCTCTGGATTCTGCTCACTTAACACCATCACAGGTTCATTTATTTTACAAGACAGGTCCTTGGCAGCTGCTCCCACCTGAGCACACGTCCTCCAAGTGGCGAGTGAGAGACCCGGGTCCCTTGCTAAATGGGTGTCCCGCCATATTGCACACTTGCCTCCCAAGGTATTCCTGGTTCTTTTACTGTTGTTTTGATGCAATTCTTTTTTCTTTTTCTATTTTTTTTTTTTTTTTGCTACTGTTTCAGTTCCATCCAAGGAAAAGGGAACAAGCTCATGGAAACACAGCCACAGGAGGTTTCCCCGGGGCACACCCTGATACTCACATTTCCTTGGCCAGACGTCAGCCAAACAGACACAGGAGGAGATGGAAAATGTAGCCAAGCTCGAAAGAAGGGAAAATGGGTTGGGCGTCAGCTAGCAGCCTCCGCCCACAGATAAACCCATCTGCGAATGCATGTGCCAAGCGACGGGAACATCCGCCCACCGCTGCTGGGACCGTTAATAGATTCCACACTGGGAATCCATTTGGCACCACCTCGAAAATCACAGCATCACCCAACAAGTTCCCTCGTGGGTATATATTTTACAGAAATCCTTTGCACACACATACATATACAAGCACGTTCAGAGCTTCAACATTTATAGTAGTAAAAACCTGCTGACAACCCGAATGCTCACAGACAGGAGAACGGATTTAGAAAGTGTGAAATAGCCACACAGGGCAAGATGGCACCAAACAGAAATGAGGGAAGCAAATGAACAGGCAGCATCATGGGCGAACCTTAGACAGGTGATGTTGGGAGAAAAAAATACAAACGACTACACAGTGTGTTATCAATGAGTACAGCCCAAAAGCAGCAAAAGTGAACAATGATATATACCAATCAGGAATACAGAGATCGTTGGCAAATTCATTACCATGTTTTTATTATGCACAAAATTCAGGAAAATATTCAACTCTGATGGTGGGGTTTTGTTGAGGTCTGGCAGAAGGAAGGGATGTCCAGAAAGCAACAATGAATGAGAAATAATATCAATGTTTGAGGTGGGTGTTGGATCCACGTTTGTTTTGTTGCTTTGCTGTTTATGTTTGCCTGTGCACACCTTCACACCATTGCCTATTTTCCTTTAAAGATACCCAACACTTCATACACAAAATGAATTTGTTTTAGGTGCAGTAAATTACTCCTATGGGTGCTGACAAAAATAGCAGACGGTGGGGAGAAGCGAGATCTTCTAGGGAGCTTAGTGCAGCAGCTACTGACTTAACCAGCTCTTTTCTGTTGGGTCTTTCCTGCACTTTATACCTCAACATCCATTGTCTCTATTGGCTGGGCATGAATATTACCGAGTGATGTAGAGAAATCCAATGAGACTTTCTGGTCGTCGGAAAGTTTCTCCATCAGTCTGGAGATACAGACTGATTCTCCTGAGCACAGCGGTAAGGTACTGTGTGTATTTCTCTCTCAGAGCACCCTGAGCTGTGAGGATTTCTCTCCTCCATGCTACATGGAAAGACTTGTCTTCAAGGTCATGGACAAAACTATCTTGTACAGACAAAACCTTTTGAAGGACCAGTTATATCTCAGCTGCCAAGTAAATGCTTGTCAAATAGGAATCCATGTGTATCCTACTTAAGCCGTGACCATGGAGTTACTGGAGAAAGTATAAATGCCTTTGGCCACAATGGTAGTAAATCCTGATACATAAACACACTGTGTGGTGCCTACAATTCACCAGAAGATCACTGTCCTAGCTGTGGCTTAGCTGCTGAAAAATATGAAAAGAGGGGAAGACACACATCCATATCCTTGGTGGATTTCTGAGTACCCAGCCTAAAAGAAGGTGAGCTCAGACAGCAACTTGGGGTTTGGATATTGGCAGGTTATTTTCCTTCCAACTTAACTGCAGAAAATGTGGTTCAAAATGAACAATCTTGAACCACCACTTATAAAACCAAGAGGCTGACGCGCAGTGACCATTGCAGCAAAGATAACCACGTCATGGGCTGCAAGGATTTGTATGAACTATGAGGAACACCGTAGATTCTGCAAAGAGCTGTGTGCAATAATCACCCATGGGCAAAGTTAAATCTCTTGAAAGGGTCGTCTTTGGATAGCAACAGCAAACACCAGCACACTAGCACAGTTATCATATACAGGCACACAAATATTAAAGGAGCCGTTTCCATTATCTTACTCATAATTTAGAAGCTATTCTAGTTCTGAGCATAATTTTCATATATTTGATTCTCCTATATTTTCCGCATAAGCCAAGACACATTTGGGACCTTCTAGGATACTCCTCTCCTCTTGTATACTTGGATATCTGATACAAATCTCAAAACTCTTATGTTTGAAAGAGAACTTTTGGTTATGTCCTTCTGTAGCTGTTCCTCAGTCTTGCAGAGGTGATTAAACAACACCATGATTTACCTAACTCCTCAAGAGCCTAACCCAAGATTCTGTTCTCATTTTTTTCTCCTCTTCATATCCCCAACGATACCACCATTGAACCAATTGCCCGAGAGCAAACCACAAGCCCCATTGCTGAATTTCCTTCTCTCCATCCCCCCACCCCCCACCAGGACAACATCCAATTCATAGGATTATTTTTATTTATTTATTTATTTATTTTTGAGACAGAGTCTCCTTCTGTTGCCCGGGCTAGAGTGAGTGCCGTGGCATCAGCCTAGCTCACAGCAACCTCAAACTCCTGGGCTCAAGCGATCCTCCTGTCTCAGCCTCTCGAGTAACTGGGACTACAGGCATGCGCCACCATGCCCAGCTAATTTTTTCTATATATATTTTTAGTTGGCCACATAATTTCTTCCTATTTTTAGTAGAGACGGGGTCTCGCTCTTGCTCAGGCTGGTCTCGAACTCCTGAGCTCCAGCAATCCGCCCGCCTCGGCCTCCCAGAGTGCTAGGATTACAGGCGTGAGCCACCGCGCCCGGCCCATAGGATCATTTTTATGTGCTTCTAAAACCTATTCCACACCTGTCTAGTTCCTGCATCTCCAAGAAAGCCACTCATCAAATCCATGCTTGCTTCTTACCTGCATCGCTGAGACAGCCCCTGGCTCAGCACACCTGTTTCCATTATCACTCCCATAATCTGCTCTCTACACACCTGCCAAAGGGCATTTACACATGGAAACCCGACCCTTCCACACTCTGAATGAATACCCTCTGGTGAAGTCCCATCATATTCAGGATAACGTAAAATTCAAGCTCTTTCCCGAGCACTCCCTGGCCCTGCACTGTTGGACCCTGCCAGCTCCCTAACCTGCTTTTCCATTTCTCTTCCCTACTCGCCCTCTGCCCTTAGCTGGGTGGGTTTGGACCCAGCTCTTCAAAGGGCTGAGTCCTTCCTACGAGTCCTGGCTCAGCCCAAGAGTCACGTTTTTCCACCACCTGAATCAAAGTGGGGACCTTTAGAGGATGCGCTACCACAGTGGTCCTCAACCTTTTTGGCAACAGGGACCGTTATCATGGAAGACAATTTTCCCACGGACCAGGATGGGATGGGGAGGATGGTTTCAGGGTGATTCAAGCTCATTACATTTATTGTGTACTTTATTTCTATTATTATTATATATAATGAAATAATTCTACAGCTCACTATAGGTTGGGGAGCCCTGCTCTAGACGATCACCCTGAGCTCTCATCTGGTGCAACTCGGCAAGCTGTCAATCAGTGGTGAGAATGCAAGCAACCACAACGCTAGATTTTACTTCTCTCCCTGTCTGATGACTACATACTACAACCTTTCTCTATTGGGTCCTTTAAAAGGAAGACACTCAGCATTACCAGCCCAGCTACCTCCTAATTCTATACACAAGATAATTTGTCAGCATCTTACTGAGAATTAACAGACATCAACTGATTCTCATTGTCAATGAATAGTCCATGTCGTCTTTGCCCATCCTGAGATCTCTTCCCTCAGCATGTCATAAGCATCAAAGGACTTAAACCAAATTGTCATGGGGCAAGTCCTCTGAGGTCTCCAAGGAGAAGAGAAAGGACTGCACAGCCCAGAGACATAAATTGTCCTTTGGAGGCTGGGCGATGAGGCTCACGCCTGTAATCCTAGCACTCTGGAGGCTGAGGCAGGAGGATTGCCTGAGGTAAGGAGTTCAAGAACAGCCTGAGCAAGAGTGAGACCCTGCCTCTACTAACAATAGAAAAATTAGCTGCAAGTCGTGGGTGCATGCCTGTAGTCCCAGCTACTCTGGAGGCTGAGGCAGGAGGATCGCTTGAACCCAGGAGATGGAGGCTGCTGTGAGCTACGGTGATGCCACAGCACTCTAGCCTGGATGCCAGAGTGAGACTCTGTCTCAAAATAAATAAATAAATAAATAAAAATAAAAAGGAAAATTGTCCTTTGGACATACTTAAATGGGAGGATTAGTAAAAACTGACCTGGTATGAGCATAGACAATGTGAAGATAGTTGTGGTTTAAGGTAACCTCCACCATGTATGGAAAAAAAAAATTCCAAACTTTCTTTTGCAGTGAAAGCAGGCAGCAATGCAAGCCACGACCCTTCAACACTGCTTCATATTTCCATAAATCTCACTGGAAAATGCAGCAATGTATCGTGCGAAGGTTTTCTATGAACCACATACGGAGAGGTAACAGCCCCCTCATGTCTCTTTGGGTTATGCTTTGGCGCACAGATTTTTTTTCAGTTGAAAAGAAACATCTGTGTGTGTGTGTGTGTGTGTGTGTGTGTGTAAAGGTGAAAACTCAAGAACTGTATCATCTTTCAAAGGAAACTGAGAAGGAGCTGGTGTACTCGGTTGAATATCTTCCTCCCCAAATTCATGTTTACTTGGAACCTCGGAATGAGACTGTTTGGGGAACAAAGTCTTTGTAGGTGTCATGAGTCATACAAGATTAGAGTAGACCCTAAATCCAATGACGAGTGTCCTTAAAAAAATAATAAGGGGGTAGACACAGAGAAGGCCACATGATGACGGAGTCACAGATCAAGGTGATGTGTCTCAACGTGGAGAGACACCAAGGATTGCCGGGAACCCCCAGAAACCAGCAGAGAGTCCTGAGACAGACTCTCCGTGAGAATCTCCAGAAGGAACAACGCCTGCTGCTCACATCTTGATTTCAGAATTCTGGTCTCCAGAACGGTAAGAGAATAAATTTCTGTTGTTTTAAACCATTCATCCTATGGAATTTTGTCAGAGCAGCTCTCGCCAACGAATACGCCCGACTTTGTCAGCAAATTGTGTCGCAGACACCTTGCAAGTTCTGGAAATTTTGCAAACCAGTCAGACACATTTTATTTCGACCCTCTTGACACAGGGAACTTGTCATAAAATGTCCTGTGAGAAGCACCCCAACATTACAGGTGCCCCAGAGTTCTTATCGGTGGCACCCGTTTGAGATTCCTGACTCTCAATGACCCCTTACAATTCTTTCCAGCCTTATAATTCAGTCATGATTACATAGGATGACTTATTATTACGGTAAGTCTTGTCATAATAAGCCAAGAAGCAGATCAAAACATCTCCGTCCAAGGACGCACAATACCACACCATCACACAAGCGCAAAAGTATGTAAACAAGAGCTCCAGGCCCCTAAAATTCGCTGCCAAACACAAACGATAAATCGTGCCTGAATGCAGGCCCATACCCCATCAGCGGCAAATTAGACTTTATCTTGCATTTCTTCCAATGCCAACATTTCTTTTTTAGTAGCAATTAAGGTTGAGTTCCTCCAGCGAACATTCCAGGGAGGGGATTTCAAGAATGTTTCACAGGCCGAGAGCGGAGGATACCACTTTGTGCTTCCATTGGAGGCAGGGAGTTTTCTGTGAGGTGGCCAAGGTGGGTATCAGTGTGCGGAGGGATGCGTGCTCGACAGGAAGAGATTTCCTTGTGGTTTGTAAGGAAGAGGGAGGATTCTTTCCTTGGTCTCATCTCCACTACTCTCTGTTTCCATTTATGCATGTTATCACCCACGCTTGTTTCCTTCCTTCCTTCCTCCTTCCCTCCTTTCTTGCCTTCCTTTCCTCCCTTCTTCCTTCCCTCCTCCCTCCCTCCCTCCCTCCTCCCCTCCTTCCTCCCCTCCTTCCTCCCCTCCTTCCTTACTTCCTTCCCTCCCTCCCTCCCTTCCTTCCTCCCTTCCCTCCTCCCTCCCTCCCTCCCTCCTTCCTTCCTCCCTCCCTTCCTTCCTCCCTTCCCTCCTCCCTCCGTCCTTCCCTTCCCTCCTCCTCCCTTCCTCCCTCTTTCCTTCTTTCCTTCCTTCCTTCCTCCTTTCCTCCCTCCCTCCCTCCTCCCCTCCTTCCTCTCCTCCTTCCTTCCTTCCCTCCCTCTCTCCCTTCCTTCCTCCCTTCCCTCCTCCCTCCCTCCCTCCCTTCTTCCTTCCTTCCTTTCTCCTTTTCCTCCTCCCTCCCTCCTTCCCTCCCTCCTTCCTTTCCTTCCTTCCTCCCTCCCTCTCTCCCTCTTTCCTCCTTTCCTTCCTTCCTTCCCTCCCTCCTTCCTTTCCTCCTTCCTTCCTCCTTTCTTCCCTTCCTCCCTTCCTTCCTCCCCTCATTCCTTTCCTCCTTCCTTCCTTCCTTCCCACCTTCCTTTGCTCCTTCCTTCCTTCCTTTCGTCCCTCCTTCCTTCCTCCCTCCCTCCATCCCTCCTTCCTTCCTTCCCTCCTTCCTTCCTCTTTTGTTGAGACAAACTCTCTCTCTATTGCCCAGGCTGGAGTGCAGTGGCATCATCACAGCTCACTGCAGCCTCAAACTCCTAGGCTCAAGCGATCCTCCTGCCTCAGCCTCGGAGCAGCTGGGACTACAGGTGCCATCACCATGCCTGGCTAATTTTTCTATTTTTAGTAGAAATGGGGTCTCACTTTGGCTCAGGCTGGTCTCAAACTCCTGAGCTCAAGCGATCCTCTTGCCTCAGCCTCCCAGAGTGCTGGGATTACAGTAGTGAGCCACCGCACCCAGCCTCTCTACGCAATTTTCAAGTGCACAATATGTTGGTACCAGTGAGAGTCACCATGTTGGACAACAGATCTCTTGAGCTCATTCCTCTTGTCTGGATGAAATTTTCCGTCCTTTGACCAACACCTCCCGGCCCCCTGTCCCAGGTAACCCCCACCCTACTCTCCACTTCCACGAGTTTGACTTGTTGAGGTCCCATGTATAAGTGAGCTCACGTGGTATTTGTTTTTCTGTGCCCAACTTATTTCATTTACCAGTCCTCCAAGTTCATCCATGTCTGCACAAATGACAGGATTACCTTCCTTTCTAAGGCTGAATAATACTCCATAGATCACATTTTCTTTTGCATTTATGCATGAATGGACACTAAGCTTGGTTCCACACCTCGGCTGCTGTGAGTAGCTTCAGCGATCATGGGAGTGCAGATGTGTCTCTTTGCCATACTGAATTCATTTCCTTTGGATACAGCCCCAGCAGTGGGATTGCTGGATCATCCGTAGCCCTATTTTTAATGTTTTGAGCAATCTCCATACGTGTCTTCCGTAGCAGCTGCACTCATTTGCACTCCCTCCAAAAACCTGCAATGGCTGCTTCCTTTTCTCCGCATCTTTGCCAACATCCTCAATTGGACTTTCCGGTCTTTCCGCTCTGTTGTCCTGGGAGGTCAGCTTCAGCCTCTTGCTTGGTGGCTGGTCACCCCCCAAAGTTGCTGCTCCGGCTCCATGTTGGAGCTCCAGGAGGGCAACACGAGGCCAAGCTAAGGGATGAAGGGTGCAAACCTTTCTTCTAGCAGAGCTTGCCTTTGAGTCCAGAAGGAAAGCCGTCCTCAGGGATGTGCACGTTTATGTCACTGGCCAGATCTGCACAACATAGGCGGCCCCAGCTGCAAAGAGGCAGGAAAATCAAGCTGTTTAGCGCTCAGCTCCCGCGGAGGAGGGAAGTGATGGCTAAGGACCGGGTAGTGTCTGTTCTAGCATGTGCCACGCTGGCTCTGTGGGTTTGCAATGGACCTAAGCTTCTCCCTACTGATCTCACAGAGGCAACTGGGGCTTCTAGAAACACTCCTAGCCTACCCCTGGAATTCCATGGTGGTTATGGTCTGAACCGTGTCCCCACAAACTTCATATGTTGGAGCCCTGACCCCCAGGACCTCAGACTGTGGCTATGTTTGGAGATGGGTCTTTAAAGAGGTGACTAAGGTAAACTGAGGCACTAGGGTGGGCTCTGATCCAACAGCACTGGTGTCCTTATAAGCAGAGGAGATGAGGACACAGACACACACAGAGGGACGACCCCATGAGGACACAGGGAGAAGACGGCGTCTACACACGCAGGAGAGAGGCCTCAGGAGGAACCAGCCCTGAGACACCTGGATCTGGGACTTCCAGCCTCCAGGACCATGGGAGAATAAATGTCATTTGTTTAAGTCACTCAGTCTGTGGGACATTATTATGGTAGCCACAGACAACGAATACTGTGATGTTCTGTATTTTTTTTTCATCTAATCACTCTGCCCACTTTTTCCTTTTCTTTGGCAAAGCCGTCTTGGCTGTTAAACGTCACAGCTGGATTTTAAATACGTCCAAAGGAGGATTATAACACAAATGGAAACACTCATATATCTCCTGTTCAGCTTAAGAGAGAGAACCTTTCTGGTTTCCTACCAATATTCATTTCCGTTGTTTTCCTTTCTGGATGGGAGGTCGATTTTTAGTGTCTGCATTTCCTGGTTACAGTGGCGCATTGGAATGAGGAAAGTAGACAGCTCCTTTCTGAGTTTATAGATTCCTGGACTTCCAGGAGCACCCTATTTGTGTAAATAAAGTGTTATTGGTAACCAGTCTCACCCATTTGTTTATGTATTACATATGGCTGCTTGTGTGCTATAACTGTAGGCAGAATTGTTGCAACAGAGACCATTTGGCCCCAAAGCTTAAAATATTCACTCTCTGGCCCATACAGGAATAATTTCCCAACCTCTAGTTGACACTCACTCACTTAGCTTGTTTTGGTAAACAAGCTCTCTCCTCAATGAAATTCCAAATTGTGATGGATACACTCACATATCTACAGAAAACAAGTCTCTCTTGAGGACAGAAGTAATTGCTGTGTCCAAAGATAGAAATAGGAATATGGTACGCTGCTTCAGTTCCATTCTTTGTCATGGATTCCATGCCCTGTAAAAGACAAAGAAAAAATCCAATAGTCTAGCTGTTTCTGATGTTTTCCCTCATTGCTTTTTCCCTTGGTGTAAGGAAACAGCCAAGACTAAATTGCCCTCCGTGGCTAAACTTACATGGATTCCACATGGGTATTTTCAACATTTTGTGCTGAGTCACACTCACCACTTTTGTTTAAGGCGGTCGCCAACGTTTATGCAGACGAGAGCTACCCAGGCATTGCCCTCTGATGTATCCCAGCAGCCTGTCTGATCTAATGACACTAACCCAATAAAAGAAAAGAGCCAATGTCATGAACATAATTGCTAGAATTCCTCTTTGCCCTGAACCCTCACGGGGCAGAGTTGCCGGCAACATCCCATTTGCAATGATATGGCCAAGTCTGTTGGGTCCCTCAATTCCAGCATCGCAAATAGGGTATGAATTGTTTCCTACTGAAACTCGTTTCTGGTTTGGCTGAAGACCTTGAATTTTGCAGGAAAGGCTATGTGGTATCTGCTGCTGATTCTGCCCAGCTTGGTGTCGCAATGGGCTTTGGTTAAACACGACTGGAGCATGGCTACCGCAGGGTGCGTGGGCTCCTGTGTGATTTGGCGTGGGTGGCTGGGGGATGCTGTCTTTGGTGGAGCAGGTAGCCTCTTGATCTGTTTGTGGCTTCTCCGTCCTGTGGGCTGAGCTGGTTTCTTGAAGCTACTGCTAAAGCTGTTTCTTTATCCAACACCAGTGGCTGATTTGGTAAGCCGGAAATGTACTCTGTTGTTTTAATTTGCATTTCTTTCATTTGCATTCATATAAAAGAGAAGAGTCACTGTGCAAAGTCCATCAAGAGCCAGTGTCCCTTGCATGGTCCTGGGCTACAGACAGAGCTGAGCCTTTCTGAGTCGTCCCACCTGCGTCAGAACAGGAACACGAGTGTGCTCTTGCGTGCTGATGTGCACAGTGTCCGAGTCGTGTCCTTCTGACTTCTCCACGGCCACACATGCCCACCACGCACTCAGGCACACACACGACACAGACCTCATACATCTGTCATATGACATGTATACATCACATGCACACACCACACACTAAGGTACACACATAACACAGAACACACATGCATGCAAACACATATACCATACATGCATGCTTGTGCACACACACCACACACACATTACACAAACTCACGCATGCACCATACTCATACCACACACACATCCATATTTATGTACTCACATACATGCACATGCACACACAACACACATGCACACACACATCACATGTACATGTGCCTATTCACTAATGCACATACACACATATGCACTAATGGGTACACTCACTCATGCACAAACACCTCCTGGAACTGGCCTGTGAGAAGCCAGGGCCGCAGGCCAGGATCAGCCATCAGTGGGCTAGTGGGACATTTGACGCCAAGTGACCTCTACAAGTGCGTGAGTACGGGGTTCTGTCTACAACTGCATGAACACAAGGTTCTAAAAGGGACCCCAGTGCCTTCTGCAACACCCAGGGTTTTGGAGAGGATGCATTAACGAGCTGCTTCAGTGCTAAAAGTCTATACTGAAGAAGCAAAAGCCAGACTGGGTCAGAACAGTGCTGATCACGGGTCTGGATCAGAACAGTGGTGCTTGGTCATCTTGAGTCAACAACCTCTGGAAGCCCCTGCAAACTGTCCACTGTCAACCAGATCGAGCCCAGTCACTCACTCCCACAACGTTTGTCTGTTCACGGCTCCAGATTAGAGCTTGCAGAAGTGAGATCCTGCCGGGATTCCCTCTGCATCCCCCCACATGGGAGGAGGAGAAGTTTGCAATGACTTGGGAAAACATTTGTAGGGCTGAGGACCTGGACAGGGACAGGGGCTGAGGACGCATGGGGGCACCAGCCTTCATTGCTGGACATAGCCTGGTCTTCCTCCGATTCTCAGGAGGGTGGAATTAATCCCATTCCACCTGATCCACCTATTACCCCCATCTGCCCCTCAGAGGAAGCTTAGAACAGGCAAAGTTGAAGAGGATGTAGGATAATAGTTTGAGAATAAAATTCAACTGACATAACACAAGTAAAAACGCTTGAGGAAACATTTTGCCATTTTCATCCAAGAATTTGGTTTATTTTTTTCCTTCTAGGCAAACCTTAGTGCATGCTTTCCTAAGCCTTAGGCTATGTCTGGACCGAGGCATTGTAAATGCTACGTGATTTGAATTTATCCCGTATTTACTTGGTTACTGCGGCATCTACAGAATGCAACTGCTCATCATGGAAAGTGAGGTCTTGACTCAAAAAAAAAAAAAAAAAGAAAGAGAAAGAAAAAATCACCATCATCCTTCATTTTTACTTTGTGGGTTTAAGAGAAAGTAGAAAGAGAATTGTAATAATAGTATCTGTAATAGTGTAGTTTTTTTTTTTTTTTAAAGGACATTAACCCTCTCAGAGAATCTTGTGTTGGTTTTGCTGTGGTGAAAATTCCTTTAATTTTTGTGAGAAACTAACTATAAAGACTGAGATTTCAGCATTCCCATGACCGTTTATGTGGAATAATTGCAGGAAACAGATCAGGAAAGATGTAACCTGGAATCCAGGAATGGCAAAAATAAGGAAAATTTTTCCATCTTAAAAACTATTTTTTTAATCTGGAAAACTTTTTGCTTAAAACTTTCGGAAAAGAATTTAGTGCAGGGAAACTCATGCTAAGTGTTTGAAAAATAATCCCCAAATCTCAAAATCTTAGTAGGTTAGTACAAAAAATTTTTTGTCTTGCTCCTATGAAGTCCAGTGTGGTATTAATATTTCTCATTGGGGGAATCTCTTAGGATATTCTCTGGGGTGGTCAACAGATGGTTTAATTGCAATCTTATGAGAGAACCAAGCCAGAAGCACCCAGCTAAACCTCTCTAAGAAACCTGACCTTTGGAAACTGTGTGAGAATAAACATATCTATTCTTTGAAGCTGCTATACTTTGGGATGATTTGTTACACAGCAGTGGATAACCAATACATTCTTCAAGCAGTAACTCAGGAAAGTAACTCATGCTATATGGGGACACCACCATCTTAGCCTGTCATTGTTGCCAGAGGAGGAACAAAATGGTAGTTTCAATTGTATAATTATCATATTTGGTACTTTGGGTGAATTATTTTATAACACCCCTTTCTCTATAGGACAAAAGTTGTTTTCAACAATCATAAGATGAGAGGAATACTAATGACAGAAAAGAAACACAGATAGTAAAGACTGTTATTTATGAAACTTTGTATACCTAGTCATGCCAGTATGCACCATCTGGGAGATCGACATGCTTGGAGCTCTGACTTGGGTGGGGCAAAGGCAATAAATGTAACCTAAACATTTGTATCCCCATAATATGCTGAAATAAAAAAAAAAAAAAAAAGAAAGAAGAAAAAATAACATGGGCAACAAAAGCAAAAATAGACAAATGGTATTGCATCAAACTAAAAAGCTTCTTCACACCAAAGGAAACAACCAACAGTGAAGAGACAACCTATGGATTAAAATAAAGTGTTTGCTTCAACTGGGTGTGGTGGCTCACACCTATAATCCTAGTGCTCCGGGAGGCTGAGGCAGGAGGATCCCTTGAGCCCAGGAGTTTGAGGTTGCAGCGAGCTACAATGATGCCACTGCACTCTACCCAGGGCAACAGAGTGAGACTGTGTCTCCAAAATAAAACTAAAAAAGAAATAAAACATTTGCAAAGCATACATTTGATAAGCGATTTATACCCAAAATACACAAAGAACTCAATCACAAGCAAACAAACAATCCAATTAAAAACTGGGCAAAAGACCTAAATAGATATTTCTCAAAAAAAAGACATGGCCCCACAAATATATGAAAAAGTGCTCAACATCATTCATCCTCAGGGAAATGCAAATGAAAACCACAAAGAGAGATAACTTCACACCTGTTAGAATGACTATGATCAAAAGAAAAGAGATCACAAGTGTTGGCCAGGATGTGGAGAAAAGGGAATCCTTGTACACTGTTGGTGGGATTGTAATTAGTACAGCCATTATGGAAAACGTATAGAAGTTTCTCAAAAAAAAAAAAAACAAAACGAAAACCCAAAAACTGAATAAAAATAGAACTACCATGTGATCCAAGACTCTCTTTTCTGGGTGTTTATCCAAAGGAATTAAAATCAGAATGTTGAAGAGACAGCTGCACCCCTATGTTCATCTCAGCACTATCCACAATAGCCAAGATATGGAATCAACCTAGCTGCCTGCTAACAGATGCATAGATAAAGAAAATATTATATAAACGTATGGAAGACTATTCAGCCTTTAAAAGAATGAAATACTGTCATTCAGAATAATATGGATGAACCTGGAGGACATTATGTTAAGTGGAATTAAGTCAGGCACAGAGAGACAAACACCACATGATCTCATTTCCATGTAGAATCTAAAAAAGTAAATCTCATGGAAGTGGAGAGTAGAATGGAAGTTACCAGGGCCCAGGCAGGGTGAAGGGGATTGGAGAGGTACTGGTCAAAGGATACAAAATTTCAGGTAGGAGGAATAAGTTCAGATCTGTTGTACAACATGGTGATTATAGTTAATAACAATGTATTGCATACTTGAAAATTGCTGAGAGAAGAGATTTTAAATATTCTCACCACATACTAAAAAATAAGTAGGTGAGGTGAAAAATAAGTTAATTAGCTTGATTTAGTCATCCCACAATGCGTACACATATCAACACGTCCCATTGTTCCCCATAAATACATACAATAAAAAATAAAATAAATATCACAGTATGGAATGGGAGAAAGTGATTGATTAATACTTCCTAATTATTATTCTTTTGGATTATTTTTAGGAAAGGGGAAAACCCTATGAAGAATTGCTTGCAAATACATGAATGTCACATGGTTCAAACATTAATTTGCACTGAAGCACTGTTATTTTTTTCATTCTAATCACTTGTCACTGTTGATTTCTGGTCCCCTGTTTAAAACCAGGATTATTGAGAAACATGAAAAAAAGAAGTCCAAACTGTCCCCAAAGCACACTCAAAGGATTTTACGCTGGTACAAACCTACTGTCACAAGAAATACAGGCAGCTGAGTCTGCCTGTGTTGGGGCTGACAGAGAGGTCTCTGTGTCTTTCCCTGTGGAGACAAATCTCATTGAAAGACAATTAGTCCAAAGGAGTAACATCAATTTCCTGTATACAGTATTATTATTAAAACACAATAGGAACATGGCACTTAGATTTGATTTGCTAGTATTTTATTGAGAATTTTTGCATCTATATTCATAAGAGAAATTGGTCTATAGTTGTCTTTTTTTGTTGCATCCTTTCTGGTTTTGGTATCAGGATTATGTTGGCTTGGTAAAAAGTGTTGAGGAGAATCCCATCCTTCTCGATAATGGAGAATAGTTTATGTAGGATGGGCACCAGTTCTTCTTTGTAGGTATGGTAGAATTCAGGTGTGAACCCATCTGGACCTGGGCTTTTCTTTTTGGGAAGGTTTTTTATTGCTCTTTCGATTTCAGATCTAGATATCGGTCTATTCAGGAATTCTATTTCTTCCTGGTTGAGCCTGGGAAGGCTGTGTGTTTATAAGAATTTGTCCATTTCCTCCACGTTTCTAATTTGTGTGCATAAAGATTTTTGTAGAATTCATAGATGATATCATGTATCTCTGTGGCATCAGTCGTGATTTCTCCTTTCATGTTCCTGATGGAGGTTATAAGAGTTTTTTCTTTTCTGCTCTTGGTTAGTCTAGCCAGAGGCATGCCAATTTTGTTTATTTTTTCAAAGAATCAACTTTTTGTTTTATTAATCTCCCTTATGGTTTGATTGTTGTCCTTTTCATTTAGTTCTGATTTAATCTTAATAATTTCTCTCCTTCTGCTAGGTTTGAGATTGGTCTGTTCTTCCTTCTCCAGCTCTTTGAGTCTATTCATTAGATTGTCTATTTGTAAGTTTTCTGTCTTTTTGGTATAGGCATTTATGGAAATAAATTTTCCTCTCAGGACTGCTTTAGCTGTGTCCCACAGATTTTGATAAGTTGTGTCTCCTTTGTCATTTAATTCAAAGAATCTTTTGATTTCTGCCTTGATTTCTTCATTTATAAAATGATCATTCAGGAGAAGGTTGTTTAGCTTCCATGACTTTGAGTAGAAATGAGAATTTCTGTTAGGGTTCATTGTTACTTTTATTCCACTATGATCTGAGACGATGCATGGTATAATTTCTATTTTTTTAATTTTTTAAGACATGCTTTATGTCCTAGGACATGGTCAATCTTGGAGAATGTCCCGTGAGCTGATGAGAAGAAAGTATATACAGTGGTTTTTGGGTAGAATGTCCTGTAGATGTCAGCCAGGCCCATTTATTCTAGCATTCTATTTAAGTCCATTATTTCTTTGTTTATTTTCTGTTTGGAGGATCTGTCCTGAACTTTCAGCGGCGTGTTAAAGTCTCCAGCTATTAAAGTGTTTTTATCTATCATTTGGTCCAGATCAAGTAGGGTTTGGTTTATGAATCTGGGTGCACCTAAGTTGGGTGCATATATATTAAGTATAGTTATGTCTTCTTGTTGAATTGTACCCTTCACCAATGTATAGTAACCATCTTTGTCTTTCATTACTTTTGTTGATTTAAAAACTAAGTTATCGGGGATTAAAACCGCCACGCCAGCTTTCTTTTGGGTTCCATTTGCTTGAAATATCGATTTCCACCCTTTTATTTTCAGTCTAAATGCATCCTTGCAGGTTAGATGAGTTTCCTGAAGACAGCAGATACTTGGCTTACATTTTTTTTATCCATTGGGCCAGTCTATGTCTCTTGAGTGGGGAATTCAATCCATTCACATTTAATGGGAGAACTGATAAGTGAGACAGATTGCTGTTCCTCATGTTGGGTTGAATTTCATTGGTCTGTTTTCTCTTTTGAGCCATTGTGGTAACTGGATTTTTATCTTTATCTCTTGAGTAGTTTTACATTTGTGGGTCTTTCTTGTGCTGGACCGTGTGTAACTCTGTTTTGAGTACTTCTTGGAGAGCTGGTCTTGTCTTGGTGGACCTTAAATGATCAAAATATATTTTTTTTTCCAGAAAGGGGTGCTGTGTTAGATGATATTGTTAAAAATGGCTGGTGCATAGTAATAGTTACAAGCCCACCTTGTGTTCATTTTGATATTATTTTTATATTCCCTATAGATAAGTATCTGTTTCTTATTGGTGGAACAGATTGCTCCCATAGTACACTTCCAAAGCCACTGGCTGGGAGAGATTTGGGGTTGTTTGTTTGTTTGTTTGTTTGTTTTGTTTTGTTAAAGATTCAGGAGAAATTTACTTATGTATTTATCCTTTTTTTTTTTTTTTGAGACAGGATCTTGCTCTGTTGCCCAGGCTAGAGAGCAGTGATGTCACCATAATTCACTGCAACCCCAAACTCCTGGGCTCATGGGATCCTCCTGACTCAGGTTCCTGAGTAGCTGGGACTACAGATGCATCACCATGCCTAGCTAACTTCTCTATTTTTTGTAGAGATGGGGTCTTGCTATGCTGCCCAGGCTGGTCTTGAACTCTTACCCTCAAGTGATCCTCCCATCTAGGCCTCCTGGAGTGCTGGGATTACAGGTGTATGACTGCACCTGTATTTATATATTTTTAATTAACAAATAATAGTTGTTCGTATTTGGGGGATACCATCTGATGTTTTGATATATGCCTATGGTGCAGGATGATTAAATCAAGCTGATTAACATTTTCATTACCTCTCCTACTTATCATTTTGTGTGTGTGTGTGTGTGTGTGTGTGTGTGTGACGAGAACATTTAAAATCTACTCTCTCAGCAATTTTGAAATACGCAATACATTATCATTAACTATAACCACCATGCCGTGCAATAAATAGATATAATAACTTCTTTCTCTTGCCTAACTGAAATTTTATACCTTTTCATCAGCATCTCTTCAATCCACTGTCTCCTGAGGCCCTTGTAACCATCCTTCTCCTCTCGCTACTTTTATGAGTTTGACATTTTAGAATCCACGTATAAGTGAGATCCTCCCGTATTTGTCTTTCTGACCCTGGCTTGGGAGAGATTTATTTTATTACTTTTTTAGTGGTGTAATTCCATTTTAGTTTTTTTTTTAATTGACACATAATGATTGTGCGTATGTGCGGGGCCCATAATGATATTTCCATACAAATACTTTACAGTGATCAGATCAGGGTAATTAGCATATCCAAAGAGATTTACTTTTAACGAGACAAATCTTGTTGTCGAACCCCATGAGCTGTAATTAGGTAACTTATTCCTACCTACAAATACACGTGTTTGGGGTGGGGAGTGTTGGTTCTGAGACATGTGTGGTTTTCCTGTGTTCCCAGGATGGGTCATTTCTGGGAGCAGTCCCAAAATTCCAATTGATCTCTACCTCCATACCACTGCCAAATTTCACGTTTTGATCAATAAGTTGCGTTTTCGAATTATGCATGTAATCCTCTTCCCTTTTATTAGAAATCACAGAGTTTCTAAATGTTTTATATTAGCTTGGGATTCAGAGTCAATGACCCTCAAAATATTATTAACATATGCCTGCTACATGTCAGAGTTAACTTATCGTCAGCATAACCAGAATATATTTCCTGTTTTTAGGAACCCAAATGCCTTGTCTCTGTTCCAAAATTCAGGTCCTCATTCCTCAATCTGTTTCATAGTTTAGATCAGCAGTCCCCAACCTTTTTGGTACCAGGCGCCATTTTCACGGAAGACAATTTTTCCACTGACCCGGGAGGGCTTTGATGGTTTCGGGATGATTCGAACACATTACATTTATTGTGCAATTTATTTCTATTACTGTTACATTGTAACATACAATGAAATGATTATAGAACTCACCATAGGTTGGGGACCCTTGGTTCAGATGACATTGGACTGTGAGGAAATTTTTCAGGTTAGTCGATCGTAATGAAGTAATCGGTTTGGGAACGTTTTACGTATTGAAAAGCAAAGATTGACTACCCTTTAGATGAATGAAAACCATCCTCTTACTTTTCCATTTTTGCCCACCTCCATCTCACGTAGAAATTTCCATCCTAAAAGAAGCGCGGGTAAATGTTTGCTTCGGAGAAATAGAAAGGGAGGCTTGGAAACTCACATGGACGCCTGCCTCAAAGATAAGTCAGTAACGCGGCTGGGGTGTTTGTCAGCCGACGTTTTGGACGAGAGCGTGAAGGTTGTTAAATCCAGGCCAAACGCAGAAAGCAAACAGTGCATTCCTTCTTTCTCACATTTCTCCATGAAATCGCCTTTCCCCATACTGTTTCAATCAGGCGTTTGCACAGTAAATGATGTATCGTAAGAAAGTTAAATATTTGAGTGGACGTGTTAGTAAATTTTCTACTAGAAATATAGACAACCTCTTAAAATCCACGTTGCTATGTGGGCACACACGTTGCGGTGATTTACGATCCTCAGATCATGTTTATTGCGTTTCTCCATGACCTAGCATCGCAACAAGTATTAATGAAGTGCAACAAAGCACTTAAACCCCGCTTCTGTAAGATTTTACACAAGAAATTGTTCTTGGACTTCTTCCAGCACCCTCTACTACTTTTTTTTTTTTTTTCCATACAGCAATGCTTTATGCATCCGTTAGCCAGCACTGCAGTAGCAAAACATAAACTGTACTTGTGCGGTACATTGTTCAGCCATAAAGAAGCGGCTTTATTTGTTTCGTGAGCTGTCGCTCACAATATGATGTCCGCTGGTGTTGCTCAGGGCAGAACACAACATGAAGAAAATTAGATTTCCGACCTACAAGGCAAAGTTTCGTTTCTCCTAGTGAAAAAGTTTTTAATTCACTCTCATCCATATACTGTGTCATGTTTATTCCACGATCACTCATTTGAAAGACTTCTTGTGACTCAGTCCGGTAATACCCAGGTCCCTCCATTTATCTCCATTGGCTTGTTTTCCCTGGGAAGCTTATTTGGGTAAACACAGTTCTACTGGCGAAGGAGGAAGACGGCACGACCCTTTTTTCTCATTAGCAATCCTGGCGACTTCCATGGGAAAGGATGAGAAGCAAGATCAAGGCGTAGTTTTGTATGATCCTGAAGTCATTTTTATACTTGCTACCTTAAATCCGATTTTTACAGAGTGTTAACCTTTGTCACTGCCCAGTAGATACAAAAGGATATTGTCATTGTTGCTGTTACTACAAGAATATATGTTTGAACTTCTTTCCTTTTGGTAATAAATCTTTAGTCTTTCCCTTATAGGAGATTTTCCCAAACACAAAACCACAGTTCAATAACTTAGGTGCTCCAAAGGGCATAGATTGGGGAGAACAGAAAAGATTAGAAGAAAAACAGCTTCATCCACTGTTATGGCAGAGCAGCTCACAAGAAAATAAAGTCAGCAGACGTCTTATTTATTTCAAGTAGAACACAGTTTCCTAACTGTAACCTTCTGTTTCCCAGTGTAATGAAAATAATACTACAGTGCAATAGGATTACAGCGTATACTTGTTGGTAAGATTAACAGGGCTCTTACTATAAAAAGAATAGTGAATAGTGGGTCCATTTTTTCAAACTATAACTGGCAAATACATGAGTATCCCTATTGTAGGAAAATTAATGGCCATCCAAAACATGGTTTATATGATGCAAACTAGAAAAAACATGGCTAGCAGTCACAAAACCCATTTGTTTTCCTTTGATGGGAGATTGATTGTTTGCATTTACTCAATGAAAAGAAACCTCTTTGGGAATCTGCTGAAGTGAGAGAGAGAGAAAAAGCAAAAAGGAAGGACGCTTTGCCATTGATCACTGGCCGGGGATGAAAGCCGGCCTCTAGGAGCCAGCCAAGAGGATCGTGGAGCTTAAACATCCCCGCCCTTCCAGATTTCCATTCACATGAGAAATGAGGTGTGATGTCCCAGTTTCTCTTTTATTGCGATGTAGTCACTTTGGAACAGGCTCTCCCGATAGAATATGCAATTCCAGATGTTCGCGGCTCGGAACTCAGAGATCTTTTCCGTAGAGAAAAGCCAACACCACAACAGCCCCCACCACTGTGACGGAGGGATTGGACCTCCGAGAGTGGGAGAGTGGGCAGGTGTTTGCATGGACGACAGGTATTGTGACCTGCAGGCACGGTGTCACCTTGCATAACTGAAACTTTATACCTGCTGACCAACATCTCCCCAACTCTCCTCCCCCGGACCCTGGAAACCAGCATTCCATCCTCTCTCTGCTTCTATGAATTTGACTATTTTACACACCTCCTACAGCGTGTATCCTTTCGTATCCTGTTTCCTTCACTCAGCCTAACGTCTCCCAGGTGCATCCATGTTGCTCACGTGTTACAATTGCCTTTCTTTTTAAGGCTGAATAATATTCCGTTGTGCGGAGAGACCACATTTTCTTTACCCGTTCATCCACCGACAGACATTCGGGTGGTTTCTACATCTTGCCTGTTGCGAATAATGCTGCAATGAGCCTGGGAGTACAGATACCTCTTCAACACACCAGTTGGGAGTGCAGACATCTCCTCAACACACCAATTTCAATTATTTTCGAGATACACCCAGAAGCAAGATGGCTGGGTCATACAGGTGCATGGGTTAAATGGAGAGTTGCTTCTAAACAACCACAATCTCAGCCTCCGGACTCAGTAAAATATTTGTCAAGTGCAGAGCTGAGTTAAGATCCACCCCCCTTTTTTTCTTGTTGATATTTTGTTTTTCTTTTTATTTTTAAAAAAGAGCCACTACAAGTGACCCTTAATGTATGCTGCTGCTCAAGTCATGCTTTTTAGTTCATCTTTGGTGATGAAATTTTAGGTTTTACCTTTTTAAATGTCTAAAAATCTTTTTACTCACAATGTAGGAAAGAATCTTAAAATAGCTAACTCTAAAGTAAGAGACTTCTAATCATAACTTCTCTCTCGTTTCACAAATTATCAGCAAATTACATTCATTGAAGAGTCACCCCTTCTCTGGCGAGTTCAGGACAAAGCCCAACAAATTGAATCTTCAGAAAAAAATAAGTGTTTCAAAATATCCAGATATAGTTACTTAGATGTACAAAAAATAGCCAATTTAGAATTACTCTCATTCTTAGCCTACGATGTGAGTCTATGGTCAGCCTTATTTTGGGGGTAGTTTTTTTTTTTTTAATTTCAGAGTATTACAGGGTAACAAATGTTTTGGTTACATAAATTGCTTTTGTACCATTTGGGTCAAAGTTATAAGTGAGTCCATCCCCCAGCCAGTGTGCATTGTACCCGTTAGGTGTGAACTCATCCATCTCCTCCTCCCTTCTCCCACCTGCTTGATTTCCCACGAATGTTAAAAATTTCCATTTCCATTCTACAATTTCATCGTCATATCTTCCTGCATTTTCACTTGGTGCTGCAAAAACTAGACTGTCACATGCAAAAGAACAAAGTTGGACCCTTACCTCACATCCCATACAAAAATCCACTCAAAATGGACTACAGCCTCACATGTAAGACCTGAAACTGTAAAACTACTAGAAGAAAGCAGAGGAAAAAAGCCTCTTGACATTGCTCTTGGCAAAAACTTTTCAGTTATGACTCAGAGGTACAGGCAGCAAAAGCAAACATAGACAAACAGGATGACATTAAAGGAAAAACCATCTGCACAGCAACGGAAACAACCAACAGAGCGAAGAGACAGCCCAAAGAATGAAAGAAAATATTTTCAAACCGTGTATCTGTTAAGGGGTTAATATCCGATATAGGTAGGAACTCACACAATTGAATAGCAAAAAGAAAAAAAAAAGTCTGATCCAAAAATGGGCAAAGGACCTACATCGACATTTTTCAATAGAACATTTTCATCACCCCAAAAAGAAACTCTGATGCTGTTAGTTGTC
Organism: Eulemur rufifrons; assembly: GCF_041146395.1. Classification (NCBI taxonomy): domain Eukaryota; kingdom Metazoa; phylum Chordata; class Mammalia; order Primates; family Lemuridae; genus Eulemur; species Eulemur rufifrons. The sequence goes on from NC_091012.1 coordinate 142,422,416, forward strand.
ATTCTTCATTTCCGACCAAACTACTCAGTCCTAAGCAACCGCCAATCTATTTTTTTATGGATCTTTATGGATTTGCCTATTATGAACTTTCTTTTTTTTTTTTTTTTTGGGGGGGGGTTTTCCAAGTTTTGTACGATGTGAGCATATCACCATCATGATAACTTAAAACACAATTAAAGTTACCTTCGATAAAAGAAAATACATGCAAAGGAAAAAAATCTAAAGTCACAGAATCCCGAACACAAGAACTGGGCTTGGAGCATTATGATTCCAAGGAAGGACCCCTGTCTGGAGCTGAAATGCATTCCTTTAGACCCAGATGTTTTCTCTCCAGGTTTTCAGTGTTCTATGGCTTTGTTTTTGAGGAATGCTGATAATCTTGTCTGCAAATCAAAAGAAGCTAACTCTTGGAGGACTTTGACATTTTTTTTTCAGGTCTGTGTCTAATAGGCAGAGACATGTACTAATATACAAATGATTCAAATTAGCCGATATCGTACTTTAACTGTCTTTGGAAATATTTAAGCTGCTATCCAAAGCATTTGCTCCAACAACCAGACGAATAGTCCTTTGAACAACTAGATAAACACCACCAGTTGAAAGGATGGAGACCCACTTACACTGTTGCTATCATTAGAGGAAAAATACTGGCTGAGATATTTGTACAGATCTGGTCCACTGCAAGAACCCACAGAATATAGCACGCTAATATATAAATATTAATAATAAATGTTATAGCAAATCTTGGGCAGTGATTGAGATTGATCTTGTTAATGAATAACACAAGGCTCTATGTTGTAGGATTTAGGGAATAGCAATATAAGAGAAAATAAATATTTCCAAAGACAGTTAAAGTACGATATCAGCTAATTTGAATCATTTACGTATTATATTAGTACATGTCTCTCAAATAAATATCAAAATAGCTTTAAAAATATCTGAGAGAGAATTACCCACGCTATTTCTGCAACACCTTTGAATCTGTAATGGTTTCAAAATTCAAAGTGTCAACATATTTAAATAGGAAGCAAATTAGAAAAAGACAGAGAAGACAAATCCATGAAGAATTGCTCCTACGTTCCACAATTACATCATCGAATCATAAACCCATGTCCCTAGCATTGGAAGAAGCTTCGGAGATGATCCTGTCCAGATGAGGAAATGGAGATCAAAGAAAGATTTTATTTGTATTAATTTTCAAGTTTAAAAGTCGCATAATTGGTGGGAAAAAATCAGTTCTTGATTAGCCTCTCGGATTTGAGGTCCAAGTCCAGAACTGCCTAACAGTAGAGGAAACTGTTCACACAAGTGAGATTCTGAAAACTCAAATAATGCCTTTCCATTTTTTGTTTTTTAGATATTGGAGCTTGAAATCTGTGAAAAGTTGGGATGGGTGTTGGTGGCGTAGACCACATACTATCTCACGTTTCGGTGAACATGTGTCCGGCAGACGGCACAGAGACCACAGAAAAAGGAGAGATGTCAGCACAGAGATTGGGTGCAAAAATAGAGTTTTTAAGCAGCGTTAATCCTGAAACAAGTTCCCAAGGTAAGAGACCATCGATTCTGAGCAATAAGAGCCATGTGGAAATTAAAACACCTAAAGAGGGTGCACAGCACAGAGGAAAACCCCAAAGCTTTCGTACTTAAAAGCTTGTATTCTGTCATCCTCCTTGCTAAAACTTCAAAGTGATGATGTACAACTTTTGACAAATGCATCGTTATGTAATTTTCCATGGCGTGAAAATATTTTCCAGGTGTCCCTGAGTTAGAGATTCTCCAATTGCATGTTTCTCCGGCCTCAAGTCCCTCAGACACGTAATTCCGTGGATAAACACTTTTAACCCAACTCTACTAAAAATCTGCAGTCTTAGAAGCTGAGTTTGCGTAAGTGCTTTGCAAACATCCTCTTTGAAAGGAGAGCTTCTTGGCAAATCCAGAAATCCATTCTCAAAAGGGGAGACTTTGATGGGTGCTGTGACATGGATGTCCCTTTCAAGGGAAGTTGGAAGACTCTGAAAATAGTCAAAGACTGGCAAACCGGTTTTTGGAAACAATGTCTCCTCCGCCAGGAAGAGGAGAAAGAGCAAAACGAAACAAAAGCAAACCTCACACGTGTCCACAGAGAGACTCATTTTCTAGAACATATGCATCGGACACGCTCAATCCTCCGGCATCGAAGAGAACAACCGCAAAGACTCTTCATCGTGAAGGAGTTTCCATCTTTGACTGGGATTCAGTAACATGGTCTTTATCAAATTAATTACAGAAAGAAATGCAACAGCACAGAGGGGGGAGGGCCACCAATTTTGTTCACCTGCACCGTTGGCCTGAGGGAATACATGTGTTTTTAAGATGATTGCGCATTCATCTTCAATGCATTGAAGACTCTAGACAGGAACATTGTGTGCGGACGTCTTTCATCCAATGCAAGATCGAATCCATCACAAACTGCATTCCGTGAGCAATTTGCTAGCAATCCGCTGCCTCCTTCTCTCTGCTGCTCACATGAGAAGGTGAGATAATCTCTAAGAGAACCGTATAAAATCTCCAGCATACAGCTCGATCGTTGCTCATATCGTATTGCCTTGTGATTTCCACCTTGAGTAGTTGTGTGTTCTCCGCTCCGTGAAGACAGAGAAGGGTCTGAACTCTGGGATGTGGCTCCATCCCTATTTGTACTGGGAGCTAACTTATATCAAAATATATTCAGATGTCTTTTCATGCCCTGTGAATGCTTTTCCTCTTGGGGATTACAAAGCATGCATGCAAAGAACCCCTCAGCTTCAAGGGATGGGCGTACACCTGCTAAAAGATAGCATCATTCCTCTGCCTTGACACTCAAATATTAATTATTATTATTTTTCATTTGAATCACTGTCAAGCTAGCTTGAAAGCCAGCATTTATAGAAGAATAAAAGAAATTCTTTTGCATATTGAGAACAAGGAATGGTACACTGAGCCACGGGCTTCTTTTGTTTTAACTTTTTACGACTTAAAAAAAAATTAAGCTTTTAAATTTGAGATAGTTTTAGGTTCATATACAGTCATAAGAAATAACGCAGTGATTTCTGCTTGAGAGCAGGAGTTGGAGGCTGCAGTGAGCAATGATCGTGCCACTGCACTCCAGACTGGGCAACAGAGCAAGACCCCATCTCAAAATTAAAATTAAAAAAAATTTCAAATTAAAATTTAAAAATTAAAATTTTTAAAAACTTAAAAAAGAAAAAAAAAAAAAAAAGAAATAACAGAGAGATCCCTTGTACTCTTTTCTCTACTTTTGCCCAGTAGTAAGATTTTGCAGAACTACAGTACGATATCACAGCCAGGGTATTGACCTCGATACAGTCAAGAGAACATTTCTGTTGCCACAAGATCTACCATGTTGCCCTTTCTAACCACACCCACAGCCATGCTTTAAGACAGGCTCCAGGATCCAATGAAGGAGCCATGAAATTCCACTTTTAAGAGCCAGCTGAGCTCAGATCAATGCCTCTGGGAGACTGCTCCAAGACTTGTGCTTTTAGTGCATGGCCTTGACATTGGGTTTGACTTCTCTCTTAGACTGGGCCACTAGAACAAAATACGTAAGACTCAGTCATTTATTAACAACAGTGCACATTCATTGCTCACAGCTCTGCAGGCTGGAAGTCCAAGATCCTGGCGTGGCAGAGGCTGTGTCTGGTGGGGACTCACTTCCTGGTTCATAGACGGCGCCTTCTCGCTGTGTCCTCACATGGTGGAAGGGACAAGGGAGCCCTCTGGGGTCCCTTTTGTAAGGACACTGATCTCATCCATGAGGGCAGACCCTTATGATTTAATCACTTCCCAAAGGCCCCACCTCTTCATATCATCCCCTTAAAGATTAGGTTTGAACATAAGAATCCATTGGACACATGGCTGTCCGGTGTCTTCAGTGTAGGGGCTACCTTAGACTTGGTCATCTGTTCACAGCGTACATTGATGTTGAGTGCCGCCAACACAGAACCCGCCTGAGGACAAAGTGCTCACTGATTCATTCTAAAGCCAGGTTCATGCTGCAGCCCTTGCCCTGTGGTGCACAGCCCATGTCTGGGGTGTGTGCATGAGGGCGGGGTCCACCTTCAGGTATCTGCTGACCTCAATTGCAGCTTCTTTGTCCATCCCTTTGGCTGTTACCATCCTCCATGGGACAGCCCTCACAGCTGGACTACCTGACTGCTAAACTCAGCACGTCACCATTCTCCATGGGACAGCCCTCACAGCTGGACTACCTGACTGCTAAACTCAGCACGGCACCATTCGCCATGGGACAGCCCTCACAGCTGGACTACCTGACTACTAAACTCAGCACGGCACCATCCTCCATGGGACAGCCCTCACAGCTGGACTACCTGACTGCTAAACTCAGCACGGCACCATCCTCCATGGGACAGCCCTCACAGCTGGACTACCTGACTGCTAAACTCAGCACGGCACCATTCTCCATGGGACAGCCCTCACAGTTGGACTACCTGACTGCTAAACTCAGCACGTCACCATCCTCCATGGGACAGCCCTCACAGCTGGACTACTTGACTACTAAACTCAGCACGGCACCATCCTCCATGGGACAGCCCTCACAGCTGGACTACCTGACTGCTAAACTCAGCACGGCACCATCCTCCATGGGACAGCCCTCACAGTTGGACTACCTGACTACTAAACTCAGCACGGCACCATTCTCCATGGGACAGCCCTCACAGCTGGACTACCTGACTGCTAAACTCAGCACGTCACCATCCTCCATGGGACAGCCCTCACAGCTGGACTACCTGACTGCTAAACTCAGCACGGCACCATCCTCCATGGGACAGCCCTCACAGCTGGACTACCTGACTGCTAAACTCAGCATGTCACCATCCTCCATGGGACAGCCCTCACAGCTGGACTACCTGACTGCTAAACTCAGCACGGCACCATCCTCCATGGGACAGCCCTCACAGTTGGACTACCTGACTGCTAAACTCAGCACGTCACCATCCTCCATGGGACAGCCCTCACAGTTGGACTACCTGACTGCTAAACTCAGCACGTCACCATCCTCCATGAGACAGCCCTCACAGCTGGACTACCTGACCGCTAAACTCAGCACCGGAGAAGCAATATGAAGGCACCAGCCCTTCACTTTCCTTCCTAAGAAGAACAGGTGGATTTTAGTGCAGATTTTCTTATGTTCTAACAACTTTTTTTTTCTTGAGACATAGTCTCAGTCTGTCACCTGAGCTGGAGTGCAGTGGTGTCATCGTAGCTCACTGCAGTCTCCGACTCCTGGGCTCAAGCAATCCTTCCTGCCTCAGCCTCCCGAGTAGCTGGGACTATAGGTGCATGCCACCATGCTTATCTAATTTTTTCTATTTTAAGTTGCCCAGATAATTTTTTCTTTACATTTTTTAGTAGAGACAGGGTCTCGCTCTTGCTCAGGCTGGTCTCGAACTCCTGAGCTCAAGCGATCTGCCCACCTCGGCCTCCCAGAGTGCTGGGATTACAGGCGTGAGCCACCGCGCCTGGTCTTGTTCCAGCAACTTAGAGGAACAGCTTTCCTCTTGTGGAAGTTGCTCTCTTGGCTCAATGTCATCGCCTCAGGGTCCATCTTGCTTGTGTAGAGCAGGGCTGGCCCCAAGGGCGTCCAGAGCCATGAACTTCCCAGCAGTAAGGACAGTTCCCTGGGACACAGATTAGGGCCACCATGTCTGCAAATTCCAGGGCTGGGCTACTGCTGGCCCAGGTCCTCTCCAAATCCATGTGCCTGCCTCAGTTTGCCCTCTCCTGCCTCCACCTGTGCGGGCATCTGGGCAATGCTAGAACTGTGAGGATTTAGCCTCTCCCCCCAAAATTCCTGGCGTTGGGACCCTTCCAAAATATATATATATATATGTTAAACTTGCTTTTTCTGAATGTTGGAGACTCACACCCTTTTTTGACTTTGTGGATGTCAACCACGTGGAACTCACCTGCCCATGACAGAAGAGACCCCACACGGAGTCGGCCCCCACAGCCTCACCAAACAGCAGCTGTGTCCCCAGAGAACTTCAGCAGGTGGGACAGAAATCTGAACGAGAAGGTGAAACTTCTAATCTGAACGGAATTGAAACATAAAGAGGTTCTAAGATCATGATGAAGTTAGGGACAAGGTTCTCTGGGCCTGCTGTCCCCAACCCCTGGGCTGCGGCCTGGAACTGGTGCATGGCCTGTGGGGAACCGGGCCGTGCATCACCCCCTGAGCTCTGCCTCCCCCCATGCAACCCTCTCCCAGACCCTGGAAAAATTGCTTTTCATGAAACTTAGGAACTGGGCTGCACAGAATAGGAGGTGAGGGGCAGGGGGACAAGGGAAGCTTCATCTGTATTTGCAGCCACTCCCCATCCTTCAAATCACAGCCTGAGCTCCGCCGACGTCCCACCCTCCCAGCCCCCTGATCCCCGGACCATGGAGAAATTTTCTTCCCCGAAACTGGTCCCTAGTGCCAAAAAGGTTGGGACCTCTGCCCTGGGGAAAACAATTTAAAAAACTTAGGTGCTGGTAAAAGGATACAAAATTTCAGTTTGGAGGAGGAAGTTCTGGAGATCTATAGCACAACATAGTAATCATAGTTAATAACAATGTATTTATTACATACTTGAAATTGCTAAGAGAATAGATGTTAAAGTTTCTCACCCTCCCCCCCCAAAAAATGGTAAGTATGTGAAATGACATCTGTGTCAATTAGCTTGAGTTAGCCAATGTTTACATGTATCAGAACATCATGCCGTATACCATAAATATATACCATTTTTATTTGTCAATTAAAATAAATAAAAGAAAGAAGAGCAAAAGGATTTTAAAAAGAATAAACTGTATTTGGAAATATATGTATATACATTTTAAAAAAATGTAGGTATAGATATGTATGTACATATATGTTGTATGTGCATACACACATATATACATACCCAAATACACATGTGCATATACTTATGTGTCTTTGTATGTATTTATACACACACATATGTTTTTTATATGTATATGTTGAAACACCCCAATAACCCAAAGGAGTACTTAAAGCCCAAATAAATTCAGAGGCCAGCAGATCATTTGGAGGTCTGAGCAGTGCAGAGATGGCCAGTCTGAACACAAGTTTAAAGCCCAAGACCAAAGAAGGAGGCATTTCCAGAAGTTTCCATCAAAGCCCCCGAAGGCATGCTTTGTGAGAGCAGGACTGAGCCGTATTTGAAGAAATAACGGTTGATAATTTTCTGTGATCCACCAGACTGTCATGCTCCCAGCCGAAAAGTATCAGTAAAAGGCAACCCGCAACTTAACATCTATATGGAAAAATACAGGGGTTCCCCAAAACAAAGAGAAAAGTTGAAAATAGTTGGAGTGAAAACCACAGGTCACCCCCGACGCATCCGGCATGCCCCAGAAAAGACATTCTGACCGCGCCAGGAAGGACCCAGGAACAATGGGGGAACGTCTTCAAACCACGAAAGGGTCCCTGGTGTCTGCGCTCCTGTCTACGCAGAGCTGAGACTTCCCGAGAGAGCAGGAAGCAGGTCCCCGGCAACCAAGCCAGGGGGTTTCCTTGTCACCGCCCCATTGTCAGAGCCAGGGAAGGAGAGGGATGCCTCAGACCAAAGTCAGAGGGAGGGAAGGAGGCAAGGAATAGAGAAACCAGAGTTAAATCAAAACTAGCGTTGGCCAATGTGAAATTATCAGTGGGGACTGACAATAGAACAATGACTAATTGGAGGCCATACCAGCTAGGTGAAAACTGTGGGTCTCCATAACTTGTAGGAGAGGAATGAAATGGTCACAGTTCAAGCACTCGATTGCCTGTTTGGGAGTGGAGAATACACGCTCGCTTTATTTAATTTCCTGTGAATGGTGCTATGCATGTTAAATTGAACGCTAAAATGGTGAAGACTGAAAACACCGCTTTCTTGCAAAAAGAGGGGAGGGATATTAACAAAAACAAAATAAACTTTTGTACCCCCATAATATGCTGAAATAAAAAAAAGATTAAAAAAAAAAGGTGACATCAGTTTAAAAAAAATAAAAAATAAAAAGCTCACCTAGATATCGGAAAAGAGAACTACTCGAAGCAAAATAAAATAAACTAATAAATAAATAAATAAAAGCAATGGCTAACAAGTACAAAATAGAACACAAGAAATATACATTTTAAAATGCTATCAATCGTAATAAACATGAACAGATTGAAAAATATATCTCAGTAGACGTGAGCTATCAGATCAGATTGAAAAAAAATCAATCATTGCTGTTTGCAAAGCAAACCAGAAGAGAAACCAGAAGAGAAAGCTAAGACGAAACATGAGGGGAAAAACCTGTAAATAACACAGGTAAGTAAAGACAAAGAGAAAATTTCTGTAGCTAGATTAACACAAAGCAGAAAAGAAAAAAAAAGAACATAGGGGAATAAAGGTTGGTATTAAGTGATAACAATTTCACCAAAAAGTATAAAAGTGCTGAACTTCTCTGCACCTGGTAGCATATCACACAAATGCATAAAGAGACATTGGGGAGAACTAGAAGAATAACTTGTCAAGAACAGAATCCCATCTTCTGCAGGTCTCTGCTTATGGGGCATCTTACCTTCAAAAATGGAGATAAACCTTGTATTTCTGGGGTTTTTTTTTCAGCTAAATTTGACTTGCTTTCTCTCTTGATCTTCCTAAATTAATTTTATCTCCATAAATACCTTCAGCCTCACCACATCCCCCCAAAATTCCTATGTGGAAACTCTTACCCCCAAGGTGGTGGTGTTAGGAGGTGGGACCTTTGGGGGTGATTAAATCAGGAGGGGTCCACCCTCATGAATGGGATCAGTGTCCTTATAAAAGGGACCCCAGAGAGCTCCCTCGCCCCTCCCACCACGTGAGGACACAGCGAGAAGGCGCCATCTATGAACCAGGAAGTGAGTCCCCACCAGACACAGCCTCTGCCACGCCGGGATCTTGGACTTCCAGCCTCCAGAGCTGTGAGCCACGAATGTCTGTTGTGTAAGCTTCCGAGTTGACAGCATTTTGTTATAACAACCTTTAAGGACTAAAACAGCTGTACTCAGTGCTTGAGAAGAAGAAGACAATCAAGTCTCATTATTATAATAATTAATTATTTGAGACGAAGTACAAACCGAATAAAGCTTGTGTTTGTTTTCACTAGTTGAGTTTTGACCACGCCATGCTCAACTCAAGCACTTGCTACACTAAGTCTGGCCGGAGGGTGAAGGGGGGAAAAGCTGAAACTACTTACTCTAAGCCTCATCTTGGTCCTGGGAGCCATCAATACCTTCTCCACACTGCAACATGTGGAATCAATTAAGAAGGATTTTTTGCAAGGCTCTGAACAAAGTAGAAGACAGCGGGTTTTTATCACCGATACATTTTCGTGGAGCCATGAGAGACGGTGTCAGGGGTGACAAGTGGGACGTTGTTGGTCGGAAAAAGCATCGCATCGATTAAAACTTTTCACCCACCGGCCAATTTGAAAATGAAAGCTACAAGATGAAAACAAAAATACAGCGCCAAATGAAAACCAGATGTGTGCAGTTCTCGGGATTTCTCAACGTTTCGCTTCCTCTCCGTTTTATTTTGTATGTCTTCTGAAATGGATGCGACTTTGAAAATCACTTTGCGTAGCTGGGTCTCCTGGTCGTTTGGGACCACGCAGTCACATAGGCACATAAACAAACCGCCTGGCTGTGACTCAGCTGAGCGGACTGAAATCTATTGTTTGTGCAAGGAGACGTCTGGAACAAATTAGACAAATTGACTTGTTTCTAAACAATACCGATGCAGGCAGTAGCTTAAGAGTAATTTATGTATTTTCCTTCCCCCTAATTCTTCTCTGTCTTGCATGACCACACCCAGTGTGAATCTCTAACCCCGTCAACAAGTCCTAGAATCTGATGCATTTGACACTTTGGGAAATACGGCTCATCTTGTCTTGTTGATTTTCTAGTCCTGGCTTAGCAGACAAAGAGAAATACATTTACTCCATAAAAAATTGCTAATAGAATGAGAGATGGTAAGAGGCATCTGACCTTCACTTGGTCTTTACTTGTGTTTCTGGGCATGCCGACTTGCATGACCCAGATTTGAAAATAGAGTCAAACAGAAGGAATTTTTAGCTCTTCTCATCTGCAAGAGCAATAACAAGAAAGAGAATACATTGGGTTGTGGAGAAGATCCCACGACAAATTATGAGGGGAGAAAGCGCCCAGTCCTGCCCAACGTTGGCCTGAAGAGATGTTTGCTCCATTAGTTGATGCCAAAAACAAAAAACAAACCCAACACGCACTCATACACACACACACACACACACACACACATGCACATCCTCAACTAATCTCATATTACAATCTACCTGATGCTCTTAAATTTTCTTAGCTCTGAAGAACGTTGGCATACGATTCGTAAGAAGTTTTCTTTTAAAAGCAAAGTAAGTCGGCCCAAGCAAGCATTCACACAACTCCCTTTGCTATAATAAAAGGCAGCTGTCAGGCAAGCAGAAACTCATTTCAATGATACTGTTTTGATTTTGTTTTCTCTTTTTAGTCGAAGCCCATTGTCCGGGGTGGCCCCATTTTCATGACAATAAAAATATTTTAATGGTACTATAAAGCAATGAACAAAAGTGAAGGCATTGTAAAGTTGACTTTGCCTGGTCCCTGGAGAGAAATGCAATTCAGCCACCACCCCTGTAACTAAGAAACACATCTCGCTTGGGGATGCTAGAAGACTGTGACCACCATATTTATTTTACCTCATGTGAACTTCCAAATTGTCCTTCAGTTTATGAAGAAGTCCTTTAAACAGAAATCACATTGAAAGAAGAGAGCGAGGAAGCTCAGACATCGTAAAAACGCGGTCAATAAGTTCGTCTCAACGGTTTGATCAGACATTGCCAGGAGAAATTCCGTTGACCTAATTTACAAAAGGATCCGTTAATATTTCCAAATCGGAGATTACTGGGTGGTTTTTAAGAATGCTTCAAAGACAGAATGTTTTCCAACTGCATTCACTAACCTGTTGGTGAAAACTGGTGCTGGCTTTGCACACGCTGAGTTTCATTTGACAGGAAGCCACTAAAAAGTAGTTTTTAAAACCCTGGCATGGGTTGAAGCAAAACACAAAAAGGCATTTCTGTCAAATTGATGCCATTGCTTCTTTTATAATGAGAACAGTTGCATCGCAAGAAATTGTCCTTTAAAGCAGTGGTCCCCAACCTTTTTTGGCACCAGCCACTGTTTTCATGGAAGACAATTTTCCACACACCAGGAAGGAGAGGGGGAGGATGGTTTTAGGATGATTCAAGCACATTACATTTATTGTGCACTTTATTTCTATTATTATTACATTGTAATATATATAATGGAATAATTAAACAACTGACCATAGGTTGGGGACTCCTGTTTTAAAGGGATCTAAGGTGGCTTGATATTGTCCTTTTTTCCTATCATAGTTTTAAAATGTTGGTGCATTTGCCTATATGTACACCACAGAGTTCTACTCAGCCACAAAAAACAATGGTGATCTAGCACCTCTTGTATTATCCTGGATGGAGCTGGACCCATTCTAGTAAGTGAAGTATCCCAAGAATGGAAAAACAAGCACCACATGGACTCACCATCAAATTGGAACTAACTGATCAACACTTATGCGCACATACAGTAATAACATTCATCGGTGTCAGGCAGGTGGGAGGGGGAGGAGGGGATGGGTATATTCACACCTAATGGGTGCAGTGCGCACTGTCTGAGGGATGGACATGCTTGAAGCTCTGACTCGGGTGGGGCAAAGGCAATATATGTAACCTACACATTTGTACCCCCATAATATGCTGAAATTAAAAAAAAATGTTGGTGCATTACTTCACTCTTTTGGTTACAGGGTCTTGGTCATTAGCTTGGCCTCCATGCTGTTTTTGTTATGAAGTTACAGCAAAGCTGGGCTTCCCTGTGCCTGGCAGCCGAGGTGCTGGACCATGCCTGAGGAATGCATCCTATCCCTGCTTGCCGGCCGACTCATCCAGCCTGTGTCATGCCAGGGACCCAGCAATTGCCTCCCAAACCCAGTTTCCATTGCCGTGTTGTCCAATGCACCACTGTAACTAAAGCATAAAATAAATTCCATGGTAGCGTATTAATACATGTTGACGTTGGCCCTCCATCCGTCCAATACCATCATCAAATCCAACAGTTGGGGGTTGGGGAAGAACCGGTGTTTACTGCAAACCTCAGTAACAGAAAAGCAGGAAGCCGTAGAAAAAAGGAACCGTTCCTTTGCCACGTTCCTATTTTAATGTGGTGTTCCGGCAACTCTGAGTCTCCTATTAATATCTGTAGCCGACATGTCCATGTGCTATAAAGCAGGGCAAATGCTGAGCTTGTGATGAAATGTGTTACAGCGCCCCCCAATTTTTTTTCTGAAATGGCCACTCTAATCTCTGTTAATGACACGTTTTATCGAGTTTATTTATTCATCCAACACATTTGTGCCGGGGACTGCAAAGGTTTGAAAGGCAAACACAAATGAGAAGTGAGACCTGTTGTCTCTATATCATCTGCCCTCAGAGCAGAAGCACAGGGCACATATTTACAAAGGATAAATAATTATTGACTGACTATGATCATCTTGTGAGCACAGAACACACTCAAGATCATTCCTGACTTTCACCAGATCTTTGCTTCTATGGTTTTGTTTTTTTTTTTTTCCTCCCGTAACATAAAACCCAGATCTCACCTCCCTTGGGCTCTTTTGAGTTGTTTTTTTTTTTTTTATTTTTAGGTTTCAAATTTATTTTTAATTTATTTTTTATTGATATATGATAGTTGTACATATCTTGGGAGTATGTGTGATAATTTGATACCTATATGCAATGTGTAATTATTACTTGCGATATACATCATCTCAAACATTTCTTTCTTTTCTTTCTCTTTCTTTCCTTCTCTCTCTCTCTCTCTCTTTCTTTCTTTTTCTTCCTTCCTTTATTTCTTTTTCTTCTTTCTTTCTTTCTTTTTCTTTCCCTCCTTTCCTTCCTTCCTTCCTTCCTTTTTTTCTTTCTTTCTCTCTTTCTCTCTCTCTCTCTCTCTCTCTGTCTTTCTTTTCCTTCTGAATATCATGGGAGTACAAATGTTTTGGTTACATAAACAGCTTTTGTACAGTTTGAGTCAAAGTTTTTGCACCGTTAGGTATATGAGGAAATAACATTCATTTATCTTTCCTCTGTGTTGGGGCCACTACAGTTCTTCTCCTCCAGCTCGTTGGAAATATGCAGTCAATTATTAACTGTAACTTCCCTACTGTGCCACCAAAGAGTGGGACTTATTTCTTCTATCTAGCGGATTCTTCTTATTTTCCTGTTCCGACAACCCATGTGCACGATGACATAAGTTCATCTCATTCTTTTCCAGGGAGTGGGCTGGCTTTTCCTCAGCTGGTTTTAATTGGGCTGGCGTACAAAGCCTTTCGGGAATCCGGTCATCCAAGTTCTTGGTCAACGCACTGAACCATCCAGAAGGGAGGCTGTTTGCATTTTCCTCTGCTCTTTATTCGGACGGAACCACAAAGAGGGCTCCGTCACAAGCTTGGAAAGGCGTCTAAACCATGTAGGTAGGACCAGGCATTCGGTCGCCCCTGTGTTTGCCTACGACGTATGCAAAAGCACCTTGCTTTGATCTGCATGTAAATAGAGACAGAAGACAGAAGAGCGTTTGCCAGGGATTGCAGGGAAATGAGCACGTGGACTGATTGCTTCACGGGTACAGGGTTTCCATTTGGGGCGATGAGAAAGTTCTGGAGCGAGATAGTGGTGACGGTTGCACAACACGGCGCCGGCACCAGATGCTGTCAAACTGTGCGGATTAAAATGGTTGTGATGGTGTTGCGGGTTGACGTGTGTCTCCCACTGAATTCACGTATTGAACCCTAACCCCCTGTAACTCCGAGTGCATCCTCATTTGGAAATAGGGCTGTTGCAGATTTAACTAACTTATACTAGAGTGGGGTGGACACCTCATCCTCATGCCAGTGTCCTTACGAGAGTGAGAAATGTGTCCACAGGGAAATGCACAGATACGGAACAGAGTCCCCTTTCCATGCCCCAAAAGGATCATCCTCTAAAGTCTCTGGACAAAGCCTGATCCTGCTGACACTGTGATGTCAGACTTCCGGCCTCCAGAACAGAGAGGAGACGGATTTAGGTTGTTTTCAGCCACCCAGTTTGTCCTGCCAGTCCTAGGAAACCCATACAGACTGTGTCATTGGTGGTTCTGAAAGGGAAGAGTAGAAATTGCCCCCAAGCATTTGACCAGAGAATGGGGAAGGCTGGGTGAAAAACATTTCCACGGGATGATCAAGCGTACAGCTTTGGACATGCTGAATTGGAGATGTCCGTGAACATGGATATTAATCACGTGTCCACCAAGCATCCGAGAGGAGGTGTTGAGTAGGTGGTTGGCTATATGAGAGTCTGGAGTTTGGAGAAGAATCAGGGAAAAGGATGTAAATTTGAGAGTTGTTGGCAGGTGAAGGTATTTAAAGACGTGAGACTATGTAGTTCACCCAAGATAAAGCAAAGATATAATAGAAAAGAACAGCCTCAGCCTGGGACTCTTCAGGAGTAAGATGTCATTGAGAGGATGCTTCAGAAGATGAGGCTGAAGGTCTTAGTGTCCTGAAATTGAGCAAACACAAAACCAAGAACTAGAGAGTGGTCTGTGGTGTAGGGTTAACAATCATCGCCATTTTCCTGGGACCAATGGGGTTCCCAGCACACAGGACAAAAGCCAGGACAGTCTTTGGCAAACCAGTATGGATGGCTCTCCAAGCATTGTGTCCAAGGACACTCAGAGGTCAAATAACATGCAGTCTGAGAACAGACCACTGGTTTTTCCCAACCTGGAGTTAACAGGTGAGTTTGACTTCAGTTATTTATCTCATGCACCAGACATCACAGAGACGGGAGCTCAACCTCCCCGGTTTCTAGAGTGTCTTAGTTGTTTTTTGTTGCTATCATTAGGATACTGGAGACTGGGTATCTGTAGACCCCTCACTTAAAAGGTGAGGAGGTAGGAAAATCAGAGAAGTCAGCAGACTGTCATATCCAATTCCTAGAGATTTTTCACATCTCTCAAGGACAGAAATGAAATGCTTTTTGGTGACATTTCTTAGCATGGAGACCAGTAGTCACCTGTGCTCAAAAAAGAACAGCACAGTAAGAATATCAGCAGGAGAGACACGTTCACTAGACCGACAATGTGTGAGACACTGTTCTTGTTAAGTACAACATGTCTATCAATTTATTCAGTACATATTACCTACGGTCTGCGTCTCCATGTGACTGATAAACATGCAGGTGGAAGAGAACTTGGTACCACAGACAGAGATGACAAGTGAGCTGAATGTGATTGAAATACGGATGAACTTTCTTTGGTTCACAATCCTAAAAGTGACACTATCTGACTATTCTGGATTTGCTTTTATTAATTGTAGCAGCTTGGTTTCTGTAAATCAGTGTGTGTGTGTGTGTGTGTGTGTGTGTGTGCGCGCGCAAAAAAAAAAAAAAAAAAAGTCCAAAATTCCTCTGAAAGCAAATAGGAAACATACCCTGCAAGTGTCAATGTTATGACAGATGTTCATGTCCCCAAATAAAGGGATTGTTTTCCTCATTCCCCAGATTAACCTTACCACTCTTTGCCGTTCATGTATCCATTCCGGAAAATTCTTTCTTAATGGAAGTCAACATGCTAACATCAAACTCCGTCAGTTATAAACTGCACTGGGCAGAACACATGAGAAAAACATTATATTTAAAGAAAGGCCAGCAAGTACAAATGCTTCTCTGTATCTAGGAATCCTACGTTCATGGATTCAACCAACCACTGATTGAAATTTTTGGAAAAAAATTGCATCTATACTAAACATCTACAAGATATTTTCTTGTAATTAGTCTCCCAATAATACAGTATAACAGCTATTTACATAGCATGTACAGTACATTTAGGTATTTTAAATAATTTAGAGATAATTTGAAGTATACAGGAGGATGTGTGTAGGTTATATGCAAATAATACACAATTATATACAAGGGACTTGAGCACCCATGTATTCTGGTATCTGTGGGAGGTCCTGGAACCAGCATTTCATGTACATTGAGGGACAATTGTATATATTCTGCAACCAACAAAATATACCACTGTAGTTCTGCCATCTTCAAAAGGATATCCCAATTTGACTTACGATAAACGATAGAGAAGAGCATTTATGTGAGGTATTCTCTACCCTTAGCTACTTTTCCTTTGAATCTTTGAAAGGAGATTTCCAACCAATCTTTGAAATTAAAAGGGCAAGACTGTATGATTTCCAGGAAAGAAACTCATTAAAATATCTGAACCACATGACAAGTCATTAATGCAGATTTTCATTTCACAATGGTGAGAGAGAACCACTGAGATAACTTCAAATTTCCCAATTCACAGTGAGTTTATATTACAAAGCATTTCTGTATGCCATTGTAATATTTTATCTGTGCACATCTGATAAAGGACATTAAGTCACAGAGAAATCAATGAACTTGCTCAAGGTCACTCACCCTGCCAGACCCCAATCCCTCTCTTCTGACTTGTGGTCTCAGGTTCTAGTAGAATGTTTGGCTTATGGAGTGTATTAGTTAGCTATTGCTGCATAACAAATCATCCCCCAACTTAGAAGCTTATAAAACACATGTTTATTATCTCACAGTTTCTGTGCTTTGGGAATATAGGCACACTTTAAGTGGGTTTTCTCCTTAGGATCTCACAGGGCTGAAATCGAGGTATTTCTGGAAAGAAAAATAACAACCATGGCTGATGGAAGAATTAAGACTGAACCCAGCTTCCTGAATCAGAGGTCAGAGTCTTTCTGGGGAAGGATGTTAGAGGAAAAAGAGGATACAGTGCAAGGTGGGTGCACACAACACTAAACTTTGACTGTCTTTCTGTCATTGTGAAGACTGTGATGGCTTGCCTTCCAACACAATCTAGCCCATGCTTTCATAATCTTTAATAAAATTAACACAGGGTTAATTTCACACTTGGCTTTAAAAACCAAAGATCTTCCTGGATTGTTGCTTCATACATCCTAAGAAAAGCAGAATCTGTGGGGCCTCTTTCCCAGCTTTTGTTGTATTGTAAACAGCAAACACAAAGGGATCCAGTAACACCCACACCCCTCCCCAACCCAATGCCAACGCCGCTTCCAAGGCAGAAACGGACCCGAAATGTCAGATGAACTTTGGAAGCTATTTATTCAGCTGGACGACAAACTCTGCTTCAGCGAACTTCAAAAACGGTGGGGATTAAAACCTTCCCTGCCCTTGGAATAATCTGATGGACCTCTATTTCTCAAACCAGACAGGAACAGAAGTGTGCATCAGCAACCTCTAAAAACTAGATTATGAATTAGTGATTTTAACAGACATCTGGGAAACATTACTCCCAAAGAACGTATGTTTCTAGAAACTCTCATTATCTGTTCGCATACATACTGTAATTCTTTTAAAATCTTGATTGAAAAATATTTACCTTAGACTGAGTTTTATCAACAGCAGAACTACTGATATTTGGGACCAGATTATTTTCTCTGGCGGGGGCTGTCCTGTGCACTGTAAGATGTGAAGCCCTGTCTTTGGGCTTCACCCGCCAGATGCCATGGGATCCCCCAGTTGTGACAACCAAAGATGTCTCCAGACACCACCCAATGTCCCCTAGAAGCATCTGAGATAACAGATGGAAGATTATTTAGAAGAAAAACAACCCCCTATTTTCATTTTTCAGGTAGTAAGGTCCTAACATGATTCTTTCTGATTAGAACATTGGAACCATGTTATCACTGGCTTTGGGTTTGCTAAAAATGTGGGTCTTGATTTCACTAGGAGGAAATCAGTATTGCTCCTTCTTTCCAGAAATCCTACAGAGACTGGATATTTGTGTTCCAGCCCTCCCAGTGAGGGCCTGTGCCGGAAAGATCCTTCTCTTCAATAAAGAGACATACAGACATGATAAAATGTAGTTTTTTAGGGAAACAGACTAAATAGCGATGGATAGAATTGATTTCCTTGTTATCCATGCATCTTGTACCAAGCAAATCCTTTGGTTTAAAAGATAGATAAATAGTTTCCATTGCAATTATGTTCAACTTGTGTTGTAAAACCCACTAGAGAGAGAGCGGTTGCAAAACTATGAAATTCTTCCGGAGGCAGAGTCTGTTTCTCATCCACACTTGCATCCCCAGCCCCGAGGATGGTATCCAACACAGAGCAGGTGCCCAATAAATGTGCGTGTAAAACTCACAATAAACAAACAAGGGATTTCTGTAATTCCAAAGGGTTAGAAGCTTGGCCGGGTCCACAGAGGGAGAGAGCCACAGAGATGCAGGGAAGAAGACAGAGAACATAAGGAGGGGGTCTATCTCCCTGCATTCGCCTGGGGCCTTTTTGGGAGGGGATATCACTTCATTTCAGGAGGAATTCCCCCCTCTGTGGGTTGATGGGATGCCCATTCTCTAGCTCAAGAAAATGGAAGAATTATCAGCACATCAGAGATGAAGCACTTTAGTTACCATGAGAACCAGCTTCATGGCACGACATGAACTGGACTGTTATATACAGGGACCTTACCCTTACCCTAACCCTAACGCTCATTCAAGACGAAGTCTCCGTCTTTCCATAAACACAATGGTGGGATAAGTTTTTTTTTCCCTGAATTCACCAAGGAAGCCCCTCATACTCCTTCTTTCATCGGAGCTGGAGGTTTGGCGTGGAAGAAGAAAAGTTTGTTTTATTTTTCAGATGACCCCAGAATTACACAACGCCCACAAATGCAGCCCCAGACAACACATTTTGTGCACGTGTTTTGTTTTTTGTGTTTTATTTTCCACTGTTTCAGGAATTCTTATTAAGGCAAGAATTTTATAATCCAAATTATGCTTCCTTGCTCGGTTATGAATTCTGGTGCTTAAAAAAGAACTGACATTCTGAGCTATTCCACAGTAAAGAATTACAAAATTAAAGAAAGGAATGCTTTAAATTTTTGTACTTTGCTGAAAATTCTTTTTCCCAGGGTTCTATAAAACACTAATTTGTTTTTATATTTTACTATTTTTTTGTGGGTTTTTTTTTAATCACTAAGTAATCTAGGACTAGCATCATGTAGACCTGGCATTTGCTTGGTAGATAAGGTTCAAAGTTTCCTTTCCTTTTAAAATTTACTTTATGTTTTGCAATGTTTTCTTCCACAATATTTAAATTTTTCTGATGTTTAGATATTTTTCTTTGGTGAAGCATGAGTTCCTTTTTGTGGTCCCTGATCAATTTTAAGCAGTTGGAACACCAGTGGCTCTGTTAACTGCTTTCTGGGCAGTCCAGTTAGCTTGTGTAGGATTTGGGTTTTTTGTTTGTTTGTTTGTTTGTCTGTTTTGAGACAAAGTCTCACTCTGTTTCCTGGGCTAGAGCACCGTGGCGTCAGCCGAGCTCAGAGCAACCTCAAACTCCTGGGCTTCAGCCATCCTCCTGCCTCAGCCTCCTGAGTAGCTGGGACTACAGGCATGCGCCACCATGCCCGGATAATTTTTTCTATATATTTTTAGTTGTCCAGCTAATTTCTTTCTATTTTTAGTAGAGACGGGGTCTCGCTCTTGCTCAGGCTGGTCTTGAACTCCTGAGATCAAACGATCCTCCCTCCTCAGCCTCCTAGAGTGCTAGGATTACAGGCGTGAGCCACCGTGCTGGGTCCTTGTGTAGGTTTTGATCCTGTCTTTTTAAAAGAGTCTCATGGTCTGGTCCAGTGAGCTTACAATGCTACTAAGGTCACAGGGAACAGAGCTGTTAACAAGGAGATGAAAAGACACACCTGGCTCTGTGATTTTTTATTTTTTTGATAATTCAACAAATGTTTCTTGAGAGACTACTCTATACAAGGTGCTGTGCCAGACACCGGAGTTGCGCAGATAAATGAGCACACCTCCTGTCCCCAAGCTCACATTTACCAGTGCAAGTTCTATGAAATCTGATACACAGAAAACAGATCACGAGGCTTCAGAAATGTCTCTCATTGCCCCGTAAAATAAAATTGAAAAGTGGTTTTCCTTGACAATTTTATATATTTTACATATTATATATTTTTTATATATAATATAAAGTTTATATATTTTCATATGTAATATATATTTTGACATATGTTTAAATTATTGCAAGTGACATAATTTTCAAATATTAGAAACATTGGTATTACATAAATTAATAAATGCATTAGATCACTTTTAAAAATGTATCCAATAGAATCAGAATATAATCTTTTTAAATTTCAGAATATTATAGGGGTACAAATGTTTTCGTTACATAAATTGCTTTTGTACCATTTGAATCAAAGTTATGAGTGTGCCCATCCCCCAGACAGTGTCCATTGTACCCGTTAGGTGTGAGTTTACCCATCCCCTCCTCCCCCTCCCACCTGCTCGATTTCCGATGAATGTTACCACTATATGTGCACACAAGTGTTGATGGATTAGTTCCAATTTGATGGTGAGTCCATGTGGTGCTTGTTTTTCCATTCTTGGGATACTTCACTTAGTAGAATGGGCTCCAGCTCCACCCAGGATAATATAAGAGGTGCTAGATCACCATTGTTTCTTATAGCTGAGTAGAACTCCATGGTATACATAGACCACATTTTATTGAGCCATTCATGGATTGATGGGCACTTGAGCTGTTTCCATATCTCTGCAATTGTGAATCGTGCTGCTATAAACATTCGAGTGCAGGTGTCTTTTTTACAGAATGTCTTTTTTTCCTTTGGGTAAATACCCAGTAGTGGGATTGCTGGATCAAATGGTAGTTCTACTTTTATTTCTTTGAGGTATCTCCATACTGCTTTCCACAGAGGTTGCACTAGTTTGCAGTCCCACCAGCAGTGTAGGAGTGTCCCTGTCTCTGTGATTTTTGTATTGACGTGTCCCTAGAGCTGGGGTGATCATGCGATTTATCATGGACATTGACATTAAAAGGGTGGGAGCTTTTGATGACATTATGGGCTCTGGTGTAAACGGGGACTGTCTCTGCAAAGCCAGGGCACACACAGGACCACCCTGCCAAGGGTGTGAAAAGAGATGAAAAAAATTGTGGCGTTTATGCACCGCTTACTCAGTCACCCAAAGGAATGAAGTTCTGACAGCTGCTACAACACGATGAACCTCAAAAACACTACATTAAGTGAAAGAAGACAGGCACCAAACACCATGCCGAGTGTGATTCCGCGGATGCGAACTGTCCAGAATCATCAAACACAAAGAGTCGGAGAGCACATTGGTGGTTGGTTATACACAGGACGTCGGGGACAGGGGACCCAGGAGTGACTGCTCACAGGGCACAGGGTTTCCTCCTGGGGGGATTAAAACATTCTGCAAACAGATAGCAGAGGTGGTTGCAGAACACCTCCAATGTCCTACACACCACGGAATTGTGCACTTTAAGAGTTAATGTTTTATTATGCGAATTTTACGTCAATAAAAATACAAAGGAAATGAAACAACGGTAAGCTTCCCTTGTCTGCCATGATCAGAGTTCAGAAAACACACCAGCACTTAACATATCCCAGTCATCTTTATTCTATGGGGTTACCGTGAACAGGGTCAGCCATAATTTATGGCCATGGCTGTACAGCTCATGTTACATGTTCTGAGGATCTCTGTGCACACCCCGAAGGGGTTCCGCCTCGTTTGGCAACATCCCTGCTCAACCCCGTCACACAGAAGAGCAACTTCATCCACCTGGAAAGGCTGCAGCCAACCCCTCAATAATCTCAGTTATTTCCTTTCTTTTTTTTGTTTCAAGCCCAGAATCTCTCTAGAGATTCTACCAGCCTGGGGGTGGGGATAGGGGGTTTCACACAGAAGTTGTTCAAGACACGTGTATTCACTGAAGTTAAACTGAAATGAGGATACATCGATATGGAGCAAAAAATACAACATTCAAACGGAATCTTAGCAGGAGATGTTGCATCTTAACGGATGAGAGTAACATGGCTTTTTGGAAAAGGAGATGTTGGCTGGTGGAGATTGGATCTTTCTTCCTTCATCAACTTTGTCAACCAAAGATGGGCTGGGTGAGGAAAATAGTGCAACGAATCCTTTCTGCAGCAAGAGGACTGCGTGCGTCGTTGTTTCGGGAGTAGATGTTAATTGTGTGTGGAGCTCACAGAGTTGCAAGTGCTGAGTCCCTGCGGCGGCAGCCCAAGCACCCCAGAGAGCCTCACTCTGTCTCTGCTGTTCCTTCCTCCGTTGCGATTAAGCTCAGCTGCAAGGCTGTGCCGGGAAGGGGATCTGATTGGAGCTGCCTCGGCGTCTTCTGGGAATGTGGCCCTGACTTGTCTGCCACGTCTTCTGCAAGCATGTCTTTTTACTTTTTGCCATTTTATTGTATTTTATTTTTAATTTTTTTATTTCAGAATACTATGGGGGAACAAATGATTCTATTACATAAATTGCTTTTGCTCCACCCAAGTTGGAGCTACAAGCATGCCCAACCCCCAGACATCATGCACTGAACGCATTAGGTGTGGATTTATCCATCCCCCCTCCTCCTCCCACCTGCCCGACACCCTATGGATGTTACTTCCATATGTGCACTTCAGTGTTCATTAATTAGTACCAATTTAATGGTGAGTAGAAAACCGCAAGCACGTCTTGTCTTTTGAATACTTTGGAAAAGGGAGAGGCCCGTCTCTCTTCCATGAGCTGGGATCCCGGATTTGCACAGAAAACACACACGTTTGTGCAAAAGATAGAAATGATCCCACCAAGCTTGAATGATAGTTTATTTCCCTGAATATTTCATTTTCTTAAGCAAACTTGTTGTAATCTTTTAAAAAAAAATTTTTTTGCAAGGAGAGGTCTTCCTTCAGTGTTAAAACTATATCAGCAGTTTTGCCTCGTGGAATATTTGGAGAGAAGTCAAATAACAGTTCAAGTCACAGCTGCTATCAAGGACGTGACATGGCTTGCCCTCAATATCTACCAGATGCCGTGAGACAGGAAACACCCACAGAGCCCTTTTTAAAAAAAAAAAAAATTAAAAACATATTCATAGGTTTAAGGTGATGCATGTTGGAAGCAGAAGTGTGAACATACACATTCACTCATGTTAAAATAGTTCTCACACTGCACTTACATTAATGACATCAAGATTCATTAAAATTTGCTTTTTCTCCTATAACCACACTCCAGCAAGATTAAGACAGTGTGTAGTTTAGACACCTGATTATGATATTTCCTCGATATTTAAGCAATGGCAAAATGTGGGCAAACACGTGCATGGGAGATATTGGAAAATGCTAATGCAAAGAGATTTTTCTTATATGGATGTATAGATAATTAAGTTGCTTCCCCAAGAAGGGGAGAGGTGACAGGAAGGTGAGAAGGAAAAGGGACTTACCCAGAGAAGGATGAAAGAAGCAAACTTATTCAATTTGCAAGGTTTTAGGGCAAAAGAACGGGCAAGTCCTATCACTGGTCAGGAAGATGAGATCTTGTTAGGGTTAAAATCAGAACCCCTGTTTGCATGGACCACCTGTTCTGCTGCCAAAAACTATCAAGATGAAACGTCTCCCGGGGCAGGCGAGTCTGCTGGGGTGTGTGCAATATTATTTTCAGATGCATGGGCTCCATGTGCGTGGCTGCGGCGTGCATACTTGTGAGAACATGAGCTGCCTCTCAGGAAAAGCCAGAGAAGATTCAACATTTCCCTGCAGGATATTCCCAGGAGAGTGTCCGCGGGCGCCTGGAAACACTTAGTTATCACTTTGCTTACTTGCAAGAAGTCAGAAAGGATTATTGAAACAGATTGGAATGTTGAACCAAATTTATGAATGTTCCTACGCTGTTTTCATTAACCAAAAAAGATGCTGAATAAAGAGGAAAAAAAAAAAATCCCGAAGCTGAGAATGTAGCTGAGGGCCGGCCCCCAAAAGGGGAAAGACATTGGGAATAGTTCGTGGGGAAGAGAAAACCTTAGACATTGACAACTCAGGAAATAAAGGGGCAAGTTTGTCCAAGAGAAGTATTACAAATTACATTTCTTGCAGGGCTAAAATAAAACAGATGGAAAAAAAATGAAACCAAGGATTTTTATCAGTTATGATGTCAAGGTCTTGGATGAAAGTAAAGTGCATTCATTCATCAGGGAAAGAAAAGGCTTGAAGTTCAACATCTTTATAGCCCGATATTGTGTGAGTGCCTGGTGCACACCATTAAGGTGCCAGGTTTGGGCCTAGTATAGTAAGAACGGAAATGTGAGAAGTGACAAAGAAAGAGAGACAACAGATTCTTTGACAGCACTAAAGAGCATGATGATGATGCTGTCTCCTTGGAGAGAGGAGATTGCTTTAAGGT
This sequence comes from Eulemur rufifrons, assembly GCF_041146395.1. Classification (NCBI taxonomy): domain Eukaryota; kingdom Metazoa; phylum Chordata; class Mammalia; order Primates; family Lemuridae; genus Eulemur; species Eulemur rufifrons. The sequence goes on from NC_091012.1 coordinate 142,446,859, forward strand.
GGAATATTGACCCGTTCCCTGGGCAAGAATCTCACAAAGGTGGTAGACCAGATACCCCAGCTGGTTTGGATATCCTGGTCCACAGAAAATTTATGAGTCATGGGTTTTGAGTACAGGCAACATTGGCTGTGATCACTGCCATCAGAGAAAAGGAAGGAATGGGGAAATCTGGTAAAGATAATGAGAACATCCTAAGTTGGAAGCTGTGGATTCACATGTGCACAGTTACGGAGGCAGATGAATAAGGGAGACTGTCCCCGGTATGAGAAAAGCCAAATTAAAATTAGATGACATTTGTATCGTGACGTTGGCCAAGCTCTGGGTAGATACCACGTCCCTGGGATCACAGGAGATCTTCTTATTAAAGGATCCATGTCCTCTACATTGGGGACGTTTTAGGATAACAACAGATCCCTTCTCTTGGCTCAGAGAAATTCCACTAAACCTCTCCCTGTGAACTTTCATTATTTTATGGAAATATCTTAGGCTACAGCCAAGGGCACTGGCAACTCTTCCGATGTAATTAGATATGGGTGAATTAGAAACTAAAATGCTGTCCTTGCCTCACATGCAGAGGTCACACGAGTTGCCCAAAGTAACACAATCAAGACAGAATTGGAAGGAGACCCAGTGTTAGTGTCCAGCTGAGACATGTTCTCAGGGATGCCCGAGGCCCCGACACTTGGGGAGTCTACGTTCCCGGGCCAACCCCCATTGCTCTCCCTGGACAGCAGTTGAGGACTCTCAAATGTCAGACGAGGACCTTCCAAGTAAAGTTTCTAGTGAGGAAACAAAACGCACGTGGAAGAAAAGAGATTTCCCTGGAAACATCGCTGCCAGGAGAGAGATCATATATTGATTCATAAAGGCATTAAATCACACTAGCTGCTTTTGTCTCTGTCCACTGTGCCGTACCCCAACTATGAGTGAGGTGAACACGACGCTTTTGTGAGTCAGAGGCACGTCTAGCAATTTCCCAAGAGACTCAAAAGCATAGTTTCTACTCTTCCCAATCAGAGGAGAACAAACGAGTTTTGTCTGAAAGCGACTCTGGATCCCAGGGGATTGCAAAGGTGAGCTTCCTTCCCACCATTGTTAGGGAAAGGATATTTGGGGCATGTCCACTGGAACCCATGACAATTAAGGCATTGTTTCTTTGCAACCCTTCCATATGTGTTTCAATATATATATATTTTTTCTGCATGCATCGGTTTAAATATAGTTATTTGTCCCAAAGACAGCGATATCCTCAAGCTATGCAGCAGACTCCTGAACGGGAAGCTATAGCTTCCTGCACACACAAAGGAGGTCAGCCTTTGTCTCGCTCTCACTCGTGAATGACATTCCAGGTGTCTTCCCACGACAGAGCCGATGCTATAGCATAAGTGGCAAGAGACTGATGGAGGTTTCTGCTTGTTAGACACACTGGGTTATTTATCTTCAGCCAGAGTCACATGCATGAACAGATGGTCACGGGAACACGAACCGGCATGACTATCACTGGGGTTTCGTAGCGAGTGCAGGACACACCCTGGTGTACACAGCTGTTCAGCGTTCAGCCTGAGCAGGGCAGCACTGTGGGCTTGAGTTTCCACACTGCATTCCTTATGTCTGGGAGATGGTCTGGGGTTGACCTTCTGCTCTTGAAATCATCTACAAGGCATCCGTCAGGGTGATTAATCCAGTGGAATATGTGCATTGGGAAGCTCTGACTGACTGCACACTAAGCGCATTTCCATGGCAGGAATAGATAGAATAGATGGATGGATGGATTGATGGATGGATGGATGGATGGTAGATGGATGGATGTATAGATAGATGGATAGATGGATGCATGTTGGATGGGTGGATAGATGAATGGTAGATGGATGGAGAATGGATGCATGGATGGATGGTTGGATGGATAGATGGAAGGATAGATGGATGGATGGATGGATGGCTAGAGGGATGGATAGGAGATGTATGTATATATGTATGGATGGATAGTGGATGGATGGATGGATGACTAGATGGATGGATGTATAGATAGATGGATAGACGGATGGATGGATAGATGGATGGATGGATGGATAAATGGATGGATTATAGATAGATGGATAGATGGATGGATGCATAGATGGATGGATGGATGGATGGATAAATGGATGGATTATAGATAGATGGATAGATGGATGGATGAATAGATGTATGGATGGCTAGATGGATAGTAGATGGATGGATGGATGGCTAGATGGATGGATGTACAGATAGATGGATAGATGGATGGATGGATGGATAGATGGATGGATAGATGGATAGGTAGGTAGATAGATAGACAGGTGATAGATAGATGATAGATGGTAGATACATAGATAGAAACAGGTGACAGGTAAAGACAATTAGGTGGATAAATAGATATAAATGAGATAAATGAGATTCAGGAGTTCCCAACCTATGGTTAGTTGTACCATTATTTCATTATATATTACAGTGTAAGAATAATAGAAATAAAGTGCACAATAAATGGAATGCACTTGAATCATCCCTCAACCATCCCTTCCCTCCCTGGTCCATGTCTTCTATGAAAACAGTCCCTGGTACCGCAAAGGTTGGGGACCGCTGAGATAGATGATCAATGTAAGATGGAAATTAGATATATTAGATAAATGATATATAGATGATAGAGAGATGGAGAGATGATAAATGACAAAAAGACATGATAAGGACAGATGATAGAGAGAGAGACAGAGATTTTCTGGGTTTGTGTCGTGCTGTTGTGCCTTTGAAATAGCACACACACGTATTCAAATCATTCTTATTAAAACATTAGGCAAGATAACACCAAAGGGCTCCAGGTGGTTCAGTTCATGCAAAGGTGTTTGTGTTTGACTGGAACTGAATACCCACCGTGAGACTCCAGCTCACAACGGCCCCTGTCTCTACGACCCTGCCTTCCAGCACAGTTAATCTAGCGAATGTCAACCCCAGACAGTTGCCCACCACGGTAAGCAAAGCACGAGCTCTCGTCCCCTGCCAAGGCCATGCTGCAGCCATAGCAGGGCTGGCTGGGTCCAGACAGGTGTGGAGAATTAGGGGGCGTCCCCCACCCTGGCTCCTGTGCAGAGAAGTTCAGTGGAGAGCAAACCGTTTCCCGTGTCTCTTCTGCTATCTAGGTGAGAACAAGCGCTGAAGAATATGAAGCACAGACGCACGTGTACCTGTGCGCGTCCCACCACCAGAGCCGGGCACAGCCACATCGCACCGCCAAGCTCTTCCCCTGGCCGGTGCCCTGTCACCTCCTCTGGGGCCTGTGACGCAAGCCTGCAGATGACTCATTTGACCCAGCGATGGGAGAGAGACGCATTAAACACACAGAGGTGGTGCCTTAGCTCAGGCTGCTAAACAAAGCATTGTAGATGGGTTGGCTGGGGGAGCTTAAATGACAGACCACTGTTTTCTTACAGTTCCGGAGGCTGGAAGTCCAAGATCCAGTTTCTAGCTTGGTCGATTTGTGATAAGGGCCCTCTTGCTGGCTTGTAGATGATGCTGTCTCACCATGTCCTCACATGGTCATTCTTGTATGTGCTCGGAGAGAGAGAGAGGGGGAGGGAGAGAGAGGGAGAGAGAGGGAGAGAGAAAGAGAGAGGGAGGGAGGAGGGGGGAGAGAGAGAGCTCGCAAGCGCGCTTTCCGATGCATCTTCTTATGAGGACACTAACCCTATGGGATCAGGACCCCATCCTCATGACCCTATTAAATCTTAATTATGTCCTTGTTCCAGATACACCCAGTCTGGCAGTTAGAGCTTCATCATACAAATTTTGGGGTTAGGAGACAGACACAAATGTTCGCAGCAGAACATACGCAACTACCCAACAGCCAGCATATGGGTGCATTGAAAGCAGGGCTTCCCTCTCCATTAATTTGTCCAATGAAAGCTTTGGTGAAGTGTTTCTCAAGAAAGAAAGAAAGAAAAAGGAAGGAAAGAAGGAGGAGAAAGAAAGAAAAAGAAGGAAAAAAGAAAGAAAGAAGGAAGGAAAGAAAGGGAAGAAGGAAGGAAGGAAGGAAAAAAGGAAGGAAGGAAGGAAAAAAAGGAAAGAAGGAAGGAAAGAAGGAAGGTTGGTTTCCTGTATCAGGAAGCTCACCCCAAGTTTAGGTGTTAAATTTCCTTTTCAACTTTGCACATAGATTAAAGGCAGAGTGTGTTCTGACAAATAAACGGACTCTTTGTCCAACGCTGAGCTCTTTCCTGGTGGGCATATGGGCAAGTGTAGTTAACTTGCACCTAGTCAGAGTTCATTAACAGTTAAAATAAAAAGGTGCCGGCTTGCTCCGGTTGTAACACGGATGCTCTCGGGGCTGCGTGTGTGTTGCGAGGACACAGAAGCTGGGTTTGCGAACCCAGCTGGACAGAGGCCTCCACGGTCAGTGAGAGTCACCAGTTAGAGCGAACCGTGCACACTCCTGCCCGGCCACAGGGAGAGGCCTCTTCTGCTGGGGTTGTGTTTCTGTAAGAGCTTCTGTTATGCAGGCACGCATTTGTGTGTCCGTGTGTCCATGCATGCAGCGTAGGCATGCGTTTCTGCATGAGTGTACGCACCTGTGTGCATTTGGGTTTGTGCACGTGTCTCTGTGTATCCTCTCTTCCTTCTCATCTCCATTTGTTCCCCACATTCTTTCTCTCTCCCAACAAAAATGAAGAGATTCAGCTCATTCTAGAATCTTTACAGCGCTAACTGCACATCTCGACAGCGCTGGTTTTTACATTGGTGACGGAGACTCCTGACTCGGTCAGGCGAGACAGCGCAGGAGGTGGATGTCAAAATCAGTCCTGAGTTACGCCACACCATCAAACATGTGCCCAACAAGGGGACAAAAAGCTCCCCCAGATAAAATTCTGACTGGTGAATGCAAACTTGCTAAAATACCTGGAGATCAAGTCTCAAAATGCATCTGACGAACACGCCCACGGCAGTGTGTCGCTTCCTGTAAGAGGACGAAATGGACGTTAGCAAAGCATTTCTCTCTAGATCGTGAACGTGTTGTCAGATACCTTCAATTATACCATGGTGAACGCGGCCCAAAACATCCTGTCTCCTCTCAAACACACACAAACGCACACACACACAGCCTCGAAGCCCACATTCACCACCTCCAGACGTGATTGTCCCAAACCTCACCGTGACCTCTGAGAGAGTGACACACTTCCAAATTTGACATACGGTTAGTTAAAGTCTGAGCCCTGCTGTGAACAGTTGGCTCTCGCCCCCTGAACAGTAAACCATTTAAACACCCTCTCCGCCCCGAGACAGCCTTCAGGGTAACGCAATTCTGCTTCCTCAAGATCAGAGCAGGGAAAATACCGAGGTGGCAGCTGCTGTGCGTGAAGCACCTCTTGGGCCAGAGCTGCAGAGCGGTGGCTGGGTCAGAAGCCCCCGCCACCACCGGGACACCATCTGTGAAATCACGACGTGGAAATAAACAGTCCTCGCCCCAGTGAGCCGGGACGGGCAGCGGCTCAGGTATTGGGCGTGAGAACTGCAGACACGCCGCTGGATTTATGGCCCTGGAGGGCGTCTGTGCTGTGCTCCGGGCTCTGGGCAGACGGCTGTGCCTCGGTGTCCCCAGGGGCTGACGTAGCCGTCTGGACAGAGCAGCCGGGAGCTGAACGCTACGGGGGCGAAAACCCGCTCTGTCTGCGGAGCGTTGGGAGGGCGTCTTAGATCCATCAGTGGCTTTATCTATCGCGGTGTTCCCTCCCCGAAAGCCCTCTCAGGGGGGTGGTTGCATCGTCCCTGTACAATCTCCACATGTCACCGTCTGGAGGGGGGAAAAATACGCCGCTTCTTGGAAAATGCTATTTTTGCAAACACATGCTTTTTGAAAATGACCTCTCCCAGCTACAAGGAGTGTTATCAGGAATCCCAATTTATACATTTCTCTGGGGGGAAAAAAAGTTAGAAAAGATAAGGAAAAAAAAAAAAAAAAAACAGGGAACTTTCTCAAACTGACCCTTGGAGAGAATTCGGTACTGTCAACAGTTACTGTATCGTGGATATTGTTTTTGGGGGGATGGGGCAGAGTCTCATGCTGTTGCCCATGGGTAGAGTGTTACTCATGGGTAGAGTGCTGTGGCACCATCATAGCTCACGGCAGCCTCAAACTCCTGGGCTCAAGTCGTCCTCCTGCCTCAGCCTCCTGAGTAGCTGGGACTACAGGCATGCGCCACCATGCCCGGCTAATTTTTCTATTTTTAGTAGAGACGGGATCTCCCTCTTGCTCAGGCTGGTCTCAAACTCCTGAGCTCAAGTGATCCTCCTGCCTCAACCTCCCAGAGCACTGGGATTACAGGTGTGAGCCACCATACCTGGCCTCAAGGGTATTCTTGACATTGCCAATCAAGCCACTTCCTGGACATGAAAGGTAACCAGAGACGACCAGTGGGGACCACTGACTAGAGAAGGCCACCAAGCTTGGCTTCTGTGCGCTTTCCACATTGGCTCCTCTCATTTCCTCCTGGAAAAAGCCGTCTTGTTGGCAGAGGTCCAGCTGGGGTGAGGGCGCCATCACACTCAGCTGTCTGAACAGACGACTGTCCCCAGGAATTCCCGGGCAGAGAGAGGCCCTGTCAGATCTCACGTTTTCCGCTCTGAATGCACATTAGAATGATGTAGAAAAGTGTTTCAGAAAGTTATAATGATATCTCGGATATGCCACCAAACACACAGGGGCAACAAAAGGGAAAAAAAAAGTTGGTAAATTAAAAACTTTTGTTTTTAAAAAACATTTGTGCATCAAAAGCAAGGGAGTGACACAGAATGGGAGAATATTTTGCAAATCATATGCTGGATAAGAGTCAAGATTCTCTAGCAAAACAGAACCAATGGGATAGATGATATATGGACACAGATGAGATTTAGGGCATTGCTCGCATGACTTTGTAGGCTGAGAAGTTATACCCTGTGTCGTTTCCAAGCCAGACAACCAGGAAAGCTGGTGATGTGATTCCATCCAAGTCTGAAGTCCTGAGCACCAGGGCAGGGTGCCATTGGTACAACTCCCAGTCCTACATGGCCCTTACTCCACCAAAAACACTTAGTGAAACCACAACCCCACCCCGCCTCACCCTCTGCAATCCCTCCACGAATACAATGACAGGCTTCACAAAGCACGTTTCACATACCCATCAGGAAAGAATAGCTCTCAGAAGCCTCAGCTTCCAATAATCACACAAACCTTTCATTAAGGCCAGGCGCCTGACACTCGCCGGAGTGGGCCAAAAATCACAGACACCTGAGCAGGTGTTGGCTGATCTAGAGCTGCCCTTACAATGACTGCCTTCATTTTACCAGAGTTAATTAAAAAAAGAAAAAAAAAAAAAAAAAAACCCAGCCAGTGACAAAGGAAATGTATTGCTTTGCCTGGACACCTAAAAGACGGCACTCTTAGCTAAGCAGAGGTTAGTAGGTAAGGAGACACTCCTCCGGTATCATAAAAGACACTGTTCACGGATGTCTTTTCGAAAGCCAGTGAAAGTCTTGACGTCTTTGGATGTCTCCCTGTCCTCAAAAGGAGACACGCTTTGGATGTGTTTCCACTTTTTAAACACTCTTGCACAGGTTCTTTATTTTGTGACTGTCTTAGTTCCTTTTGGGCTGCTAGAACAGAATGCCATAGACTGGCGGCTTATAAACAATACAAACTTATTGTTGACAGATCTCGAGGCTGGAAGTCATTGCAGGGGTGAGCAGGGCATGTCCAGGTTTCTGGATTCTGGCCAGAAACTCCATCAAAATACCTCGGGGTAGAGCAAAAGCCCAGTAACCTGAGGCCTGTGCACACACACAGACACACGGACACACGCAGACACACAGATGTGCTCGGGCGCACACACAGGAATCTAGTCACATCTACAGCCAGACACACAGACTTGTGTACACAGACACACATACATGCACACGGAGACACACAGGCAGATACACACAGACACTCTCAGACATACTTGGGTGCACACATAAGCATCTATAAATACACAGAGACACATGTACACACATGCATATATACACAGACACAAACATGCATGTACTCACACATACATATATATATACAGATATATATACACAGAGACACATAAAACACACAACATTCCTATGCACATAGGTACACATGTATACATCCAGGGACACACATACACACATGCACACATAAATTCACAGGACATATATACACCTACATGCACACAGAGACATACATGGGCATATACAGAGACACATATACACACATAGCACAACTGTGTACATGTACACACATACATACAAACACTGAGACAGACAGACACATACCATACACATAAACGCATGTACAATAGACACACACTCGTGTATACATACACACACACACACATACACACACACACACACACATTCACCATCTCCTTAAGGACAACAATACTTTCAGAGCCTTCAAACTTGCTTAGAGCCACATCTCCTCTTAGACAGACTCCATCCCATGTGCCGCTGCCTCGACCCCGCCCCCCGTGTCTCTGAGACACATGTCTTGCCCTGTCCCGGGGGAGCCGTCCCCTACTGGCTCTCAAACACATTTTCTACCTGTAAAACATAAGGGCCCTTCTGCAGCTGTCCACACTGTGTTCCAGTGGACGTCCTAACACAAGTGGGATTACATGCCCAGGCCCTTCCCACGCCTTCCTAAACGTATCTCAGCTAGGATAAATCCAAGCTGCAGGCACAGAAAGCGCCCATGATGCTACCAACCCAGGGCTGCAGCCCAGCTCCCAGGCGTGGCTGGCCACGGGCGTCCGGAGTCAGCTCAGAGTAGGGTGGGAAGCCACGTCCCTGGCGACGGACAGAGATTTCTTCCTAAGCTTTCCTGGCGGCAGAACATTCATGCCACTCTGTCACGGGTGGGTCTGCTCGGGGAGCAGAGACATGAGCGTGGTCCCGTGTGGCCCCACACAGCCAGGACGGGAAGAGCCTTAATGGCACACACCGTTCCCCCATCCGACATCCCTTCCCTGCGTTCTCAGGGGAAGGTCTTCACTAAGAAGCAATACTGTTCATGCTTGTAGAAGGGCAGCATTTTCGAATATTTGCTTTTCAAAAACAAAATGGCTATTTGCCTTGAAGGAGAAGAGAGAGCTCGTGGTGTGGAGGAGGCTGGGATCCGGCAGGGGTGGTTTTAGGAGATTCTCAGGGAGGAGCTCTGAAGAGAAGAGAATTTCAGAGTTGTAGCTGGGGCCTCTAGTTTCTGTTTAACTCACGGAATCAAATCTAGTAGGTTTGTGGACAGATCCAGGCTACCTACAGGTAGAGTGGGTTTCTGTGGGTTACACAGAGCTCGGAGCAGGACCCACCTTTGCCTTGTTTCTGGGCCAGAAGACCCTGCATGGTGCCACCTGCCTTAGAGAGACCACACCTGCCTTATCCCACCTGCCTTAGATAGACCACACCTGGTATATCCCACCTGCTTTAAATAGACCACACCTGGTGCATCCCACCTGCCTCAAATAGACAACACCTGGTGCATCCCACCTGCCTTAAATAGACCACACCTGCCTTAGATAGACCCCACCTGCCTTAGATAGACCACACCTGGTGTATCCCACCTGCCTTAGATAGACCATACATGGTGTATCCCACCTGCCTTAGACAGACCACACCTGGTGTATCCCACCTGCCTTAGATAGACCACACCTGGTGTGTCCCACCTGCCTTAGATAGAACACACCTGGTGTATCCCACCTGCCTTAGATAGACCACACCTGGAGTATCCCACCTGCCTTAGATAGACCACACCTGGAGTATCCCACCTGCCTTAGATAGACCACACCTGGTGTATCCCACCTGCCTTAGATAGACCACACCTGGAGTATCCCACCTGCCTTAGATAGACCACACCTGGAGTATCCCACCTGCCTTAGATAGACCACACCTGGAGTATCCCACCTGCCTTAGATAGACCACACCTGGTGTATCCCACCTGCCTTAGATAGACCACACCTGGTGTGTCCCACCTGCCTTAGATAGACCACACCTGGAGTATCCCACCTGCCTTAGATAGACCACACCTGGTGTATCCCACCTGCCTTAGATAGACCACACCTGGTGTATCCCACCTGCCTTAGATAGACCACACCTGGAGTATCCCACCTGCCTTAGATAGACCACACCTGGAGTATCCCACCTGCCTTAGATAGACCACACCTGGTGTGTCCCACCTGCCTTAGATAGACCACACCTGGAGTATCCCACCTGCCTTAGATAGACCACACCTGGAGTATCCCACCTGCCTTAGATAGACCACACCTGGAGTATCCCACCTGCCTTAGATAGACCACACCTGGTGTATCCCACCTGCCTTAGATAGACCACACCTGGAGTATCCCACCTGCCTTAGATAGACCACACCTGGAGTATCCCACCTGCCTTAGATAGACCATACCTGGTGTATCCCACCTGCCTTAGATAGACCACACCTGGTGTATCCCACCTGCCTTAGATAGACCACACCTGGTGTGTCCCACCTGCTTTAAAGAGACCAGACCTGACTGACCCTACCTCCTTTACATCAGGGCCTGGGGCAAGGTGAGAACTGTTGGGACCACAGCCTGTCTCAGCAGGAGAGGGCAGCCCCGGGTGGCACTAGGCTGGCCAAGTACCTGTGGCCTGAACATCCTTAGACATACATGCAGCCTTGGTTCTGCTCAAAGACACGTGGAAAGGGAATCGGACCTGGGAAACACAGCCGGATCCTGTTTTCTTTCCTTGTCTTGACAGGGGAGCCCAGCCGAGTCGGGAAGGCAGGTCTGGACATGCCGTGCTTTCCACAGAGATCTAGAAGCTCCATGCCACTCTCTGGCCCTTCATTAATTACGGTCAGTTCTGCCACATAAGTGTTCCCAAAAATCACTGGCTACGCAGACACCACTCAGGAAAAACCACAGGGCTTATGGAAAAAAACAGCGTGGGGGCAGCCCTCAAAGATGTGATTGCTGACACACAAAATACATACAATGTGTATTCGTCAACTGAAGAATGAATAAATAATTAACAAACAAAAAGTTAAAAGTGTGTTAAAAATGGTAGCATGGTTTTACATATGCTAAATGATTAATTAAGTATGTAAACAGTAATACGTATGGGCAGACCCTCCCCAGAAAAATGTCTGATGCTGGCTTTGTGGAAATGGACATCAGGAAGGTGGGTGCTTAGGAAACATTGTAAAGTGGGGGAGGCGGTGCTATGGTTGAATGTTTGTCCCCCTCGATAAATCCATGTGTTGAAATCCTCACCCCTAAGGTGATGGCGTCAGGAGGCGGGGCCTTTGGGAGGTGACGAGGTCCTGAGGGTGGAGCCTCACGGATGGGATCAGTGTCCTTATAAAGGGACCCCAGAGAGCTCCCTCACCCCTTCCACCCTGTGAGGACGCAGCGAGAAGGCGCCATCTATGAACCAGGAAGTGAGTCCCCAGCAGACACAGCCTCCGCCACGCCGGGATCTTGGACTTCCAGCCTCCAGCACTGTGAGCAATAAATGTCTGTTGTTTAGACCACCCCGTCTATGGCGTTTTGCTACAGCAGCCCCAATGGACTAAGACAAGTGAGTTGCCTAAAAAATAACAAGCAGTGTCGCCTAGGTTGAGAACGGGTCCACGTGGCTCCTGAGATACGTGTAGACTAAGGAAGCTGCTACGCGGTTGAGGTGTGGACGTGTGTGCTTTTTGCTTGTTCTTTGTTCAAGTGCAGTTTTCGGTTTGGATGCAACTGTATCTTCTCACCTGCAACTTTGTGTGTGCGTGAGGGAAATCATGCAAAATTATATGCAAAATTTGTGTTGGCCTCAAATTGTCCCCAGATCTGTCAATTGCCTTGGAACCAATTTGTGTTTTCCAAGCAAGTGTTATAGAAGAATCAATTGGTCTTTGTGTGTGTGTGTGTGTGTGTGTGTGTGTCTGAATTGTATCCACCTATTCATTTCCTACTACGTGTTGGGGCCTGCCCTAAGCCCTAAAAACACAGTGCACTGGAATGGAATATAACACAACACAACACAACACACTGCACTCCAGATAGAGGCACATTCTCCGTGCCCTACCAACTATGGGTCTATCTTTGTCTGCTAGTAGAATGTGTGTGTGTGCGTACACACCTATATGCTCTCAAACACGCAGACATACACATTCTTTGCTGGAGGAGGATACATTACTTTTCTGACACTTTCTATGTTGCTTACCTCCTTATCATTTTCACGCAAAAGTGCCCTCATTCTGTCTGGAGCTGTGAGCCGACAGTCAAGTTGCAATGGAATGAACGCACCCTCCAAGATGTGGTCAGGAAGCCCCCCTAATGCTGTTTTCTTTGCCTGCGAACAATTCAGTCTCCCCTGGGAGACAGGGAGGGGCCAGGATATCAGCGATATTTTGGGAACTTCAGCAAGAAAACGGAGTGGAAGACAGATGGGGAGAGAAAATTCCCGCCCAGAGAGCCATGGAGAAGGCGAGCATAGTAGGACCACGGCCAGTTTCAGGAGTAGTGGACAGTCCCAGGCAGTACTCAGCGTGACCAAGTACATGTAGCCTAAAAGCATTAACAGCTTCACTTAGGGGTGTGTGTTTGTGTGTGTGCAGGGTTGATGGAAGTTTAAGCAGGATGTCTGACATTTTTATAAGAGGGGGTATAATATCTGCTCGGGCTGCAGAACAGAGTTCCCCAGACTGGATGGCTTAAATAAAGACATTTATTCTCTCACATCCTGGGGGCTGGAAGTCCCAGATCCAGGTGTCTCAGGCCTGGTTCCTCCTGAGGCCTCTCTCCTGGGAGTGTAGACGGCTTAAATAAAGACATTTATTCTCTCACGTCCTGGAGGCAGGAAGTCCCAGCTCAAGGTGTCTCAGGGCTGGTTCCCCCTGAGGCCTCTCTCCTGGGCATGTAGACGCCGTCTTCTCCCTGTGTCCTCACAGGGTCGTCCCTCTGTGCGTGTCTGTGTCCCCATCTCCTCTGCTTATAAGGACACCAGTTCTGTTGGATCAGGGCCCACCCTAGTGCCTCAGTTTACCTTAATCACCTCTTTAAAGACCCGTCTCCAAACACAGCCCCAGTCTGAGGTCCTGGGGGTCCGGGCTGCAACAAAAGAACTTTAAGACAATTCAGCTCATAACAGAAGCTGAGGATTTGTTATGTATTTTTTTTCCTTCCAAAAACCTTCCATCTGCCTCAGGAATTCAGGCTTGTGCAGACACACTGAAATATGTCCTCTTTATTTTTGTCTCCCTTCAAAAATGCAATCCTTGCTCTTGTCGTCCTCACAGGACACTAAAAAAATGTATTTCATAAATGCCAAATGGAACCAAAAGAATGCCTGCCTCTTTCTTGTGTGGTTCGTCCAGCACAGCGTCTGGTAGGCTCTGCTCATACCAGTGAAGGGAGAAGCAGAGAAAACAACTCAGGAGGGAAGCCCGACTCATCCTCCTGCTCAGGGGGGCATTTTCTTGCATTTTCATGTTCCCTTGAATGAATTTGTGAAGCGGCACCTCCACACCCACTTGGCAGGGTTTAGAGGCTCACCTCACCTCACACTCGCCCAGCTGCAAACCCACCCCAGAGACACAATGGGCTGCAGCCCAACGTGAGGGGATTTCATCTACAGCTAATGGTAGCATTTGACCCAACAGATACATTGTATACAAATGTAACACCCGCATTGTTGGAGCTCAGAAAGCAACACCCCAACAGGAAGACCTCAGAAGCAAAAGTTTCTTTCTGATCTTCTCCTGCCCTCCTATCTCTGTCCCATCCTCATAGGAACTAGAATCCCTCCTCCCCAAGGTGGGTTATAGAAACCAGACCCCTTTTCCCCCAAATCCAGCCTTAAACCCTAAAGGTACGACTCCAACTTTCCCTCCACCTTTCTGTGCGAAACTGGCCCTAAGGAAATTCTCTGACTGCCTTGTCTGGCTGTAGGTCATGAGACCCCCACTCCAGAGAGGGTCCCGCCCCTCACCCAGGAGGAAGGAGGCTGCTCAGAGAGGCCAAGAAGCGTCTACACAGACAGGCCTTGCTGGGTTCCCCACTCGGTCCGTCAGCATCAGATCAGGCCCTTTTGTCCCATCGTATTTCTGCACGGCCGCCCACGCTGTGCTGAACCTGAGCACAAACATGGACAGTTTCCCCTGCATCTTTGGGTCTCCGTTCTGAAGGCTCCTGTGGGCACACGTTAAATACATGTGTGTGCCTTTCTCCTATTAACCAATCTGCCTCATGTCAGATACAAGGTCCCTACAACATGCATCTTTGAGATCAGGTGAAACTTCAAGGATGTCTACACTGGCATGGATCAAGGGGTTGCTGGGGCGACCATTCCCAGATTCCAGAAAAATACACCCTTTCCTCTCTGCTGTGTGCATTTGCCTACGTTGGCTCTGTGTGAGCGGCCACACATCTCCCCCACTTATTTACCCCATTCAGGGTTAAGTTTTACCCCCTGCAGAACAGGAACTCTGGGCCCAGCCCATCAACAGCTCTGAGAATCAACGACACTTGGCGGGAAGCAGTTAACCCCAGCCTGATCCATGTCAAGCACTCACTTGGGCTGGTTGTTATTAAATGTCTGCCCAGATGGAAGGGAGAATATGGACTTCTCCCAAATCTCTTGGCTGGTAGCCTCTGACCTCTCACAGAAGAAATAAAAAAATATTTAAAGCCAAGCACTATGGCCGACATCTGTAATCCCAGTACTTTGGGAGGCCGAAGTGGGAGGACTACGTGAGGCCAAGAGTTTGAGACCATCCTGGACATCACAGCAAGACCCCATTTCTACAAAAAATAAAAAAAAAAAAAATTAGCTGAATATGCTGGTACACACCTGGACTCCCAGCTACTCGGGAGGCTGAGGTGGGAGGATCACTTGAGCCCAGGAATTTGAGGTGAGCTATGATTGTACCACTATATTCTAGCCGAGGTGAAAAAGCTTAGATCTTGTCTCGAATAAGTAAATAAAATATAAGTTATTTAAGCCTTGGTCTAGAGCAGAATGAATTCTTTTACTATTTTCTCATTCATCAAAATAGTTGAAAAGGCTTGGGTGTTAACATTTTCTTTTTGAAAGATTTCACTTCAGGACCAATCACGTAGTTTTTTAAATCATTGGTGCTGAATGAGTTTTCCTATAGCAAATGGGTTAGTATAGCTAACTGACATCTTTCCAGGTGAATCGAATTGAGGGCTGGCATTGAATTGCGTTTCTCTTGAGACAGGTACGTTTGCAAATGGATCCTTCAGGCTCTACGACTAAAAGATCATAAAACATTGGAGTGCAGATGTCTTCATTATAGAATGTCTCAATATATGTAACCTAAACATTTGCATCTCCATAAACATTTTGAAATAAAATTTTTTAAAAAAGATAATAACACACTTTCCAGTTGTCAGGTCTAAAGGATCCATTTGCAAACATCCCAGTTACAAGAGAAATATATCGTACAAACCTAGACTCTCTTTCCATCACCTCTGGTGTGCTTTTCAATACAATTTTTTTTAAATTAAGGTTTGGACTACCCTTTGGATTTCTTTTTAATACTACTGTTTTCCGGATCATGCTTGTTTCTTAAGGGCACTTCATTTTTGTCAAATTAGTCAGCTGTTGACAAATCGCTTACATGTTGACCCAAAGCGTTTTTTCAATGTCTCAGGGCACAGGGTTTAGACTGCATTCACATGGCCATCTCTGCTACGGTTTTTGTTCCACTTCACGTATTAAGGTTCGTTGTAGCATGGCGCGATTCCAGGACGTGAAATATGGCTTCCTTTCTCGCCTGCTTTCATTGCATCTCCCCAGAGTAGACACATTCCTGGGAGGGAACGGGAGTGAAGCCCGCAGCATTCCATAGGCAGTGGTTGGGATTTTTGCAGCTACTATCAATAGAATATTCTAGAACCATCCAAATTTCTTCCCCGCAATGACTCATGGTGTTCTTGTGCTCAGCCGTGCATCTGCCCTGGGCTACTGGCCATCGACTCTTTCAAATAGCTTTAAAAAATATGCTAGTCACAGCCCTTCTGTTTTAAGAGATCCTTGCAGGGTAATGTTCACCGATATCATAGAATCTATATTGTTCTGAGCTAAAATTACAAAGCTGGTTACGCTGGACACCTAAGCTTCATCCCTTTTCCTACCTGGGACACCTCTTGTAAGCAGGTAGACTCCTCAGGACTTCCTGGCTGTCAGCTCAAGGTGGTCCCTAAAACTTCCTGCCCTTGGCAGTGAAGTCTAACAACCCTTGGCTACTGTTACAATATAGGAAGATTACTGCTGAAAAAGACTAAACTCTACTCATGGAAGTCAAGTGGTCCCTGGACACAGATTCTAGATTCTTCTTGTGACCATACGTATCTGAAGTCCCTACAATGGCTCAGACACTGTGAAATGCAGGGCTATATTATGAGCTACGATGATAGTAGCTACCATTCCTTTTGCCTCAGCTGGGCTCCATAGAAAACAGAGTACTGAGGGAGGGTGGGGGGGGGGGACTTTAAAAACATCCTATAAAAAAGACACCTGCACTCAAATGCTTATAGCAGCACAATTCACAATTGCAAAGATGTGGAAACAACCTAAGTGTCCATCAATCCATGAGTGGATTAATAAGTGTGGTCTATGTACACCATGGAGTTCTACTCAGCCACAAAAATACAGTGGTGATCTAGCACCTCTTGTGTTATCCTGGTTGGAGCTGGAGCCCATTCTGCTAAGTGGAGTATCCCAAGAATGGAAAAACAAGCACCACATGGACTCACCATCGAATTGGAACTAATTGATGAACACTTAAGTGCACATATGGAAGTAACATTCATCGGTTGTCAAGCAGATGGGAGAGGGAGGAGGGGATGGGTAAATTCACACCTACCATGTACAATGCACACTGTCTGGGGGATGGACACGCTTTGACTCAAATGATACAAAAGCCATTTTTGGCTCAATGATACAAAAATGTAACCAAAATGTTTGTACCCCCACAATAATCTGATATTTATAAATAAATAAGATTCCATGAACACAATGGCTTTTTTTCCCTTCTTACCTGACTCCAGATCTCATCTGCCAGCAGCAAAGCTTAGCATTGAAGAAACTTCCAGACCAAACTACTTATGCAAAAATAAATAAATAAATAAATAAATAAAAATTCCCTGTTCTTTAAAAGAAAGCAATCTCGCCGGGACATCTCTGAGGCTATGTAGAGAAAACGACAGTTCTATTTACCAAGGGTCATCAAACTTTTACCAAGTGCTTATGATGTCTGGAAGTTCAGTGGGGTACTTACCTGTCCAACAACCCCAGGAAGTGATTCTATTATGGTATCACCCCCATTTTGAGAGAGGGAGAGATGGGGAAAGGTGCAGACACTGAGGTGTCCCCAGGTGACATCACACACCTAAGTCACACACCTAAGTCGTCAGAGCTCAGAGGCATCAACGTTTAAGCCCCTGCAACCCACCTGCAATATCATGGGCTTCAAGAACTCTCTGGCTAAACTCTTAAAACCAGAAAGGTGTCCCAACAGTGTAAAGACACAAAGCAAACATTGGTAGTAGGAGAAGGGACAGGAGCTCCCTGGGGATTGTCCTGACCCCAATATCTTGCCCTACATGCATGTAGTTAGAAAAACACAAAATAAAAAACAAATGCTGCAGGTGTAGCAAGAGATGTCTCGCTGGCCCAAGACTGTGAAATCCAGTCTCTCCTTCCCATACGTGGGTTATTTCGGACAATCGATTTTGGTTTTCTGGAGCTCAGATTGCAGACAGAAATCTTGCTACAGTGAAAGAGCTTTAAAGATCCCCGGACCCAGTGGTCTCTCACTTGGGGTCTCGGGGTCCACGTTCCTACTGCAGTCATGGAGAAACGCTGTCCAGTAGAATGGTCTCTCTCCTGGGCGTGTAGACGCCGTCTTCTCCCTGTGTCCTCACAGGGTCGTCCCTCTGTGCGTGTCTGTGTCCTCATCTCCTCTGCTTATAAGGACACCGGTCCTGTTGGATCAGGGCCCAGCCTAGTGACCTCAGTTTACCTTAATCACCTCTTTAATGTTCTACAATCTTCACAGTCCGACAGCCTCTAGCGGCTACGGAGCATTTGAAACACGGTGCCCAGTGGTGAGCAGGGAAACCGGTTTTTAATTTTATGACTATTAATTAATTTAAGTGTTTCTGGATGTGATTAACATTTGCCTTGGTGGATTGAGTACAACAAATTATTCTCCCCAATGTTGGTGGGTGTCATCCGATCTGTTGAAAGCCTGAATGGAACCAAAACGTGGAGGAAGAAAGAATTTGCTGTCTCTGCGTGTCTTTGAGCTGGAACGTTGGACTTCTGCCTCCAGTCAGACTTGGACTAAAACTTAGACGGTTAGCTCTCCCGGGTCTCAGATCCTCGAATTGAAACTCACTCTCAGGTCTCAACGGTCTCGGGCCCTCGGGCTGGAGCTGACACCACTGGCTTTTGTAGGTGTCCGTGTTGTAGACGACAGATTATAGAACTTCTTAGTTTTCATAATTGCCTGAGCCAATTCCTTCATATATATGTGTGTGTGTGTGTGTGTGTGTGTGTGTGTATATATATATTTAGATCTCCTACTGGTTCTGTTCCTGGAGAGCCCTGACTAATAAACTTGCTCACTGTATTGTTAGCCCATATTCCCACCTGCTGAGCCCCAACCCATCACAGTGGGGCTGAGAGGTCCCCCAGAGAAACCTGGGTACCACCTGCTTTCTAGTAGAAAAATCTCCTCTTCCTGAGCAATGAACCATGTGCATGCTTCTGTGGATGATACAGTATCTGCTACAGCTAAGGTAGTATCATCCGTTTCCTGGGCTACAATATGAGGCTACAGGAAGAGGTTCAGGTTTCTTCCTACAGACTTTTATGATTGTGCTTCCCGCTGTGTTGGGTCCCCCTCAACTTCCTACAGACTTCCTGTGAGTGAGACCCGATCGCCGTTTAGTGTGCAGCTGCTGAGATTTGGCAGTTATGTCTCAGGACAAAATAGATGGGCCAGTCCTGGGAGGTCAAACACCTACATCTCACTGCTCCTTCTTAGCTCTGTGACTCAGTTTACCGCGCATGTGGCCAGGGCGTGTTGGGTCCCAGACTTTAGCACTGCACCCTGATCCTGCAACGTGCAGTCTTCCTCCTGCTCACCATCTGTTCTGCGCTCAGTTTTCTCCCCCTAAATTTCATATGTGGAACTCCTGGCACCTCCAAATGCTGCTGTATCTGGAGATGGGTCTTTTAAGAGGTGATTCAGGTAAACTGAGGTCACTAGGGTGGGCCCTGATCCAACAGGACTGGTGTCCTTATAAGCAGAGGAGATGAGGACACAGACACGCACAGAGGGACGACCCCGTGAGGACACGGGGAGAAGATGGCGTCTACACGCCCAGGAGAGAGGCCTCAGGAGGAACCAGCCCTGAGACACCTGGATCTGGGACTTCCAGCCTCCAGGATATGAGAGAATAACTGTCTGTGGTTTAAGACACCCAGCCCGTGGTATTTTATTACAGAGGCCCTAGCAACAAAATATGCCATCCATCATTGTGGTTCAGTAGGGATTGCACCTGATGGCTTTGCTCTGAGTATGCAAAATCCGTACATGAAGTTGGACAAGACAGTCTCAAGCTCCTACTGGACTCATGGACTTAACGTCTGAGTCCCAGGGGTGAAAGATCTCTGGAGAGCTCCGGTCAGATTTGCAGCGTGGCATGGGATGCTACTTCTCAGTCTGGTTCTGTGTGCAGCCTCAGTGTACAGGTGGGTGGATTGGGGGTTGGAATAAGACACAGAGTCTCTTGGGGCTGACCTGGACCCCAGCTGGTGGGCTGGGTTCAGCCTTACCCATCCGAGAGCACCACAAAACTTTGTCCGTGAAGGAAGCATTTTTGCCCATGTTAGCAGGCTTTCTGGTCCCTGTGAGATTGAGCTACTTTGTACTGGAAGGAAATATTGACCATGATCAAACTTTCCATAACACTTCATTTACATTACACCACCTGAAGCAACTTGCTTCCCAAAGCGGTTCTCGCAAGCACAGGGTTTATTTACGTGTAGAAAAGAATTAAGCTAGCATTAAACTAGGCTGAGATGGACCCATTCCTGACTTTTTCTCCTCTTGGATTAAAAGTATCCTGAAAGACAAAGTATTTCTCTAAAGCAATGTCGAAATTCATGTGTATTCATTTATTGCAAATGGAATCCAAACACTGAATTTTCACCGTGCTTCCCTGTTCTTGATTAATTTTGAGCTTGGCTTCATTCTTTTTCTCCCCTCTGTTTGTTTTTTTTTTTTTTTTCTTTTTTTAATTTCTGAAGGCACATCCAAAAATTACAGACAGAAAATAATTTAACAAGCTCTCCATCCTAAGGTATTTTTGTGATCTAAGGCGTCAGTGTGGTCGTTTTAAATTTATTTATTTCCACAAAGAAAAATATATCCTCTTCCACGCATATTAAGATACACTTACAGCTGAATCATAAAGTGTGCCTGCTCTAAATGCCAGAGCAATGAAGAAAACAGATTCTTCTTTCTCCAGTCATGCAGAAACGCATTAAATTATTTTTATGGCTTCTTTTAGCCAACTTAAGGGATATTCACGTTGGGCAGTTAAAATTCTAATAGCTTTGAGGTTGATAGAACTCATGCATGATGCCATTAAGATACCTTTAACCTAGTGATGAGCTCTTTCAACTCCACTCTGCAGGGGTCGTACGGAAATTTGTTGTTCTCAGCACCGCATCAGAAATAGTGGCTTCTAGAATTTGCCACGACTCTGGGTCCTTCCAGCTCAGTTTCCTCTAGGGTCCTTGTTCCACGCTACCTGGGCACCAATGCATGGATCAATGTACTTTATTTCCGTGATTTCTATTCTACACCACAGTTGGGAATTATAATCTGAGCTTTGCAAACACCCTTAGCTCACTGGTTCTCTCTGACAACAGGATCTAATATCAACTCTACTCAAACCGCATCTGACGACTCACCTGAGCTAGACCTTGCTGGAATGAAATCACACCATGCTGCCCCTTGGTCCCTAGCAGCATTTGGTGCCACTAAATTTCCATTCCCACTTCCTAAAACCATTACGGTAGCGTCCCACATCCAAGGTTTCGCTTTCCATGGTTTCAGTTAACCGCAGTGTGAAAATATTAAAAGGAAAACTGCATTGGGTAAATACCCAGTAGTGGGATTGCTGGATCAAATGGTGGTTCTACTTTTAGTTCTTTGAGGTATCTCCATAATAAAGACAACTGCACTCGAATGTTTATAGCAGCAGAATTCACAATTGCACAGATGTGGAAACAACCCAAGTGCCCATCAATTCATGAGTGATTAATAAAATGTGGTGTATGCATACCATGGAGTTCTACTCAGCCACAAAAAACAGTGGTGATCTAGCACCTCTTGTATTATCCTGGATGGAGCTGCAGCCCATTCTACTAAGTGAAGTATCCCAAGAATGGAAAAACAAGCACCACACGTACTCACCATCATATTGGAACTAATCAATCAACACTTAAGTGCACATATGGTAATAACATTCATCGGAAATCGAGCAGGTGGGAGGGGGAGGAGGGGAGGGGTAAACTCCCACCTAACGAGTGCGGTGTGCAGTGTCTGGGGGATGGGCACACTTGTAGCTCTGACTTTGATCTTGCAAAGGCAACTTATGTCACCAAAGTGTTTGCACCCCTGTAATATTGTGAAATTAAAAAAAAAAAAAAGAACACTCTAAAAAAAGAAGGAAAATTCCAGTGATAAAAAATTCATATGCTTTACATCACATGCTGTTTTAAGTAAGATTATGAAATTGCACGATACCTCGCACCACCCACTAGGGACGTGAATCGCCCCTCTGTTCAGGAGATCCACATCGTACATGCTACCTGCTTGTTAGCCACTTAGTAGGTGAGAGACCACATTCCCATAACTTTTATTACAGTATATTGTTATAATTGTTATTTTGTGATGAGTTATTGCTGTTAATCTCTTACCGTACCTGATTTGTAAGTTAAACTGTATCATAGGTATGTATGGATGGATAGGGAAAAATATAGTGTCTATAAGGTTCTATACTATCCATGGTTTCGGCATCCACTGGGGTCTTGGAATGGATCCCCTGTGGATAAGGGGAGATGACTGTATTTTCCACGCGACAACCTCCCAGATAAACCACCTCAGCCAGGTCCCCGGCTCGGGCTCTGCTTTTGGTGGAACCCAAACCCAGACTTAAGCCACTCACCTTAACAGAACATTTCTGCTTTTTCAGCACAGACAATAAGAAGCCTTGTCATTTCTCTGAGAGCCCAGAAAGGATCATCTCCAACGGAAAAGCTGGGAAAAGCTCTCCCTGATGTGTCCCAGGAGCCGATGACCACCCAATCTTTCTTGGTGGCCTTCCTTTGAAAAGCATAAAGAACAGTTAGTATCCCAGCAGGTGGTGTTTGCACACTGAAGTTTTTAGAAATAGCTACGATACACAGGAACGGATTTCACTGTCCCGAAAGGACGTTGGAATTATGCAAGCTGCCCAAAGGTGAAAGGGTTTCCCTCTGGAATCCAAGAACCAGAGGAGACAGAGATTTTCCAGCAATCAATGCTATGGTGATAATTAAAGTGTCAGGTCATTGCTGTGTCACGATGATGCATTTTGGCTGTGTGGACAGACATCTCACATCTTAGCCACATCTTTTGCAGTCATGGTAGCACGCTGGAGACAGGGAAATGGATGAGGAATATCTGGAGGGAGGAGTTGGTGGAGGTTGGATAAGGAGAGATGGGAGGACATCTAAAGACCCTTCAAATCAGAGGACGGAGGCATTTGTCTGTCCTGGTCTTAGGCGTTCACAATTCCTCGTGCTCTCTTGCACGCCCAACACTGGCTCACTTTGGGATGCACATTCCCGGTCCGCCCTAGGAACAGCAGAAAACGTCAGGAAGAGGTGTCTTTGCAGGGAGAGCCTTCCTGGGTGGTGCAGAGCCAGGGGCCAGGTCCCGGCATGCAAATCAACACAGGTACCAGGTAAGAAGCTAGAAACAAAGCCACGTGGTGAGAAGCACTGCTTTACTTTCTGCACTGCATGGTGCTCTTGTTTGCTCTTTGGTTCCTTTGCCCATTGCTTTGATCTCGCAGCGTTTATCTCGGTGGTAGGCACAGTAATGCCCACCCAGGTTGTGCATGTCCCAATCCCTGCAACCTCTGAACTGGCTTGGTTACCTGGCAAAAGAGAATGAAGGTTTCATACGCAATTAAGTCTGCTAATTGGTAGACTTTGAAAAGAAGCAGCCGAACTTGGGTTACCCAGATGGGTCCAATGTCATCGCATGAGTCCTTAACACATTGACGGCCACACTAGAAAAAAGAAATTCCCTGGGGCCACTGTATTTTATTAAAACAAAACGATCCTTTCTGTTTTGTTACTTTTTTATTGTTTTCTGGGTGTGAGTTCTATGCAACGCAATCCACGTTTTTAGAATTAAATTGTCAGTATTCATTGTAACGATAAGAACATCCACAGGTAAGATTTTCATGAACCAACAACAGCAGGGTTTTGCTTCACGAGGCCTGGGGCTCAAAACTAGCCTGAGTTAAATAAAACTCACATGGCGGTCGGTGTGTTAAACGGAGAAGAGAGAAGGAGGTGAGATTGTCCAAAGGAGATGTGACAACCAAAGAAAGATGAAGAGAGATGCCCATCATGGGCTTTGGTGATGGAAGCAGAAATGTTCTTGTAGCTAGAAAAGGCAAGAAAAAGCATTTTCCCCTATTCCGAAAAACGCTCCATGATTTTAGCCCAGAAAGACCCAAGTCAGACTTCTCCCCTCCAGAACTGTCAAACCGCAAGTTGGTGTTGTTTTGAGCCACTGAGTTTGGGGGCGTCTGTTACAACAGCAAACAGGAGACCAATACACTGAGTTTCATTTCAATGTTTTCCATCGACCTCTGGCTGGGCTCTTGGAGTCCTTGCAGGTTTCGATCAGGTGAAGTGTTCCCCGTGCCTGGCTTTTATTGTCACCATCGTTAAGAACAAAGCAAAGCAGATCACTTTGGGTGGCTTGGCAGGCATCCAAGTCCCACCGCAGTCTTAGATTGACATTCTAAGTCGCCAAGCCTATTATGCTGACCCACACTGACCCTCTATTCTGTCCCACTTCCCTGTATATGCTCTGTGTGTTCCTGGCAGAATGAATAATTTTCTGTTTTTGAAACGACGTTTCCAAATGTCATTACCTCTGTGTGTCTCTGTGTGTACCTGTGTCTGCACCTTCCACTTGGCTGGTACTGCCTTTGAATTTTTGACATGTTATCTTTTCAATCTTTGGAACAAACGTCTACTCATTAATTCAGTTCAAATGGATCATTAGACTGTTGTTTCTAACTCCCTTCTAGCCAGGGCTCTTATCTTACCTTGCAGTATAACATGCATATGTACGCATGTGTTTGAACACGTGTGTTATAAATACCACACTCGCTAGCCAGTAAACTCTTAGAGGATTTTGGGAGATGACCAGCACCAGATATTTAACCATAAAGACAGGCATGCATGCTTACTTTTTCAAAAGAAGAAAAAAAGAAAAAAGAAAATCACTTTTAATGTGATTTAATCTTCCAATCCTAAATCCCCAGGAAAAACGCCAAGAGCAGACACTCACATTCCTGTTTTCCACGACGTATGTGCACTGTGTTAAGACCTCATTAACCAGCGCGTGATCAAGGTGAGACACGAACCGCATATTTTTAATCTGAGCTCTTTCTTGTCTTGCTTTGTGCCTCACATACTGAGCTCTGAGAACATATCCCTAAATTGATTCGATCAGGTAAATTCCAGGCATTCAGAACAAAGTTCAGGGCAAGTTACTGAAAGCCTAGACTTGTTTAGTTCTCTAAGATTGAGGCAGAAAGAGAAAAATTGCAGACAGTAGTTGTCAGGGAATGAACTGTATCCTCCTAAAATTACTGTGTTAACGTCTTAACCCCCAGGACCTCGGGATATGACTGTATTTGCAGATGGGTCTTTATAGAGATCATTAAGGTAAAATGAGGCATTAGGGTGGGCCCTGCTCCAACAGGACTGGTGTCCCTATAAGCAGAGGAGATGAGGACACAGACACGCACAGAGGGATGACCCCGTGAGGACACAGGGAGAAGACGGCGTCTACACGCCCAGGAGAGAGGACTCAGGGGGAACCAGCCCTGAGACCCCTGGATCTGGGGCTTCCAGCCTCCAGGACGTGGGAGAATAAATGTCTTTGTTTAAGCCACCCAGTCTGTGGGGCTCTGTTATGACCACCCGAGATGACCAAGACAATGGTCTTGTCTGGCCGTGTTTCAGAGTGGCTAGTGTTTCTGGTACCCTTGGAGGGAGAGAAGAGCTTGTAGTCTGAACGGCAGGGACTGAGAACATTCACTTTGACTTAGGATACTTGTCACTGCCTGTGATTTGGAAAGAAAAGAGGACAGAGGTGACTCCAGTGAAACCTCAGTGCAACCGTTTACAAGTGGCCTCTCTCTGGGTCACGGACAGAACATAGCATGAATGTAAACTAGAAGGCGGCCCACACAGGAGGCACTCATGGCTGGCGTGTCCTAATCCACGCCACCTGGGAATGCCCACGGGACACCAGAATGGCCGTGGGGAAGGTGCCCTGGCAAGTGGTTGAACCTAAATCACCGTTTTACCTGGGTCCTGAGAAACTGTTTATAAACTGGCAAGCCACCGAGACGTAGAATCTTTATCACCACACTGAACGTGGAATTAATTAGCAATGCTATGCATGCAGAACATACTCAGCGTCCACTGCAATATTGAATCAGTGGAAAATATTTTACTTAAAGGTCTGTCCAAAAAAAAATTAATAATAAATGAATTGCCTTCTGAGATGTGGAGGTATAAATGTGTGGTTGTGTGCATGCAGACATCCCTCACAATTGTTAGTTCAACAGCCAGAGAATCAGTTTTCTGAATTTCTTAACCTGCGAGACAGGACTCCACAAAATAGAGAATGTCTGTGTGCATTTTCATCCTTACAGAATGTTATCCTTTTGAAAAGTATTAGCCAGGAGTGGAGGAAACAGAATGACTCTCTTCTGGAAAACAGGTGTATCTAATATCATAATTTTTTTTCATCACCTGGCAGTTCTTCATGGCTGTCCTTACTTTGCCTAGAATTCACGGAGAGCTCAAATGACTTTAACTTCAGGATCATAAAATACAAGGCACAAAGATCCCTGTTACAATCTTGTCACACACACAAAAAGTAACAGTGTGAAATGATGCCTAAGTTAATTTGTTTCACCTTAGTAACCATTTTAAGTCTATGTGTATCCCATAACAGCAGTGTTACAAACCTCAAATATACTCAATGAGATTTATTAATACTTAAGAATAATAAGGCAAAAAGAGAAAATTGGTCAGTACGCATTTACAAGCATTTGAAAACAGTGACCACAGTCTCTTTAAGCAAGTGTTCATGGTTTGTTGACCATATTAAATCAAGATATTCTATAGTTTTGAGTGGTCCTCAATGGCAAATCCAGGCAGGCTCTTCAAACCTAAAAAGAATATCCCTAACTTGCCTCATGAATCCCAATGGGTATTTGGACCTGTGTGTGTGTGTGTGTGTGTGTGTGTGTGTGTGTCTGTGTGTATGTGTATACAACTGAATTCTAAGTCATGGAAATAAAACATACAAGAGCAATAGCTTAGGTGGTGAAAAAACTTGTTATGGGCTGAATTGCATCTCCTCAAATTGACATGTTGGGCTTTTCAGGACTTCCCCCAGGGAGGTGCACCTGGGATGGCCCTGTGACAAGGTGCTATGTTCTGAGTGTTTGTGTCCCTCCAGAACTCACATGCTGACATCCTCACCCCCAAAGTGATGGTGTCAGGAGGTGGGGCCTTTTGGAGGTGATGAGGTCCTGAGGGTGGAGCCTCATGGATGGGATCAGTGTCCTTATAAAAGGGACCCCAGAGAGCTCCCTCGCCCCTTCCACCATGTGAGGACAGAGTGAGAAGGCGCCATCTATGAACCAGGAAGTGAGTCCCCACCAGACACAGCCTCTGCCATGCCGGGATCTTGGACTTCCAGCCTCCAGAATCGTGAGCAACCAATGCTTGTTGTTTAATCTTCCCGGTCCGGGGTCCCGTGTTACGGCAGCCCAGTTCAAGTAATGCAAAACAAGTGGTTGTTTTGAAACATAATAATTATGACAATGATCTTGCAATCATTAATAATAAAGGAATTGGGAGAATGAATACTATAAATAGTGTTGGCTGATTCAGCTTTCAGATATTACTGATGTGCAGATTTAAGCAGACATATTCTGATCCTGTCCTTTATAGAACGTATAGTTTCAGGAGAGGAATAAAGAAGAGAAATAAGAAAAAAAGGAAGGAAGAAATAACAAGTGAAAAGAAAGAAAATGAATCAGATGTAAGGAGAGAATCTATGGTTAAATTGTACTGTTAAAACTGGCTAATTGAGTTATTTCCCAAACACAACAATATTTATATGTTATATAGAAAAGCAAAAATATGTAACACAGGCAAAATGCCAATTCCTCATTGCACATAAAAAATACAGTAGAGATAACTTTTATAGGCATAACCAGGACATCATACTACCTTTCATGCACAATTTGGGACATCCTATTTATTAATATAATAGTTGACAGATTTAAGATCATTTTAGTTACCAGGATCTAGTTCATCTGCCTGTGATAAACTGTCATTAGAAAAAAAAGATGAAAGATATGAAATTCATAGACAGCAAATAATTCTGTGAGATTATCTGAAAACTCACTAAATGGATGTATTGATTGCAAAGCTTCTACCTTCAGTTCTATTTGTTAGCTACTTCTGAAGCTCCGTATTTAAACATATGTCATACGATACTTTACACGGCAAACAGAAGGAGCCAATAATTTCACTTATGAAAGTTAATATTTACTGTACAATGGAAATGTGTTGTACTAGGCAAACAACTGCTATGTTTAGTCTCACATATTTCTTAATAAAAGGCTAATTTGAGTCCCTAATACATTTTGAAAATTTCATCGCCTGTTCTTTACGATGAGAATGTCATACTTAAATGCTTATGTTTCAAAATGCCATGAGAAGAGAAATAAAAATTAAAGATGAGGCAGACAATAAAAGGCATAGTTTCAAAGGTTGGTGATTTAGTTTATTCAAAACAGCTTAGGAAATGGAACTGCACACATACTGATACATAGTCTCTTAGTCCGTGTGGGCTACTGTAACACAATACCATAGATGGCACAGCTTATAAACAACAGACATTCATTGCTCACAGCTCTGGAGGCTGGAAGTCCAAGATCCCAGCGTGGCAGAGGCTGTGTCTGGTGGGGACTCACTTCCTGGTTCATAGATGGCGCCTTCTCGCTGTGTCCTCACATGGTGGAAGGGGCGAGGGAGCTCTCTGGGGTCCTTTTTATAAGGACACTGATCCCATCTGTGAGGCTCCACCCTCAGGCCCTCATCCCTGGCCCACCTCCTAACACCATCACCTTCAGGGTGACCTTGAGGGTGAAGATTTCAAGATAGGAATTCGGAGGGGGCACAGATATTCAAACCATAGCATATACACACACAAATAAATACATATTTGTGTTTATATGTATATGTGTATATACACATTTTATACAGATATTAAGCACTTGTTGCAGATATATCTGTATATGTGTATATATATATAAAATAACATATATATACCAAATTCACGACCCATTTTCATACATAATAGTCATATTTAATCAAATATAAAGAACATTCTCCTACATTGTTTAGTATGAATTATATATTTCAAAATTAAAAGAAACATAAATTTTAGTTAATGTAAAATAACAAAATTCCCCTCCCCCAACAATGACCTCTATGCAATAGGAGAAGACCTAGGTAAAAACACATGTATCACATAGATTTATTTTTTGCATGGGATTCTGCATGTGCTCCCATGGAACCCACAGATACTGACTTGCTGGTATGCCAACGGATTATCTCTGAAAACTCCATTTCTTTGAATCCTTTCTGGAGATCAAGCAGAGTCTGCTGTCTGTTTCTTTTTCAGTTCAATAATATCATAAATGACTTCAAAGGGCCTTATTATTATATCATCCTATTATTTGTTTCCGTCAACTGCAGGGTTTTTAATAGCTCATGCCGGGTGTTCCTGCACACTATATTCCTGCCACTGTTGGACAACAGAAGGTTCACTTTTCTCCTTTAAAGAGACATTCTTGGCTGGGCACGGTGGCTCACGCCTGTCATCCCAGCACTCTGGGAGGCCCAGGTGGGAAGATTGTTTGAGCTCAGGAGTTTGAGACCAGCCTGAGCAAGAGCAAGACACTGTCTCTACTAAAAAAATGGAAAGACATTATATGGACAGCTAAAAATATATATAGAAAAATTAGCCGGGCATGGTGGCACATGCCTATAGTCCCAGCTACCCGGGAGGCTGAGGCAGGAGGATCGCTTGAGCCCAGGAGTTTGAGGTTGCTGTGAGCTAGGCTGACGCCACAGCACTCTAGCCCTGGCAACAGAGGAAGACTCTGTCTCAAAAAAAAAAAAAAAAAAAAAAGAGACATTCTATCAAAATCTTTTTATATGTGTTTTTGTATTGTAAGACAGATATTTGATAAATTCAGTATTCTGTTTAATTTCTTCACAACACAGCTTCAACAGAACACGCAAGGTCTACTAACAGTTAACATTTAAACTGCACTTCTATTTTGGAGAACTGCAGAAATATCTGTTCCAATCCTCCTGGGTGGGACAGGAAATGGCTAAGTGGTTTCCTCTTTTGTCAAAGGGATTCTTTTTTTACACAGACATTAAATTATTAAAATCAACCATTTTGGAACACAAACCTTGCCGTTAATGCAAGACAAATTTTTTTGTTTGTCTTCAATTTTAAGTGTTGTGGTCGATGAAGTTTCTTGGCAATCCCTTTGGGCAAAGTAGACCACTGGCATATGGTACCAATGAATGCATTAATAAATGAGTATAAAAATGTAGATGCATGAATAAATTAATCCAGAAACATCAGTGCTTGTCAACTGTCCCCTTATGAAGTCTTCAACAACCATATGTTTGTTGGAGCCAATTTAGAATTATTTTCTGGGGAAAATTTTTCCCCACCAGAGACACCCCCAGCCCCCGCCTGTGCAAATTTGGGGTGGTCTCTATTAGAGGCACCATTTTGCTAAAGGTCTCCATTTTCACGAGAAGACCCAATCCTAACTTTTTATCACTTGGTTGTCATGAATATCTGGACTTTTAGGTTCTTGCTGAAGATGTCAACTTTGAAATTTCTGCTTCTCAATCTTCCTCAGAATGCAAGGTAAACTTCGTCACTCATGAAGGATTGTGAGGGAGACATTCCCTACTTCTGTCTCTATATAGCCTAAATTTTACCCTGGAGTCAACTAATAATATTAAAATGCTTTAGAGTTAAATTTTAAAAAGCTTTAGACTTGGACTTCAATAGGTCTAATGCACTTCTGTATCTAAGAATAAATTTCCCTTGCAAAGCTTAAGCCTCCTGTAGTCAGATATTGATTTCAACACCTTGAGCAATTAAAAAAAAATCTAAGGAACTTCCTGGATTTTAGACAAGATTCAGTAACATGCTGGGTACTAAAGCCTTGCCTCAAGGTATGCATACATATTATCTTTACATCTGTGTGTCTTAGGGTTTAGAATGATGCTCATTGTTGAATTAAATGAGTCTACTTTCATGTCATGAAGTTATTGGGTTGGTGCAAAAGGAATTGCAGTTTTAGCATTGTTGAAATTTGCCATTTGATATTGGAATATATTCTTAAATAGATGTGGTTATATTATATATCATTTTAACGCACATTTCTCGCTTTTTTTTTTTTTTTTGCTAATGACTTATTACTTGCTGTTTATTTTGCATTTATTTTAGACTATGCAATTGATGTTAGACAAAAAGCAAATTGGAGCAATTTTCTTATTCGAGTTCAAAATGGGTCGTAAAGCAGCAGAGACAACTCTCAACATCAACGACGCATTTGGCCCAGAAACTGCTAACGAACGTACAGTGCCGCGGTGGGTCAAGCAGTTTTGCAAAGGAGACCAGAGCCTTGAAGATGAGGAGTGCAGCGGCGGCCACTGGAAATTGACAAAGCCCAATTGAGAGCCATCATCGAAGCTGATCCTCTTACAA
Source organism: Eulemur rufifrons (assembly GCF_041146395.1). Lineage (NCBI taxonomy): Eukaryota > Metazoa > Chordata > Mammalia > Primates > Lemuridae > Eulemur > Eulemur rufifrons. The sequence goes on from NC_091012.1 coordinate 142,478,105, forward strand.
CTACACGAGAAGTTGCTGAAGAACTCAACGTCGACCATTCTACGGTCGTTCTGCATTTGAAGCAAATTGGAAAGGTGCAAAAGCTCGATAAGTGCGTGCCTCATGAGCTGACCGAAAATCAAAACAATCATCGTTTTGAAGTGTCGTCTTCTCTTCTTGTACACAACAACAACAAACCATTTCTCAATGACATTGCGACGCTACAGAAATAAACAAACTTATTTCTCGGCAAAAATGTGTGGATTGTAATGGTTGCTATTTTGATTAATAAAAGTGTGTTTGAGCCTAGTTATAATGATTTAAAATGCATGGTTTGAAATTGCAATTAGTGTTGCACCAACCTAATAGCTCCAAACCACATATGGGGATACACGTTGATTCTAATGTTGCTGGAATTCCATGTGCAATGCACACATGCACAGACATGCACACACATGCACACACATGCACACACACACACATGCACACATACACATGCACATACCACCCTCTGTTTCCAGTTCTGGGTCTTTCAGGAGTGTGTCTCTGAGAAACTGCCTTTGCAGCAACTGGGGAAACACAACAGTAGGAACACGTAATTTAGGGAGATAATTCCGAAGGCGACAGTTGACCAAAGTATTACTCCTTTCCAAATTAATCATGGCGACCGAGGGGAGAAGGGTTGCTACTAAGTGTTCATCAACCACCTCACCCCCTGCCAGGAACGTTGACCCCGCATCCTGGCACCTTGGGGAAACAAATCACAACATGCTTCCCAGTCTGAGGTCATAAACGGAATAAAACAATTATTAAGATTAATGAGATTGGAGGTAAGAAGTGCAGAAGAGTCAGAGAGTCATTTATGAGCAGACTTCCAAAGTGTAGAAGCAAAAGGAACATAAGTCGTAGAATATTATCACATTAAGTGTGTTCCCGTGAGCTGGACAAGAAACAATTTCAGACATATTCATGCATTATGCTATGTGAGCTACTCAAGAACATTCTGTGCTCCTCAGAATTTTTGGGGGACCAGAGGTCCAGCTCCTGAGAGATAGAGTTCCCTGTTGAACGTCCTCCTCCAACACAGGCTTCCTAGTAGCTAACTACTTAGATGCCATAGTGGTTGTGTTCATTTTCAGTCATTCATGGGTGCACGTAGTGTGTCTATCCAACACCAGGCATGGTGTCAGGTGCAGGAAACCAAAGAGTGAAGAAAACCAGACAGGCGTGCTTGTGGAACTCACAGACTAGTAGAAGCAGACAGAAATAAAAAACAAAAATCAAACAAACGGCTGTATAATTGCAGACAGCGGAAGGTACCACAAGAGAAATAAACACGATGCCAGGAGAATATGTCACCAGAGGAATGTGTTGGTGGAGGAGGGCAGAGATGGATCCCCTCTGTCCCAGGGAGAAGACACAGCAAAGTCCCAAGTGTCTGCAGCAGGCCAATACAGACATGGAGAAATGCCAGGTGTCTGTCTGGAGGGTGGGCGGAAAATGCAGAGAGGTGAGAAGTAACAGCATGGAAGGAAGAAAGGTGAGCCTCGTGGGCCATGATAAAGACAGCATTCATCTTTGGAGCAAGTGGTTAAAAAGATTAAAGAAGGAGAAATGCCATGAGTCGGGAGGAATTCTGGAAAGTTCTCTGCTACTACAGGGTGGAGAATGTGGATTAGAGCAGGTCCACAGGGTGGCCACTTAGCAAACAGATAAAGTGTCCAGGTGAGAAATGATCGTCATTCCCACTAGATCGCTGGTGGTCAAGATGCAGAAATGAAGACCACCTGAGCCCTCCGTGAGGACAGGTCACGGATGGGATGACACAAGGGGAAGGAAGACCTCCAGGTTCCCAGCTTGTGCCACGGGACCCCGAAGGCTGGAACACAAGTTGGGTCTTGGTATCCATGAGTTGAAGGATCTTTGAGATATCTGAGAAGACACACTGGAAAGGCATTGGACCTAAGAGTCTGCAGTGTGTGGACAAGATCGTGGCTGGAAACATATGTTTGGAATGACTTGTCTAGAGCTGGTGGTAGAAATCAAGATGGAAAAACTCAGAAAAATGAAAGAGACTAAAACAGCCCAGGATAGAACCTTGAAGAGCTGCAACGTCCAACAGCCTGGTGAACAATGGTGAAGCTCAAAATGTATCCTGTGCGTTGAGTGACAGCGTCTGAATTAGGATGAATAGTAGAGACTTCAGATACCAACAAATCAAAGACTACTTTTCACCGTGCTCATGTACCTGTTTCCACTTCATTTTGGGTCATCTACTGAGGCTATATCACATTATCTTATATATATCATTATTAGGAATTTGCTTCCTGTGACTTCTTTTACCAGTATACACAGTTTGACTTAAGAAATTGTGGATTACATTTCAACAACTGAAGGGCAATCTTTATGTTTCTCATCTCCCCCTAGAGAGCGCTCTGTTTTTCTTATTGTTTCGAAAGCCTGGAACAGAAATAAAGAATATGCAAAGATAGATAACCGTCCACTTTCTAAGATGTTCCAGAAATCACCGAGTCTATGAAAAGGAGAAGACCATTCCTGAAAAATATGCATTCGCCGTTTCAGAAATTGACGTGTCATGTGTTCCAGAAGACGCCAGAAGAATCCCCGCCGCCCAGACAGATCTGTTCACGGGCTCAGCCCCCGTGTGTGTGGGAAGAAGCAGTTTTGTTTCTCCAGACGTCAGCGTTTCTCTGCGTGTTGGCTGAGCTGCAAAAGCCATTTCCACCCTGAGCTCACTTAAGGGGCCAGGGGGCTTTGGAGGACGTGTTCTCCGGATGCCCCTGCCCCTGGCCGGGGTGCTGCTCACGGAAAGGAGGTTGGTCCAATAAGAGCAGAAGCAAGAAGTGGACGGACGTCGTCAGCCCAGGAATCCCAGAGAAGGGGGTGCTATCTCCTTCTTCCCTGCAAGAACGCGACCGTCTTGAGATTCCTACCGAGTGGTCTCTTGGTTTCTTAGAGGCCACAGGAAATGTTGTGGCGAGAATTTGGCCGCTGCTGGAGCAAGCAAGTTTCTGGAGAGGAAATTCCTCTCCCACGCAAGGAATAAAGCAAGGAAGGGAAGAGGATGGGAAGCCCCGGGCGTCGGCTGAGAGAGACAGGAGAGCTCTGGCAACATGGCAGGACACCAACGGTCAGGATCACAGTTGGGTTCCTCCTTGCTGCTCCCTTTTTAACCCTGTGCACCTTGGAAGAGTTATCCCTGGTGAAGTTATTATGACACCAGACAGCTGAGTAGAGAGGGGGCACACAGACTTGGGGAGTTTTTCTGAGCAACTTAAGTCAGGAAAAGCCGTATCCCCGGGGCTGACTCTGCATAACGGGGACCAATGTCCAGCAGTTTTTTGCACAGAGATGCATATGTGTGCCCCTGCAGGTCAGTCGCAGGTTATGAGGATTGGACCATGAATCTATAGCAAGCAACAGTCATAGCTCCGGGAGCTGCAACTTTATGAACCTTGAACTCCAAAGCAGCAGACCTCAGTGCTGTAGGACATGGTTCTGAACTCCAGGTTTCCTGCATGTGCTGGTTTCCTATGGCTGCCACAAAAAAATACCCTAGACAGGCGGTTTACCCACAGACATTTACTCTCTCACGTCCTGGAGGCTGGAAGCCCCAGATCCAGGGGTCTCAGAGCTGGTTCCCCCTGAGGCCTCTCTCCTGGGCATGTAGATGCCGTCTTCTCCCTGTGTCCTCACGGGGTCGTCCCTCTGTGCATGTCTGTGTCCTCATCTCCTCTTCTTATAAGGACACCAGTCCTGTTGCATCAGGGCCCCCCCAGTGACCTCGTTTTACCTTAATCACCTCCGTAAAGACCTATCTCCAAACACAGTCACATCCTGAGGCCTTGGGGGTCAGGGCTGCAACACAGGAATTTTGCAGGGACACAATTCAGCCCATGACAGGGGGATAATGCCAGCCCTGCACCTCCCAAGCTCTCTGCCTCTGGTTTGTGCCTCAAAGCCCCATTTCTTTGTGTGTAAAAGGAATGAAGTTACTAACGCCAATGATTTCAACACCATAGAACCATTTGTGGCATACCTGCATGCTAGAAAATGTCCAACAAATGCTTTTCTTTTGCTTCCAAATGAAAGTCAGCTCCCACCTCATGAAAGAAGCTGTCCTGCTGAGGTTTTCTTTGTCATTGTCGCTGTGGAAAAGAGTCATGGTGTGGTTCTCACACTGCCCACCAGACTGGATGGAGTTTTCCCATCCTGGACACTCAAGGGCCAACACATGTCCCTGTTCTTTCGTGAGGAAAATAACAACATCGTGGGGTGTTCTTCTAAGTCGCCTAGGTCAACACTGGCAAGCCTGTGATTTACATTGTCACCAGAAATGGGCGTAATTCCTTAAAATCATACTAAATGCTCTGCTTCAAATGTACATCCGTCTTCCCAAGTTCAAGGTGCATTAGGACTCGATGTGTGAGAATAGGACTCTTCTATCTCAGGTCTCATGAGGCACGGCTATAAAAGACTCTAAAGTAATTGAGATGCATTATTTACAGACAAATGCAGAATTTACAAAGAAAATGGGCATTCACTTCTCATCCTGCACAAGACACAGCCCTTGTGAGAGAGAGAACTGGTCACTAGGATGAAATATGTATAGAACCAACTCTTAGTATTAGCGAGTCTTCATTCACTTAAAGGATTTAAGAGTACATCTTGGTGGCCGGGCGCGGTGGTTCACAGCTGTAATCCCAACACTCTGGGAGGCCGGGGAGGGAGGATCGCTGGAGCTCAGGAGTTTGAGACCAGCCTGAGCAAGAGCAAGACCCCATCTCTACTAAAAATAGAAAAATTAGCTGGGCATAGTGGTGCATGCCTGTAGTCCCAGCTACTCAGGAGGCTGAGGCAGGAGGATTGCTTGAGCCCCAGGAGTTTGAGGCTGCAGTGAGCTAGGCTGACGCCACTGTACTCCAGCCTAGGTAACAGAGTGAGACTCTGTCTCAAAAAAAAAAAAAAGAAAAGAAAAAAGAAAAGAAAAGAAAAGAAAAAGAAAAGAGTAGCATTTTTAGAGCATCCAAAGGAAGAACAAACTCAGTTGAATTGAAGCCCCACATATGTTTACATTTTGTACAAATACACTCAACGACCAATATATAGGGGCATGTTTATTAGGGCCAGACCCACAGAGGGGGCAGATAGGAGAATACATACACACGCTCACACACACACACACACACACACAGTCACACACAACCCTCAGTGGTTGAAGGAACTGTGACATGTTAGATGCCAACTGCAATATCACCACGGCGCAATGCTGTGTTCTGCATCCAAGCTCGTCTGTGACGTCCACTGGAGGTGAGATACGGCAGCCAGCATCTGGCACCTCAGGTTTGCAGCTGGGACTCCTACAAAAGCTTCCCTGCCTGGGATCTAATCAGCAGCCTATCTGCACGTCTAGACGGGGAGTTAGGGCTGACCAACAAGCCTTGCTCATGCAGATAGAGTAGGCTGGCGTCATCTCCCAAAGTTCTTTGACCACAAAGCCAAGGAACAGCACTGCTGTTTAACAAGGGAAACGAGTTCTGTCAAAAGAATTGCTTTTTTAAAAAAATTTCAATGGCTCTATTAGACTAAAAACCACCCACACATTATTTACCTAAAATGCTGCTTGCTGAGATCATTTCTGGCAAGTGCAACAGATAAAAATAAATCATTAGTTCCTACGCCTCATATTCCTAGTAATTCTTCTTATTATTATCATCGAGTGTGTTATTCTTCGGCGCCCTGGGGCTATTTTCATGCCCTGATGGCCTCTCGTCCACCACATACAGCTCCTAAATTATCTTAGAGCCGTGGCATCTTGTCAATAGGTGGTACGTCTGGAAGAGTCAAAGGCAGAACAAAGATCTAATTGTCTGTTCTGTGAGAAGTAACAAGAGAGGCTGCAACGGACTGATTTCCCCGTTGCAAAGAAGCAAACGTGTATATAATCATCACAAGAATATTTATTGGCTGAGCCCTGTGTGCTGGGGCTTGTGCTAACTGCTTTACAGATATTATCTTTCTTAAACCAGTGAGTCAGGGCTCTTGACATTATCCAAGTTGGAACCAGACCCTGAACTCAGGGATCTGGCTCCGTCTCCCTGTTCTTAACTACACCCCTATGCAACAGAGTATCTCAGGGGCCAGGGTAACCATTACCTGGGGGTGGTTTTTCATTTTTTTTTTTTTCTTCTTCCCCAATCAGGATCTTGGAGTTCTTTCAAAATATATAAATAAATGGGAATTTTTGTGCGTGTGGGAAAGAGAAACTTTTTGCTATACCTTTTTTTTTTTTAACTTCTGCTATCTAATCTTCCCCCAAGCCAGAAGAATATAATAAAAGAAAAATGATGATCCCATTCTAATAGGGAATACCCTGCAACTGCAGTCCCCAATGCCCTAACCCTATCCTATCCCTAACCCTGACCCTAACCCTAACCGAACCCTGACCCTAACCCTGATCCTGACTCTGACTGTAACCCTAATCCTAACCCTGACCCTCTTCTCATAGCCTGACATTCCTCTGCCCATCCCCAGTTCATGGAAACATTGTTTTCCATGAAACCAGTCCCTGGTGCCAAAGAGGTTGGGGACCACTGCCCTACAGCATGTTATAGCTGAGACATACACTAACAGCCCATGTAATTTTATGCCACACCAAACCAGGACTGAGGTGGGAGGAGAATCAGATGCCTACCCACATTCAATGCTAAATCTATGACGTCTCTCCAGGCACGCTTCACAGGTGGCTTCCACAAACGTACCAAAGGCTGTTCCTCATGTGAAATTTCTCCACAAAAGAATCTGTGCAAATTTGTTCCTCATGTTTGACTGACATCCTTCTCCCTAAGGGAAAAAAAAAAAAAAAAGCTTGGTTTCTAGAAGCGCAATGTTTTGATCATTCCTGCATTTTCCCTGCCATGCTCAGTTGCAAAGTGCCAATCCTAGCAGAACCCATCTATCTGGCTTCTTTACCTTGCTGATTTGTTTCAAATCATCCAATATTGTTGCAATAGTAACCTCAAACCTTGCTGCTAATTCACGTGTTGGTTGAGATGGATTCGCTTCCACTACCGCTCTCAGCTCATCATGATCCACCTTGGTCTCAGGTCACCCACATGGCTCATTTTCGAGATTAAAATCACTCTTTAGCCCTGGCTGGTTTTTGCTTCCAAAGCTCGGAGCAGAGAGAATTGTGTGCCTTTTGGAGCTGGCTTGGAAAGCGAATGAGTGATCAAGCTCATCTCACCGTGTACTTTCTGTCATTAGGACTTCAGGCAGTGTTGGTTGCAATAGCTCTGTAGGAAATTATTTCTGGGGAAACAATAATAATAAACATTTAGCACTTCTAGTGCCAACAGATGCAGTTGAGTGGGACTCTCAAGAAATGCCAATGGGTGGGAGACCATGAGTGGCAGGTGTCAGCTCTGTGCAGACCTGGCTTTGCCAAGGGCATCTCTTTCATGGGCTGCAGCCCGGCAGATTCCTCAGCAAATCTCCACCATCTGTCTCTTCTCTGCTCATCCCCATCCCTTGCCGTCTCCTACCTTCCTGTAACATTTCCCTCTCCTCCGACCGTCAGGGCTGACAAATGCCCTCTCCCCAAGTGGCAACTGAGGAGTCAGAATGCAAAAAATAGCTTAGATCCCTAACTATGAAATGTCCGATTTCGAATCAAAAGTGTAGTTCATTATATCTCAAACAAGAAGCAGTGCAATTAATCAAAGTATGTGCCTAAACTATCGACACAGTTTTGCCATCTTAATGGCAGCTTGTTCATGCCAGTGGCAAAGAAACCTGGAGAGCGAGTGGCGATGAAATCATGAAAAGCGTTTTCCATACCTTGTTGAGAGTTGAATATTTTTCCTTGAAAGAAGTACAAAGCCTGGAAGAAGTGGAAGTCAGTTGGTGCAAAGTCTGGTGAATATGGTGGATGACAGAGAGTTTGCAAGTCCAGCCTCTGTAATTTGAGCAGTGTTGTTTGTGGGACATGTGGTAGAGCGTTGTCTCGCAAGAGGATTGGCCTGTCTCTGTTGACCAATCTCGGCTGCTTAATCACAAGCATCCTCATCATTTCATCCAGTTCGTTGCAGTAGACATCTGCTGTCATCGACTGACCAGATTTCATGAAGCTGTAGTAGATAATACCAGCACTGGACCACCAAACACACACCATTAGCTTTTTCAGGTTTGGACTATGTTTTGGTACTTCCTCTTTACCCAACCATTGTGCTGAACACTTATGATTGTCAGAAAGGATCCATTTTTCATCACATGTAACAATACAGTGTAGAAATGGTTCACCTTTATGTCGTGACAGCAAAGAAAGGCAAGCTTCCAGACGATTTCTCTTCTGACTCTTGTTTAATTCATGAGGGACCATCTATTCAGCTTCTTTACTTTGCCCATTCGTTTCAAATGGTCCAATATTATTGGAATAGTAACATCAAACCTTGCTGCTAATTCACATGTACGTTGACATGGATTTATTTCCACTACAGCTTTCAGCTCATTATCCACCTTGGTCTCAGGTCACCCACGTAGCTCAGTTTCAAGATTAAAATCACCAGAACGGAACTTCTCAAACCGTTGACATACTGTGTGTTCATTAGCCACATCCTTCCCAAATATTTCGAGCTGTCTGAGCTGTATTGGTTCCGTGACAGAACTCATATTAAAAAATAATGCTAATTTTTGACTTATCCATGGTTTCACAAAAATCGATGTAAAAAAATCTTTTGAAAGATAATCACAATCCACAATCTGCATTTGAAAGAATGAGGATGTGCCTTCACAATAATAAAAAAAAAGTTTCAAAGTGAAATGTCAGAGATATCAACTGTCAAACTTAGTATTTAAGGAAATCAGACATTCCATACTTAATAACCTAAATATTTGTGGTTAAATTTTCCTCTACTCTTGTATTCATACCCTTCAGCCATTAGTGATTAATTTAAATATATATACATATATATGTGTATGTATATGTATCCATTAAAGTTCTTCAGACCAGAGATACTAAATATTCAGGTACCAAACCCAGAGACCAAGGAAGCAGCTTGGAGGATGTATGATGCTGCTACATGGTAGTATGAAGTTGGCCAAATTGGAAGACTAGTGGATCTCCTTCTCTTCTGCAAAGCTCACCTGTCTGTGTAAATTTAAGTTTTTGAATCTGGCTTCATATTGGCATCACCTGAAGAGTTTAAAAACAAATCTACTACCAGGTTCTGCCCGTAGAGATCCTGACCTTATTGGTGTGGGGTGAGGAATCACCTCCTTGTGCTCCATAACTCTAACCCTAAACCATAACCCTAACCCTAAGTCCTAATTCTAACCCTAACCCCTAACCCTAACCCTAACTCCTAACCCTCACCCACAGCATCAGCATCACCTGGTTGCAGCTGGAAATGCGGAATTCTGGGCCCCACCCTGGACCTGCTAAACCAGAGCCTGCATTTTAGCAAGATCCATACCCACATTCAAGTTTCTGAAGCGCTGGCCAAGGGTAATTTCTCAAATCTTTACATGACGCTTTTGCTCACTGGCCTTTATGCATAATGCCATATGGACTGAAATTTAGAACGTACCAATCTTATATTAAGATGCTCTTACCAAGCAATCCATCCACGAAACGCATTCACCTCAGAACACCCTTCGCATGCCAAAACATCACATGTCCACTTCTAATTTCTTTTGAACGATTTCTCTAATGCATACTGGCTCCTAGAACCCTTTAATTTAATGCTGAATAAATTATGGGCCATAAAGGAATCTTAAACCTCTTTCAAAGAAAATGGCATTGAGAAAATGTTCTTCGCCCACTCATCATTTTTTTTTTTATATAAATTCTAAACCAATGCTAAACCCCAAAAGAGTATCTACTCCAATTCCCGGGCACCATGTGGTATCTTAGAAAGAAATTATATGTTAACAATGTGCAACCATGAATTCTCAGAAGGTCAGAAACTGGAAGAAACGTAGACACAACTTGCACAGAAAAAAGAGAAGAGGAAATGTTCTTCCAGAGAAGACTTTATTTTTTAATTTGGAAATTGGCTTCTTTTTTCTTTCTCTCTCTCTCTCTTTTTTTTTTTTTTTTTTTGCATTTATCTTCTAACATGTGGAGCAAAATAGCAGATTCAGTTTAAAATTCCTCTGATCATAGTACTTTATTTCTGACCACTACTTCTTGTTTGCTTTAATCTACCTGCTTAATGACAGTTCAAATGCACCTTTGCTCTAAATGGTTGCAATTTTCAAAGCCTTTGCCAAAATTCTGTAAGTAGATGCAGTTGCTATTCTTTATTGGTAAGTTTAAAAAAAGAAAGATCTTTAGGCACTGACACGCTATAAATCATGGTTTACCCTACTTTCCATTCTCCTAGCTCCCCCTTGGAATAAACGAGCCGTCATTTGCATACTCCCTTAAAATGTCTTATGCTTTGCATTTAGGATCTATTCCATTATAGTAAAATAATTGCAGATTTCTTTTTGCTATGCTGCGGTCTGCATAAGATCAGTTCAAATAAAAGTTTCTGGAAACGCCATATTTCTTTTTCCTGTTGGATGTAGTTGGATTAAAGATCCAAAGGGGTTTATATAGCATCAAAGGTCACTCCTGACTTCAGAGTCGAGATGAAGCTTGGATCTTTTGAGCGCATGTCACTTTTATTTCCCAGATGCGAGTCGCCTAATAGTTTGCAAACGCAAGGAGCGTATTTAAAAAACACCCGGAACGCACGAGGCTGCAAGTGATCAAAGAAGGAGCAGATTAATACTTTCGCATCACATATGTCCATGAATTTTTAAAAAATACATTCTGTCTGCCTTTCTACGTTCAAAGAAAAGATTCCATTTCCTGTGTGTGCAGCGGTTCATGCCTGTGAACATATGACTTAGGGAAGGGAGAAGATGAGGCTGAAAAACCAGCTCGGCAACCAGACGGGACTTTGTTAGCAGTTCCCAGCAAGGCGCCATTTAAACCCTTGAAGCTCTGACTTGGGTGGGGCCAGGGCAATATACGTAACCTAAACATCTGTACCCCCGTAATATGCTGAAATAAGAAAGAAAAAAATATACAAAGCAAACAGGAAAATCGCCCCACCAAAAGAAACCACCACCAACAAAAACCAAATAATAATATTGAAGTCAGATAAATATTTGGGTTTATATCCACCCGCTTACCTTTTACTTCTCAAAATGCAAATGGCCTGTCCTAGGGTTGCCAGAGATAGCAAACAGAAAGTGCAAGAATTATGTCCAGTCAAAGGTGAGTTTCAGATTAAGGACGGATGGTTTTTGAGTATAAGTATGATCCATGAAATATGACACTGAAACTTTAAAAAAAAAATCATTGTTTATCTTAAAATCAGATGACTCTAAAGTCTTGCATTTATTCTGGCAACTTTAACACATGGAGAGAAGCGTGTATCTCCAGTGCCTTGGGAAGCAGCAAGTATAAGATTGTACCTGCAGCTGTTGGGAGCTGGAGAGCTCCAGGAACAAGGGTCTGCGTGGAGGGACCGGCTGCCCCAGAGAAGGAGGGGTGCATTCTGGGAAATTCTGCCCCATCCATCCTTGGTCCTGAGCCCACCTTGCTGCTGGAACCATCTCCCGAGCATCAGACAACCCTCTCTCTCCTCGCTGAAGACACGGTGACTCTGAAATGAATTGATGAGTGTTTTCTGGCTCCAAAGAACAAACGCATCCTGACCAGTTTATCTCTGGGTGTTCCGCAGCCCTCCTTTCTCCTAACTTCCTTGTCTTTGCCAGCAGGGCATCTTCTCCTTCTGACATTGGACTTTGCCTCACCAATGTGGCTTCCTCATGCTCTTGACTAGTGAGTGAAATAAGTTTGAAAAAACGGTGTTTAAAAGGCTTCCACTCTTGAAAACTTTCGCTGCCTTTTGCTGGGCTTGTCTTTGGCTTTCTCTTCTTCTCCCCTTTTCCTTTCTCTCAAAAATCTGCAACAATAGCAATATCCTGTAGATCCCAGAGCAGAGCAGGAGGCACCCACGTGTGAGGGGCTGGTGTGAAATCGGGTTAACCTCTGCTGCGGTGTAGACAAGCTTTGCTATCCACGGATCCCAGAAGTCAACAAAAAATAAATTTTCTCTTCTTCTTAATAGGTAACTTGCTGTCATGTCTATCTAGGTACCTATCTACCCATCAATCATCTATCTATCTACTTATCAAAATCTATCCTCTGTTCATATCAGTCCATTTGTATCTATGTATCTTATGTCAATTTATTTATCTATATGTTTGTCTATCTAATCTACTATCTATCTATCTATATATTATCCATCCATTCATCCATTATGTATCTATTTATCTACTTGTCATCTACCCATCAATCCATCCATCCATCTACCCATCCATCCATCTATCCATCCATCCATCTATCCATCCATCCATCCATCCATCTACCCATCCATCTATCCATCCATCCATCTATCCATCCATCCATCCATCCATCCATCCATCTATCCATCCATCCATCCATCCATCTACCCATCCATCTATCCATCCATCCATCCATCTACCCATCCATCTATCCATCCATCCATCCATCTATCCATCCATCCATCTATCCATCCATCCATCCATCTACCCATCCATCTATCCATCCATCCATCCATCTACCCATCCATCCATCTATCCATCCATCCATCCATCCATCTATCCATCCATCCATCCATCCATCCATCCATCCATCTACCCATCCATCTATCCATCCATCCATCCATCTACCCATCCATCTATCCATCCATCCATCCATCTATCCATCCATCCATCTATCCATCCATCCATCCATCCATCTACCCATCCATCCATCATCCATCCATCATCCATTCATCCATCCATTCATCTAGCTATCTATTATATATTTTATCTATCTACCTATCATCTATTTATCTATCTCCTATCTATCTGTCATCTGTCCATCCATCCATCTATTATATATCTGCTTTATCTATCTTAGTGTATGTGTGTATGTATGTAGATATATATACACACACATGTATCTACATCTACATACATACACATATATACTATATATAGTTATACACACACAGAGGTAGATAGATAGGTGCCTATATCCTTTAAAGTTTTGTACCTCCTTACATAAGTGTTTGAACAAACTTACGTGAAAAATAAAATTGGATAATAAGGTCAGGTCACAATATGTGAATAGCTTTGGATCGTGTGGGTGATTTTCTGGAGGGAGATGAACATTTCTGTCCTGTGCATGTGAAGATGAATATTTATTTATAGATACATAGGTTTGTTGATCTATTGATACCTATTTGGGTTTATATCCCAAATATCTATTGATATCTCTTTATATCTCAAGTAGATTGGACTCTGGTAGGGTGGATGTACTCATGCTAATCTGTGAATGTGTATCCATGTATGCCCACATATATATACATATACATGTACATGCACACATATACGCCATGATCCAACACCGTCCACACATTCCGACCCTACCTTGTTATCAACTGCCGTTTTCACATAAGCTGGTTCGACCCCTCTGTTGCGTCGGCGCTGGGAGCCCAGTATTCCCAACTCGTGCCCCGGCTGTTCTCCTGCTAAGACCCGACTTTGAGTCTAGCATCCTCAACAGAGGGAATCCTTGCGTTTTTTAAAAATTCCTCATTGTTTTTGCTTATCACATGCTCACCCAAGAGTGCCGCGGGCTGGGCTCCTCGACGCAGGGCTCATCGTGTGCCAGAAGTGACTTAGGGTCAAGTGGGGAGAGATTGCCGGGGGGTGAAACTGGGAAGGGAAGGAAACGGGAGTGTGTTGTGGTCTTGGCCCTCGCTGGAGAGGAGAGGGTTCCAGTTCAGGCTGGACTGTCTGAGGGGCAACCTTGAGAAACGTGTGTCACCAGTGCTCTCCCGAGAGGGGAAGGTCAAACATTTCTGTAGCAGGTCGCAGTTCCCAATGGGCAAAGGCTGCTTCCTCCCTCCCTTCTTGTCCAGCTCACCTGCGAACAGGAAATGGAGAGAGGAACCTTCAGAGAAGGGATGTCGTGGAAGAGGAGGGTGCCGCCCACACACCGCCCCCCCCAGTCAGGGGCCACCTGGACAATGTGGCTCACTCTTCCGGGAGTGGCCACGTGGCCACTGTCCCATAAAAACTGCGCCTGGGGGGATTTCGTGGGGCACCCCGGGTGTCCTACACAGGGGGGGCCTTATGCAGGAAAACAAAGTAGAGCTTTGGAATACAAAAACATTTTAAAATGCAGGTGTGAGGATGAAATGTTTGCACAGACGGGGTGAGGCCACGGAACCCAAATGTGTGGTCGAACGCCAGTCTAGGTGATGCTGGGAAGCTGCTTTTTAGGTGAGATGAACTTTGAGATCCGTAGATGTTGAGGCACGCAGATGGCCCTGCGTGAGGTGGGTGGGCCTCGTCTAATCAGTCGAAGGTCTTAAGATGGAAAAAAAAGATGGAGTTCCCTTGGGGAACAGGGAATTCTGCCTTCAGAGGGACTTTGGGCTTAGGGTGCAGTGTCACTGTTCCCGGGGTCTCCAGCCTGCTGCTCTGCCCTGCAGAGGTTGCATTTGCAAAGCCCCCTCCTTGGCTTAAGCCAATTCCTAAAAAGTCTCTTTTCTGACTGTCTCTCTCTCTCTCTCTCTTTCTGTCTCTGTCTCTCTCTGTATATGTGTACAAATAAACTGTATGTACGGATAAACTATACAAATATATATGCTATCTGGGTGTGTGTGTGTGTATATATAAGGGATATGTGTGTGTGTGTATATATATATAGAGAGAGAGAGAGAGAGAGAGAGTTCACCTTTGAACAATGCAGGGGTTAAGAGTAACCTCACCCCTGCACAGTCAGAAATCCATATAAAAATTTTGCCTCCCCCAAAACTTAACTACGAATAGGCTACTGTGGACCAGAAATCTTACCGATGACATAGACAATCAATTAACAGATATTTTGTATCTTTTATATGTTACATACTGGATTCTTATAATAAAGTACGCTAGAGAAAAGAAAATATCATGAAGGAAATGATAAGGAAGAGAAAATATATTGACTAGTCATTAAGTGGAAGTGAATCATCATAAAGGTCTTCATCATCTTCACGTTGAGCAGGCTGAGGAGGAGGAGGAGGAGGAAGGGGAGGGGCTGGTCTTGCTGTCTCAGAGGCAGAAGAAAATCCACATATAATAGACCCACACAGTTCAAACCCGTGTTGTTCGAGGGTCAGGTCCACACGTACTCACACACATATGTTCTATTGGTTCTGTTTCTCTGGACAACCCTGACCAAGGCATCAAGCAATGAATGTAATGCACGTTAGTAAACCCAGTTTTTTGCCCGCTGAGAGCTCCTAACGATTCTGGTGAAATAATACCTTGCACGATTATTGATCGTGCTACAGATGGAATAAACATTAACGTCTTTTATAAAACCCTCTCCGAGCAAAGGGTTGGAGACCTGAAAAGTGAAACCGATGACCGAGCTCTGAGAAGCTGCGTTGTGCACACCCATGGGACGGCTCCAGATTGGAGGGGAATTTGGAATTGCAATGTTCCTCTTGCTGGCTGTCAACCCACAGACTCTACCTTGTCCTTTGGAGAGGAAGAGGAGGCTTCAGGGACAAAGAGACAGACGAACATAAGATAATTAAATGCAACTAAAACTAGGATGTAAAGACGACACATTATAAATGAGTCATAGAAAACCAGGATGATAGTAAAAGTTGAAAATGGAACCACAAGGGTGAACGTAGATGGTGGGTGGTGTGCCTACGTTTTTTGTTTTTGTTTCCTCCCCCCCCTTTTTAAACATTTTTAAAAATTTATTTTAGAATATTATGGGGATACAAATGTTTTGGTTACATAAGTTGCTTTTGTACCATTTGAGTCAAAGTGATAAGTGTGCCCATCCCCCAGACAGTGTGCTTTGCACCCGTTAGGTGTGAATTTACCCACTCCCTCCTCCCTCTCCCACCTGCACAATTTCCCATGAATGTTAGTACTATATGTGCACTTAAGTGTTGATCAATTAGTTCCAATTTGATGGTGAGTCCATGTGGTGTTTGTTTTTCCATTCTTGTGATACTTCGTTTAGTAGAATGGGCTCCAGCTCCATCCAGTATAATACAAGAGGTCTCAAATCACCATTGTTTTGTGGCTGAGTAGAACTCCACGGTATACATAGACCACATTTTATTAATCCACTCATGGATTGATGGGCACTTGGGTTGTTTCCACATCTTTGCAATCCTGAATGGTGCTGTTATAAACATTCTAGTGCAGGTGTCTTTTTGATAAAATGACTTTTTTTTTCTCCTTTGAGTAAATACTCAGTAGTGGGATTGCTGGATCAAACTAAAGAGAAGGGAGTGCAGCAGTGTTTAAGAGAAAGCAAATCTTTTCCTCCTGAATTCTCACTTTCTTGGGGCTTTATATATGGGGGAGAGATGCATAGCATATGGACACAGCCCTTCCAAAGATATCAGCAGCTGATTCAGTCATCTATGTCCCGTGGGTGTTTATCAGGGCATCCCACAATAGCAGTTGCTGGCAGCTCCCGAAACCTCAACTCCCCAGGCATGGCCGTTGATAACCAAATTATCTCACCAACTTTGGAAAGTGTTGACGCTGGAGCTTCCTCCGTGGATGGAGGACAGAATTCGGAGTGTGCAGAATCAGGGATGAATGACACATAGACGATCTTTCAGAAATAACACTTCTAGCAGACGATAAAAGAGCTTCCTGGCAGGCACGGCGAGGACGTATTCTCTAGGGAGAAATGGATGGAAATGTTCTATGCACATTAGAAGCTGCCCCGCCAATCCTAGCCCTGAAAGCCTTGTGTGAAATTGGGGATGTTCAAACCATATTCTAGCTTCAGTGAAAGATCTTGGCTATCACCTGGGACCCCTTACGGCAAAGCAGTAATTTCCTTCTGGAATCATTTTTGGGTTTTTTTTTTTTTCCATGCATGAATAAAGATTTGATCAAAAGCATGAGTTCTCCCAAGAGAAGGATTTCCCAAGGTGTGCCCTGTGAACCCGAGTTCTGCAAGGTGCACCCATGAGGTCCAAAACCCATAACCGAGTTTAGGAATATAAATGTCTAAAATGCTGGTCCCCTCCTGGGGGAGTTTGTACACGTCCGCCCCGCTGTGACATTTCCCAGAGTCGATCTTTCCTGTTTGCTTCTGGGCTCGACTTGGCCAAAAAAAGGAATTTGCACCAAGTTCAAGAGAAGGAATTCGAGCAACACCCATTGTTGTCTGAAGGTTTTGCTTGTATGTGAAGAGAAACTGCTGCAAATTGCAGTCGATGTTCATATTCTGCACCAAGATGAGAAACAGACAGTGCCTTGTCCTGAGTGTTTCAGATCAACGGCACCTCCAGGCCCCCGTCCGACACAGACGCAAGAGACTATCCTAGACACCTGCATGGCTCTTCTTCTTGGTCCCGTTTCAGGAGGGCTGGGTGGTGATTTTCTTTCATCCTCCAGCCTCACCTCCTTCTGGACCCTTTTTTCCAAAGCTTGTCTCCAAATGGTGGGAAGTCTTATTCCTGTAATAATCCCTCACTCCATAACATGCACGGTGGTTCTACTTTCTTCATCGAACAATGTCAGGCTGGGACGCGGAGGAAGGGGACAGGGGCTGTGTTCAGGGGTGTCCACTGAGGGGCAGGTGGCTCTAGGAGATGCTTCGTCTACAACAGGAGGAACAAGCTGACCAGAGGGGGCTTCCGAGGAGGAACAGATGACATGTCCAGGGGTCTTCCAAGGACTGCACAGATGTTTGGTTTGTGTTAGGGGGTCTCCAAGGACTGACCAACCAAAAAGAAGCAGAAAGGCCACAAAGTGGAGATATGACCAAGGCCACAAAAGAGCGTCTCTGGAGCGTGTGTACAAGTAAGGTGACAGGATCCTCAAGTGACCTTCCCTCATTAACATAGTCAAAATCACATCCACCCATGCGGTGACAGTTTGCAAATACCATAGCAACCCCAGACATTGCCTTACAAGGTTAAAAATGGGGAGAGTTGCAAGTTTGGGGAATTCTCCACCCCTTTCCAAGAAAATCTGTGAATATTCCACTCCCAACTTAACATAGTACATTAGGGAATCAGCATAAAAAACACTCCCTAACCCTGGGGTGATGGTGTTTTTCATTGGAGCAGTCCGAGGTCTCTACTGACTTGGAGAGTGCACTGTGCTTTCTATACTCTGTCTTTAAACTTAGGGTCTCCTCCACACTCGTGGGGGTTGACACATTCCTTCTCTGGAATGTTCTATGCTTTAGTAAACTTGGGCACTTTGCCTGCTTGCATGTGCTTGGTCTGCTCATTTGCTCTGTCGCCGTGGTACCAGTCACCATCCTTCAGTACTGGGAACCCAGAACTAGGGAACACAAGACCAGACACCTGGTCCCCACAGCTGACAACCTGATATACCCAAGATTGTCTGTGAGCTACCAGGGTGTGGGGCTCTGCTCTCAGATGAGCTGCACCCACTCACCTCCTGGCATTCATACCCTTGCATGATCTCCTCCCCATGAGTAGAAGTTGGACACCTGGCTCTCTCCTGATGAATAGACGACGCCAAGCATTATGGGATGGATGCAACTGCCAAGACCGGCTTGCACCTAGACTGTGGCTTCCCCGTTACCCACCCTGTCCCGCATCCTTGCCTGCTCTGAGGGAAGCCCCCTTCCAAGCCGTGAGTTGCCCGGTGGAGAAGCCCACACGTCGCAGAATGCAGGGTGCTCTCCGGACAACAGCCAGTGAGAAAATGAATCCCGCCAACGGCCGTGTAAGTGAGCTTGGAGGCGAATCCTCCCCCAGCCAAGCCTTCACAGGACTGCACCTCCCTCCTGCAGCTTAACTCAACCTCCAGAGGCCCTGAGCCACGCCGGCTTGTTCACGGCTTCCTGGCCCACAGAAAGGGAGATAATGCATGCGTATTGTGCATGGCTTGAAACCTCTGAGTTTCGGGCTAGGTTGTTATGCAGCAATGCCTAACAGGGTTATGAGTCGCCGACAGGAATAAGCTCCATCCAACCTTTCTAACGTGTATTTTATCACAGAATCTGCTTTGCCCGGACTATCCTGTGAGTTTAGGACTCTGTGGATGACACACCCATGGAGAAATGAGGCCCCAGAATGCAGATGAAGTTGTAAATGCTGAAAACCATGTAACTAAGCAGTAATGCCAGACCCACAGGGCCATGAATAATATCAACGATTGTCATGGTTGTGACTGTCATTCTTTTATGTGCTACAGAACATCTACTCTTTGGCAGCGGATCAGATATTTGTCCACCGCCAAAACCTCTCAGTCGTTGTCTTTATTCCAGACACTGCTGCCTGGGGCTGGGTTTCTGCAGAATTCACCGGAATTCCCCAGAATCCAGCCTGGCTTCTGGCTTCTGGCCCCACCCAACTCTCACGGGAATCCCTCCAGCTTCTGGGCATTCCTGATCAGAAGACAGGGAGAGCCGTCTGTCCTGGACCCGCAAGGGACAAGGGAAGATGGATAAATAGCTCCTACTTTCACCTCCCTGGTGCAGAGGCTTAAAAGTATTCTACAATCCTCCGGGTCAAATTTCGGCTGCCACATTGGCAGCTAATCTGCCAATAAATCCTCAACTTGGCTTTTCCTGCCTCCGGGTTTCCCGTCCCTCCCCCCTCACGCTGAGCTGTGCCTGGAGCCCGGGGTGGGGGTGGGGCCCCGCGGCCACAGAAATGACTTGCACAGACGCCTTCGCCAGAGCCTCTGCCCCGAGCGATTCCGTGAGGACCCCTCACCTCCAACACGAACTCTGGCGTGCGCTAAAAGAAGAGATGGAATACACTGCGTTCTTGGAAATCCATCCGTTGTATTTTTGTGACATCTACAAAACAACAAAAATATTAACAGAACCTATTTTTTAATTTTTAAAAATAATAACTAGCAAGATCTTTCCAGCTGGCTGGTTCTTAATTAGTCCCAGATGACAGTGATGGAAAGAAAACAGCACCTAGATGAATCCCGGCTAAGTATTTGAATTCTGAGAAGAAAGAAAAATATCTTAGAAGCAGCCTGTCCAAAAAGCCTGGCGTGCGCGCACACACACACACACACACACACACACGAGTAGCAAACTGACAATATCAGTTTGCAAACAGTTAATAGGGAGAATATACAAAGAATGTCTATTAAAATGGAAAGAAGCCCCAATAGGACAAGGGGCAACGGATAGCAATAAATAGTTCTTCTAAGGAAAGCCCAGATAGTTTAAATGCATACAGCAGGCAGAGCAATCTCTGCATCCCACTTTGTTCTTGGAATGTCCAGTTTCTGAGAACCTATGCGTGTGTTCTGCTACATGGCGAAAGGGAATTAAGATTGAAGATGGGGTTCAGGTTGCTCCCCAGCTGATCTTAAAAGACGCAGACCAGCCTGGGTTATCCAGGTGGAGCCAATGTAATCGCAAGTGCCGCTAAACGGGAGAGAGAGAAGCGGAGAGATTGCAGCGGGACCAAGAGCACATGGACCATCGCTGGCTTTGCAGATGGAAGCAGCAGCCGTAAGCCAAGGAATGTGGGTAGCGCCGAAAAGCTGGAAATAGCAAGAAAACGGATCCTCCCTCCCTCCCTCCCTCCCTCGAGCCTCCAGAAGGAAGACAGTCCTGCCAGGACATTGACTTTTATCCCGGGAGACCCATTTTGGACTCCGGACCTCCAGAACTGCAAGATAACCAATGTGTGTTGTTTCAAGCCACTGAAGTTGCGGGAAAGTGTTGCAGCAGCCCTAGGAAACTCGTGCAACGAATACGCAGAGATGCTCAAATGGAAATGTAATGGGAAATAAAAATACAAATAAGGAGGTATCATTTTATTGAATCAGGAGAGAGAGAGAGAGGCCAGGCCAAGTGGCTCAAACCTGTATTCCCAGCACTCTGGGAGGCCGAGGTGGGAGGATTGTTGAGGTCAGGAGTTCGAGACCAGCCTCAGCAAGAGTGAGACCCTGTCTCTACTAAAAATAGAAAAATTGGTGCGTGTGATGGTGCGTGCCTGTAGTCCCAGCTACTGGGGAGGCTGAGGCAGGAGGATCACAGGAGCCAAGGAGTTGCAGGCTGGGAGCGCAAGATCCCAGCATGGCAGGGGCTGTGCTTGGTGGGGACTCACTTCGTGGCTCACAGATGGCACCTTCTTGCTGTGTCCTCACATGGTGGACGGGGCGAGGGAGCTCTCTGGGGTCCCTTTATAAGGACACTGATCCAATCCATGAGGCTCCGCCCTCAGGACCTCATCACCTCCCAAAGGCCCCGCCTCCTAACACCATCCCTTTCAGGGGTAAGAGATTCAACATATGAATTTTAGGGGGACACAGACATTCAGACCACAGCAGACTGTGAAATTCAACATGCATAAGCAGATATTTATTGTAAACCAAATAAAAACACAGGAAGCACAAGGATGTGTGTGTGTGTGCGTGTGTGTGTGTGTGTGTGTGTTTGTGCGTGCACATGCTTTTAACATTTTTAGGGCTGCCCTGAAAAAGTTACCCAGAGATGACTTGTTCCCTAAGAGGAAAAACAGAGCTGACCTCGTGTGGAACGCACCTACCCCTGACACAATTGACCTATCACCGCAGGCTGGTCAGGCCCTCGGCAAGGGTGTTGTGGAATCAACTTAGTCATCGATGGGGAATGTATAACCAAATGGGAAACTGCAGGCATCAAATCTGATTTCTTTTGAAAGTACACCGGTATCTATTCTTTCAATTGTTCCTTAAGCCTGAATTAAGCACGTCAGTCATTGTTTGCTGTTGTATATATCCCTCTTAATGAATAAAAGGGCATAAATATTCAGGTTTTCTGACTTACTTTGATCTGCTCTCCAGGTTAAACTCTTGTTATTGCTACTGTGTCTTTATTTGTTATTAATGTAGCCACCCAGGCTACACACTCACACTATTGTTTCCACATGTGGAAAATACGCAAAGCGTAGCTGTCTTCCTTTAAAGAAAAAAATCTAAAACAGACATCACGTTCCAGGTGTTTCAGAGGTGCTATGTGGCTTTGCTCCAGGGCTCATGGTCCTGTGTGAACATGTTACTTGCATCTTACTCAACAGTCCTGAAATGTTTAGTCTCTCCTGCAAGCTGTTACATAACATCCAGAGTGTGTGAGTCACTCGGGGATACAAAGTATCAGGGTTAGTAAACAGTGAGCTCGTCTCAGCTAACCTGTGCACAAAACGCGGGGCCCGCGTGGGCGGCTCATTTAGGATGCAGGTCTCACATTTTAAGAATCTTATTTCACGTGCATACAAAACTTTTTTTTCTAGGATGAACAGAGAAGAGGGGCTACAATTGTGCTGTTCAATGTATGTAATTTTTTTTTTAATAAATCCAGTTACGCAGTCTGACTTGAAGAGAGTACCTTAAATAGTTACTTTAAAGAAAGGAAATAAAAAAAAAAAAAAAAAAGAAGAAAGGATGTTTGAAGTTCATGTCCCTAAACTAGGGAGGATGATAATTAGATTTGCATTGTGGTGATACAATTAGATGGGGGACACGTAACTCAGTAGGAACCAATGCACGAGATTGTAGGAACTGCCTGCAGGCAGGATTCCAGGTTCTAGCTGGATGTCAGAGAACAGATCCGCTGGCCAGGAGGAGAAACCTGCAGGAGACAGAAAGCCTTGGGAAGCCCAGCAGATAGTCTGTGTACTGAAACAAATAATACTCTGGCAACACACACACACACACATACACACACGCAATAATGTCCCCGCAGAACTTCAGCATGGGGCCTTATTTGGAAACAGGGTCTTTGCAGATGTAATTAGTGCAGGGTATCAAGATGATGTCGTCATGGATTTAGGGCCCTAAATCCAATGACAGGTGTCCCCCTAAGAGACAGCAGAGGAGACACAGACACAGAGGAGAAGCCACGTGGAGAGGGAGGCAGAGACTGGAGTGACGCGGCCACAAGCCCAGGGACACCAGGATTGCCGGCAGCCACCAGGAGCTGGGAGGAAGGCTTGAAAGAGATTTTCCATCAGAACCTCCCAATGAACCAAGCCTGCCAACACCAGAACCGGGATAGAATAAATTTCTGTTGCTTTCAGCCACTCAATGAGTAGAAATTTGTTTTGGCAGCCCTCGAGAACTGTCTGGGTTACAATGGCACCGGCGTTGATGGTAGATACGTATCAGTCCGGTAAGACACTTAGCAAAGAGTTTGGGTGTACACGGACCCAAGACAGAGGGGCCATGCTCTGACACAGAGTGGAGAGTATTGCAGTGTAGACTGAAGGGACTTCGAACTCTCCTTTGGAACACCATCGCTTTGGGATGGCTGTCAGATATGCCCAGATTTAATTCTCAACGGGGGCAGAGCTGAGCCTACCAGGAACTCTCTGTCTGTCAAAATGAGCTCAGAATTTGGAGCCGTTCCGAGGCATCAGGCACAGACCGGAATACACCGCAGAC
Source organism: Eulemur rufifrons (assembly GCF_041146395.1). Taxonomy (NCBI): domain Eukaryota; kingdom Metazoa; phylum Chordata; class Mammalia; order Primates; family Lemuridae; genus Eulemur; species Eulemur rufifrons. The sequence continues at coordinate 142,501,586 of NC_091012.1, forward strand.
AAGAGCCACAGTTGGATAGAAAAGGGTGTAGAAGGCAGAAAACGATGTCCCCGCCCCCCCTCCCCCGCCCAGAAATGCCCATGTCCTCATCCCCAGCACCTGTGTATATATATCCCCTACCTGGTAAGAGGGATTTAAGCTTGCAGATGGAATTAAAGTGGCTTAATCAATTGACATTAGAACTGAAAGGTTGTCCTAGAATATCCAGGGTGGCCCCATCTTGTCACAAGAGTCCTTAAAAGGGGACAAAAAAAGAGGCAGAAACGTCAGAGACGTGCAACTTGGAGAACTCCATTTGCCATTGCAGAATCTCAAGGTGTACTGTGCCGGGTGTGGTGGTGTCTGGACGCTGGAAATGCTGCTCACTTTGTAGCCAGCCAGAAATGGGGACCTTTGATCCTACAACCACCAGAAATGATTCTGCCTCCACCCCTAAAAAAAAAAAAAAAAAAAAAAGCAAAGAAATGAATTCTCCCAGAGAGCCTCCAGTCCCACAAGGCGGCCCCGAGGAAATCTTGGTTTTAGCCCAGTGAGATTTTTCTTGGCCTTCTCCCCTGCAGACTCACAGAACTGGAAAATCAGAAGAGAAAAAAAAAATCTGTGTTCTTTAGCACAGGGGTCCCCAACCCATGGTCAGTTGTATAATTATTTCATTCTATATTACAACGTCATAATGATAGAAATAAAGTGCACAATAAATGTGATGCACTTCCATCACCCCGAAACCATCCCCCACACCTCCCCGGTCCGTGGAAAAATTGTCTTCTATGACAACGGTCCCTAGTGCCAAAAAGGTTGGGGACGGCTGCTTTAAGCCACTAAGTTTATAGCCATTTGTGGTGGCAGCCATAGGAAATTAATAAGTGGGGAAATGGGAGAGAGGCTGCAAACTGTCTTTGCCGTAGGCAGGTGTTTTCCCAACGATGATGCACTTTGTGTTGTGAAGCATTTGCAGGCAAAGAAGATACCAAGGTGAGTCATTTCCAGTGGCCAGAATTTACCACTGGTCACTCCGGCTACTCACGTGTTCTCTCCCACCCGTGAGTCACCTTGAGATCTTGTGAGCACCTGCCAAAGTTCGCACAAGAGCCCAAGGGCCGGCACTGTTCTTTCTCAAGGTGACATTGATCCGTCACTGGCCTGATCAAGGTTGTGATTCAACCAAACAAAAGGACCAGTCCACACAGGAGAATCGTTTCCGTCACAGTGTCCTCTGAGTACTGTGTGACTCACATTCTACATGCTTCAGAAACACCTTGGGTGACTGCTAAAAATGCAAAGCCGGGCGCGGTGGCTCACGCCTGTGATCCCAGCACCTTGGGAGGCCGAGGAGGGGAGATTGCTTGAGGCCAGGAGTTTGAGACCAGCCCGAGTAACAAAGCAAGATCCCATCTCTACAAAATATTTTTTTAAAGTTAGTTAGTTGGAAAAGGTGGCGCATGCCTGTAGTCCCATCTACTCAGGAGGCTGAGGCAGGAGGATCGCTTGAGCCCAGGAGTTTGAGGCTGCAGTGAGCTGTGATAACATCACGGCACTCTAGCCTGGGTGACAAAGCAAAACCCTGTCTCTAAAAAATAAGAATGCAGAGCCCCAGGTTGGACTGAGACCCTCTGGATGAGGGTGTCTGGAGGGGGGCTTCTTCCCTTTTGTGGCTGTCTTATGGTCTGTCTGCCCTACGCGTCGTTGCTGGAATCACCTTCCGTGAAGACGGTGCCCCCAGATCCTAGTCTCGGCGTCTCCTCCTGGGGAACACAAACCAAAACACAGAGCTCCCCACTTCCAAGCCCGTCTAACCTCCCACCCCAAATAATCCTCCTAAGAAATCTGCTCAGGCCATCCGTGTGCCTGGGATGAGGGTGGGCAAAGGAACTCAGGGGGAGAAACGTTGAGATAAAGTGATTCAGTGTTTAGACTTCAACTCCCTAACTTTATTTGTGTGTTTTTCCCAGTAGAAATGAAAGAAGGAAAATTTATACAGAACAATGAACTCACTAAGGGCAAAGGGAAGATATGTTTGCTTGCTTACCTTAATACTGACATCCACACCATATATCCACACTTATTTTAATGTGTAATTAAATTTAGACATATTTAAATGAACATGAATTTGTCATATTGTAAAATATATTTTATGATATATAATATATCAATATTCATACATTTAGATGTACCAGTGTAATTATAACAAATATAATTTTAATTGGATGTGATGAATTAGATATAATATTAGATTAGGTAAATATTAATTAGGTATATTTAAGTATATTTATGTATAATATATGATATAGAATAATATATGATATATATTATATGATACAAACATATCATATATCATATATAAACATATCATAATAATATCATATATTACATATTATATATAACATCACATAGTATATATTTATATATTTATATTAATATATATAATAGAATATATTATACATAAAAATACAATACAATGATTATATTAATTACCAATAATACAGATATTTATTATAGAAATATAGATGGGATTAAGTTAAGGATTCTGAGACTGGGAGATGGTTGGGGATGATCCAAGTGGTCCCAATGTAACCACAAGCTCCTGGCCAGAGACAGGCAGGAGGGTCAGCGTCAGAGAGAGAAGGAACAGAAGATGCCACCCCGCTGGCTTTGAAGAAGGAGCCAAGGAATGTGTCCACCTTTAGAAGCTGGGACAGGCAAGACAATGAATTCTTCCCCTTCCCAAAGGAACGCCATCCTGCCGGCACCTTGGTTTGAGATTTCTGACCTCCAGCACTACAAGATGATAAATGTGTGTTGTTTTAATCCACTAAATTTGTGGCAACTTGTTCCAGCAGCTATAGGGGAAGAAATAAAACGCACTATGCAATGTGCTCAGTAGAAGAAAAGTGTATTATTTCTAAACGTTTTTCCAATGGCACAGTCACAAGAGCAGGGGTACTGGGAGCTCCCGGGAAGGTCTCGATTTGTTAATTTTTCTTCTTTCTTCCGGTGCTCCTGATTTATGGCTGGAATACAGATGGGGTGGCCGAAGTTTCTGCAGTGTTCGTCAGCCCTTAGTTTGGAGTCATGTGCAAAGGAAAGAAAGTGCCCACATCCCAGAACACCAGCCCTGGACTTCCCACCTCTAGAATTGTGATTAAAAGATTTTTCCACATTAAAAGGGGAAAAAAAACATTATGTGCCCTGGGTCTTTCAGAAGTTTAACTAGGTTAACCTCATATTCCTTCCTCTAAATTTAAACATCAAGGCAATAAAACCTTCAGTGCTCTTTTTTTTTTTTTTTTTTTTAGCTTATTTCTATAAAGCTAAAAATACATCAAGTAAAAACTGGGGGAAAAATGCAAATAATAAGCCTTTTCATTTACTTCCTCTTATCTTCCCAGTCTTAAAAATCGAATGACCTTTAGCCATTTCCTTTAACTTCTCTGCAAATTGTTATATATAATCAAGCTTGTACCTACGAAAGTGTGCTAGTTAAAATATTTTAAATAATGAAAGAATCCATATGAATGCCTAGGTCTATCTTTATTATGATTATGCCCCAGAAAGAAATGGGAAAAGAGTGGTCGTAAAAATTATCTTGCTAATCATTTTCGGGAACAATAACAGCAAAAAAAATGGAAGTCATGGGTAAATGATTATGCCTCATAATAATAATACTATACACCATAATAAAAAAAAAAAAGGCAAAATCTACCTCCAGTTGTTGGTCTTTCCTTCTTTTCTGTACATATATATATATATATATATATATATATATTTTACCGGTGGAGTCCTGGTTTTGTTGATTGAGGGAGTGTGGAACCTTCCCTGTGTCATCTCATAGGTTTTCCAGCTGTCAGATCACACATCGTGCCTGCTACAGGGACAGCTGGGTGACCCACTCCTTTTGCTAAAGGAAGATACGTTATGATCTATGGGCTTAGATTTCCCAAAAAAGGGGCATGCAACAGCTAACATCAACCTACAAATTCCACAGCATTCTTGCCTAGCGATTGTTTTCTTTCAGTTTCCCGTTACTTTTTATCTACCTGGTATCGTCGGGAAAAGACGTGTTGCCACACCTGTGTGTCAACTACGCACCACACAGATGTTCTCTGCAAAGCCCTCTGCACGTCCGTTCTAATCCGGACCCATTTTCTTCCACGGCTGTTGCAAGGAAACATTTCTTCTTAATGCACCCTTGATTATTTCCTGTTTTGTTTTTTTTAAAATTTGTGTTTTATTCCTCCCAGATTTCTTTCAGTGGTTTTACAACAGTGTGTCCTTGAGAATCTATTTTTCCAGAAAGTGTGCTTGGGATATAAATTTTGACAAACATGCATGTTTATAATTCCAGGTAGGCTTATTATTATCAAATAGTGTTTCCTCAAGTGTTTGAAACTCTGTTCCGTTTCTTCTGATAAATTGTGGCTTTCTGATAAGAAGTCTAAATCTGCTAAGACCTTTCCTGTTTTTTTTTTCTTTTCTTTGTAGATAAATGTATCTTTCTTTTTTCTCTCTGTATAGAACATATCCAGTGTGTGCCTTGCTTTATATTTTTTTCTCCCTCGAAATACACGTGTCGTAGATTCTGTACCCACGTCCAAAGCATTATTCCCAACCACCAAAAGGTGGAAGCAGTCTAAGTATCCACAACAGATGCATGGATAAAGAAAATGTGGTATAATACACAAAAAGGAATCTCAGTCAGCCTTAAAAAGGAAAGAAATTCTGGTACCTGCTATGGTCTGAATGAACCTTGAGGACATTATACTCAGTGAAATAAGCCAGATATAAAAAGAAAGACAAATAGTATATGGCTCCATTTAGATGAAGCAACAAGTATAGCAATATTCATAGAGACAAAAAAGAAAAAAAGTAGAATGCTGGTTTGCTGGAAGTTGGGAAGTGGAAAATGGGCAGTTTTTTCATGAGTACCGAGATTCGGTTGGGGAAGATGAACAAGTTCTTGGATCGATGGCAATGCTGGTTGTACAACAATGTGACTGCACTTAAAGCCACTGAACTGTGTACTTAAAAATGGTTAAAATGGTAAATTTTATTTTATATATATATATATATATATATATATCACACTAAAAAATAAATATGCAACAGGAAGGAACATTTGCAACATATCGTGTAATGAGTTTTGTGATCATCCAAAACATTTATTAGCATTATCACGGGCACTACAGGGCAATCTCTGCGGTCACGTGGGTTATGTGACGTGTATTCGGTTAAAGCCAATCTCTGCCATGGAATCCTGTAGAAGGTGGGAGAAGGTACTGTGTGTAAAGCTCGCTTTATCTCAAAATATTTCTAAATCTATGCAAAACTGGTATTTCTAAAGGCAAAGAAATGGCCTTACCACCCACCCCGGAAGCTTTCAGATGGACATAAACACCAAGGAGACAAAACCATACCACTTAAGATGACTAAAGATTAAACAAACAAAATCTGTGAATTTTCCAAAACAATCTGACGTTCATAGAGAAAAATAGTTTTTGCCTGTGTCCAAATGTTGCTCCTATTTTCAAAGCATGGTACAAGTAGCAGATTAAAAAAAAAAAAAAGTGGTTTCCTTAAACAGTCCCTGTTGATCTTGCCCGATACGGCTGCATTGGACAAGGTCAGCCCACGTGTTGAAATTCCTCCCCGGTTGGCTTCCCTGGTGCAATGTGACTTCTTTCCCTCTGGTCACTTCTTGCAACCCTTCTCGAATCCTTCTCGCTACTCAGCCCTTCGTGGAAGCACCACCAGAAATCCACCGTCTGCTCCCTGCCCCGAGCCTCCATCACCCTGTCAATACAGAAAACTCCCTTCTGTTTCTGTGTTGCTGCTATAAGCCGCTCCATATCCCCATATAAGACCAGAAAGTCCATAAAAAATTGCTATTTGCCTATAACAAGAAGCAGAGTAGAGACCGCTAGCATGTATCCAGGACTTAACTTAGACGCCAGGGATGGTTCTACACAGTTGATACAAATGAGCTCATGTCATTATCGTAATAAGTGCATTATTATCCTCAGTGCACGAAAGAAGAAACCAAAACACAGTGAGGTTAAGTTGTCTGCCCACGATTAGGTAGCTAATGGCATAGCTGAGATTCTAAACCTGATAGTTGGACTCCAAAACTCATGCTATGGGCCGGCGTGGTGGCTCATGCCTGTAATCCCAACATTCTGGGAGGCTGAGGCAAGAGGATCGCTTGAGGTCAGGAGTTTTGAGACCAGCCTGAGCAAGACTGACAACCCCCTCTCTGTACTAAAAATAGAAAAATTAGCCAGACGTGGTGGTGGCACCTGCAGTCCCAGCTACTTGGGAGGCTGAGGCAGGAGGATCGCTTGAGCCCAAGATTCAAGGTTGCAGTGAGCTATGAAGACGCCACTGCACTCCAGCCCGGGTGACAGAGTGAGACCCTGTCTCTAAAAAAATAAAAGAAAACAAAGAAAGAAAGAGAAAAAAAGAGAGACAACAGAGGAGACACAGACGCAGAGGAGAAGCCACATGGAGACCGAGGCAGAGACTGGAGTGACGCGGCCACAAGCCCAGGGACGTCTGGAGCCCCGAGGAGCTGGAAGTGGCAGGACGGACCCTCCAGAGGGAGTTTGTCTTTGCCAAAGCCATAATTTCAGAGTCCTGGTTGTTAGAGAATAAATTTCTGTTGTTTTAAGGCGTGTAGTTTCTGCTAATTTGTCATGGCAGCCACAGGAAACTCATACAAATCGTCTGCAAGACTGCAGGCTGCTTAGGAATCATTACCAAACCGCACGGTTTCTGTTTAAGCTAAGTATTTTTCTTTGCTGTTTGCTTCTTGGTAAGGTATTCAAAGCAATGCCGAGCAGCTTAATTCTCTCCTGCATGCTTTCTAGTGGTGTTGAGTCATTTGTTTCTTCTACTGTCTTCATACGCGGATTCTATTTACATTTTTGAAGACCATGGTGCAGAGTGTTTTGATGCTTTCCTTAAAATGCTTCGGTTCTCCTTTGAATTTAGTTTGGGTTTCAGCGAAGCTCGAAGCCCGTGTGCTTACAAACACACACTTGTGTTTACCGTCGGGAAAATCTCAGGGTGTCTCCTTTCGGAGATGAGGCAGAGAGTGTCAAAGGTCATGGGGCATTGGGATAGATTTCCTCGTCCCTGTTTTCAGAATGACTTAAACTTGCTGCACAAGTCACTTCTTGCCCCTTCACTGAGACCACTCCTTGTGATCCGTGAAAGGAAGGCAGCTCACCTGGTGCCCAGAATGTCCCTGCAGGTAAGAAGAACATCCAAGAGATTTCCTTCCCGTGCCACCAGAAGGCTTGCTGTCTCTGTCCTTCTCTGGGCCCAGAAGTACTTTTCAAACGACACTCTTTCCTTCTTTCGCAAGCTGCTCGGGCAGTTTCCACGCGGAATGCCCTAGAAGCTACTTGGGTTTCTATTCCAAGAAGCAGTTTGCCTTGAAGGAAGAGGAGTCAGCAGAAATGCCGGCCAAATTGGATTGGGGGATAAAGAAAACAAAACCCTTCTTGACTCTTTCAACACAAAATGTTTAAAACTAGATTTTTCTTTTGGGGGCCGTTGTAGGTTCACAGCAAAACCGAGCAGAAGCTGCAGAACGTTCCCCGGCAGCCCCGTTCTCCGCACACGCAGCCCTCCCCACGGTCCACGGCCTCACCCGCACGAGGGGCGCATCTGCTACAGGGGATGAACCGACATGAACTCACCCTCGTCGCCCTGAGCCCACAGTTTTCATCCCAGCTCACTCCTGGTATCGTTAGATATAGAGTCCTGAGTATTCATCTTTTCTAGGGCGTCTTCCTGAAATGAATAGCTTCGTGTGGGAGCGGAGACCACTTGCAATTTTTATTTTGCAAAGGAAGCTGATTCTCGGTTTCTGTCAAATTACCGTGCAGAGCTGAGGTCTTCGAAGGGCGACATTAATACTTGCTGACATCTCCTTGCCCAGCTGTGCCTGTCTACAATTCGCTGGCCCGTGTGGTCAGGGGAGGAAGGGAATAAAATTCCATTATCTCATCCTCTGTCGTCGTTTTTCTTGCCAAGTGAAACGGTCTCCAGAGCGGAGAAGCCCACGTCTGTGACTTCCATTGTTCTAGAAGCTTCTGGTTCAAGTCGGAGACAGTAATGGATAAACGGCTTCCATTTTGTCTAGAAGACCCTATAAGCGTGTCCATGCACAACAGTTTTCAGACCAAGTTTGCGTCTACACATTGTATTTTCTCTGTAGGTTGCTGCCCAACCAGCCGAGTGGGATTTTTCTCCCCACTAACTTGCAGAGACGATTGAGATCTTGGGAGCTTCCTTAACTTGTACCTTTTATTTATTTACTGATTTTCCACACTGCTCTATTTGTAAACATGCCATTAAGAAAACGTGGAAGCACTTAAGTAAATGCAACAGAGTAGGAGACGTCTATGGACGGACCACGCTGTGTGCGCGCAGAACAAAACAAAAATATCCTCCTGTGTTCCCGGAGACCATCAGTAGCTTGTATGATCATTTAAGCTTTACCCTAGGCAGACAGGAGCAAGTTTCCCACGGAACATTCCTAAGAATCTGTTTCTGCTCAAATCCAGATACATCCCCACCAGCTATTAGCCTACCCCTGGGATTTGTGAGCTATGCAGGCCCAGGAACTCAGAGTAGAGATTTCCTGCGTAGACTTTTTATTCGCCCCTCCACCCCCTCCAGTCATCCTGGTGTATTTGGGGTCAGCCCTTCCCCTGATTATAGAGGCTGGGGAGCAGTGGGGCGTGCAGTCACGTGACTTAGAAAGTTACTTTTACAATCCCTGTTGAGAAAATTACATGGTGATCCAAGGAGTCTTTGAGAATACTAGACTCTCACGTGGAAGTCAGAGCCGTTAGGAGCTTCGGCTCATGCTAGAAACAGTCACTGCATTGCCAGAGACCCTGCCTTGCGGTGGCCACAGTTAAAGCTGGGTAAGAAGATGAAAGACACAGCAATAAAGTGACGATAATTAACCATAGGTTCACTGGATCCTCTTGTTAACTACAGATGTAGTGCAGGTATTGTGTTCGGTCCTCTGTAGGCAGGATTGCATTTTGCCTTCACAACAGCTCCAAGAGGTAAAAACTGTCCTCATTTTACCCTACTGAGAAAGCTGGTTTCTGGAAGGGTGAATAGCGTGTTCTAGGTCACCCAGGCAAGAAGGAGCAGGCAGGAAGAGGCAGTGGGTGGAGTCCCACCGTCTGTCTGATGCAACTACCTATTGCTCTGCTGTCGGTTCAAGGAAGCCCTGCCCGCCTCACAAGAAAAGTGGATTTCAGGGACCTTATGATCAAGCAGACCGGCAAGAGTGATTCTGGCTTCCCCATGGCAAGGGTCTTCGGGGAGTGCTGAGCTGCAAGCTTTCACTATCCTCTTATTCCTCGAGGGACGTCTCCTCCAGGTCGAGGGACAGGATTGGAGGACGGGAAGGGACGTGGCAAACACGTCCAGATCTTCTTCTAAACGCATGACTCTAGAATCTAGGTTAGCATCAGGGTTAGGGTTATGTGGTTGAATTTAAAGAGCAGACACTTCTCAATCACGCCGTTTCCACGTATGGCCTTTAAAAATATGCTGTGGAGGCATCTCAGAGACAGGATCGGTTGCACAAGGAAATGGTATCATTGGGCTTGTGATGAGAGAGAGAGAGATTTTCATATGCACAGATGTCTTTTGTAGCTCCACAGAACGCAGCAGGCGAAAGCTGATGATGAGTACGTATGGTCAAAATTCTGGTTCAGGAAGAGAAATGCTGCTAAACAGGGAAACACAGTAGCCGATAAAAATTTCACGGTGCCCCATGAGACAAGCTGTGATCCATCAGAGTCGGTGGCATTTGGCCAGGAGGAGGGCTCCCACCTCTTGTTCACCACTGAGTTCAGTATTATTCTTTGTCTCAAAGTACATGATGTAGCTACAAGTGCTGATCCATCCTTCCTTCGATCATCCCTTTGCACCCTGGACAGAGTGGAATTATTAGTGAACAGGTGACTCCAATGTAACTGACATTTACTCCAAACCTTCTGTGTTTAAGGAACTTCACTGGCATCCCAAGGAATTCCACTGCTGATTGACCGTGGTTCCCACCCTAGGAGCAAATTATTCATATCAAGCAAGCAGGCACCGAATGTCAAAACAGAGAGACTAAATACATCAAAATATGGATTTGTGTTTTAAATGACGGAACGGTTGAGATTTGAGATTTAATAGTACTTTATTCATGGATCTGTTGGACAAATTATGTCTTGTGACTTTTCTTCTTTTTCTTTTTGAGACACAGTCTCACTCTGTCACCCTGGCTAGAGTGCCGTGGCATCAGCCTAGCTCACAGCAACCTCCAACTCCTGGGCTCAAGCGATCCTCCTGCCTCAGCCTCCTGAGTAGCTGGGACTACAGGCGTGCACCACCATGCCCGGCTAATGTTTTCTGTATGTATTTTTAGCTGTCCAAATCATTTCTTTCTATTTTTAGTAGAGATGGGGTCTCGTTCTTGCTCAGGCTGGCTCGAACTTCTTGAGATCAAACAATCCTCCCGCCTCGGCCTCCCAGAGGGCTAGGATTACAGGCGTGAGCCACCGCGCCCGGCCGACTTTTCTAAACTATGTATTTCTTGAGAGAACTGAAGCTCATCCAACCACTCACTCACTTACATATGCACTGATTCGCTCATCCCATGGAACACCTGGTGTATGCCAAGTTCTGTGCTAGAACCCACATCTTGATAAGCTACCACGGGGTATAAAGAAGGTAAATGATGGCCCACGATGCAGGCAAAAGGACAGGTTAGCAATGAGCTTGCATATAAGGAAATGCTGTCGGATGGGGATGGAGAGGAAGCCTGTCAAAAACAGGGGCACGGACAACAACACAAAAACCCGGGTTCTGCTACCAGTTCTTGACAAGTCAGGCCTGTTCGCAGATGCGAGATGCTTGGTACAACCTCAGGGGACCAGGGTTGTGGTGTTGAGAAGGACATCAGCCCTGCAAGCTGTAGTCGGGGGCTGGGCTTGGGTGGAGAAGGAATTGGTGGTATCTAAGTGGAGGGTAAGCCATCACCAAGGACAAACAGATGCTCTGGGGGCGCAATTTTTCCCCCATTTTTTGGTAATTTGATCAATGCGTTTTGGGCATGCCAAAAAACAGTGTACCTAAAGGCCAACAGTGTCAGCACATATTGAAAAGTGAAGTCACAGGAGAAGAGCTTCCCCCCATGTAGGAGCCAGTGTTCCCTGACTACCCACTGTAGGGACACCGGCCTAGGGGCAGAGGGCGGACGGTGGGGACTTCCTAGACGCTGCGCTTTGGGGGAGGAGCCGAGGGGGTGAACACTCCACAGCTGTGGGAAACAGCGCGTCGCGCCTTCGCCTTCCTTCTTTCTTTCCTCCTCCTAAAAGCCCCTGGCAGAGAGCTGGGGGTAGGGCGGGCTCCGTCGGGACAAAGTGGCTCCTTTCCTGGCACGTGGACACCGCTGTTTGGTCCCTGCACAGCGAGCGCTCCTGTCCCCTCTCTTTGCCCCAGGTCGGCTTTGCTGACGGCTTGGCCTCCCCAAATCCCTTCCCACTTCTCCCCAGTCTGATTCCACCTGGAAGCCAGGCAGCCGCCTTTTCCTCCCCTCGCTCCTCGGCGCGGGGACCCCCTCCTTCTCGCCTGTCTGGTCCGCCGGTCGCTCCCACTTCGCCCCGCCAGCACCGTGAGGCTCTGCCGAGCTCCCGGCCCTCGCCCTGCCCCCGCGCAAGGCTCCCCGAGCCTCCCAAGCGGGAGGACGCGGCCCGCGAGGGGGGCGGAGGGCGTGGCGCGGGTCTCACGTTGCAGCCCGGCCTGCAGCTCGCGGGATGCCGGCGGGGCCGCCCGCGCTCGCCTGCGCCCGGCCGGGGAGCCGCTGCCAGAGAAAACTCCGTCTGGCCCGGAGAAGCGCAAGCCCGGCTCCTTCTCTCTCCCCCAAGGGGAAGAAAAGGTTCCCAGCTCCGCTAGGCAGGGCGCTCTCCTATTGCGGGGGACTTTCCGCAGCGGCTCCCACAGCGCCCCTCCCCTCCGGGGTCCCCGCTCCCCGGTCCCCTCCGGGCCGACAAACTTGCTCCTTCCCAAAGCCGTCTGCAAGCGGCCCCCCGCGGCCCTTCCAGCGGCTGTGGGCGACGCACGCCCACCCGGGACCCGGAGCGATGAAGAGGCGAGAGGAAGGCTGAGCGCGTAGCGGCGAGGCCAGGGTCCCTTGGCTCGGGCCAGAGCCCCGTCTCCCCGGGGTGGGGCAGGGTGGGGGTGGGCCGAGGCGTGGACTCGGGGAAGCCTCTCGGCGACGCGAATAAAAGGGCGCCGGCTGGCTGTGCCGCGCTGGGAAGCCGAGCTGCCTCGCCCCCCGCCCTGGGAAGGGCATGGCCCCGGCGGACTCCCAGCCGTGACTCGCGCGCCCCGGCCACGCGGATGCTCCGGGCGCACCGCTCGCGTGGGTTGCAGCTTCCAAAGGGCAGGTGAGGACCGAGGGTGGCCAGGGAGCCTGGGGGGGGGGGCGGGGGGCGCTGGCTCTCCCTGCAGGGGCTGTGGGGAGTTGAGGGGCGCCCAAGGTAAAGCCTGGGGCGCGGGGAGCCGGGAGACCCATTGCTCTGTTCCCTGGGCGCTATTTTAAGTAGCTGCGGGGTCAGTTAGGTTCAGGAAGGGAAGCTCATGGAACGAATCTTGCAGGAGGAGGCTTTGAATAGGTCTGATTAACCCTGGGGCTTCCCTTTCTCTGTCCTTCTGAGCAGCGCGCTCCCCGTGCGTCTCGGTCCCTGGGTCCTGCCCACCTCCCCCATCCCTCGCTTCTAGAGCGCAGCCCACGGGGATTCCGAAGTGAAGCCCACTCAGCTCTTGCAATCTGTGGGGGAAAGGACAGTTGAGGGGGCCTCTTTCCAAGTTCCTTGGGCTCGGGTTACACAAGTCTCCCCTCCCTCCTTTTCTTACCCACGTTTTCCCTGGAAAAGGGGGCGACCTAAGCCCCAGAGTGAACTGAGCCCTGCGGAAAGCGGGAAGGTCACCCTCGGAGGGAGAAGGGGTTTGATGGCCGAGTCCCAGACGCGTAATTCACCGCGCAGCCGGGTCAGCGCGACCTAGAGGGCTCTGGAAGCCGGCCAGGGGCGCAGGGCCGCCCTCCCGGCCGTTCCAGGTTGTCCGCCCCGGGCGGGGAGGCAAGCAGCTGCCTCGCGCCGCCGCCCCTGCTTCCCCCTCCCCGGCAGGCTGGCTCCGGCGCCGTCGCTGGCGCGGGACTGCGTGAAGACGCGGGCCCCGCATCCCCCGGGACTAGGGTTCTCCGGGGCGAGTTCCCTGGGGTCTCCGAGGCGAGGTGTGCCAGAGAGCTGAGGCTGAGGAGTCATGCGGGGCCGCCCGGGCCAAGTCCGCCCGCAGGCGCAGGGCGCGGGGCGCCGGCCCGGATGCCCTTGGAAGCAGCCCAGCGCGAGGTCGGGCGCGCAGGCGGAGGCGCGGAAAGCCCGGGCGGGCCAGGGAACTTCTCCGTTCCAGCGCTCAGAGGTGGAGTCCGGCTCGCTCTCTGCACAGCTGCCCTGCGCACCGTCAGCTCTTCCCTGGCAGCTGCAAGGCGGGACGCACGCGGGCGGGCGTAAGGGGACAACTCGCTCCATCCAGGTCCTTTAAAGGATGGAGCAGCTGCGGGTTTGGGGTGCTGCCCTTCCTCCCTGAGCCGGCTGGAGTTCGTTAGCAGCAGAACCGGGACAAACCGGCAGCTGCGCTTCCCCGTTGTATATCACTATCTGCTTTTCATTTATATCGCTATGTTTGAGTAAACTTCACTCAAGAGATGACAAAATTATTAGATGACGCAGGCATGCGCATTGCATGAGAAAAAAACCACCGCTGTTCTAAACTAGATAGGTGATGTCGTCTAACATTTATCTAAGCATTTCGCTGTTTTTTTTCTTCCTTAAGTGACTATTTTGATCTTCTCTGTTTCCCCGAACGTATTTTATTAGGCAGTTTCTTTCTCTTTATTTAATGGTCGAATTTACAGAGGTTCCCCCAAACTTCCTCCTGGATAAACAACCAGACTCTGCCAACATAACCATGTTGCCTGTTCCAAGAGAAAAATAAATAAGTAAATAAATAAGGGTGGTAAACAAACCCACAAACAGTGGGATACATTTTAGAATGAAAACTCTGAGGATTGTCATTAAAGGAAAAAAATACTCCTGATCATAAAAGACTTTCTTGAGAAGTTGTTTTTTTTTTTTTTTTTTAATCCAAATATATACAATAGATAATGACTCACTCTTGGCTAAGGGTGGGGACCCACAGCCTTAAGGCCACATGTGGCCTTCTAGGTCCTTAAGTGCGGCCTTTTGACTCAATCCAAATTTTCAGAACAAATCCTTTTATGAAAAGGGATGAGGCAGAGAAAGTTGAAACTTTGCTTGCCTTCTTTGGTGTTTCCAAAAGAACAACCTTGAAATCAGAAGGCCCCGGGTTCCTTGCCATTGGAGGCCAACACATAACTTTTAATTCTTTATTATTATAAGAACATAAATGTAAATATCTCCCCTCCTTCTCCTTTCTCTTCTTCTCTCTCTTGATCTAACTAGAGATAGACAGATAGATACTTAGATATATGTGTACGTGTGTATATTCACACTTGCTGAGCACAAGTTAGCGAGATTTCCCAATCTTAGTATGCCAGTCAAGAATGAAGGCTACGTTCTATAGTAATGATTAAAGTGATTTGGAAAAGGTTGAAAAAAAAAATAAGAGTTCCGTCTTTCTTAATTGACATGCTGCAAGAGCATCACTATACTATATGATTTCAAGTCTTGGGAAGCTTCAAGACAATTCAAACGATGCACGATTCAAATAAATATTGCTAAAACCAAGTCAGCCGGTGCTACCCGAGGATAAAGGCATCCCGTTTTGCTGTCCCACGCCAGGTGTCCGAGGACGAGGCGCCCCGACAAGATGCCCACCCGAGCTCCCTGGGGGGCGCTCTCCGTGGTCCTGATCCTGGTCTGCGGCGGCCACCCTCGAGCGGCGCGGGCCTGTCCGCACGCCTGCGCCTGCTACGTTCCCAGCGAGGCCCACTGCACGTTCCGGTCCCTGGCGTCTGTGCCTGCCGGGATCTCCAAACATGTGGAAAGGATCAATTTGGGGTTTGTACCACGTTCGTCTCAATGTCTTTGCGCGCGCCTTACTTTGGGTTTGGAGGCACGTACGTGCATCTGCTTGACTTCGTGTGTTTCCTCTGTGTGTCACCCTGTCTGGCACGAGGTAGCTCCAGATGGGGAGAGCAGAGGGCAACGTCTTTTAAGGATGCTAAATGCAGCCCTTTCAGACGGTTGTCTGAGTATTATTCCATCAGATGCAACCACTACAAGGTCTAGGAACAGAGAATTATGAACAGCTTTAGTTTGTCGAGAAACCGCCTGGATAGGATAGCTTTTCTTTAATATGTTGTCGATTCCATTCGAATGCACATGACACATCCTTAAATATAAGAAGTCTATTTCAAGAGAGAGATTTCAGAAACTATTATTTACTTATTTAAGAATAACAAGAGAGAGACTTCAGAAAATATTAAAATGAATACTATAAGTAGATCATCTGTGGCATTTTCTAACTCATCTGGCCTGTGACTTTGAGGCAATAAAAGAGTTCTTTTCGGTTTTGCCTACTTAAAACATTAATTTTTGTTTAAAAAAGTATTTTTATGCAGCATTCTAAATATAATTTTCTATCTTTATTTCATTTGATACACACAAGTGTTGACTGTACATAAATGTTAGTTGCTGTGAACTACAGGCACTCATGTGCAATTTTAAGAGTCCACAATCATTTGGAGTTTTTCAACCATATGTAGTAGTGATTTTCAACCATCCAGAAAAGAACACATTCAGTTAGTGTTGGATGCATATCTGCTGTGGGAATGTTTTAATAAAATGGAAGGGCCAAATGCGAGTCCACAAACAAATAATTGTAAATGTGTCTGACATCCTATAGCACAGTTTTTTTTTTTTTTTTTAAAAAAAAATCTTGCATCTGTTGACTATAAAGTCCAGTGGTTGAATTAGAGAATGACAAGTTGAGACCATCAGAGGGAAAGTTCCCTAATCTATGGCAATAGACCATTAAATAGATTTCTCAACAGAATCTTGGGAAATCTCACAGTCTGACTGCCTGAGAAGTCAACCCCACTGCTGATAGCTCCATAAGGAAAACAATTGGACTTTGCCACAGAAAGGAATATTAATACACAAGCCAGCTTTCATTTTTACAATCTTATCATTTATTAAGACAGACTCCTCGTCTCACGGGAGCGAGAAAAATGGAAGAGGCACCAAAGTCCATTGGAATCACGGAAGGATGTGGTTGATGCAGAGTGGAAAATAGAGCTTCATCTACAGTTTCTCTTTTTTTCGTGCACCTCTCAGGGTGCAGAGTGGCTCTGTCTAGGTGTTGGGTTTTCGTGAGCCATTTTAACACGTGGTCCCACTTGCTGGGATTAGCCACATAATCCTGCAAACCCAGCCCCTTGGCAGGTCACACAGCAGGGGGGCCTGCCAGACAAGCCTCACTGGAGCCCCTTAAAAAGTATGGGAACTGCGGCGTGGTGTAGAATTCTTTCTCAGTGCGCTTCCTGGGCAGCAGTGCTGTGTGAGGCTGTCAGGTTGTAACTAGCAGTGAGCCAGTTCCTGCACTTATCTTCCCAAATGAGAAGGTTACTTGGTTGATAGCTTTAGACTTGCAACACCAGTAGAACTTACCTTTGCAGAGGTTTGCATCTTGTCTACAGTTTCTGGGATGTTTCTCTTGCCAGCTGTCTTTAAACAAAAGTATTTTGTAAGTGCGAAACTTAACCATCCTCGAAACTAGAACATCATTTCTAATGCTTTCATTTTAAGCAACTCACAATAAAGACAATGATTGATGGCTGTCTAAAGACTTCACCCCTGGAATAAAACAAAGATATCAAATGTTTCTTTTTCCTGTTGGTACCAGTGATATCTTGAGTGCCTTTGTGTAACACCAAAAAAAAAAAAAAAAAAAAAAAAAAAACCAGAAAAAATTCAAAACCCTACGGAATTATTTCATTGCTTGAACATCTGTGACTTCTTTCTGGCTTCATTTGGAACAAGAATAGATATGTTACTTTTTTCATCACTCACAATATCACAGCACTGTTTCTGAAAATCAATATCCAAATAGATGATGAGGCTGGCATCGTGCATTTTGTTGCGAAAATAAAAGCAAAGCAAGGCCAGTGTGTAACAGATAAAACTCAAGGTCTCATTTGTGTTTCAGCAATTTGGAGGGCGTGTAAGACTCTCAAGGAATGAGGATTGTTGGCCGAAAGCTAATGAAACTTTCTGTTCCCACACAGCTGTCTTGAGGGCTCTCTGTCTTCATTGCTGTTTCCTGCTTGGGCAACCTCCAAGATTTTCTGAGAATTTCTCTCCAAATATTTTTATTGAGGAAACAAACATACAAACAAAAAAATAACATCGACCTAGTGTCTGATTTCCAGACTTTCAAAGATTTTTTTTTCCCCTTTGATTAAAAGAGTCCTTTTAATGACATCTTTCTGGAACTTCTCTGGTACCCATATTGTGTATTGTATTTTAAATTCTGCTTGGCAATACTCACTGGTACCTTTGATGCAGTTTTGCAAATACTGTCTGATGTAAACATTTCACTGAGTTTGATATGGGGTCAGCGACTGCCCATCAACAGGTGATCACGATTCTCTATAATGTAAGCCAGGTGGCCAGGAAGTTGCAGAACTGGGCTTTACCCAGGTAATCTCTTCTGTTAGATTCTTTTCCTGAGTGTCATGCAAATTTCCTGCAGGTTTTTTAGAAGGATGCAAAGAGAATTCGTGCATACCCCTGGGTGAAGAGGGGAAACACAATTCCTCCTCCACTCAGCACTCCAGGGATAAGCTAGGCTTCTGTCTGTCCTAGAATAGCCTCCCCATTCCAACATGCAACTCCAACAGCATCCACTTCTGTAGCTCTCTAAGGCCTCTAAAAAACAAGCATGAGGAAGATGACAAAGTGACACAGGTCTTTGAGCTGACATGGTCTCATCCCAGACCTTGGGAGCCTGACTTCCTGGTGGGGGCGGGGGACAAGCTGTTCCGTTAAAAATAAAAGCAGCAACATAAGAGGGTTATTAACCATGCCTGAGACTTCCTTTAATCCGGTCTGGACTTGGGTCGTTTGTATATTTCTGAGAAGAATTATTGAATGGACGTGTTGACTCCTATTATTATTGTTTTATTATGTCATTTTTGAGCATTTATGGATTTTGAACATATGAATGTTTACGTTGTTATTGAACATCTTTTTTTCTAGAATATACTTCTTACACTATCTCCCCGCCTACGTACGTTTTAATTGCTATTTTGGGCTGCCTGTTTTTCTAGGCAGTCTCATTTTGGTGTGAATTTCCCTCTAATCTCCTCACTAGCTGCTTTGCTGTAGACACAGTTCCCTCCAGAAACTCTGCCGCAATCCTCGGCCCATGGTGACATGTGCAGGGGTATAGACATTATGTCATCTAACTCACACACACGGTCCTTTGGAGATAGAATTATCAGGCACATTACTAATGAGGAATTTGAGCTTCCAAAAAGTTAAGTAACTTCTCTGGTGGAGCCAGGAGGCAGCACTAAGCGTGTCTGACCTCAAAACGTAAATCTTTTGCACGGTTCTGTCTCATCGCTAGCAGACAACAAGGCAGACCGGAAAATCGGGACCCCAGTCCCCGACCCAGTTGGCTGTGGTCAAGATCCTACATTAGACTCTGCCAGATACACTGAGCTCATTTTGGGGGTACCTCTTTCTTCTCTTACTCAAATTTTTTACCTACCGAGGAGGTCATATCCCTAACATCACAGAGCGAACCTCCTTCCCTTGGGTTTCAGTAGTCATTGCAACGTTACCTTTGGGGGAGTTTTGCACCGTGATTCTGTTCCTCCAAACTTACCAAGTGCAATACGGTGTCTAGTGTTTGCTGCTTCTCCTGCCCCAGTTAATGGCAGGTGACTGCAAATTGAAGCTTTGCTCTCAGGCTGTGTGGACCTTACCTGTTGTGACTGTGTATGTTTGGATGCCGTGCCCTATCTTTTGGGAGTTTCCCCTCCTCTACAATGAGGATGTTACAGAATTTTTCCACCCCGGTCCTGTTTTAACAAGACCAAAATAGCACTAAGCAAAAATGTAAACTTTGGAATCGGGCACACCCTGGTTCAATTGTCTTTCACCTGCTGATTTGCAACATGATCTTGAAACATTTGGAAACATTCTGAACCTCCGTTTCTGCCGTGGGACAATTTAGCGGGACGTGCCTGCCTCGTGGGGTTGAAGTGATAGAGTTTAAAAAGTGATTTGTGGAAGACAGGGCTCAAGTCCAGCTAAGCCTCCAGCCTCCGGTGGAATCCAACGCCTGTGCACACTTAGCTTTGAACCCAATTCTTGTAAAATTTTCCTCTCACTGCTATTAAATATAGCAGCGCTCAGCTGCCAGCACGCTGATGCACCAAGGAAGCGTGGAGAATGTTATATAACCCCAAAGAGAGAAGCTCTGTATATAATTGTTCTTGGACCACATGAGTCCAAATGACTCACAGGAAATAAGATCACCTTTGATGGCATCTTCCCCAGACACTGTTTTGAATCCACACAATATTATTCTAACAAGGTGGGGTGAATGTTTTGCCCTCTGGTGTCTTCTTTGCATAACTTGGTCTTACGTATGTCAGTGCAATTATGAAAATAGGTCTTGGAAGGGTTCGAAGCAATCCAGGCGAATGCTTTTGGTGGTGGAGATGATCAATTTAAATTTCTGGCACTCTAGACTTTGTAGCCAAAAGGTGCTTCCTAAAGCCTGGCTCTTAGGGAAGTTAACACCCCGCTGGGTGTTTCTAAGGACTTTGCTGTTGGCGTCCGGGTTTAGGCACATATCAGTTTACGAGAAAACTGCTCATAGCTGGCATCTGCTACACGGAGCCATGCACCTGCATTCTGTACGGGCCGACTTCCTTTTATTTAGGTGACAAGGACAAGGGACCAGTAACATCAAGCTAGATGCATTATCTCCCAGCAGGAACGCTGACGAGAGGTAGCAGCCTGCGGGATTCTCCGTTCACCCTGTAATCCGTTCTCCGGCGACCACGTTTGAGGCTGCTCCTGGGTCATGACTGACACGGCAACAGGACATTTCCAAACTGGTCAAGAAAACATCTTGACCGATGTTTACACAGCAACAAAAATGGAAAAAGAAAACCCAGCAGGTTTACAAACCACATTCGAGATGGTCCATCGGGCTGGGCAAGGTGTCTTTGTGCAATGACAGTGTTGGTGTCTGGCGGATCAATGCTTGGATTTGACCCTTCCGCCCGGAACGCTTTCCTATCTTGTTACATAGATGCGCAGTTCTCTCTGCCGCCGAGACTTTTGCCATTCCTGCCGCCATGTGTCAGCCATCAGTGTTGCTACTTCAAAGCATTTTCCAACAAGGAGCCTTATGCCTCATTTGGGATTCTACAGCCTACTTAGCCTCCTGCGGACATTAGCATATTCCAAGCCGAAATTCTCCGTGAATATTCTGCAACTGAATGAAGACTAATGAATATGAGTCACTTTCTTTTCTTTTCTTTTCTTTTTTTTTTTTTTTTTGAGACAGAGTCTCGCTCTGTTGCCCAGGCTAGAGTGCCATGGCATCAGCCTAGCTCACAGCAACCTCAAACTCCTGGGTTCAAGCAATCCTCCTGCCTCAGCCTCCCGAGTACCTGGGACTACAGGCATGCGCCACAATGCCTGGCTAATTTTTTTCTATATCTATATATTTAGCTGTCCAGATAATTTCTTTCTATTTTTAGTAGAGACGGTGTCTCGCTCTTGCTCAGGCTGGTCTCGAACTCCTGACCTCAAACAATCCTCCTGCCTCGGCCTCTAAAAGTGCTGGGATTACAGGTGTGAGCCACTGCGCTCAGCCCGTCACTTTCTTTTGATTCCAGAGACAGAGAAGGACCCAAAGGGATGAGCGTGCTGTGGAAATGGCCCTGATATGACCCCAGAATTAGCATATCACTAACCTAAGGGTGGGCTGGGGAATCCTTTCCATATGGGATTTAAGCATTCACTGTTTTTTATTCTGATTATTATTGTTACTTTTTTTTTTCTTTGTAGGTTTAATAGCATACAGGCCCTGTCCGAAACCTCATTTGCAGGACTGACCAAATTGGAGCTACTTATGATTCATGGCAATGAGATCCCAAACATCCCGGATGGAGCTTTACGAGATCTCACTGCCCTGCAGGTAAACTCGGCCATTAGGAGCATTGCTAATTGCATCCTCTACGATCCACAATTAAAAACAAACAAACAAACAAACAAACAAAAAAACAGGAAAACTCTATTCTTGGGATACTTCACTTAGTAGCTGTGCTGAAAAAAAAAAAAAAAAAAAGAAAAGAAAAGAAAAAAGAAACCCAGAAACTCTATACTTGTCCCTAATGATCAATAAAATGGCTTTTTTTTTTTTCTTTCTTGCATGAAAAACAAGCTTAATGTCCTGACTTACTGTTCCAGCCTTCCCTAGTGGTTTCTGTCGTTCGCCCTGTGCTTTCTAAACTGCAGACGGGATTTGTGTTTTTCCCCCTCCCTGTCTCTGCAGGTCTTCAAGTTCAGCTACAACAAGCTGAGGGTGATCTCAGCCCGGACGCTGCAGGGTCTGTCGAACTTACTGCGGCTGCACATGGACCACAACAAGATCGAGTTCATCCACCCACAGGCGTTCAGCGGCCTGACGTCCCTGCGGCTGCTGCACCTGGAAGGAAACCTGCTGCAGCAGCTGCACCCCGGAACCTTCTCCACGTTCTCCTTCCTGGGCTACTTCCGACTGTCCACCGTCCGGCACCTCTACTTGGCGGAGAACATGCTCCGCACGCTTCCCGCCGGCATGCTCCGCAACATGCCGCTGCTGGAGAACCTCTACCTGCAGGGCAACCCCTGGGCCTGCGACTGCCAGATGCGCTGGTTCCTGGAATGGGACGCCAGGTCCAAAGGTAAGAGGAGAAGAGAGCAAAGGGCTCCCAACGGCACGTTCTTTTGCCTTCACGGGAACGGTCCGTTGATCTCCAAGGCTCTTAGGTCGCTTTATTTATCTTGCCTGGGGTGAAATCAGCGCTCCTGAGCAGTAAGGCAGGAACTTACATGTGACAAGTCAACACTTCCATGTCAACACTGCTCCATTGTATATGCTAATGCATGCATCCTTTACTGAAATAGAAAGTAACAATGTAACGATCATGTAGCCAGTTACATAGCATGGACTTGGGTTGTCGTGCATTGGATGTCAGGAGTGTGGCGTCCAACCTTGGGCTGGATGTGGGAAGCTGGGATGGGGAAGGTCCATGAATCCACGTCCTGTGAGGAGGCATCAAGGGATGCTTGGAAAAGGGGCAGGCTCGGGCGGACTCTGAGATTATTCTTATATGGGCAGAGGAGAGATGTTCAGTATTGATCCGGAGATCAATGACAGCCACCAGGAGAATGTGTAGAAGATGCAAGAGTAGATTGTGGTTCAAAATAAGAAAAGTTTTCCCTTCCCTCCCTCCTTCCCCCTTCCTTCCTTCCTTCCCTCCTTCCTTCCTTCCCTCTTTCCCTCCTTCCTTTCTTCCTTCCTTCCCTCCTTCATTAATTCCTTTCTCCCCTCCATCCTTCCTTCCCTCCCTCCTTCCTTCCTTCCTTCCTTCCCTCCTTCCTTCCCTCCCTCCTTTCTTCCTTCTCTCCCTCCCTCCCTCCCTCTTCCTTCCTTATTTCTCCCCTTTCCCTACCCCACCTTGCAACCCATCTCCTGTCCTCGGATCCCAATGGGTTGACTGTATCTGGCTCTAGTTGCTTAACTCCATTCTCACAGCCACTGGCCTGGCTCGGGCTCCTTTCTTCCCTCTCTGGCAGGAAGGTGGAGCATTCTGTCCAGGTGTCCCCACAGCCTTGCTAGTCCCCCGTTCTGTCCACTCTCTGCCACTCAGTGGGAACAATTTTCAGAGCATGCATCCAGCCCCGCAACACCCCTGCATAGATGCCCCCCAGCTTCCGTTGCTGTCAGGGCGACAGGCACGCTCTTTCCAAGAAGGTCCCACACCATGCTCCTTCCACCTGTCTCTCCACACACATGCCTGCTGCTTGCTGGTCCCCTTCTTCTTCTAGTCATCCACATCCAGCAGCACTGTTCTCTCTTCTGTTCCTTGCACCTTCCAAACTTATTTCCAACTCAGCATCATTGGAATCAATCTCCTGCCAGGAGCATTTTCTGCTAGATGTTCAAGGAGCTGGCTTCTAATTAGCCTTCAGAGCTTCACTGCAAGACTGCCTCCTCTCAGAGGTGTTGTTGACCTCCGCTTCCTCTTAGACTCTTTAGCCAGTGCCCACCTAGAAGCTTCCAGACACCTGCCTTATATCAGGATTACATATGAGTGGTTTCCCTCCATGGATGGATTCAGGGACCCATTTGTGTCCATCTCTGGCTCCACCTTAAATTTGGCATCAGAGGACTTGATCAGGCAATGGATGCAGGAAAGATGAAGGTGCATCCTCTTGTGAATGGTCTTAAGCAGAAAAGACACGTGCCAGTGAACTCACACTCCACTGGGAGGACCTAGTCCCCACTCCCCAGTGGGTGCAAGGGGACTGAAAGTGCATCCAGATAGCTTTCTTGCAGAAGCAACATGGCATTATGGAATTGGAACTGTGGAGCTTTGGCAGGTAGAGAACCATCTCTGCCAATCTCTGGAGGAGATGCATGTGCATGTCTTTGCATGTGCATGCCTATGCATGCATGTGTTTGGCTGTAGGTATGTACATATGTGTATGTGTGGTGCGTGTGTATGTGTATATGTGGGGGGAGGTGTGCAAAACAATCCTATCTGCAATTTGAGGTGTTTGCTCTGAAAGTCACCTAGAAAAGTGTGATCAGGGTGGCAAAGGGAAAAATAGTGAAGCCACTCAGGGGCTGTATAACTCTGCAAGTCATGGATAAGGCAGTTTGCCTGGGTTCCATCCAGGGGGGAATGGAAGGATATGGGCAGATTCCAACAGGACTGTCAAAAAGAACTTCCACCAGTCTTCAAGCTCCCCCCAGCTGGAGAGCTTGTGGCGCCACTTATGGGTGTAGAGAAGGCATGAGATGTCTAGGTTTGGGGCAGGGAGAGAACATAATTTTTTTTTCTGTAGATGTCAGTTCAAAGAGCCTTTGTGATGTCTAAACAGACACCTCAAATAGAGAATGGGGTGTGGAACTGAGAATGTGCTTGGCTTGGAGAAGCGCATAGGGTAGTCATCACTGATGGTGACTGGGGCCATTGATGATGAGATAGACCAAAAGGACATGAGAAAAGTCAAGAAAGAATCCGTGAGTTAGTAATGAGTTAGTCAGAGAAAGATGAGGCAGTGAACGAAATCAAGTACCCAGAAAGGATGGAAGGAATTCAGGAGGATTCCAAGAATAAAACATGAACCCCCCCCAAAGTAAACAGTCTGTAATGAGGAAAAAAAAAAAATATATATATATATATATAGCAAAAGGGAAAAAAACAGTTATAGGTAGGTATGATGGAATTCATATCAAAGTTTCATCCTTTCACCTGGAAATATTTTCATGGGGTACAATTACTTATGTCCGTTCTCCTGGACTTTCACATAAGGTCCACAATGTCATGTATATAAATGAAGTGAGTTTTTTTTTTTTAAACTTAAAAATACTGAAAAAAAAAACTCTATTAGTGTTTATTATTCACTGTTGAGTAATCATAACACACCGGTTAGTTACCGCACGCTGTGCTAAAACTGCGATGTAAAGTCGAGACAACGTGAGCCTGGGATTCCTTCCTCGTGGAAGTGTTGGGTGATGGGGACCATGTGAAAGTCACACCCTTCTTTGACCCCCTGACTTACAGAGTGTCTGTATGCTTGTTTGTTTCAGGGATTCTGAAGTGTAAGAAGGATAAAGCGTACGAAGGCGGTCAGTTGTGCGCTCTGTGCGCCAGTCCCAAGACGCTGTACAGACAAGAGATTCACAAGCTGAAGGATGTCGCTTGCTTGAAGCCTTCCATAGAGTCCCCTCTGAGGCAGAACAGCAGCAGAGATACGGAGGAAGAGCGGGAACCAGAGGAGGACAGTGACAGCCAGCTGGTCCTGCAGGGCTTCCAGCTCCCCCTGTGGAACATCTCCTTGAACATGACCGATGAACATGGGAACACGGTGGACTTGGTCTGTGACATCAAGAAGCCCATGGATGTGTACAAAATTCACTTGAACCAAACGGATCCTCCAGAGATTGACATAAATGCAACGGTCGCCTTGGACTTCGAGTGTCCGATGACGCGGGAAAACTACGAAAAACTGTGGAAATTGATAGCGTATTACAGTGAGGTCCCTGTGAAGCTCCAGCGGGAAGCCATGCTGAGCAAAGACCCCAGAGTCAGCTACCAGTACAGGCAGGACGCCGACGACGATGACGCCCTTTACTACACGGGTGTCAGAGCCCAGGTTCTCGCAGAACCCGAATGGGTCATGCAGCCGTCCATAGAAATCCAACTGAACCGACGTCAAAGTACGGCCAAGAAGGTGCTGCTCTCCTACTACGCGCAGCATTCTCAAACCATGTCCACCAAGGACATGATGCAGGCTCGGAGCAAAAGCTGGGTAATGATTGAGCCGAGTGGGGCTGTGCAAAGAGCTCAGACGGTCCTGGAAGGGGGGTCGTGCCAGCTGAGCTGCAACGTGAAAGCTTCGGAGAGTCCGTCTATCTTCTGGGTGCTTCCAGATGGCTCCGTCCTCAAAGCACCAATGGACGACCAGGATGGCAAGTTCTCCATCCTCAGCAGTGGTTGGCTGAGGATCAAATCAATGGAGCAGTCGGACTCTGGTTTGTATCACTGCATTGCTCAGGTAAGGGATGAAATGGACCGGATCGCATATAGGGTGCTCGTGCAGCCTCCCTCTACTCAGCCGTCTGAGAGAGACACGGTGACAATTGCCAAGAACCCAGGGGAGCCAGTGATGCTGCCTTGCAGTGCGTTGGCAATACCCGAAGCACACCTCAGCTGGATTCTTCCGAACAAAAGGATAGTCCATGACTTGGCTAACATGTCACACGCATACATGTTGGCAAATGGAACTCTTTCCATCCCAAAGGTCCAAGTCAGCGATGCCGGTTACTACAGGTGTGTGGCCGTCAACCAGCAAGGGGCAGACCATTTTACCGTGGAGGTCGCCGTGAGTAAGAAAGGGTCCAGCAGGTCATCCAAAAAAGGTAGACGTCCAGACGCCAAAGCTCTTTCCCGAGTGAGAGAAGATGTCGTGGAGGATGAAGGGGCCTCAGGCATGGGAGATGAAGATGATACTTCCAGGAGAATTCTACAACCAAAGGACCAAGAAGTGTTCCTCAAAACAAAGAATGATGCCAACACGGGAGAGAAGAAAGGCAAGAAAGGGAGACGAAAGCTGAAACCCTGGAAGCATCCTGAGAAAGAGCCGGAGAGCAACATAGCAGAGGGTCGCAGAGTGTTCGAGTCCAGACGAAGGATAAACATGGCAAACAAACAGATTAATCCCGAGCGCTGGGCAGATATCCTAGCCAGAGTCCGTGGGAAAAATCTCCCTAAGGGCACAGAAGTACCCCAGGCTGTTAAAACCACTACTCCTCCATCCATGAATCTGGAAGCAACGCCTCCTTCCCCGGCTGTTTCTCCCCCTGCCTCATCTCCCGTGCAGACAGCAACCAATGCCAAAGAATCCTCAGCAGATATGTCTCTGTTTGGTGAGGAGGAGCAGGTGCTGAGTACCCTCTCCTCACCCAAGATGGCGCCAGGGCACGCCAGCAATGGAGTGATTCTTGCAGACCTCGAAGTTACAAGCACACCATTGGAAGAAGTTATTGATGATGCGTTTTCTGAGAAGGTTGAGGAGGTATCTCCCACTGAAGTTGACATGAAGTGGGTTACAGCCCCGACACTGATATCTGACCCTTATGAGTCCTCTTCTGCTCTATACACCGTGGACACAATCTATGGAGAGCCCACCCATGAAGAAACAGCAACGGGAAGCTGGACGACAGCAGATGGTGGGTCCGTGCCAGAGCCCACACTGAGTGGGTATGAGCCTCCACTGGATGCTATCTCCTTGGCCGAATCTGAGACGATGCAATACTTTTACCCAGATTTGGAGACTAATTCGAAACCAGATGAGGATAAGAGGAGAGAACCGACCTCTGCACACTTTATTCCCACTCCCGTTCTGTGGGTTACTGACCTCAGTACATTGGAGTCATTTGAAGATTCTACTTTAGGGGAACACGATGTCCCAGGTCAATCACATCTACAAGGGCTCACAGACAACATCCAACTGGTGAAAAGTGGTGTAAGCACTCAAGGCACCCCACTGATTATAAAGGGTGGAGAGGCGACGTCTCAGACACCACAGGGAGGAGATATGCTGGAGAGACACCCCACAAACTCCAGAAGTTCTGAGGGTGAGGGGCAAGACATCAAATCCATCACTCTGCTGGATTCCACAGCGGGAGTGAAGAGCGGCATCCATCCTTTTAATCAGCCTGGGGAAGCCACACTTGGCACTGTATTGGACAGAGCCACCACCACAGCAGCAATGATGACCCCAAGACAAAATGCCCCTGCCCCATCAGCAATGCCCCCTCATCCTTCTCAAAGAAGACCCAACGGGAGGAGGAGGTTACGCCCCCACAAATCCCGCCACCGGCATAAGCAAACCCCACCAACAACTTTTGCCCCAACAGAGACTGTTTCTACACAACCAACTCCAGGACCTGAAATTAAGATTCCAAACCAAGTGGAGAATTCTCTGGTTCCTACAGCTTGGGTTGATAACACAGTTAATATCCCAAAACAGCTGGAAATGGAGAAGAACACAGAACCTGTATCCAAGGGAACCCCACGGAGGAAACACAGGAAGAGGCCAAACAAACATCACTATACCGCTTCTACAGTGAGCTTGAGAGCATCTACATCCAAGCCTAGCCCTTCTCCAGAAAATAAATATAAAAATGTTATTACTCCCGGTTCAGAAACTATACCTTTGTCCAGAACTGTTCCTCCGAGAACCGGGGACTTGTATGAGGTAACCAGAGTGGAAGATTACATGACAACCACCACAAAAATGCATTCATCTCACCATGACGTCCAAGAGACACTTTCAGTCACATATGAACCTGTATCAGATGGAAAGGAAATTAAGGACGATGATGTCACAGATGTCAAAGGCTATGAAACTGATGCTTTAGTCCCCGGTGAGTCGATCACTAATGTCATACCAACTTCTGGCTCGTTGGTCTCCACTGTGGGAGAGATCTCCATGGAGGAAGGCTCCCCTCCTATAGGTTTTCCAGGAACTCTAAGCTGGAATCCCCCAGCAACAGCCCAGACTAGGCGCCTGGAGATGGACACCCCTGTTACCAGTTCTGGAGAAAACCTTACAGATCCTCCCCTTTTGAAAGAGCTAGAGGATGTGGATTTGATTTCTGTGTCTTCACCTTCCATTACAGTCTCAACACCATCTCAACAGGAAGAAACTGGTGCTTCGACTACTCTCACAAGCATGAAACCAGAGTTGTCCTCAAGTCAGGCAGAAACCACCACCCACGGTCAGGAACATCATGAAACCACTGTGGCTTTTCTTCACTCTGAAACCAGATCACAGAATCACATCCCCATTGCTGCTCCCAGGGAGAAGCCAACCTCCCTGTTCCCACCCACAACTCTTGGGCCTTTGGCACAAACCACCACTAAGCCAGCACTTCTTAGCTCCAGAACATCTCCAACATCTACAGATTCCAAGGAAAATGTTTTCTTGAATTATGTGGGGAACCCAGAAACCAAAGCACCCCCAGTGAGCAATGAAGGGACACAGCCTACACTGAGGCCAGATGAATTATCTACCACTTCTTCCAAGCAGGACACACCTCAGTTGTCTCCAAAGCAAGAGCTGGGAAAGGAAGTCTTTGACAGAAGGAGCAACAAGAGTCTCCCACGCAGCCCAGAGAGTCACCACCAGGATGGGGGAGCCCATGTCTCTCACCAACCATCCAGAGTCCCTGCCAAACCTATCCCACCACGGGGAACAGTTCGGCCACCTGATGTAGCCACACAAAGCTCCTTCAGATATTTCGTAACATTACAGCCTTCCCGTCATTTGACCGACAAACCGCAAATAACTACATCTCCCTCTAGGGCTTTGCCAGGGAGCAAACTCTTTTTCACTCCAAAATTACCAACTACGACAACGCCTGTTCCATTGCACATGTCCAAACCCAACATTTTTACCAAAGTGACTGACCAAAGACCTGACCAATTCAATGGCTACTCCAAGGTGTTTGGAAATAATAACCTTCCTGAGCCAAGAAACCCAGCTGGCAAGCTTCCAAATTCAAGAGTTCCTCATTTTTCCAATGGAAGATTTCCTTTCTTTATCAACAGAACACTCTCTTTCCCACAGCTGGGAGTCACCGTGAAGCCCCAGACATCCGCCTCTCCTGCCCCGGTGACGAGGGAGAGGATAGTTAATCTGGGTCCGTACAATAGGATACATTCCCAGAGCACCTTCCACATTGACTTTGGTCCTCCAGCCCCTCCCCTGCTGCACCCTCCCCGGACCATGGCATCACCCTCAACTAACTTACAGAATATCCCACTGGTTTCTCCCACCCGGAGCTCCGTCCCCTTTGCGACATCTTCCGTCCAGTCCTCTGGAAGCTTCCATCAGAGTAGCTCAAAGCTCTTTGTGGGAGGACCGCCTGCATCCAAATTCTGGACGCCCGGGGAAAAGCCCCAGATTATCACCAAATCCCCACAGACTGTGTCTGTCACTGCCGAGACAGACGCTGCGTTCCCGTGTGAGGCGACAGGGAAGCCCAAGCCTTTCATTACGTGGACAAAGGTTTCCACAGGTAGGATGTTTACCTACCTACATCTTACCCAGAGTTTATGTGGGAGGAGGTGACAGGAATCTGACTCCAGGCAGAACTGGAGACTCAGAAAACAATGCATTGGCAGAGCAAAGCTGCACTTTCTTTGCTTAGGTTTATCTTTCGAATTTTTGAGGGCTTCAACAGATAAATTTGGGAAGGAGACATCTGAGAACTTAGATCCAAGCATGTTCCTCTATATGCTTCCAGGGACAGGAAATGAGGAGTTAGAATGGATGTGAGATTTTAATGAAGCCGTGGAAACATCTGATAGGTCGTTTGGATAGGGAACAACTTAGGCTTTGGGATATTCCGTCACGGGACCCACTCAACTTTTCCTCACTTGGGTACTGTACAAAAGTCTTCAACCACCCATGTTTTGCACAGAATAGGTAAGAGGGGAAGTCTGCAAATGCCCCCTGCCCTTCTGATGGTTTGCAAAGGTAAACCCAGCTTGGCCAGACATCAGCTTCTAATCTTCTAAGCACTAATCAGGTGCTTCATCGACTTGAACCTAGAGAGATGGTTATATGAGTCTGCTCGGGCTGCCATGACAAAAGTCCCTCAGACTGGGCAGCTTAAACACAGACATTTATTTTCTCACGTCCTGGAGGCTGGAAATCTCTGAAATCAAGGTGTCTCAGGGCTGGTTCCTCCTGAGGTCTCTCTTCTTACTGTGTAGATGCCATCTTCTCCCTGCGTCCTCATGGGGTCGTCCCTCTGTGCATGTCTCTGTTCTCATCTCCTCTTCTTATAAAGACATTAGTCCTATTTGATCAGGGCCCATCCTGGTGACCTCATTTTACCTTGATTATCAATTTAAAAGTGCTACCTCCAAATGCACTCATGTTCTGAGGTCTTGGGGGTGAGGGCTTCAACAGATAAATTTTGGGAGGACACAGTGGTCTATACTTGGAAAGTTAGGGTGCCCAAAGAGCATTCTTCTTCACAAATTGACCATCCATTTTGTCTGAATGGCAAAACAATTTTTATGGAATATTAATAGAAGAAAATAAAAGCTGAGAGTCACACCCTCCCTGAAAAACCATCCCTTCCTTCTCTCTCAACACAATTAGATCCTTCACTCCTGGCTTCTGACCAGAAGGCACGTGTGTGTGTGTGTGTGTGTGCGCGCATGTGTGTTGTTTCTATTTGGACAATACAAGAATGATTTTGCAGCTAGCACTTAGCAAACCTGTACTTTCTTTGGTCGGGTTTATCTCCCCAATTTTGGAAGGGTTCTAGAGGCTCCCAGAGGCACCAAGCCTCGGGAAATTACTCCTCTGTTCAGCTCAGCATTTGAAGTCATATATTTTTGTAACGATTTCCTAATGATTTTTGCTTGAAGTTGCAGATGGAGGACAACATGGCTTTTTTGTTCCAAAAGGGTGACACCTTTGAAGGAACCCATTCCTCTACTGGGAGATCCCATTTGTGTTCGTTCTTAGGATCTTCCATGCCTGGGCTATGTCAGAGCATGTTTGGACCGTGCCTTCTCCCCAGATGTTCGTGCACACTTTTCATCTGCATCTCCTGCAATCAGCTCTGAATGCTGGCTGCTCTTCTGTTAGCTAGCT
Organism: Eulemur rufifrons; assembly: GCF_041146395.1. Taxonomy (NCBI): domain Eukaryota; kingdom Metazoa; phylum Chordata; class Mammalia; order Primates; family Lemuridae; genus Eulemur; species Eulemur rufifrons. Next base: position 142,533,136 of record NC_091012.1, read on the forward strand.
CTGGGTTTTAGGAAGTTCTATCTCAGTGTGTGGCAAAAATGAGATTTGCTCCCATCCACAGAGCTTTGTATTCTAAGGCTGTGGAGCTATAGGATGTGATTGTATCCTGCCTTTGCTGCCAGATAAGCCAAATTAGTTCATTAGTTGAGGCATCGGAGGGAAATACAAGGTAACCATGTAACTGGTTATGAACTAGAATGATGGGCAGGAGGTTACAGTGGTCCTTCTCTTCCACCCCAAATTAAATGGAATAGATAAACACTCTATCTCTGCATCGTAAAATGCCTTGATGGGGAGCTGAAACCCCATGAGTGAGGACCATTATTTGGGAGTCACCTGTCATTTGGGAGGGCTTAAACGCAAAGATGAAGGGCTTCCTACCTGCACTACCTGGAAGGCAGGAGATCATACCAGCACCAACCAAGTCTTGCTCCCTGGGACCCTGGGACACGGTGAGTTGGACACACTCACTTGGCCCCCAGACCTGGTTTTGGAGGAGACAGCTGTGGTCTTGGCAGCTCTTGTAAACATGCCGTGTAGTGGCCTTGTTTCCACGAGTGCTCTGTACTGGAATAACCCATCCACCATGAAAGCCTCATCGCGGGGAGAACAGGTCATTTCTGAGGTGGATGAACAACAGATACCTTGGCAGAGAGTATGAGGATGAGGGCGATGGAGAACTTCCTGAGCTTGAACCCTTCATCCAAAGGCAGCACTCCCATCTTAGAGAAAGCTATTAGCAAAAGAGTCAGAACTAAAGGCATAGTCCACGGGTGAAGCCCAGACCCAGGAAGGGGCCAGCAACATGGAAGAAGGAGGGGGCTCTCTTGGGCGTCCCAGTTTTAGAATGTAGGTTTTACTATATTCTGGTGTGGTGAGCCCAAAAGATCAGAAGGCATTGGCCATGGAGGAGAGAGTTTGCTGTTCACAGTTCCTGAGGGCACAAGCCATGCCATGGGGGTCTTGCTGGGAAGCACCAGAATTGTTCAGGAGGCAAAGAGATAGGGGAAAATTTGAGCAAGTGCCATTTTTGTGTGCTTTCTGTGAGAAGAAACAGTTGATGCTTAGAATGGGGGTAGTTTGAGAGATTTCAGCAGGCTGTAGAGGGTCCAGGGATTTCCCTAGCTGTCTGCTACCTGACCCTGGGGTAATTAAGGCAGGTGGATAATGATCCAGACTGTGACAGCCCCATAACGGAGGTGGTTGGGGTGTGGTCTCTGGATTGCTAGGTTTGCATACAAAAAGCAAGCTCATGGGGGAGTCTTTTACTATCTTTAGGAGTTGGCTAGCCCTGGCAGGGGTGGACCCTCCTGGGTCAGCAAAAGCCCCAGCTACCAGAGCATCAGAAACACATGGTTGATTTGCCATTCTTTACGTAGTTCACTTAGGAGAATGGCCTCCAGTTTCATCCAAATTGTTGCAAAAGGCATTAATTCATCCTTCTGTATGGCTGAGTAGTACTCCCTTGTATACATACACCACATTTTGTGAATCCACTCACGAATCAAAGGGCACGTGGGTTGATTCCACATCTTTGCAGTTGCAAATTGTGCCACGATAAACATTCAAGTGCAGGTGTCTTTTTGATAAAATTCTGGTTTCCCTTAACATTTTGAGATTAAAAAAAAAAGAAAAAACACATGGTTGGTACAGACCTTGACGAGGGCAGACAGGAGGTCAGACAGGGTGTGAGATATGGAGAACATAGAGTGGAGAGAAATAAGAACCTATCTCACTCACGTCTACCGTCCGGCTGGAGTGGTGAGGAGGTCAGACGTCATGGGGAAGCCTGAGTCTGTGCCCAACTCACCTGGACGGGGCAGAGAATGACGACATCCATCCCTCTCTCTTGTGGACTCGGGGACCTCTCTGGGCAGGGGTGGACAACAGCCGCAAGCCTAGAATGTCTAAGCAGGCAACTGGGGAGTTCAGGAGACCAGTGTCAACATAAATGAGGCAGGGGCTGTGTCTCCAGGAACTGAAATGAACAGTCAGACAACCTCGGGTGTGCTTGAGGCTCACAACCGCTTCCAGAATTCTCTATGAAGCCCGTGTTCACTATTCTTTGCCGGAAGAAGGTCTGTGGCCCTGTTTCTGGGACTACCATAAAAATGAACAAAAAGGGAAACAAAACATTCTTCCTCTCTCTTCTCTTTTTTTCTACCAAAGAAACCCCTTTTATTTTTGTAGTGAGAACACTTAAAATCTACTCCCGTAACAATTTTCAAGTACACAATGTATTACTGCTAACTATAGTCACCGTGAATGCAATAGATCCCTTGAATTTATTCCTTGTGTCTAGCTGAGCTTTGTAGGCTTTGATCAACGTCTCCCCTTCCCCCGCAAAACCCCCGGCCCTGGTTAATCACATTCTAGTCTCTGCTTCTACGAGTTCAACCTTCTTACATCCCACATAGAAGCAGGATCACGTGGTGTTTGCCTTTCCGTGCCTGGCTTATTTCACATAACATAAGGTCTCCTAGGTTCATCCGCGTTGTCACCAATGACAGCATTTTCTTCTTTTTTTAAGACAGAATAGTATTCCATTGTGTAGATACACCACATTTTCTTTCTGCGTTCATCCGTGGGTGGACACTTGAGTTGATGTCACGTCTTGGCTACTGTCAACAGTGCTGCAGTGAGCGTGGGCGTGTAGACGTCTCCCCAACATACTGATCTCAGTCTCTTTGGCTACATACCCAGAAGCAGGATTGCTGATTCATAGGACGGCTCTGTTTTTAACTTTTTGAGGATCACGCATACTGTTTTCCCTAGTGGCTGTACTGGTTTGCTTTGTCCAACTTTGTCTTTTCCATGCTGTTCACCCTAACGGTGTGACGTGGTATCTCAGGGTGGTTTTGCATTTCCTCAATGATCGTCGACAAAAACCTCTCTCTTGCGCATTTGCTTTTGCCGTTTGGGCCGTAAGTAGGAGAATTAGGTTAATGAACGAACAATGCTTTTTGGGCATGATGGAAAGGACACGGTTTATGTCAAAGGTAATGGTCCCTGTCGTTCTACTCCAGGAGCCCTGATGACTCCCAACACCAGGATACAACGGTTCGAAGTCCTCAAGAATGGCACCTTGGTTATCCGCAAGGTGCAGGTGCAAGACCGCGGCCAGTACCTGTGCACGGCCAGCAACCTGCACGGGCTGGACCGCATGGGGGTCCTGCTGTCCGTGACGGTGCAGCAGCCCCAAATCCTCGCTTCGCACTATCAGGACGTCACCGTCTACCTGGGAGACACCATCGCCATGGAGTGCCTGGCCAAGGGGACCCCAGTTCCCCAGATCTCCTGGATCTTCCCCGACAGGAGGGTGTGGCAGACCGTGTCCCCCGTGGAGGGCCGCGTCACGCTGCACGAAAACCGGACCCTCTCCATCAAGGACGCGTCCTTCGCAGACAGGGGCGTGTATAAGTGTGTGGCCAGCAACGCGGCGGGCGCGGACAGCCTGGCCATCCGCCTGCACGTGGCGGCGCTGCCCCCGGTCATCCACCAGGAGAAGGCGGAGAACATCTCGCTGCCGCCCGGCCTGAGCGTCCACATCCACTGCACCGCCAAGGCCGCGCCCCTGCCCAGCGTGCGCTGGGTGCTCTGGGACGGGACCCACATCCGCCCCTCGCAGTTCCTGCGCGGGAACCTGTTCGTCTTCCCCAACGGCACGCTCTACATCCGCAACCTGGCGCCCAAGGACAGCGGGCGCTACGAGTGCGTGGCCGCCAACCTGGTGGGCTCCGCGCGCAGGACGGTGCAGCTGACCGTGCAGCGCGCGGCCGCCAACGCGCGCATCACCGCCACCTCCCCGCGCAGCAGCAACGTCAGGTACGGGGGCACCCTGAGGCTGGACTGCAGCGCCTCGGGCGACCCCTGGCCGCGTATCCAGTGGAGGCTTCCGTCCAAACGCATGGTGGACGCGCTCTTCAGGTAAATCGCGGGGACCCTCTGCTCTCCTTGCCTGTTGGGGACACTCTTGGTGACCCAAAAGGACATGAGTCCTGGTCAGGATGAACATGCACAGACATTGCTCCCTGTGCATACCTTTTCACGCAGTGAAATCTTGCCTTTATTCATTCTTTTATTTATTTAAGAGACAGGGTCTCTCTCTCTCTCTCTGTCACTTGGGCTGGAGTGCAGTGGTGCCATCATAGCTCACTGCGGCGTGGAACTCCTAGGCTCAAGGGATCATCCCGCCTCAGCCTCCCAAGTAGCTGGGACTACAGATGCCACCACCACACCTGGCTAATTTTTTTTTTTTTTTTTTTTTTTTTTTTAGAGAAGGGGTCTGGCTATGTTGCCCAGGCTGTTTTCAAACTCTTGACCTGGAGCAGTAATCCTGCCTCAGCCTCCCCAGTAGCTGGGACTACAGGTGCATACCACCACACCTGGCTAATTTTTTTTTTTTTTTTAAAGAAGGGGTCTGGCTATGTTGCCCAGGCTGTTTTCAAACTCTTGACCTGGAGCAGTCCTCCTGCCTCAGCCTCCCCAGTAGCTGGGACTACAGGTGCATACCACCACACCTGGCTAATTTTTTATTTATTTATTTATTTATTTATTTTTGTACAGACGGGGTCTTGCTATGTTGCCCAGGCTGGTTTCAAACTCTGACCTCAAGCGATCCTCCCACCTCAGCTTCCTCCTGCCTCAGTTTCCCACAATGCTAGGATTACAGGTGTGAGCCACCATGCCCAGCCATTGTCTTTATAAAGTAGGATCCAGAAAAATACACTTGACCCTCTTTCTCCCCTCTTGCCTGTCCAGAATAATTAAAAAAAAGGAACCAAAAAGCTGTTGTTTTAATAATAATATGTTTCACTGTATTTTAAAACATAATATTACATAAAACAATTTAGGCTGCTTTTGGTTCCTTTATTAATTTTAACAAAATACGTAGGTGTTTTAGGCCTTATTTTAATGTGGCATTAATGATACAATGAAAGTATGCAAAAATATAATAAAAATAAAGATATCATTACAGCTCTAAGATAGCATACTTGGAATTATAAAAATATATTTTGGGCCAGGCTCAGTGGCTCAAGATTGTCATGCCAGCACTTTGGGAGGCTGAGGTGGGAGGATCGTTTGAGGCCAGGAGTGGGAGAACAGCCTGGGCAACATAATGAGGCCCCATCTCTACAAAACATTAAGAAAAAAATAGCTGGGCATGGTGACTAAAGCCTTTAGTCCTGGCACTTTGGGAGGCCAAGGTGGAAGGATCACTTAAGGCCAGGAGTTTGAGACCGGACTGGGCAACATAGCAAGACCCCATCTCTCTATGTAAAGCACACCTGTAGTACCAGCTACTTGGGAGCTGAGGCAGGAGGATCACTTGAACCCTGGAGTTCAAGGCTACAGAGAGCTATGATTGCACCACTGTACTCCAGCCTGGGCGACACAGAAATAGCCCATCTCAAATTTTAAAAAAAAAATGTATTTTAGTGATGAAGAAAGCCACCTTCTAATCACATACCATCTGTTTCCAGACATATAGGTTTGTGGCAGTGTTTCTCAACTGGGGGTGATTTTGCCTCCAGGGACCCCTTGGCAATGTCTGGAGACATTACCGGCTGTCAGAACTGGGGTAGTTGCTCCTGGTATCTGGTGGATAGAGACCAGAGATGTTGCTCAACACCCTACAGTGCACAGCACGGCCCCATCTCAGAGAATCCTTGGCCCCAAATGTCAGGAGTGCTGAGTCTTCAAAACCCTGGACTAGATCCAAAAAGGTTCATGTCTCCTTAGTAAGTGTTTCAAAAATAATAGAGGACAGAGCTAACAGAGGAAAAGGAAAATGAATTCAAGTGGTGTTTTCAAGCAGGAAAACATCTCAGTGTGGGTTCCACCGCAGGATGGGAGCAAAGTCATTGTTTGTGGGTTTGTTCAGTGCAGCTGTTGCTGGGCTTCCAGGGCCCTCCCCGATGTAAGAAAAGGGCTAAGGTGTTTTTCCCCAGCTTCTATCTTATTTTATTATTACTATTTTTTTCCATTGCTAGAAGTTCAAATATTTATTTGTTCAATTTATCCATAATATTTATTGAACTTCTTCCCATCAGACATGCAGTAGGTGCTCAGATACATCTGTGAATCTAGAAGATGAAGATTCCCAGCCTGCTAGAGTTTGTGTGCTAGCCGCCAGGGCACACTGCTTTTATGGATTAGTTGCATAAATGATATAAATGCAGAGGAGCATTATTTGCATTATTATTTTAAGGGTCTCAAAATCATAAAACCTTGTAGCAACTTAGCCACATTTTGTGCAGGATAGGCGTATAGGCTACCCTACACAAAACCAAGTGGAACACAAAGCAAACTTCTCCAAATATATGTACATTTTAAGGTCTCAATAGTTCAACTCATTATTTAAACGAAATAGAAAATATTTAATGATGGATGTTTGCCAAAGAAAGAGAGTGTAGTGGTCAAAAAAGGACGGGGAGGGTTCTGTGTTAGGGTTTCCTCTCTCTGCCTCTCACAGGTTTCAGTGAGCTGTGGCTATAAGTCCACTTTATTTAAGCTTAATGCTTTGGTTTCTCATTTTATTTATTTTTTTCAAATTCTTTTTATTTTATTATTATTTTCTTAATTTCATCATTTTACAGGGGCATACCCATTTCGATTACCCAATTTGCTTTTGAATCAGCCCACGTGCCCAGCTTCTATTTTAAATGTTCGCTATAGCTGGGCGGTGCCTGGAAACAGCTCGCACAGTCCATCCGGAATACCGAGTACCCGGCTCACCCTGGAACGTCTTCCCGCTCAGCCAATGTGCCGCCACCTGCGCCCGCCTGTTTTCCGTTGACTTTGGCGTGGCTGAGCCAGCGCTGAATGGATAACAGTACACGAATGTAGCTCCAGGAGGGTTTGGAGTCATTTTATTAATATCCCCTGTAGAAACCCTAAACCCATCATAAATCATCATCTCTGGGGCTTCATTCTTACTAAATAGATTCCGACTGATTACATCCTTAGCGTGGTGTCATTAAACAACCCATCTGAGTTTTATCAACAAGAGAGCCCTTTGCTCTGCTAGACGCCAGGATGATTTAAAAATACAGATCATTGGCACTTCCCTTCCTAAAGCCAAGTCCTTCAGGAGGCGTGTTTTTCAGATATGCCCAGTTTATTCTGATTATAACTAGGGCCAGACATCAGTGCTGTAGACACTTCATAATGTTTGCAGATATACGCTATGGTACAAATGTTTGGATTCAAACTCCAAGACACATTGAAATATCCTAGCCAGCCCCACACCTCTCCTATTCCTCACCATGTTACCTTGACTTGGTTTTCAGTCCTGGCCCACAAGACAAGTTTATTTGGTCACCGTTAGTATAATAGTTGCTTTTATTTATGGTGATTGGGTTGCATCCAAGTGCAGGCAGACGGTTTCTTTTTAAAGATCTATGATACTGTCCCAGACATCCCATTAGAATAGTGCAGTATTCACAGGAAACGCTAAGGAATTACAGCTCAATTACACCCTCTCCCTTTATAACGTAAGTGAAATTGAAAATTCAGTGTGGACACTTTAAAAATGAGAACCTCTCCGATCTTTTCCCTGGGTTATTCAAAACACGAGTTCTGAACGGCTCAATATTTATAAAAATGTCACGTGCATAACAAATTAATAACCCCATATAAATCCTAAAGAAACTCTAAATCATCATCTCCGGAGCTTCATTCTTACTAAATTCCAACTATATACCTGGTATGGTGTAATTAAACAATCCATGTAAGGTTTTTTTTTTTTTTTTTTTTTACTCTATCAAGCCTTCAATCTTGTCTCTTTTAAACTGAAAACCTTTCATGAATATTAACTCAGATGTGCTTGGACTTCATAGAGAAGAATGGCATGCCACCCTCAGGGTTTTAGTTACATTCAGTTTTGGGTTTTTTTGTTTGTTTGTTTGTTTGTTTTGACAGAGTCTCGCTCTGTTGTCCGGGCTAGAGTGCCGTGGTGTCAGCCTCGCTCACAGCAACCTCAAACTCCTGGGCTCAAGCGATCCTCCTGCCTCAGCCTCCCGAGTAGCTGGGACTACAGGCATGTGCCACCATGCCTGGCTAATTTTTTTCTATATATATTTTTAGCTGTCCAGATCATTTCTTTCTATTTTTAGTAGAGATGGGGTCTCACTCTTGCTCAGGCTGGTCTCGAACTCCTGACCTCAAGAGATCCTCCCGTGTTGGCCTCCCAGAGTGCTAGGATGACAGGCGTGAGCCACCACGCCCGGCTGTGTCGTTCAGTTTTAATTACAAATCCTAGAGAAGAAGGCTTTACACCAGTATTGCCCAGCGCTGACAAATCCAGGTTTATTAAATACCTGTGGACGTCTGGGCAGAACCATAATGACACGATCAATGTCAAAGTTACTTTGTTGCCCCTGGCTTGATACTGGGCTACAATGTCTTAAAAAAAAAAAAAAAAAAAAAAAGCAATTGCCAAGAGTAGGAGTGGTGTCTAAAGCATTTTCTCCCAGAAAGCACTTAACCTTTTTATAAGGCTAACTTGGATTCATTCTATCTGATTTTGTGGTGGCAACACTGTCTGCAAAGACCAGGGGACAAACACTGGACACAAACGCACACACACGTGCGCGAACTCGGCTGAAGTCTTTGCCTACCTCTCCCATCTTTGAATCCACGGCCCGCCCAGCTGGCCAGACCCTACCAGGAAGTTCTCATTAGCCGTAAATCCCTTTCCGGCCTGTTCTCAATCTTGTCCAGGCTGTAGACGCCCTTGGGCCTTTTGCGGCAGCAGCCGGGTGAGCTGACACTTCCCAAAACCACGTGTGCCAGTTTCGCTCCGGCGCCCCACAGCCAGCCTGGAGCATTCGGCCAACTGACACCCCGCTTCCTTTCTCCTTTCTCGCCCTCAGCTTCGATTCCAGAGTCAAAGCGTTCGCCAACGGGACCCTGGTGGTGAAGTCGGTGACCGACAGAGACGCGGGCGATTACCTGTGCGTGGCCCGGAACAAGGTGGGCGATGACTACGCGGCGCTCCAGGTGAACGTGGTGATGAAACCCGCCAAGATCGAGCACAAGGAGGAGAACGACCACCGGGTCTTCTACGGGGGCGACCTGAAAGTGGACTGCGTCGCCACCGGGCTGCCCAACCCCGAGATCTCCTGGGGCCTCCCCGACGGCAGCCTGGTCAACTCCTTCATGCAGTCGGACGACAGCGGCGGGCGCACGAAGCGCTACGTGGTGTTCAACAACGGGACGCTCTACTTCAACGAGGTGGGCATGAGGGAGGAAGGGGACTACACCTGCTTCGCCGAAAATCAGGTCGGGAAGGACGAGATGAGAGTCCGGGTCAAGGTGGTGGCGGAGCCCGCAGCCATCCGGAACAAGACGTACCTGGTGGTCCAGGTGCCCTATGGAGACGTGGTCACCGTCCCCTGCGACGCCAAAGGAGAGCCCATGCCTAAGGTGACGTGGCTGTCCCCGACCAACAGGCTCATCCCCGCGTCCTCGGAGAAGTACCAGGTGTACCAGGACGGCACTCTGCTGATTCAGAAAGCGCAGCGCTCCGACAGCGGCAACTACACCTGCCTGGTGCGGAACAGCGCGGGCGAGGACAGGAAGACCGTGTGGATCCACGTCAACGTGCAGCCGCCCAGGATCAACGGCAACTCCAACACCATCACCACGGTGCGGGAGATCGCGGCCGGGGGCAGTCGGAAGCTCATCGACTGCCGGGCGGAAGGCATCCCTGCCCCGAGGGTCCTGTGGGCCTTTCCGGAAGGCGTGGTCCTGCCGGCCCCCTACCACGGAAACCGCATCAGCGTGCACCGCAACGGCACGCTGGACATCCGGCAGCTGAGGAAGAGCGACTCGGTGCAGCTGGTGTGCATGGCCCGCAACGAGGGCGGCGAGGCGCGGCTGGTGGTCCAGCTCACCGTGCTGGAGCCCATGCAGAAACCCGTCTTCCACGACCCCACCAGCGAGAAGATCACGGCCACGGCGGGCCACACCATCAGTCTGAACTGCTCGGCCGCGGGGTCCCCGCCGCCCACCCTGCTGTGGGTCCTCCCCAACGGCACGGAGCTGCAGAGCGGGCGGCAGCTGCAGCGGTTCTTCCACAAGGCGGACGGCAGGCTGCACGTCAGCGGCCTGTCCGCCGCGGACGCCGGGGCCTACCGCTGCGTGGCCAGGAACGCCGCGGGCCACACGGAGAGGCTGGTGTCCCTGAAGGTGGGGCTGAAACCGCAGGTGGGCGACCCGCGCCGCAATCTGGTCAGCATCATCAACGGAGAGACCCTGCGGCTGCACTGCGTCCCCGCGGGGGATGGCCGGCGGGGACGTTTCTCCTGGACGCTTCCCAACGGCGTGGTCCTGGAGGGCCCCCACGTCCTCGGTCGCCTCTCCCTCTCGGACAACGGCACCCTCACGGTGCGCGAGGCCTCGGTGTTCGACAGGGGCACCTACTCGTGCAGGATGGACACCGAGTACGGCCCCTCGGTCACCAGCGTCTCCGTGATTGTCATCGCCTATCCGCCCCGCATCACCAGCGAGCCCGAGCCGGTCATCTACACGCGGCCCGGGCACACGGTCAAAGTCAACTGCATGGCCATGGGCATCCCCAAAGCCGAGATCACCTGGGAGCTGCCGGACAAGTCACACCTGACGGCCGGCGCGCAGGCTCGTCTATACGGCCACCGATTCGTGCACCCGCAGGGAGCGCTGACCATCCAGCACGCCTCGCAGAGGGACGCGGGCTTCTACAAGTGCACCGCCAAGAACGTGCTGGGCAGTGACTCCAAAACGACTTACATCCACGTCTTCTGAACGGCCCGCGGGAGCACGCAGATTGCAGGGCTTGCCGTGTGGCTGGAACGGGGAGCCGGGCTGGGCGGCCGCAGCTCCCGGAGTTAGTCTCGGGGCGCGGCGGCCTCCCCGGGGGGTTTCAGACGGAGGGTAACCGTCACCGAGGCTTGTCCGGGAAAAGGGATTTAAGCAGACGCAGGCAGGAGGGCTCGGCCTCTCTGGGGACTCTGTTTACAGCGCGCCACGGGCTTCGGGGTACCCGGTCTGCAATTGCGTTTTCTACCGCAGCTGCCGTCCTGGGCGCGTCTGTAGGACACGGGGCGCAGCGTCCCCTGAAAACAAGCCACCGACATTAGCGACTGTGCCTTGCCGCCCCGAGGGGGACGCACGCCCTAGTTAACCCGAGGCAGTTTTCACACCATAGAACCTTCCAGAACGAGAACTCTTCACCTTTCGGTTATTTCCTCTGTCCCTTCAAAACTCCAGCTTGCCCAAGCAACGCTTTAGAACCAGACTGGACTGATGTTGTTTTTTAATCCGCACTTTCATACGTTATAGCTACCATTTTATAAGAAAACAAACAAACAAAAAAAAAAAAACCCCTCTTTCTCCCTGGAACTCACTTTTTATATGGTGTTATATATATATATATATATATATTTTTTTTTCTTTCTAATCAGACGATGAGATTCGAAAGAGAAATTCTTTCTGTCTCATTAAAAAGAATAAATTATTGGTCTTTACAAGACTTGGATACATTACAGCAGACATGGAAATGTGATTTAAAAATAAATAAATTTCTTTCCAAACCTCCTTCCAATTCAGTAACCACTACTTCATTACCTCCCCCCCTGGGGAGGCTAGGATATTGGATTGCCTTGAATACAACGTTTATCTTGAACGCCATTGCAAGGAGGGGGGAGGGGAAGGAGAAAGCGACACCACGACCCCACAGAACTGAGTTCACAGCTCTTCCAGAAAAGCCCGGAAACTTCTCTGAAGTATCTGAGCTGTTCACCTGGTCCAAGGCAGCTGCCCCTCCCCCGGCCGTGGGTCAGTCTGTGCCCACAGACAGCAGGAGAGCTATTATTTCCATGACTGCTTTACTGTATTTTTAAGGCCCATATACTGTGCATTTGATAATAAAATAATATTTTCAAAAAAAAAAAAAAAAAAAAAACGGGGCCACGATGACAATGATATTTTCAGGAGCAAAAAGAGCTTCACATGAATTTGGGTTTAAAGCGGAGAGGTTTAAAAGAGAAAAACTACTTTTAGTCACCCTATTTCAATTATTCTAGTCTCTATAAAAGTTTTTAGCAGGCAAGGAAACCAAGTCAAAGGTGGCGGCTCATTCCCACAGCCTGTCTGAGAAACAGGAAGGCAGAATCCGACCCGATACGCAGCCAGACCATTTTAGGATTGAGAAACAACATTGCGGCGGAAAATCCTACGTCAATTTTTTTTTTTCTTTTCTACTTTTTTTTTTTTTTTTTTTTGCAAAGAGACATCCAGGAGTTGTTGTACTGGCATTCCTCAAATAACATGCAAAACTGTCATTCTCTTGCTACTCCTGAGAGGAAGGAAAAGACAAACTTCAGAAAAATATTTGGGAAGACCGTGACTGTCAGCGTTTCAAGAAATGCAATGCGGCCAGTTGTTAAAGAAGGTCGGCACAGAGACCAAGGAGAGGAGCGATTGGTGTTTCGCGACGCTGAGTCTCTCATTCATTAATCCACTGGTTCCCACCCTTTTGGGGGCACCAGGGACCGTTTTCATGGAAGACACTTTTTCCACGGACCCGGGGGCGGGGGGGGGGGGATGGTTTGGGGATGATTCAAGCGCATGACATTTATTGTGCACTTTATTTCTACTATGATTACATTGTAATATATAATGAAATGATTATACAACCCGCCATAGGTTGGGAACCCCTCTTTAATCCACGCATGTGCTTAAGTCTCTCTGCACAGCTGTTGCTGTGTGCCAGGTGCCAGGATGGGACGCGGGGAAACAGGTATTGCGTGATGTCCTCATGACCAATATACGTACCCTTCAGCTAGGGCCCCCGGCCACAGAGTGAGTGACATTTGGGGCTGGATCATTCACTGTGGTGGGGTGTCCCATGCACTTACTAGGGTGTCAAGCAGTGTCCCTGGGCTCTACCTGCCAGATGCCAGTAGCACCCACCCCCGGGTCATGACAACCCAAAATGTCTCTGCTCATTCCCAAATGCCCCTCTGGGGGTACCAGGTCAAGGGTAGCATGGGAGGCATTTTTGTGTCCAATGTGGCATTTTGGCTGAGTGGATCATAGAAGGATGGCTGGGCAGGATGCAATGGGCAGGAGGGGGGTGGCTCCCCTGTCAGCAAAAGTGTTATGAAGACAGATGCCCCAAGCAAGGAGAACTGGGGTCTACTGACAGATAAAAGGTGATAGACATATTTGGACGATGGTGGAAAATATAGGGTTGGTTTTTTTTTTTTTTTTTTTTGACACAGAGTCTTGCTCTGTTACCCGGGCTAGAGTGAGTGCCGTGGCATCAACCTAGCTCACAGCAACCTCAAACTCATGGGCTTAAGCAATCCTACTGCCTCAGCCTTCCAAGTAGCTGGGACTACAGGCGTGCGCCACCATGCCCGGCTAATTTTTTTCTATATATATTTTTAGTTGGCCAGATCATTTCTTTCTATTTTTAGTGGAGACGGGGTCTTGCTCTTGCTCAGGCTGGTCTCGAACTCCTGACCTCGAGCGATCCACCCGCCTCGGCCTCCCAGAGTGCTAGGATTACAGGCGTGAGCCACCGCGCCTGGCCAGTTTTTTTGTTTTTGTTGATCATGGTAGGATATTGTAGTTGGTTGAATAACGTCCTGCAAAAGGTCAGGTCTACCTAGAACCACAGAATGTGGCCTTGTTTGGAAATAAGGTCTCTGCGGATGTAATTAGTGAAGGATCTCTACATGAGACCATCCTGAATTAGGGAGGGCCCTAAATCCAATGACAGGTGGCAGAGAAGGAGAAACAGACACAGAGGAGAAGCCACGTGGAGACGGAGGCAGAGACCGGAGCGACGCGGCCACAAGCCCAGGGACGCCTGGAGCCCCCAGGAGCTGGAAGAGGCAGGAAGGAGCCTCCCCTGGAGCCTGCGGAGGGAGCTCGACCCTGGGACACCTGCGTCTCACACTCCTGGGCTCTGGGAGAGGATGAATTTCTATTGTTTTAAGCCCCCATTTTGGAGTCATTGGTTATACCAGCCCCTGGGAAACAAACACAAATATTTAAAAATTGCTGGCAGGAACATGAGATGATGATAGTTGCTTAGCACTTTAAGACTCAGTAAGAGGCATTTAAACCCGTTTGCCCAGCACTGAGAGATGTGTCATTAGTGAGCACATCGTTCATTGGAATCACATATGTCTGTTACCATTATTTGCAAGTAATAGACTAACTCCAAGATAGTGGGTTGTGATTGCCTTCCCTCCATGGCTAACTCCTGACATCTGGTGTATGTGCTTGTAAATGTGTGTGCACAATCAAAATCTTTCGCTAACAGTCCATTGTCGCTCTCTAATTGCTCCCAGGCGCCCCCTGAAAAACAAAACCCAGACCACGCCGTTCTGTTGGAGGTCTGGTTTGTAATTGCAAGGGAAGCCTTTGTGAGTGGGTGCAAGGCAAGGTGAGGATGCCCCTACCCGGCTGCTAGATTCGACCTGCAAGATGCCAAATCCTGCGGGAGCTTATTCTGTGCCTTCATCTTGTCCAGCTCCCGTGTTCAATAATAGGTTCATGTTGAAACTGGTAGTGTAGACTTTCCAGAGGGCCCCACAGAACCTGACTTCTTTCTGGTAAAAAAAAAACAAAAAACCCTAAAGATCAATTTGCCTGCACCCTGGGACACTGGTCAGCCTCTTTCCTAACAGTCTTTAATTTTTAACCTTGTTGGGACCCAGTAACATTCTTAAGACACAATGAACCAGTGGTTCTTGTTGGCTTCATCTTGTACCTACCTGGATGGATTAAAAATATCCTCATGTCTATGGGTGTCTCTTGCCTGAGGCTGCAATAAAGGATGACCATGGAACCGGTGGCTTAAATCAACAGTCTTCTGGTGTAGGGTTTCAGCCATGCTACTCCAGCCAAAACTCCTCAGATTCGATTCCTAAATTTACAGAATCAAGTTCACAAGGTTGAATTACTAAATAAGGAATTCCGCTACCTTCCAAGTCGTTTTCTTTTTTTTTTTTTCAATTTTTAAATTTGAAAATAGTAAAGGGGTACAAATGTTTTAGGGCACATAGATCACATTTGTAATGCTTGTGTTCTGGCTATAGGTGTGCCCGTCACCCAAATAGTGTTCATCATACCCATTAGGTAGGTTTTTATCCCTCCTCTCCTCCACCCTCCGCCATGGTTGATTTCCACTGGGTTTTCCTTCCCTCTGTGCACATGTGTGCTCATCAGCCGGTTCCAGTTTAATAGGGAGTACGTGTGGGTTTTGTTTTTTCATTCTTGAGAGACTAAAAGGGTTCTGCACAGCTAAGGAGACAGTCAGCAGAACAAATACACAACCTACAGAATGGGAGAAAATATCCACAAGTTATACGTCTAATGAAGGGCTGATAACCAGAATCTACAAAGAACTCAAGCAAATCAGCAAGAAAAAAAATCAAACAACCCTATTAAAAAAAAATGGGCAAAAGACATGAACAGAAGCGTCTCAAAAGAAGAAAGACAAATGGCCAATAAACATCTAAAAAATTGTTTAATGTCACTAATCATCAGGAAAATAGAAATTAAAAACCACAATAAAATTGCATCTTACCCGTGTTAGAATGGCTTTTATTAAACTGTCCAAAAACAACAGATGCTGGCATGGATGCAGAGAGAAAGAAATGCTTGTACACTGTTGGTAGGACTGCAGATTAGTACAACCTCTATGGAAGACAGTGTGGAGATGACTTCCAAGTCTTTCATTTCATTCTTTTCTGCACATTTTAATGCCAAAAGAATTATGATTGTCACCTAAACGGGCGTGAGTCTCTATCAAAGACTCCACTCACCGCAATTGCTATGTTTTGGCTGTCCTTTATGAACTCGGAGGTGATGTGTGTGGTGGACAGAATGCTGGACTCTCTTTATGAACTTAGAGGAGAAGTCGGTGGTGGATGGACTTCTGAAACCGAGGCTTGTGTCTGAATTCTTTCTTCACGATATCCGGTGGGAGAAGCCACAACTATTGAGGATCTGTCTCTTTTCCTTTGCGATGACCAAATGACGTGACTTGAAATATACATGTAGCAAAATCGCCACCAAGATCTGGTCAATTGGTGGAGTCAAAGACATAATGTTAACTAATCTTGCTCCATCTAAGGTCTCACCTTGTCACATAGGAATTTTAGTTTTTTAAACTTTTTCATCCCCCTCATCCTGCTACCCTGCAGGTCTGGGCACCTCCTGTCTTCTGTCAGACCTGCTCTTTGTCCTACCACTATCTCTGACTGCTCAAGGCCAGCCTCTGTCCCCACAAGGGCCACTCTAAGCTTGCCTCTTTGGCAACCTGGGCTGTTCCACCATCAGTAGCTTGGGGCAATGGAGTTGGGGCCGCTGCCCTCACTCTGGCCATGGGCTCTTCTCCTTATATCCTATGTAACTGCATGCGTTTCTTGGTAGGAAAATGTCCCTCACAAATTACCATGTAAAATTAGTGGGTGCAAAAGTCATCTTGGTTGATGGGTATCTCAGGATCATTTTTGTCTCACACCTAACCCAGCAAGGATATGGGGTGCATGTGTTAAAACACTAAGTTAAGGGTGAAAGCCATTCTGATGCAAGGTGACATTAGGCTGTTGGTTTTGTTGTTACTGCCATCATTGATATAACCACCACCACCACCACCATCATCATCACCATCACAACCACAGTCATGGTCACCATCATCACCACCATCATCACCATTATCACAACCACCATCATCATCACTGGTATCACAACCACCACTGTGACAATAACTTTTTTATGATGATGGTTTTAAAAATAATATTCCCTGTAATGCCATGGTTCCCTGTGTTATTGAGTCTCACTGCCTCCAGAACCCCCAAGAACTGCCTTTGCTCCTTGTGTATGTCACCCAAATGTCTCAGTGTCCTCCTTCTGGCCCCATGAGGTTGCCCTTCACTTAATTAAACATCCCGGCGAAATGATTTATGTGCTCTTATAGAGTCTGAAGAAACTCCATGGCCACTTCCTATTCTCAGGATGTTCCCATGGGAGGAAGGTGGAGAATCGTTCTCATATCCACTGGGTTGCAATGAATCTCTTGCTTCAACCTGCTGCTTCTACTGAAATTGTCCACCAACTCTACCTGTCCAAGCGTGACCTTGGAAAGCTTCTGTCCCAACAAATGGATAACTTTGACCCAATCCCAAATGCAACTCCTCCCCTTCATTTTCCACATTCGACACCAAGGGTAATAATTGGTAACAGTGTATTGAGTCCTAACGGTCCTGGCCAGTTTCCATCTATTAGTGACCTGACTCTCACAACCTCCCTGCAAGGTTGGTGCCAAACCACTGTGCCCATTTTACAGAGGAGGAAACTGAGGCACAATGAGGTTAAGCAGTTTGTCTCCGGTCATTCAATTTCAAGATGGTAGTGGTGAGACCACATCCGAGGAACTTTGCACAGTATATTCCACTCTCTTAATCTCTTGCAACCTGGTCTTACGAACACAGAATAGGAGGTAAAGAAAGATCACAATCACACGGGATTGGCAGGATCCTAACACTCCAAATATCACTGTTCCTCAAGGCAAAGGAAATGCCAAGCCCTGATGAATCCCCTCATCAGTGGTTCTTAATCCTGGGTGCACGATGAAGTCATCTGAAGAATTTAAGAAATCTGATGTACGAGTTGCTGAGTTGCTCTCTTCCCCTTACATCATGGCTAGCAATTCAGATTTCATTATTCTGGGAAATGACTTGGGTGTTGGTATTTGTACAAGCCCCCTGGGGATTCTAGCGTTCAACAGATTGGAAACTGCTGTTCTAGCTTATCTCTCTGCAGGCTTCACTCTAACTTCCGACCTTCCTTATCAGAACTTTAGATCCAATCTTGCCCAAAGATCCAACCTCTTCTTCCCCCAGCGGGTAGCGTTAAACCTCCAAATTCCAATCACTTTGCTGAGTTGAGCCATCGACATCCCTACATTGTTTCAACCTCTCCTACACATCATTCCCCGGACACACCCCACCCTTCACAAAGTCAAAAAGGCTCATTGATATTTTAGCTTAACCCCCAAAGGGACAGTTTCTTCCTAAATGGAATTCTTTGGCAACTTGCCAGTGCTCTGAATAGTATTTTTCTCTTCTAAAGAAAAACTAGTCTCAGAATATACGTTATTTGAGCCATTTGTTTATAATTATTACTCCTGGACAAGTAGATATAGATAGAGAGAGATAGTATATAATATATAAATATATGTAAAATATATAAATATAAAATAGCACATATATAAAATAATATACATAGATTCAAGATTCAGGGACTCATTTTTGAGCCTACTATTAAATCGAATTTAAAATAACATGCTGAATCCTGTATTATGCAAAATATTTACCCAATTCTCACACTGTACAGACAGCTGCCTGGCGGGACTTGAATGGCCAGCCCTGGCCAGGGTCATGAACACATTGCCATGTTTCAATGAGATAATAGTTGAGCAAGGCCTCCTGTGGAAATGATAAATGAATGCCACCTGTTAATGTTATTATTACTGTAATTGTTAGTTTCTTGACGGAATGATAGCGCAGCTCAAAGTTACACAATGGATTGTGGATTTTTAGAAGGGTTCACTTATGCTGCCATTTAAACTGCATAACAGTGGAAACAGCCCAAGTGCCCATCAATGCATCAGTGGATTAATACAATGTGGTCTATGTACACCATGGAGTTCTACTCAGCCACAAAAAACAGTGGTGTTCTAGCACCTCTTGTACTATCCTGGATGGAGCTGGAGCCCATTCTACTAAGTGAAGTATCCCAAGAATGGAAAAACATGGACTCACCATCCAATTGGAACTAATCGATCAACACTGATGTGCACATATGGAAATAACATTCAGCGGAAACCAAGCAGGTGGGAGGGGCAGGAGGGGATGGGTAAATTCACACCTAACGGGTACAATGCACACTGTCTGGGGGATGGGCACACTTCTGTCTTTGACTCAAACTGTACAAAAGCAAGTCATGTGTCCAAAATGTTTGTACTCCCGTAATATTCTAAAATAAAAAAAAATAGAGGAATTGAAATTGCAAAAAAAAAAAAACAACAGAACAGAACTGCATAACGGTGCTTTACAGCAAGGATTATTTCCATGTTGTAGATCAGAGGACTGGAGCTCATGAGATTACGTGGCTGACTCAAGCTCTTCCCCCAGGTGAGTGACAGAGAAACCTCTACAGCCCACGGAAATGTCGCCGACTTAATTCAGTGGGGTTAGTAATCACAGCATACGTTAAACTTTTCTACGAGCCTTCATTCACAATTTTCAGATTCTTAGGCCCTCCTTATCATTTAAGAGATTTTTTAAAGTATATTTTGATTAAAAAATAAAGCCATAAAGAGGTTTGGAAAGAGTGATGCCTTGTTAATGGAAACTTAATTCAACTTTCTGTTATAAAAAAGAAATACAGACATATGCTTTGGGGAGAAAAAAGCAAGGGTATTTGTCATGAATATCCAGCAACAAGAACTTTGAGAGAATAATGAAAAAAAATCAAACAAAAAAAAATCTGAGAGTTTCCATGTATAACAGAAGGCTCACACATTCTCTTTTCATTATTTTATGTTATATAAGATGTTGTGAAATATATCAACATAATGCAATAATACATTTTCTGGGCTTGGATGACGGTTTGAAGCTTATAATTTTTTTCCCCAAGGCTGGGCTCTGAAGGAATTTAAAAATAGCTTCTGCATATAAACTTCTTCTATTTTTCTTTCTGGATGATGGTAGGAGGTTGAGGCCTATTTTAAATAAATAGTTAAAGGAAGAGATAAAAAATGACTTTCAGAGGACCGGATTTAAATCCACTGTAGTTTTAGGTTCTCATTGTGGGTTCTGGAAGGTCAGCCTTTTTGGTAAGCCAAGATTTAAACTAATAGAAAAAAAAAATAACCACTGATATTTTTCCTACAGAAAATACTGCATTTAGTGCATTCCAAAATGGAGAAAAATGGTCCTTCTTGAAGTCCTCTGTGTAGAAAACAGTGCACAAAAGCCCACCCACCATGCGGCCAGGTGGCTGGAGGGACAGAGGGTTGTGGCCACCTTTTGGAGAGGGACATTTTCACACACATAGCTGGGTCTGTGCTGAGTCTCTGTAAAAAGTTTTATTTCATATTGTAACTGTTACAAGTAACAGGATATAGAAGTACAGAAAAAAATGTTGTATGCACGGTGTGCACAAAAGTAGTCCCAGCTACTCAGGAGGCTGAAGCAGGAGGATCGCTTGAGCCCAGGAGTTGGAGTCCAGCCTGGACAACATAGTGAGACCCTGTCTCTAAAAAAAAAAAAAAAAGAAAGAAAGAAAAAAAAGAAAAAAAAAAAAGAAATACAGAAGAAAAGGGAATAAATTACAATTATTCTCAATCCCATTACTCACAGATAAAGACTACAAACATGCTCACTTGTTGGTAAGAGTGTGTGCACACTATATAATTTCACTTCGGTTTATAAACCAAACCACGTGGTTTAAAGTTCATTTTTCCCCCTACATCACAATGTATGATTTGCATATTCCCATGTCATTATGGAGGGAGGCCCTTGGGGTGGATGTATCATAAAGTATTTAATACTATCTTCGGGGACATCTAGACTGTTTCACAATTTTGCCCATCTTTGCAAAGAATCCCCAATAAATCTCTGAAATCCTGAGCCATGGAATGGTTACAGGGAGGCGTGCGAACACGTTTGAGGCTCTTGCAAAATGTTTCCAAAATGCCCTCCGAGATGGTTTTTCCAATTCACATTGCCACCCTCTTGCCCTACACAAGTATACACTGTACCTCCACATTTCACCCCCAAGAATGGCTATTGTTTTAACAACTTCTAATTTTATTGCCACAAAGGGTAGTGCTCTTTCAGTTCTTTCTTCTTCTTCTTTTTTTTTTTTAAATTAATAGTCAAACTACCTAATTTGGCCACTTCATGGAAGATTTTTATTTCTTAATTTTCCACACTTTTTTTTCTTTAAATTTTTTTTCATTGACACAGAATAATTGCAAATGTTTATGGGGAACATAGTGATGTTTCAATACATATGAAACAATGTATTTGTAGCAATCTGTAGCAAGCAGATCAGGGCAATTAGCATAGCCATCATCTCAAACATGTATCATTTCTTTGTGCTGGGAACATTCAATATTCCTCTTGTAGCCATTTGAAACTATTATTGTTAATTAATTGCAGCCATCCTACAGTGATATAGGACACTAAAACTTATTCCTCCTACCTAGCTGTAATTTTGTAACCTTTATCAACTGAGCTGTTTAGCCTTTGTTTTTTGAGTAATAAGGATAATTTACTTAGCAATTTCTAAATACAGCAAATACACAATAAGTCGTTAATACATGTTCTAAATCTAGCAAATAATTTTTTATAGTTATCATTTTCCTTCAATTTTGTTTATAGGATTGCATTTTTTGGAGTTACAATAGTGTTAAAAGTACTTGTAGCTGTATCTCTCATTTCTTTTCATTTTTTTTTACCCTCTTTTATGTGTAGAAAGTCCCTCTTCATTCTGACATATTTCCCACATACATTTATAATATTTTTCATTTTTAAATATTAAAACTTAAAGCATTTGGAACTCGTGTGAGTGTAGGGTATGAGGCAAAGATCTAACTTTGTTTTACCCAAATATTAAACTAATTATTCTAACACCACGTATTAAGTAATTTATTATTTCCTCAGCAATAAGAAATTTCACTCACAATAAAAATAAACTCAGATATTTCATGAACACAATTGGGTCATTCTGTTCCATGTCTATTGTAGGGTGTTTTATAACATATGGTAATATGACAATGCATGTTTCTTAGTATTTTCCACACTGCCATTTTTCCTTGCTCATTTTTGACTTTAGATAAATTTCATTTACTGAACTTCTATAACAAAAAGTCACTGAGATTTTAATTAGATTTTTAAAGCAATAGATGCATTAATGCTTGGGTATTTATCCCATACAAGGACACATGTGCTTTTATATTTTGAGGATCTTTGTAGAAATCTTGAACACATTTGCAGAACCTTTTCAAGAGGGGTCTTGTTTATCTACATACATCTTAGCTGAGCTATTGAATTAATCATATTGTTTGTGAAAAATTATAATTTTCTCTCTTCTCTCGTACTTATGTCTCTTATTTCATTTTCTTGTTTTATTCTACTGACCACATTTGAAAGCAATCATTGACATTTCTGACTCTGAGAGAAAGAAAATGTCCCTGGAGCAGTGTTTCCTTGGTAAGGTTCAGAACACTGCTTCTGACTGTCGCTGACGTTCTAAAAGGAAACGAGAACTTCTCTGGCTGAGAAAATGTGCACCCAGCAGCCTAAGGGAAATGTTCGTTGCATTTAAGAAGAATTTTTCAAAGACTAGATTAGTAAGTGTGCATTTGTTTGTTTGTTTGAGAAGGGTGTTTAAATTTATCAAAAGCTTTCCCCACACATGTATGCAAGAGCAGTGTCTTGCAACTGGCAATTGGATCATTCCAACTCTTTTTTTTTTTTAATTGATGCAGCAAACTTTATTGTTGTATTATTTTAAGAATTTTCCCCAGGTGCCCTAACTTTCAGCAACCATCACCCTGATCAATCCGACACACAGGCAAGATCCTCCATCAACAAAAATATCATGACTATCTGAAGGGCCAGATGACTGTTAGTACTTCTTAGTAATAAAGTGGGGGTTTTTTTGTTTTGTTTTCTTTTTTTATTTTATTTTTTTTTTTCAGCTCATTATGGGGGTACAAAAGTTCAGGTTATATATATTGCCCATGCCCCCCCATCCCCCCCGAGTCTGAGCTTCAAGCGTGTCCATTCCCCAGACAGTGCACATCGCACTCATCATGTAGGTATGCACCCATCCCCTCCCCCCACCCCCATCCCCCCCAGTCAGAATTACACCCATCCCTTCCCCCCAGCCCCCACCTCTGTCCGGATCATTCCAACTCTTAAGAACCAACAGTTAAACATCCAGGAATTTTGTGAGCCATCAGTTCAACCATTGGTAGCCTGAAATCCACAAAAGTGGGATTACTTGCACCACAGTAACCGGCAAACACTACAAGTCAGTGTGTGTGTGTGTGTGTGTGTGTGTGTGTTTCAGAGCTGGTTTGTTTAACACATCACCTGTTATGCAGATTATCTCTTCATGCACTTAGTTCATAATTATTTGGGGGCAAATTCTATGTGCTAAACAACATGCAAAGAGCATAATAAAAATTTCAGTCATGCAGGCAAAATTTAAATGAGTAGTTGCACAAATACTCTATTGATGAACACAGTTATCATAAGTGCTATCAAGGGGAACACGTGCTATCAGTATAAAAAACAGATACGTAGTGAAACGTGACACAAGATGTCCCCAGAGCAAATGACGTGTCAGCTTTGATCTTGTCACTTTCCAGTATCCTTCAGGACTCTTGATCTATCCCAGCAATACACAAACAGGAGTTTCCTAACTGGATTTATCTGCGTTTAGTTCAGAGAAGCCACATTTTCTTTTAACGGCTTACTACAGGAAAAAAATAGAACCCACGTCCGTGGGTTCATCCAAGCCTCACAACTGAATAATAACAGATTCGCTCCCATGAGGTAGATCAGAGATGGCAAAAACAGGATGTCAAATTCACAGCGGAATCTCTGGGGGAGCCTTAGGTCCCACCAGAAGCGGTGCCTCCCTCTCGCTAAGAAAAGATTTGCAGAGGTTCGAAGAGAACCGAAGAACATGCGGATTTTACTCTGAGCTCATAGACGTGACTTAAATTGCCTGTTGGCTGCAGAAAACAGCAAGGGGAATATTAGGGAGAAAGGTTTAAAAAAAAGAAAGAAAACATTGCGGGTTTACTTTGCAGAGGTAAGGACATGGGCAAGAGAAAAGAGACCCAGCGTGGACAGTTTGCCTGATAACAGACAGTGTGTGGTCAGAGAGATGAAGGGAATTTTCGGTAGTCTTAAAGCTTCGTTGGTCTTGATGCAGCCCATGTGCCAAAAAAACGGCCACTTGCTACCATGTAGTTTGCCAGGATAAATACAGCACACGGGGCCCGTTCGGGCTTGGTGCTTGGCTCCCGTGCTGCGGGTGGAGCCCCTGATAGCCTGCAGCTCTCCAAAATCTCTCTGAAGCTCTTTCCACCTGCGTATAGAGTGAATCACACCAGAGCCAGCATCGCAATAAGCGCACCCACGTATGGGTAGGCAGTTGCACGTCCCTCCGAGTTTGTATTTTATTTTTTCCAGCAACCGTAACCGTGGAAACACAAAGTCCAGGTCAGCCTAAACAAGTATCGCCCTAAGTTTTGGAAAAGTCCCACGACAAAGCCAGGAGAAAGGAGATGTCGAGAATAACAGAAGGGGATCCTAGGATGAGAGTGTGCGGGCAAGGTTATTAAGACAAAAGATCATCAAAATTTTACACATATATATATATAAAAGTATTATTGCAGCATGCAATGTTGACTTTAAAGAAATAGGTGGAATCTAGCTAACCACTCTACTATTTTATAATACATGAAAGAATAGATATCTCTTCTTTGGGCAATGCAGAAATAATTTTTTTTGTGCAATTGTACCTTGAATAATTTATAAAGGTGATTACTGAAAAAAGATAAGGCCACACAATGTGTTGTTTTTGCTCAGATGTTGTTGGAAAACGGCTAGAATAATTAGCAAGCAGAGCAAGGTCTTCGAATTGCAAGGATGGAAAGATAATTGCTGTGTGCGGAAGGACAGATGTTGGCTGAATGACAGGATGGTGCTTCCTCTTGGTTCTCAGGAATGACGCCTGGTGTAAGAGGTGTTATTCGCCGATGTTCCGGGTGGGGATTAGGGCTCACACAGGCCAGGTGATGCGTATGTACAGCCGGCGACAGCCAGTCCCCTGAGTCAGACCTGGGTACAGCTCACCTCTGCCCCTTCTCTCCTTGGTGACATTGGTTCATTGCATCTCTGTTGCACAGCCATAGAATTCAGATCTAGATTCAGAGCTGAGGTCTTGGCAGCCACAGATACTCAGCTCTCTCTGCTGCTCCCTGATCCCCCTGCAGAGAGAGGGCCTTGCACGGAAACAGGAGAAGTAGGCTGCAACCACACTTGGGCGTGATACCAACATCTACCATCAACTTGCGCCTGGTTTTCCAATAGTTCACGCATCTAAAAAAAAGCTTCCATACATGTTGTGTCTCTGTTAGGTCGAATAGAATGGCTCCATTCTGGAATTTTCCTGCATATTCATATTGTCACATACATTTTCTGAGATGTCCTTTAACATTACCAACAAGATTAAGGACTCTGGACTGAGTATTTTGGGCTGGGGGCGGGGTGGGGCATTTTGCATGAAAGTCCGTAGTCTTCCAGAAAGCCCTGGGGGTGTGCATGCATTACATGGCCCCAAGCCCACGGTGAGGGGTAGGAAGGAACTGGTTTCAGATTGCACAGCTAGGAGGAAGAATTAGTCTTAGATCGCGCAGCTAGGAGGAAGAACTAGTCCTAGATCGCGCAGCTAGGAGGAAGAACTAGTCCTAGATCGCGCAGCTAGGAGGAAGAACTAGTCCTAGATCGCGCAGCTAGGAGGAAGAACTAGTCCTAGATCGCGCAGCTAGGAGGAAGAACTAGTCCTAGATCGCGCAGCTAGGAGGAAGAACTAGTCCTAGATCGCGCAGCTAGGAGGAAGAACTAGTCCTAGATCGCGCAGCTAGGAGGAAGAACTAGTCCTAGGTCGCGCAGCTAGGAGGAAGAATTAGTCTTAGATGGCACAGCTAGGAGGAAGAATTAATCTTAGATCGCACAGCTAGGAGGAAGAATTAATTTTAGATCACACAGCTAGGAAGAAGTGCAGCTGAGCTGTGAACCCAGATCTGTGGACAACAAATCTCTACAGTGTTCTTGGTCTATTGCTTAACGAATAATAACTTTTTCACCTTGGGAACACCTGGTGTGGCTCATACTGGAAACCTGCAACAACATATATGAACTTCCAGGTGATTTGCTCTGAAAGCACAATTTTCGCTCGCTTGGAAAGACAGGGACCGTGGTCCATGGCCGAAAGCACCATCTCCCCTGGTTGGGAAAGATAAGAGCCACGTGAACCAGCAGATCCTGTCTTAGTCCGTTCTGTGTGGCTACAACAGAATACTCAAGCCTGCGTAGTTTGTCGTGAGCAGAGGTTTATTGGGCTCGTTTTCCTGGAGGCCAGGCAGTCCAAGACTGAGGCGCTATTTGGGAGCGGCCTTTCTCGCTGCATCCCAACAGGGTGGAAGGTATCACATGGTGAGAGAGATTGAGAGAGCGAACTCACAGCCTCTCAACACCTGTGAAAAGAAAGGAAAAATGTAAAGAAAAGAAAAACAAGCACCACATGGACTCACCATCAAATTGGTATTCACTGACCAACACTTAAGTGCACATATAGTAACAACATTCGTCGGGTGTCGGGCAGGTGGTAGGGGAGGAGGGGATGGGGATATTCACACCTAATGGGTGTGGTGTGCACCGTCTGGGGGACGGACACACTTCAAGCTCAGACTCGGGTAGGGCAAGGGCAATATACGTAACCTAAACATTTGTACCCCAGTAATATGCTGAAATAAAAAAGAAAAATTTTTTAAGAAACCAACCTGCAGTCTCAAAACCTTCTATCATCGGTATTAATCCATTCACTAGGATGGGAACCTCATGACTTAAACACACTCCATTAGGACATCGTTGCTTTGGGGATGAAGTTCCCAATCCATGCTTTTTTTGAGGGGGAGACACATTGAAACCATAGCAGATACTCATGAAAAACTTTCTAAACCTGCATCGATTTAATGGTATCTACATGTGTGCCTCCATCCATTGATCTATCTGTGTAGAGAGAGGGAGAAGTGTTTTGTATGTTTCCATATAGATATAGATATATGGGTACAATAAAGATATGTACCAGCACAGCTAAGCGGTAAAGCAAAGCTGAATTTTGTCAAAGCTTAAATATTATATTCCCTTTCTTAAAATGAAATGGAACGTCAACTCTTCCTTGGTTGACATGAAGGGGAAAATTTTGTTCTTTCCCCAGAAGTATGAAGTGTGAAGACTTCCCCTCCCCGGCCATTTGGAATTCTTTGTTCGGGTCCTTGTGAAATAAGGTCTGGGAGCCAGGCTTCCCTGTCTGTGGATACCCAGTATCGGTTCTTTCTTTTTTTTCTTTTACTTTTTTTTTTTTTTTAATTTCAGAATATTTATGGGAGTACAAAAATTTTGGTTACATAAATTGCTTTTGTACAGTTTGAGTCAAAGTTATAAGTGTGCCCATCCCCCAGACAGTGTGCATTGTACCCGTTAGGTGTGAATTTACCCATCCTCTCCTCCCCCTCCCACCTGCTTGATTTCCGATGAATGTTATTTCCATATGTGCATAAGCGTTGGTCCATTAGTTCCAATTTAATAGTGAATACATGTGCTTGTTTTCCATTGTTTAGAAAGAATCAAAACTTTTAAGAAAAACATTGCGAGTCCCTAGTTACGACTGCAATCTCTCCCACCAAATCTTATTCAAATCATGACCTGATTAATTAACCGGCAAGAATGTGACTCATTCCGGCCCCACCTTCCTTTTTCCTTGATGGGTTCCAAGACGTGCTGTGTTTCCACAGAATGAATCAGTAGAATTCCGAAGGGAGTAGCCCATTTACGATGACACTGTGAAAATGTGAGGTAGAATGGTGGGGTTGAAAATTAAAATCCACACCGGGACTTTACAAAACTGAGACTTTGCAACTCAAGGTGCATAGGTGAAATGTTTCCAGGCTTTCAGAAAATCTAAGAAAAGGTAAAAAAAAACTGTATCAGAATATAACTGGGGGGAAATTCCAATGATACAAAGAAGAGGCGATGGTTAAGAATGTCTGTGATCAAATCCTGCCTTGGAAACCCCTTTTCTCTTACCCAATGGACTAGCTTCTAAACCTTCACGTGGCTTCATTCTGTGCTGGGCAAATAAATACATACACCTGTATAGCAGAGTGCAGTGGCTTCCACCAATGACAAAAAAACTCCATCAACCTGTTTATAACCAAGATGGCAAACCATGGTGAGACTTGTACCTATAAACTCTCAGAATCAGAACTTTCTGCCACGGTGAACGTTTTATATCACTCCCTTTACCAAAACGTAATAGAATCCATAGACGATGAACACACCTGCACAAATAATGTCTGCATTTCTTTACAAATACTATGCATTGCATCACCCATAATGTATTGGAGGCTGCACCTGCAGTATAAAAGATAAATTAACAGGAAAGCAACTTCTGTTTGAAAATACCATGTATTTCCCTAGGTAAATGCTAAGGTAGGGCTGCAACAGCTGTCCCTGTGAAGGTGTCACAGGCTTGCTCTGGGGAGGGCCAGCGAGGTCGATACCAGAATTCCCAGCACAGGTGTGATGTGTTGGTGACTCAAATACCACCAGCAAGACTTCCATAGATGAGGTTTTTCCAAATGGGGTAAATAGCTCTCGATCAAGCTGTGATCAGGACAATTGATAGCAATCCTCCTTTCCAACCGTTTTGCTTTCTCGTGAATTTCAGCGTTTATTAAAACCGTGCAAAAGAATTATCTACGTGAAAAATGAAGTCAGGTTCTCGGCTCAGATAATAAAGTAGGTATTCCGTCTCCAAAGGTGCCTGGCATGCATTTAAAACACTGCTCTCACCACTGAAGGCAGACACTGCCCCCCAAATCAGTGCACCAGTAAAAATCTCTCCACACACATTTCCAAAATACCACATGTGCAAGAACCACGGTGTGAATATGTGGGAAAAGCTTAGAAAAATAGACATCCACGGTAGAAATTCTAACGATGTGTATTCACAACCAAACTTATTCAGATGCGTAGGCTTCATGCAGACTTTCAGGGGCGAGTAGGCTGAAGGTGTCTGTGAGTAGATCACAGAGCCCGCTGAATTAATACGTTTCTACTTAATAGATTTGAATTATCACTAACTCAGTGGAGACAATCATAAAATATTTTTAAGAGCAACTGTTCGCCACACAATGTTTGGGCTGTTGCAACCTTTTCATTTTCCTCCTGTCAAAATTAAATCTGCGGCATATATTCATTGATCTCCTGGTCCTCCAGTGAGGGAACTCTCCTTACTATGTCAGCTTTTAGGGATTTAAAAAAAAATATTTTCTTTTAAGGAACAAAGATCATTCTATAACAAAGACACATGTACCCAAATGTTTATAGCAGCACAATTCACAATAGCAAAGATGTGGAAACAACCCAAATGCCCATCAATACATGATTGGATTAGTAAGCTGTGGTATATGTATACCATGGAGTATTACTCAGCTATAAGAAATAATGAAGATACGACATCTCTATGGTTCTCCTGGAGAGAGTTGGAGCCCATTATATTAAGTGAAGTATCCCAAGAATGGAAAAACAAGCATCACATGTACTCACCAGAAAATTGGTTTCCCTGATCATCACCTAAATTGACATCTGGGAACGACATCAATCGGATATCAGACTGCGGTGGGGGGTGGGGGAGGGGATGGGTGTATGCCTACATAATGAGTGTGTTGCGCACCGTTTGGGGAATGGTAACGCTTGAAGGTGCTGACTCGGGGAGGGGGGGATTCGAGGAGGGGATGGGTATATACCTACATGATGAGTACAATGTGCACTGTCTGGGGAATGGACACGCTTGGAGCTCTGACTTGGGGGGACAGGCGGTACATGGGCAACATATGTAACCTGAACTTCTGTATCCCCCATAATAAGCTGAAATAAAGAAAAAAATAAAATAAAATAAAATATTTTCTTTTTATTTCAGAATATTACATGGGTACAAACATTTTGGTTACATAAACTGCTTTTGTACCATTTGAGTCATGGATGATAACAGACTTAAACCTAAGGAATGAAACTATAACAATTCTAGAAGAAAATGTTGGAAAAACTCCTATAGACATGGGCCTAGGCAAAGAGTTTATGAAGAAGACCCCAAAAGCAATGACAGCAAAAATAAAAATAAATAAATGGGACCTGATCAGATTAAAAAGCTTCTGCACAGCCAAGGAAGCAATCATTAGAGCAAATAGACAATCTACAGACTGGGAGAAAATACTTGCATGTCACACATCTGATAAAGGGCTGATAACTAGAATCTATAAAGAACTTGAGCAAACCACCAAGAAAAAAAATCAAACAACCTCATCACAAAGTGGGCAAAAGACACGAACAGAAAGTTTTCAAAATAAGACAGACTCATGGCCAATAAACATACGAAAAAATGCCCAACATCTCTAATCATCAGGGAAATGCAAATCAAAACCACAATGAGATATCACTTAACTCCAGGGAGAATGGCTTTTGATCAAAAAGTCCCAAAACAACAGATGCTGGCGTGGATGCAGAGAGATAGGAACACTCCTACACTGCTGGTGGGACTGCAAAGTACCTTTTAGTTTTAAGCCGTAGGATCACCTCTGGAGTCTGCAATTGCCTTTTCTTCTGGGATCCACCATGTGGCTCTCCTTGTAGGAAAGGGTCTTCAGACCCCTTAAGAGCCCACTTAGTTGCAAGGGAGTAAATACCTGGGCAGACGAAGAATACAGAAAAGACAGCACAGAAGAACTCGAGAGCTTACTGTGCCACGTTTGTGTGTGGGAAAAGAGAAATACCAATGCCAACATCCACAGCACATCATGGAGGTATTCAATAGGAATTTTGAGAGGGGACACAGACATTCAGTTCCTAGCATCCCCCATATGAGCTATGGAAATGTAAGATGGCAGCCAATGCAACTCCAACACCTGCCCATCTAACTGACATCCTCACTTGTCCAGCGTGGATTTTACACATGCCCTGAATTAGCTACAAAGCTGTGGGGAGAAAGCTCGAAGACAGCTTGAGAGCGCTTTGGGGGAGTCTGGCTTGAAGACACACAACGGGCTTGATGGGTCTCTAATTAACGACAACCAGAGAGACTCAGGGGGTCTTCTGCACACCAGATGGGGAGAGACTTCATCCTTCCAACATTTGCTTGGATGAAGCAAACCACGCCATCCACGGGATCAAATGGGTGAGTTGTCAATGCCCGGATGCTTGGAGTCCCATCTGAGAACAAACTTTCTCAATCCCCCTTCTGGCAAGCGCCCACACCCCCCGGACCACACGATGATCCTAAAACACTCTTTGAGACAGTTCAGTAGCAGCTCATTTTACCCAGAGATTTGACACTTGGCATCATGGAATGAGTGGTGAAAATCGTTCCAATCGCTCAAATACTTGGAAAGGAGGCCAGAATTGGGCCATGTTCCTAGGCAAAGGGGGAGGTGAACAAAACTCTGCCATCCATAGAAATGAGAGTGCTTTCTTGGGCAAAACTTGGCTGCATTGGGTGTAGAATGTCTGCCCTCTTGGAATAGCATTTCGTGGTTTCAAATCACTGGAGGGTCTCCAATCTTATCCTGTTTTCTTTTATTTCAGAGTATTACAGGGGTACAAATGCTTTGGTTACATAAATTGCCTTTGCACCACCCAAGTCAGAGCTATGAGTGTGCCTATCCCCCAGACAGTGCACACTGAATTCTTTAGGTGTGAATTTACCCATCCTTTCCTTTCCTCTCCTACCTGCCTATGAATGTTATTTCCATATGTGCACATAAATGTTGATCGATTAGTTCCAATGTAATGGTGAGTACATGTAGTGTTTGTTTTTCCATTATTGTGATACTTCACTTAGAAGAATGGGCTCCAGCTCCATCCAAGGTAACACAAGAGGTGCTAGATCACCATTGTTTTTTGTGGCTGAGTAGAACTCCATGGTGTACACAGACCACATTTTATTAATCCGCTCATGTATTGATGGGCATTTGGGCTGTTTCCACATCTTTGCAATTGTGACTTGTGCTGCTATAAACATTCAAGTGCAGATGTCTTTTTTATAGAATGTCTTTTTTTCCTTAGAGCACATACCCAGCAGTGGGATTGCTGGATCCAATGGTAGGTCTACTTGTATCTCTTTGAGGTATCTCCATACTACTTTCCACAGAGGTTGCACTAGTTTGCAGTCCCACCAGCAGTGTAGGAGTGTTCCTATCTCTCTACATGCACACCAACACTTGCTGTTTTGTGACTTTTTGATAATAGCCAATCTTACCCTATCCTTAAACATCCATTGCTGTCTGGTTCTGGGTTGAGAATGATGCTCATGGGATGAGCATGCAGCAGCACCCATCTGCAATGAAAATCTCGTCTCTGCGAAGGTATTCACTGACAGCTCAAGAGGACATGAAGAAAGCCACGCATATTCCACTTGGTATCTTCAACTATTAGGGACTACCTCTTTTCTAGAATGGTGACATTTTCTGCGTGTGTGTGTGTGTGTGTGTGTGCGCGCGCGCGCGCGTGTGTGCACTCACTAAAGATTTACAGCCCTATCATGTTATCGTGACTTCTTATAGCAACTCCACATCCTGCCCACCCATAAGATCACCTGTGGTGGGAAATGTGTCCGTGTCTGACGTATTAACTGGTGGTCCCACAGTGCCAATGTGCATTTCTTACAAACGCTCCATCTTCTGCCCTGTTTCCTGTGGTTGCCTTTTCTCTGCAAGCAGCAGGGCGAATGCCCATGATTCACAGACGGTGCAAGTTCCCACAAGCACAGCTTCCCCGGGAAATTTATTGTCTGCCTCTGATAATTAACCTCTTCCTCCTCTCAAAACGTAAACACCAGGCTTCTTGGGAAAGGCGGTAGAGATTGCAGGCTTCGACAGGCAGGGCTCTGTCAACTGACTTCAGAGGCTGGTGCTGTTTAAGGACATTCTTAGTAAAGCCAGGCATGCTTCGGGGATGCATTAGAGACTCAATTGGAAGGTACAAAGCCACCGTGCAATGAAAGTCCCTGCAGGGATGAGACGAGTGACTTTGAATTACGAAGAGACGTGGGCAGATATAAGGAGTGTATGCTGAGTTTGCACAAGGCTGTCCTTTGTTCCTCCATCCTAACTAACCCAGCACTTCCCTGCCTGTCTCCATGACCTCACTGGGAAGTCACTTGGAAACTTTGCACATGCCAGCTTGGCACGGCTCTGATAACATCACGCTAACAGGCAGGACTCGGTGCTCCCCAAGCAAAGCCAACGGGGCCATAAATTAGACATCGCCATGAATGTTGAAAGAGCTGCAAGGAGGAGAAGCAGATTTGTCAATGTGAGGGATGTCTGCAGGCACAACAGTGACAAGTCAGCTTGGCACACTCCCCCCAGCCAGACTGAGGACACGAACAATAAGTAGCCTTCCTACTGCATCCGTCATTCAACTCAGGGTTTTAATGTGTGACTCTAGCGAGCTCCAAGTGACAGGGATGATTTCCCTTTGGACACAAACAATCCCATTAGAAATGCAATCACTCTGGGCTTCTGCTGTAAGCCAGTTGCTAGCAGTGTGACATGAAGATCTCGTTGAAAGAGAGTTGCTCGTGTTCCGTGTTGGCACTGCGTGTCCTGGGAGCCTTTTGGAAAGGAGCAACTCACTGGAACTTTCTTTTACAGTTCAGACGCTATTGCACTGATCTCGGTGACTGCAGACTCCATCTACATGTTTACTTGGTGGGAAACGGACGCCTTAATTGATTATTGAATCTATTCCATTTGTTTTCATGCAATAGACTCAGTTTCGTACAAAAGTATCACAGGGAGTGAAAAAAGTAATCTACAATCTTTTAGCCCAACAAACTGAATTCTGCGATGAATGCAGGTATTACCTCTGAAGGAGGATTTCCATCCTGAAAAGGAAAGTGCACAGATGCGAAGACCCCTGTTATCTAACGCCTCATGCTACTGGACAAGTGGGGAGGGGGAGCTATGAGGAAGAACCGTCCACACCTCTCTTGGGGTCTGGGTATTTTGGGTGAGGACTGGGAGCTTAATTCCCATAGAACTGGTCTACCTGCAAGTTTGCAGGACTCTGGGATGCTAAATGGACACAGACATCATACAAATTGATCCAATTTGTACACCTGCCAAAGTCGAGATTTGTTTCCATCTGCGGACTCCACTCTCTCTGTCATATTGGAAAACACACTGCGTTGGGAGGAATATTAAAATTTAGTGGTGACACCCGCCCTCCAATGCATATGGCTGCACAATTGGCAATTGCAAAGATGTGGAACCAACCTGAGTGCCCGTCCATTCGTGGGTGGATAAAGAAAATGTGTGTATGAATATAGACCATGGAATAGTACTCAGCCATGGAGAAGAATGAAACAATGTCTTTTGCAGCAACTTGGATGGAACTGGAGACCATTGTCCTAAGTGAAGTATCTCAGGGATGGGAAACAAATACCGCATGTTCTCTCTAGTGATTGGCAGTTAATCAATGGGCACATATGAGGACCAAGCAGTAAGAGTCACAGGAAAGCAAGAAGGCAGAGGGGGATGGGTAAAACCCTACCTGTCAGGTACAATGACCTCTATCATGGTGATGGGCACACTAAAGCCCTGATGTAAATATTCTAAAAGATATCCATCTACCAAAACCATTTGTACCCCCTTAACATTTTGACATTTAAGAAAGGCAAAGTGAACCCACAAATGGGACAATAATAGCATTTTTATTGCTTTTGCTAATAACCTTTTCCATTCCCTTAAAAAATTTTAGTCTTGACAGAATTGTTAAGTAATTGAAAGAGTTTCTCAATCCTTCTTGCCTTGTTTTTTTTGGTTTGTTTTGTTTTTAATTTTTTATTATTTCCGAATATTATGGGTGTACCAATGTTTTGGTTACATAAATTGCTTTTGTGCCATTTGAGTCAAAGTGATAAGTGTGCACATGCCCAGACAGTGTGCACTGTACCCGTTAGGTGTGAATTTACCCATCCCCTCCTCCTCCCACCTGCTTGATTTCCAAGGTTTGCTATTTCCATATGTGCACATTTCTCCTCTCCGTCCTCATCTTGGACCTCTCAGAGGTATAGTCATTTACCTTTATGTCTTCCCACTTCATGTCTTCCCAACTAAACTATTATTATAAGCTCCTTAAGATTTTAAAAGAAATCAGATCAGAGTTCCCTCAAATATTAGTTTCCCGAGCTAAAGAAGACCTAGGAAAGAAAAATATCCCTCAGATTTCACTTGGAGACCACAGAACTATTAATAGAAGGAGGACTTCTAGGAAATACAAACACAGACATAGTCTAAAGTACTAAAGTGATTGCAAAAAGACATTTGCCAAAATAGCGTTGGGTATGGGGAATTGTGTACCGCTACAGAAAATGGGAATGTTTATCCCAGAAGAGGAAGCAAACTTATTCTCTTACTCTCTGAGACTAACGGGTAAAAGCTACGCATGAAGCATCCTCGGGTGTCAGGGTCCAAGCTGAGACTCTCTCCAAAACCCCAAGGGCAATTACCCAGAGGTAATTGATGCATGCTTGATTTCTTCAGGAATCGACTTAATTAATTTCTGCCACTAAGCGATAGGAATTTGGAAGAGAAACCATCGAGTCTGGACATAGAGGTGTCGACGTTCATGTCACTAGCATTTATTGAGCATATACTAACTATGTGCAAGGCGAGCTATAAAGCCTACCTCCCTGCCTTGCAAAGCTCACATTCTTTTGGGAAGAGGCAGACAGGCAGTCGATAAAGAATCTATGCAGAAAATCAGAGGTGTTGTGGGCTTATAAAATAAATAAATGGCAGAATCGGGAAGAGTAACTGAGCTGCCAGTTGGCTTATTTCCCCTGGGAAGGCGTCTCTAAGGAGCCGCTAGTTGAGCTGGTCTCCAAAGGCTGAAAATGAGCTGGACGTGACAAGAGCTGAACTTTGACCCCAGAGAAAGGAACCCACAGGCGCACAGACCAAGAGCTTGAAACGTGGTTGACCTGCTGACCTGCTAGAGAGCAGGCAGGAGGTGTGGCTGAATCAACACAGAACCACGCTGCATGCATAAGGAATTTGGATGCTTTTCAAGTGCAGACAGAGGCCAGGGGAAAATAGAAAACACGTTGGGAAGACAGTGCTTTAGGAGACGAGTCCGGACTGAAAATAGAACTAAGAAGTATTCAAACACACACTGGCGCACTCACGTTCAGGGCAGCATCATCCACAAAAGCTAAAACATGGAAACAACCCAACTGCCCATCAACCGGGCAGAATACATAAATAAAATGGGTTACAACCACACAACGTAATGGTATTCGGCATAAAGAGACATAGAGTAATGAATCCTGCTATATAGCACTGATGAAACTTGAGAACATCCTACTCGAATGGAAGAAGCCAGACACAGAAGTTCACATACTGTGCGAGTCCATTCACAGTGCGCAGAGCGGGCAGGTCAGTAGAGAAAGAAAGATCAGTGGTCAGCGCCCTGCCTCGTGAATTTCAATACACGGAAGAGAGAAAACGTTACCTGAATATTTCAGGTTTCCGCTCGAAGTGCCCTGACAAAACAGAATGAAGGAACCCAGGTGCCTGGTGGCTTTGTCCCGAGCTATGTGACATCACAAAGTTATTTCAGATTTCAAGCCTTGGTTTCCTATCTTGTAATGTGATAAATAAGAACTTATCATCAGTTCTTAACGTTCGGAGGATGATAAACCTCTTGGAGAACCTAATGAAAGCCACACACCTCATTCCCAGAAAATGCACAAAACACCCACGTACATAGATACATAGTTTGACAGACACTGCCTCGTTGGGCGTGGATTCCACATTTGAATTTGCCTACCCTCTAAAATTTATATTAAATTAATATTCTAGGTGCTGTTGTGGTCATTTTCAGACATATCCAAGACACTCAAAAAAACATGACTCACCTGACCTGTCTGGTCCCAGCTGAGCTCAAATAATATGACACTGTGCTTTCTGGTCTCAGCTCATACTGAAAATAATGTCTTTTTCATGGTCAATTGAGTGCTATGGTTTTCACATTTTGTAGGGTTTTTTTTTTTTATTGTTGTTGTTGTTGTTGATGATTTTGTTGTTTAAAATGTGTCTCAAGAGTAGCTGTCTAGTGTCCCTAAGTGCAAGAAGGCTGTGACATGCCTCACGGAGAAAACACATGTGTTAGAGAAGCTTCAGACAGGCATGAATGCTAGCGGTGTTGGCCGTGAGTTTAACGGTCCAGTATCCACTAATTCAGTGGTCATGGTGACTTTGTAGAACATCACGACATCAAATAATGCGTGTGGATACATATGTCCTTCCCCCTCTTACATGTTGCTGTGCCTGAAACATTCTTGCATCATTTCTCCATCTCAATCGTCCCAATTCATTCTCTGAGGTCTGGCACAAGCATCTGTGAATTCATATCACATGGACGCTGATGGGTTTACTATTATTTAGAGGAAACTCTCTCTGTCTTTCCTTCTAAATGGTGAACTGCTCAGGGGTTCATGTTTTTTTATTTATCTTTTTATTCCCAAAACTTCGTGGAGTTCTCATAGCCCAGTACTCTTTGTATTTGACAGCAACATTGAATCTGGGTGTATTTATTGGCTTCCTCGGTTGGGTCAGGTATGACGAACATGTCACACCTGTGTTCACTTGTGGTTCTGAGTAATGTTGTACAAGCCATGGCAGAAATATGTACCTCGTGTTATGAGACCACATCATTCTTTTTTCTACTGTAATCAAAGGAGACAAGGTCTTTGGAAAAAATGCAAAGTGTTCTGGAAATGTAAAGTGAAACCAGGAAAAAGCATTGTGTCATAAAATGTATCACATCCAATTTCATGCACAACATCTGAAATCTAAGAAAGAAGGTATCGAAAAAAAATGTAAGTGCATCAAGATTATGTTTTTTTTTCTTTTGAGACAGAATATCACTCTGTCATCCCAGCTAGAGTGCAGTGGCATCATCATAGCTCACAGCAACCTCAAACTCCTGGGCTCAAGCCATCCTCCTGCCTCAACCTCCCGAGTAGCCGGGACTACAGGTGCACCACCACGCCTGCCTAATTTTTTCTATTTTTAGTAGAGACAGCATCTGGCACTTGCTCAGGCTGGTCTCAAACTCCTGGGCTCAAGCGATCCTCCTGCCTCGGCCTCCCAGAGTGCTGGGATTACAGGTGTGAGCCACTGCACTGGGCCTCATCAAGTGTATTTTATATCAGCCTCTGGTGGGATATGATATGACTGCAAGTACTAAATATTTCTCACCTGGCACAGGGATGAGCAAGTCAACCAGGTCATTGATATCTGTAGAAATGCAAAGAGAGCACCTAGCAAGCTCTAGCAAATGTATTACATTCACACTCCAAAGTAGACATGGTTTTTCACATGGCTGCTATAGCCAAGAAGGCCTTCATTAGGGAGCTAGAACAGTGCTTCCAAGCCCTAGTTAGCAGTCCCTCCAACAGCAAACTAGTACAACCACCATGGAAAGGAGTATGGAGATACCTCAGAGAACTAAAAGTAGAACCTCCATTGGGTCCAGCCAGCCCACTAGTAGGTATCTACCCAATGCAACAAAAGACATTCTATAAAACAGACATCTGCACTCAAATGTTTATAGCAGCACAATTCACAATTGCAAAGATGTGGAAACAATGTCCCCTTCTTCCTGTAGAGTGGTCCAAATCTGCCACAAGTCTGGGGCCAGATAGTCCCTTCTGCCTCCTCCCTAAAACTTTTTGAGACAAGGCCAGATTCTGGGGGGTCTGACCTCTTTCTGAATCTTACAACTGCTTCTCATCCGTATTGGTCATTTCTTCATGTTTACAAAACATTGTGTGTGTTTTGGTCTCATTTGCTAGACCAGCCTGAAGGAGATGTGTGTGTGTCTGTGTGTGTGCATTTGTGTGTTTTCATTCTCTCTACAATGCCTTGACAATCTTTTACAATCTTCCACAGTGTTTTACAAGCTTCCTGTACTGGAAACCCCATCATCAAATATCTCAGTGATTAGAGAGTATATTTCCTTTGGAATGCTGGAAAAATGTTTTAATTATATGGTGTGTTTCTTTGGCTCTATTTTATAAAATTACATATTATATTTTTTAAAAAAAACTCTTGAAAGTTAAGGGGCAAAAAAATATCATTAGATAATGAGAATGAACAATATTTGATAGCACAACAAAATGACTATAATGAGCAAGAAATTAGGATATACGTTAAACTAACTGAAAGAGTGGAATTGGAATGTTCCTAAATGATAAATGTCTGAGGTGATGGATACCCCAATTGCCCTGATTTGATTAATTCACCTTTTATGTCTCTATCAAAATAGCACATGTACCCTATAAACACATACAACTATTATGTACCCACAACAATTAAAGATTTAGAAATAAATAAATAAATAAATAAAAATGAAAGAAGTCGCTTGACCTATTATAGGCATGGATACCTTGAAAACATCGGCATCTTTTACAGACTATCAAGAATATTGGTTCTGGCTGGGTGCGGTGGCTCGTGCCTGTAATCCTAGCAGTGTGGGAGGCCGAGGTGGGAGGATGGTTTGAGGTCAGGAGTTCGAGACCAGCCTGAGCAAGAGTGAGACCCTGTCTCTACTAAAAATAGAAAAATTAGCCATGTGTGGTGGCACATGCCTGTAGTCCCAGCTACTCAGGAGGCTGAGGCAGGAGGATCGCTTGAGCCCAGGAGTTTGAGGTTGCTGCGAGCTAGGCTGACACTGCTGCACTCTGGCCCAGGTGACAGACAGAAACTCTGTCTCAAAAAAAAAAAAAATGTTATTTGCATGTTTTGAGTACCAAGCCACTAACCTAAACAGAAATGGGTGTGTATGGGTAGACAGTTTCAGTTCTGCAAAATGAGAAAGTTCTGGAGATGCACGGTGGTGATGTTGGCACAATGTGAATGGATTTAACACGACTGAATTGTACCGTTAAAAAATGGTGCTAAATTTTGTGTTAGGCGTATTTTAACACAATCGTTTAAAGAATATAGCATAGAGAAACGGCATATTGTAAATCAGTAAATAAGTAAATGCCCTCCCCTCCACTCGAGATAATGGTAGACATATGTCAATGCATACATGTTGCTCTAAAGTCGCTTGCAAGGTAGCTCACCAAAACATTTCAAGCCCCTCCTCCTGGTTCAAGGAGAAGCATTAAAAAACAACCACATTCCTGCATCAGAGCAGAGATGCTGAGCACAGCCGATTAGCATCACGGACCAGGCCCAGCAGAAAGAGGCACCTGCATCTCGTTTACTTGTCCACATAGATGTTCTACTAAAGAGTCTCTAATGGAAATCTAGTTTTTTAAAAAAAATCATGCCCATTTCTTTTCACCTAGAAGTTTAACTGACAGAAAACACCCCTTTTCAATAAGAGAGCTCTAAGAGAGGAGGTCTGTCCGGAAAGTACCCAGCCGTTGTTCATATAACGAGGACAGTTTGTGTGACACCAATGTAACCTGGCAACCAAGGCGCACGTGTGAACAATGACGACCTCACTGCACTCGTCACCGGGGCGCTAGACGCCGTGAGTGAGCATGTGTACTGTGTGGCCGTCACATTCGAAATTACCGAGTCAGTAGAGCAGTGAATCTGCATCAGATTTTGCACTAAGCTTGAACATTCCTCTGATGAAACTGTTCAGGTGGTTCAGAAGGTTTTCAGGGATGATACAATGAGCACAGCGCAAATAAAAGTGTGGCACAGAGACTTCAAAGACGGTCAAGAATCTGTTGAAAGCGACCCACGTTCTGGAAGGCCTGCGACAAGCAGAACAGCTGGGAATGTTGACCGTGCACAGGTTCGGGTAGGAGACTCTGGGAGAATCGTGTGAAGTCCCAACGTGCCTAATTTGAAGAGGATTGAGGCGTCATTCTCCTACGTACAATGTTTCTTGTATCTTGTAGCATCTTTAACAAATGTCTCTGTTTGTCCTATCCCGTGACTGGATACTTTCCGGACAGACCTCGTATGTGTCCCCAGGAAAGCAAGTCACTGACCCTTCCAAGGGCCAACGTAGATGGAGCCCACTTAATGGGGAAGGCAGTGCTGGAGTTTGGTGCTTATGGGTTCTTATTTAACGTACACCGTCACCATGGATGAGCAACTACTGTCATCTCTGTCTTACAGCTCTGGAGACTGGTATAACCAGCCCAGCTAGGACATGTGCATTCGGGATTTGAACGCAACTAGCGTATCACAAGGAGTGTCTGAACACTCTTGCCAGCATCCTGGTACAGGTAGAGAAACAGCCCTTGCTCGGTGTCCTCATATTCTTCTCCCTCCGTTTATTTTTGCAAGTGTGCAACCTGGAATTAAGTATTTTGAACCCATGTCGCCTATTACTGTATTTAATGTGTTGAATTTAAATCAGTTCAACACCTATGCATGGGCTCAAAATACATCGCAGTGCAGGTCAAAGCTATAGACGTGCAGATACCTGCCTGTGTGGACTACACTCCGGTAGGGAAGATGCAGCCACCTGCACACAAATGCACACAGTTAACTTACAGAAAGGGAGATTGGGAAGTTGTTATTTAATTCAGGCTGCTATAACAAAATACCATAGACTGGGCGGCTTATAAACAACAGACATTTGTTGCTCACAGCTCTGGAGGCTGGAAGTCCAAGATCCCGGCGTGGCAGAGGCTGTGTCTGGTGGGGACTCAGTTCCTGGTTCATACATGGTGCCTTCTCGCTGTGTCCTCACATGGTGGAAGGGGTGAGGGAGCTCTCTGGGGTCCCTTTTATAAGGACCCTGATCCCATCCACGAGGCTCCACCCTCGTGACCTCATCACCTCCCAAAGGCCCCACCTCCTGACACCATCACCTTGAGGGTGAGGATTTCAACACAGGAATTTTGGAAGAACACATTCAGACCATAACAGATGTGCAATGTAACAAGTGAGTAAATCACATGAACAGAAAAAGGCGAGCAGGTTTTAATTCAGTCTGAGAAATTTGTTAACATTTCAGGACTTTGAGCTGGGACCTCCAATGTGAAGGAAATCAGCAGATAGAGATGGGGCCAGAGAAGAAAATGAGAGTGAAGTCTGCGGATATGGGAAGGAGACAGAGGAAGCAAATGGAGAGAAACAAGAGGAAATGCAGAATTCAGTCTGGACAAGATAATCTAGAATAGTAGACAGAGGCCATTGACCTCTTTTATAACTGTTGATAACCTTTGGTGTTCGTCTGACCTGGGGTTGAGTTTCAAAACAATCACTTTTGAGTTTGGGCACTTTTCCCACTTCCTCTAAGACTGATATTTTAAAATTTTTCATTTCTTTCCATAGTTGTTTTCACAATATTGTTTTTGCAAGAGTAGCAACTATTCAGAGTGGTTTGCATAGAGTGGATTTTAAAAAGTCATATAAAGCTGAGTAATACTCCATGGTATACATATACCACATTTTATTAATCCACTCATGGATTGATGGGCACTTGGGTTGTTTCCACATCTTTGCAATTGTGAATTATGCTGCTATAAACATTCGAGTGCAGATGTCTTTTTTATAGAACGTCTTTTGTTCTTTTGGGTAGATGCCCAGTAATGGGATTGCTGGATCAAATGGTAGGTCTACTTGAATCTGTTTAAGGTATCTCCATATTGCTTTCCACAGGGGTTGCACTAGTTTGCAGTCCCACCAGCAGTGTATGAGTGATGCTTAGCCCGGTAGCTATCATACAACATGTTGTTTAGAAAATAATTAAACACAACAAAAATCTGAATCTATGGAGCTGACCAATGGCCTATAGAGTTAGGGATGTGTGATTATAAAAGTTTACAAACATGAGCTCTGTGAGTCTGTGGTTGGTTTCCAAGTACCATTGGATTCCGTACTTACGAATTCATCTACTCCCTAAAATTTTGTAACCCCCCAAAATCAAGACTCACAGTATTCTGCAGTCATTTTGAGACACACACAAGGCTGGAAGAAATTTAATTCAACCCATGCACATGTTCCCAGCTGTTTGAACTCTCATTCTGTGTAAACAAGTGTCATTTTGTAGTCCATCGAGTGCCATGTATTTTGCATGTTTGTGCTTTTTGTTGGTGATTTTGCTCTTTGAAATGGCCCCAAGAACTGAGCTGAAGAGCTGTCTAGTGTCCCTGAGCACTACCAGGCTGGGATGTGCCTTACAGAGAAAATCCATGTGTCAGAAAGGCTTCATTTAGACATGAGTCATGGCACCGTTGGCTGTGAGTTCAATGGGAGTGAGTCAACGATATCTATTCAATGAGGCATTTTTAAACAGAAACGCACACAAAACAAGGTAATGTGTTGCTTGCTTGACGAAAACATTGTGAGCAGACACCATAGAAACCTAATCTTGTGTTTCTCCTGGGAGCAATCGTTAAGGCTTTGCTAATTCAGTGCTTATGGTGACTTTATAGAACATGACTACCATGGATACTGAGACTTGAACATAATTTTAATTTTTATTTGTGCAAGTGGTGGCCTTGATCAACCCAGGAACCTGTTGCATTGGTTCATTGCCGCACCGTTGATGTTTATCCCAACACTGAGCTCACGCTAGGCATTTGATTAACATTAGGTCAATAAATCCAGTGGGTGACCAACACGCACTGTTGAACAAGAGACTGTCTTCATTATTTAATGTTGTGTGTAGCGTGTCACATTTATTAAGGAAGGTGACATAGAGAAATGAAATAAATGAAATGTCCATT
This sequence comes from Eulemur rufifrons, assembly GCF_041146395.1. Taxonomy (NCBI): domain Eukaryota; kingdom Metazoa; phylum Chordata; class Mammalia; order Primates; family Lemuridae; genus Eulemur; species Eulemur rufifrons. The sequence continues at coordinate 142,576,795 of NC_091012.1, forward strand.
CTAAATCAAGGTTGAACATAATGTAACATAGTCATGGTGGAACAAGAATTATATTTAATCTCTCAACAGCATGTTCCATGGTAGCCCAGGAGGGCAGTTGTGTGTGTTATTACAGTTGACTTTGACCAAATGTCTGTTCCAATCAGTAGACTGAATGACAACTGCAAACCCTAAAATGTGCACACATGTCCTCTATCAATTTCTTGTGGTTATTGTAACAAATTCCTACAATCTGGCTGGAATAAGACAGCAGGGATTTGTTCTCTCATGCTTCTGGAAGCTAGAAGTCCAATGTCAAGGTGTTTGCAGAAAGGCACGTCCTCTGGAGGCTGAGAGGGAGAATCTATTCTATGCCTCTTCCAACTTCTGGTGCCTGGTGGCATTCTTTGGTTCCTGATCACATCATCCCATTATCTGCCCCCATGATCACGTTGCCTCCTCCTCTTCTGTCTGTTTTATTTCTTGTGTGTATTTTATAAGGACACTCGTCATGGGATAATCCAAGATGTTGCTCACAGTTCTGGAGGCTGGGAAGACCAAGGTGTTGGCAGATCTGCTGTCTACTGAAGGCCTCCATCCTGGTTTGCAGATGGCACCTTCTCCCTGTATCCCCACATGATGGACAGAGAGAGCGAGCTCTGGTGCCTCTTCCTCTCCTTATAAGGGCACGAATCCCATCATGGGGCCCCACCCTCCTGACCTCATCTAAATTTAATCACCTCCCAAAAGCATCATCTCCTAACTCCATTCCATTGTGGGGGTTAGGGGTTCCATGTATGGATTCGGAGGGACACAAACATGCACTTAGTAATTTAGACCAGGGATTTGAACATGGACATGTGTTTTGAGGGCCACCATTTGAATCACTACACTCCTATGTAGAAGACCACGGATCGGAAGAAAGAGCAGATAACATTCTGATTCCACACGAGAGAAGGGAAAACAGCCACACACATGCCTGGTGATGTGAAGCAAAATAGATCTGAGCTTCTCCAGTAGACAACTTTGGAGGATTAGATGTCAGTGACATACCAAATTCCAGTTAACTTGCTCCCAGAATTGAGTCAAAATGGCATGAATTCTATAAAAGCTCATACAATAATTGTCACAGCAAGAAGGAATGGGCTAATGTAAACATCTGCGTTAAGTTGAAATGCTATGAAAAACATATCAGGGTGGTGGGGCGTGCTGGCGCATGCCTGTAATCTGGGAGACCAAGGCAGAAGGATCGCTTGAGGTCAGGAGTTTGAGACCAGCCTGAACAAGAGCAAGATCCTGTCTTTACTAAAAATAGAAAAAATTAGCCAGGTGTTGTGGAAGTTCCAGCTACTCAGGAGGCTGAGGCAGGAGGATCACTTGAGCCCAGGAGTTTGAGGTTGCTGTGAGCTGTGATGATGCCACTGCACTCTGGCTGGGGTGACAGAGTGAGACTCTGTCTCAAAACAAACAACCAAAAGAACCCCATGGGAGACTCTTTATATCATCTGGGCCTCAGAATCGTGGCCAACAGACAGGGAACATAAATAACAACATATTTATCAGACAATAAATGGACCAACTCAACTGATACAGCATGAAGACAAGCCAGAATACTCTAGAAGGAAAAGAAGATGCCATCTGAACCTGTCCTTTGCTGAGTGAAGTATGCCTGGAAGGAATGAGTGTTTAGCTGTTTCAAGTGCTCCGTTTCTGGGCCGAGAGCATGTTTACATGTTTGGCTGACATGAATGCAAAGTGAATGCTCGATCTGCAATGCTAGCGGCGGCCTTGTGATGCCCTGAAGAATTTGAGTCCTGTGATGCCAAATGCATTCTTTCCTTGATGGGTTCACTCACTTCACATATATTCTTGGGGCATCTGGGACATGCCAGCGTCACGCTAAGCACTGCTCAGAGATCTGCATAAACACGGTACGATTCATGCCCAGGGCAAGTGAGTCGTGAAGTAATTCTGCTACCTCAAAGGTGTACGGGTTCATTTGTCCTCTTTCCTCCAGGAAATGGATGAAGGTAGGATTATTATAATACTAAGGAGGACCGGCAGCGATATCTCCAAGGCCCATGCACACACAAAAACACTGGCTCACGGAATGTAGTACACATACTGCATGGTGTCTTGGTGAGCCAAAATTTCTCCCTCTTCCTTACCTTAGGAAAAGTCAGTGCTCCTTATATTAACTGGGAGAATGTTGGCTTCTTCCCAGATCTAAAATTCAGATCTGTGGTCATTAGTTGAACTGGGTCCGTAGTCCGGCCCCACAGCTGGTCAGTCCTTAGCAAAGATGGTTAGCTACCCTTTTGCTACTCTAACCTATCAGCGGCCATAGATACCAGATATTGGCAAACAGATAATGCAGGTGGTTTTAATAAACCCGGGGGTCCATTCTTGTGGTGACTGTTGCTATTGCTGTGTTTGGTTTTAATACAAGGGTATTTGTAGGTGGAAAAAGAGAAAGCAGTGTTAGCGGTGACATAATCGAATTTGATCACTTTTGAAATAGTTGTTGGTGAATTTAGCAGTGAACTAACAGGATTTTCGCTGTGAGAAAATGAAACATGAGTAATAACACTCATACCATTTACATGTGTCTAAAAAGACATAAAAGGAGAGAGCCTCATTATAGCTAACGTCTTTGGAATAGATGGAGATTTAACCAGGCGAGAATCCACTCCCACCCAAAACTCAATACTCCATCGTTATTGATTAGGCAAACATCTGGTCCCTGCTGGCATGATGCTTTTTGGAATACAAGATGTAGTCTTTTTCTAAGATGGAGTCATTTAAGTCAAGGGTGCTCTAGACACCTGCAGTATAGATGAATCATACTGTGTTCTTGAGTCTTATTAAGGATTAATTAGCTCACCCATCCATCCATCCACCCATTCATTCTTTCACCCATTCATTTATTCAATAGGTACCCAAGGATCTCGTGTTCAGCCTCATCCTGGGAACAGGATGCAGAACAAGATCTCATAGAATTTATATACCAGTGAAAGAGAGACTCATTTGAGAAAACCATAGAAAATTCATATTTAACCTTTTCCTGAGTTCAATGAAGGAAAACAATCACGTTCTATGGAAGGGAAGAGCGTGGGGAGATGATCGAATTGGCAGGAGGAAAAACCAAGCCTAGAGTGAAAGTGATGCTGGAATTCACTGTTCCCCTGGCTTGGGCAGTGGCCAAAGAGCACACCCCACCTGGTCACAGCCTCACACCACTGGGAGGACATCATTCAGCCTCTGTAATAAGTATGCATCATCCACCCCCCTGGAAAAGAATACCCGTCCCAGTTGGCGTCACAATCTGGACATGATCTATCCCAGACGCTGCCATTTCTAAGGTGAAAGAAAAGAGGGTCTTTCTGCAGACGTCAGCAGGTGGACAAGATGAGGTGGACGAAAACCCAGTGGCTAGCAAAGGGAAGTGTCGCGTGTCTCACGTTGCAGGGAATTAACTTCCCAGAGTTCTGCTTGGTCCTTTGCATCTTCTTTCAATGAACGGTGCAACGCTCGATTTATAGATCAATATTTATGCATGCTCCTATCCACATACAGAGGGTCTCAGAAAAGAGTGGAGGATACTGAATACAAATGGAATCATGCAATATGTGGTTCCTCATGTCTGGCTTTCTTCCACTGCGTGTGATGTTTTCAAATTTCACCCATGTTTAAGTGTGTATCAGAGCCTCATTCCTTTTCAGGGCTGCATACTATTCCATTCTGCAGATGGACCACATTTTCTTCACTCACTCTTTCTTGGGAAGACATCTGGGTGGTTTCCACCTTTTAACTACGGGTTTGAGGTGACAAAAATATCTGGAACTAGAGAGAGGTGACGTTTGCATGACATCGTGGATGGACTGAATGTCATGGGACTGTGCATTCTAATGTGGTCCCAGTGGTCAATTTGATGTGTATGTGTGCAAAACAAAAGGTGGGCACATTGTAAGCATTTGAATTTTAGCAGGAGAGAGTAAGAGAGCTAAGAATGAAAAGATAAAGCATTCCCTTACATGACATCAGTCTCCTTACTAACACACTGGTCATTCAGGAAAAATAAGGAAATAAGAAAAAAACAAAGGAAGCAAATTTCTTAACACCCGCTGTCTCTGTCCTGATTCTTTTAATAGCTTCCCAACAGCTGGCCTGTTCTCCCTCTCTCTCTCTCTCTCTCTCTCTCCTTCTCAAACACACACACAAACTCTTTCTTTCTCTCTTTCTTTCTTTTTCTCTCTCCCTGATTCTCTCTCTCTTGCTCTCTCTCTCTTTCTCAAACACATGCCCTTCCTTCCTTCCTTCCTTCCTTCCTTCCTCTTTCTCTCTTTTTCTTTGTTTCTTTCCTTTTCTTTCTTTTCTCTCTCTCTTTCTTCCTTCCTTTCTTTCTTTTCTCTCTCTTTCCTTCTCTCTCTCTCTCTCTCTCTCCATCAGACTCAGCATCCACAACAAGATGATCTAAAACTCCCATCTCACCACCCTCAGCAAACCCCGTCACACACAGAAATCCCTCCCAGCTGTGAGCCGACCCTCCGTGTCCTGCAGACCTGCTCTGGCCTGATGTTTGCCGTGTCAATCCCACCTTCCCTGCCGGTTCGAGTCCATCACACTGGCCACCAAGCCCTGACTCTTCATGCTCAATGTGGGACCTCCCCTTTCCTCACCTTGCTTTCTTCTGCTACCCTCAATCTGAAGAATCTCTGCTTTTTCCCTAACACTTAAACTTTTGATCCAACTAACCTTAGAGCTTTAACGAGCGCAAGTTCCTCCTGAAATGTCTCCTAACCTTCCTAAATCAGAACTCACCTTTCCTTCCACTCCACCCCCTTGGACTATATGTTTATCACATCTCTTGCTGACCTCCCACTCTTTCATCCCTTGCTGGCTGTATAAACACCTCTTTTTCCAACTAGATTTGGAGATATTGAAAACCAAGGGTCCTGTGTTCTTCTCTCTGTGACCTCAGCTCTTACTATATATATATTTTTTGGTTTGAATGTATGTATTTTTAGGTACACAACTCTGGCTTGCACAGTCAGTCTTTCTCTTGGAAGAATAAGCAAAGAAGACAGAAAAATTAAATTAGAAACTTTAGCAACTGGAATAAAAAGATCATTTCATCTCAACCAAAAATAAGCATGACTTCACTCCCAGGGGCAGCACCATGAAGCAACCCCACAGCTAAATTTAGTGCACATCCGAGAGGAAAAGTGTTGTCATCCCCCCCAGTCAGGCTCTGAGCAGACGCCGCAGGCCATGCTCCCAGCGGGTGTCCCTGGGGGCTGGCCGTGCCACTCCTGCTCACGGAAACCTCACTGGCAGTGTCTGCCTGTGCTCGTCTGGGCTCACGAAGGCACCGACATTGGGAACAGGCTTCGAAAAAGCGGCTTTAACACAAGTGAACAGATCCAGGCTTTAGCCCTGGGTAAAACCTAAGCCAGGAAAGTATGTGGGTTTGTGGTGAGCAGAACACTGGATTGTAACCGTTATTTCATCCATGGGTGTTTGATGATCAGTCATGCACTAGACAAAATTATGCTCCAAATCAAAGATGGGACCAGAATCCTGAGGGGTGACCCCATAACACCCCATAATGTTGATACTGAGTTTATACATGCACACATACACACCATGCATATGTACTACATGTATACGCACGTCTACACACATATGTACCATATATATGCACAGGCACTAATACACACATGTGTGTACTATATACATGCACACACATATGCACCACACACATATACACACATGTACTATACCCATACATGTACACTACATACACACATATATGCTGTACATATACACATATCTCTATATACACACAGGCACTATATACACACATGTGTGTACTATACTCACATATATGTACTAGATAAACACATATATGTGATATATACACATATGTACTATATATACACAGGTACTATGTATACACACATATATGTACTCTATATACACACACATATATAGCTACACATATTACTATATATACACACAGGTACTATATATACACATATCTACTACACACATATGCACTATATACATACAAATATGTGCTACATATACACATATGTACTATATACATGCATAATGCACATATAGGTACTATATACATGTAGGTACTACATATGCATATATATGTACCATCTGCATACACACATAGGTATTTAATACTATATACACATATGTAGTATACACACATATATGTACTATACACACGTAGTATTTATGCACACATATATACCATCTATACACACATGTGTATTTAATACTATACACTATACACATATGTAGTATATACATACATATATGTACTATTGCCTGCAGCATATACACATACATATGTACTATATATTTAAACACATATTAACATATATATGTACTATATACACACACAAAATATCAACTCAACACTGAACTGTAGTGTTTTACATACATACAAAACAGTATCTATATTAAACAGCTTATATGTGCGTGCATATATATATATGTATGTGTATACATTAATGCTTCAACGAATTCGAATTTACATTCCAATTTGTTTTTCCAAATAAAGTTCTGAAATTCTGCTCAGGAAAGATTTGTGGCTGCAGGGAATCAAAACAGCGCCCAATCACGTCAGAAGTTTAAGGGCTGCCTTCACATCATCCTGGCTCTTAACAGGATGAAATGATGCCTTTGCAAAAGCTACCCTTGGAGAACGAAAACTGACACGACCTTGTAACTTATAACTAGATCTCGACTCCTTGGGGTTCGTGGATTTTCTCTGGTTATCTCTGAGGTTATTCTCGTGCCACACCTGCCAGATGTCACATCAGTCAGGTAAAGAAAACGTGGGCTGGATTTAGGGGCCAGCCTTGCACTGGGGGAGGAGCCAACGTGAATGAATTCCACCTCTCCTTCTAGGTATGAACAAGACGAATGGGCTTCATTATCCCTGCAATATGTTCTTGCAAGACTTCTGCTTTCTTTCTAAATCTTCAGCGTGTGGAAGTGACCGCCTATGATTAATCTTACCATAGCACTGCAGAATTTAATATCTCATTTATTTCTATTGGCTCTTATTCAAAGGGTGTATTTATTGAAACGTCAAAGCAATTTCCTATAAGGTTGTTTTAGCTGAAAGGCAAACCCACGACCTATACGTAAGAGATATTATCCTGAGACGTCCCCGTAGAGTGAGGCTGAGGCTTTTCTGCACGTAGGAGACAAGATGTTCATTCTCGTGACATCATAACTGAAGAGGAGGTGTTCTAATGACCATCACAGGCGTGGTCCCTCCAAGTCCTGGGTAAATTCCACTCAAAGCCCCTTTCTGGGAATGACAGAAAGTGGGTGCTTTCCTTGGGAATCCAGTGACTAAAAAGTGCGGAGTGGGGAAGTGTGGCTCGAGTTCATGCGTTCCTTCTCTGCATCCTATGTCCGACATCCACACGCCGGCCCCTGCCCCTTCCCGCCTCAGTCATGGAAGCCTGCCTCTCTAATTTCCTCTAGAAACGAATTCAGAGCTAAGGGATGGAAAGAACAAACAACATAATTCACACAAGATGTCTTTGTGTGCATCAGGCTCTGCTGAGAGTTTGGAGAATGAGGGAGACATAAATAGAAAAGCTACACAAATGGTTAAAAATTGAATGCGAACTGTTTTCCGCCTTCAGTTTCTTTTTGCCTGTCTACGACTGACTTATGAAGTGTCGCTGGCCCCACGATGCAGGGACTCCCCTGGCATCACGTCCTTAGCTACTTCCTCCACCCCCCAGCCCCTGCCAAGCAGACCAAAACAAAACAAACACAAAATAAAGCCACAAGGACTTCCCACTGTATTCATGCATGTGTATATTCCTTCCTACTCTGCATATTGTATTTTTTATACCCACATGGCTCCCAAAACAGGGTTTCACAACTTTGGCACTAGTGACATTGGGGGATGGATGAGTCTCTGTAGTGGGGCGTCCTGTGCACTATGGAGTGTGGAGCAGCGTCCCTGCGATCCAGCTGCCAGATGCCAGCAGCACCTCCTCCTTCTGGCCACTGGTGGTGACTAAAGTGTTTTCCGGAACATTGTCAAATATTCCCTAGGGGCAGAACTGTTCCTTGGTTGAGAATCACTGCCAAAGACAGAAAAAGAGAGGGAGAGAGAGAGAGAGATAATTGATATGTTAGATCTCATTAGATACATGATAGATTGATTAGATAGATAATACATACATGGGTGATAGATAAGATATATGATAATGGGTATGATTGTTAGACAGATTAGTTGGGATAAATAGATGATTGACAGGTAAATAGCTAGATAGATGATTGATAGATAAATAGGTAAATGGACAGATAGAGATAGATTAGATCTCATTACGGTAAACAGATGATAGATTACATAGCTAGATAATAAATAGATGATAGATGGTTATGATTGTTAGGTAGATTAGATTAAATAGAATAAATAGATGATCGATAGATAAATAGAATGGCTAGATGGATGATTGATAGACAAATAGATGGGTCAATAGATAGATGATAGATTAGATTTCATTACAGTAGACAGATGATGGATAGATTAGACAGATATAGATAAATAGATGATAGATGATAGAAAAAAATAGATGATGGGTAAGCATGATAGATTAGATTAGATGGAGTAGGTAGATTGATAGAATAGCTAGATAGATGATTGATAGATAAATATATAGAAAGAATAGCTAGACAGATAATAGATGATAGATAGATATAAATAGATTGATAGATAGGTAGATAGATACGTAGGTAGGCATAGATAGATAGATAGATAGATAGTTAGATGGGTAGGTAGGTAGATAGATAGAGAGTTAGATGGGTAAGTAGGTAGATAGATAGATAGATAGTTAGATGGGTGGGTAGGTAGATAGATAGATAGTTAGATGGGTAGGTAGGTAGATAGATAGTTAGGTAAGTAGAGAGTTAGATAGGTAGGTAGATAGAAGGATGGATAGATAGATATAGAGAATCTCTGATGCTAACACAGGGTTTCTCAACCTCAGCACTGTGGGCATTTGGGGCAAGGTGACTCTGTGGGGGGCGTCCTGTGCCATGTTGGGTGTGGAGCAGCATCCCTGGGCTCCACCCGCCAGATGCCAGTGACACTACCCAGCTGTGACGACGTCTCCACACATTGCCAAGTGTCCCCTGGGGAAGTTAAATGTCCCCTGATTGGAGGCCACTGTTGTAAAACTCACAGAGGTCTTTTAACCAGTCTTAGACAGCCTTGGTCTGCTCCTTTTCATTCTGCTTCTCAAAGTTGCGACCCAAACTGTCTCCATCCTTTTGATCACATCAAGGTCTGAAGTGTCCGAGAGTGTCTCTGATCCATTTGCCGTCCTATGAACGACACAAGGTGAGCTCCCACCCTTTATATTTTGTTGTAATTTTCTACAGCACCTGTTTTAATTTTGTATGACAGCAAGCACATCTAAATCGGGCTTTGCTTTGGAAGGTGTGTAGCTGACAGAATTAAAAATTTCCCCTCACCACCTTGCATAAAGCACACATGCATGACACTGTGTAGGCTGATCAAAGTTCCTTAAAAACTGTGAGCTATTTGCTATCTCGGTGATGGGCACACTTACAACTTTGACTCAAACTGCACAAAAGCAATTCATGCAACTAAAACATTTGTACCCCCCAAATATTCTGAAATTTAAAAAAAGAAAAGAAAATTGGCATTTATGTCAATAAGTGAAATTGGCCTATGATTTTTATGTTTCTATTACTTTCAACAGGTTTCAATGCAAGATTAAACTCATCTATGAACATAAACCTGAAAAACAAAGAAAAAGTAGGCTAGAAGAGGCATGCAAAGCTAAAAAAAAAATTGTTAACTAATCCTATAAATATATCCTCTTTTTTGTTCAGCAAAGAGCAGGCTTCCAGGAGAGCCAACCAAGCGAAACTCAGATGTCACTCTCAACGCTGAGATTGGTCTAACTTCTTCCAGGATAGAGGCAGCCACTGCATCTGCCTCTGTCCTACAGTTCAGCCCACGTGGCAACATCTAGGCCAGATTCCTGAGCATATTACTAACCACAAAGTATAGTGAGCGTTGGGAGTGATGCATTCAACCTACTGTGGATCACCAGATTGAGTATTACAATTCAAAGCTGAAAGGAGCTCATCCTGCAATTTACCAACTTGGGTTTATATTAATCAAATGCCTATATATATATATATTAAGTCTCTATTTTTATGGATTTGAATTACACAAAGCTTTAATAGTTTCGGGGACATTTTTCATAAAACAAGACCTCCAAGATGGTTGCGTCGAAAATTCAGGGGCTTTGAGAGAATAACACTCATTTTATTCCTGTGCAAATGAGGCTTAAATAAAAAAAAAAATCCATTGAGGAACCCCCCCCCCCCGAAAAAAAAAAAAAAACTGGGAAGAAATCCTATTTTTCCATTGGATTACATTCTATTGGATGCTCGCTAGGCTAAAAAAGTCTTGGATTCTCACATAACTCTCATGTCATATCTTTGAAAATCCATGCTCCCACCAGGTTGTTCATCCACAAAGTAAAACAGCATCCTACCCAAAACCTAGTGGCCAAAGTTTTTACTATCCTTTTATTAATGCAAGAAAAAAATATATACACCCACACATACATACATTCATAGACATATACATATATTGGTAGACTAGCAAAAAGTTATCTCGACAGAGAATGAAAATTTTGAAAGGAACATAAAACCTTCCTGAGTTGTCTCCTAGGGGTGAACCTAAGGTACATCCTATCGGTTGCATTGTGAGTATTAACGGTGATGAGTGGGTTGAGGCATCTGCCCCTTTTGACGTCTTCCCCCAGGGTACATGATGACTAGCCTCGTGAAGGTCATGCTCAACAAATGGATCAATGACAACTTGTCCAGAACTAGACAATTAGGCCAGACCACTCTGGTATCTCAAAGTGAACATAAGCACATCTCTGTAGTATTCTCTGCTTTGGAACCTAACATTGGCTTCCAACAGGGATTATTTTGATGCTAAAACCCAAGCCAACTCTTCTTAAACACACACAAGTTTGCTAAGTTTGCCAGATTGAAGAGCTGGCTATCAGCGGGTAGCATCTGCTTTTATCTACGGGATTGTCGCAGAATATTTATAAATTCAGCTGTGTCTGGGGAAACCCTGGAAGTATGAATTAGAACAACGCACAGAACCAGCAATGGTCAAAAATATAAATGCTTTTATTTGGGGAAATAGCTACATAGGACCCTGATATTAAATATGTCCTGTGAGGAGGCACATATCTGGGATTATGAATGGAAAATGTATCTGATTTTGGCCAAATATAAAAGACAGAGCTCACAAGGTATGATGGCTGATGTGGAATGCGTGTTGAATGTCTTAAGTTCCTTGTGCTGTTCACAAGGCTGGCTGCCTCTGAGTTATATTTAGCCTGCAGCCTATGATCAAAGTGTTATTTTGCCTGTACATTTGTTTGCCTTGGTACCTGGTACTGCACATAAACCCAGCACAGGTGGAAGGGCTCAAAACCATTCCCATTCTGCCGCCAGATTAATCTCCTAAAAATACCGTTTTGATCACCTTCAGGGAAGGAAAGCCCTTAATCACCAAGCTGCACCAACAGGATGAGATAAAAACGACACAGCCAGTCATGCAAAGCCCACCATAGTAAAGCCTAAATCGTCTCCTTTGGATTACCCTCACTTTTCCCCCCAAATAAATATCACCCTCACTGTGTTTGTCTATCATTGGCTGGTGACTCCCTCTTGTTTAACATTAGACCCGGGAGCTTTGCAAACTCACCCTCCCCTTCCACAAATGCATGAACATCATGGGCTTTATTGCGTTCTTGCAGAATTGTTCCCCTAAAGTTTCAATGAATGGAAGTGGCCTCGTATGATTATCTTAGCATAGCACAGCAGAATTTAATATAAGGGTTATTTACACGGGCTCTTATCCAAGAGGGTTTATTTATTGAAATGTCAAAACAATTTCCTACAAGGTTATTTCAGCTGGGAGGCAAGCCCGCAGTATATAATCACGTGGTGGCCCTTCATCCGGAGGTCTCATGGCCGGGAGGAAGCAAATGATGAGAAAGTTGAGTAAAGCATCAGAAATTGTCAGTACAGTTCAGAAAGGGAGAGTTCCCGGAGAGGCAGAGAGCATGAGTCGGAAGCCCGTTCATATACCCAAGAGATCTGCAGTTTGCTGAGAGTCCCGAAGGCAAAATCAGTGCTGGTATGCGGCGTCAGTCCACCCACGTTTTAGAACACAAGCATCTTTCGTTGTTCAAGCATCTTCACCCCCAAACTGAAGCCAGGACAGCACAATAAGGAGACAAGATCAGAGACAAAAAACCCAACTGCCAAACCAACGCTGCAGTCCACCAAGAGATGGCTTATCAACCCACAAATGTAGGCAATTTAGGACACTTGGGCTGAGAGGTGGACACCTCCTGCTAAGGCCAATGACCCATAATGGTGCACACTCTGGGTAATACAAGCCCAAGCATGGGCTGCCCTCCGTCCTCACTCATGGTCATTCACGTAGGCGCCATTGGACCTGCTCTCTGCCCAAAGGGAGCTCAGCTGGGCTGTGATAGGTGGTGTTATCTGACCCTATCCCATAACCTTCATCTTGCTGTGCAGACCCCATTATTCTAAACGTCCAGAACAAGCCCCATCTTCCCTGTGTAGTCAGCTGTGGTCTTTGAAGTCCTACTTTCCTCAAGACCCGTTAAAACACCTAGGATCAAGACCATGAGTATCAGCCACTCCTTCCTGCAAGTTTGAGAGGTTCTGCTACATGTGCAGGCATCTTGAGCCCACGGGCAGTAGCACACCATCACAGCCTGGCCGAGTGGAGTATGAGAAACAGAAATTTAATCATCTCCCAGGGCACAGAAATTTAAAAATGAATGAGGTTCTGAAGACCACCCAGATTCATTCCCTTATTTTTCTGGATGAGGGATCCAACAGCGGTGAGGTTGACATTGCTTGATCAGAGACAACCCAGGAGGAATTTTCCAACAATCCTGACAGCCGAGTTCTTGCTCCTGAATGGCTCTCTGAGATCGGACTCTATTACACCACATGATTGGTATTTCTTCAGGACTCTCGGAGGGGAAAGCATATGTAAGTGGTGTGTTGAACAAGCATGATTCATTGGGTGTAATCATAAAGCAATTTTATTTTGTCTCCTACCATTCCTTCCAAATATATTCCACGGGGCTCAGGGTGGGAGTCCTTTGTTAGCTTCTAGACTTTTCTCTAAGCTAGTGCATGTGTGTGCGCATGCTCTCTCGCGCTCTCTCTCTCTCCCCCCTTTTCTCCATGCAACAGGCGTGTGTCCCCTCAGCTTCTTCCACCTCTACGTTGGAATCGCTGACATAGAACCAGCTGTTAAAAGAAGGCAGCTTTGGACTGCTTTGTCATCCGCCTGGCAGCATAAGCTCATTTGCAGAAGGAGCAGGGAGGCTGCCTGGGCCATGGGCCAAGCTGCCTTTCCACTCCAGCTTGACCAAAAGTCTTCATTTCTCTCCAACACCTATGTTAGTTAGGCTTCACCATGGGTTCATAACCCAGTGGGGCAGGGAGGGCATGCATGAATTTGCTCCTCCACGACCTCAAAGTCACTGTTTAGCAGACTCTGGCAAAGACAGTGAGAAGCAACAGACTGTGAGCTATTTTGCAATATCAGGGTTCCTTGTGTGGCTAGACGGAGGTTGCACAAAGTTCTGGCCACATAAGCCCGTGACCCAGCAGTTCTCAGCATCTTGCACCAGGACTGCAGCTACAGGCTGCATGTTCAGGATCAACATTGACACTCCTGGGCCACTGAGAATCTTACACCGTGATTCCTTCAGCAGCTAGCCTCGGTACCACACTGTAGTAAGGAAGGAGCTTCATCTCAGTGTCCAAAACAGAGGCTGAAATAGGTCTAACTGGGGTCAAACTAAGGTACCTGTAAGATTGGTTCCTTCTGGAGGCTGTGCAGAAATACCAATTTCCTTGCCTTTTCCAACTTCTAGAGGTTGCCCGTATGTCTTGACTTGTGGCACCTTCTTCCATCTTCAAAGCACATCGTTCCAACATATCGTCACAACTATTCTCTCTCCTTTTGTGACTCTCCTGCCTCTCTCTTGCAAGGACCTCTGCGATGACATTAAACCCAGGATCATCCTCTTATCTTCCCGTCTCAAGATCTTTAACATGATCACACCTGCAAAGTTCCTTTTACCGTATAAACTAACCTATTCACAGGTTCCAGGGATTAGGACGTGGACATTTTTGAGGGCCACTCTTCTGCCCACCACACAGGGATTAAGACATGGACACCTTCGAGTGGCTATTATGCAGCTGCCTACAATGGGAGAATCTCCCCTTCGAGTTCATATGTATACCTGGCGTGGGCTCACCTACATCCTGGTGAGGTTGAACCAAGGGGATTTTCTCTTTTAAAAAATTTAAGCTAAAGACACCTTACACCTTCTACTGAGGGACAATCCTAAGTGAGGCTTGAAAGGGAACCCTAATTCTTCCCAAGCACTGACTCAGCCAGCCTTAGATGAGGAGAACAAAATTGGAAATGGAGGGAAAAATGGGTTTTAATTTCTGTGGATTTTAACGAAGATAGGATACACATTTTCAAGGCTTAATTTCTTCCAGAACTTGACACCAGAAGGGAATTCGCAATAGTAAACTCAGGACATTGTCCTGTGGCTGGAATCATACCATGTGCATCAACTTATACCAACATTTGGGCCCATGACCAACCTTGAGTGAGCTATATGAGACTATCTTTGGGTGTAATTTATGCAGAGAATCAGGTGATGGATTGATTTTCAGCCCAGGGAAGCCAGGTACCCTTGGGGTTGACTGAATTAACTGTTCTGGGGACCGAAGGTGGGCTTCCCAACTCCTGTTATGGAAAGATACAAAATGAAGCCACCATTAGAACTGGGGGAAATTGCTTAATATTAGTCATTTTTTCTTCTCCTCTGAGAGTCCTGTGGAATATCCCCTCCCCTGAGGGCTCACTCGTTTCACTGGCCTCAGGCCTCCCTCCACCTTGCCTGTACTGGAGTGTGTGTGCACAGTTCTCCAGAGATACGAAGGAAGTCCATCTTGCTTTGCATCCAAGGCCTTTGCTTTTATGCTACCTCTGCCTTTAATGAAATAGCTGTTTTGGCCATGATCTGAGTCCTCTGTAAGTCACAATTGGCCAAGCCAAGGCTCATTTTCCAGATTGTTCTGGAAGCTACCACACAGACAGCATGGAGGCTTGAGAAACAGTGGAGTCCATGTTAGTCTCCTCTCTCTTTTTGTCAGAAACGAGCACCAAATACAGCCGTCAGCTTTGGGAGTTCAGGGACAATGCTTTGCTGAAGGATATCACACCCAGAAGCTGACCCAGACAGACTCACTAGACTTATCTCTGACTCTTTGAATCCTATCATAAAAATGTGGTCTATCCATACAACGAAATATTATTCAGCCTTAAAAAAGAATGAAGCTCTGATATAGGCGAGAACATGGATGAACTCTTTTGAAAACATCACGCTCGGTGAAAGAAGTCACCAGATACAAAGAACCACATATTACATGATTCCATTTGCAGGAATTCTCCAGAAGATAAAGATCCATAGAAACAGAGAGCAGATTACTGGTTTCCAGGGAAAGTGAGAAGGGAAGGAGACAGAGAAATAAAAGGATGATAGCTAAAGAGTATGGCATCTTTTTGTTGAATTGATGAGAACGTTGATTGTGGCGATAACTTTGCACAATTCTGACTATACTAAAAATGGTTGAGTTGTATATTTTAAATGGGTGGAGTGTGTGGTATGTGAATTCTGCCGCAATAAAGTTGTCACGAAAAGAAAACATCATTGGATCTTCCTTCTCATTTGTCCATGCTGGTTCTTGGGCTCCACCTGTCTCTGGACATCGTGGCTACATCTCTCTGCGATGCTCTCACACACAGAAACTCTCCCCCACAGACCACAAAACTGCCTATGATAGCCAAAGGCATGCTCCTTTATACCTAACATACACTCCACCTACTTCCACATGGGATCAAAGGATTTGACACGGCTTATCATAAAATCACAGATGCACATGGTAGTTAAAACAAAGACTCAAGAAACACCACAAAGCAAGTGTGAGAAAGACAGATGCAATTTTTCCGGAGCCTAAAGGGATTCTCGGCGTAATCTTCTAAGCATCCTAAAACCACAGACCTAAAAACCCTGTGATTCTTCCCATATAATTGGGGTCTGAAGATTTTGGTGTTTTCTTTCTGAGATGCTGAGACCCTGTCCTCTCCACGACAAAACATTTAAAATTTCCTTGAAGTTGACGTCTATATTTATATACCAAAATATGGTTAACACCCTGGAATGCAGCCTCATTTTTTCCCCTAACTCCCATCAACATATGGAACTAAATGAAAGTTCATGCAGGAAATGGGACTCAAAGTGAATCTTTCTGTGTTGCAAAAATTACAAATGCTTTTATAGCTGTCATGCATCTTAAAAGTTATGCAATGCATGCCTTCATGTTGCAGCTGAAAAGAATGGATGCCAAGAGAAATGTGTTCCATAAGGACTCACAGCTTATAAAATACAGAAGCAGAAATGTCAGCCTGGATCTACCAAGCTTTCACGGAAGACCTGAGAGGTATTTTAACTTTACGTGAAACATTTCCAAATTTGGGTTAAGAAGACAATAAAGATAACCCTTAAAGAGCATGGGAGAGCAAATTCCATTTTGTACCTGTGCAAATTTATAACATACAAGCGCAATTTTGCTATAGGCACAGATTGCCTAATGGTGAAGTGTGGGTTTTTAGTGCATCTGTCACCCAAATACCGTCCATTTGTCCCATTAAATCATTTCTCATCGTGCACCCACCTTCTAGCTGTCCACCGCTTCACCCTTTTCAGCACTGGTCATCATAGTTAGCAATTAGATATTTGTCTAATGGAGATTGTTTTGTCAGTCTTGGATGTATAATAAGAAATGTTTGCTCTAATGTTGATAACATCGGGCAAAGTCATGGTCTAAGACCTACTTCTTAGTTCTGTGGGCTGCTATAACACATTACCATAAGCTGAGTATTTTATAAACACCCATTTATTTCTCACAACCCTGGAGGCTGGAAGTCCAAGATCCCGGCGTGGCAGAGGCTGTGTCTGGTGAGGACTCACTTCCTGGTTCATAGATGGCGCCTTCTCGCTGTGTCCTCACATGGTGGAAGAAGCAAGGGAGCTCTCTGGGGTCCCTTTATAAGGACACTGATCCCATCCATGAGGCTCCACCCTCACGACCCCATCACCTCCCAAAGCCCCCACCTCCTACCACCATCACTTTAGAGGATAAGTTTCAACAGATGAATTTAGGGGGAACACATGCAATCAAAAACTTGCAGAGAAACAGAAAATGGAGATGGCTTACATTTAAGAATTCCTTTCCTTTAGAAAGTTCTATGTTGGGGGGAGCCTCAACCCTGTATTTTCAAGTTTAAAGAGGTGAGATGCGAAGAGGAGAGTGGGAAACAGTTTGGGGGAAGAAAGTATGAGGACTTCATGTCTTCCTATATCAGCAGACAGGGAAGGAAGCATCTCCTTTAAAATGAATGTTCTTTAAGCAAAAGTCAGGTTGGTTTCTATGTAGCAACATGTTTTCTGGCAGCATGCATTGTAATTAGCTGTAAAAACAAAAAGCAAGCACCCAAGGAACTGTGGGGTGACTCACCACTTAGGTAGCAAAAGCGTGCAATAATATACTATTCTTAGGTATTGCATATGAAGAACTCCTTTGAAAGAAAACAGCAGCATCAAAACATGACTACAATTTAAGTCAATGTCAGATTCACTTAAAAAACAAGTCTTTACAGAATTTGTTGTTTAGCACGGTGAACTGAGAACAGAGCTCAAGGTTATCAGAGTGCAGTGAAGCAACAAACCCACAGGAAAACACAGCTCAGCTGGAAGGATGATTAAAAGGGTTTTTTTAATCAGGAATGTTGATAACGTTTGCTTTCAAGTTCAGCTAAAGATGCAAGAAACAGGCTTTTTGGTGAAGAGGGAAAAGCTCATTTGCGGTGCTGGAGGTTTCATCCAAGAACTTCTCAGCACCCCCTTTTTATTTTTTAATAATGAAACTTCAAAGGACTCTCGCCTCATGCCAAGCAAAAGTACTGCTGAGTTGCAAAGTTGCACAACCTGGGTTGTGATTAAGAGTGTAAAATAATACTAACAAATGAATAAACCAAACACCATACCCCGTCTGACCTTTGCAGTGAGCAAGATCCCTGCTAAGTGTCCTTCGGGACACACCTCACTTCCTGATCTCTGGGTCTGTCTTGTCTCCAGGTCAATCCCAGCATGAGGAGGACTTAATCCACACAGATATAGAGTATGTAGACTCCGTGCAGAGGAGAGATCTAAGCTTGAACAGACACAAAATTTCCTACAAATATCTGGACCCAAATACGGTCACCTGCCCACAGGTGATGGGAATACAGTGTGCTCACTGGCTCAGTCTAAACACATCCTTCTCTAGAGTGGGTGTGGGGCCACAGTGTGTGTGTGTGTGTGTGTGTGCGTGTGTGTGTGTGTGTGTGTGCGTGTGTGTTGGGTGTACACGAGTCAGGGTTCCACCAGGAAGGAGGGAAGAATGGCTGTTGAACAAGCAATGCACTTTCCACATAAGGTTATTTGGTTACAGTATGTTGCAATTACCCACTTGTCAGGGACCTCCTAGATATATCTTAGAAGAATTCAAAAGGCATTATTTTAAGTCTTCAGCTAGTATCACATGGGTGGGGCACAGTTCAAGAGGAAAATGTGATATTATGCACAACACACCTTACCTTGCTTTGGTTCAAGAAGTAAGATCCCTATAATTACGTATTTTCTGCTCTGAGTACTTTCCAGAGATTTCCCTAGAGGATTCCTTGCAATAAACAAAGCAGGGATTTATCAGCACCGCTTGAACATTTCTAAACTGAAAACGCAAAATCCAAAACGCTCCAAAATCCAAAACTTTTGGACCACCAATATGATGCCACAGACTGGCTGCATGGGTGGCTAAGATAGCCATGCCTTTCCTTTCTGATGGTACAAAACGATTTAGAAATATAGTATAGAATGACCTTCAGGTTTGGTGTACAAGGTGTCTATGAAACATAAATGATTTCGTGTTTAGATTTGGCTCCCATGCCCTAAACATCTCATACTATTTGTATGCAAATATTTAAACATGTGAAAAACAATTCAAAATCCAAAATGCTTCTGGTCCCAACCATTTCGAATAAAAGAAATCCAACCCATGGTGATAAAACCGTTAGGTGTAGGTGGATGTCTTGGTTTTAATGAGGTAGAACATTGTGAAGTGGATGCAACCCCAGGTGGGAATCTTGGTGTCTTATCATATACACCCTGTATCTTCTTTCATTTTATCTGCGTGGGAACCCAGTGTGATTGCGTTCATAGGCATGCATCCTTTGCAAATAACTCTAACAACCTCAGCTATCTATCATCTGACCATATGCCATCTGTCCCAGGGCAAGCTGACACACTATCTCTGCAGAGAATGCTCTCCTCTTGATGCTAGAAACAGCAAAAGACAAAAAAAAAAAAAAAAAAAAAAAATGTTCCCAGTGTCATCTGGCCTGCAGAAGATTTCATTTTCTTGTGGAGTCAGTTTGCTTACACTGCTTCTTCCAAGAATGCTCTTGAAAAAAATGAATCAGTTGGCTGTAGGTAGATGGTTTTATCTACAGCCAACAGACCTTTGACAAAGCAGATGAAAACATACACTGGGGAAAAGAATCCCTATTCAATAAATGGTGCTGGGAGAATTGGATAGCCACATGCAGAAGACTGAAACAGAATCCATATATCTCACTACTCATAAAAATTAACTCAAGATGGATAAAAGACTTAGATATAAGGAATGAAGGCATAAGAATTCTAAAAGAAAATGTAAGAAAAACCCTTCTAGGCAAAATATAGGAAGATACAATTTTTAAAAGCTAAGCCGGGATCAGAAGAAAGAGAGAAGCCATGTTGGTTGAAACACACAGGGAGCCCCAAGCCAGCCCAACGTGCATGGTACCCGGGTACGTCAGAGAGGAAGAATTTAGGCTGCATCTCTGTGTCAGGGTCTTGGTCCACGGGTTGCTTGTCCTCACGCTATCTGCTAACCCCTGGGGTGTCCAGCCACAGCTATGCACCACGGGGACACTTTCAGGGTCCAGTTGGGGGTCTCCCCATTGCAGTTCACTGTGACTCTGAGTCCAGCCCCTACAACTCCGGGATGCAAGTCCAAACAGCCTAGGGCTGGAGAAGACGCCAGCAAGTTTGAGACTAGACCCGCCTTGAGAGAAACAGACAGGCAGGGTGTCCAACGTCCCCTCTGAGAGCTTTGCGGAGCCACGGAAAAGAAACAGGGCACACACCTTCCAAGACAGTAAATGCACGTTAGCAGGGACGTGTGCATCTTTTACAAAAAGGGCAATGCTTCCTCTGGGTGCACCCGAGGGGAAACAGAGTCCCACTCTAATGCACAGGTTTTCTAGATGGATTGATGAGAACAACGTCCACCTTGTGTAATTTATCATCAACGGAAATGAAAACAGACGCCTTGCAGGAACATGTTCTGAACCGCATCGGAGAGTCAAGAGCTCGAGGCACACGTCTTCAGGGAGCTTTCCCATCAGGGATCTCATAACGTCACCTTTGTCCTCGTCCAGAGAGACGTCCAATGAAGCCAGACCAATTCTTGGGCTCCTAACGCAGCAAGACAGTTGCAGGAACATGCTGGCGTAGGGTGTCCCCTTCCGGAACTCAAACAGAAATTCTTACTTCGTTGGAAATCACCACATCCTGCTCTTGCGCTGTTCTACTGTTTCCTTGTCAACTCATGCATGTCGCTTGCAGAAGGGACCTCGCTCATGTACCGGTTTAGTGACCTTGCAAAGCCCACCGCCGATGATTTCAGCATCAGCGTCTCACGAAGGATGCTGTGACGTCTTTGAGCCTTTGTCCCAGGTGAGAAATGGGACAGCTTTTCTTTCCTGTGTGGCTTTGACTGTGTTTGAGTACCACTGGTTGATCATTTCTCATTTTCCATATTTAACCATAATATACGTGCTTAATAGGGCATTATGTGCACTATAAACATAGTCAGTTTAGAGGGATGTTGCTAGGATATATTCTTTTAATGATTTTACACCCTCGACATGCCTGTATGTCTAGAGTAGCACGGTACAAATAAAATACGGTAGAGCTACATGGAATTGGAACATTTCAGAAGCGCATTCCTGGCTTTATGACTAAGGGGAGGTTTAGCATAACGCGGAGATGATGCCGTAACGGAATACGAGGTGAGAACGATGTACTTCGTCCAAAACTTTTGTCACAAGCTGGTGGTTTAGCAACCTAAGCGATCAAATATCCCATTAGGACATTTCGGAATCACTTTCTTCCTTTCCCCGTCGGCTCTAAGCTTAAACGCCTTTGGAGAATTCTACTTACGTAGACACATAGTTAGCCAATGAATCAGTAGAAGGAAAAATAGGCTAGAAAATGTGTTGAGCACCACGGACTGTCGGCATAATAACGTAAACACCCTGTCGTCTTGCAGCCACGGAGATTCTGCCTGCAAAAACACCTGTGCTCATTCTGAGCTCACAAATGTTCATTTTAAAGTCTCTGGATATCTGGGGGGAAAAAAAAAACACCTCCAGTTGCACAAGAAGATCCTCACTAAGTCAAGTTCACTGATAAAAGTGCAGTGGGTTCTTTCTCCCCCACGCTGGATTCACCACAGACTTCGATAACCAAGCTGTCAGGGCAAAAAAGGCTGACGCTTTAAGACTATTGTAACTTCTCTTCCGAGCGCATTTGTCCTGTTTTGCGTGGAAGCAAACCTTTCCTGCATGTTTTGAAACCAGGTTCTCGTGGCTTAAGCAACGATTCCAGTAAAATCCCCGAGCACTTCAAGGGGAATTCATACGCAGGTTTCTCTGCCAAGAGATGCCTTCACAATTCATTGTTGCAAAGAATAATTCTGTATTAATGACAATGTGGTCATGTTACTCACAGACGCCACGTTCAAGGAGTCAGCAAATCCTTGGATCAGGATATAGATTCTGTTTTCAGGGAGTCCTGTAGGATCAGAATTTAGGAGTACACAGTGCTGGTCTTCCTGCTCTCTGTATTGTATAAAGATCTTCCAACCGTAGGAATTTACACATTGCCTATAAGTCTACACTTGTTTAAAGAAATTTAACACCTTGACCGCCACACTATTAAAAAAAGAATTTTTCCCTGAGGCCACGGTGTTTTATTAAAACAAAACAATCCTTCTAATTTGTTATCTTTTATTGTTTCTTGTGCATGAGTTCTATGCAACACAATCCACGCTTTTAGGATTGAATTGTCAATATTCATTTTAACAATAAGAACATCAAAAAGTAAGATTTTCACCGACCAACGGCAGGGTTTTGCTTCCTGCGGCCCCGGGCTCAAACTAGCATGAGTTAAATACAACTCGCATGGCAGTCAGTGTGTTAAAAACAGGAGATTCTTATGTCCAACTGCGACCGGGAACTCAGAGAGTGGTCCTTCCCTCTGCAAAATTGCATGTGTGAAAAGTCCCTCGTGTGCTGCTTACAGAGAGGATGACCACCATCTGTAAAGGCTCTCCTCTTGGTTTACGTATTTTATACACAAGAACCTACCAGGAATTTTTAGAAGAGGCCCCATGTGGAGGAGAAGGCAGAACCTTATTAACACCGGGTTTGGTATTTGCTTCTTCCCACTTTTGCACGCCACAGCAGCTGGGAAGAGATATGTTCATATCAAATCCCTGCAACCTCATTGTCGGACCTTATTTAGAAAAAAGGTCTTGGCAGAGAATGATTAAGCGAAGGATCTTGAGGTGAGACCACAGTGGGTTATCTGGGGGTGCCCTAAATGCAAGACTAGTGTCCTTATAAGGATACAGATTCTCATAGGAGAAGCCACGTGGAGACGGAGGCAGAGGCTGGAGTGACGCGGCCACAAGCCCAGGGATGCCTGGAGCCCCCAGGAGCTGGAAGAGGCAGGAAGGAGCCTCCCCTGGAGCCTGCGGAGGGAGCGCGGCCCCGAGACACCTGCGTCTCACACTCCTGGGCTCCGGGACTGGGAGAGGGTGAATTCCTGTTATTTTACACCACGTGGTTTGTGGTCATTTGTCTGCAGTCCCAAGACTCTGAACCATGCATGGATCCCAGGTGAGCCTGTAGTAGATGCAGCTAAATATATCTGCAGGCTTGGAAGGTAACATCAGCCATTGTTGCAGATTCACACAAGTTCAGAGTTTGGAAAGTGACAAATAACAAGTCAATCTCTGCGCTCTGGTATATTTAGAGCATCTCCTATTCCCAGTCCTCTGGGGCTGTGGTCCCCTGTTAGGAACCGGGCGGCCCAGCAGGAGGTGAGCAGCAAGTGAGCGAAGCTTCATCTGTATTTACAGCCTCTGTCTCCCATCTCCCCCAGGAGGGACTGTCTAGTTGCAAGAAAACAAGCTCAGTGCTCCCACTGATTCTGCACTATGGTGAGTTGTGTCATTATTTACAATGTATCACAATGTCATAAGAATAGAAATAAAGTGCACAATAAATGTAATGCACGTGAATCATCCCAGAACCATCCCCCCACAACCCCGGTCCATGGAAAAATTGTCTTCCATGAAACTGGTTTCTGGTGCCAAAAAGATTGGGGACTGCTGGTCTACAGGATATACCCAAGTGTCATCTAGGGTGTCCAGGGCAGGTGGGTGAGACCTATCGGTGTCCCAGGCTGCAGCAAAAGGGAGTGAGCCCGGGAGGGTGTCCCCAAGTCACTGCCGGGGCTGGACTTCAAAGGTACGTCCAAGTCCAGCTCCTCAGGTATAGTCACAAAGCACAGTGGGGCTTTGCAGTCGGTGTAGGAGCTACCTTGTGTTTGCCACTCTTATTTGACCACAAGATATCTTTCTTTTTCTTTCTATTTTTCTTGTTTTCTTTCATTCTTTGTTTTGTCTTTTTTTCTCTCTTGTTCTCTTTCCTTCTCTCTGTTTTTTCTTCCTTCCCTCCTTTCTTCCTTTCCTCCTTCCCTCTTCCCCACCCTCCTTCCTTCACTCCTTCATTTCTCCTCTTTTTCCCTTTTTCCCTTCCCTCCTTCCCTCCTTCTTTCCTTCCCTCCTCCCCTCCTTCCTCCCTTCCTTCCTTCCTACCTTCCCTCCTTCCTTCCTTCCGTCCTTCCCTCCTTCTCTCCCACCCTCCTTCCTTCCCTCCTTCCTGCATGTGTTAAAGCCCTGACCCCCAGTGTGAGACTATTTGAACCTAGAGCCTTCATGGCGTTGATGTGGTTTAGATGAACTCACAGGGTGGGGTCCTGTTCCCACATGGCTGGTGAAGGTCTAAGACGAGAAACAGACACCAGAACCTTCTCCTGTGCAAACACACCCAGTGCAGACCACGTGGGGCTGTGTTTGGAGATAGGTCTTTAAAGAGGTGATTAAGGTAGAACGAGGTCACTAGGGTGGGCCCTGATCCAACAGGACTGGTATCCTTATAAGCAGAGGAGATGAGGACAGAAACACGCACAGAGGGACGACCCCGTGAGGACACAGGGAGAAGACGGCGTCTACACGCCCAGGAGAGAGGCCTCAGGAGGAACCAGCCCTGAGACACCTGGATCTGGGACTTCCAGCCCCCAGGACGTGAGAGGATAAATGTCTGTCCATTAAGCCGTCCTGTCTGCGCTATTTGTTATGTTGGCCCCGAGCAGATGAACTCACTGGTCTTTAAGCCTCTGATATGCACGAGTTTCTCCCCCCTGTCACCACCCCGGTGCAGACGTTCATCAGCCCTAGCACAGCTCATAAACAGTCTGTAAATGGTCCCCGAGCTCTCCGTGGGACCTCGGCCAGGAGCAGTGGGCTGAGACACCGAGGTTTTGCACAAATCTTCAATGATACGACAAGTTACGCCGGACATCACTCAACGGCTCGGAAAGGGAATGAGGACCACTCCTTTAATCACTCCCATTTCCTTCTAGAATTGTTGTTATGTGTGTGTGTTTTTTTTCCTTTAAACATACTTCACCAGCCTTTTGCCAACACTTTCATCATTTTCCATTTCTCCCTGGAATCCCCCCAAATTCAAATTCTCCAGGTCTGACTTCGCTCTGGCGTGCCTCTTGGCTCTGAGTCTGCAAGCCGGCCCTTCTTGGAATTGATGTCTAAGGACGCTGGAGAATTTTCGGAGTCCGTGAATATATTGAAAACCTAACTCGAGCACGTACGTGGCTTGGTCTTGCTATATAAGGCGCCTCCTTCTATGGGGACAGAAACCCGCCATCTAAAGAAACGTTTCAGCTTCTCAGAGTCATGTAATGTGTCTCTGGTGTTCAATGATATTCTAAATACAGATGCTCCTCAACTTATGATGGGATTATTTCCTGAAAAACCTGTCTTAACTTGGTTCGTTGAAAATGCACTTAATACACGAAACCTACTGGACCTCAGAGCTTAGCACAACCCACTTTCAACGTGCTCAGAACTCTTGCCTTAGTCTACACCTGGGCTGCAGCAGCTCACACAAAGCTTATTTTACAATAAACTGTTGAATGTCTCGTGTAATTTATTGAATACTGTACTGAAAGTGGAAAAGAGAGAGAGAGAGTGAGATAGAATAGACATGTGTGTGTTTGTACCATAGATACAACTTATATACAATGTGTATATATGTATGATTTTACACTGAGCTCCCTCAGAAGCACACCCTGACACAAGGATCCTGGTGAGTTTATTTGGATGTGGAGCCAGGAAGCACCCGCAGCAGGTGGAGAAACGAGGTAGAGAGAGGAAGAGCCTGTGAACAGGTGTCTATTGTGAACAGGTGTCTATCGAACAGGTGACCACTGTGGACACCAGGCGTCCCACCTGCTGACAGCCTTGGCCAGAGTGCAGCCTGCACCCCAGCCCTCCCCCAGCAGCATGGGGAGCGGAAGAACTGGCCCATCAGCTCTGGTCATTCCACAGGTGAGGGCTGTTCTTTGGGGGCCCGGGTTTCCCGGAACTCCGGCTACCTCAGACACACCTATCTCTTGGGCTCCAATGGTCAGGTAAAGACCTCAGGCACAGCATCACAGGGCCACCTGCTGGGCGCATTTCGGTCCCCTTGTGCCGTAATGCAGGATATTGGAGACATTACTCAACAGAGAGTAAATGAGGAACTATTCAATAAATAGCGCTGGGACAATTGGTTTTCCATCCGGAAAAAATGGAAACCATACACACACACACACACACACACACACAGGCATAATTCCAGATGAATTAAAGTTAAACTTCTGGAAGGAAATATAGGAAAAATCTCTCTCTTCTTGGACACCAGAAGGATTATTATAAAAAGACACAGAAATATTAACCACTGAAGGAGCTGCCACACTAACTACCTTATTGGTAAAAACTTTTGCTTCTCGAAAAGGCTCCATAAATAAAATGGAAAGGAAAGACCAATTTAGGAGGAAGAACTTTGCACAAAGTCTTCTGAAAAAAAGGATTCAGATGATTCACCGTCAGGACACGTACAGAGCTTTGAATAATAAGAAAGACAGAACCCATTGGCAAACTCTGTGAAATCAGTGAGGAAGAATTTCTAGCAAAACACCCCCAAACATTTGAAATGATGATTGACGTTGTTAATTCAGGGAAACATAAATTCAGACCACAATAGAGGTGATAGACACCTCTATTTCCATTTAGTCAGCAGAAATTTAAACTTTCTGAAAATGTCAAGCATCAGAGAGAATGCTTAGATAATGACTCCGGATGTGCAAATTAAAGCAACCTCTTTGGAAAACTATTTTTGCATAATCTATCAGCTGTAATCACATGCCTATGTATATGCACTCCCTCTCCTGGGAGAGTATCCCAGGTGAAATCTTGCAGGCATGCCTCCAAACACACGCACCTGAAAATTCACGGTGTCCCTGTTGGTAGTAGCCGACCATGGAAGGAATCACATATCCATCAGCAGGAAAATGTAGAAATATACTGTGGTTCACTCACTCAATGGGGCATTTCGTAGCAGGAAAAAAAAAAAAAAAAGAAAGAAAAACAATGAAATACAAATGTATGCAACAATACGAATAAATCTAAGCATCAGAAAATTGAGTGAAAAAGCAAGTTCACAAAATGATGATAAAGTATGATACCATTTTTAAAGTTCCAAATCTAGCAAACTATCACGTATTTATGGAATGTATGTCTACTCCAATATCGAACCGCTGTATCTACACATATACACACACATATATCTCAGAATTACTTGGATCTATATTAATATCATTTTTTTTTAAATAGAGTCTCACTCTGTTGCCTGGGCTAGAGTGCCGTAGTGTCCGCCTAGCTCACAGCAACCTCAGACTCCTGGGCTCAAGCGATCCTCCTGCCTCAGCCTCCCGAGTAGCTGGGACAACAGGCATGTGTCACCATGCCCGGCTAATTTTTTCTATACATATTTTTAGTTGCCCAGGTAATTTCTTTCTATTTTTAGTAGAGACAGGGTCTCACTCTTGCTCAGGCTGGTCTCGAAATTCTGAGCTCAAGTGATCCACCCACCTCGGCCTCCCAGAGTGCTAGGATTACAGGCATGAGTCACCACGCCCAGCCTGATATAACTTTTAAAGTAAGGAAATGACAAGATCTAAATTCAGGATAGTAGTTAATGCTAGGAAGAAATATCGGGCCAGCAGAGGAAAAAACAGATACACACAAGGTATTGCTAATGACAGAATTCTCCTGTTGGATAGTGGGTATTTTGTTGTTCATTGTATCATCATGCCTGACATAGCTCATATTTTCTATATGGCAAATATTGCATTTAAAATATAATCAATTATGCATTTTACAAGAGTGAATGGCTATTATTATCCTTGCAAGCTTTCATTGTCTTACATGTTTGCATCTTACGTAATAACCTGGGTCATTATCTGGTCAAGTGCAATTATGTTGAAGAAAGTCTTCCCAAAGCGGACAACAATCAGAAAATTTTCATTCTATTGACATTCTGCTTATTCTGGTGCAATCTTCAGTACAAATCTTAACTGAATATTTTTGCAAAATAATGCATTTTCTTATTACTAAACACTTGGACCATTTATTTTTAGAATAAATGTGTTGAAACGTAAGCTACTTGATGTTTCTTATCCACCTAGCCAACATTAAGCCGAGAGAATGATGACCATTGCATGTAAGATGTCGTTGCCCATTAAAAACTTGGGGAAGAGTTTTCACATGTCAAAAAAAGGCATCGGCAATCACCTTTAGAAATACCTGCCCAAATATTGGATATACATCACCAGGAAACTTCCACATGCATTTGGGGTGAGGTTTCCTGTTTACCATAATCCTCCCAGCTGCCTACTTATGTTCCTAAATAGACTGGGATGGATGCAGGCAGGAACCTTCGGGAGACCTAGCACAGTTCTCTTTATTGACAGACTGGTGGTTTCCATTTTGTCTGCTGAAAACTCACTAACCCACATCGTGTTTTTCAATAGCTCCCTTTCACTTAATAGTAAGACTATAAACTGGTGGTAAAATGAAGACAATTTTAGAAAACTAATAATGAAAATTTTCTATACTCATTATATGGCTTCAGAGTTAAGAAAGTAATAGACTGGCTTATCCCAGAATACTTCAGAGAGGGAAACTCTAAAGGGGTTTAAAGTAGTACAACCTCTATAGAAAGTAGTATGGGGATACCTTAAACAGATACAAGTAGAACTACCATTTGATCCAGCAATCCCAGTACTGGGCATCTACCCAAAAGCACAAAAGACATTCTATAAAAAAGACATCTGCACTCGAATGTTTGTAGCAGCACAATTCACAATTGCACAGTTGTGGAATCAACCCAAGTGCCCATCAATACATGAGTGGATTAATAAAATGTGGTACATGTACACCATGGAGTTCTACTCAGCCACAAAAAACAATGGTGATCTAGCACCTCTTGTATTATCCTGGGTGGAGCTGGAGCCCATTCTACTAAGTGAAGTAATACAAGAATGGAAAAACAAGCACCACATGGACTCACCATCAAATTGGTTTTTAACTGATCAACACATAAGTGCACACATGGGAAATAACATTCATGGGGTGTCGGGCAGGTGAGGAGGGGAGGAGGGGATGGGTAAATTCACACCTAATGGGTGGGGTGCTCACTGTCTGGGGATGGATATGCTTGAAGCTCTGACTCAGGTGGGGCAAAGGCAATACACATAACCTAAGCATTTGTACCCCTGTAATATGCTGAAATTAAAAAAATGTAGTATATGTATTCCCTGGATTACTATTTAGCCATAAAAAATGATGAACTAATATCTCTTGTATTAACCTGGATGGATGAATGGATGGATGGATGGTTTGGCGGGTGGAAGGATGGATGGATGGATGGGTGGATGGATGAATGGTTGGGTGGGTGGATGGATGGATGGTTGGGTGGGTGGATGGATGGATGGATGGATGGGTGGGTGGGTGGATGGATGGATGGATGGGTGGATGGATGAATGGTTGGGTGGGTGGATGGATGGATGGCTGCATGGGTGGGTGGATGGATGGATGGATGGATGGGTGGATGGATGAATGGTTGGGTGGGTGGATGGATGGATGGCTGCATGGGTGGGTGGATGGATGGATGGATGGATGGATGGGTGGATGGATGAATGGTTGGGTGGGTGGATGGATGGATGGATGGATGGCTGGATCGATGGATGGTTGGGTGGGTGGATGGATGGATGGTTGAGTAAAGGAAGGATGGATGGATGGATGATGGAGAGAATGAGAGATACAGATAGATAGGTAGACACATAGCTGGATAGGTGTGGAACTAGATACAGCTATATCATATGTATGTCATTAGGAAAGAGCTTACGCCACTGCTGGTTCTCCTCATGGCTGGGCTTTTCTTTTCATTTCCTTGGTGAAGTTCCCTCTGCTAAAATACAAGAAGAAGTCAAAATCGCAGCTTAGAATTCAACAGAATCAAATGCAGAATGAGGCCAAGCTATGTAGTCAGAGGCAACTCACCATTCCATCATCAATTCCCTCCAAGAAAAAAAAAGAAAACCCTGCCCTTATTGTTACTCACACTTGAAACTCTTATTCCATGTGTCAAAGCTCTTTTTCAAGTCAAGGAACACACCCTCAGCAATCACACTAACTTCAGTGAGACTTCATCATCAGAACCATCGCAATTAGCATGTGGTTGGAGTTGGTTTTGGATGGAGAAGGCACCTGGGGCTTGGGGATTGGGCATGAAAGAGGAAGGGGACCCAGGGAGGAGTGAGGGCGTCACGGTGAAGTAAAGTTCCACGACTCATGCACTTGGGCATCCTTCCTCCTCCTTGGCGAAGTGCATCTGAGGCCTTTTGGGAGAGCAAGAGCTCTGGGAGGAAACCTTGGCAAGGACCAGTGTGCCTGGGCTCTGGATGACGGGTCAGCAGGGCGGAGGTTCTGGGAAAGCAGGATCAAGGCACTGGGCGGCCATGGTGGAGCCGGCAGATGGAAAGAGTGTGGCTTGGCTGGGGCTCATGTGTGCAGACTGTGGGCTGCCTGCTGGGTGGCAATGGATGGAGCAAGGTCCGGAATTGGAACAGCTCTGGGGCAACACCTCATTCCCTCTTTCATTCCCCCCCAGGGAACAGTGAAAGAGAAACTGGCCTGAGCAGCAGGGGGGCCCCCAACTGGCTTTCTGAATTTATCTTGCATGAAGTGGATGTGTTGTTCTTAGTGGCATCGTACGGGTGACTGAGTTAAGTACCTAGTGATGGTTTCAGAAGGAGAAATAGTGCATTGTTCCAGAGAGAAAAAAGAAATAGGATAAATCAGTTAACATACTGAATCTAGCATGAAAGTCTTCAATCTATGTGTGTGTGTCTCTCTGTGTGTGTGTGTGTGTGTGTGTGTGTGTGTGTGTGTGTCTACCCTTTAAGATATTAATACATGGCAACTAACAAAATAATTCCCTCTGACTAATCTGGGAAAAAAATTATGTATCTAGCAGGGAGATTTTGTAGTTACTATCAAACCATATAGACAAACATAAATATCGGTCGAAGAAAAGGAAAAATAAGGAAAGGATTTGTCATATAGTCGGCCCTCCACATCCACAGATTCAACCACCTGTGCATTGGAAATATTTGGAAAAATACAATGCATTTGTACCAAACATGTACGGATTTTCTTTTTCTTGTCATTATTCTGTAAACAGTACAACTATTTATGCAGCATTTACATTGTATTTGGTATTATATGTTATCTAGAGATGATTTAAAGTGTATGGGAGGATGTGCGTAGGTTTTATGCAAATACTATGCCATTTAGTATTAGAGACTTAAGCATCCACAGATTTTGGTATCTGAGATAAGTCCTGGAGCTGGTTCACATGGATACCAAGGGATGACTCTATTTAATAAGTGAATCTCTCTGCTTTTGACTGTTGGGTGTGGATTATATAAGAACCATAGTTGGTCACTTTCTTTATTTCCTTTTTTTTTTTTTTTTTGAAACAAGGTCTCACTCTGTCAGCCACCACGCTGGCCTTGAACTCCTGGTCTCAAGGAATCCTCCCCCCTCAGCCTCCTGAGTAGCTGGGACTACAGGTTTGCACCACTACACCTGGCTATTTAAAAAAAAAAATTGTAGAAATGGGGTCTTACTATGTTGCCCAAGCTGGTCTTGAACTCCTGGCTTTAAGCGAACCTCCCACCTTAACCTTCCAAAGTGCAAGGATTATACGCATGAGCCACCACACCCATCCAGTGGTCCATCACTTTTGACAAAGCTCTCCCTACCTGTACAGCAGGTGGAGAGTCGATTTCTTATGGCTATTAGTGTCCAAGGTATGGAAAATGTCTCCAGCCTGAGTTTGAGTTTTGTCCCTGTGGAAGCACATTGGCTGATGGCTACATCTCTGGGTCCAGTTATAGTCATGAATCTATGCTCAAATACAATATGTCTCCTACCCAGGCTTCTTAAAAGTTGGTCCATGACTGTCTCCTAGCCCCATTTTCATTTTACCCATATGGAGAAAGAAAAGGAAGAGACGGGAGTTGCTCATAGGAGAGAAAGAAAGATGGGATAGGGAGAGAAAGGAAAGGATGGAGACCAACATGGATTGAACCCCAAGTCATCACCAACCTTACAGCAAAAAGTAGAACTTGCATAGAATCATTGCCACTCTGCAGATGAGGAGAGGCTGGTTTAAGAGGTAACTAGAGAGTGAAGGGCATTGAAATGAAAGACTAATTCCAAGACAAGAGCTCTAGCATGAGTTTTCCTGGCATCAACATCTGTCTTTCTCCCCACGCCCTCCTCCCTGCCCGCACCCTGGCCTGTGGTCTCCATTTGGTTGGGGAAATATGGCCACCATATTCTCGGGAACAAAATCAAAGATGAATTGTACCAACACCAAAAGAGTATGAGTCACTCCGCATTTTTTTTTTCCCTCTTGAGTTTAAACACTCCATGCTTTCATTTAAGATGACAAATTAATTTCTTTTTTCAGAGAGAAAAGAAACCAAAACTATTACTGTCCTGGCTCTATAAACCCAACATTATAGAAGGGTAACTCGAAGACAAGTATTATTAAGGGAGTACTTAGAAGTGGAGAGCTTCGATTGCCCTCTAATTATTTCCTTTAAGGGGAGAACACAACACAAGGCAACCGACCAACCAACAACCAGCTGACGATGCCCCTACGGTGGTTCTGGGTCTTGGATACACCACATGTCTCTACCAGAAACCACATGTATCTCATGGGGCAACCTGAGTGGATGACGGAAAAGTCGTTGATGCCAACATATTCACAACAATATTGATTGCTAAAAATAAAGGATGTGGACAGCCTGAGCAACAGAGAGACCCCATATCTACCAAAAATGGAAAAATTAGCTGGGCATGGCGGTGTGCACCTGTAGTCCCAGCTACTGGGGAGGCTGAGGCAGGAGGATCACTTGAGTCCAGGACTTGGAGGCTGCAGTGAGCTAGGCTGATGCCACTGCATGCTAGCCTGGGTGAAAGTGCAAGACTCTGTCTCAAAAATATATATAAAGAAATAAAAAATAAAGGATGTACATTAAGAAGAAACTAGGTTTCACCCACAGTGGGGCCAACAGAAATATCAGTATGTCACAATCTCTGATTTTTGCATATTTAATTATTTCTACTGTAAATTAGCTAGGGATACATTGCAAACCTGCGGATAGTGATTTAGATATAACAATAGTCTCCTTCCAATGTTAAGAATGTTGCAGGCAAGATGTCACTTGCTAGGGAAGGTGGGAAAAAAAAGAAGAATGTTACAGGCAAGAAAACTGACTGCCAATTTTCATGTCCCCAGAATCGGTAGTATAAACATGTATATACTTAAATTTATTCAAAGGTGACATAGAATAATTTAAATCAGGCAGTGCAAAGGTAATTTATGTAACCAAAGCATTTGTACCCCTGTAATATTCTGAAATTAAAAAAAAAACTCAAATAAATAAATAAATCCGTAAATCAATGATAAAAAAAACATACAAAATTTTGATCAAAGAACCAGTAAGGAAAAACCTTAGAAAGTATTCTCACTCAAGATGCAAGGAGAACTAAGTTTAAAGACAACAATGGACATTTAAAATACAACATGATATAAGGCATAAGAACACAGGTATTAATTATTATTATACTCTATTATAGTCCTAATTACATCTGGTATTTATTTTATGCTTAATTTTACCAGGAGTTGTTACCAAAACAATCAGCCCATAAATACCTAGTGTGTATGGACTCTGATTCATTTGGGAGAATTATACAACACAACCTGCAGTCTCAGAGAATTAAAATATTACAGTTTAATTTTAAAATCTTTCAGATTGTATTTTTAGGGTCTAAGGTAGAACACATATGACCATCTATGTAACTAAGAGAGAGATGTCAGTGTGTATCGACTAACCGTATACATTGTAGACTAACAAGTATGATTGGCAACATCAGAATGCAATTTTTTCTTCCATTCACTTTTAAACTTGAAATATCCAAATAATTGCAACATTTCACATCAAACTCTGACACACAAATAGAGCTGGGATTCCTTGCAGGGTTTCTGACCTTGTGACACTCTGCCCATGTGTCGTTACGTGTGATCAAGCCATTCCTATCCTTCAACAGGAATTTTCATTTCCAAGTAGAAAATTATTTTCTTTAAAATCTTGAAACGATAAATCCTCCTCTGTTCTAACCCAAAGATATCATCAATAGGAATCATATGGATGCTTCTTTAACTCTGCCTTGTTAAAAAAGACTTCATAAAATGTGAATTGGAATCTTCATCCTCCAGAATCTTTGCACCCAAGCCTGACCTCAGAGCTGGGCTGGCCGCCTCAACTTCAGTTCCGTCAAATGATAACGGCTACTCTCAAAACCAAACGGATTTCAAGATCCAAGGACTGTAAACACAAGAGTCAGGGGAATGGCAGGACCACTGTCGCCTCTGCGTGTGGCCCACAGTTATCCGAGCGAGTGCAAGCTGTGATTTCCACGATGTTCGGTGCACGGGAGTTTGAAATCATCCAGTGCAAGTGTTCTGACGGACCTTCTGGCTAATTTTAACATGTTATGCATGAAAGGAAATCGAAATTGGTCCAAGGATTTCCAAAGAGAGAAGAAAAGAAAGAAAGAAAGAGACAGAGAGCGAGAGAGAAAGAAAAGAAAGAAAGAAAGAAAGAAAGAAAGAAAGAAAGAAAGAAAGAAAGGGAAAGAAAGGAAAGGAAAGGAAAAGAAGGAAGGAAGGAAGGAAGGAAGGAAGGAAGGAAAGAGAGAGAGAGGAAGGAAGGAAGGAAGGGAGGAGGGAGGGAAGGAAGGAAGAAAGGGAGAAAAGAAGGGAGGGAGGGAGGGAGGGAAGGAAGGAAGGAAAGAAGAAAGGGAGAAAAGAAGGAAGGAAGGAAGGAAGGGAGGGAGGGGGGAGGGAGGGAAGGAAGGAAGAAAGAAAGAGAAAGAAAGGAAGGCAGGAAGGAAGAGAAAGAAACAAGGAAAGAAAGAAAGAAAAGAGAAGAGAAGAGAGAGAAGGGAAGCTCTGTTGACTCTTCATAATCAAAAGAAAAAGAAAAAGCTCGGCTCTTCCGGTCCTCACAGGCACTCGATAAAAGGAATGGTAGATGAAGATACGTTTTAGGATATAGGTACTCTATAAATTCGGCGAACACCTGAATGAGCCACTGACGCCAACGGGTATCCAGTTGCCACATCATTGTTGCTGCCAGGCCTCCAGTGAGATCACTGATCCCCAAGGGACGCTTCTGTTCAGATGCGAATCGTGTTTCCACTTTTTTAAAGACCCACAAGATTAGATATTCTGATTTTCTGCCATAAGACAAATTTCCCTTTCACTTGAAAGGAGCCGCAGTCTGTGTCCTTTCTGCTCCCTCCAGACTTTGTCAGGCTTGGCTGGGACATCTGGGCTCCATGTACAGACTGTTGGAAAAGCTATCGCAGCTCGTAGATAAACGCAATTTAGGAGGAGGGTGGAACCTTATCATTCCACCCCGAGAACTTTTCATCATGTGCGATGACATATTTTTTTTTCCATGTGAACTCCTTCGGCTGATATTTTGTGTGAGTTTCAGCTGATGGAAGGAATTCAGGTCACCGTGAACACAATCTTTGTTGGTGGGGACCTTCTAGTCTGGAATGGGACGCAGGCACCCCCAACAGTAAACACCGCAATGACCACAATGATTGCACGCACTGCGGTACCAAATTCATTTGCACAGTTCCTATTCTGTCTGCAGCATTTAGGGTCGACGTTCAGTCTGTTTGCGGCATGCTCGCTGTCAGATAAAAACAAAAGGTCTAAATGCGTTTAGTGGCAGAGGTGTGGCAGATGTGTGGCTATTGGGAGATCAGGACAGAGAAGACACGCCTTGGAATGCAAGTCACAGGGTGAGGCTTTCTTGAGAACAGACAAGCAGTTATGACTGATGACTGCATGAGAGACCTCAAGAACGGTGAGTTTGGGAGGGACCCCTGGACTTGGAAATCATTCATCATTAGTCATTGTTGTAAACAAAGGACATGAACAGAAACTTTTCAAAAGAAGACAGACTAATGGCCAAGAAACATATGAGAAAATGCTCAACATCTCTAATCATCAGGGAAATGCAAATCAAAACCACAGTGAGGTATCACTTAACTCCAGTGAGAATGGCTTTTATCAGAAAGTCCCAAAACAACAAAAGCTGGTGTGGCTGCAGAGAGACAGGAACACTCACACACTGCTGGTGGGACTGCAAACTAGTGCAACCTCTGTGGAGATTAACATGGAGATATCTCAAAGAACTAAAAGTAGAAGTACCATTTGATCCAGCAATCCCATTACTGGGCATCTAACCAAGGGAACAAAAGACATTCTATAAAAAAGACATCTGCACTCGAATGTTTATAGCAGCACAATTCACAACTGCAAAGATGTGGAAACAACCCAAGTGCCCATCAGAACATGAGTGGATTAATAAACTGTGGTATATGTACACCATGGAGTTCTACTCAACCACAAAAACAGTGGTGATCTAGCACCTCTGGTATTATCCTGGGTGGAGCTGGAGCCCGTTCTACTAAGTGAAGTACCCCAAGAATGGTAAAACAAGCACCCTGTGTACTCACCATCAAATTGGTATTCACTGACCAACACTTATGTGCACATATGGAAATAACATTCATCGGGTGTCAGGCAGGTGGGACGGGGAGGAGGGGATGGGTAATGGGTGTGGTGCTCACTGTCTGGGGGATGGACACGCTTGTAGTTCTGACTCGGGTGGGGCAAAGGCAATATATGAAACCAAAGCGTTCGTACCCCTGCAATATTCTGAAGTTAAAAAAAGAAAAAAAAACAGTCTTCTTATTAAAAGATGAAAACAGAAATGAGATTGTAGACACTATCGATGGTCTAGTTGAGAAAATGAAACCAGGAAACAGAGAGACAACTTGTCACAGAAATCTGAATGGAGGAGGATACAGCAAATGATGTGGAACCTCTAAGAGCAGAAGCAACGGTTATGACGTTGGTGACATCGTTAAGAACAGGCTCCAGGCAAAGTCCACTGAGAGCTCGAACCCCTTCACACTGTATCCGTGTTTCAAAAGAGAGACAGACACATGCTTAACACGAAGCTTGTATTTAACCAACGTGAAGTTAGATGTCAGTTTCTGCAAAATGGACATCAGAGTCTGCCCCAAAGGTAAACCCGAGTATCCCCCTCTCAGAGCACGGAAGCATTTGGCAGTGTCATTTTAATTATTTATTTTTCTAGGCATAAAATAATAAGTTAAAGAAATTGAAAAGTATAAGATGAAAATAAAAATTGTCCCTGATTGTCTCACTTGGAGATTATGACTGTTAATGTTTCTTTTTTTTTTTCTTTTATTTTAAAAGAAAATAAATTTTATTCAATGGGAAAAAAAAAATACCTGAACTGAATATGAAAAATATCACAAAATGGGAGATTATGTACTAAACAATATTGCTAAGGAAAACAGCCACTACTACAATGCTACTAAGGAAAAAAAAATAAAAGAATCTGAAAATATTCAGTATTTTAAAACTATATAATGTTCTACAACCTTAGCTTTTCAAAGAGCAAAAACATGA
The DNA here is from genome assembly GCF_041146395.1 of Eulemur rufifrons. Taxonomy (NCBI): domain Eukaryota; kingdom Metazoa; phylum Chordata; class Mammalia; order Primates; family Lemuridae; genus Eulemur; species Eulemur rufifrons. Next base: position 142,614,530 of record NC_091012.1, read on the forward strand.
TTTTCTTCTTTGATAAGAAAACTGTGAGACTAAATTGATACTTAAATAAACAATTCAATAGGCATAGTGTTTTTAAAATAAAAATAATTAAAATTTAAAAGTAAATTTAATAATTTGAAATAACTTAACAATTTAAAATAAATTTGAAAAATAAAATTTAAACAACAAAATAAAAAGAAGCAATTTAAGGCATAAAGCACTTTCAAGATGATCCTCTAAGAAAAACTATTGTATCTAGCAAAGTGGAAAATCATTTTGAAAGGAAAAGAAAACTACACCCAACATGAGGAAATTATTTTAATTGGAACTTACTACGATGAATCCAAAGAGAATTTAATAAATTCACAAGAGTGTTTTCTTCCTTTGGGAAATGCCTGGCAATGTGGAGTTTTCTCTGTTTTGTTTTTCCTAGGAAAACAAAATAATAAATTCTTACATTTCATTAATTATGAAAATGAAAAAGAGCTTCCACATTTTGGGTTGCTTCTGGAACAGCAAGTCATTTTTCCCCAAGATTATTTTCCTTTTGTTGAAGAAGTGTAGGCTTTCGTCTCTAAGTTAAATACATCTGAATCCACCTCTGGGATAGCGGTAGGTACTTCCTTTCCACCAACATTTTTCTGGGCGACCTTTGACTTCCTGTTCTACCTTAATCCAAGTGGATTCCTCGTACTTGTCTTTGGAGCCCACTGCTCTTCCCTCTCCATCTGGAATATATCAAGTATTTGCTGTTTGTTTTGCCTTGTTTTCAGAAAGGAGGTCTGGAACGTCAATTTTCTGACTTTTTGCATATGAAACACTTTTCCTCCCCCACACTGCCCCTTCACACTAATTCACAAGTTTGGCCAAGTTTGGAATTCTAGAAGAAAAAAACAAATTCTCCCAGAAAGTCGAATGCATTGGTGCATGGTCTCTCTGCACCCAATATTACCGTTGGGAAGTTTAATGTTATCTGGCCATCCTTGAAATTTGGATAACTTAGTTTTCTCTTTGTCTTGGAGGATAGGGTTCTTCATGTGTACCAATGCAACAACTAGCTCTTGCTGCGTAACAAACCACTCTGAATTTGAGCTGCTTAAAACAACACCAAGCTGTTTAGCTCACGGTTCTGTGGGTTGGTGATTTGTAGGGGGCTCCGTGGGGCTCTCACTCCTCTGGGGTCTGCAGCTCTGCCCATGGTGGGTGGCTGACCGTTGGCTGGAGAAATGGGGCTACTCACCCATCATCACACAGCAGGCTGGGTTGCATCTCCTCGCATGGTGACTAGACTCCAAAAGCAGCAAGAAACGAAGATACAAGCCAATTGCACCAAGGCTTGGTATGGAAAAGAGCGTGATTTCTCCAGAATTCACAATTTGATGACTCTTACAAACCTCACCTAAGTAGAACCATACAGTATCTGTCCTTCTGTGTCTGGCTTGTTTCACTAAGCATAATGTCCTCAAGGTTGATCCATGTCATAGTAGATATTAGAATCTCCTTCCTTTTGGTGGCTGCATAATATTCCATTGCATGGAATTTTGTTTATCCATTCATCCATCCATGGATACTTGACTTGTTTCTACTTTTTGACTATTGTGAATCATGCTGTTATGAACTTGAATGTACAGCACTAGCATATTTTAAATGATATTTTCTGCCATGTGGATACATGATTTTCTTATTTTTGCCCATCCTCCCTCCTCTAATCCATGTCCCTGGCCCTCTTCAGAGCAACTTCCTGTCCCTAGTGAAGCAAAGGCTGGAACATGTGTAGAAATTGCCACTTGCGGCTGACTGATCCTGTGGTCTAAGATGTCAGGTTAAGGCATCAGGTAAAACATGTTGGTTCCATTGGCCTCATGGTACCACTGGTGGCCAACACCTCCCATGATAAGGAATATAGTTTTATTCATGGTTCTTATGCAAATAGTGTTTCTTTCCTATTCTCTTTCACATTATGACCAAACTTCCTTCCTTCCTTCCCTCCTTACTTCCCTCCTTCCCTCCCTCCTTCCTTTCTTCCTTTCTTCTTTCCTTCCCTTCCTCCTTCCTTCCCTCCTTCCCTCCCTTCCTCCTTCCTTCCTTCTTTCCTTAGTTCCTTCCTTCTTTCATTTTTTTCCTTCTTCTAATTGTAAACTCCTTTGCCACATAATAATTTCAGCATATTGCTTTTAGATGAAATGATGCATGCTAACATCGAATAGGAGATTTTCAAACACTTAAAGCTTTTCAGAGTAAAGTCTTGTGACCAGTAAATATAAATTCCTGACCCAATACCTTAACTTTATAATTTCCTTTATGGAATCATTCTACATCTTAGAGAAAAAGTATCAGTTTTCAAACAAATAAGACAAATCACGGGGGGCGGGGGAGGGGGCGGGAATGTACTCAAAAAGAAAAAATGAAAACTATGCAAGAACTAAAGTTTCATAAATATGACAATTTTAAAAATTTCACCTCAATCTCAGTAATCGTTTGCATAGAAGACAGCATAAGTATGAGCTGATGCTGGGCAGTTGAAGGACTGAAATAATTTTCTAGGCCCTTAGTTGAAATAGGATGTGACATCTTAATGATGGAAACAGAGGCAGAGAGGAGAGAGGAAAGGTAGCTTTGGGATGTTGCGATCAGTTCTAGGAGCCGTTGTTTTTGGCATCCCTGGTTGTGTCCCCCAACTAGCTGTAAGGGTGGTCTTCCCCCTCACCCACCTTACAGAAAGCCTTCCTCATTTAATGCCATGCCCTCTTCACGAAGCCTTGTACTCTCTCTGCTCATTCCTGAGAACACCACTTGGTTTGCATTTCTTCCTTAGAGGTTTTCTGGTGTCTAGCACCTATAGCTATGCAGTTAGTCCTCTAATTTCTTCTTTTGTTTTTGTTTTTCCTGTTTGCAAATAATTTGTGTGAGTCTATGTACATTTATTTTTTTAGTTTAATGGATTTATAGGATGCAAGTTGAATTTCGTTACATGTATACATTGTACAGTGGTGAAGCAGGGCTTTTACTGTACCCATCCCCTGAAGAGTGTACAAAATAGATAATTTTCCATCCTTCACTTCTTCCCTCCTCCTACCTTTGAATTCTTCCCTGTCTATTATTCCACTCTTCATGGCCATAAGTGACCTCCCACTTACAAGGAAGGACACGCAGTATTTGTTTTTCAATTCCTGAGTTAGTTCCCTTAGGATCATGACATTCAGTTCCAACCATTTTGCTGCAAAAGACATTATTTCATTCTTTTTTATGGCTGAGTAGTAGTATTGCATCGTGTGTGTGTGTGTGTGTGTGTGTGTATGTGTGTGTGTATGTGTACCATATCATTTTCTTTATCCACTCCTTGGCTGATGGGCTCTTAGGTCGATGCCATATCTTTGAAATTGGGAATTGTGCCCCAATAAACATACAAGTGCAGGTGACTTCTTGATATAAGGATTTCTGTTCGTTGGAGTAGATACCCAGCAGTGGGACTGCAGGATTGAAGGGTGGGTCTACTTTTAGTTTTTTGAGGAATCTCCATACTGATTTCCCGAGCGGTTGCACTAACTTCTACTCCCACCAGCAGTGTGTGAGCTGTTCCCTTTGCATGAATGTCCTGCCTTGCCAAGTCATTTGCAACAACCCTGGAGGCATGAATGCCCTTCTGCACCAAGTAATCCCCTCGCCTGCCTACAGAATCCCAAAACCAGTGATTGCTCAATTAACATCATAAGCCAGGGGTCAGCAAACGTCTCAGGGCCAGAGAGTAAGTACTTTTGGCTCTGTTGGCCATATGGTCTGTTGAAATGAATGATTCAACTCTGCTGTTGTAGCAAGAATGCAGCTGTAGGCAACACATAAATGAATTAGCCTGGCTGATTGCCAATAAGACTTTGCGTGCTAATACATACAACAACATAGTATCCTTCCGTTGAACTTTTCAAAATATTTAAAAATATGAAAACTGTTCTTAACTCACAGCCATACAACAACAGGGACCGGGTCAGACTTGGCTTGAACCATTGTGTCCCAACCACAGTAATAAATCAATGAAGTTTAAAATATTGAAAAAGTCGTTCAAAACCTCCGAAGATGAATGACATCTGTTGTGTTTAGATTTTCTTTCAAACCGTGCTATTGTTTTGGAAGACGCATTTTATTATTGTTTTCCTTTCCTTAAATCATAATAAAAACACAATCCTATTTGTGGTTAATAGGGTCTGCTCCAAACCGACGTTAGCTTTTTAGATGCGCTTTTGAGAAATCAAATCCTGCTTCAAATTTATTGGCGGAAAATTCCGTAATCCGTTTCTGCATGCCAAAATGTTGCATCAAGGACTTGAGTTAGAGTTGAGAGGGTATTGATTTATGCCAACAAGTCAATCCTTCCAAGATTGAAGAATAAGTAATCTTGTAGAAGTTCTAGCTTTGCATCTGGGCAGCCACTTGCTTTTGAGGAAACAACGTGTTTGGTTACCGTATCTGATATTGGAAGGACGTAGAAACTGTAATAAATTCATCACTTAGTAAAACAGCTACAAAGGTCCCCAAGGCTCCTTGTCAAGCATCATATACTGTTATAAGAGCAGAATCAAACAAGAGGTCTTTGTTGAGAGACAAACTCAGAAGCCAGTACAAACATAAAAGATACACACTGTCTTGAATTTGTCCCCCTTGCCACTGTGAAAACAAATACGTCATCATTATTTTTAATCTGGTGAGATATTTTTGAATTAAAAAAAAGGACACTTTTCAAATCTCCTATACTATTTCAACTCCGAGGCTCAGGGTTTGTACGGCTGGATCAAGCAGGTTCTTCGAGGGCAAAATTGCCACATCCTCTGGGATTCCGTTTGGCAGGTAAAACTAATTGTGTTTATGGAGCATAAAAATGATGCCAAGTGACCGTTGAGTCTTTTAAAAGGTGGTAACTCTGCCACAGATGCAACTTGTCACCTACTCGTCATGCACTTCTGAACTATTTGCCTAGGTTCATAAAAAGGATGGTGTTGGAGTGGATGTGTGTGTCTGTCCCAGGGTGGCTAATTAGAAAATGGAGCTGGAGCCCATTCTACTAAGTGAAGTATCCCAAGAATGGAAAAACAAGCACCACATGGACTCACCATCAAATAGGCACTAATCCATCAACACTCGTGTGCACACATGGAAACAACATTCATCAGAAATCAAGCAGGTGGGAGGGGGAGGAAGGGATGGGTAAATTCACACCTAATGGGTACAATGCACACCGTCTAGGGGATGGACACTGTTATAACTTTGACTCAAATGGTACAAAAGCAATTTATTTATTATTTTATTTTATTTTGTTTTTATTGAGACAGAGTCTCACTCTGTTGCCTGGGCTAGAGAGCCGTGGCATCAGCCTAACTTACAGCAACCTCAAACTCCCGGGCTCAAGCCATCCTCCTGCCTCAGCCTCCTGAGTAGCTGGGACTACAGACATGAGCCGCCATGCCTGGCTAATTTTTTCCATATATATTTTTAGTTGTCCCTGTAATTTCTTTCTATTTTTAGTAGGGACGGGGTCTCGCTCTTGCTCAGGCTGGTCTCGAACTCCTGACCTCAAGCGATCCTCCTGCCTCAGCCTCTCAGAGTGCTGGGATTACAGGCTTGAGCCACCGCACCCGGCCCAAAAGCAATTGTGTAACAGAAATGTTTGTAGCCGCATAATATTCTGAAATAATAAAAAAAAATAAAATAGCATAAAATAAAACAAAATAAATAAAATAAAATAAAACAAAATAAAATAAATCACATAGCCCTGCTGCTAGAGGACTCCGAGTGCAGGGACGGCAGAAACAAATCAGCTAATGAGCCTGATTCTTTCCCTGTGACAGCTACTGTCAGGTTGTCAGTGAGACCCAGCCTCCAGGAAGCCGTCCCTTAGGTCAGTCGAATGACTAGCCTCGTGTAAAAAATGGCTATTTTGGTGGCACAAATGACCTTGTTAGAACCCACAGGAGTTGTTACTCCTGAAGGTATTCACAACCTTGCGTGCAGGGAAAATGTTGCTAGCTAAGCCTTATTTGAAATTAGATAATCAATATTTATTGTTTCTAGTTAATCAATCAATAAAAAGGCTTATTTTGCCAATCTACGGCCCTTCTAGCCACACGGCCTGTGGGTGTACGCATTTCTGAAAGAAGTCATTCCCCGAAGTCTGAGACTGTGGTGGTTTCAATCCAGAAGACCCGGGCCCAAGGCAGTCGCCAGCCCCCAGGACAAGGACAGAAGGTGCTGTAGCCTTTGCCGACAGCGTCACCCACAAAAATCCCGCATCTGACAATGTTCTGTAGATTCTGACCTCTGTTATTCTTGGAAAGCCAGAACCACAGCCCCACCTTACCGACCATTTCTGATTTCATCCAGTGCAAAGCAGACAGAAGACTATGGAGGGAACAGTCTAAACTTTTGGAAGTTTGCAATCAGTTTGCTTTCGATTAAAAAAAAAAAAAAAAAAAGCTCTCTTTGTTTTTTTTTTTAATTTTGTTTTTATTACAGCATATTACAGGGGTACAAATGTTCAGGTTCTGTATATTGCCTTTGCCCCACTGGAGTTGGAGCTTCAAGTGTGTCCATCCCCCAGACGGTGCACACCACACCCATTAGGTGTTAATAGACCCATCCCCTCCTGCCCCATCCCCTCCTGCCCCCTCCCACCTGCCCGACACCCGATGAATGTTATTCTTATATGTGCATTTAAGTGTCGATCAATGAATACCATTTGATGGTGAGTCCATGTGGTGCTTGTTTTTCCATTCTTGTGATACTTCACTTAGTAGAATGGGCTCCTCCTCACTGTTTAAAACCATTTGCATCGAACTATATGAAAGGGTTATAGCAGCTTATCACTTCTCTTGGGAAACATCCAAGCCAGGTTGGGCTCGAAGTCCACTTGGAAACAAACGTGATTGATGACAAAAATGTCCACGTGTGGGTGTGGGGTGCTCACAGATGGGAACTGATGTCAATTCGTGGCGGCACTGGTTCACGTCCCAGTTCCCGCACAAAAAATAAATTACAGCCTCCCCATGTTTGTTCATTTAGAGCTAAACAGAAACAGATGTGTGGATATGAGGACGTGAAGAGGAGAAGTCACCAGAAAATGTGAAAACCAAAGCCTGTGGTGCATGCCGTCGACTTCAAGGCTGAAGGTTTAAATTCCATTAATACCACAAAGTTATTATTAGCATCTTATTAGACAGCTCCAAGTCACACAGAAATGAGATGGGTTCTCTCTTGCTTAATCTTTCTCTTTCTCTCCTTCCTTCTTTTCTTTTCTTTTTTCTTTCTTTCTTTTCTTCCCTTCCCTTCCCTCTCCTTCCCTCCCCTTCTTTCTTCCTCCCTCCCTCTCTTCTTCCTTCCTTCTTTCTTTCTTTCTCTTTCTCTATCCCCCTCCCTCCTTCCTTCCTTCCTTCCTTTCTTTATTTTTTTCTTTCTTTCTTTCTCTCTCTCTCCCTCCCTCCTTTCTTTCTTTCCCTCCCTCCCTCCCTCCCTTCCTCCCTTCCTTTCTTTCTTCCTTCTTTCTTTCTTTCTTTTCTTCCCTTCCCTTCCCTCTCCTTCCCTCCCCTTCTTTCTTCCTCCCTCCCTCCCTCCTTCCTTTCTTTCTTTCTTTCTCTCTCTTCCTTCCTTCCTTTCTCTCTCTTCCTTCCTTCCTTTCTTTCTTCTTTCTGTCTTTTCTCTTTCTTTCATCTTGACTATTTGTCAGGATCCTGACTCTTTCTCTCTCCCTCTCTCTCTGTGGCTCTGTTTCTCTTGCACACATACACACACATATTTGTGAAGAAAAGCAGTATAGACTTTGTTTCGATGCAACCCAAGACAGAAAGGAACCTCCAAAACTCCTTTTCATTCATGCTAACCGGGACAGGGTAGGTACAAGAGTTCGTCCAATTCAAACTTAGAGGGGCAGGCTGGGCAAGATAGTGAGACCTGATCTCTACAAAAAAAAAATTTTAAAAATTAGCTGAGCATGAAGGCTCGTGCCTGTAGTCCTAGCTACTCAGGAGGCTGAGGCAGGAGGATCGCTTGAGCCCAGGAGTTGGAGGTTACGGTGAGCTGCTATCCTACCAATGTACTCTAGCTTGAGTGACAGAAAAAGACTCCATCTTTCAAAAACACAAAAGAAAAAAAGAAACAAAGTTCAATGAGAGCATCCCCATATGACTACCCTGATGTCTGACACCAGCTGCAAGTTTTGGGGTCTCCAAGACCACCCTTGGATTTGATCATTGCCTAGGAAGACCCCAGAGCTCACTGGAAGCATTTCCACTCATGGTTACGGTTTCTTACATGGGAAGGGTACACATTCACAGGCCAACCAAGGGAACAGGGCACAGGGTAGAGGCCATGGAAACAGCAGACCCGGAGCTTCTCTTGTCCTCTCCTTGTGGGGGTGTGAACAACACTGATCCTGCACAGGAATGGTGTGTGATGTGCACAATCAGCTTTGCCAACCAGGGAAGCCAACCTGAGCCTCGGTGTTCCAGGTCTTTACTGGGGGCTGCATGGTCAATGGCTCCAGCCCCTCTGGACATCTGAGCTGATACAGCAAGACCCGAAGTCCCCACATTTGACTGCCTGGTGTGGCCAGCCCACAGCCTATACTGTCTGCTACAAACAGGCCCCTCCATGCTAAATCACTGATAGACTAATCAGTGACCCAAGGCCCCCAGGTCAACAAACACCTATCAGACAGGTCACCCCAAGAGGTTAGAGCTCACCTGGTTGAGGGCAATGGCCTGAGCAGCCCCTCTCTGAGCGAGGTGAACCCTTTACTTTCATACCTCGGCTCATTGCAAACGTTCTGTCTACTTTATGGAAAAAAAAGCTATGGTTTCTGAGTACTGTGTGTGTGCGTGCATAATTAAAATATTATGTATTTGATTATATATATATATATATATATATATATATCTTGATTATTTGTCAATATCCTGACTACTGACTTTAGTTTTTTGGTACCCCCTAAAATTTTGTGCCTGATAAAGTTGCCTTACCAAACTCATTCTAGACCCGCCCAGGTACCACAGCTGATAATTGTATAAAAATATTATATGTATGCATAAAATGTTAACAACTATATAATGTGCACGGATATACATAGGTAAATACATATATGTAATTTTATGTTCATAACATATACTATACATAGATATACATGGATATAATTTCTAATCAGCTATATGTACACATATATAGACACACATGTTCCTGGAATTGCAATGCAGTTACATCCTTGCAAAACCATTGTAAAGTAGAAAAATCATAAGTTGAACCATCCTTAGGTCCAGACGCTCTTTGACTTATGAGGTTACATCCTGATAAAACCATCATCAAATCCCAAAATCACAAGTTGAACTTTCTTAAGTGGGCAATCACCTATATATGTACAGACCTATATATATATATATATATAAAATTTTCATATGTATAAATGTTATCAATATATGTCTAAAAACATAATATCTATGCACATGCATAGATATAATTTTTAATCAGCTATAATGCCCAGGACAGGGCTCTGGTGGGGTGTTTGATTCAACCTCCTTGAGTGCAAAATTTCAACGCACACCAACATCTCAGTAGGCAAGATATGGAATATTTTAATTTAATGTTAGGAAAAATCAAAATGAATGCAAAAAAAAAATAATCCATGATGAACAAAATGTCCGAATTTTAATTGAAGACAAATGATTCTACTCTGAAAGAGGCTACTTTCATGGCCACTCGGTGGCCCCTTCTGAAGGCTAAAAAAAATAGCCATGGTCACCAAAAAAACCCAATACACCTTTCTCCCTGTTCTGTCTGAACATCACTGTAGGACTAAATTGCTGATTTGAAGCAAAGGGACCGTGGGTGGAATAGCAGGCTGGCTGTGCACTATTGCTTTGAAACTGCAGCAAGCTGTCCCTGAAATAGCCACCTTCCTTGTCATTTTCAGTGGCTATTCATGGACTGGACCCATGCCAAGAGGACTGTTTCCCAGGGTAGTTGACTGTTTGCAGAAAACTGGTTCCCCGTGTGTAGTCCTAAGAGACCTTGTTGGGTTCCATCGGCCCAGGAAACAATGGCAGTTTCCACGCCACGGCTGGTGAAATAGTACGGTCAGAAATGCAAAAGCCCGCAGGAGGTGCCAGCAGAATTTAACGCAGATCAGGAGCCTTGGAAAAACGATATTATTTTCCCCCTAGGAACTTCACAAATAAATCCAGAGAAGCCATCACTGTGTCGCTCAGAAAGCTGCAGGGAGCTACACTCAGGTTAAAAACCACGGTGAACGTGGAACCAAGTGGGTTATGGTTGTAATTCCTCAAAACCTACCATATGCAGCGAGAGACCTGGACTGTCTCAGCAAGAATCATGTTGGACTTTTACGATCACAGTTTCGTGTTCAGAAGTGTCAAGTCCACCAATGCTATGGATCTATAATCTGCTTATAAACGCCAAGTTTGAAAGCCGAGATCTACATGCGAGTGTGTGGGGTGCTCACACAGTAGCCCCTCCCTTCTCTGTTCATTTGTTTATTATTTCAGAATATTACGAGGGTACAAATGTTTAGGTTACATAAATTGATTTTGTGCAGTTTGAGTCAAAGCTGTAAGTGTGCCCATCCCCTGGACAGTGTGCATTGTACCCGTCAGGTGTGAATTCACCCATCCTCTCCTCCCCCTCCCACCTGCTTGGTTTCCAATGAATGTTATTTCCATATGTGCACATAAGTATTGATCAATTATTTGCAATTTGATGGTGGGTACATGTGGTGCTTGTTTTCCCATTCTTGTGATACTTCACTTAGTAGAATGGGCTCCAGCTCCATCCAGGATAACACAAGAGGTGCTGGATCACCATTGTTTTTTGTGACTGAGTAGAACTCCATGGTGTACATAGACCACATTTTGTTAATCCACTCATGGATGGATGGGCACTTGGGTTGTTGCCACATCTTTGCGACTGTGAATTGTGCTGCTATAAACATTTGAGTACAGATGTCTTTTTTATAAAATGTCTTTTGTGCTTTTGGGTAGATGCCCAGTAATGGGATTGCTGGATCAAATGGTAGTTCTACTTGTAGCTCTTTGGGGTGTCTCTATACTACTTTCCACAGAAGTTGTACTAGTTTGCAGTCCCACCAGCAACGTATGAGTGTTCCTATCTCTCCATATCCATGCCAACATTTGTTGTTTTGGGAATTTTTGACAAAAGCCATTCTCACTGCAGTTAAGTGATGTCTCATTGTGGCTTTGATTTGCATTTCCCTGATGATTAGAGATGTTGAGCAATTTTGCATATGTTTCTTGGCCGTTAGTCCAGCTGCTCATCTCTGTTCATTTTCACAGGAACCAGAAAAAGGAGGAGGAAATATGGAACCCACCCTAGACAAAGGACAAAGGCTCCTGCTGGCAGGGGGCCTAAGTCGTGAGGACTGCCACCAGATGTCGAGTGGCAGATGAGTCCTGTTCTTCTTCATGTGACAATACAAGGGACACAAATGTCCGATGTAGCAACCCTAACCTTACGACACACCCAACCCCCTCCAAAGCGAGCTCTAATTTATTTCTAGAGAAAACAACATCTTGGTTACTTTGAAGCAGCGAATGACAACTTTGACCCTGAAAAATTAATTCTCTAAAAGCATCATAGAAAGAAAACCATAATATACCCGTTTTCTAAACCTCTCTGGGGTAACTTCTTCCAGCCTCCTGGGCCTTCCATTTGGCAAACACCAGCGAGAGACGACCTCTCTGCCAAAGAGAACTCTCTCTTTGAGAAAACACATCGTATTTAGTTATTTGTGGTTTCCCCGTTTAATAAACCATGAGAATCTGATCTTTTCTTTTTCCAACCACAACCTAACATACTCTAAACAATCATGTATAAATATATACATCGTTTGGGAAAGCATTCCCTTCACCCTTTTCTCTTTTTGTCTTTTTCTTTTCTTTTTTTTTTTTTTTTTTTTCCTTTTTTTCTTACCACTAGACCACCAGGGATCTTTTCCTTCAAAAAAAAAAAAAAAAAAAAAAAAAAATCAACCAAGTGCCAAGACGGATGGAAATTCAATACATCACTTTGAGCTTATTCAACAGTCTTAGCTTCCCATGGTACCCAGGAGTGACTCGTAGATATTTATATATATATTTTTAATGCATAATGGTTTGTGTTTGGGTCCTCTGCAATTTTGCTGGTAAGGTTGACTGCGGGCTCTCTTACATAGACAGGTAAACAGATGGGACGTGAGCAAGTTCTCTTCACAGCAAGAGTGACTAGGAACAGTTGTAGTGAGATTTCTTGAGACAATTGTTTCACAACCAAATACACCATCCTTCAGCTTAGCACCACACTGGTGCTTATTTTACAGAAAACGGAGGGACTCTTTTGTTCAGAAAATACTCAGGTTTGTGAAAAAAGAAAAGAATCTCTTGCCAGTTTTGCAATACTCTGCTCTGGCATCCTCTCCTGAGCCCCCAAACACCAATAAAATCCTCACCAATCATTTATCAAATGAAACACATAATTCTTGTGCTCCAGGCTCCCCTGCAAAAACACGTTCACTGTTTCCATGTGAGAGAAGCTACAAGAACACGGATATCTACTTGTATCTCTGGAGCCACGGAGATCCAAAATCAAAGAGAAACAACGAAATGGCAACCTCTTAACCCTTACTCCCTTTCTCGATAAATACAACAGAGGAATTTGGAATCCTCCGCACTTATCATTTGAAAACAAAATGAAATGCAGCTCTCGGGAGTTGACCAGGATGTGCGCCTGGTTTCCATTGGCTCCCATGTCAGTTTCGGTTTTGGCTGCCTTTTTTTTTTTTCTTTTGTCCACTGTAAGACCAGGACCTCTGTAAAAATACTCACTGAGAAGTTGGTTGTGGCTTATTTCCCTATATATGTTTTTTAATTTTTTTTTTTTTAAGAATCGGTACAGAATTCAAAGTAAGCATGCAGTCTGCAGTGTGGGTGTGCAGGGTATATCCCAGGAAAAGAGGGTTTGCTTAAATAGCTACCAATGATGGTCTAAATACAGAGTCACAGAAAGCAATACGCTTGACCGGGTTTTGCCAGGGAGCAGTATTTTCTGATGCCTCTTTTGTCTTGCATTCCTTTTTTACTCCCAGTGGGCAACACATGTCAAATTGAGGACACAATGGATTTGTAACAAAAGCAGGGAGAAACGAAAGGTCTTTTCAGACATCCCCATGAAAAACATTCTTGACCTTTACTGCGTACCGTACACAAAAATAAATGTCAGGCATATTGCAGTTCTGCAAAATATGAGACTTCTAAGGGATAACATAGAATACCTTCATGACCTTTGCATACACAAAGGTTGCTCACACAGAACTTCAAAAATACTGCAAAGAAAGACTAACACATTGGACTCCAATGTTATGGAATACTATGTAACCTTGAACGAGAAAAACAACAAAAATCCCGAAATGACACATACTATACAATTCCATTTATATAAAATTTATTATTGTTTATTAACTTTTTGCATTTTTACAAATGCTTTAAAAAAATTTTTTTTTTTATTTCAGCATATTACGAGAGTACAAATGCTTAGGTTGCATATATTGCTTTTGCCCCACCGGAGTCAGAGCTTCAAGCATGTCCATCCCCCAGACGGTGCGCACCGCACCCATTAGGTGTGAATAGACCCATCCCCTCCTCCCCTCCCACCTGACCGACACCCAATGAATGTTACTACTATATGTGCACTTGAGGTTAAAAATGACAAATTATATAATGGAAACTTAAGATATTTTATAAGCCTATGAAATATCTCTCACGAATATGTGTTGGAAGAACAAATCTAGTTGGAGTTTATTAAACATTGACATATATATTATATATATAAGTCCACAATAATTTTCTTGCATTTGTTCTATACATTTATATAAAATTTAAAAGCAAGCAAAGCTAAACCATAGCATTAGAAGTCTGAATGTGGGCTACCTTTGGAGAGAAAGAAGTAAGTAGAGCCCAGGATGGGATATGAGAGAGTTTTTCGAGGAGGGGGGTACCGATAATATTTTCCTTTTCTTATCTGGATGGTGGTAGCTCGTGATAATTCATAAAGCTGAATATTATCCTTTGTGCCTTTTCTCTGCATATGTCATAGTTCATTTTAAAAGTTAAAAATAAGTTGGCAATTATAGCGTATTTTTTGAATTTTTGTATTTTGTGTTTTTTGAATGCAAAAAAATATATATGATGACGACAAAATCGTCACTAACAGTTCTGTGGTGGCCAGGTGTGCTGAGAACCAGGTGTTTCCTGGTCTGTGCTTTGGGCACATGGCGTGAGCCCCCTTGTGGTGGGGCAGGGTGATGTCACGTGGTGATGTCACTTGGCCTGGCCAATCAGCTGCAAGCAGAAAGGGTAGAGCATTTAAGTGCTGGTGCAAGGTGGCCCCGAGCTCCTTTTTCCCCTATGGAGAGGTGGTTCCCAATTTTGAAGATGGGGCCGCCCCACCAGCTGGGGCCCAAAGTGAATTCAGAGAGCAGAGCCTCAGCTAGTGCTTCGTGTACACATGGTGACATGAAAGAAATGAACCTCTGTTGACTTCCATATTAATATTCGGGAGACTTTGTCACCTAATGTCTCTTGGCGGACACAGCTGGCACCGTGGCGGCCGTTACTATCTCGACCTGTGAAGAAATTTGAGCTCAGAGAGGTGCAATGACTTATTCAGGGTCTCAGAACTGCTGGTCAGGTGGTAGACATTGAACCTGATTTTTTTCTGATATACCTTTGCCTAATTACGTAACTTTGCCTTCTCTTACAAGGAACTACGATAAAGATGATGAGGGAAGCGTAGAACTACGGAGGGCGTTTTCCTCACACGCTTTTTCTGCTTGTTTGCTACATTTAAAAGGTGCTAAAACAGCCCAGAAGTTGTACACCCCTGTGATATAACTCAACCACAGCAAGACAAGTCATGCTATGTTGATGTTTTCTTTCCAGACATCCATGAGCACTTCATGGGGTCCCTTGTGGGCACAGCTTCCCCTGGCTCCTGGTCTTCTAATTACCACGCTCCTTCCAGAGAAAATTGATTATTCCACCTTGACTGTGTCCATCAACATCAAAAAAAAAACAACTCTGTCTGCTGCATCCTACTGAAATTGCTAAAGTAATTTTAAAAGCAGAGCTGTGCATCATCGTTGCCTACAATTGTTTAGAGATACAATATAGATTGTTTATATACTTCTGGTGTATGACTGACCCCAAAATATATTTCGAATGTTTCCCATTGTAAGAGAGGAAAAATAATTTCCTTTCTACCCTTGTTGAGATCTTACTTGGGTACCTCCTGTAACAAAAGAAGGATTTACGAGGCAAAGAAAAATAGAAGTTTTTGTGTGTGGGCTTCGTATATCCATGGGAGATACCCCAGAGAAAAATGAATAAATCTTGAATTCAGGCTTAAATAGCACCTTCCCATGGAATAAAGAAATAACAGAGTTGGGGGAGGGGTGCAGTTGGGGGGAAGTACCCCGGAAAATCAGAATGAAGCAGGTGATGTTTGTCATGCACGTTGACCTCTCTCCCTTCCCCATGGCTAAGAGTCTCTGGTGATTTAGAGACATTCTTCTGTTCCGGGTACAGAAAGGGAGACACCCTTACAAATGCAGATTTCCTTTAGAGATGGAAATTTCCCTCACAAAAGCACAATTTCTACTCTGTTTTTGGAGCTTCTCCTGTTGTTTCTCAAAATAATCAGTTCAAACTAATCCTGTGCCAAAGAGGCGTATTTTGGGGTGGTATATCCTGATCTCCTATACCTCAGAAAGCCAATTCCCCCTCCATTTTATTTTATTTTGTTTTTTTAATCGGTGAATTTTATTAAAATGTCTAGTATAGGATGAAATACTATCATCGCAAATATGTCAACTAATTTGCACGGAAAAGAGTGATGTATCTCCTTAACAAGTTTACAAACGCTGTGAAAAGTAACCCATGGGTACAAGAAATAAAAAAACAATACAAATATCTTAAGATCTTGCTGTATCTACTTCTGCCTCGAATGCACTGTTACAAGTCAAATGGCCAATTTAATATCATTTGAGTTTTAATTACCTTTCCTTTCTCTTTCTGACGGGTAAAAATTTCAGGTACTGTTGCATCTATTCCTGAGTTCATTTAAAAATAGGAATAAGAACTCCAAATGTTTGGTGGCATGAAGAGAAGCATAGAATATAAATGATTTACAAATTCAGTTATAGAGTCCTTGGTAAACCTAAACTGATATCACCGAACCCCCACCGTTTTTTTATTTAACCATCTGCATCTCAAACCTCTCTCCTTTTAACCAATTTTGAAAGGTTATTATATGATCTTACACTTTTGAAAAGCTTACCTTCCTAAAATATTTTAAATTCCAATTGCACATAATATTTTTTCTCCCACACATTCAACATAGGTAAAGAAAGTAAAGACAGGGTTTGAGGTAGAAAGAAGTATAGGCCGGGCGTGGTGGCTCACGGCTGTAATCCTAGCACTCTGGGAGGCCGAGGCGGGTGGATCGCTCGAGGTCAGGAGTTCGAGACCAGCCTGAGCAAGAGCGAGACCCCGTCTCTACTAAAAATAGAAAGACATTATATGGACAACTAAAATATATATAGAAAAAATTAGCCGGGCATAGTGGCGCATGCCTGTAGTCCCAGCTACTCGGGAGGCTGAGGCAGTAGGATCGCTTAAGCCGAGGAGTCTGAGGTTGCTGTGAGCTAAGCTGACGCCACGGCACTCACTCTAGCCTGGGCAACAAAGTGAGACTCTGTCTCAACAAAAAAAAAAAAAAAAAAGAAAGAAGTATAATATGTTTTTAACTCACCATATATGAGTGATTTCATAACGTATTCTGGGGATATCATAACACAAACTATTTATTTCAAACAATAATTTGCCAAAAGTAACTGAAAATGAAACTAACGTATGTATCTGGTCTTTTAAAACTTTTGAATGAATTGTCGGCAGTTGGAACAAAAGATTTCGTACTTAAATGAACATACAGTTGACCCTTGAACCCTTGAACAAGGAGGGAGTTGGGGGCACCAACCCCTGTGCAGTCAAAAATCCATGCACAACTTTTGACTCGCCCCAAAACTTAGGTGCTAATAGCCTATTGTGCACCAGAAGCCTTCTTGACAACAGTTGATTAACACATAATTTGTATGTTACTTGTATTATATGCTGTATTCTTACAATACAGTAAGCTAGAGAAAAGAAAATGTTACTAAGAACATTATAAGGAAGGAAGATAGGTTGACTCTTCATTAAGTGGAATTGGATCATCACAAAGGTCTTCATCCTCCTCATCCTCACATTGGGTAGGCTGAGGAAGATGAGGAGGAGGAAGAAGATGGGTGGGCCTTGCTGTCTCCAGCGTGGCAGAGGAAGAGAAGAAATTCCACATATATGAGAACCCACAGAGCTCCAGCCCACATTATTGAAGGGTCAACTGTATACGCATTTATATTTCATGCTAATCAGTAACCCAAAGCTCTGTAGTCAGACAACAGAGACCCGGGGCAGAACATTGGTGTGTGTTCAACAGTGACAAATATTAACTTCAATAAGAACGACAGATTTTTACATTTACAAGTCTGCTACAGTTTGCAAATACTTTCTACTTACGGAATCCAGCCAGTGACCCTGAAATATTAGTGTTGTTACCCACGTTGACAGAGGAGGACCGTTTCCAACATCTTGCTCAGAGTCAGATACCTACAAATGCGAAGCTGTCAATCCCAACCCAGGTCTTCCACTGCTAAATGTGTGCCTGTATTTATTCTGTCCAAGAGCCGAGCTAAGCTGGAGATGCATTTGTTAACAGAGCTGCCAGTCAGACACCAGATCCAAGACTCAATTCCAAAACTGAAGAGCCCAGTTTCTGCAAAATGATTCAGCTCTCTATGCCATTGTTTTATTATTTCTATACAGGGCTTGATCACAAAAAGAGGAAGCTCTGTAGGTGTAATATCTTGGCTTACCCAAACTAGGTTCCAACATTTTTTATTTTAATAATGACCGATTTTTTTAATTTTTAAAATTTTACTCAAGACTTTAGAAAACCATGAATATATTGAGAATATCGAAATGCCAAATACACTCTTTCTCTTTCTCTTTGTTTCCTTCTTTCTTCCTTTTTTCCTTCTTTCTTCCCTTTTTTCTTTCTTTCTTTCTTTCTCTCTCTCTCTTTCCTTCCTTCCTTCCTTCTTGACTTCTTTCTTTTCCCCTCCTTCCCTCCCTCCTTCCTTCCCTCTTTCCTTTCTTCCTTTCTTGATTTTTTTTTTCTTTGAACCTTATTTTTCCTCGGATAGGATGAGCTATCCCTATGATGATAAGTTTTAGAATACTTCTGTCACCTCGATAAATCCCCAAGGGTCATATATACCTAATCCGCTTCCTCACACCCCTTCGCCGCAGGACATTTGCTTTCTGTCGCTATAGATTTGCCTTTTCTGTACATTTCATATAAATGGAACCTACAACGTGCGTCTTTGGTGACTGCCCTCTTTCACCTGGAATTCTGTTTTTGAGATCACTCATGCTGCACCACGTATCTAAATAGTTTTTCTCTTTTTTGTCCTTTCTTTTTTCAAAGGCTTTATTTTTTTAGAGCCATTTTAGGTTCACAGCAGAACTGAGAGGAATGGACCAAGATTTCCCGTTACTCTCGCTCTCCCATCTGAACAGCCTCCCCCACTATCCACATCTGACACCACACCTGCTACAACCCACGAACCTACCGTGACACGTCGTAGTCACCTGAGGTCCACAGTCTACACTGGGGTTCACCGTCGGGGTTGTGCATTCTATGGGCTTTGACAAGTACAGAATGTCATGTGTCTACCATGACAGTGCCACGCAGAATTGTTTCCCTGCCCTAAACATCCTCTGTGTTCTGCCTGTTCCCTCCCCCGACGCCCTGGCAACCACTGATCTTTTATATTGTCTCCATAGTTTTCCCTTTTCTAGAATATTCTAGAGTGGAATTGTACAGTCTGTAGCCTTTTCAGATTGGCTTCTTTCACTCGGTGATATGCATTGTAGCCTGTCCATGTCTCATTACGATTAGTGCTGAAAACTATTCCGTTTTCTAGACGCAACACTGTTTATGTGTCCATGTACCTGCTCAAGGACATCTCAGCTGCTTCCGCTCCATTCCTGCTCATTCCAGAATAGACTTCTGTTGCATGGATATAACGCATCGTGTGCGTCCTGCATTCATCATTGACTTTGGTTCTGGTGTTTCTTGCAAACCTCCCTTGGCCCTAACGCTGCCAGCAGGGTCCGGCGTGCGTGCCCGACGGCAGGACTAAACTCTCTCTAATCCTCTCCTTGCAGATCAGCAACCACTTTTGACCTCGTTGCTTTTTTATTACAGCACTGGGACTGCTCCTTCCAACTGGGGACAGAAGAAAACAGCCTGCAGCCAAAGTGCTGCCGCGGAAACGGGGACTTCTTGGTTTCCTCCGAATTCCTCCCTAAGTGTATCTGGCAAGCAGACCCCACTGAGCCCGCACCCACATCAAAGTCTCCGGCCGGGGATACAAGCCTCCAGCACTTTTTAAAGCCTCTGCCTCCCTGCTCTCTCCCTCCAACTATTTGTGGGCTCAAGGACATTGCCTTTCTCTTCCTTATTAATCCGTTGTGTTTCTTCTTCAGTTTGCAAAGCTACTGCCATCCTGCTGCCCGATGGGATCATCTTGCTAAGCCCCCTAAGCAGCAGAATTGCTCCGGGAGGGCCAGTCACCCCTGTGGAATGTCAAGACACCGGACAGGAAATCCGCACTGTAAACAAACTGAACCTTTGTGAATTCCGCTGCTGCAAGCTTCTTCTGCACTCTCCGGGGCTGAGGATTTTGCAATAGCCCACGTTCAAAGTGAAACCATTCATCACAGACTCACGAGCTGTGGGAGGGAAAGGGTGCTTTTTGCAAGCGAGGAGATGGCTATTTTACTCCCCAGGGGGAAAAGTGTGAAGGAAAACCTTCCACCTCCCATGCCCGCTTTTTCCTCATTCCGAAGGAGAAGGGATGACTTGCTCTCTTGGAAAAGTTGGGATCAGAACTGAGCAAGTCCTCTTTCTGAACTGTCCCCAGGGAAGGACCTCTGCCTGTCTTCCCTTCTGCCTGAATCTTGACAGCTGCGTGTTCTGCCTTGATACTTGGGATCGCTTTTTCCAAACAAAGCCGTGAAGACGAGTTGAGTCACTTGCACAATTTCCAACGCCCAGGCTGTGTTACAAGCAGAACAATCGCACCTTCTCATCTGTCTCCTGTCTTTGCCTTCTGTCTCCTCCACAGAAACTCCTACAGACGTTCATGGTAGGCAAGATAATCTTGAGATTTTGCTCCAGAACTGACATACTGATCAACTGTAAGAGCAGAGAGAACAGAAAACGTTTGACCATCCTGTAACTAAGGTCAGGCAGAAAACTCCGAATAAAATCAACCATTTTATTCAGAATGTCTAAAAAGATGCCCATCTTCCATCCTTGCTAACAACCGATGGCCTTTGTGCTTTGCGTAGTCAAGTTCAGCAGATATCCTTAGATATTTGTGCTCTGATGTGATAATATCTGGTTTGGGTCAGTGGCTGTAGTAGATTGAATAGTGTCCCTCTAAATGTATGTCTGCCCAACTTCAGAATGCGACCTTATTTGGAAGTAGGGTCCCCACACATGGGATTAGTTAAGATGAGGTCATAGTGAATGATGGTGGGCTTTTAATCCAAAATAACCAATTTCCTTATAAGAAGAGCAGAGATGCAGAGATAGAGGTATGTAGGAAGAAGAAGGTCATGTGAAGATGGAGGTAGAGATTGGAGTGATGATGTATCCATAGCTCAAGGAACTCCAAGGATTGCTAGCAACTGGCACAAGCTACGAGTGAGGCAACCCTAGGAAATCCTGCCTTAGAGCCTTCATACATATAAATTTTATATATATATATATATTTTACCAATACCAAAATGGATTTTTTTCTAAGTGGAATAATAGTTAACAAATACCCCACTAAGCTGCATTTCTCATAAACATTACTCTGATATCTTGACTACCTTTTTTTTTAACCATTCTCCACTCTTTTATACATCTCTGTTCTATTCTCTGGTAGTGAGGGAAACATAGACATAAAAATCTTAATAGTGGTCCGGGGTTGGGGGGTGGCTCACGCCTGTAATCCTAGCACTCTGGGAGACAGAGGCAGGAGGATTGTTTGAGGTCAGGAATTTGAGACCAGCCTGAGCAAGAGCAACACCCTGCGCTTACTAAAAATGGAAAAAATTAGCCAGACGTGATGTTAGCCTGCAGTCCCATCTACTCGGGAGGCTGAAACAGGAGGATCACTTGAGCCCAGGAGCTTGAGGTTGCCGTGAACTCAGCTGATACCACGGCACTCTAGCCCTGGAGACAGGGTGAGATTCTGTGATAAAAAAAAAAAAAAAAAAAAAAAAATCTTAACATCAGCTCTACTAAAAATCTTCTCCAAACTAATGTAAATAAGAAACACATAATTACATTTATGGATATTTGCTTAAATGTCAACTTTCCTCCAGCGTGTATGTCCAAATGTTAAGCCAGATTATCAATATGGAATGGTATTTTGCCTTTTCTCATAAGTGGGGTGTCTAGGACTATTGGAAATCCCTGTCCTCCATTTGTGGAGTTCCCCAAGGGACTCCCTTTGGTTCCATCCTGCATAAGCTCTGGTCTTAGCCATGTGGGGGCCACCGTATCTTCCTCTCCTATCTGGTCTCTGATCTCCAAAGACTACGTTGCAAATACTCATGAATGAAAGACTTCATGATCATGTCATGATCAACTCTGACGCCCACCACCAGTCTTCCCTAGTGCCCCAAACTCCCCCTTGGCCTTCTAACCTGGGCCTCATGACCATTTCCTGAGCCCTCTGTACCTATTCTGTAGCTGTGCATTGCTACCCACAAGGGTGAGAAAAATAGCTCTCCTTACATTGTGTTCAAAACTTGGAGATGAAATGATCATATTTTGGTTAAAAGAAAACATTATAGGCACAAAGGAAGGGAAAAAAAGTAAGCTGAGTGTCTCTGACTCTCTTCAACCAAGTTCAGTCCCATCCAGCCATTTAGAGCAGAACTTCCCACTTCCATTCAACTAATGAAACTAACTGGAACCACACTTGGAAGCAAGTGTGGAATTGTTAGACTGTTTGATAATCACAAATCTTCAGATATGTGATTGTCATCATTTAGAATAGGACATGATCTTTGAGTATAGGATTGTCATCATTTCTGTGGTTATGTGGTCTTTAGTTGAGACTGTGGGTGTGGAGCATCTGCATGGTAAGATCCCAGGAGCAATTCAGAGGGGGCCCTAGTTCTTTACCACCTCTCCCTCACAAATAGTCAAGACAATCACATGTCCAGTATTGTAGGCAAATACACCTGAAAGTACAAGCCACTGATACAGGAGCCACCAGTACTACTAGGGAGAAGTTGTGTCATATTGATGTGGTCATTGATCCTCAAGAAAGGCAACAATGGTTTATATGCATGATTTGACCTCCGAAAAGATGGTACATATTTCTAGAAGGGGAAAGACTTCTCACACAGCACAGGCACAGGGACATCTCAGGTCAGTAGGGAGAGGCCAGAGAGTTCTCTTTTGGAGGAAGCATAATCAGAGAAAGGAAGACTTATAGGACCCTCCCCCCCCCCAAAAGAAGCTTGATTTCTCTACTCAGTAGTTTTGCCAACACCCCACCTTGTCAAGAAAACTTGAGCTTGTTAATCACCAGAGCATTCTTGGACTAGAAACTGAAGTGGCAAATCCCACAATTCAAACTCCTGTTCTAATAAAACCTGGGATAAGATGATCACCACCCACCATCTTGTTCACTGACTGTTTCCCCTGGACTGAGTGGACCATGGATCACCAGCTCAGTCATAGATTGCTTTTCCTAGACTGAGATACTCATTATCTGCCATCTCAGTCATAGATTGTTTTCCCTGTAATAATGTGATTGCCACTGGACATCTTGGTCATAGATCATTTTCCCCCAAAACCATAACATCATCACCTACCATCGGGGTCATAAATTTTACCCTATTATTATTAATCCTAAGAAGATTTTTGATGTCTCCATGATATTTTAGATGTCCAGTTGTGCATAAATAGCCCAATAATCTTGGCATGTTTTCATACCGGAAAATGTTCCGCAAATCTTCGAATATGTGATTGTCATCATTTAGAACAGGACTGAACATTTACATGGTTAGTTCCTCCTTTTCTTGAGACTATGAGCAGGGTACATGTATAACATGGAAATGAGGAATTGCAAGAGAGAAAATGTAGAACACAATGTAATATGTTCAGTATAGAAAGAGATAGTAATCACTACTTTAAGTACACAGAGTGACTCATTGAACAAAGCCAGACTTGAATGCAGGTGTCAACATATCCAGAGATAGGCAATGTGTCATCCAAAGCATTTGTGAAATGGAACAAAGAAAATAAAAGACATAACTCCAAGTTGGCACTACACACATAACCCTGCCTAGAGGAGAGAACGCCCTGCCCAGCCGAGGGCATGCCCACACTTCTGAGGAGGTGCCGCCCCTTTTTATAAACATGAACTTTTTCATCTGTTTGAGTCAGAAAACATTCAATTCACTTAAATTTTGTAACTCTGTGAACTCAACACTTTCTCTCTGATTATAATATAGCTTTCCATGTGTGTTTCCCAATTGGAGAAAATGTTTGCATTAGACTGACATCTGACACTTAAAATGTTTGTTAAATGAATTTTATTAAATTAATGTCAATACATATATAAACTGGCATTCTGGTTGTCAGAGTTTTTTGGATGCAATTGAATGAATTCAGCGTAAGGTAATATCATGGGATACAACAAACTTCTGAACCATAAACACGTTTCTGGATGAAGTGTACCCAGTGATAACTAGCTCCATCACACCAGTGTTTTAGGTATTTGCAGGTCATCTATGGCACTGGCTGGTATCTTAGCTTGAACTCTTGCATTCATTTCACCAAGTCAAGGAGGACCAGTGAAGCAACAGAAACAGCCAGGGTTATTAGTAAGGGGACAGATTTGCTGCACCGTGTCTCAACTCAAGCTATTAAAGATGTATAAGAGAAGGTCTATTGACCAAAATGGACCTTTTTATAATACATCTTCTCCAAGAGTCTTGGGGGTATTATTGTATTGGTGTTCTACATAGACTGGCAATGTGATAAAGAACACATTCTGATTTCAACTCCACGAAAAGCTGTCCCTAAAATGAGGCCAGATTGGTTAAAAGGAAAAGAAAAGGATAAAAATAACAGAACAATTGGCAAGCATGTAAAAATATTCGTATTTAGATTTCTATGAATTCCATCAATAATTACTCTGGAATGGAACAACCAACTGCCAATGATGGGTACATAGATTGTCACATTTTTAAGAAAAGAATGAGTTCGGGCTACAGGGTAATTGAGGTAAAAATAAAGTCAGAGGAGTCAAAAACAATATCAAAAACTGTGGAACATATTAGAATATTTTTCATTCCTGTCATTCACTGCTAGTGCAATCTCAGGTCAAACCAATGACGGCGTCATCATTCTGATTTATTTATTAACTTATTCACTGAATGAGTGATGGCCATTCATTGTTTGCCATTCATGTTGCCAAAGTTTGATTCCGGGAATGAGAAGTCATGAGCAACACATGTTTAAAATGCCTGACCCTGAACTTATCTGTCATCGCGGATCATTTCTAGCTTAGTATCTTGTGCCTGAGTCAGTGGCTGGAAAAGTCACTTTCCTGCCCAAACTGGGTTTCATCATTTTATTAGCAGATCTGCTTGGTTGGATACAGTTACCATCAAAGGTCCCCTTTTTTCTCACTCTCTTTTTAAATTGAAACCTGTTTCTAGCTGGATATCCTCATTTCATAAAGTTGGGATTTCTTTTTATAATGTTCTATGGTGTTTTATTAAAGCGTTGCATGGCGTATGTAATATTCTGCATAAAAACACACTTCACTACCTACTCCTGCCTCCAAATGGAGTGGCAGCTGAATCCGCCAACATTTTCCAAAAGTGAATCACCCTTTATTTTTCTGTGTGAGTGAGAATTCACCTTGAATAACCCGTGGAAGTCTAACCTCTCATTCTCAAAGTGTTATTTGAAACGAAGCATAAACTTTTATTTCAAGCAAAAGTATAAAAAGGAGGAAAATCTCTCTACATTACCAAAAAAATGGGGGAAATCGTAAAGTCTTGTCTTTAGAGGACTCAGAGAATTTCACAAAGAACAGTCAAGATGACCCATATCTGCCTTCTTCTTTCGAAGCTGAAATTCAGTGAGACAAGGTGACCTGTCCAGTATCCTACGAGGAAGGGGACACACCAGACTTTAGATGATTTCTCATCCGAGCTCCATCCATTTCTTTCCTATGTCTCTGCAGGGAGGAGTCTTGTGCAATTGACTCATAAAAAGATGAGAGATTGGACAGACTTTAATCAGTTAAACCAGAATTTGAAATGACTGAGGACTGAACTCTGATCTTTTTCTTTGCCCCCAAAATTCCTTTCTAAGGGAGCCTGGTCAGGTCACACCTACAAATGATAAAATCTCAGTGAACAGTTTTTTAGGATGGGGTTTACTTCCCGAACTGATTCTGGTATAGCATCACACGAAGGATAGAAGATTCTTCTCTTAACTCAAGCGTTCCTTTCTGCTGATTCTTGGTCTTTGGACAAAGCCTAACTCTTTCAGCCACTTGTCAACTAAAGAATCACTAAACCCACCTATGACTTGTAAGCCCCTGCTTCGAGAGGTCCTGCCTTAATCCCTAAACCCACCTGTAATCTGTAAGCCTCTGCTTTCAGATATCCCACCTTTTGGGGCCAAACCAATGTCCCCCAGACTCTCGGTAATGTGGGTGGGCCTCAGCTAATCAGTCAAAGGCCTTAAGACCAAACATTGAGATTTTCAAAAGAAGAAGAACTTCTGTCTCAAGCCTACAGCCTAGAAATGCTGCCTGAGTTGGCAGCTTGCTGCCTGTGGAATTCGGACTCAAGCCTGAAACAACGTTATTACCTGAACCTCCACGTTAGGATCCTGCCCAGGAGATTTCAGACTTAGCAGCCCCCGCAATCACGCACGCCACTTCCCTGAAGTGGGTCTGTGTGTACATCGGCATCCGACTGGCTCTATTTCTCTAGAACCCTAACACTGCGACACAGAAACAGCACGCCCCTCACCTCTCCCACCGTAGCCTGTGTGGCGTCCAAGAAAGAGGTAAGGCATGTAGACAAGTGACTCAAAACGCATTCCAAAGAAATGTCCCCAAAGGAGGACGCGTTGAGAATTATGGGATTCCAGAGCAGGTGCCCAGGGTCCATATACACGAGTCTCTTTCACAACCTGATAGCTTCACACCAAGTCACGGGGGCTTGAATGTGTGTCTGCATGCGATGGATTGGGGGTTGCAGGAGGACTTTGTTGGCCAAATACACAAGCAGTGAAGGCTAGGATTGGAAATCTCACTGCAGGGCTTTAATGACAACATGGTGAACAGAATCTCCTACTGTATGTATGGTAATATAAGTCCTGGCTAGAATCTTCCCAGTGATGTGGTAATATATGCCATCCTCCCAATCCTCCACGTGGAAGTGGAATCTACCATATATATCATAATATACATCATCCTGTGAGTCCTCCACGTGGAAGTGGAATTTACCATATATATGATGATATCTGCCCTCTTTTAAGTCTCCAGGTGGAAATGGAATCCACCATATATATAATATTATATATGGCCTCCTTCCAGTCCTCCAGGTAGAGTGAAATCTACCATATATAAGTTAATATATGCCCTCTGTCCACTCTTCCAGGTGGAAGTGGAATCTACCATATATATAATACATGCCATCCTCCCAATCCTCCATGTGGAAGTGGAATCTACCATATATATCATAATATACACCTTCCTGTGAGTCCTCCAGGTGGAAGTGGAATCTACCATATATATAATATATGCCCTCCTTCCAGTCCTCCAGGTAGAGTGAAATCTACCATATATAAGTTAATATATGCCCTCTGTCCACTCTTCCAGGTGGAAGTGGAATCTACCATATATATAATATATGCCCTCCTTCCAGTCCTCCAGGTAGAAGTGGAATCTACCGTATATATGATAATATAGGCCCTCCTTTCAGTTTTCCAGGTAGAAGTGGAATCTACCATATATATGATAATACAAGCCCTCCTTCCAATCCTCCAGGTGGAAGTGGACTCTACCATATATATGATAATACATACCCTCCTTAGGGTCCTGCCAGTGCAAGTGGAATCTACCATATATATGATAATATACACCCTCCTTTGAGTCCTTCTGGTGGAAGTGGAGTCTACCATATATTAAAGTATATGACAGTGTATGCCCTGGTTCAGCTCTCCAGAGTTAAGTCGAATTTACCACATACAGAGCAGGATTTGTCCTGTGTCCTGTATGCCAGGTAAAAATGGGGTTTACTGTATATATGATATTACATGTTCTGCTTCCTGTCCTTCAGATAAAAGTGAGATTTACCATGTATATGACAGCATGTGCCCTGTGTCCAGCCCTCTGTGTGGAAGCGGAGTCTCCCATCTGTATGACAGTTCGTGTCATCGTTCCCGGTCTCCTGGCTGGGGTGATCTCGTAGGAGTATGGACACCATGAACACATGCACAGGAGTTAAGGTTTGGCCATCATTTGGTCAACTTGGTGGGTTCCAATTGCCAAAGTGATTATTCAGCCCTCAAAGTGCTAGTCTTGTTCATTCTCTGAGATGTAGCACCTGTAAGAATTTTAATAATTATATAACGATGGCTATTCTTTACAACAGAACAGGAATATCTTGCAATTTTCCCTGAATCATGCACCCTTCCCAAATCTCCATCATATTTCATTTGCTTAAATCATTGATCTTCTTAATCCACTTTTGGACGGACAAACATTTCCCCCGGGGTTGGAATGTAAGTGCATGTTTTAGAGCTCCAAGTCTTTTTGGCTTTGATGTAGACATTATCATTTCTCTAATAAATGCATTTTTTCTCTGCCCCCCCCACCCCCCACATTTAGTTGCAAAACAATTCTGGGAAAACCAAACATGACCTCATTATGCATTGGAAATCCTCACTCTTCAAAAATTTTAGATAGTCATGATTTACTTGGGCTTCCAATGTCTGGGCGTTTATTCTGGTGCTGACAAGAGGTGGATGAGTGTCTAATTCATCAGACCTGATTCTGTGCATTGCAGATCTTAGACATCCACTGTGGGAGAGGATACGAAACCATGTTCTGTTTCATCTCATCAAGAACGTATTTCCCTCTTTACTCATCTTCAAGGTCAGCAATGATTCTTGGTCCCCGATCCTATAGATGGTGTTGAGAAGACCAATAAAAGGTGCAGAAAGAAAATATTAATAACTCCTACACGTGTGGTAGTCCAGGGCTTTCTTCTCAGCTAATTCCTCTCGAGGAGAGTATGGTTACTATGGAGATGTGAGTAACACAAAAGAGCCCAGCCAGGGCGCGGAGAGGGCACGGACCCACCCCTGGGACTCCGTTTATACAAAAGTTCTACCCTGTCCTGAAATATCTCTGCTTCTTTTTTCTTGCAAAATCATTTGACTGCCAAGCTCAAAGAGGAGTCAGGAAATTATAAATCCTCCCGCAAACAAGCCACTCTTTATTCAAACCTAATTATATTTCAAGTTCATAGTATTTTTGAGGGCCCATAAATTCTTGATCATTGATTATATACACACACGCACACGCGCATGCTCCTAAAATCAACCGCAGCCCCTAAATCACCTTTGCCAATTCTCTCATAGAGTTTTACACGTGGTCATGTGTAGATGGGTTTTCTGCGTTTTCTCGGTCTGATCTCAGCCTGAACTGGGCGTCTGGTCAGTACACGTTGGCCAGCTTCAGACAAACTTATAAACTAAGCACATTTCTCTCCGGCTCTCCAACCTCCGCTGCTTCTATTCAAGCGCTTTATTCTTTAAAGCGCACCCCCGCCTCTCCTCTGCTCACAATGCAGGTCTTTGTTCTGCCACTCACGAAGCCAGTAACCCCAGACGCTGCTTCACAATGCGGTATTAAGGACTTGGAGACACACAGAAAGCTTCCAAAAACACCCAGCGTTTCAAGCCTGCAGAAAGCGTAAAAACACATGCGGCCGTTCCATGTGTTTTTCATCGAACGGGCTGAAATAATTCAAAGGAGGTCAGCATTTTTAAAATTAATTAGCGCTTTGCCTCTTAGTGAAAAACCAAAGAATCGTCTATTTTGCAGAAAACTTGAAGTCATGATTTCTTTTTTTTTTTTTCTTTTCCTTTTTATTTTTTTCCCCATGGAAGCAGATGGTTTACATTAAAAATGATCCTTGCTAAGGGAATTCTCCGGTCTTTGGGGAGATTCCTCAACATGAAGTTTCATGAGATGCGATTTTAGATTTTAGCGAGTTTGTAGAGAGAAGGACCCCACAGAACAGGGCACTGGGGCTGCTCGAGTTCTGCCCCGCACGGCACTGAGAGGTGACGTGTCTGAGGATCATTTCGAGGCAGTTTCTCTGCTCCAGCCGGATTCAGACACCCAGGAACCTGCTTGCTGCAGAACCTGCACGTAGAGCCCCCTCCTGTAGCCAGAACCGTCCTCCCAGATGCAGCTGATTCATCCCTCCTTGGAGTCCAGAAAGCTCCCCAGCCGCCAAGCGTACGAACCCTGGGTGATCCTCCCTCCTGTACGGCCCAGGAGCTGGGGAGCAATTCTCCAGACAACACCGCCAGTCCAGTCACCCCACGACAGGAGCCAATACTCTGCTCCCCTAGTCCCACTGACACTGCCCCGATTCCAGCCTGCTCCTGGCTGCCTCTCTCTCTGATCTGACCCTTCCAAGGCCTTCCCGCTGCTCAGCTCTCCTCTGCAGTCTTTTTGCATCACTCACAAACTCCTTACCTCCTGCGCCTTGTAGGAGAGAAAAAGCAATCTGCTTTTTCACTCCTCGCAAGATTCATGGCTCAGACTTCTATAGCAAAAGATAGATTAACAAGAGAAAAGTATATATATGCATATATATAGATAGATAGATATTTATTTAATAGATGTTTTAGATGACACGGGGGGGGGGGACCTTCGCAAAGAAATGAAGATACACAATTGCAAAGATATGGAATCAACCTATATGCCCATTATTAATTCATGAGTAGATAAAGAAAATATGGTGTACACACACACACACACACACACACACACCCTGTGGAGTACTACTGAGCCATAATAAAGAAATAACTAATGTCTTTTGCAGCGACTTGGATGGAACTGGAGACCATTATCCTAAGTGAAGTATCTCAGGAATGGGAAAACAAACACCGTATGTTCTCACTAACAAGTGGGAGCTAAATGATGGGTCTACACAGTCACAGAGAGATAGAAAAGTCATTGGAAACCAAGAAGGGGCCTGAGAGATGAAAACTTCTGTATCAGGTACAATGAACACTATTCCAGCAATGGGCACACAAAAAGCCCTGATTCTCTGCAAACCTTCTGCTTACCTTTGTCAAGCAAAGCTTGGAGCTTTGTTTATATCAGTTGGATCTTTGCTTCTGGGCTGAAGAGATCGCAGTGATTTTATCAGCTGGGATGATGCAATCATGTCTGTCCATTTGTCCCTGTCTGTTAAAGACAGATGAGCGGGTTCACTTTGCTTCAAGCCAAAGTCTGTCTTCTTGGATTAGTCGGTTCAGTCTGCTATAACAAAACCCCACAGCCTGGGCGGCGTATAAACAACAGACGTTTATTGCTCACAGCCCTGGAGGCTGGAAGTCCAAGATCCCGGCGTGGCAGAGGCTGTGTCTGGTGGGGACTCACTTCCTGGTTCATAGATGGCGCCTTCTGGCTGTGTCCTCACATGGTGGAAGGGGCAAGGGAGCTCTCTGGGGTCCCTTTTTTATAAGGACACTGATCCCCTCCATGAGGCTCCACTCGCAGGACCTCATCCCCTCCCCAAGACCCCACCTCCCAACACCATCACCTCGGGGGACAGGGCTTCAACATGTGAGTTTGGGAGGACACAAACATTCTCTCTAGAAGTTTTTTTTTTTTTAAATCTCAATGAAGAATTGAATAGCTATACACTGTAAACTGACATACAAAACATACATACAGCCATTTCATCATTTTTTAAAAGGCTTCACAGCAGATACACATCTGTTTGCCTGAAAACGATTTGCACACTGCTATGTTCTTAAGATTTTTTATAAAATAGGAACATGCAGGACAGAGGGTTAGGGTTAGATTAGGGTTAGGGTTAGGGAAAAGGATCTCTTGAGCCCAGGAGTTTGAATCCAGCCTGGGCAACATAGGGAGATGCCATCTCTAAAATGAAATAAAAAATTAAAAAAAAAATACATGGATACGTGAAAAGGTAAGAACAAATGAAATCTTTCTCTATCACTTTATGTTCCTATAACTTCAGTTATAATGTAATGTGTATCATTTCATTGATAAAGTTTTAGTTCGTTTATTAACATATAATTTGGGGGGTGGGGTGGGGAGAGGGTCTCACTGTGTTGCCCAGGCTGGAGAGCAGTGGTGCCATCATAGCTCACTGCAGCCTCCAATTCCTGGGCTCAACCAATCCTCCTGCCTCAGCCTCCCAAGTAGCTGGAACAAGAAGCACACATCACCACTGCCAGCTAATTTTTTTTTTTTTTTTGTAGAGATGGGGTCTCTCTTTTGCCCAGGCTGGTCTCGAACTCCTGGGCTCAAGCCATCCCGCCTCCTTGGCGTTAACATATAATTTTAACACCAAGGGCCTTGTATGACAGATACTCTGTAACATCTGCTTTGCTAGTCAACTATGTATCCTAATCCTTACATTGTATCATATAAACAAATACCTTTTCCTTTCTCACAGCTGCGTAATATGCTTCAGCATAGATGTATTCTAGGTGATTTCTGTAGTCTGCTACCCACAGATACTCACATTGCCTCTCTTTAACATCCTGTTATTAACATTATGGTCAATACGATTGCATTCCCAAACCAAAATACCTCCTTCCCTTCTATTCCTAAGTGTGCGATTTTCTTAGTCCAAGAGTCTGCACATTTAGAGTGTTGGTTTTAGCGTCTCCTGCCGTAGATCCCAACTCAAACCATGGCGAGTGCCTGAAACTGCCTTATTCTTCATGCCTCCATCAACCTCCGGCCCAGGGGAAACACGGTTGGGTTTAGGGAAGATTTGAGGGTTTCTTGGAAGAGGCGCTTCTTGGCCCTGTATGAGTTACTACGGCAGACGTGAATTTGTACTTTTCTCTCTTCCCCATGTGTGTCTTAAATATACAGATACACAGCCGTAAATTAAGTCAACCGTACATTTTACAACTTAGGGTCTTCTATTCATCAGAAAGGCCAACCTCCCTAAGCCTTTGAGTTTGGTTTGCAGCTGGGTAACTTGAGGCTACCTTGCAACATTTCTTCTGCGCTGTAAGAAAGCCTTCTAGAAACCAAAATTCCAGGGTCTCATGAGTGCAAATAGCGGTGAGTTTCCGAAGCGTGAGAAAGAACAGATATTTGGATACAATTGTGCCCGTCCACAGAGGAGGAAGATACGCATATTTCTACCAATTTCTAGCATGCCATGAACTGGTCCTTTTGGGGACCAGTTGCTGAGTCCAGTAGTTGAGTCCTCAACTATTGCTGAGTCCTACAGAGCGGAGTTTCTGATCAACAGTGGTGTCTGATGCATTATAAGTGGCTCCTTAGGTAAAGTCGTGTTTTCTTAAAACTCCAAGTAAAACAAAATTATTATTCAAACAAAACATAAGCTGGAATGAAAAAAGAGCAGGGGCGTGTTTTGAAACTGTCTCATCTACCTTCTGGGTGGCTAGAATAGCAAAGACCTCGGCTGGCCGTCCCTACACAGCCTGTAAATGACAAAGTGCTTCAAGATTTCCCACACGGCCAACCGGTGTCCAACCCAAAGATTTAAAACAAGGTCCACAGTGAGAACATTTGGGGGGGAAAAAAAGCAATAATATCTTTGATTCCCACTGAGGGTGGCCACAGGATGTCTTTCCTGAAACCTCCTTTTTTGAGGAGACCTCTGTTAAAATACCTACTGCTTTTCACAGTCGGGACAAACAGCAGGACGGCGTCGATTGGGTGGTTGGGTTGTTTTGTTTTTTTAACTTGAATCCTTGTTATTTTAATTTTGCGATAAAGTTAGAATAAACTAATTTTCCAAAGTAGGACTTTCCAATGTGAACTTTTGATTCAAAGGTTAGGAGATCAACATCCCAGATGCACAATTTTATTACAGGGGGTTAATTTTTTTACCAACAGTCATTTCATGCCTGCAGTTTTCTCCCTGTAACATTCCAGGACAAAAGCGTCCCTTGGATGAAGGGATAGAAAGAGCCCTTGACAAAGCTCTATTGCCTCAGTGGGGTGGTTACATTCAAAAAGTCGGGCAGGTGGGAGGGGGAGGAGGGGATGGGTCTATTCACACCTAGTGGGTGCGGTGTGCACCGTCTGGGGGATGGACACGCTTGAAGCTCTGACTCAGGTGGGGCAAGGGCAATATATGTCACCTAAACATTTGTACCCCTGTAATATGCTGAAATAAAAAAAAATTTTTTTAAGTCATTTTTTCTTCAGAGACACTGGTCGGAAATTCATCTTATAGATTTATTAATAGCCCATCTGTGATGCTGTGGACCACTTACTAGGTATTAATAATGTGTTCCTTTATTTCTTTTTATTAAAGAGAAATTGATATAAGAAAAAATAACTGTGCTAATTAAAGCACACAATTCAGTGACATTTGGCACATTCATGACATTGTGCAACCACCGTGTCTAGCTGGTTCTAGAACAGGTTCATCACCAAAAACAAACAAACAAACAAAAAAATACCCATTCAGTAGTCACTGCCCTCTCCCTCCCCTGGAAACTGTTAATCTTCTTTTTCTCTCTATGGATTTTCCAATTCTTGGACATTTCATATAAATGGAATCACACACTATGTGGTCTTTTGTGACCTGCTCCTTCTACTCAGCATGATGTCCTCAAGGCTCATCCGTGCTGCAGCAAGTGTCAGAAATTGACTCCTTTATGTAGCTGAATGATGTTCCAGTGCATAGAGAACACACTATTGGGTTCACTGCTGCAAGGTGCTACGTTGACCCTTGCAAGGCAGCCAGAAAAAACTGTCGTGTTCAGAACAGTAAAAATAGGTGAAAAGACTTCTCCTCCACCCTCATGGACAGGGTCAAACGTGAGGTCATGGAAATCGCTTTCCCCTTGTCAGATTTTAGCTCTCGGGGAGGATCCTTTCTGAAATTCTAAACATATTTACATGTATCTGTCAATTGATCTTAAACAGAATCTCTTGACTCTCAACTGTGAAATAGGATACATTTACATTATTCCCCCTCTCTACCTTCCTTCTCTGAAGAGTTGTTAACTATATATTTTATTTATTTTCTTTTTGCTTATTTTTATTTTTATTTATTTTTGAGATAGAGTCTCACTCTGTCCCCCAGGCTGGAGTGCAGTGGCATCAACCTAGCTCACTGCAGCCTCTAATTCCTGGGCTCAAGTGATCCTCCTGCCTCAGCCTCCAGAGGAGCTGGGATTATAG
The DNA here is from genome assembly GCF_041146395.1 of Eulemur rufifrons. Taxonomy (NCBI): domain Eukaryota; kingdom Metazoa; phylum Chordata; class Mammalia; order Primates; family Lemuridae; genus Eulemur; species Eulemur rufifrons. Next base: position 142,649,214 of record NC_091012.1, read on the forward strand.
GCATGCATGACCACACCCAGCTAATTCTCCTATTTTTGGTAGAGATGGGGTCTTGCTATGTTGTCCAGGCTGGCCTGGAACTCCTGGCCTCAAGCCATCCTCCTGCCTCGACCTCCCAAAGTGCTGGGATCACAGGCATGAGTCACTGCACTGACCTATGTATTTTTTAATATTTTATTTTATTTTTTATTTCAAAATACTAAGGAGGTACAAATGTTTTAGGCTCCATGCATCACTTTTGTAATGCTCGAGTCCCGGCTACAGGTGTGCCCCTCACCCAGATAGTGTTCATTGTACCCGTTAGGTAGGTTTTTGCCCCTCCCCACCTCCCACCTCCCACCTCCCACCTTCCCCCAAGGTTGATTTCCACGGAGTTTTACTTCCCTCTGGGCACGGGCCTATATATTTTATTTTTAATTCTTCTAGTTGTATCCACTGAATTTAAGAATAAACTAGAAGCAATTGTTTAAACTTATTTTTCACGTTCCACAAGTTTCAGACTTTTTCCAGCAAAACGTCACTGTATCGAATGGAAAATTTAAATCAAGGTAAACGCAATTGCAGTCCCTCAATGCCAACAATAACCCATCAGCAGAGTCTCACCTGGCCAACAGGTGTTTTAAATTAAACGTTTTCCCTTTACTTACTCTCATCTCTAATTTTACTTCATGCAGCCTCAACATAATCTCAGCACTTTAATGTCTTCCATTAGACTTTAAAACAGGTTCATTTCAATCAAACCTGCTAGTCGCAACAAACATCTGCTCCTTCCTTTATTTCTTCTATCCCTAATCCCACCAAACGCTCTCAGAACATTTCCAGCAAAGCCAACAAACAAAAGAACCAGGCTCAATTCCCTCTCTTTTCAGAAAGAATAAATAAATTAGAAAGCGACACTCTGCAACGAGACGTTTGGACTGAAATTTGGGTTCTCCAAGTTTCATCGTATGTCCTCCTACATCCACTTTGGAAGATTTAAAGAAAAAAGAGATCAGATTTGTACCCTTCCCTGTGTTTTCCAGAAAAATAAAATAGTGTTCATCTTACAGATTTGAAGCCACAATTTCTGGAAGGAAAATAGAAATAAAATAAAGAATGAAGAAGTAAAAGGATAATAAAGGCAGAAAATGTTCCTTGCAGAACACACGTTGAATGTGTGCATTATGTGTGTGTCTGTGAATGTCTGTGTGTGTGTGTGTGTTGGTATGTGTTTGTTTTTGTGTTTGTATCTGTGTGTGTATCTGTGTCTCTCTGTGTTTGTGTGTTTGTATCTGTGTGTGTCTGTGTGTTCTGTGTGTGTCTGTGTGTGTAAGCATGTGGGTGTGTGTGTCTGTGTGTGTAAGCGTGTGGGTGTGTGTGTGTCTGTGCGTGTTGACTGGGGTCTTAAGGTGTCTGACGCCGGAGGGAAATGACAGCAGAACTTCTACATCTTTCCATGGACAGCGACTTCACAAGTTGGATTGAGAAGAACACGAAGCCAAGCATCCCTGCGAACAAACAGACTTACCTGTTATTATTATCGTTTTCACCATCGTGACACACACACCTGGGTGGGCTGGGATGCTCCCAGCCTTCGACTGACAGCCGAGCCGAGACTTACAGAGATAAACTGTTGGAAAGCAAAATCGAGCTTCCAGAACGCGGCAGTCAGGGATGCAGACAGGTGTTGCCGATCTCCGTAAAATTGCTCCAACGACCCCTGGCAACCGCAGAGACCCGTGAGGCCGACACGCGCCTCCTCCGAGCTTCATAGAAGCTTTAGCAATTTGTGAGCACCCATCCTTAAAAAAAAAGGAAGGCCATTCCAAAAATTAAAGGGGGTAAAAGAGACATTTTCCCACCATCCTCCCCACAGAAGCCTGAAAAGACTGACTCTCGTCACAGCTAAAATCCTCAGATCAACAAATTCTTTCTCACGTGGAAACAAAATCCCAGTTAGAGATCCCACCAGTAACCGTCTTGATTAACAGATGTTCCCGCGTGGTTGGGAGACAACAGCCCCACCCCTCCCAAGACGGGAGCCATCGAGGCTGGAGACAGAAACACAAGTTTTGGGAAAATTAATCTGCGGCAGTTTGTGCCAGCGGATGAGGGAGGTCCCTGCTCGGAGCCTTTCTGAACACTTAGAAGTCTGGACATGTGTGTTCGCGGTTTTGCTAGTTGTCCTGTCCGTGGCACAACAGGCCACCTCCCCTGTGTGTGCAGGCAGGGAAACCAGAGATCGCTCCCAAACCCTTCATCCCCAGTGGGCTCTTGCACTGGATCTACAAACCAGATTGGCACCAGGCACATGAACAAGAGAAAAACATACAGAAAAAAATTTCCCTTTGAGACAGGGTCTCGCTCTGTCACCCAGGCTAGAGTGCAGTGGCGTCACCATAGCTCACTGCAATCTCCAACTTCTGGGCTCAAGCGATCCTCCTGCTTCAGCCTCCCGAGTAGCTGGGACTACAAGCATGCACCACCATGCCTAACTAATTTTTAAAAAATTTTTTGCAGAGATAGGGTCTCACTATGTTGTCCAGGCTGATCTCGAATTCCTGCACTCATGCCATCCTCCGGCCTTGGACTCCCAGAGTGCTGGGATTAGCGGTGTGAGCCACCGTGCTCAACCAAACAAACCTTATTAGAGTTACACAAATGCAGGTATCTGCACAAGAGAGTGAAGTATAAAGAAATGCCCAAAGCAAGATGGTTTTATGCTTTTTTAATGCAAAGAATGACAGATTTGAGAAGAAATGATGGGCAAAGGGAATCTGGGTAGAGGCAGTAAATTATTGATACCAAGCGAGTAACTAGGATCTGGATGGGGAGGTGTAAAACTAGTGGAAGATAAAGGAGGCACATTTATTCAGGGCCATCGAAGTCCCCAGTTCCTAGTCTGTGGAGTTAAGGGCTATTTTCTCGCCCCCAGGGCTGCAGGTGAACCGCTCTGTGACCTGGAGTCACGTGATGAAGTCTTGAAGTCACATTCAGGTGGAACACAGCGCCACCTTCCAGCTTTGGGCTTTATTTTACACTCTCTTTTATTTAATTTTGTTAATTTTATACACTCACAGTCTGCAACGGAGTCCTTCATGAATACGTCGTCTCTCCTACCCTTTCTTTCAACCGGGTTCACAGTGGCGATTCTCAAGAGGGTGGCAGGACCCCCTGAGGCTGATTGGGGAATTCGATGGGACTGTTCAAAATGTCTTTCCAAAACTATTAGGGCTTGGACTGAGGTTTGTGGTTAAATAAGTGACTTTACATTAGATTCAACGGCCCCATGACATGATAAATATTTATCCCACTTAGAACACAACTGTTCCGTCTCTCCACGAGATGCTCATGCTACGAAAAAATCTTTGTTAAATGGTCTGAGCCTTGTACCTACTCAATTTTACACATGAGCAAAAGGTTTGCTGTTGTTGCTTATGGAATCTTCTTAAAAAATTTATTCCCAGTTTCTGGTATTGCAATCTTCATACAGACTCACTTTTCCAAGAATCCCACGACTCTCTTGGGCAGATGTTGTCAAATGAACTCTGCACTGTTCTTTTCAGAAGTTATCATCGTTTCAGAAAACCTCACTATGGAAGTTGGCCTGCTGATGACAGTGGGGCCAGCCTGGGCTTGTCGCTGCCCCAGCCCTAAAAGTTCTAAACATTCATGAATGTACAGACGAATTCTTCTTTCCCAATGTCATCTCCAAGGAACAAATGTTCAAAGCATTCTGTTGAGTATTTGGAACAGGGTTGATAGTGTCACAACAAATAGATGCCAATGTGCCGAGAGAATCAGCAAGAAAGCATCAAACAACCCCATTAAAAATGGGCAAAAGACACAAACAGAACATTTTCAAAAGAAGACAGACGAATGGCCAATAAACATATAAAAAATGCTCAATATCTCTAATCATCAGGGAAATGCAAATCAAAACCACAATGGCATATCACCTAACTCCAATGACGATGGCTTTTATCAAAAAGTCCCAAAACAACAAATGTAGGCGTGGATGTGGAGAGATAAGAACACTCCTACACTGCTGGTAGGATGGCAAACTAGTGCAACCTCTGTGGAAAGCAGTATGGAGATATCTCAAGGAGCTAAAAGTAGAACTACCATTGGATCCAGCAATCCCACGATTGGGCATCTACCCAAAGCAAAAAAAGACATTCTATAAAAAAGACATCTGCGTTGGAATGCTTATAGCAGCACAAGTCACAATTGCAAAGATGTGGAAACAGCCCAAGTGCCCATCAATGCATAAGTGGATTAATAAAATGTGGCCTATGTACACCATGGAGTTCTACTCAGCCACAAAAAACAGTGGTGATCTAGCACCTCTTGTATTATCCTGGGTGGAGCTGGAGCCCATTCTTCTAAGTGAAGTATCCCCAGAATGGAAAAACAAACACCACATGGACTCACCATCAAATTGGCATTAACTGATCAACACTTAAGTGCACATATGGAAATAAAATTCATGGGGTGTCGGGCAGGTGAGAGGAGGAGGAGGGGATGGGTAAATTCACACCTAACAGGTACAATGCACACTGTCTTGGCGGTGGTCATACTTACCACTTTGACTCAAATGGTACAAAAGCAATTCATGCTACCAAAATGTTTGTATCTCCATAATATTCTGAAATAAACAAATAAACACATAAATAAAGTTAAAAAATAAAGATCGGGAAATTGTGAAAAATTTCCAAAGAGATACGCTAAGTTGGCTGAGATATAAATACTTCTAAGACTTATAGAAAAATAGGAGGAAACTGCAAAACTGCCCCCCAGAAAGTTTAAAGACCTTGCTACTCAGATGAGTAAGCTTCTCTTGTTTGTTACATTGTAGTGAGAATAAAAACAAAGGATCCAGAGAAAGAAATCATCTTACCAGCTCCATGAGGAGCTATTGATGTGAAACAAATCCAAATTCAACAATTTCTTCAGGTCCACTGAACAGTGAAGGATATTGTCTTAAAAGAACAGAACAGACGGAAGAGAATTTGGTAAATCAGCCCCAACGTGAAGAACAGTTGAGCAGAGCAAATTCTCCCAGAAATAGCAGAAGCTTTACTTCTACCACGGATGAGCCTCAGGACTGACGATGTGTCAACGAGGAAACTGTTACATTAAAAACTACTGACCATGGATACAAAGTTATGTCTCTTGAAATTACTTAGTGGCAACACAGTATTTCTTTTCCCCTTGGCATCCTCTGTGAAACAGACAGAACGAGTCAACTGTCAAAAACTTCACGCAGGGGTTGGGGCTCAGAAAATGACCCCCTGCAAAATGAAAGCTTCGGAAGCAAAAATTTCTCTCTCTTTCATTTTGCAGGGGGGTCATTTTTTTGAGCCGCGAAGAGAGGGTCCTCACGCTTGTTTGTCTGATAACAAAAACTCTAAGACATAAACCAATAAAACAATACAAAATGAAAATTAAAAAAAAAAAAGATTCTACAAAAAACCCACAATGTTGCACCAAGCCATTGCAATGTTACTCAAAAAACCCTTCTGCAAGGACATCTGTCCAGCCACTGCCTGTCCAACCTCAGACTGACGTTAGCATCGTTATTGATCTTTGTAGACATGGACAATTATTTCAAAACAATTACATCAAGTTTACTCCTCAGAATATGTGTACAGGTTACTATGCCATGTGTATACTCTCACTGAAATGCCCTGTTCCCAGATAGATAAGTTTTTTTTTTAGATAGCTTCTGTCTCTGTTGCTTTGGTTGACATGCATTTATGTCAGCAGGCTCAGGTATCAAACCTTCCCTTCCGAGAGCAAGTTTGAACTTCCCTGCAGAGGTGTTTTTGCAGCGGACAGCCTGATTCCCATCACCAGTCACTGGGTGGTCAGAAAATCTTATGCAAGGACCCCACAAATCAATAAATGCTGCTGCCCGAGTTATTGATAAGGCGAAGAAAGTTTCCTTGAGTGGTCAACTTTTCCACCCTATGGAACAAGAGAGCTCCCCAGAAGAAATCGTTTTAAGACACGTGGTTCACTATTTTGACATGTTTGCAGAAATCTTGATTTAATTAAGTGACAAAGTTGAATTATTAACTCATAAAACTGGAGGGGATTGCTGTGGGATTTATCAACACACTTACACTGTTTATAAAGAATTGTGCCGGGATTTTGTCTGTCTTTCCAGGAGTTAGATGTGGATAGGCTTAAAGAAACTGACAAATAAATTTCTCTCTTGTGGGAATGATTTAAGAAATCACCGCGACGCAGATTTGATTGAAAGCATTAGTAACTTATGGCCCATCCCTGGTAATTAATCTATGAGCAATGAATGTGGGCTATTACTCCTGTTATTTTTAGGATGAGCTTAAAATGAGCTGAAAAAAAAAATGACTTTGACACCAATGCATAATTCAATCCATCTAATTAGAAAAGTTTGGGACCAAATTAAGACTTCACTTTGAGACCAACTCATAATTCAATCCATCTAATTAGAAAAGTTTGGGACCAAATTAAGACTTCACTTTGAGACCAACTCATAATTCAATCCATCTAATGAGAAAAGTTTGGGACCAAATTAAGACTTTTATTTCCACTCGTTGGAAGTTAACGTGATGGCTCACATAGCTTCCCCAGATAAATTTTCAGTAGTTCAGTGGACTGGGAAAGCAGGAATGATGGGATCTAAGAGCACGTTGGTTAACAGAGTTTGAAAATGAAGATCACAATCTCTGTTGGGAAACCAAAGTAAAACTGCAATGGTGCATTTATTTTTTCTCGTTTTTTTTTTTTTTTTAATTTTAATTTTTTTAACGAAGCTATGTGGGAAGTGATCACTCATACATTTTTGTCTCCAGAATTAACTTTATGTTTTTTTCATTTGACTCTGACAAGAAACAGTATTGTACAAAAAAACATGGAAGACATTTTTTTTTTCTTTTTCAGAGTATTATGGGGGTACAAATGCTTGGTTATACAGCAATGATGCATTTTCACATCTGTTGTTTTCCACTCTCGCTCTGAGCCATGCCCGATGCCCAGAGGTCACCCTCGTGACTCTGACTATGGATGGTTTCTTACTGTCCTGTTAATTTTTTTCCATTCTCAATTATCTGTCCAACTAAAAAAATATATAGAAAAATTAGCCGGCCATGGTGGTGCACACCTGTAGTCCCAGCTACTCGGGAGGCTGAGGCAGGAGGATTGCTTCAGCCCAGGAGTTTGAGGTTGCTGTGAGCTGGGCTGACGCCACAGCACTCTAGCCTGGGTGACAGAGCAAGACTCTGTCTCAAGAAAAGAAAAAAAAAAATCCCTTGCTGCCCATGGAAGGATGTGGTACCCCAGGTCTCGGTAAGCATTCTTCTTCTACTTCTACCCTCCCGAGTAGCTGGAACTACAGGCATGCGCCACCATGCCCAGCTAATTTTTCCATATATATTTTTAGTTGTCCAGATAATTGAGGATGGAAGAAAATTAACAGGACAATAAGAAACCATGCGTAGTCACAGTCACGAAGTAGAAGTGGGGGGTTGCAGAACAAGGCGTGTGGCTGGTTTCTGGTGATCTTGTGTCGTGTTTCCGTGAGCATCCCATGCCAACCTACCTGGATTCTCCACGTACAGTCATGACTGCCTCCAAGGTGACAATATTCTGTGCTTAATCCTTCCCGGTCCTCTGTGATTTTTCTTGACTTGCCATGACTATTCCAGGTAAGCAGATGCTCCCTGTGCGATCCCATCCAGATGTTTTTCTTCTGTATTTACTCACTCAGGTGCTTGTTTTCCTTCGTATCCACCCCAACTGCTCTGCGTGTGTGTGTTCTTCTACTTCCCGCATTCACGGCTCATGGAGGTAGGATGATTTGCAGAAGGTGGCACCTGGATTATGTGGCAAAACTGAGATTAGAAAGCAGATCTCGTTGGCTTCCAAGCCCTGCTGTCTATATTCTCTCTCCTGCATGATCCAACTGTCGTTCGCCCGAGGTTGGATCAACGCCCTCCCTCCCTGTCCCCGTCCCAGAGCGCTGGTGGCTTCCCCCTTCTGTCTTTGTGGTTATGAGCTCACCGGCAGACTTCTCTTGAGTGGGGGCTGCAGTTCCTAGAGCTACGCAGGCCCCTCACTGCAGGGAACCATCAGGCTTGGGGTTGGGAAGTGAGGGGTTGGGAATGAACACCACGGGGCCTCCTCTTGCATCCGAAAGGGATGGTGGCTGGTGCTATTCAGGTTCAATATATTCTGTTCTTTATTCTGCTGTCCAGATATTTTTCTCTGCGTCTGTATGTATTTATCTACCTACCTATCCATCCATCCATCCATTCATCTATCCAACTATCTACCATGTAGCTGTCTCTCTGTACGGTTCCATGACTTTTCGAAGCGCCTGCATGGATATAACCACACGGAGCCAAGTATCTACTGCATTTCAATGGCATGTGCTGCGTAGGATGCATTTGCAAAGAGTTCTCCTCCTCCTCCTCTCTCACTCCAGGAAGCGATCGGAGCCATTTGGCACCGAAGCTGGCGAAGCTGCGATTCCATTTGGCCTTAATCAGCGTTTCCATGTAACTCTGCAAAAACAACAACGGCGTCTAACTTTCACAGAATCTGGAAGATGCATTAACTGGAGGCAATGATTAACTTAACATTTGCCTGGTATAAATAAAGCTCGCCGTAGGTCATTTGGTGTGTGTTTGTGTGTGTGCGTGCCAACGATAGTTTCATTGTCAATTTTTTTCAAGTGACTCTCTCATGCATTTGGGACGAGTCATTGATTCCTTATGGTTTATGAGATATCCATCTGTTTGGAATTTTTTTTTTCCAACATTTAAACAATTTCCCTTAATGTTTCAACTCTACAACTGGTGATCAGAGAGCTAAGGAATTCAGCCTCTGTGTGGATTCTACCGTTTCCAACGCAGGGCAGACTTACACTGTCTTAAGTGAAAGAATCTTTTTGCTGTGCATGTGGAATTTCCACACTCTTTGAAAAAAGAAGCTGTGATCCATGAAGTATAAGATAACATCCTTCCCCTAGAAAGGAAGTTGGGTATACACAAAGCATTTGAAAACCCACAAAGGCATGATAATGCTATTAAATGAAATATCGCTCATTTAATTTTATCAATAACCAAATCCAGCGTAAGTAGGTACATTTCTGTCCACAGAATTCTGCATACATTTGCAAAGCATGGATCTCTCTGCAAATCCTGTCTTCAATCACATGAACATAGTATATTAATAGAGGAATTTCAAAGAATAATTTCACAGTCACTTTCCTCTAAGATACCAGATTCTATATTTAGCTGTTCGTTTACTACTAGCATCAACTGCTTTGCTCCAAATCTTAGGATTTCTTCCTTAAAAACAAACAAACAAAAAAAAAAAAAACGCTTCACTTTTCTTTATCTTTGAGTCATCAAACTTTGTTTTGAGAGAAAGGAAATCTTGAAAATTACTTCCTCCTCATTCTCCTAGACTTTTTTCCAGCCAGCAACTTTTTCCATAGACACCGACGCACACGTGGAATTCTGCTCCCTTGGAAATTATATTTTCTTTGCTGCATCTGTAGCCTTCAATGTATCTGGTGAGCTGGCCAGAGCTACTGAGATTTTAACTGCTTTTATCTTCCCCCTCTAATCCGTTCAAGTCTCAGATCACACTGGTGACACTCGATTCCCAGCTACTTACTGTGAAGATTCATTACACACAGCTGGGGATGCTTCGGGAATAAGGATTATTTGATCATTCTTCAGCTCTGAAAAACACACAGAAACCCACCTGCTCCACGGGCCACTGGCCAACTGTCTAATGCAGAAGCTGCAGTGGGTGGCATGGAGACACCTGAAGGACAGGCCCACGTCCTAAACACGGAACCTGCAAGCAGGACTTTCTTTGGAAGGATATTTGCAGGTGTGATGAAGTCTCTTTTTTTTTTTTTTTTTTTTGAGACAGAGTCTCACTTTGTTGCCCGGGCTAGAGTGAGTGCCGTGGCGTCAGTCTAGCTCACAGCAACCTCAAACTCCTGGACTTAAGCGATCCTACTGCCTCAGCCTCCCGAGTAGCTGGGACTACAGGCATGCACCACCATGCCCGGCTAATTTTTTGTATATATATTTTAGTTGTCCATATAATTTCTTTCTATTTTTAGTAGAGACGGGGTCTCACTCTTGCTCAGGCTGGTCTCGAACTCCTGACCTCGAGCGATCCACCCGCCTCGGCCTCCCAGAGTGCTAGGATTACAGGCGTGAGCCACCGCGCCCAGCCTGATGAAGTCTCTTGACTGCATTTAGGAATCTGGGGCAGTCCCTCAGTTTAATGCCAAGTGTCCTAAGAGACAGCAGAGGAGACACAACACAGAGGAGAAGCCACGTGGAGACGGAGGCAGAGACTGGAGTGATGCAGCCACAAGCCCAGGGACACCTGGAGCCCCCAGGAGCCGGAAGAGGCAGGAAGGAGCCTCCCCTGGAGCCTGCGGAGGGAGCGCGGCCCCGAGACACCTGCGTCTCACACTCCTGGGCTCCGGGACTGGGAGGGGACACATTCTTGTTACTTTAGCCACCTAGTTCCTGGTAACTTGTTAACAGCAGCCACAAGACACTCATACAGAAGTTTTCCTGGACCCCCTAGATGGTCACTTTTTAGCAACACCTGTTTCCTGGGTCCCTAAGGCTCAGGGAAGGAACCGGTTAGGGCAAGGAAAAGGCATGGAGGACTAGATGTATGTCTGAAGTGCACATGCCAGGGGCTTCATCTGCTTGTGGATGCTGCTTTTCAAATAGCTCACACCATCCAGCTGCATCCTGATTTCATGGCAGGACCAACCTGTTCCCTGTAACTCCTGCTCTACAGCCTGCTTGCCTTGCACCCGCCTGCTCTGGGAGAAGTTACAGAATTGCACACTGAAAAGAAAAGAGTTGGTGCCCCAAGTGTCAGAGGCCCTTCGCGTAAAAATATTAGATAAGCAGGGTGGCTTGTCTTTGGACAGACCTCATTTACGTAGTATTCTGACACATGGGCTCTACGAAAATACTAATATTTAATACATTTTTTTTTCTCATTTTCTCAGGCAGTTTTTGTAAAGTAATGATTTTTATTTTTTAGTTTTAACAGGTTGTTTTGTTTCGTTTTGTTGTTTTTTTATGAGACAGAGTCTCATTCTGTCACCCCAGACTAGAGTGCAGTGGTGTCATCGTAGCTCACTGCAGCCTCAAACTCCTGGGCTCAAGCGATCCTCCTGCCTCAGCCTCCCAGAGTCCTGGGATTACAGGCATGCGCCACCACACCCAGCCACAAACTAATGATTTTTAAACTGCTTGTTTGATTCTATTTCCTGCAAAGCTATGGAAAGAATCTTTAGGGACATTTTCTTTGATATGTGGAGAAATAAAACCTTATTTTTTATCACACACACAAAAAAGAAGGTAGGAATAGTAGTCACAAATGGGTAAAAGCAACCAGGATAAGAAGTAGTAAGCATGACTCCTTTAGTGTAAGAGTTTTCGCAACATGAGTGTCGTTTTTATGAACCTACAGGTCTAAGTCACAATGAAGAAAAAGAAACTTGCTTTCAATTCAGGAGCAAATTTAACTTTGAAAGCATTGCCATGTGGGCACTGTCTCTTTTATTCTTAGGGCCTGTTACCCTTGTCGGGAAACTTTGAGTTGTCTGGCAATTCTTCTGCAGATCTTAGAGAGGGGTCCCGGGAGGTCTCTCTCGGGCTCACATGCAAAGCAGACACCTTGTGCTTGGTGAGCAAGACAAGCTTCCTTTTCTCTGTCTTCGGGCTTCCTCCCTGGAGCATAACTTTTGCAGCCAAGGATCAAAGTGCTCGACTGGAACTGTCATTGCTGCCACCATGTCACCCTGGCCATTTGTCACCACTACTGTGGCAGCACAGCTGTCAAATCTTTGCTACACTCGGCAACATGGAGCAACCCTTTCTCTCTCCTCTCTCTCTCTCTCTCTCTCTCTGTCTTTGTTGTTTTTATACCTTAGTTACTATTCCTTTAAAAGATTGCACGTGAATTAATACCTCCAAACATTTAGTAACAATGTGACCTCATTCATGGAATATCTTTACAATGTAGCTTTTTGGATGTTAAAATTATTAACAAGATGCAACATGACATACACGTCGCAGGTGCAAAAATCGAGGTAGAACTCTTATAGCATCCTTAGGTTTTGGCAGACTTGTATTCAACTTTTGGTCAAGTGCGGAAGCCAATTTTCAAGAAATATTTGAGGCTGGGTGTGGTGGCTCATGCCTGTAATCCCAGCACTCTGGGAGGCCAAGGCGGGAGTTCGAGACCAGCCTGAGCAAGAGCAAGACCCCATCTCTACTAAAGAGAGAAAAATTACCTAGGTGTGGCGGTGCACGCCTGTAGTCCCAGCTACTCGGGAGGCTGAGGCAGGAGGATCGCTTGAGCCCAGGAGTCTGAGGTTGCTGTGAGCTAGGCTGACGCCACGGCACTCTAGCCCCGGCAACAGAGCGACACTCTGTCTCAAAAAAAGAAAATAAAGAAAGAAAGAAAGAAGAGGAGAGGAGAGGAGAGGAGAGGAGAGGAGAGGAGAGGAGAGGAGAGGAGAGGAGAAAGAAGAGAAGAGAGGAGAGGAGAGGAGAGGAGAGGAGAGGAGAGGAGAGGAGAGGAGAGGAGGGAAGAGAAGAAATATTTGGGTGGAAAAGACACCAAAAAGATAAAAGATTTGGAAAATGGAACTGTGGGGGAAATGCTGTATGTTTAACGTAGCTTGAGAAGAGCGAAGTCAAGACGTGTTATCGAGTCATGGGCTTCACGACAGGGTCATTCAAAGACGACATTGGGTCATGACGCTGCATCTCCACGGACGTTCGAAGCCGGAGTTCGGGGAACACGCCTTGTCTCGTAAGGACGGGGCCGGCCACAGAGGCACGTGAGTGACGCCTTCCATCAAAAGCAATAAGCGGTGTTGATCCACAGAGAGCTGTCCGGGTGCCCTTCCGACTGTACATTTCCACGAACTCGCCCCGAGTTATGAAATCAGTCACAGGCAGAGCCAAGACCGGAGTCCTCAATGCCCCAGAGCCCTGTTAGCCGTGCGTTACAGAGAATGACAGCAGCCCTCGACTCAGTATTTGAAAATGAAATATGGTCCTCATTAGACTAACGGCCTTTCCCAGCCAGCAGTTTTATCCGTCTCCCCCTAAGGTAATGCCCTGGGCAGGGACGACCACAGATGTGGAAGCGATTTCCCCCCAGTTTACTGGGAGAGCGGCCTTTATATCATCAAACCACCTTCCTGCGGCAGCCTCGTGCAATTCCCCGCGATGCCAAGGTGAGGGCTGACCATTTGCTTCTGTCGTCTCATACTGAGCTCCGTTATTGCCCGACAAGAATGAAACAGCATGTTTTCTTCCCTTCGTGACCTCAGAGAATTCACTGTAATGCCTTTTCCGCTAGGTGGTGGCTCACGCCTATAATTCCAGCACTTTGGGAGACCGAAGCAGGAGGATTGATTGATGTCAGGAGTTTGAGACCAGACCGAGCAACACAGCAAGACCCCATCTCTACAAAAAAAATAGAAAAATTAGCCTGGTGTGGTGGTGTGCACCTGTAGTCCCAGCTACTCAGGAGGCTGAGGCAGGAGGATCGCTTTAGCCCAGGAGTTAGAGGCTGCAGTGAGCTATGATGACACTATGGCACTCTAGCCAGGGCAACAGAGCCAGATCCTATCTCAAAATAAATAAATAAAATAAGTAAAGAAATAATAAAGGGGATATAGAATCTCTTATGTTCTCCTGGATAGAGTTGGAACCCATTGTACTAAGTGAAGTATCCCAAGAATGGAAATATAAGCACCACATGTACTCACCAGCAAATTGGTTTCACTGATCATCACCTAAGTGCACATTTAGGAATAACATTAATCAGGTGTCGGGCAGATGTGGGGGAGGAGGGGATGGGTGTATACCTACATAATGAGTGCGATGCACACTTTCTGGGGGTTGGATACGCTTGAAGCTCTGACTCGGAGGAGGGGGGTGGGGGGGGCAAGGGCAATATATGTAACCTAAACTTATGTATCCCCATAATATGCTGAAAGAAAAAAAAAAAAGAAAAAAAAAAAAAAAGAATGAAACAAAAGCTCAGAGAAGACCTCTCCTGATAGCATTTCTTACTTCTCAAAGATGGTCCAGAACAAAAAAACAAAGACAAATAATATCAAAGTCAACTCAAGAGAGGCTGTGGGCATCATTTGATGGCCCTGTCTTATTTCTGGAACCTAAGTATCCCCTGGAGCAGCCTACACCCTTCCAGCCCCAAGGCCAGCAGCTAGGATGCAGGTTTTATTTTCTCCTCCTCTCATGACTGAGACACTCTCCTAACCGGGACCTTTCCAGTTTCCAGCCTTGATCTTCCTTAGTGCAAGATTCTCTTGGCAGCCTGAAAGACGTGATTATGTATCTGACCCTGCTGTGTCAACCACTCTGTGGTCTCACTTTGTTCCTGGAGCTCCTCATTGTGGCCTACAAGGTCTGAACCTTCTGCACTTTTCCTTCCTCCCCTGACACCCCTCTGGGCTCAATTTTTGCCATTAACTACCTCATTCTGTGTCTCCCAAGCCAGGAAAGGTCCTTACTGTTCTCCAGGGTGGCTCTGCCCATTCCTGAAGCCCAGCTTTTTGCACTCTCTGCCTGGAAGTTCCCTGGTCTTAAATACACCCACCCCTTGCCCTACTCATGCATCAGATCTTTGCTTACTCAGAAAATCCTTCCTTGATTTCCAAACCTGGGGAATTTTCTCTGATGTGCCTCTGTTTCTACTGCAAAGCTCTCCTCTTGGTATGCATTGAGTAGAAACTGCCTACTTTATTATTTCTCTGTTTCTCCGCTGGAACATAAGATGAAGACAAAGACGGTGTTCACATCTCTGGCATGCTCCCAGAGGGGTGCTGTCCACTCACTGCACGTTTGTTGAACGAATAGATGAAGCGTTCAGAAATCTCCTTGCAACCTGGTGTTAATGTATGAGATAAAATGACTACGTCAAACAAGATACCATCAGTTTTCATTTTCCCTAGGACACATCATCCCCTTGTGGGTAACAACTCTATCTGCACTCTGAGATGGGTACAAGAGTAGGTTACAGGATGCATATACTTTCAGTCAGGTGTTCACTCTTAATAGATTTTTCTTTTCTTTTTTTTTTTTTTTCTTTGATTTCTTTTCTTTTTAGAGAGACAGACTCATTCTGTCACCCAGGATAGAGTGCAGTGGAGTTATCATAACATCATAGCTCACTGCAACCTCCAACTCCTGGGCTCCAGGGATCCTCCTGCCTCAGCCTCCCAAGTAGCTGAGACTACAGGCATGCGCCACCACGCCAGGCTAATTTTTCTACTTTTAGTAGAGACAGGAACTCGCTCTTGCTCAGGCTTGTCTTGAACTCCTGACCTCAAACGATCCTCCCAGCATGGCCTCCCAAAATGCTAGGATTACAAGCATGAGCCACCGCACCCAGCCTACAGTTCAACTCTTTATGGAGATGTCTTTAGGCCAGATTCAATCTATGAAAGCAGCTATTTTAGGCTAAACTTAATTTAACACATTTTTGGTGCTCAGCTGAAATATAGTTCTTTCCTTCCATAGGAAGAAATTAGGAACACGTTCATGCCTGGACATTCCCACCTAAAATTTCAGAGATGCTTTGGAAAAGGAGTGACACTTGCCCTAAGTTCCTGTGCAGGTCTTAGGGGAGACCTAGAGTGATATTACAGATGTTTAGGGCCAGCTTAGGGCCTGGAATGTGTCCTGTCACACAGGGGTCTGTGCTCTGAGAAACCAAAATAAACACCCCTTTATCAACTAAGACAGACTCTACAGTTAAGGAAACAAAAGTTAAACACAGGACAAAGGTTCAGGGATCGGCCTGCATGGCAACTTCCTAAATTCCTACAGCTACAAAAAAAACCATACTCTTGCTAAACTCCTTAAGAAAATGAGCTGTCATGCAAATTTTCAGAGCCCTCCAAACTCTGCTTTAGGACCCCAACCACTACAACGCTGATTTGACCAAGGATTGGCCTTCCTAACATTCTTTTTGGGTAATTGCAGACGTTAAGCCAGTGTCAGCCACCTTATAGAGATTGTGCACAAACTGCATTTGTGTTCTATAGTTCACCTTTTGATGTAAAGAGCCAAGTTCCACCTCATTTTCATGCTAAAACCACGCCCCAAAGTGAACACAGAATGTATGTTACATATATGTTTACTCACTACGCATGCACTTGGCTCCCCTCGTGCATAAGTACAAATTCTCCCCCAAACCTACTGAATATGTAAGACTCTACTGTGTGATCCAGGATCCACGAGGCATAAAACCCAGCCTGCACATTCCCTCTTTGAAGAGAGAGCACGTTTGGTTCTTGCCCAAGACTGTGCCTTACGTGTTTGCAAAGTGACATCACCAATAAAGCCGTCCTTGCTACTCTTTAGCTATCCTGGTGGTCTTTCGATCACACCTCTAAACTTGGCTTACTTTGCTCTTGTAAAAGGGCAGAATGTGCCACCCCAAAATATGCCAGTTTGGCGTAAGGGTTATTTTGAACTGGTGACACTTGAGAAACAGCAAATGCACAAACAAAACCAAACACTCTCCACTCTCCTGCTTGCATAAAAGCAGGCTTGGAATTTTAATTATGGAGACATAATTTAATTACGCCTCCACCCAAGAGACAGCCCCCAAAGGAATCTACATAACAAACCTCACTTGGTCCTTATATTTCATTAGTTTCTCTCATCTTCTTATCTTCCCAAAGTTTGCAGCTCCCAGAAACTTGGAGGCCTTTTTTTCCTTTGTCTCCTCACTTCCCTACAAATTTATTGCACTTGGCTAGTTTGCTGTATAAGTCCCAAGGTCTAACCTCCTCTTTGAGCTACTCACCAAGTCTCACTCGGTGTGGATGGGCACGGCATGTCTTAATGAACTGTTTGTTATTCACTTGTTCATCTGTCTTTTGTCAGTTTAATTTCTAGGACTATGGCTGAAGAATCTTGGAGGATAGAGGAAAAAGTGGTGCTTTGGTGTTGTTTTTTTGTTTTGTTTTGGTTTGGTTTTTTTGGTTGTTTTCTTTTGTTTTGTTTTCCTCTTTCCTTATACTTTCTTGTCACCATCTTGAAATTCTTAAGAATTTTCAAACTGGGGGCTGAGCACTCTCCTTCTGCACTTGGCCCTGCAAACTGTGTTCTTGTCCTAACCACAAAAGGCAGATGCCAAGAACCGAGCTTGTTGAAGTCATTATTACTCAGAATGAAAGCAAGCGTGAGTTTGTGCAAAGGCTTGCTCTCGCATGTGTATATATTCTCCCAGCTATATTTCTGGAACACATACCTTCGGCAGGGACCTCAATGTGGTTCTCAGGGTGAATGTTAGACATTCCGGATCATTGAAAAAATTTCAGCTTAGAAGGAGGGGGAATTTCTCTACTGTTTAAAGAAACGGTAAAAGCTGGAGACGTGGGTGGATATTTGGCATCTTCCTAGGGGGAGTTTCAGTTGCATGTCATCTGAATGCAATGGAAAATCAAGTAGGGCATACTTGGAGAGGCAGGATGCTTTTAAACCAGAAGCCACATTTTCCATTGTGCAGCAACCTACTGCTCACCCCACACCCTGATGGTGGAAAATGCCCATCGCTCAATTTCCATCACCCTGAGGTGGCCAGACAACTAACTCTCACCCCGTAACTATCCCCCAAAAGGTGCCCAGGTAACCCCCACAGACCGTGCTTCCTGCCATCGTGCACTACCTCAATCTCCCAGTGTTTTTTGGAACAGCCATAAGGAAACCTGCTCTAGCCAGAGGTGGAGCTTCTGAAGCCATTTGTAGACTTTAAAAATTGAAAATCATGTAACTCTAACCCTGAGAGTCTAAATTTACCACCTGTGATTCTATCCTGAATCTCAGCAGCATGCAAAGTTCAATTTTATAAACGATTTGGATGTTCAAATGTCCTTCCAGGTAGGCTCTTAAAGACACCATTTCCTTAGATCAATTAATCCAAGATCTTAAGTATTGGGAGCTGATAGCAGCTGACTGTTTTGGGATTATTTGCTATTTGCTTATTTCAACTCTAATTCTCATGGCTTTTCCCATCCCAGGAACAGGGTCTTCGCACAGAAGAAATTATAGATCTCTTCTCCACCTTTGGAACAGTGCCTGAGGTATTCTAGGTGTGCAGCTAATGTTCACGATACGAGGGGTGAAGAAGTAACATAGATCACAAATACTAGTTGTAATTACAATATCATTGCTTAGAAAAATCCAGACGATATGTTATACACTTTGGTTTCTCATTCTCTCTCTCTCTCTCTCTCTTTTTCTCCCTACTTTTTTATTTCTGTTATTCCCATCAGAAACTTTAGACACTGAATATTATCCCACCAGAGCTCTTATGGGTTTGAGAGGACTATGCAAATTACTGACCACCTCAGGCTCATACATATGGCAGGTGGGGGTGAATGTCTAGATGCAATCAATCGGCCGGGCGCGGTGGCTCACGCCTGTAATCCTAGCACTCTGGGAGGCCGAGGTGGGCGGATCGTTTGAGCTCAGGAGTTCGAGACCAGCCTGAGCAAGAGCGAGACCCCACCTCTACCAAAAATAGAAAGAAATTATCTGGACAGCTAAAAATATATATAGAAAAAATTAGCCGGGCATGGTGGCGCATGCCTGTAGTCCCAGCTACTCGGGAGGCTGAGACAGGAGGATCGCTTGAGCTCAGGAGTTTGAGGTTGCTGTGAGCTAGGCTGACGCCACGGCACTCACTCTAGCCTGGGCAACAGAGTGAGACTCTGTCTCAAAAAAAAAAAAAAAAAAAAAAAAAATAGATGCAATCAATCATGATAGATTGAAAAGGGTCTCTTTCCTTTGCAAGTGTATTTTCCAAGAATGGAGTTTGAACGTATGCTATCCGTCTGCAAATGAAATAAATATATGCATTTTAAAAATTGCATCATATGAGAGATTTTTGAGTTAGCCGTGCACTTGGCTAGATTAGCACGCCCCCTAGCGGTTAAATTCATCTCACATTGCTGTATATCTGGTTTATGTTACCAGATGTTGGAAATGGAAGAAAAGGGAAATTATGTTTTTTTTTTTTTTTTTTTTAAAGTAACTATACATCAATTATAGCTTCATTTTGGGGAAATGGTTAACTAAGTATCCAGTTTGGACTGTTTGGAAGAACGGCAAATGCTTGTATCATTTTGACATATGACAAACTTTGAACTTTAATTTTAAGGGATTTTTCCAAATAGCCACTAGAAAAGCAAACATTTACCAAGTGCTATCAAGTGTTAAATCTTTTCATAGAAATTCTCTCCATTAATCTTTGCAACAGTCCTGGGGTATGAGTACCGTTCTTACTCGTTTGCACTTTACAGGGGGAACAGGCGGCGTATAGACAGGGTAAGGAATTTTCCCAAAGATATTTAGCTAGCAAGAAAAATAATCCCCATCGAACCCAGGGTGCCAAACCCTAGAGACCATTCTCTCCATCTGTATGAATGCCACCGAGTGGAAAATAATGTGTTCCCCTGTCTGTGTGAGGATTTATTTTTATCCACCACTTTCTATTCAACACGTAAGAAAGCCCCCGGATTGGGGGTCAAAAACCTGGAATCTAGACCTGCTCCCTTTAGGGTCTGGTCTGTTTTCTTCATCCACCAAAATAAGAGGATTTGATGAGATGATCCCAGAAGATCTTTCTCGGGCTAAAATTCTAAGACCCTGTTCTAGGGCGTCCTACATTCAAAATGACCCCCTTCGTAAGCTTTACGATAAAATGAGGATGTTTTGGAAACCTCAGAGCAAGAAGTGGCAGAGAAATTGCTCAAGCTTCGTAAGGAATCCTTGTTCGGACTAATAAGGTCTAATGTGCTTGCCTGCGATCACTTAGGATTAAAAAAAAATCTTTGTTTAATGTGTAATATTAAGACAATTATTTGCATTTGACTTTACCCTTCCACTTGACTCCTTCATCAAGACAATGAGAGAAAACAGGTGCATCAAAAATTAATCAAGCACACAATGATGTTATCTCTAGGATTACACCTTTGAGAGGCACCACGGGGTTAGATATGCGTGGAGATTTGAGGTTGGCACGGCTCTGGGTCCACTCCCAGTTCAGTAACTTACAAGCTGTTTTTTTCCGGAGCAAGTTATTAATACAAAGTGTTCCCAAATCCCATACACTTTTTTGTCATATAGGGGTATAGGGGTGAAATTATTACCCCCTAAAAAAGAGATGTATTAAACTCCTAAACCCGATTTTCTGTGAATGGGGCTTTATTTGGAAATAGGGTCTTTGCAGATGTAATCAAGAGAAGATGAGGTCATGCGAAATTAGGGTGGGCTGTAAATCCTACAGGACCAGTGCTTTAAAATTTCCCCCTAGGACTGCTTTTGCTCAATGCTGTAGATTTTAATAGCTTGTGTCCCCTTTGTCCTTCAGTTCAAGGGATCTTTTGATTTCCATCTTTATTTCATTGTTGATCCAATAACCGTTCTGCGGCATGTTGGTTCATTTCCATGACGTTGTGTAGAACTGAGTGTTTTCTCTCGGGGTTGATTTCTAGTTTTATTCCACTGTGGTCTGAGACGGTACATGATATGATTTCTATTTTTTTTTTAATTTATTGATTTATTTTCATGTATTTAATTTTTTTTTAAATTCTTTTTGGTTATGGGACCTAATCAAATGGTTTTAATTTATTGAGCCATCTTTTGCGGTCTAAAATATGACCAGGCTTGGAGAATGTTCCAAGTGCTGATGAGAAGAATGCGTATTCAGTGGTTTGGGGATAGAATGTTCTGTAAATGTCTGTCAGGCCCATTTGCTCTGGAGTCCTATCTAAGTCCAGCATTTATTTATTTTCTGCTTGGAGGATCTGTCTAGTTCCGTCAGCGGGGTGTTGAAGTCCCTGGCAATTATAATGCTGCTGTTTATCTCTCTGCTTAGATCTGGTAGGGTTTGTTTTATGCATCTGAGAGCTTCTTTATTACGTGCCTAAACATTTAGGATTATTATACCTTCTTGTTGAATTGTTCCCTTTGCCATTATATAATGGCCATCTCTGTCTTTCTTCCCTATTGTTGATGAAAAGTGAATTTTATCTGATATGAGAGTGGCCACACCTGCTTGCATTTGGATTCAGTCTTCAGGATACAGTGCATTATTAAGAACATCCACGGGCCGGGTGCGGTGGCTCGCGCCTGTCATCCTAGCACTCTGGGAGGCCGAGGTGGGCAGATCGTTTGAGCTCAGGAGTTCGAGACCAGCCTGAGCAAGAGCGAGACCCCATCTCTACTAAAAATAGAAAGAAATTATATAGAAAGCTAAAATATATATATAGAAAAAATTAGCCGCGCATGGTGGTGCATGCCTGTAGTCCCAGCTACTCGGGAGGCTGAGACAGGAGGATCGCTTGAGCCCAGGAGTTTGAGGTTGCTGTGAGCTAGGCTGACGCCACCGCACTCACTCTAGCCTGGGCAACAGAGTGAGACTCTGTCTCAAAAAAAAAAAAAAAAGAACATCCACGTTGCTGTGCAACCATCACCACTACCGGTCTCCAGAACTCTTTTTTCCTTGCAACATCGAAACTCTGACACCACGAAACACTAACTCCTCACCCTCCCCTCCGGCCCCTGGCAACCAGCATTCTACTTTCTGTCTCTATGAGTTTGACTACTCTGAACACCTCGTGTTATCTTGTCCTGTGTGCATTTTTGCACATCTTGATTTTCCTGTGTCTTTTATTACATGTCTATTTTGCATTGGCCTTAAATACATACATTCCACTTCTCCTATCCTTATAATTTCACATGCATTTTTAACACGTTCTAAGATGATTCCGTATCTCACATCTCTCTCTCTGACAAATACAAAGACCCTATAAAAATTTAATTTCTGTATTCTTCCTCCTGACTTAAATGTTACTGTTTTTTAACATACTAGTTTAACTTCCGCCCACATTAGGCATTTTTTAAAAAAAATAAAAAAGACAGCTTTCTAAAGTCAATGTTTGTTTGCCCTTGTCCCTAGTTTAACAATTTCATTGTTCACCATTTCATCTGAGATTTCATCTTCCCTTTTGGAACCATCTCTGTTCTCTTTTCAGAAATTTCTTCAGTTAATAGTTATTCTGATAATTCATGGCTGTAAACTCTCACTATTATTTTTCTGCGATTTTAGGTATTTCAGCATCATTATTGAATAATGTAGCTATGTAACTCTAGTTTCCTCTCAACAGTCTGAAGAAATGATTCTATCGTCTTGTGGTTTCCATTGTGGCTGTTAGCAAGTGTTTGCTTTTAATTTAATACTTATTCATATGTAGGCAACCTAATCTTTCCCTCTCACCGATCTGTGGCTCTTGTCTCTGTCTTTTGTAGTCTTCAATTACGACGCTGAAAGTCATGAATATATTTTTGTTTATCCTGCCCAGAATTATTTTCTATATGCACCTGAAATTAAGTAATCGTTTTAGTCATTTTTCTTTATTTTTCTTGAAATATGGACTCTTCCTCATTCTTCCTGTTCTGTCTTTCAGGAACCATAATTAACTGCAATTGATAACGCTCACCATAACAACAACATTAATAATAATAGTATTTATTAAATGCTCATTCTACACAAGGCAATGTTACATGAGTTTTTGCATATAATTCTCACAGCCAGTCCAGGAAGTAGACGCTGGTGTTCCCCATTTTACACATGAAGAAACCGCATCACAGAAATGTCTCTCCAATCACGTGGCATGAAGCAAAGCCCAGAGCTGTAGCCAGGTATTTTGTCTCGGGGGAAAAAAGATGAATTTTGGACAGCAAGAGGAAAAAAAGAGAACCAGGGATAATAAAGGTGCTGTGGCATAACCTCACATTTAATGTCTGGCATCTGCTTCATGCTGAAATGAAATTCTCACCACGATTTCCTACAGAAACAGCACATCCGTGGCCAGCATGTGCGAGCAGACGTTTCTAACTTGACCACGTCCACACAACCACATGGGACCTGCTACGTCTACGAATCATCTTCTAAGAACCAAAGGTCCGCAACGATCTGTGACACTCACCTCTCTCTGTCGTTTTCCTTCCACAATGACACCCACCATCGTATATCTTTTCAAAAAAAAATTATACGACAAAGTTTTGTGCGTTTGTGTACAAAATAGAAGGTTCTAGAAGGTTCGGAAATTCCTTCGGGTAACTGTTATCCTACTAATGCGTGGTGGTCAACCTTCCCTATTGTTTTCGCGTGTTTTTAAATACTTCCGCAACACTGTTGGCCGACTTAGGTGTGGAACTCTGGGATTGTCTCAGCTGTTTGAAGAGAGAAGAAGAAAACAAGGTTTGGCTGTTGTGTGGACCCACTTTCATTTTCCCGGGCCCTGTGAAGGAAGCACTGATGTCCGACAACACAACCACCATTGAAAATGTCATTTTTTTTTTTTTTTTTTTTTTATCCCAGATGCGATGAGCCAGTCGGGTGGGCGTTGACCCTGTGACCATGGCAACAGTCAGTTTGTGCTGCGTAACAAGTGGTCCCCGTTGCTCACGGAGCAGTGGGGAGGACGTCATGCTCCTGGTCACACCCACAGAAGGGGAAGGTCCCGCAACAGGGCTGCAGCCACGGTTTCCAAATCGTGTTGAACACGGAGAACTGCTGGGGGACAGGCGTGAGCGTCCTGCGGTGTTCTTTGATGGCCGCCTCAATCTTCTTGATCACGGAATCGAAGAGCGCTTCGTTGTCAGGGTTCAGGGGCCGGGCTTCGGCAGGGTCCTTGGAGATGTCAAAGAGGAGAGGTGGGTCGTGGTAGGTGACGTCACCGGAACAGGAACACATTCCGCTCCCGTAGCAGGCGCCGCTGCCCTCCGGGGAGAACTTGGGAGTCACGTAATGCACCTTCCACACGGTGGCACCTGCAAAACACATCTCTACTGTGACATCACCTCTGTGACGCTTTTAAGACTTTCTCCAATTAAAAACAAAGTTCTCCAGTGATTTTCCCAGCAATCAACAATATTCTTCTGCACGTAATTACATAGCAACAGCAGTATCTCAACCATAAGAAAAAAATGCACAATTTTACCATAAATTTGAAGGATTTTTACAAATTGTATCATGAGAACATTTGAAAATAATAGTGGCTACCCAAGTGGAAACTGGGTGATTCTACCTTGATCTGAAGAGGCGTCAGCAAAGTGGGTCATTAGCTAAGGTTGAATGTCACTTTCAGACCTGAATTTGGCAAAGTTCATTGGGCAAGATTAATCATTCTGTATTCTTCCCTCCTTGCCTCTCTTCCTCTTTCTCTTTTTCTCTCTTCCTTCCTCCATTCATTCATTCATTTACTTCTTCCTTGCCTTCTTTCTTTTCTCTCTCTTGCGTGCATGCACACACACGCACACACACACATGCATTAATCAGGTTTTTGAAGTTTCCTATATCTTAGAAAATAGTTGATAGGAAAAAAATCATCATTTAAAACAGCAATATATATATATATATATATATATATGTATATGAAGATCTAGAAATAAACTTTCTAAAGCGAAATTCAGCTATGTGCATCCACAATTAAATTGTGAGTACTCTTTCAATCCAATAATTCCATTTCTGGGAATTTATCCTAAGGATACGTTCAGATAAGGACTTAAAGATGTATACACAAAGATGTTTATACAGTGTTATTTATAATACAAAAAGTTACTACCGATATAATCCATTTCTATGAGGAATGCAGTTTTTAAAAACAGGTTACAGAGTAGTGTGCCTCGTATCAGCTAATTTTTAAAATCTATGAGTGTGCGAATGAGGTTATGCCAGCAGACCTACACACAGAACAAAACCTGTGAAGAAATATACCCCATCACTTTATTAGCAGTTACTTTGAAAGGTGGATTTACCAGCAACTTTCTTTTTACTTTTTCCTCTTTTTGATTTCCCCAGCTGGGTTTGGAAATGAAATTGTTTTTATTCTTAAAAGGAAGCCAGCAAACAAAAAACATCCCTGTGCTGAACAAAAGAAAAAATACACTTCTGTATCTTATGATGTTTTGACATCTTGAAGAACCTTACGGACTTTGGGAGAAACCAGCTTCTCAGGGCGAGCTAATGCCTAAAGATAGCTACCAACCCACTCTGGAGTGTGCCTCTCGCGTGCAAACCAACCACCTGCTTTATCTAACTCTTACACATCAAGACAGTGTTTCCTCTGCCCTAAATCAACCCGGGGCCAGGTCCCAGACAGCCAGGAGCAGTTGTTACGCCCCAACACTCGTTGTAATTATCCAAACCAGCCCCTCCGTAGCTGGTCACTCTCGTCTGCCTTGCCTTTCTCTTGCAAACCCCAATAAAGGCTGTCTGTAGCCCGGGCTCTCTGCTTCCTGATCGAAACCTGGAGCTTCCACCTGCAGCCATGCATGGCACGACACAGCCTCTTCTCTTTGGAAATCTAAGTCATAAAAATATTTTTGTGGCATAGCCCTTGTCTGGGTCAACGCTCAGTTACCTTTGTAAATTAAAATCTTTTGGGTACAGATCACGCCCATGCCTCTCTCTAAAATGCTACCGCAGTGTGCTAGCTCCTTAGACAGCATTCCTAGGGGAAAGAAAACCATCCTAACCAGGTGACATTTACACATGGTATTTCTTCCCGAGAAACAGGAGGCCCAGGCTGTGCCCCTGTGTGTTTCCAAGTGTCCACAGTGTTGATACTCACAGTCCTTTTGGTGCCACCGGACCGTGTGCAGGTAGACCCCACAGTAGTGGAAGAGGAACTCGTGGTCTGAGTGGGACGCCCTCCCTTCCAGCAGGGGCATGAGGTTCCGGCCGTCAATCACCCTTGGGGCACAAAGGGACATGCAGACAAAGCAGTGAGAAATGCACAGCTCAGTCACATTTTTTTTTTTTTAAGACAAAATCTCACTCTGTTGCCCGGGCTAGAGTGCCGTGGCATCAGCCTGGCTCACAGCAACCTCAAACTTCTGGGTTCAAGCGATCCTCCTGCCTCAGCCTCCCGAGTGGCTGGGACTACAGCAGTGCACCACCACGCCCTGCTAATTTTTTACATTTTTAGCTGCCTGGCTAATTTCTTCCTATTTTTTTTAGTAGAAACAGGGTCTCGCTCTTGCTCAGGCTGGTCTCAAACTCCTGACCTGAAGCGATCCTCCCGCCTTGGACTCCCAGAGTGCTAGGATTACAGGCATGAGCCACTGCACCCAGCTATCGGTCACATGTTTTACAACAGAATAAGGAGGAGGGAAAGGAAGAAGAAGAACAAATTTCTTAAAACTTAAGACACATTTTCACTCTTTTTATGAAAAAAAAAAGAAAGGAAACAATTCATTTTCTGAGGTCATGGGAGAAGGGACAGGCTGGAAATATTATTCTGATACCTTGCTGGGCAGTATGAATTCATGCCATGCGTTGGAAAGATTGAGCTCCTCACAATCTTTTGTGGGGTTTTTTTTTTTTTTTTTGGATTTAAATTTTGCAGTTTATTTCTTTTTTATTTCAGCATACTATGGGGGTACAAATGTTTAGGTACATATATTGCCTTTGCCCCACCCAAGTCAGAGCTTCAAGCATGTCCATCCCCCAGACGGTGCACACCGCACCCATTAGGTGTGAATATACCCATCCCTTCCTCCCCCTCCCACCTGCCCGACACCAATGAATGTTACTACTAAATGTGCACATAAATGTTGATCAGTTAATACCAATTTGATGGTGAGTCCACGTTCTTTTGATTTAAATAAAACTTCACAGCGGTGAATAGATAACACCACTCCCCCAGCACACACACACACACACACACACACACGGGATTAAAGCCATAAAACATGCAATGAGTTCACTCACTTTAAAAGTCATAGAGAAAGTGAAAAAGAGAAACGATAGCTTCATTTGTCACACACCCTTACACATATGTGTTTTTATTCGGTAATTCATTTAAGACATATTTGCTTAACGGTCTAGAAGCTGTGAGACATAAAACAGGATGAAGTCCCACCCATAAGTAAAGCCAAACCTTTGCGTGCACAAGATAACACAAGGGAGAATGGTCAGAGGTATGCTAAGAAGAAAACAAGCAAAATATCCCACCCTGCACCAAGGGGACAAAGACATCTGGCCCTGTGGGTGAGATATTGACGGGTTATCTAGCACAGTTATCTAGTATATCCCCACACATCGAAATGTCTCTCCTTAGCTTAAGAACAAGCATCGTTTCCGTACCTGTCCTGGGGCAGAATCCCTCCTCCGATATAGGACAGCGTTGGGTAGATGTCCATGAGGCTGGTGGGCTCATCCACCACGAGCCCGGGCTCCAGCACCGTCGGCCACCGGAGTATTCCTGGTACCCGGATGCCTCCGTCCCATCCTCCCATCCCTTTGCCGCCTAAAAGCAAAGATGGCGACCACCGATGAGTTAAATCCAACCTTATGTGCTGCATTGCAGAGTCAGTCCGGATGCAACTTTTCCGTGAGCTGGCGGCAGACCCGCCAGGGTGCTACAAGTTCACAGACAGATACAAAGTAGCCACAAGATATCATCCCTGACTTCCAGAACTTCATACACTGTTGCAAACCTTTAAGTAGCCAAACGGCACATTCAATAATAATAAATAAAAATAAGCATTGCCATAAGACAGTATATACACTATGTACCAATGAATGTCCCAGATTTTTCATACTATGGGGAAAGGATGTTTGGGAAGCTGGAAAGTCTTCAGTCCTTATTGGAATTAGATTGGGCTTGAAAACACAGAAAAGGCTTGTTTGAGGTCCAAAGACAGACTTTCTAACATGTCTTTAGTATGACAATGATCTAGGAAAAATTATTTTGCGGGGAGCTCGGAAACAGTTTCCCATGCAAAACAGTTGTTTCTGTGAGCGTAGGAAGGTTAATTTGGTTTCGATGTTTAAATTGTCTATGTAATAATAAGATGTGGTTTAAGCTTACTTTAAAGACATCAGTTTCTTTCAATGCAGGTGTTATCGGGTTACAGTGATTTCCCATGGAGAGGAAGTAAGAAGAAAGTGTCAACAGGGAAATTGTCCACAGGCAAAAAAAAGTGCTGACAATTGCGTCTTAGACGAAGGTCCCCTTGGGTGTGTCTGAGCACAAATGCGGCCATGTGACCGTTCCGATCCTGAGGTTGAAGCGTTTGTTGCAAAATAAAAACGCTGCCTCTGTGCCAAATGACACAGTCAAGATCACATGGATTCTTTAAAAAAAAGCCTGAGCCTCTGTAGGGCGGAAAAATCTCTTCCTACGTGAAATGTTTTTTGGGTTCATGTTGTGTGTGTGCCCTTCTGACAGGCGGTCTGAATTTACACAGAAAACACACAACAGCGTCTGTCTTGCTAAAAATGATGCAAAATTATCTGTGGAAACATTCACTGGTCTAAGGAGTGTCCAAAGCCGACTCAGGTCCTCAGTGCTGTTCTGTATCGTAATGACGACTTGAAAAATTCCCTGAACCAAATTTGTGTTGTTGTTCTTGTGTCTACGCTTGACAAGCAACAAACAACCGTAAAGCCACCCTGACGTCTCCTCCAGCTTACTTAAGCACCTGTGTCTTTGGGAGGCACAATGACAACAAAATCAGTTGTTCGCCCGGGACATGGAATACATTTGTGTATGCAGTGTATCCCCTGCCTCACGGAGGCAAGCCGTGAAGCTGAGAACTTGTCCTCAGTGGTGACAGCTGCCCATGACAATTTTGCCAACCCTTTTGCAGGGTTGTGGGCACGTTTTAGGATGTGGGACTTTACACAGACACAACCCACACAAGCAATTATCACCATGATTATAATAGGATGTAATATTCACATCCACTATAATCATCGCAATTATAATAATCACGTCTCATTTGATGGCACACATACAGTGAATCAACTGTAACCTCTGCTTTTTCTAAGAGGCTTAACACGGATTCCGTCTTTGCTAATTAACAAAGTTATTTCTGTGGCAAGTTGGCACCGCAGGACAGAGATGAAGTCACCTTCTATCAATTCAATACATAATCCAGTGTATATAACGCCATATATATATGTTCACTCCATGTAATCCTATATATAGGATTACATATCCTATATATATTGGATTTTAGATTATAACAATATGTAGTGAATATATAGGAACTTATATATCATATTATCTATCATGAATACAATAAATGTGTATACATAGTGAATGCATATAGGAACATATGTATGACATACAAACACACTACTTTTTTAATAAAATACAAAAAGTGCAAACATTCTGGTTTTTATAGCAATGAAAACTTTGATACCCTTTTACATTTTTTTTTTTTTTTTGACTTGGAAATTAGGGAGTAGGACAGGAATAGCAAATACCAAGTTTTTGTTTAAAATATTGTTCTTGTTGGCACCGTTTTGCCAGTGCCTAAGAGAAGGCTCCAGAAAGTTGTTGAGCAGCCCGGCAAGGAGCGCAGCAAAGGGGGTTGGAAGAATCGGCTGACCACAAGGAGGTGGGCACCCCAGTCTATGCGACTTTATACTTTTTCTGGTCAGGGTAACACTCTTTCAAGCATAGTGATAATGTGGGTGATTTTATTAAACTAAGGGCTGGAATGTAGGCATTCAAGTGAGTACTAACTTAGAGGAGCAGTTCTCATCTGGAGGTGACCTGCCCTCCCAGGGGACGTGGGGCAGCGTCTGGAGACATCGTTGGTTGTCACCACTTTGGGCAGGTGCCGCTGCCATCTGGGGGGTGGAGCCGTCCAACACCCCGCAGGGCACAGGACGCCCCACCACAGAGAGACCTCCCATGTCCAATGCTCTCAGGCTGAAAAACTCTCTGCAGATGATCACTGAGACCCCAGCATTTCTTCTCATGAGGTTGTCATCGCTTCAAATGTTTTTATTTTAAGCGCCTAGAAATTGCCCCAAAATGCACAGCCTTTTTTCCACCCAGCCTATGAAGAGCTAACGTAAAAACAACTCATGTAAAAATATGCAAACGGCACGGCCAACGGATTCAGGCAAAGGCAAAGCCAACAGAGCCCACTGGTTTTACACCGAGAGGCGTCAGTTCTCTGCTGGGACTCACCTTTGTAGATGCCGTTCCAGCCGCCCAGCTGGGCTGCCCCGTCCTGGGACTCCAGCCGGGCCCCGTTGTCCGAGGTGAAGTACACCAAGGTGCGGTTGGCCAGGCACTCCTGCTCCAGAGCCTGCAGGATTTTGCCTGGGATGGTCAGAAACAGGAAGCCTTTACCTCTCGTACGTATCTCTTGTCATGCACTTGCCACAGGTAACAGTATGAGTTAATGCTGTTTCATTACGTATCATGTAGCAATGTCTAATTAACAAGGACTGCATGACACTCTAGTGTCTACCATGCTGTGTGTGTGCTGTATACGTTTATTATAGGATAGATAAATATATGCTATATATTTCTTATAAATATATGTTAATGTATAATGCTAGAAATACATAATTCATTGTTATACATTAAATATATCATAATAAAACATTATAAAAAATAATATAAATAGAACATGAAGTATAGTAGGTATAATACATAGTATTTATTATAATAATAGCTAATTTTATAAACATTAGAAATAGTATATTGTTATATAATATTCTATATTAATTGTTAATAATACATTACGTAATACCATTGTGTAAAATTTGTCATGTTTATATGATATATAAATAATATTTTATTATATAGTATTTGATATGTCAATATATTATGTAAAGATTCATGTTTCTTGTATGATATATAAGAAAATATAATATGAATTATGAAATAAAACTTGAATATGTTACATAAATATCTACACTATAATAAACATATTTTATTATAAACATATTATTTATATAAATATAAATATAAAATATATGTACCATTAATATCACTTTATGTAATTTTATACATAAGTGTATATACAAAATTATATATAAGTATACATAATTTTATACAAAGTATATATACATATACTTTAAGTGTTATATAATATTACATTAATTATATTACCATATTAATATGATTATTTAAATAATATAATGTAAAAATTAACTATATTGATTATATTGATTAATTTTATATAATAATTAGTATATGATAGTATATAAAATATTGCTTTATGATATGTTTATCATATATTATGTATATCGTTTCATTATATATAATAAATAAGAAAGTATATTTTATTATATGCATTATATAATAATATGTAATATCATTTCCGTCAACAATCCAAATAGCTAATGCAAATTAGGTCCAGCAGTTAAAATAAACTTATGAATACTAATGAAGGAGGAAATATAGTTTGAACTGTTACATCTCCAGGAATACACAAGCAAAGTCACACACTCGCCCCAGGGAGGAGCACCTCTTCCCTTGAAGACTCTGCAGTCCTCTGTTGCTGTCTGAAGTCTACGTCTAAATTGCAGGTTGTTCTTGCTATTTGGATTGTGGTTTAGGATCTGATAATAACTAATACTTTGCTAGAGTCAGCAAACACTTTTTTTAATGTGTTGCTAGTCCCTTAAGATGACAGTTTTAAACAAACAAACAAACAAACAACAACAACAACAAAAAAAACAAGTAGAAAGCTGGTCTCGTGCAACTCCAAACACTATCGATTCAACTTCTGATTCCTGCTGGGCCTTTGCCAATCACCAGACAGCACCGTCCCAGGGCTTGCGGTCACACTGCGTTCTCAGCATGGGGCATCAGAGAAAGTGCAACTAGCTGAACTGAAAACTCTCCCTTTTCTGTAAACGCATTAACCTTCCTGTTTATCTGTTGTTTCAAAATGATTTGTTTTAGAAGCAGCACTGATCATTTTTTAGCAATGTTGCTGCTTTAGAAAGTAAGAAATTTTTTTTTAAGCCAGGGTTTGTAGGAGATAAGCTTATACAGGCTTTCTGGTAAGAAGATAATTGTATGGAAACTATCAGATCATATTAGATCTCACTATCGTATTATGTGTAAAAGCGATTTCTAATGTATGTCATGTAAATAAAATAGCTGCACATTCTTTCTCTGTTTGGAAATAGATACATGTAAATCATTGCATTTGAAGCGTATAAAATGTATACGTCTGTGTGCATGTGTAAATGCTCATGGCAACAGGTCAGTCATGAGACCTCTTACCAAAGATACCTAGAAAAGACCCAATAATGAAAAGTGATTAAAAGTATTTTTTTAATACTCACAAGTTTCTTTAAATAGAATACTTAAAATGTTACCAAATTCTTAAGGATTCAGTAAGCTCATTTTGTGGGTCATATCAAGTATGGTACTGTTATGGCTTATTTTTTAGTAAAGTTGATAAGTAACCCCTTGAGTTGTATAATCATATTGTTAAATAAGAAGAGATACACACAAAGATGCCTCTCTGACTTTGAACATATCTCTAGTTTTGATAAAATATTTACAAGACAGGAGCGAGAAAATTCAAGAGTATTCAGGAGATGCTATGAAAAAAAAAAAATATATATATATATAGCTACTCTTACATTTCCCCTGTGTAAAACAATGTTAGCCATTTACTAAATGCAATCACTAGCTTTTGCAACACATCTTAGGTATTTACATATATCATAGAATAAACATAATCGTTTGTTAGTGACACACATTAGATAGAGACTTTAACAGAAATCCCCTTTGCAGAAAACTCTCCTTGGACTAAAAGTGTAACTACACTAAAGCAATTTCAAAAGGGGTAGAGAAAAAAAGATCACAATCATCTAATTACGTAAAAGCTACAATGTTGTAGCTGTTTTATACTGTAACAGGTTGCAATGTTTGTATTTGCCTACCAGGGAATTAAACTACATATAAATATACACACACACACGCACACACATCCCCCAGTAGAGATTAACTTAAGAAACACACACACACACACAAAAAAGAAACACAGAGTTTAGCTTTAGTTCAAGGAGCTGAAAAAGGGTTTTGACCGGGGATTAGTTCCCTTTAATTAAGCCCTTGAATTGTCCCTAATAATACATTCCTTTTTCCCACCTATTTCTGCTTAAATGCCTTGCTGGCAACACTTACTTTCCTCACATTCTAGCTTCTCTTTAGAATTAAGTATAGACTGTGAGTACTAAAGTAGTATCTAGAATTTTAGATACATATAGTGAAAATATAAAAAAGAAATTCACCCAAGGACAAGATTCCGCCTCTGCCTGTCCTATGAGATGTCACTAGCTCTTCAGTGATTTTCACTCATATCCTACAACTCTTCTGACTGTGGTTTACAGTGTCAAAAAAAAAAAAATATGTGCAATAAAACTTGTTTTAATGCACCTTAAATGCATTTAAATTAACATAGCTCTATTTCTTTCAAAGGCACTTGACATATATGGATAGAAGCAGCAAAGAACTGGCTTATTATTATTTTAAATGTCTCTGCATAGCACAGTTTTCAGAAATGTCCACTTGCAAGAGAAAACATATATGCATACTGTTTCAAAAGTAAACACCCTTGTTGAGATACTCTATCACACGCATAGTGGGGGAAAATGCAATTCCAGTAGCACAGCTATTTATTTTTCTGGTACATTTGCAAGGCCCCTCCCCCTCCCTCCTCCCAGCCCCCACCTTTTGAGTTATTACTTAGTATTATTTTTCTATATTAACCACTATGACTTTGAGATAAATGGCTTTGGTTTGACAAATTCCCATCCCCAATTTCTAAGCATTTCTTGAAAAACTAATAACACATTTTGTTTTATATCCATCAAAATAACCAGCAACGATAATATTCTTCACGGTACTTTATCTTGCCAATGGGTTTTTCAGGAAAGTGGCTGTCTTTATTGTAAAGGTGGGAAAACCTAAACTGTTATCTTGGGGAATGTATTTTACTGGTATTGCTGGACAATGATAGCCCAGATTTTTTTTTGTTTTTGTTTTTTTTTTTTTAGACTGAGTCTCACTCTGTTGCCTGGGCTAGAGTGAGTGCCGTGGTGTCAGCCTCGCTCACAGCAACCTCAAACTCCTGGGCTCAAGCGATCCTCCTGCCTCAGCCTCCCGAGTAGCTGGGACTACAGGCATGCGCCACCATGCCCGGCTAATTTTTTCTATATATATTTTTAGTTGTCCAGATAATTTCTTTCTATTTTTAGTAGAGACAGGGTCTCACTCTTGCTCAGGCTGGTCTCGAACTCCTGACCTTGAGTGATCGTCCCACCTCGGCCTCCCAGAGTGCTGGGATTACAGGCGTGAGCCACCGCACCTGGCCAAAGCCCAGATTTTAATAAGATTCCGCGAAACAAATACTTATCGGGTGTCTGTGACGGACAAAGGGGCTGGGCATTTTTTGAGACAATTAACGCAGTTTTTTTCTCTAGCTCGTGCCGCCTTCTATATGCAAAGCCATGTCACTGAGTACTCACCCACCATCCAATCCATTTCCTCCACATTGTCCCCGTACAATCCGTATTTACTGTGCCCGACGAACTTCTCTTTGGTGACAAGAGGGGTGTGGACGTGCAGGAAGGAAAAGAAGAGAAGAAAAGGTTCCCGTTTATACCTAAGGAGCAGAAAGTCAGCAGAATCACCTCCGTCCGTAAGGCCATTGCTCCCGTCTGCACGGGACCCCGCCCGGGTTGAGAGATCTCACAACACTCGGGGAAGTTTTTCTGGGTGCTTTCGGTGACAACGCCACCCCTGCGAGTCGGGACCACAGCAAGACTGATGTTGAAAGGACGTGAGGAGAAATAAAGGACTGCGGGACATTGTGCTCCCTACAGAACATTTAGTGCAGTCCGTTTTACACGTTCTTGGATGCAGCTTAGCATCTGATATAAAGTAGCAGGTTAATACATCTTTTCATTTTTGTTGAATGGATAAAGTTGCTGTTTAAAATATAGGTCTGTAATATTCTAAAATTTTGAAAAATAAAATATATGTATGAGTGTGTATATATATATATAGAGATAGATACATAGATACATACATAGGTACATAGATAGATAAATATTCTCTTCGTACATTATCTGAGAGTGTTTCTTTAAGTATGGGTTTGGAGGAATCATATCCTAAGGACAGAGCCAAATACACTGCACTAAGGATTCAATCTACCTTATTCTCCACTTCCCCTGTGTTCCTCAGGGACATCAGCTCCAATATTTAACTGAATACATGATCATAAATTACACTTTTCAGAATCTGTTACATCTAGGAGTGTCTATAGGAATAGCTACCAACGAAGGCAGAGTGGCAACACATAAGTAAAAATAGAGCATGCCGATTGTAGAAAGAGTTCTTCATCATTGCCTCCTCCTCCTCCTCCTCCTCCTTCATGATTCCTGGAACACAAGTGTGATGGCCAGAGCCTTGGCATTCACCTTGGGCCATGAGGCTGTTCATGCAGGACAGCAGACTGCAGGCTAGAAGGAGCTAACGTGTTCATAACCTCATGGGTATCTATAGCCTGCCCACCCCAAGAGAGAAATAAACTACCCTCATTCACATGTTGCTTTTTGTGTCTTGCACTTTGAGGTCACATATAGCTATTCCAAATCTACTCATTCACTCCCTGCTATACCCAGCATTAAAATAGGAGGAGGTGCAGCATTAAAACAAGGCTAGATGCAGTAGCTCACGCCTGTAATCCTAACACTCTGGAAGGCCAAGGTGGGGGGATCGTTTGAGCTCAGAAGTTCGAGACCAGCCTGAGCAAGATCAAGACCCCGTCTCTACTAAAAATAGAAAAAATCGGCCAGGCATGGTGATGCACACCTGTAATCTCAGCTACTCGGGAGGCTGAGGCAGGAGAATCGCTTGAGCCCAGGAGTCTGAGATTGCAGTGAGCTATGATGACACCACTGCACTCTAGCCCAGGTGACAGAGCAAAACCCTGTCTCAAAAAATAAATAAAAGAGGGGGAAGGAGGTAGAGATTGGTTGTGGTCTCTCAGAGACAGTCCAAGGAACTTGAGCTGGGAGGGGAGTGGCAGGTAAGGCGGCTGTACCGCCGTTCTGTCTGACGTGTTGGAGGAAATAATGAATGTGACAGGCACCGGGGCATACAGGGAAATGACATTCCACCTCCTACTCATTAACCCCTTGCAGTTATAATACATCATCTTCTATCCACTTCCCCGTAACCCCGCTAAGGGAGAAGAGAGACCATGTCAATGAGAGTCCACCGTGACAGCTTTAAGGAGCCTCGAACTTGCCATCTAGAGGTAAGTCGATGTCACATTCATGCCTGGCTTGTATTGAACACAGAAAACCTAAAACTAGGTATCTATAAACACACTCACTTTCCGATACTCCACGAACAGAGAAGCCTTCCTCCAGCTGCGTCTGAATGAAAACCCGTACCAAAGATTCAATCCATGTAGATATCAATACCAATCCATACTGGAGCAATACAGATATAGTAATTCCAGTTTTTTTTCTTAAAGGGGGCAGTGAAAACAATACATTTCCTTGCCTTTTTCAGCATTGAAAATTAGCAGGAAATTTAACTACTCTATTCTAATCTAAGGACAGGTTCAAGTGTATTACACGTTTTTTAAAGGCCCGTATTACCTGCTATGAAATAAAAATAAAACTCCTGTGCAGGAGGTCGGGCAAGAAATGGGGAGATACCTGTCAATAAAAGTGAGGGCTTCCTTCAGCATGAGGGAGGACACCCTGTCCTCGTTCATGGGCTGCTGGATGACGTCATGGTTTCTCATGAGGATGCAATTCCAACGCCGAGTGAACCCGTAACTCGAGTACCAGGATACGAAAAACAGCAAGGCGAGAAGAGCCAAGATGACGATGAGCATCCAGGGGACCGAGAACCAGCGGGCGAATTTGGGGAGGAGGAGCAGGAGAGGAACGGAGGCGATGGCCGCCGTGGAGATCCACAGCTTGATCCGGAGCCAGCGGTGCAGCTCCGGCGCCTTGGACGCCTGGCAGTCACTCAGAAGCCCAAAAGGCATCCCGTAGAAGTAGTCGAACCCGTGGTTGAGCGGGTGGTAGCAGTGATCGTCCCGGGAGCCACAATTCAATCCCAGATGCCACTTTCCTGGAAGCGACATAAAATGGTACCATTGCACCATTAAAGCTCCTTCTCTTTCTAGAACATGGAACTCCCTTTTCGAAAGTTAAATAGTAACTTTTATTCTCTTATCGTTGTGGTATCTTCTCGGTATCCCCAAGGACTTCCCGAGAGTCCCCGAGAAGGTTCCTAGACGTACCACCAATGGCTTTTTCCCTACAACCTGCACCTTTCAGATGAAAGCCATGCAAGAAGAACCTCGCTGCTTGCTACAGGAAGAGCATAGTGTTGGATTCAAATGAAACGGTTTGCTTGGTACCAAACGTTCTGATGAAAGATGAGAAATCTTCCAGGTATCTGGAATTAGCTGGGAAGCCTTGGGTGTTTGGTGGCCAGGAGACCACCGACCTACGGTATACTTTGCACGTTGGTGTTCTCATCTGGCAGTGGCTTCTGACTCTCTTATTCCATCCCCCCGGAAAGGTAACCAAAATCCTAGACATGAAGCTTTTCTCCAATGGCCCCCAAGTGAGGGATAATGAACTAGTCAAAGAAATTCATCATGAACAAAAGGATTCTGGTGATGTGATTCTTTAAATCGAGCACATACCCTATACGGGTCAGATCATCATGTTTGCACACGTCATTATAGTAATCTACCCCAGACCCTTCCTGACCAATGGGAAATGCACTGTCTACATTTATTCAGAAGCCTGAAGTCCCACTAATTAATAATGGGAGAGTTGCATTTGAATCGAGCCTTCCCTCCTCCCTAAAGATGTGAGCAGGTTGCTCCAAGCTATTCTACAGGATGCTCACTCCCCGGGTGCAACTGGAATTTCATGGGAATACCTTCCCTGCTGGTTGCAAAGTTCTTCCTTATTTTTTTTTCTAACTGAGGACATCTCAGAACTGTGTCCTACAATTCACATTGAGATTACTCCATTCCCCAAAACGATTTGATCACACCGTGCCTTCCTAGAGGAACATCTCCTTGGACCAGAATGCTATGGGACAAACTTATCTGGCCATATGTCGCCTTACAAACTCACGCCCCACAAAAATGTCACAGGACGTCATGGGATCCAAATAGACCGGGGATTGCCTCAACATGACCACTATGAATGCTTTACGTTCTCACGTTCAAGAGTATGTCTTTAAGAATGTCCTAGCTTTTGTGCTATTAACGGCATCACAAAAGTAGCACACCCTCTACGCAATATTCTGCTTTGGTGGCCACATTGGATATGCCTGTTTGCTTTCCGTTCCCATGGTTTTCCCAACACCGTGCCCTTGACACTGGAGGTCCTCGGTAATTGGGTGATAAGTTCCCTGTTCATTTGTCTCATCTCAAAGAGAAGTCAACCGGCACAGCTACAGCCCACGTCCCTGGCAAAGGGGAGTTGCACTGAGAAGGAATACGCACCATCCCAGTCCCATACCTATGAGCCCCGTGCGGTAGCCCCGATGCTGCAGAAGCTTGGCAAAAGTCGTTTCGTTGGTGGGAAGACCCCCCGAACCACCAAGCCAGGGGAAGGCACGGTTCAGATTGTAGGGGGACGCCATTCCTAAAGCCACAGAGGTCAACAGATTAGTATCACAGTCCATCATTTAATGACAGTCTTTGCAAATATCTCGGGATCCATCCCGACATACCTGAGATCCTCTTCTCCTACACCTCTGCCACCCCGCTCGCTCCCAAGCAACCCCTCGCCTTTATGGCTGTACTTCCCTACCCTTTTGCTAAATGCAGAACTCTTTGGTTAAGGGAAACGTTGGAGCATCATTGCAGTATTGAACTTTATGCTGGAATTTTTGATACATAGGAAGAACTGAACTGAATGATTTGTGTCAAATAATTTAAAAAATACACATGGCAATGACTTGACTTGGCATCTCTCCATCAATCCCTTCATTTTTTTTCTTAATTTTGTTACATTTTATTCCATCCTAATCAATACTTCGATTTCCTGAAATTATAAATATGGTTTGTGTTTTTTTTTTGGAAATTCAAATGGATCTATGTCTTTACAGCTCCTCACACATGGTACTATGTGATTCAGAGACTGCTTATCTGGCAACCAAATGATTTTGGAGAAAACTGAGAATCTTGAATTATGAAAGAAGTCCTCTGGGCTACAAAAACAGATAATAGTGAGCCAGTGTCTGTGGGACAAGAACTTTCAATGTTTACTCTTAATCTTCATGTAATTCACATTAACCTGATTCGTTCATTTCCCAGATCATATCCAATGAGAAGCTGCCACTTAGAAGGAAGAAAACTCATGGAAAAAAAAATTTTTTTCACTGAAAAATAAACTGTGACAGTGGATATACTAAAATGGTGACAAGCTGATACTAGAATTAAACAAAACACAGCAGTCAGGGGCAATTTCACACAGAGACGGATAATCTAGAACATTTCAACAGAGTCTGAGGACATCATTGCATTTTAGCTGGGTATAAAACTTGATGCTCAGGATGTTGATTGGAAGCTAAGCTACCTAGGAAAATATTAAATTGTGGTGACTACACTCAACTCAATAAGTCTAAATGTTCACGCTGCATGTGGAGGGTGGAGGGTAAAGAAATATGTACGACTCTCATTTCCTTTTCATTTTCATAGTCATGCTTTCTTCCTAATTCTGCCTTCCACTTTTCCAGCGTCATCCTCGGAAACTGATTAAACCCACTTACTTAAAACTTCTGTGTGGTCTCTGCTAGTATTCAGACTTCAGGGGAGCCAGGCACAGTGGCTCATGCCTGTAATCTAGCACTCTGGGAGGCCGAGGCAGGAGGACTGTTTGAGCTCAGGAGTTAGAGGCTGCAGTGAGCTATCACTGCACCACTGCACTTCAGCCTGGACAACACAGCAAGACCCTTTCTCTTAAGAAAAAAGGGAGGAGGGGCGGTGGCTGGGGGTGGTGGCTGACACCTATAATCATAGCACTTTGGGAGGCTGAGGCAGGAGCATTGCTTTAGGCCAGGAGTTTGAGACCAGCTTGAGCAAAAGTGAGACTCCTTCTCCAATAAAAATAGCCAAGCATGGTGGCACACACCTGTAGCCCCAGCCACTTGGGATACTGAGGCAGGAGGGTTGCTAGAGCCCAGGAGTTGGAGGCTGCAGTGAGCTACAATGATGCCACTGCACTCCAGCCAGGACAACAGAGCAAGACCCTGTCTCAAAAAAAAAAAAAAAAGAAAGAAACCAAAAGACTTCAGGGGACTCTCGAAGGATCTTACCACAAGTACCTGGAGGTGGGAGTGTCCACAGTACCTGGGAAATTGCTCCCAAGAGGCCCAACCGCTGTCACTGTGTGCAGGTACATAGCAGGAGCAGTAGCACCTGCTGAGAGGCTCACCTGTTCAGGCCGTCCAGGTATAACAATATAACCCCCTCTGAATATATGCTCCTAACACTTTGAGTGACCTTTTGAGCGTCCTTATAAAGAGTTGCAAAGACAAATCATTAGCAGGTACGCTGGTGAGAAAAACCGTGGCTGCATTTCTTTTGCGTCACCTAATCTGATGGGATACCGGCCGGTCAGGAAGGCGGCCCGGCTCGGGGTGCACATGGGAGCCGCTGCCAGGTGCTGGGTCAGCCTCACGCCCTCACTCGCCAGGCGGTCGATATTTGGTGTGCTGTGGACAGACGGACAGGTCAGCAGGTGAGATTTTTAATTGCCAAGAAAACGATCAAGATTCAACGCCATTCCGTTCTGCGGCAAGATGACGCTCTAGTCTGCTACACCTAAAATCCACCCCCTTACAACCTCCATCTGTCTACCTACATTTTTTTTTGATGTCAAAAATGCACATTTTACAACTACAGAAATGAAAACGGATGACCAAAATCATAAAGAGAAGGAAACAAAGCACTATAGGCAAAAAATATCAAAATAAAATGAGAGCTGTTGGAATAACAAAGGTTGTGAGAAGCAGGACCCTCCCGAACAGAAAGTGAAAGCAGAAGGAAGACGAAATCAAGAACAAAGTAAAACACAATGTGTGCAATTGACGGGACTGCCGCTAGGGTGAGTATCAGCTTCACTTTGCAGAATTCATCAACTGGGACACGTTCTAGATCTTTCGTGATACACTGTCACCACCAGCAGTATTTTCCTTCATATCTGTTTCATGAAAAAGCAACTTTCTTTCCAAGGTTGTGATCACAGTAATATTTACGAAACAATCATACAGAACATAAGATGGACAGAAAAGATGCTTCTGAAATAGATTTCTTTGTTTAATTAACGGACAAACTGCTGAGATTGTGGCTGGCCTATCTGAAGACTAATGGCTGGATGCTATTTTGGTTGTGAACTGGGTTGTTCCATACAGTGCAAAGGGACCAGACACTAAGTAAGTGCTATTCCATTATTGCAGATTCTGCATTAGACATGACAAACATTGATCTGTGTTGAATATTACATGCTACTTTTTATCAGAAAACTCCATGAGAAATGTTTAACTTTTTTGCTGACTGGCAACTGTCTATGTAAGACTTTATTCAACAAAGCAGAACAACATTTGGACTACCATTGGCTGATCTTTAATGTCATTCAAAGTCAGTTGTATGTAAACAGTGCTATTCCAGAGAACAAAAGGGTTCTGTGTGGTCTTTATTATTTTATTTTTTATGTTTTTTTCAAGTCTTGTGAGTCATTCTTTTTTTTAATTTCAGAATATTATGGGGGTACAAATGTTTTGGTTACATAAATTGTTTTTGTAGCGTTTGAGTCAAAGTTATAAGTGTGCCCATCCCCCAGACAGTGAGCATTGTACCCGTTAGGTGTGAGTTTACCCATCCCCTCCTCCCCTCTTCCTGTCTACCCACTTAGATGCCTCAATGGTTAGAAGCAAACAAAAAGCTGATATAAAATAATATATCTCCAGGCACAACCATTACAAACAAATACAGGACACATGGCATAATTAAAGCACCACGAGTCCAAGTGAATATGCATTTCAAAGGAAAAGTTAGCCAGTTTGTTCTTATTGCAGTCCTAACACTAATGGGTTAACTTACATTAGGTAAAATATTAATGTATTCCGCCTAGTAAACTTGATTGTTTTTTATTAAACAGTTGTGGCATTTTGGACTTTATTTCCCATTGTGTCCAATATTTTAAGGTCTTCAAAATACTGCAAAAAAATTTCATAAACCTATAAAATTCTATAGGGAAAGAAAAAAGAGGGGCCTTGCTCTCCCATAAACTAAACCATACCCAATCGTGATCACATGTGAAGAGATTTTTTTTTTTCATAATCCTACAGAAAGATGATGAGGAAGGGTCTTGTATGCCCTTAAACACTCTTGGCATCTGAGGCTCTCCCTGCAGCCCTGTATTTTGTGAGAGTAGGGAGGAGGACACTGTATTAATTGTTACTGACAATGTATCAACGCTGCATTTTGTATGAGCAGAGACAGCGGCTGCCTGCGAGTTACAATGTATCAATCCTGAGTGGTGTCTCCTTCCTAACTGGTTACTGCCACAGAATGGATAGGGAAATGCCTCCTTCAACCCCTCCTTTGCTTATACAGATCTAAAATGCCTTTCAGATCAACGGCTTTCCATTGACAAGTATCTGTTTAAAATATAGAACAACACTGTGATCCACTTGCCAAGAAGAAACAGTGCTGTTGAATTAAATGCACCCTAAAAGATACCGTGTACTTTCACGTGAGCAGGATTTGTCTGCCAATAGGGGGTAGAGGAATAAGGCAGGTCTCCAGGTATCAGAGGCTTTGGAAATAATTCAAGGAAGATTTATTTAAAAGTCTAGACGAGGGAGGTGTGTCTATCTAACGGAATGTTATT
This sequence comes from Eulemur rufifrons, assembly GCF_041146395.1. NCBI lineage: Eukaryota > Metazoa > Chordata > Mammalia > Primates > Lemuridae > Eulemur > Eulemur rufifrons. The sequence goes on from NC_091012.1 coordinate 142,692,036, forward strand.
CAGCCGTGGAAAGGAAGGAGGCTCTGACACCTGCTTCAATGTGGATGAAACTTGAAAACATGATGCTCAGTGAAAGCAGCCAGACACAAAAGACCACATTTTATAGGTCGTGGGCTGAACTGTGTCCTTCCAAATCCATGTGCTGAAGCCCTGGCCCCCAGGACCTCAGACTGTGGCTGTGTTTGGAGATGGGTCTTTAACAGGTGACTACGGTAAAATGAGGCACTAGGATGAGCCCTGATCCAACAGGACTGGTGTCCTTATAGGAAGAGGAGATGAGGACACAGACATGCACAGAGGGACGACTCCGTGAGGACACGGGAAAAAGACGGTGTCTACACGCCCAGGAGAGAGGCCTCAGGGGGAACCAGCCCTGAGACACCTGGATCTGGGACTTCCAGCCTCCAGGACTGTGAGGGAATAAATGTCTATTGTTCAGGCCACCCAGTGTGTGGTCCTTGCTATGGCAGCCGGAGACAATGAACACATTATATAATTACCTCTATACGAAATTTCAAGAATTAGCAAATCCGTGGAGACAGAGAGTCAATCAGCGGTGACCAGCAGACTGGGGAGAGGAGGAGGCATGGACAGTGTGTGCTTAATGGGTGTAAAATCTGCTTTGGCCGGGATGAAAAAGTTCAGCCATGAGAGATGCTGGTTTTGAAGCATTACGACTGTACTTCGTGCTACGGAATTGTTCACTTTAAAATGGTTCAAAGGGTAAGTTTTATATGACATGAAATTTGCCATGACACTAAAATCCGACAGTGGTGTCCAGAGACTCAGGACCGCACTGCTAGGTGGTCTCTTGATTCTGCGATTTTTCTCAGCAGCCTGTGCTACTGCCTGTGATAACTAATGGCAGACAATGGGCTCCTCTCTGTCCAACGTCCTCTGCGATGACAAGGACGGGGGCGGCTGCGGCGTCAGGGACCCCCCAACACGGGCAGGGCGGGCCAGGGTGGTCTTTACCTCACTGTGTTGTTGCCATAGCAGCACAAGTCGCCCACCCCCAGGTCATCTGCCATCAGCAGCACGATGTTGGGTCTGGAGTTTCTCGTCATGAATGTCCCATGGACACCCCCGAACAAGCAGCACAGGGGCACCCACAGCCAGCAGATCCTAAAAGTAGTTTGGGGAAAAACAAAATGAAACAGATTAACGGACATTATCAATTTACATTTGCATTTTCGGCCACTTAAAATACAAAATAATGAAACCAGTACAACCTCTATGGAAAGTAGAATGGAGATACCTCAAAGAGCTAAAAGTAGAACTACCATTGGATCCAGCAATCCCACGACTGGGCATCTACCCAAAAGAACAGAAGACATTCTATAAAAAAGACATCTGCACTCGAATGTTTATAACAGCACAATTCACAATTGCAAAGATGTAGAAACAAGCCAAGTGTCCATCCATGAATGAGTGGATTAATAAAATGTGGTCTATGTACACCATGGAGTTCTACTCAGTCACAAAAAACAATGGTGATCTAGCACCTCTTGTATTATCCTGGGTGGAGCTGGAGCCCATTCTAGTAAGTGAAGTATCCCAACAATGGAAAAACAAGCATCACAGTACTCACCATCAAAATGGAACTAATCAATCAATATTTATATGCACATATAGTAATAACATTCATCAGAAATCAAGCAGGTGGGACAGGGAGGAGGGAGTGGGTAAATTCACACCTACTGGGTACAATGCACACTGTCTGGGGGATGGGCACACTTATAAGTTTGGCTCAAATGATACAAAAGAAATTTATGTAACCAAAACATTTGTTCTCCCATGATATTCTGAGATTTAAAAAATACAAAATAGTGATATTCCTTATCAATTCCCACTGTACAACATATCTGCACTGGCTTACGCAAAAAACAGAATTATCTTTTAAATTAATATTCCCTATGAATAGAGAATCATATTTTACCAGTATCATATTTTACCAATTAATTTTGCAAGCATGCTGCCATTTAATTCTTATAACATCTTTTCAGACTTGTTTTAGTGACATCAGATTCTTAAAAATCGTAACAGTGGTTGAAGTTGAGGGTAAGGCTGAAATACTTGATTTTATGGCATAAAAATGTAAATAAAATTGAAAATCAGTGGGTCAGAGCTAGTCAGCCTTGATTTTTTATTTTTTTCATGCTCAGTTGTACTTTTGAATACATTTTATAACCTCATCATTTTGCTCCAAGCCACATGGAGGGAAAAGTGATAACAGTATCTCCAGCAAACTTCTTGGATCTGAGCCCAGGGAACACAAGTATCCCATGAGTGCATGGAAAATTATTCCTTCTTTCCTTCATCAAGAAAATATGTACACATAAGGAACATATCAATGCATGAAACTCAATTCCCCTCTGCCAAAAAAAAAAAAAAAAGAAAAACTCAAAAAACTAGAAATGTTTAATATCTATAAAAGAAAATGTAACATTTTTTAAATTCTACTAAATTTTAGAATGTAAAAAAAAAAAAAAAATCCATATCACTGCAAACTGAAGACCAACATTCCCTCATGTAATCAGTTCCTGGGCCCCAAATTCCATTCTATCCGTTGCAAGTCTTAGTAATTCTACCTCAAACATGAGATCATAAATCCATTTACATCTGTTCATCTTTGCTTCCATTTCTGTAGCCCAAGGAACTCACTGTATCTCTTGCTTGGATATCTCAGAACCTTCTTAGTTGGCCCAACCATTTCCACTTTTGTCCCTGCCCCCTGCAAAATGCAGCCCCAAGCAGAGCTAACCAAGAAACCCACAAATGCGGGACTCCCTAAAGAAGTCCAGTGGCTTCTCCTTGCGGTGGCGATTAAAAACCTAAGCCCGGCCATGACCGCCGACAGGCTCCCCGAGGCAAAGTGGAGAGGCAGACATCCACCCAAAACCATAAGAAAACTCATGAGAAAAGCTGTACCTAAAGCCACTGCTGTCCAAGTGCCTGGGTCCAAATTTGGACCTTCCATCCCGACAGCGCAGAACTCTCAAGCTGGGAATTTGCACAAAACAAGTTTAAACCCATGTATTGCGTGAGAGCAAGGAGAAAGCCAGAGAGACTCTATCTCACGGGGACATTTGCACAACACACCTGTATCAGGGGGGAAAAAAAAAAATTAGCTTGGCTGGCCTGAGGCTACACTTTCCAGAAAGGCCAGCTTGCAAGGTTGACCACTGGCTAGAATCCGGGGGCTTGCAATGTGGCAGGGGTCTAGCATTCTCTAACAGATGGGAGGGCATTATGGCACTCAAACCGTTTCTACAGACAATGTGGTTTGTGCTGAACACCAGTTTTCCTTCTGGGAGCCTGGAGTTTTGGTCAGTGCCAGGCAGCAGGTGCCTACCTGGCCAGCCCCTAATCAGTAGCCTCGGTGCCGAATCTCTAAGGAGCTTCCCTGGTAGACAACATTCCACACATGTGATCAGAACCTGTTGCTGGGGGCAATAAACACACCCTGTGTCCCTCCACCCAGAGGACTCTTGGAAGCTTGTCTTTGGGCTCCTAACTCACAGCTTGGTGCCTTGCCCCTCTAAAGATTTTTTTTTTTTTTCCATCCTTTAGCTGCAATAAATCATGGCTTTGAGCTCAACTCTAGCAGAATCCTGTGAGTCCTCCTAGTGAATCGATAAACCTGGGGGTGGTCTCGGGGAAACCTTGACTCAAAATCCCACAAAAATTACCACGTGCATGAGATGAGCTTGCAAAGAAAGAGAAACAAAATTAAGAGGGCAAAATAGTTCCAGGAGTAGATAGAACATAGATATGGTAGAGTATGGATAGATAATAAAGGATCAAAGAGAGATACGTAGCGAATGGGGAGATGAGGCTGGATAGATAGATTAGATAGAGAGATGTATTAGATAAATAGATGATACGTATCAAGTGAGCAGATGAAACCATGAAATGATTATTAATCATTTCCTGGGACCTTCGTTCATGTACCCATGCTACAGAGGTTCTTTTTTTTTTTTTTTTTTTTTTATTATTTATTTATTTTTTTGAGACAGAGTCTCACTCTGTTGCCCAGGCTAGAGTGAGTGCCGTGGAGTCAGCCTAGCTCACAGCAACCTCAGACTCCTGGGCTCAAGCGATTCTCCTGCCTCAGCCTCCCGAGTAGCTGGGACTACAGGCATGCACCACCATGCCCGGCTAATTTTTTCTATATATATTTTTAGCTGTCCATATAATTTCTTTCTATTTTTTAGTAGAGATGGGGTCTCGCTCTTGCTCAGGCTGGTCTCGAACTCCTGAGCTCAAACGATCCACCCACCTCGGCCTCCCAGAGTGCTAGGATTACAGGCGTGAGCCACCGCGCCCGGCCCATCGTGCTACCGAGGTTCTAACCAAAGGCTCAAGAAATTAAGTCTGGAAAGCAAGAACAATGCATTTCCAAAGGAGAACAGGACAGTTGTTTTTTTTTTTTTTCTTTAAGTAACAAAATAAAAATTTTGGACATGAAAAACATAGTCCTTGAAATTACATGATAACCTCATTATATCAGATAAACATTTGGCTAGATTAAAGTAGAGAGTAACCTGGGGCCAGGTACGATTGCTTACTCCTGTAATCCCAGCACTTTGGGAGGCCGAGGCAGGAGGATTGCTTGAGGCCAGGAGTTTGAGACCAGCTGGGCAACATAGTGAGACTCCCAACTCTACAAAATTTTTTCTAGTTAGCCATTTCACTATTTAGTTTGGGTTTCTTTTTAATGTCAGAATTTCCTGGGGGTACACACATTTTGGTTACATAATTTGCTTTTGTACCACTGTTTCCAGAGTGCTCAGAGAACAGTCATTGTGAACTTAGGATGCTACACTCTTCCACAGTGTTGCTGAAGAATGAGGAGGGATTATAGGCACCTGTGGATACCTGTAAACTCAAAGAATCTCGATGGAAGAATTACTGAGGCATGTTTTCAGCAAAAGACAAAGTTGTTCCAAAAAGGGTAGACATAAGAAAAGATGTTGAAAGAAAAAAAAAAAAAAAAGATAAAACATGCTGATCACTCTAAATATGGACTGACAGGAAAATAATAATACTATAATATTATTGTAGGAAGGGGTCAACAATTGACTAAGCGATGACTATACTGGAGGATGAGAGAGAGAGAGAGAGGGAGGAATGTGGTGTGAAAACATTCCCCAGTCTTTGTGTTCTTTGAGGGGGGGACAGGGATGCTGATGAACCCACATATTTCCATAAGTTAATAACCAGGTTAAGCTCATGAAGGGAAACATGAGACATGGTTTCCAGGACACTTGAGGGCAGACGGGGAGGAAGGAAGTAGAGAAACCACAGTACAGCCCGTAAATGGCAGGAAGAAGGAAAAGAAAATTGAAAAAGACCTTCAAATAATTACAGAGCAGGGTGGGGCAAAGGCACTGTATGTAACCAACATATGTAACATTGTTACCCCTGTAATATTCTGAAATAAAAAAAAAATACTAAACAGCATGTAAGATAGCAGAAATAAGATCAACTATGTTAACATTTATAACAAATGTAGGTGGTTTATCTGCCTATGAAAGTAAAAAGAATCTCATACTAACTCGTTTTTTAAAAAATGCATCATGTGCTTTTTCCAAAGGACACACATAACACAGAAACACAAACAAGATTTGAGACTCAAAAACATGTAAAAACCCACACCAGGCAAATAGTAGTAGTAGTAAAGAAAAAAAAAACTTGTAGCAATAATAACATCAGCCGCATGAAAATTGTAAGTGAAAATCACTAATACAGAACGCCAGGGCTATTATGAAATAATGAAAACACTGATCCACAAAGATGGTATGAAAATCGCAAACGTGCCTGAGTTTAATTATGGTTTCCAAAATATAGAAAGCAAAGGGGGAAAGGCAATATACGTAACCTAAATGTGTACTCCTGTAATATTCTGAAATTCAAAAACAATTAAAAAAAAACTTGCATAAGGTATGAGGAATGGTTGATAATCCACATTCACAAAAGACATTCTTAGCACATATTTCTCAGGCACATTATGCAAAACCAAAACCAGCCAGGATAGGGAAAATGTTGACGAAGAAGGAACACTTCTCTCTAGAAATAGAGAATAATTCGTGTTCATGAATGTTCCTACTCACCAGTCATAGAATGGCCGTTTCATGTCTTCTTGTCGTGCTACCTGGGGAGGAGAAGAATAAACTCAGAGCACCTGCAAAGCAAGTCTTTTTCTCACAGCTAGACAGCTAGTGGTCCACAGTGTTAGCTAGACAGTTTCGTGATGACACAGTAAATTCTTTACACCTAATTGCAAAAAAAAAGGCAAATTTGCTCAGAAAGTATAAGACAACATCGTATGCATGGCCCACCCAGCTTAGGGTAGTTCTAACGACGGCATTCCAACAAACTGTGCGGACCCAGCGACCAAAACCCTTCACTCTAGAGTCAGTAAAATCAATAAGTAATCGACGAATGGACACATATTCAGTAACTTTTTGTATGAGACCCACTGTTGTGTGGCATGCTGATAGAACACATTTTGTTTTTAAAAAATTTCATCCTGGCGGGGTGCAGGGGCTCACTCCTGCAATCCTAGCACTCTGGGAGGCCAAGGCGGGAGGATTGCTTGAGGTCAGGGGTTTGAGGCCAGCCTGAGCAAGAGCAAGACTCCGACTCTACTAAAAATAGAAAAAAAAAATTAGCTGGGCGTTAGGGTGCATTCCTGTAGTCCCAGCTACTCAGGAGGCTGAGGCAGGAGGATCGCTTGAGCCCAGGAGTTGGAGGTTGCGGTGAGCTATGATGACGCCACTGCACTCTACCCAGGGCAACAGAGTGAGACTCTGTCTCAAAAATAAAAATAAAAATAAAAAATTCATCCTGTGCTTCTCCTACAGGACACATATAAATCCTAAAATGCACAGGAAATTAACTGTGGTGTCTATCTTAAAATGCATACCAATAAACAGCATGCACCTGAGCACAGGGGAACACATTTAGCAGCTATAATTATGATTTTTTAATCATAGTCTCCAAAGAGTGGTACAGTCTGACCCTCCCCTGCCTAGGCACCTCAAATTACCCCAAGTCAATGAGGTTTCACAGCCCGAGGAGCTACCCCACAAGACAAAAGGGTATATCATAAAGTTTAATAACACCGTAGTGTAGTTTATAGAGCTTTATATCTCCTCAGGCATTTCCACACGCCTGTTCCCAGTGGATCCTCAAAATCGCCCACCCTGCTTGTCTCAAAGGGTTCACGATGACGCTTCCGTTTCCTGGTAGGAGGAATTGGAGATTGTAGAGTTTCAAAGACTTTCACAAGGCTGGTAAATTGAAAAGGTGGGTTTTGAAATGAGGCTTGTGCCTCTTGGTTGTGTGTGTGTGTGTGTGTGTGTGTGTGTGTTTGCACGCAAGCCAATTCCCACGGCCACTGTTTCATCTTCATCCGTGCAATGGGACTGTGGAACGTGCTATCTCTAGAGGCTGATACTCTGGGGTATCTGGGGTGTCTGGTGAAGCCCTCGTCCTAATCTTTGAGCGGTGGTCCACTTTCTCTGCCCTACAACTCCCAACAGTCACTTCTGCATTAGATTTGACCACAGTGTGACATTCCAAAAAAAAAAAAAAAAAAAATCACACTCTGTTTTATCTCTCTAACTCCACTGCCTAACACATTCTATGGCATTCCAGTAAGTGCACACCAAGACAACCTGGAGTCTCCCAAGATCCAGGTGAGAGACAGGCAGAGACACCGATGGCTTGTGAACCTTGCTTTTTTAATTCACCGTACGTAGCCATTTCCACCTTCCTTTAATAACCATCTCTGCAACAAATATCTCTCCAACAAAAGATTGGTAGGAATCGCTGTCGATGGTCTTCACCACTGGTGCCATGTTCTCCCTCACTGGCAAGGAACAAAACCTTTTTTTTTTTTTTTTTAAATAGAAGAAACAAACATTACTTTTAAGAGATATGGCCGGGCGCGGTGGCTCACGCCTGTCATCCCAGCACTCTGGGAGGCCGAGGCGGGTGGATCGCTCGAGGTCAGGAGTTCGAGACCAGCCTGAGCAAGAGCGAGACCCCGTCTCTACTAAAAAATGGAAAGAAATTATATGGACAACTAAAAATCTATATAGAAAAAAAATTAGCCGGGCATAGTGGCGCATGCCTGTAGTCCCAGCTACTCGGGAGGCTGAGGCAGGAGGATCACTTGAGCCCAGGAGTCTGAGGTTGCTGTGAGCTAGGCTGACGCCACGGCACTCACTCTAGCCTGGGCAACAGAGTGAGACTCTGTCTCAACAAAAAAAAAAAAAGAGAGAGAGATAAAGGAAGTCCTCGTGCCTCAAAATACTGTCTCTATCTGTTCCAGGTTTCCATATTTCCATTTTTAGAGATTAACTCCCGAGGATGCAGAAATAGCAAAAGTCATTCACCACGGAAGCCGCAGTGAAGTGCAAGACAGCAGATCCTTTCCAACGTAGAAAGATCAAGTTGGAGGGTATCTGGGAAGAACAGCTACGGGACAAGGGCACTTAGATGACTAGACAGAGGGCTCCAAGCACAGTCGACACGTCATCAAGGTGGGTGAGACTCTTCAGGGGAGGAAAACCACAAGAAAACATGGTAGCGAAAAAAGAGAAGAGAAGGAAGGTGGAACATCATAAAAGCCAACTCTGGGGTTCAGTTTCAAAATGGCAGCCTTGGTCCCGGGCCGAGCCGAAATCCTAGATTTAATGGAAAAAGTAACAGGTGCAGCACAAGGTCACAGCCGTGCTTTAAGGGCGAGAAAGAGGTCTCTGCTGGCCAAGACAGGATCGTAATCTATCAAAGATGGGAGGCAGATGGGAACTCATAACAGCAAGCACTGTCAGCTCCGGAAGCATCCAAGGATGCTAATTTAATCTGATTGGTGTCTCTATAAGCAGAGGAGATGAGGACACAGACACGCACAGAGGGACGACCCCGTGAGGACACAGGGAGAAGACGGCGTCTACATGCCCAGGAGAGAGGCCTCAGGGGGAACCAGCCCTGAGACACCTGGATCTGGGACTTCCAGCCTCTGGAGTTATGAGAAAATACATTTCTGCTATTTATGCTGCCTGGTTTGCGATTCGTAGTTACGGCGGCTTGAGCAGATACACATGCAACGTCTCTGAAACAAAATCAGGCGTTGACCCTGCAAGAATAGATGAACATGAAATGGACAAGCTCCCATCTTAAAAATGGGAAATATAAGTGGTGGCCGAAAAAATAGCTGAAGGTTTGCCAGAGTTGAACGATGGACATCACCAAAGAATATATTGTGGATCTGGAAAATTGAGGTGAGACATTTTTATAGGCTGTCACAGGTTGGAAAGTCTGAACTAGAGTCTACGAGGATATCTTGTAGGCAACACAAAAGAGATGTGAACGTCAGTGTTACTGGAAGAAATACTAGCCAAGAACTGTTAAGAACTGAATTCAGACCCAAGTCGATAGAATCAAAAGGACAGTGAATCAGAAATTTTTTTTTAAAAAGACACATACATTTAGACAGTGCTGAAATTTCAGGAAATGAAGAAAACCCAAATGACTATACAAGAGATGGAACCCTTACAATTGGATGAGAACTGGGCCACTTCTAATTTCTCCCGGTGATGGATACAGGAGGACAATGCCCAGATGTCTTTACATTGTGGGGTCCGGTTACTCTAAAACTGTCATTGGATATGAAGTCCCAGTGGCAGCTTAAAAACCCATTCAAGAATTGCAGCCAAATGAAGACATTTGTAGGGAGACACAGACTTCCAGAGTGGGCCATCCATACAATCTCCCTGCAGAGAGATTTTTTTTTCCCCCATAGAAAGTGTACGCCGGCAGAAGAATGCAAGAAAACAGGCAGATATAAGATTAAAGGGGGAGTAAAGTAATCACAGTGGGTTGAATGGTGGGCCCCGAAAGAGATGTTGACATCTTAACCCTGGTAGCTGTGAACGAGACCTTGCTTGGAAATAGGGTCTTTGCAGATATAATTAGTGAAGGATCTTGAGTCCTAAATCCAGTGACAGATGTCCTCGAGGAGACACAGACGCAGAGGAGAAGCCACATGGAGACGGAGGCAGAGGCTGGAGTGACTCAGCCACAAGCCCAGGGACGCCTGGAGCCCCCAGGAGCTGGAAGAGGCAGGAAGTAGCCTCCCCTGGAGCCTGCAGAGGGAGCGCGGCCCCAAGACACCTGAGTCTCACACTCCTGGGTTCCGGGACCAGGAGAGGACACATTTCTGTTGTTTTAAGTCACCCAGTTTGTGGTCATTTCTTACAGCAGCCACAATAAACTATTCATAATATAAGTAATTGAAAACCTTTGCCTATACCAACAGAGACCATCAACAAAGCAAAATGGGCAAGTTGGAGGGAAGGAAAATAATATCTGTAATATTTTCTATAAGTAAATTAGAAAAGAGACCAAAAAAATACAAATGACCAGAGACTCCTAGTATGATTTATAGCATGCGAAAGAGTGACCTGGGAGAGCAGTTTGGACACTGAAATACTAACATTTCTGTGATACACGTTTGCCATACATATTGTCTTACGTTATGGACTGTTCACAAATTGCTTGTATATCTCTCTCATTTAATCCTTTAAAACTCTCCAAGGTAGTTTTATCTCCATTTTCCATGAGTAAACAAGAGAACTAAGCAACTAGCTCAAGGTCAAATGCCTCAACTATGCAGCATGGTTGGAATTTAGACAACGTATGTCTGACTCCACCATCTGTAATGGTCACTCATATGATAAGTTAGGACATAATTAAACACATTACTAGTTTTATTTGATCAAGAACCCCCCCCCCCGCCTCTCAGTTACCTGCAGAATTTTCACTTAACCATCCTATATAGATATACAATCTATAAAAGGATGAGAGCTTACTTTTTTTTCTTTAAACAGATGTCAGCTTGGGTACAATGAATAAACCTAAATACTTAAAAATATATGTATATATACATATATCTATATATTCTTAACCTTCTCAGCAACCAGAAAAAGTAAATTTTAAGGATAGACAGAAAAAAATGCCTCGCTGTCAAAAGACCAAAAAATGTTAAGTGTGCTAGCATGCCGTTTTAACAAGGAGTCACAGAAAGTTACCTTCCCACTGCTGCTGAAAGTCCTCATGCTCCTAAGTTGCCGCTAAATATCAAAATATTTTTTAAAAAATGTTTATAAGCTTCGGCAGAACATTTGTGCTTCTGCATGCCATAGAGAATTACTTATACTGGGAGCCCAGAAGAGCAGGTACAAGGATCTTCAATGCAACATTGTTTTCAAACAGAGTCAAATAGAAACCAACTGAAATGTTCACTCTTCTAAAGTGGAATAAATTAATATATATTCCTACTATGTGATTCTAAGCATCAGATCAGGGAAAAGATGCTTCTATATCTACTGATAGTGATAGATTTCCAAAATACACAGTAAAACTTTTAAATATTTTAAACAAGGCCAGGTGCAGTGGCTCACGCCTGTAATCCCAGCACTTCGGGAGGCCAAGACTGGAGGATTGCTTGAGGCCAGGAATTTCAGACTGGCCTGGGCAATACAGCAAGACCCTGCCGCTACAAAAAAAAATAGAAAAATTAGTTGGGCATCGTGGTGTGCACCTGTAGTCCCAGCTACTCAGGAGGCTGAGGCAGGAGGATGGCTTGAGCCCAGGAGTTGGAGGCTGCAGTGAGCTGTGATCACACCACTGCACTCCAGCCTGGGTGACACAGTGAGACCCTATCCCCCAAAAATATTTTTTAAAAGAAGTTTTTCTGAAAATGTATACAATATGATGTATTTTATTTAATGCACACACACACATCAAGATTCATGGGTATCCACAAAATATATACACCTATGATATATCGATTTAGAAATGTATTAATAAAAGTTTAACATAAATGAACAAGAATAGCAAGGAAGATGCACTCATTAATCTCCTAGGTCACTTTGATGGCAAATCTCTATAATTCTATAAGGCATTTCTCACCCACGGACGAAACCAAAACAGTAATTACTTTTACAGAACCTTTCATCTAGGGCAATAGCCCTGCTACCTGGATGTTACCTCCCTAACCTTAGCCATGTGTCAGAGAGGAAGGCTGATGATAACGCCAGCTTCATGTCTACCTGGATTTAGGAACACGGTGTTGCTTAAGGTCAGCTAATAATTTCAAAGGCAGCCTCTCCACTAATTAAAGCACGCCATTACCGTTCGTAAACTAGCATATTCCAGCCGCCGAAACTACCCTCAAACGTGCTTGTGGATCTTCAGATGAAAAGTAAGCTCTCGTCTTGGTTCTGCCTACACACCTGAACAGCGTGCCGTCCTGTACAAAACCCACGGAGACTTTCTCCACCAAGCGTGTGGCCCTGACGTCGTCTCGGTGGTGACAAGAGTTGAGACGAGGAAGTCTGAGACGTAATGACCACCCGGGCAAAATTTGGCAGAGATCAGCAGCTCACGCCTTGACATGGACAAGAACCACTTATCACATTCCACATTCTAACCCCTTCTCCTTTTCTGGGCTGAGTGCTCAGGGCAGAAATCTGGAGAGGGTGTCCCTAAATGCAGCTAAGATGTCTAAGGAGCTATAAAGAAGCAAAACTCCACAGGCATGTGGGATATGAAAGTTCGGGGCATCTTGCTGTGCCGGGCAAAGTGCACCAGACCGGATTTTTCCACCTCTACACTGCAGACATTGGGGCTGAGTGACTCTTTGTGGGGGGACGTCCCGTGCACGGTGGGGCATGGAGCAGCAACCCCGGGCTCCACTCAGCAGACGCCAGTAGCAACCATTCCCCCCACCAACGTGACAAGCAAACTGTCCCCACACATTGCCAAGCATCCCCGAGGGGACAAAATCATCCCCTCCCCACGGTGAGAGCCTCTGAGCTAGAATAATTGGGAAATTATCTCCTTGGTTGATACTAAATGATGATATGAATGATTCACGGTTCTGACTTTCTCATTCAAAGAGCTGTTGGTTTAGAATATAACCTGGGTGATGGTATTCTATTTTTTTTAATTTAAATATTTAACAACTAAAAGCTAGCAGTCCCTTAGCTGCTTAATTTTTACTAATTCACTACTGGGAAAAAAAATTTAGTTCATCTGATTACCTCTTTCTTATATGGTTCCTTAAGGATAAGTGAAAGATCTCTAAAGAGATTTACATAAATTCCCAAACTTTCCCTCAAATTGCCTGATCGTCAATAATTCTGGGAATGTTTTTATAAATGTAATATAAAGGAGAATACTCAGTAATATAAAAAAATTTAAATACATCTATTATTTTTAAAAACACTTTTTCCCCTATCAGATTTTACATCAGCTGGGATAGATCTCACTGAGCCACTATTTGGTTACTAAGCAAGATGCTCCCAATAAAAAAAAAATAAAATAAAATACACCTACTATGAAGTAAATTTAACATAAGAGAGTCTGGTCTTTAAAGTGGCAAAATTGCTGTGTTATAGAATGTAAGTCAACTTTGGATTTTTTTAAAAAAGGGAGAAAATGCGATAATCATTTATTCATTGCAGTGGTACAAGTTGCATAACCCCATTCAGAAATCGTGACAGAGACCCTCTCAAAAAGAAAGAAAGAAAAGACAGGCCTTTGGGTTTGCCAACTCACTTGCATAGACTTGGTAATTCCGCCACCAAACAACCCACCTCCGGGATCTTTGAGACGCCTGCTGGGTTCTCTTCCTGAAATAGGCATAGTCTCCAACAGGAACGCCTCAGATTGCTACCTGAAAGCCACTGCAGAAACTCTGATTTAACACCCAAAGTGTCCACTCACAGGTGCATGCAAAACTAACCGTGGGGCAGCTTGAATTCCACGGAAGGCACATCGGCAAAAGTAAGAAATAAACCGCTGGCTCAGGCACAACATTCCTACATCTTAAAAGTGAAAGAACATACAGCCAGCTGTCTCACCATCAGAAACTCAATTTAAAAAAAAAAAAAGTGAAAAAAAGTGAGACAAAAGAGTATATATTGTATGACCCCATTTATATAAAATTCTAGAAAATGCAAAAAAAAAATAAAACCCACAACACCTGACTTGATAACACTGATACTCAACTATTCGTTCTCCATCCCGTTGATTTAAGCACAACCACCTGCAACAGTAGCAAACTTAACATACTTTACTTACCGGCAGCAAGTTGATTCCTTGGCTCCTACATTTGCGGACACTGGTCCTACGATTCCCAAGTTCCTGTCATCGCTCTAAGTTGCTGCAGTCATTACTATAATTAACAACTTGCTAAGTACCAAGGTTGGACACTAGTCTATCAATTATTTTTTTATATTTAAACATAACCTTGAACGACGGCTGTTACATTGTTGTTTAGGAAATGTATCCTTCATCTCAACTTTGCAAGTGGTAAAATTGGATATCCTTTCTAACAAGATCATTAAAAAAAAAAAAACTTAACTGGGAGCTACAGGTGAGCTTCAGAGGTAGGCAGAGGGAAAAGAATTATATATGACAAGGTGGATTTCAGCGTTTTAAATCTGACGGCAGAATCACAGTGTGGTTTCCATCTTCCGGTCTAAAAATGCATCTTATAAGCAACGTACCCTGAAGCCTCAACGCCTTTCTCTGCAGACGGCGGATGTCACTAGCTGCATTTATGGGGAGAAACGTCACGACACTTTTCATGCAAGACTGCGTGAGACATTCCTCAAGAAATGCTTTGCTTGAGGGATCTCGTCCTCATTTAATTTCACCGTGTATTAAAGTCTTAATATGTGAGTGAAACCTGGGAGGGAGGAAGGGGTGCTTTAGGTAAAAGTATGAAAAAATGCATACCTAAGAATTCTAGAGAAAAATAATTCCAATAAAAATTACATAAAAGGAGGCTTTTGCTAGGACCTTGTCATATTCGTATATACTCATACATGCATTTGCCATAAATGACATCCAGGTTATGCTGACGTGACAATAAGTGAGTGCTACAGGAGACACAGAGAGTGCATGACAGACAATGGTGGCTTGGAAGGCAGAGCAGGTGGGAAGGGGTGGATGGCAGAAAACTAGAGAACAGGTACAATGAGCATTCGGGTGACAGATACCCTAAAAGCCCTGATGTCACCATGACACAATCTGTGCATGTCACACAATTGCACTTGTACCTCATGCATTTGCACTAAAAAAAAACAAATTTTCGACCGTAAACAAGAGTTTAGAGGAATTCAACTAGTTTTCTTTTTTTCTTACAGTAAAAAATTCTAGTTAAAAATGCATACAGGCTGGGTACGGTGGCTCATGTCTATAATCCCAGTGCTTTGGGAGGCCAAGACAGAAGGCTATCTTTTTTTTTTTTTTTTTTATTAAACCTGTTTATATATGTTACTGATTTTTTAATTTTTTTTTTTATTTCAGCATCTCACGGGGGTACACATGTTTAGGTTCTGTATATTGCCTTTGCCCCACCCGAGTCAGAGCTTCAAGTGTGTTCATGAGACCAGGAGTTTGACATTAGCTGGGGCAACATAGTGAGACCCCATTTGTACAAAAAATAAATAAATAAAAAGTAAAAAAAAAAAAAAACAAAATAAACTGCATATACGAGTATTCTAGTATAGTGAAGGAGCCGGTTCCAGCTTTAGGGGAAGCCAGAAATACTTTTCCTTGAAGGCCAGAGAGTCAGGATGGGTTAAAACCTACTTAACAGGGTTTCACTGGACACATATATTAATGTGAATTTTTCTGCGATTAAGAATGAAAGAGAGGCCGGGCACGGTGGCTCACACCTGTAATCCCAGCACTCTGGGAGGCTGAGGCGGGTGGATCGCTCGAGATCAGGAGTTCAAGACCAGTCTGAGCAAGAGCGAGATTCCGTCTCTACTAAACACAGAAAGAAATGATCTGCCCAACTAAAATATATATAGAAAAATTAGCTGGGCATGGTGGTGCATGCCTGTAGTCCCAGCTACTCGGGAGGCTGAGGCAGGAGGATCGCTTGAGCCCGGGAGTTTGAGGTTGCTGTGAGTTAGGCTGATGCCACAGCACTCTAGCCCAGGCAAGAGAGTGAGACTCTGTCTCAAAAATAAATAAATAAAATTAAAATTAAATAAAATAAAAAAGAATGAAAGAAAGGCAGGAAATGAGTGTTTTTCTATCACTGCAAACAGCCCTTTCTCCTTGGGGAGTGTGTTTTGTTCTGAAAGCACCTACGTGGTTATCTTGCAGTGTCTGTGCTGTGGCTGAGGATTGCAAAACCCAGCCTGCACGGCGCCATGAGGCATAAATGCAGACGCACATTTTAGGTGAGACATTGCTAAGAGCAACAATTCCCTGCAAAGAACTAGGGAGGAAAAAAAATCACAGAGAAAACGAAAGTTTTTGCTTGGCCGTGATTAAATCTTGGGAGAGTGAGGCAGGAAACCCCAACCTCGAATGAACACTGAGGTTCTCTGATGTTTCCGGAACAGTAGGCTCTTTCCTTGACCAGAAGATCCAGTGAAAGCCCCCCACGGGGAGAAACTGAGTCCAAATTACAGCTTATCCATGAAGGAATTTTATGGAAGGTTATATAGACACTTGCCTACATGTAATCTTGGAGCCCGGAGTGACTCAGAAACAAAACACAGTGTGATCTGGTTTCAGCAAAGCAGAAAAATGTGTTTCCTGTGATTTCTCAGACACAAAGCAAAACCATCAGCTCTTGGGTACCCCCACGTGTCCAGCCCACCCTATTCAACGTTCTTTAGGTGTAGTCCGTGGGGTGACCCTAGCACCTCTTGTATATTATCCTGGATGGAGCTGGAGCCCATTCTTCTAAGTGACGTATCCCAAGAATGGAAAAACAAGCACCAGATGGACTCACCATCAAATTGGAACTAATCGATCAACACTTATGTGCACATATAGAAGTGACATTCATCAGGTGTCAGGCAGGTGGGAGGGGGAGGAGGGGATGGGTAAAGTCACACCTGTCTGGGGGATGGGCACGCTTGTGGCTCTGACTCGGGCAGTGCAAAGGCAATTTATGGAACCAAAACATTTCTATCCCTGTGATACTCTGAAATTTAAAAAAAGTTTTTTAATTTAAAAAAAAAAAAACAGATACAACAGAACACCTACTACCACCCTGCGCTAGATGCTATTCCCACGTGGAGCTTGCTTTCTCACGCCCTCATAATCTCTCTCCCTCTCCTGCTTCTCCCACAGAGCTCCATGCCATCAAAGACATCTTCCCAAAAATCCAACTGAGCTACGAGCAGCTAAAAATCCCAAGCGTACTTCTGACAGCCTCGGGCCAGACACCTGCAGAAACAAAGCGGTTTATGGATGTCCAGGTAAACCAGGAGACGTGTGTTATTCCATTTCTTCTCTAATATTTATCTCTGACTCCACCTCCTCTCTGCAGCCTCCGGGTCAACGCCAGACCCCAACACACCCTTGGATGGTCCTTACGTGACTGCGAGTATGTGTTCTCATGCATGACTGATGGCCACGCATGTCAACCACGTAACACCGTGTTTGTCAGGGAGAAGGTTTTCCTACAATGTCTTGGATGGGTTCATGCAGGTGGCCCACACAGGACACCAGCAGCTCTCTAAATCTTCAAACACCCAAGCTCCTACAATACTTTCTACAGGGCCAGGCATGGTGGCTCACACCTGTCATCCCAACACCTTGGGATGGTCCTTGGGAGGCCGAGGCAGGAGGATCACCTGAGGCCAGGAATTCAACACTAGCCTGGGAAACATAGAGAGAGACCCCAACTCTACCAAAAAAAAAAATGAAAAGAAAAAAAAAAAGAAAGAAAAAAAAAAAGAAAGAAAAGAAAAGAAAAAAAAGAAAGAAAGAAGAAAACTTTCCCTGGGCCATCATCTCTTGATACCAGTGAATCTCAATCTGATGACATCATAGAACCACCTGCTGTATCAGTGCCAGACACAAAAAGTCACACATGGTAGGATTCCATTGGTATGAAATATCCTGAGTTAGAAAATCCACAGAGACAGACAGCAGATTCGTGTTTGCCAGAGTTGGGGAGGGGAATTGGAGGTGACTGCTGTGTGAGTATGGGCTCACTCTCCTTTGGGGATGATGAAATAATTTGGAACTAGTTAGACATGACAACTGGACAACACGGAATGTGCTAAATGTCGCTGAATCAGTGAACGATGGTGAACAGCCTGCTCTTTCCACCTAAGTGGTGCCCTGTTTGACCTACGGGGGCTTTGACCTGTGAACGGTTCCCGAGAGCACACGCAACTCTGATTTGCAAAACAACCAGGTGAAGGCCTGGGGAGAATGCTTCACTGAGACCACCACACCTTTGGACCGTGCTCCGCGCCTGCCGCACCTCACGCCTTCTCCCCTGCCAGCTGCCAACCAAGCGCAGGTCTGGGAGATCATGCAACACACAGTAGACAGTGGAAATGGATAAAAAATACTTTCTGATCTTTGATGAATAACATTCTTCTAAAATTCCACAATACATATCAGGAACGAGCAAACTACATCCCATTCATGGGCTGCTGGTGTAAGTAAAGTTTTATTGGAACACGGCTGTCTCTTCAAGTTTGTATTGTCTTGGTTGTTTTTGTGCTAAAACTTGAGTTTAGTCTTTCCAACGGAAACGGTGTAGCCTGCAATACTGAAAATATTTACTGTCTAAATCTACCAAAAATGTCTGCCAACCCTTGACAGGTATGTATAGGGAACTTGCTTACATGAGCTCTGCGTAATATACAAAACCAGGAAAATGGCATCAATGCGTAATACAAAATATAAAGAAATGAAAGTGCTTATGATCACCTTAATTTGGGGACAAGGAACTGTGTAGGTGTCTTAGTTAGTTTGAGCTGCTATAACAAAACTCCACAGACTGGGCGGCGTATGAACAACAGATATTTACTGCTCACAGCTCTGGAGGCTGGAAGTCCAAGATCCTGGTGGGGCAGAGGCTGTGTCTGGTGGGGACTCACTTCCTGGTTCATAGATGGCGCCTTCTCGCTGTGTCCTCACAAGGTGGAAGGGGTGAGGGAGCTCTCTGGGGTCCCTTTTATAAGGACACTGATCCCATCCATGGGGGTCCACCCTCATGACCTCATCACCTCCCAAAGGCCCCACCTCCTGACACCATCACCTTGGGGGTGAGGTTGCAACATATGTATGTGGGAAGGACACATTCAGTCTACACTTTGTAAAAGATAGTTTTTTAATGTCAAAGAGGAATTTCACAGCTATGTATTATAAACTGATATATAAAACAAATTCCTGGAGTTGAAGGATCTCACCCTATAACAGAGTAAAACTCCCATCTGTGATTTGTTAGGAATGTCCAGATGGAGAGCAGCTCTGCCATTGGGGAAAAAAAGATAGTGCCCCTTTGTGAAAATTACACCAATGACAGTCTGAATTCCATCCTAGGAAAGATTCCTGGGCATGTGTATTCCAGGAAGAGGTCAAATCCAGCATCTCTTGTCTCTAGGGTCGCAGGGCAAACAGGGTCTAATGCTTAAGTGCACAGACTTGCATCCAATATCATCTGGGAGAAAATCACTTGTCAGAAATGACAAACTCTATTCACGTGAGCCAATTCCCATAATAAATATCCTCTTTTTCTACCTACCTATCTATCTATCCTATTGGTTCTCTTTCCCTGGAGAGCCCTAAGGAATACACTTAGATTTGGCAATGGTTTCTTACCTATCACACCAAAAACAGAAGCAGTAGAAGAGAAAAGATATAGATGAATTGGACTTCATCAAAATTAAAAACTTTTTTTTTTTTTTGCATCCAAGAACACTATCCAAAGCATGAGAACAGAACCCACAGCATGGAAGAAGATAATTGCGAAGCCCTGCATGGTAACATTTCTGAATCTGGGCTGCATCTCAGCCAGGTGGCAGCACAACCTCACTGTGCAGAAACCTTCTGCTGACGTCTCCTGACAAGATCAAAAAAAAGTGCCAGCCACAGGGCATCAGTGTTGCATGAACATCGCATCAAATGTTCCCCATCAAAATTATTTTAACTTTTCCCATTTTTTTTTTTTTTTTTTTTTTGTTCCAGAAAGCTGAGTTGAAATTCTACCATGGAGTTATATGATATGCAATTTCAATCTCCCTCCTCTCCTGGCTTCCCCAGCTTGGAAGTTGTGTTGATAAGGCACACCTAAATTCCCTTCTTTCCTGCCTCCAAACACCTCCTTATTAACTGGTAAATTCTTTGCAGGGGGGAAACTCATTGGCTTGTGAATAGGTTTGGTCTGACAGCCACAAGACCCCTACCTCTACCAGATATCACTGTGGCCACTGTTCCTGCCACATTTGACATGCTATGCAGACACCACCTTTAGGACGGGGACCCCAAGACTGCTGGTTCCACTTGCACAAGGCTTCTGTTTTATCCATCCAATGTAGGTGAAAATATGTCCTTCCAAAAAAACATGTTAATGTCCTCAATCCTTGTACCTGTAAGTGGGATCTTATTTGCAAATAGGATATTGAGATGAAAGAATACTGGAATAGCGTAGGCCCTAAATGCAATGACTTGTGTCCTTATAAGAAAAAGAGAAACACAGCGACATACAAAGGGAAGTCATTAATGTGAAGATGGAAAGTGAGAGAGAATGATGCCCCTACAAAGGAATGCCCAGGATTGCCAGCAACCACCAGCTGTTAGGATATACAAGAAAGGGTCTTCCCCAGAGTCTCCTGGGGGACTGTGGCGCTGCTGACACCTTGATATCAGATTTCTGGCCTCCAGAACTGGGAAAGAATACATTTCTCTTGTTCTAGATCATTAAATGTATGGGAATCTGTTATACTGCCCTAGGAAGCTCAGATAAGAGTTCACAAATAAATGTCTTTGTTTTGCCCAAATGGTACAGTTATGGGTTGTGTAATCTATTGCATCGGCCCAAAAGACGTTGAGGTCCTAAAGACTATTACCTGTCAATGTGACATTATATGCAAATAGAGGCTTTGCAGATACTAAAGTTAAGATGAGGGCTTTGAGGGGTTTTAATTCAACATAACTAGGGTCTTTATAATACGGGGGAATTTGGACATAGAGGCACACATCCACTGGAAGAATATCATGTGATGAACATGAGGGCAGAGATGGATGTAATGTATCTATAAGCCCAGGAAAGCAAAGGAAGACTAGCAACCACTGGAAACTGGGAGACAGGTATGGAAAAGAAGAGAAAGATGGTGAGGCTTACAGAATGCTTGAAGGAAGAGCGATTGGAAATTTCCCAAATTTGGCAAAAGACATAAACTTACATGAAGCAAAGTAAATCAGAATAAAGACTAAATTCAAAAGCAAACAATCCATCCAAAGATTCATCATAGACAAACTTCTGGAAACTAAGAACAAAGACAAAAAAATTCTTGAAAGCAGTGAAAGAGATATGGCATCTACCTGTAAGGGAAAATCAATTTAAAAACAACATGGATTTTTTTTTTTTTTTTATCAGAAACCATGGAGGCCAGAAAAAAAGTGGCACAATATTTGTCAGGTGCTGACAGAAAAGAACTGTCAACCCAGTATCTTATATCCAGTGAAAACATCTTTCAGGGATAAAGGAGAAATCATGACTTTCTCAGACAAAAGAAACCTAAGAAAATCTATCACCGATGGCAGAATGTCCAAAGGAAGTTCTGTAAACACAAAGGAACTGACAAAAGATTCTCTTGGAACATCAGGAAGAAAGAAAGAACAAGAGAAAGAATTAAAACATAGGTAAATGCAATAGCGTTTCCTTCTGCTCTTGAATTTTCTAAATTATGTTTGCTGGTTGAAGCAAAAATTATAAAAACTGGTGTGGACCTAAGTGTTTGCAGAAAAAAAATAGTTGAGGCAATAATATTATAAATGGGGGGGAGTAAAGAGCCATCCATAAAAGTAAGGTTTCTGGTAAAATGGAAATGCCAGTAGATTGTGATAAGTTGTGTATATAGAATATAATACCCAAAGCAACCACTGAAACAGGCATGTAAAGACATATGCTTAGAAACAAAAACCCTCAACAATATCCCACATGAATACAGATGTAAAAATTCTTAACAAAATATTAGCAAATAGAATCCTTCCATATAAATGACTGTGTCTGAATAAATAACGAATTTATAATGAACTCAAACAACTCAATAATAACATGACCGAAAACCCAGTTTTAAAAAATGAACAAATATATGAATAAACATTTCTCCAAAGGAATTCACTACAAAGGGAGATGGTGGAACTTTTTGAGGTTAAAAAAAAAAAAAAAAAAAATCTGTATCCTGACTGTGGTTACAATTGATAAGCACTACTGCATATATTTGTCAAAGCTCATCAAAGTGTTTGCTAAAATTGTTCAGTCTTATTGTATGTTAATTATATCTTAATAAAGCCACTGGAAAAAAAACATTAAAAACATAAATAAATAATCCAGATATAAAACATTAAAAAAAGATAAAGATTTAGATTTCATGGTGAAGGACCTCAGGGAATTTCACCCCAAAATATGACTCCTTGGTATAAAGAGTATTTTGAATTAAAGGCCCTTAGAGATCAACAGGCGTTGGAAAGGGCTTCCCCTCTATCTGCATAACCACAGGGACCCATCGAAAGGACAACTGACTTCTGTTCCCTTCCCTGTTATCTCACTATACTGCAGGAAAGAAAATCAAGAATTCAAGAAGACCTGGCCCACATCACTTTAAATATAATACCTGTCTCTCAAGGTTAATTTAATTTGCAAAGAGAATCATTTGCAAGTCAATCTGTTTTCCCATCTATTCATCCTCCCTAGCAACCATTTCTTGCCCCTAAACAGAATTGCCCATACTCCTTATCTCCCCCTCAACTCTAAAAAGAGTGTATAAAAATATCTGGATCCCAATAGGGTACCAGGTAATCACTCTGGGATTCTCCCAGTGCACACACTAAATGACCCTCTTTCTTTTACTAATCTGCCTTAATTGTGAGTTGGTCTTTCAGCGAACTTTCAGGGCAAAAGGGAAGTTTCCCTCAACCCCACAAGGGCTAAATGAAGTTTATTCCAGGGATGCAAGACTGGTTCAATACTCAAAAATCCATCAATATAATTCATCATATTAATAGGCTCAGGCAGAAAAAAAAATCCCATGATCATATCAATCCATGTGGACAAAATTTTGGCTAAATTCATCATTAATTCATAATTTTTTTAAATTGTCCAAAAAATAGGAAAAGAGAGGCAATTTCTCACCTCAATTATTATCATCTGCAAAGCACCTACAGCGAACATTGTGTAAGGTTGTTGGATGGTCGGCACCAGAGAAAGAAAGACGAGTAGAGTTGAAAGGGTTAAGCAAAGAGGCTTTATTGGAGCACTCCAGGATGAGGGTAATGGATCCCAAGGGAGGGACCTGGGCGAGGTTCCCGTGTCCCGGGAGAAACCAGGGGCTCGGGAAGTCGCAGTTGTCTGGGACTGAGGCAAGGGTATTTATATGCGGTGAGGGGCATAAGTGGAGGGGGCTTGCTTCTTAGGTGCTTGTTTAAGTGGATTATTAAGTTCTCAGTAAGCAGGATGTCTCTGGGGCTGCAACAGCATGTCTCCAGGGCCGGGTAGACGGCGTGGAGGCTGGGTGTGATGCCAGTCACAGGATGTGGCTGGGCTTGGTGAGGCCAGGTGTTTGTTCAAACAGAAAAGTGGAGCTGACTCACTGCTTAGGGCAGAGGGGTTTGTAGCAGGGGAGGGGGCTACATGCCCCCCCCCACCAACCTTACACATTGTACTTAAAGTTGGAAGTCTGACTGCTTTTTCTCTAAGATCAGAATTGATGCAAGAATGTCTGCTCTCACCACTGTTATTCAACATAATGGTAGAGGATCTAGCCGATGCAATAAGACATGAAAAGAAAATAAGAAGCACACAGATCAGAAAATAAGGAATAAAGAAATAAAACTGTCTCCATTTGCAGATGACAAAAATGTAAACATATAGTAAACATTCCTTCCCTACCAAGGAATCTACCAAAAAGTAAATACCCTAGAACTAACAAGTGAGCTTAGCAAGCATAAGTAATGTCATCATACAAAAATCTGTATTTTCACATACTAGCAATGAACACGTGGACACCAAAATTTCTAAAACAGAAATTCAAGATCATTTATAATTGATTAAAAAAAATGAAATACTTAGTCATAAATATAACACAATGTATGCAGGACTTTTTGCTGAAAACCGCAAAATGCCAATGAGAGAAATCAAAACAGTCTAAATAAAGGAAGAGATTTATTTTGTTTATGAATTCGACCCAACACAGTGAAGAAGCTAATTCTTCCCCCAAGTTGATATACAGATTTAATGCAATTCTCATCAAAATCTCAACAAGATTTTTTTGTAGGTATAGACAAAATTATTCTAACATGTATGTGGAAAGACTGAAAAACTAGAACCGCTAAAATGATTTTGAAAAAGAAGCATAGAGTGGGAGGGACCAATCTAAACACATGGAAAGAGACATTTTGCCAAGGAGGATTTGCAGATGACAAGGTGATTAAAATAAGAGGTAGGCAGAGTCGGGGAGAGATTGGAAGATGCTACTTTGCTGGCTTTGAAGACGGAGGAAGGGGCCATGATCCAAGAATGGAGGCAACCTCTAAAAGCTGGAAAAGACAAAAAAAAAAAAGTTTTCTTGCCTGGAGGCTTCATTAAGAGCATAGCCCTGTTAATGCCTTTATTTTAGCACAGAGAGATTTTTATTGGACTTCTAAGCTACAGAACTGTAAGATAATATAAATCTGTGGGTTTTCTTTTAACTATTACATTTGGAGTAATTTTTACAGCAGCCATAGGAAATGAAAACACCTTCTTTTGGAATGAAGACAAAAGTCTTTATTCCAAAAAAAAAAAAATCTGCAAACTGTATACAGTTCCCTAGCCCTCTAACAGAAATCTTTATTATTTAGAAGGATTTAATGGGAGATGGAGAAGCAAGAAACTTTGTATTAAAAAACCAAGAGCAAAAGAAACATCTTTCTCTATGTCTATGCTCCCTCTGTAACTTCCTCTGCCTTGCCAGCCACCTCATGTCTCCATTTCTTCCCTATATCATTTCTAAAAGAAAAAAAAAACAATCCTCTATCATTCCCTGAGAATTTTAACCCTGACTCGCACCCCATTTGACTGCACAAAACCTGCAGTTAGCTCAATAGCAATATTGAGGGCTGGCCAAGGCTCCCTTAATCCGATGCCCAGGTTGACTTGGCAAATAGCTGTCCTCCTGGAAAAAAGAGAGAAGATCTGCTATCCTAATATATGGAAATATTTTCTCCATAACGTTTCAATTTTTTTGACAACTAGTAAAAAAATTACACTGATCCGTCTTCACCGTAAGGAGGTCCACCAAATCCCCAAGCTGGAGACTACTTTGCTCTATGGTTTCTCTGCAGGAGCAAGGAAACACCCGTACAAATGGATGGGTCAGCGGCTGGGGGGGATTTGCAGTGATTCCAGCTATGAAGGATCTAAAGGAATGACGTGTCATCCCAGCAGGTATCAGGGCACCCGGGAATTCTCCCACTGGATCACAGGTAGGTCTTGAAATATTGCTCCAGTCATAATTCATTGGGACTTAGTCATGTTAAGAGAGAAGGCTACTGGCGTGAGGAAAAGCCCAGTGAATTACGTGGGTCAGGACTCTTCCATTCCAACTGTTGAACTTGAACTTGATGGGGAAGAAGCACCTTCCTATAGAATAATGACTATTTTTATGAGTATTCAACTCTGAGATTCATGCTGTGAAAGCCTACGGGTTTTTTGCTGTGGTTTTTGTTTGTTTGGTTGATTGGTTGGGGTGTTGTTGTTGTTGTTGTTTGTTTTTTTGTTTGTTTGTTTGTTTTGTTTTGATGGAGTTTGCTCTGTCCCCCAGCTAGAGTGCAGTGGTATCATCATAGCTCACAGCAACCTCAAACTCCTGGGCTCAAGCCATCCTACTGCCTCAGCCTCCCCAGTAGCTGGGACTACAGATGCATGCCATGGCACCCAGCTAATTTTTCTACTTTTAGCAGAGACAGGGTCTCCCTCTTGCTCAGGCTGGTCTCAACCTCCTGGTCTCCAGCAATCCTCCGGCCTCGGCCGTCCAGAGTGCTGGGATCACAGGTTTGAGCCAACGCGCTCAGATGAAAGCATGTGGTTTTAACCCACATTTCTATCTTCCATCTTTCTGCTCAGAAGTGAAGCAAGCACTGCGGGAAAAGGCTGCATCGGAGGTTAATGCTGTGGTGCATTCCCGAGCCTGACTGGGCACAGTCCGCTAGAATGATTACATAGTAACAACAGCGGTACCTTAAGCCCAACCCTAAATCCCCTGGTTCAGATAAGCTGGGAAGGAGAGGTTGAAATCCGTAAATTTTGAAAAACTGCCTCAAGACGCGCTAGTTCACAGCCCAGCTGTAGAAACCCTGGCTTACACTTTTATAAACACGGGTACAGATCTAATTTTTTTTTTTGATGCAAAAAACGCCCACCAACCTGAAAGGTGTAGGTCTTCACTCTCAACCACAGGTTTACTTTCTGGTTCGACACAAAGACCCCCTAGGGAGTTTTTCCTTCTGCCATTGTCCCATGTTGACAAAGATGTGATAAAGTTGGGATAGTGGCCGGGTGAGGTGGCTCACGCCTGTAATCCTAGCACTCTGGGAGGCCGAGGCGGGAGGATCGTTTGAGCTCAGGAGCTCGAGACCAGCCTGAGCAAGAGCGAGACCCCGTCTCTACTAAAAATAGAAAGAAATGATCTGGATAACTAAAAATATATAGAAAAAATTAGCCGGGCATGGTGGCGCATGCCTGTAGTCCCAGCTACCCGGGAGGCTGAGGCAGGAGGATCGCTTGAGCCCAGGAGTTTGAGGTTGTTGTGAGCTAGGCTGATGCCATGGCACTCTAGCCCGGGCAACAGAGCAAGACTCTGTCTCAAAAAAAAAAAAAAAAAAAAAAGGATGGGATAGCATAAAGATAAGATTAAAAAGCACACACAAAGAAAGATTTCACCATTTCTTTCACTGTTTATTTCTCCTCCTCTTTGGGGACCCCAGCTGCCTTGAATTCCAGAGTTTGACCTTACGGCATTTAGTCATCCTGTTGTGATGGGAACACGATCCACTGGAGTTGTTTGTTCATTCCCCTGATGGAACACGTTCCTCTACTTTTTTGTAGTTACCATTGAAAGGATTTGAGCATCGCCCTCTCTCTCTCTGTGTGTCTCGGTTTTGTTTAAAGTTTATTTTCCCTTTTATTTTATTTCATATCATTTTTATTGATACAGTTGCTCCTATTTTGGGGGTACCTGTGACATTTGACTACATGTATATAATGTGTAAGAATCACGTCATCATCTGAGGAGTAGCCGTCACCCCACACATTTATAGTTTCCATGTGTTGGCAACATGACAATGCTTCTCTTCTAGCTACTTTGAAATATGCAATAAATTATCGTCCACTATAACTTCCCTGCTGTACTCGTGAATACTAGAACTTATTCCTTCTATCTGATGTAGTGCCCACAAACCAACTTCTCTTGATTTATGACATGTCATAGAAGTCCAATATAATAAATTTATTGCAACTTAAAATGAGAAGCACACTGATTTTCACATCTCTGGAAATGGATGAGGGATTAAGGTTCCAAAGGGATTTGAGAAGATTTGATAATTATGACATAAAATCATAAGGGCAACATTTTGCTAAGACGCGTTAGGCTTTGGCCAGGTACGGTGACTCACCCCTGTAATCCCAGCACTCTGGGCGGCTGAAGTGGGAGGATCTCTTGAGGTCAGGAATTGCAGACCAGCCTGAGCAAAAGCAAGACTCTGTCTCTACTAAAAATAGAAAAATTAGCCAGGCATGGTGGTGCCTGTAGTCCCAGCTACTGGGGAGGCTGAGGCAGGAGGATCGCTTGAGCCCAGGAGTTGGAGGTTGCAGTGAGC
Organism: Eulemur rufifrons; assembly: GCF_041146395.1. Classification (NCBI taxonomy): domain Eukaryota; kingdom Metazoa; phylum Chordata; class Mammalia; order Primates; family Lemuridae; genus Eulemur; species Eulemur rufifrons. Next base: position 142,719,972 of record NC_091012.1, read on the forward strand.
TATGTGGACAGGACTCACTGCACTCGAGCCCAAGCAACAGAGCAAAACCTTGTGTCTTTAAAAAAAAAAAAAAAATTATAGCTACAACTTATAAGAGGATTATTTGACAAACAAGAGTCTCTAGTCAAAACTCTGTAATGTTCAGACTCTAGAGAGTATAAACACCCAAGAGATTTTAAGAATGCATTTTTTTCCTAATGATACAACACCTAGAAGTGTGCAGATAGTCCTTATTTGAAAAAAGCCTTTGAAATGACTGAGTTTACATCTCATGTTCCCTGGAATATATGTCCTGCCTCAATATGAAAAAAAAAAAAAAAAGGTGTGCTCTCTAGCAAATACATAACTGAAAAAAAAAAAAAATGTGGCATAAAGTCCAAAAGAATCTTACATCTATAGTGATGCTGCTCCACAGCAAGGTAGCCACACACACACAGTGGCCGTGGCGGCTGTAATCTGAGCTATGTTTCGGGCAGATGCCAGAAGAGGGGAGAAAACCTACAAAATGTAACGGCCGTGCAGTGATTATTCAAGAGGGTATTTCAAGGGAAGCACGGCCCCCTCTGGGAACAGAGCCAGCCAGTGTCCCCTTTCTGGATCTGATGAAGGGCTTGGGAGGGTTGCCACCCACTTGGGGATGAAAGACTGGCAGTGTTCAGGAAGACTTTCTGGGCTCTTGCTGTGAGCAAGCCGATCTGCAAATAGGAACAGAAGGTCTTGTGTAGCCACCTGGAAGCTAACAGCACAGGCTTGGGGACTTGCCGGGTCCCTCCCTGGAGCAACCTAACTTGGATTCTGTGGAATTCCTGTTTCTGCTTTGCAGAGCGCACCAGCTACGCGCATGCCTGGACCGGGCCAGACGGTGCTACTCAAAGAGCCAGCCAGTCTATCCCTCTTGGCGAGGTGAAGACGCTCGCCCTGAGACGCTCCCTCTGAGAGCCAAGCGCATCGCCACACTCCAGCCGGGCGGGCCCTGGAGGAACCCCAATCCAGGTAAGCGAACCTCCTCTGCTGGAGCTTGCTAGCAAGTCCGCTTACTTTAAACAGCAATTCTTTCCCGGCAGACTGCATCCTTCAAGGGGATCCCTGGGAAAGTTTTAGAAGAAATTTCCTTTAAAAAAAATATAATAGTCGGTGAAAATACGACATGCATATTTTACTCGGGAGATTTCTAAACATCATGCCATAAGAAAACCCCACAAGAGAAAATAGCCCAAGCAGGGGAAAATTGCAACCACACTACATTCTTGTCTTAGAGATGCTGAAGGCTTGCAGTGTGGACAGTGGAAGAGATATCAGAGATGAAAAAAATTAAATTGGATTTTTTGGAGGGGAAAAAAAAGGGGGGGAGGGGAGACCAACCAGGCCAGCCAACCGTTTATGATGGAACAGAGAAGCCAGGCTTGCTGCCCGGGGCTGAGGTCAGGGCGGGGAAGGAAGTCTGTGATTCTGTCGCCTGGAAGAGAATCAAAGGCTAGATTATGGGTCATATTTGGACCGTGTTTCTTTGTCTTTTTCTGTGGTTTTCCTTGTGGGGACTTTTTATCCGGGAGCAAGGAGTCAGTCTGCAGCAAAGCATACAGCACTCTAAGGGTTAAAGTGCAGAGTTCCTTGGAAGGGAAAAATAGGCTCTTTCATGTCGCTAAATAGATAGACCATATCATTGACGAGCCCGGCCACAGAATTGATGTATAACTATATCTCGTGCAACGCTGCAACCATGATTGAGGATGCTGTATTTTGACTCAAATACAACCAGCCAGAGAAAATAAACACAGTTAGTCATGTTCCCCACGAAAGTCAGAAGCTGCCCATAATATGTTTCTTTCTGGAAAAAAAAAAAAGGAATATATTCATACCTACTAATTTTTATAAAGGCGAATATATATGCATACTTTTATAAAGGAAAAAAATTATATATAATTCATTATATATTTGCATATTTTTTATATAATCCATTCATATTCCCAAGAGTCCATCATTCTCAACCCAAATGCATGTATGTAAATATATATATGTACAAAAGGTATAATGTATATAATGTATAATATATATGAATATACAAATGAAAATATTCCTATAGGCTCCCTACATGGTAATGATTTAAGATTTGTTGCCACAAAGTGGAACCAACTACAGGTAGAGTGCATCTTAGTGGTAGGAAAAGAAAGTGTTCCTGGCTGGCACAGTGGCTCACACCTGTAATCCCAGGATCTCTGGGGGGCTGATATGGGAGGATCTCTTGAGGTCAGAAGTTCGAGACCAGCCTGAGCAAGAGCGAGACCCCCGTCTCTACTAAAAATAGAAAAATTAGCCAGGCATGGTGGCATGTGCCTGTAGTCCCAGCTACTCGGGAGGCTGAGATAGGAGGATCGCGTGAGCCCAGGAGTTTGAGGCTGCAGTGAGCTATGATGATGCCACTGCACTCCAGCCCAGGCGACAGAGCAAGACTGTCTGCAAAAAGAAAGAAAGCATTCCTAACACCTCCCACCTAATATTCACCGTAAGAGGTGCCAGGAAAATCATCCGCTTGTCAACACAAGCCAGGTAGGGCGTGTGCCCGGACGTTTCGCTCATGAGACGACTGGGTGGTTTCATCCCCCACACGAACAGGAGGTGAGACCAGGACACAATGTCTGGTAGGTGATTTTTCACAGATGCAGGGTTGCGGCTGTTTAACCAAAGTTGGGAAGAGCAATCGATCAGGCTGAACTCCACTAAGCAGCCGTCCTTGCAGGTCAAGAATGGTTATTGAATACAGGCCGTTTTGTAGGGTTCAACTCCAGAGAGAGCAGTAGCTGTCCGACCACGTTCATGGCAGGGCTTAGAACCTGTTGACTGCCTCATTGGTCTTTTCTGGTTCTGTTACGTTTTTTTTTCTTTAAATCAGTATTGCATGGCTAAATGATGTTACAGCACACAGCCTCTACAGGCTAACGTTAAAAAATAAGGAGAGTGACCGCCTGATTTGGTGGCCGCAGGTGTGGCTTTGAGCTCCCCCATGCTGGGACATCCAAGGAGTCTTTGCTTTTCATCCATCTAATCTCAACCTCCCCCAACCCCATGGAAAAACAAACGTGAGGTCAATCATTCCCAGCCCAAAGCACTGTGCAAATGCTCCCTGCACTCAAGCTTGCTTCCTTTGGGAGGGAATCTTCCTATCTTTGATCTGGGGCTTCAGAAGGAAATCACGGGGTGAAGGGAGTCTTGTGAATGAATATTCAGGCACAGTCCACACTGAATTCTCACTCCATGCCCATGCCCTGGGCAGCAAGTGTCTTCCAGCTTCCTTTTCTGTCCCTGACAAATGGCCCCGTCTGCATACACAAAGCAGAAAAGTCACCATGACTTAGAGTCCTGGGAATTCAGTTCTTTCCTGCGGAAGGGTGGATATATTTTCAAACTTCCAGGAGAAGCCCCACTCTCTGCATCACCTCAATCTCACGGCATCCAAAATCAAACGCATTCACTGCCTTTATTTCCCATCTCTTTATTTATAAAAGAAATACATATTCATTGTGGGGATGGATGGGGAGCGGAAATTGGAAAAAGAATAGCTTTCCTGAATCTCCACTCCCAGGGGTGAACCACTGCTGGGCAGGATTGCTGTAAATGGTATCCCCATATTTTGTTTTGTTTTGGGGTTTTGGGGTTTCCTTACTAGGTACACTTATACAGTATTTTGCTTGTATTCCTTGTTTACTGGACATCAGCGCTGTCATCAAAGGTCAAACAAAGCTGAGTCAGGTATTAAAATTCTCAGTTGGTCTAGTTTTCTCTCCATGTACAACTTTAAATCCCTCCCTCTCTGCTTGTGAGACTATTAAAATTCTGCCCACCCTCAAGCAAAACAAAAATCTCAAGAACAGAGTGTACACACACGTCCTGCCTCTGTTCTCTAAACATCAGATCTCAGATGATACCTCGTTTGCTTGTTTGATTTTTTAATAGACAGGAAATTTGTCAGAGGTAAAGCAATTTAAAGTTCTTATTTCCCCACCTCTTATTGTACTAACTTAGCTAACTTATTCCCAATTCAAATTGTCCTCTGTTCACACATAGAGATGTCACTGATGTTTGTATGTGGGCTTCTGCGTCCTGCTACTTTATTGAATTTGTTTATCTGTTCTGAGAGCTTTTTGGTGGATTATTTTATTTTATTTTATTTCAGCATATTACAGGGGTACAAAAGTTTAGGTTACACATATTGGCTTTGCCCACTGAGTCAGAGGTTCAAGCATGTCTATCCTAAATAGAACATCATGTCATCTGCGAACAAAGATAATTTGACTTCTTCCTTTCCAACCTGGGTGCCCTTTATTTCTTTCTTTTGTCTAATTGCTCTGGCTAGGACTTCTAGTGCGGGATTGAATAACAGTGGTGAGAGTGGGCATCCTTGTCTTGTTGCAGATCTTGAGAAAAGGTTTTCAGTTTTTCCCTCCATTCAGTATGAGCTTGTTGTATATGGCTTTAATCGTATTGAGGTATGTTTCTTCTACACCCAATTTTTTGAGAGGTTTTTTTTTTTATCATGAATGGATGTCGAATTTATCCAATGTTTTTTCAACATCTAGCTTGTTTCTATTTCTAGAATTATTTCTGTTTCTTCAATTGGAGCCCTAAGAAGTTTCCATTTGAGAGATTTTCTTCTCTCTCTCTCTCTCCTTTTTTTGCTTTCATTAAAGTTGTACATGTACTACATCAATACATGGTCATTGAAAACTCCCCCAGCCCAGACTGAGCAAGGGCAAGACCCCGTTTCTACCAAACACAGAAAAATTAGCTGGGCATGGTGGAGCACACCTGTAGTCCCAGCTACTCGGGAGGCTGAGGCAGGAGGATTGCTTGAGCCCAGGAGTTTGAGGATGCTGTGAGCTAGGCTGATGCCATGGCACTCTACCCAGGGTGACTCACGAAAAAAAAAAAAAAAAAAAGGAAGAAAAACAAAACTTTTGGGGCATAATATTTTTTTTTGGATCCCTACAAGAATTCACTTCTCTTGAAGATGACTTGAAGTCCAGAGCCAGAGAAAAGATCCCAAATTCCCTCCTTCCTGCCCCTCATGGATAAATCTCTGGACAGTTTGCTCAATTTTCTTCCGGTCTTTGCATCCACATAAACACAATATCACAGAGCGCACGTGGCTCTTCTGTCCTCTCCTATAACTTCACACGCGATCAGCATTTTTCTTGGTTCTTAAAGCCCATTAATTTTCTCAGGAAACAGGTTTTGCCCCTGAAGCCTCACCCCAGCGAAGCCCCACCCAAGGTGGGGGTAAGAAATACAAGGTGGAGTCTCCGAGCCCTTCTATTCTCTCCCCACTTACTCCCCAGGGGCTTCGCAGCCCTGTAGACCTGGCAAACCCCCTCCCCCCTGCCAACCAGAGCCTTCTGAAAATGGGATCTGACCAGGTCACTCCTGTGGCCACCCGATGGTGAAACCCAGCATGGCAGCTTGCCCCATGCACGGGCCACATGGGGTCAGGCCCTGGCAATGCCCCCAAGGCCACCTCTTGCTTCCAGGGACCCTAGCACTCATCTTTCATCTCATCCCTTTTCTGCTGTTACACCACGGCCTCTACGCTTTTCGGGGAATCGGAGGGGCCAGGGGGTCAGCTGTTTCCCTCACACGCTACAGTGGTGAGTGAAGTCCTATTCCTTCAGACAGACCCTCCCAGCTCTGTCTGCAGGCAGGGATCTTTCAGAACAAAAACACTCGCAGCCGGTGTTTGTCACTCGTGCCTTTGCACGGGGGGGTTGAGAGAGACAAGATGCCATGGAGCCAGGGAGGGAGACAGGACCTGGCGACACAGGGCCAGGGGGCTGGTGCCACCTGGAGTCCCCTCTAACTCACCTGCAGGTCTGCAGAGACTTGTCATTTGTGGATCTCTGGTCCAGCGTCACCAGGCTTCTGTGGGACACTCAGATCCCGTGTTAGCATTGTCCCTGTGTGCTGAAGGAGACAGACACAAACACGTCCTCAAAGCTCGAGCAGCTGGGGTGTGTCTGTCCTCGGGGAACCAACTGCCCCATCGTCTGCCCTGAAAGTCCCTGGGCTCACACCTGGGGCCGTTTTGTCAGGACGCGGTGGCGCCATCACAGGGCTTTCCCTCCACACTGCACAGATGACAGGTGCAGCCCAAACCCGACGCACCCAAGATGTCCTCGATTCCAGAGGTGAACGGACTAATGAACTCGGGTGTATCCAGACACCGAAATAGTATGTAGCGCTAAAAAGAAACCGTCAAACCATGAAAAGACACAGAGGAGGCTGGGCGCGGTGGCTCACGCCTGTAATCCCAGCACTCTGGGAGGCCGAGACGGGAGGATCGCTTGAGCTCAGGAGTTCAAGTTGAGCCTCAACAAGAGTAAGACCCTATCTCTACTAAAAAAAAAAAAAAATAGAAAGAAATTAGCCGGGCAAGTAAAAATAGCTGGGTGTGGTGGCGTGTGCCTGCAGTCCCAGCTACTCGGGAGGCTGAAGCAGGAGGATCCCTTGAGCCCAGGAGTGTGAGGTTGCTGTGAGCTAAGCTGATGCCGCTGCACTCTACCCTGGGTGACAGAGTGAGACACTGTCTCAAAAAAAAAAAAAAAGACACAGAGGAAGTTTAGATGCATATGACGAAATGAAAGAAGCTAATCTGAAAAGGCTACAGACTGCGATTCCGACTCTAAGACATTCTGGGGACGGCAACACTATGGAGACAGTAGAAAGCTCAGGCCTTGCCAGGTATTAGGGGAGGGAGGGACGAACAGGCAGAGCTCAGAGGATTTTGGGGGCAGTGACACGATTCTGCATGATCCTATAGTGAGGGGTCCATGTCATTATACACCTGTCCAAACCCACAGAACATAAAACACCAGGAGTGAACCCTGATGTGCACTCTGACCTCTGGGTGACACGTAAAGCTATCAACCACAATAGTGGGAAAACCACAGAGCATCACGTCACCCACCTATACACAACCTTGGAGAACCAAAACCGTCCCCCAAGTTCAAGGGCTCTCACGCCACTAAAATCCTTCCGGAAAATGTATAAACCAAGCCAGTGGATAAACGGTCCTTGCCTTGTTTCTAGCCCTTGTCCAAGTGTACCCAGCTTTAAACCAACTGAGAACTTCCCTCCTGCGGACGCGGCAGACCATATATCGACAACCAGATAAGTCTGGCACATGGCGTCTCCTTCTGCCCGAGCCTGGCCCTGCCCCAGCCGATGGCCTGGGCACCTGACAGTCTCCACAACTAGGCTGCATTGAAGACAGCCACACCTAGTCACCGAGGTGTCACCTCCAGCCCCTTCCCATGCTACCACAGCCGCGTGGAGAAGTTGTAACAGAAACCACCTGGGCAGCAAAGCCCCAAATAGTTCTCATCTGTTTTTGTTTAAAGTAACATTTTACATCCTTAACCGAGTATGCAAACTTTTTAATGCCTTTTCCCTCCCCGAGAGCATTCCTTTACGAGACGTGATTCCTTGTTTTAAGGTGTTTTTGGTGTCGTTATTATGAAAGAGAATCAAAGTTCCCCTTTCTGGTTATGAATTTGCTATTTTACCTGTGATTAGTCCAGGTTCTGCTGCCTGCGTTATTATGAACGTCTTTATTTCTTACAGGGTGTAAAAAGAGAAGAGAGACCATGCTACATCTGGACCACTCTTGGTAAGGGAGGATGATGCCCCTTCCTTGATATTCTGTTTCCTGCCTCTGCCTCTCCTCTGTGGCTTTCTCAGAATGCATTGATTACTGGGCGGCCTCACGCACTCAGTAATCGATCACACTGGGGACCTGTGCTTAACGGAAGCGCACGCTCCCCTACCTTGCGGCTGCCCCAAGCAGCCTCACACCAGGTGGGCGTTCAGCGCTGCCACGGGCCAGGTGTCTGGTTTTCTGGGATCCCCACCTTACACACCTTCTTGGAGACTAAGATCACGCCTCTACTTTATCACACTGGGGAACTGGCACACCACTGCCCTGCTGTCTACGTGCATGCCCACGGTGGCATCCACAAAACAAAAATAGCAATAATGGTGGCTGGGTGGAAGCCACTAAGCCCTTGCGGCCACGCTTCCTCATGGAAGGCAACCACCAGGGGTCTCCGCTGCAGGCTGGACCCTCCACCGCCTCGAAAGACCCCGTTCTCGTGAGATACCAGTGGGCTAAAAAAGTCAGTCTTTGGAATGTTTGCATTCAAGCTCAAATGCCCAGAGACTCTTCACAGACTCACAATGACCAGCCCGCTGTGGTCTTCCCCTGCCTTGAGTGTGCACGTCTTTTCTGCTCTTCCAGGTGGTCCAATACCTAACAAGGTGCCACCAGTACCTAAGTCTGACTCAGTTTACTTGCTTAAGAAAGAATGAGGAGGAAAAAGAGCACTAGCTGTTCTGGAAATCCGATCCACACATTCTAAGCAGCCACGAATAAGGCTTCCCATTAATCCCTGAGTACGATCCCTTACCAACAGAGGCCAGAGCTTCCCAGATAAAAGGCTTAAAGTCCAAAGAAAACCATCCACAGTATGAGTCATTTTTAACCAGGAAAAAAAAAAAAAATAGATCAAATGCCTAAGAGATGCTCTCAGAGCTATTCTAGCGTGTGAAAATAATGTCAAAATCCCCTAAAATGGTGACGCCAGATTCCCACTTAGGGAATTGTTGGGAACGAGACGGGAAGGAGAGTTACGTGTCCGCGGGTAGCTTGTGTTTCAGGAGCTGTCTGGCTGCGACCCTGGGTGTGCTATTGGGTTTGACGCCTGCCACTTGCGGTGACGTACCTGGCTCCCGGCCGAACATGCTTCTGCTGATGGCGGACGACCTTGGCATTGGAGACGTTGGCTGCTATGGCAACAGCACCATGAGGCAAGGAACAGGAGGATTGCTCTTCTCTGGTGCCTGCACTGCAGAGACCAGAAGAAAGAGAAGCCACTAACCCTTGGTGTGGGCAGTAGTCCAATCTTAGAGCTCTGCACACATTGCTTCTTCTAACACCCTCTAAATCCTACTTCTTCTCATGCCTGCACTAACCCCAGCTCAAACGCATCCTACCTATGACTACTCATTTCTGTTTTAAATACAATTTATATGCACCCCGTATGGGATAGACAATGTTTTAAAAATCACTTCTGTTGCTTGCAAACCGAACACGGATATCGACCAAGCCTACCCACTCAGGCATGATTGCATTGCTCCCCTGCTGAAAGACTTTGCTTCCGACAGACAGGTGCACATGTCCCCAACCCCAAAATATGACATGCATTATACCCATTAGGTGTGAATCTACCCATCCCTTCCTTGCCCCTCCACCTGCTTGATTTCCCATGAATGTTATGTCCATATGTGCACATAAGTGTTGATCAATTATTTGCAATTTGATGGTGAGTCCATGTGGTGCTTGTTTTTCCATTCTTGTGATACTTCACTTAGTAGAATGGGCTCCAGCTCCACCCAGGATAATACAAGAGGTGCTAGATCACCACTGTTTTTGTGGCTGAGTAGAACTGCATGGTGTACACAGACCACATTTAATTAATCCACTCCCGTATTGATGGGCACTTAGGTTGTTTCCACATCTTTGCAATTGTGAATTGTGCTGCTATAAACATTCGAGTGCAGATGTCTTTTTTATAGAATGTCTTTTTTTCCTTTCGGTAAATACCCAGTAGTGGGATTGCTGGATCCAATGGTAGTTCTACTTTTATTTCTTTGAGGTATCTCCATACTACTTTCCACAGGGGTTGCACTAGTTTGCAGTCCCACCAGCAATGCGTGAATGTTCCTATCTCTCCGCATCCATACTCACATTTGTTGTTTTGGAACTTTTTCATATATACCAATCTCACTGGAGTTAAGTGATATCTCACTGCGGTTTTGATTTGCATTTCCCTGATGATTACAGACATGGAGCATTTTTTCCTGTTTCTTGGTCATGGGACCTGAGAACATCTTCAATCATTAAACAATGAATGGCCGGCAGACTTTTGATGGAGCAGTGTGTGGCTCTCCATGCTTATGAAAAACCTGTTTGTTTTTTAAGGAATAAAGCTGGTAATTTTTCCCCGCCTAGGACTCCAAATATCGACCGCCTTGCAGAAGAAGGAGTCATGCTGACACAGCACATTGCCGCCGCGTCTGTGTGCACGCCAAGTAGGGCTGCTTTTCTCACCGGCAGGTACCCTGTTCGAACAGGTTGGTCTTTCTTCACAACTAACCACGTGCTCCCCTCAACTCCGGTTACAGAGATAGTAAAGAGCGGGTCCTCTGGCACAGTGGGAAGAGCGTGATCTAACCCGGCACATTCTCACCATCAGACTGCAGTCAGTAAGAATAGACAGCCCCACAGGTAACCGGGTTACCTGGGCAGGTGTTACCCATTCGATTGCTTTCCTCGGTGTGCAGAACTACATAAAACAGGGATGGGCCAACTTTTTCTGTTAAGGGCAGGTTACTAAATATCTTCCATTTTTCAGCCAGTCTCTGCTTGCAGCTGCTCACCTCTGCTGTAGCTTGAAAGGATCTATAGGGAATACGTGCATAAATAGACATGGCTGTGTCCCAACAAAACTTTATTTATAAACATGCAAGTTTTAACTCCGTATCATTTCTCATGGTATGAAATATACTTCTGTTTATTTCTTTCCCAACCATTTAAAAATGCACAAAGCCATTCTTCACTCCTCGGGGGTCTGAAAATGGGTAGAAGTCCAGATGTGGCCCAGGGACTATAGTTGCCAATCCCTAGTAGAACAGTTAGTAGGGGCTTATCAAGAAATATCTTGACTGTGCTCATGCAAAAGTTTAAGTAGCCAGATATGTTTAATCTGAAGAAGAAGAGGTAGGAGTCCCTGTGGGTTGTCTTCCCACATCTGTCCAACGCATGGAAAGAAAATTTCTTTCGTTCTCTGTGGATGAAAAGAGACCTCCAGGATGGATCTAAAGAATGACATATATTGGTGGAACATTCCTCTTGTTCCACCACAGGGGTTCCAAAACCATCCCATTTGTGCCCTGTAAGTCTTGTAGATTTTTTGGGCAGAAAGTTCTGCTGTGTTTGTTTTTTTTTTTTTTTTTTTTTGGTTAAAATTCTCTGTGTCCCTGAGAGTTGGGCAAAGAGTAGAGCAAACCTTGGGAAGTCCGAGCGGTGTCCTCAGCATTTGTCTATGCTTTGACACAGAGGCTGAGACTCTCCAGGGGGAGAGTCAGACCCTGCCTGAGTCAGGACTCTCCAGAGAAACAGAACCCAGAGGATCTACCTGTCCATCCACCCATCCATCTATCATCTATTACCTGTCATCTGTCTATCATGTATCTATCACCCAGCAATAATCTGTCTATCCATGTCTGTCTGCCTACCTAGCTATCTACCTAAAAGAGATTGATTTTTAAGAGATTGCACCATGTACTTGGGGGATTTGGCCAGTCCAAAATCTGCAGGGCAGGCCTTCTGGCTGGAAACTCATGCAGGGGTGGGAGCTGCATCTTGAGGCAGGATTAGTCTGTATCCGGGAACCTCAGTGTTGGCCATTCAGACCTGCAGTGTTATCAGATGACGTACACCCCTATCATCAAGAGCCATCTCCTGTCATTAAAGTCAGCTGAGTATACATGTGAACCACTTCTACAAAAGACCTTCACAGCAACACTAAAGTTGTGTTTGAATAACAGGGGACTGACGGTGGTCACATCAAAGTGACCCTGCAGACTGTCACGCATGTGGGTCTCTGGCAACTCGTCTCCTGCCCCAAGGAAGAAGGAATCCCGGCCAACTTAAACCAAAACAGCCCCCCGCACAACTGTCCTTGCTGTGGCTCAGAGCTATCCAGCTTCCCGCTAGCCCACATTGAACCGGAATTCATCCTCAGTGTTTTGGAAAACCTGAGAAAGGATTCTCCAAGTCCCCAAATGATGATCGCTGAGAACCATGTTCACTCTGCAAACCAGATCGATGCTCTCTGAGCACACTGAGCTACATTTATCCAAATGGCCTGGAAGCACAGAGCATCTTCCGAGAACGTGGTTCTTAACCACGGCCGCACAATGGAATCACTGCAGACCTTCACCGAAACATCCACACCAGCGACCCACCCTCGGGCAGGCTGAGCTCGCTAGTCTGGGGTGCAGCCTGGTGTAGTGATCACGGTTTTTGTTTTTTATATCATGATGCTTTGACATGTTGGGGCCTGCCTGACCCTAGAGAGAACGCTCCTTGCAAGGCCAGCCAAGGGCTAGAGACAGCAAATGACTCACCTGTGGGTGCTCCTTTCCTAGGCAAACGGGCCAATCCACAGCCCACACCCCAACTGCCTCCTGTATGAGATTCTCATTCCTGGGGCCACTATTCCCCTGCGCTAATTACTGCAGGGTCAGGTGGCAGCCAACTAGGAACAGCCCCTGCTGCCCAGAGCCCACTGAAATGATTCAAACCAGCCAATCTTAAGTTTGCCTGTTTTGCCTTGCCTATTTCTTCCCATTAAAAACTTCAATAGGCCAGGTGTGGTGGCTCACACCTGTAATGCCAGCAATCTGGGAGGCTGAGGCAGGAGGATGGCTTGAGCTCAGGAGTTCAAGACCAGCCTGAGCAAGAGGAAGACCCTGTCTCTACTAAAATAGAAAAATTAGCCAGTTGTGGTGTTGCACGCCTGTAGTCCCAGCTACTCGGGAAGGCTGAGGCAGGAGGATCACTTGAGCCCAGGAGGTTGAGGTTGCTGTGAGCTGTGATGACACCACTGCACTTTAGCCCAGGTGACAGAGCAAGACTCTGTCTCAAAAAAAAAAAATACAATAAAGTCCTTTTCCCATTCCTCTCCCTCACTACCACCCTCCCCACCCCCCCACCCCCAGTCGCATCCCCCTGAACAACCCTGGTGCTTCCCTGTATGACTCCCCCACCCCTGGCCTCTGCGGAACTGTGAGCTACAAAGTATCTTCTCAATGGCAACCTTGTCAGCACTGTGAGCTACAAAGTATCTTCTCAATGGCAACCTTGTCAGCGCGTTAGAATCATCTAACCTTTCCAAAGCCCACCTTCCACCCCTGACCAACAAAAACCACAGTCTCTGAGGCAACAACCAAGCATCAGAATATTGTAAAACTTCCCACTTGATTTCAATGTGCAGAGAAGTTTGGGAACCACAGGATGATATCAAGACTATGATGAAATCATAAAACCATCTTTAATTTTCATTCCTTTTTTATTCAATTCTTTTCTTTATAACCTGCACATCACAGGACAATTCATCTTCTTAACTTTTTCAGTAAATTGATCATTTCTTTTGCTGCCCAAAATGCAACCCATAAGATAAACCCACGTAAGAAGTAAATTTTCAGTTTCATTTTAAATAATGGAGAATTTCACCAGGTATTTTTTTTTAATTAATAATGAACATACAAACAAAAAAACAAATGTATAACAGTATATTATTTTTAATGATTGATTGTTCAAAGGTATGGTTTCCAGCAATGGTTACCGTGTTCTTCAGTGGGCCGGAGTATCTGGAGGCCTTCCAACAAATGAGACAACTTTTGCAAAAATACTGCAAGACAAAGGCTATGCTACTGGACTAATAGGTATGTGCATTTTTTTTTTAAGTGTTAAGCACATTACTTTTATTGGAAAAGTATGCTCAGCTAAAAAGTTTGGAAATAAAATCTGTGGTGTGCTCTGGTATTTTCCAGTAGACAGAAAGCTGCATGTTTGTGGAAACCGTGTTACTTTCCAGGTTGTTGGGTACAAAGTAGATGCTCAAGAAACAGCATATTTGGCATTTTATACAAGGTGCTGATGTACCGTGATTTTAAACAAATAAGAAACCATATACTCTTCTGTCTAAAATTTCCATAATGCTATCTGCAATGCCATCAAGGCTTAGTAACTCTCTCTGCTTCCATAAACAACATGTTTATTTTTCTGTATGTTGAAAAACTGTGTCATGAATTGAATGAAAAATAAAATTAAGCACAAATAGTTTAAGAGGGGGCCAAGTTGCCATCATAATTATCATGTTGTAATAATGATTTTTATTTACAGTACCATTTATGGGTAACAATGTGAGTAGCTAATACACTGCATATAAAGTCCAATAGACTATGATTATATTTTAAGATAGAAGAGGCTATGTTCATGGGATAAACCTTGGGAAATTGCATGAGGTTTTCTGGATGGCAGACAGCATTGGGGTGGAGAGTGTCTCTTTTTTTTTTTTTTTTTTTTTGAGACAGAGTCTCACTCTGTTGCCCGGGCTAGAGTGCCGTGGTGTCAGCCTAGCTCACAGCAACCTCAAACTCCTGGGCTTAAGCGATCCTCCTGCCTCAGCCTCCTGAGTAGCTGGGACTACAGGCATGCGCCACCAGGCCCGGCTAATTTTTTCTATATATATTTTTAGTTGGCCAGATAATTTCTTTCTATTTTTAGTAGAGATGGGCTCTCACTCTTGCTCAGGCTGGTCTCAAACTCCTGACCTCGAGCTATCCACCCGCCTCGGCCTCCCAGAGTCCTAGGAATACAGGCGTGAGCCACCGTGCCCAGACTCTTTTTTTTTTCTTTCATTATTTTTTAAATTTTTTTTATATGAATGAGGCAGCCTCCATGCTACAAAACAGAATGAGACCTCCCCTGTGTTTTTGTTTGTTTGTTTTCTTGAAACAGGGTCTTGCTCTGTTGTCCTGGCTAGAGTGCAGTGGTGTCAGCCTAGCTCACAGCAACCTCTAACTCCTGGGCTCAAGCGATCCTCCTGCCTCAGCCTCCCAAGTAGCTGGGACTACCTACAGGCATGCACCACCATGGCTAATTTTTCTATTTTTAGTAGAGACAGGGTATTGCTCTTGCTCAGGCTGGTCTCGAACTCCTGACCTCAAGTTCTCCTCCCGCCTTGGCCCCCCAGAGTGCTAGGATTACAGGCATGAGCCACCGTGTCCGGCCAGCAAGTTTTCTTTATCAACATCCTCATACTGGCAGCATAGAAGCTAAAATTTTCCTAAGAAGTTGAAAGTCATGCTCTGTAAAACCTTCCACCCACCTGGACCATGGCCGCTATCGGGGTGGTTTAGCAAAGCAAGGAACAATTCCAAAACCCCCAATTGTTTTGCCCGTACTGGCTATATCACATGGAGCTCTCGGAACAGTCTGTTCCTTCATTGTTGTTCTACCACAGACGATTACCAACCCACGTGCAGTAAACTAAACTAAATAATAGTCCCCCAAAATATCCTAAATTCTGAAACCAGACAATATTACCCTGTATGGAAATAGAGTCTTGGTAGAGGCGATTAAGTTAACAATCTTGAAGTGAAGGGATGAGCCTAAATTATCCAGGTGCAAAGACAAGTGTTCTTTTAAGAGGGAGGTGGGAAAAGGTGTTGTGACCAAGAAGGCAGAGACTGGAGTGACGCGGCCACAAGCCCAGGGACGCCTGGAGCCCCCAGGAGCCGGAAGAGGCAGGAAGGAGCCTCCCCTGGAGCCTGCGGAGGGAGCACAGCCCCGAGACACCTGCGTCTCACACTCCTGGGCTCCGGGACTGGGAGAGGATGAATCTCTGTTGTTTAGAAGCAGCCACAGTTTTGGTAATTTCTTGCACCTGTCGTGGGAAACTAATCTACCAGGTAACGCTGCCACACAGAGTCCTCACTGCCCTGAAATGACACGTCCTGGTTATGGTGCAAGTAATAGCTAAGGCCACCCGCACCTCCCCGCATCCCTACCCCACCGCAGCGGCCAGCACAGCGCCCGGAGTGCGGCCAGCACCCCAACTCCACTTACCCAGAGAGGGTCCCCCCGTTGTCACACCCACATCTGTTCTTGCCCCTCAGGAAAATGGCACCTGGGTCTCAACTGTGACTCCTCCTCCGACCACTGCCACCACCCGCTCCAGCACGGGTTCGGGCGCTTCTACGGAATGCCGTTCTCCATGATGGGCGACTGCGCCGGCTGGGAGCTCTCCGAGAAGCGCGCGGCCCTGGAGCGCAAGCTCAGCCTCTGCTTCCACGCCGTGGCCTTGGCCGCCCTCACCCTGGCCGCCGGGAAGCTCACCCGCCTGGCGCCCGTCCCGTGGACGCCGGTCCTCTGCTTAGCCGTCGTGGCCATCCTCCTGTTCACAGCCGCACAGTGCCTGGGGACTCTGATTGTGCACGCGGACTGCTTTCTGATGAGGGACCACAGCATCACCGAGCAGCCCATGCGCTTCCAGAGAACCACGTCCCTCCTCCTGGAGGAGGTCGCGTCCTTTCTCAAAAGGTGTGCACGGGGCGGCTCAGCTCGGGGCTGAAACACGCCCTAAATAGTTTTCTCTGGTTGGTACCTGAAGGATGGAATGGGCATGACCCAAAAAACACTTTGTTTTCACATTTTTTTGGGGGGGGGGGAGGACATCCATGATGGTCACTTGAGCCCTGTGACTTGTGTCCATGCAAAAACAGTGGTCCCCAACCTTTTTACCACCAGGTACTGTTTTCAGGGAAGACAAGTTATCCATGCACCGGGGGTGGGAGGGGTTCAGGATGATTCAAGCACATTATCTCTATTATGATCACGTTGAAATGTGTAATGAAATCATTATACAAGTCGCCATAGGTTGGGGACCCCCTGCATGCAAACTTTGTTCCAGGTCGGTTGGAGTTTGCAGCTCCTGCTCTCAGGCGAACCCCGTGCCATCCCCAACCTCGGGTCACCAGGGACCGTGTTTAATTAACATAACAAACTACATCACCTGAAGAGCCTTTACAATAAATTATATTTTACGCCTCTATCACCGAGGATATTCCAATTAAGAGGGCGATAGCATCAAACTCCAACTTAGCTGGTGGCAGTGAGGTTGTAATTATGTTCCACGACACTCTTGGGGAGTGCGTGATAGAACTGCCTCTGTAGGTAAGAACAGCACTGACAATTAGCTGCAAATGGAAACAGGTGAGGGTGATGTATTCTAATTAACACTGAGAGCTTCGCCTTAATTTTTTTTACATTAAGGGTGTAGATTAGACCATACAGATCAGGTGGACGGAGGCGGAAACTGAGGCATTGCCTAAAAGGAAGGAAATCAACTGACATTTATAACCTAATAGACCCCATTTTTTAAGTATGTTTTTTGATAACTATTGTATGTCCTAAACCTCACGACTGCATCAAAATTATAAAGAAAACCGAATGTGTGACATCAATTTTTCTTTAAGCTAAGATTTGAGGTAAAAAAATAGACTGAAATAACTGAACAAGATAAAGTTGTCAGCTTAGACAGTAGCCTGGTGTTATTTTAACTTTGCATTGTCATATATTCATACAGTTAGAAAATTATAATATTCAGGGAGAAAAAATGCACAAAATCACTTGTGGACTTTTGAATAGATGTCCAAAGGGAAAAGTCAACATCTTGGGAATTCTTAAACACAAGAACAATTTCCTGTTGAAGGAGGGTTTTGTGCATTTGCCCTTGGCGAGCACAGTAAGAACGTGACAAGTGAGATCTGTGCTTAGTGTCTGCAGGACTTTGATCTCTGCTTTACCAAAACAGTAACCTTAGTGGCTTTGCGTTTATTTTCAGAAATAAGCAAAGACCTTTCCTTCTCCTTGTTTCGTTTCTACATGTGCACACGCCCCTGGTGACTACGGAGCACTTCCTCGCAAAAAGTCTCCACGGGCTGTACGGGGACAACGTGGAGGAGATGGACTGGATGGTGGGTAAGTGGATGGTGTCCGCGTCCTAATCCCATGTGGCACACAGAATAATGTCCCAAAGATGTCCACGTCCTAATCCCATGTGGGACACAGAATGACGTCCCCAAAGATGTCCACGTCCTAATCCCACGTGGGAGACAGAATAGTGTCCCCAAAGATGTCCACGTCCTAATCCCATGTGGGAGACAGAATGACGTCCCCAAAGATGTCCACGTCCTAATCCCGTGTGGTAGACAGAATAACGTCCCAAAGATGTCCACGTCCTAATCCCGTGTGGTAGACAGAATAATGTCCCCAAAGATGTCCATGTCTTAATCCCTTGTGGGAGACAGAATAATGTCCCCACAGATGTCCACGTCCTAATCCCATGTGGTAGACAGAATAGTGTCCCCAAAGATGTCCACGTCCTAATCCCATGTGGGACACAGAATGACGTCCCCAAAGATGTCCACGTCCTAATCCCATGTGGTAGACAGAATAGTGTCCCCAAAGATGTCCATGTCCTAATCCCATGTGGTAGACAGAATAATGTCCCCAAAGATGTCCATGTCCTAATCCCATGTGGTAGACAGAATAGTGTCCCCAAAGATGTCCACGTCCTAATCCCATGTGGTAGACAGAATAGTGTCCCCAGAGATGTCCATGTCCTGATCCCATGTGGTAGACAGAATAGTGTCCCCAGAGATGTCCACGTCCTGATCCCATGTGGTACACAGAATAATGTCCCCAGAGATGTCCACGTCCTAATCCCGTGTGGGAGACAGAATAATGTCCCCAAAGATGTCCACGTCCTAATCCCATGTGGCACACAGAATAATGTCCCCAAAGATGTCCACGTCCTCATCCCATGTGGTAGACAGAATAATGTCCCCAAAGATGTCCACGTCCTCATCCCATGTGGTAGACAGAATAATGTCCCCAAAGATGTCCACGTCCTAATCCCATGTGGCACACAGAATAATGTCCCCAAAGATGTCCATGTCTTAATCCCTTGTGGGAGACAGAATAATGTCCCCACAGATGTCCACGTCCTAATCCCATGTGGTAGACAGAATAGTGTCCCCAAAGATGTCCACGTCCTAATCCCATGTGGGACACAGAATGACGTCCCCAAAGATGTCCACATCCTAATCCCATGTGGGAGACAGAATAATGTCCCAAAGATGTCCACATCCTAATCCCATGTGGGAGACAGAATAATGTCCCCAAAGATGTCCACGTCCTAATCCCATGTGGGAGACAGAATAATGTTCCCAAAGATGTCCGTGTCTTAATCCCATGTGCTAGACAGAATAATGTCCCCAAAATGTCCACATCCTAATCCCATGTGGGAGACAGAATAATGTCCCCAGAGATGTCCACATCCTAATCCCATGTGGTAGACAGAATAATGTTCCCAAAGATGTCCATGTCTTAATCCCATGTGGGAGACAGAATAATGTCCCCAAAGATGTCCATGTCTTAATCCCATGTGGGAGACGGAATAATGTCCCCAAAGATGTCCACATCCTCATCCCATGTGGAATATAGAATAATGTCCCCAAAGATGTCCACGTCCTAATCCCCATGTAGGAGACAGAATAATGTCCCCAAAGATGTCCACGTCCTAATCCCATGTGGTAGACAGAATAATGTCCCCAAAGATGTCCACATTCTAATCCCATGTGGGAGACAGAATAATGTCCCCAAAGATGTCCACGTCCTAATCCCATGTGGTAGACAGAATAATGTCTCCAAAGATGTCCATGTCCTAATCCCTTGTGGTAGACAGAATAATGTCCCCAAAGATGTCCATGTCCTAATCCCATGTGGCAGACAGAATAATGTCCCCAAAGATGTCCATGTCCTAATCCCATGTGGCAGACAGAATAATGTCCCCAAAGTTGTCCAGGTCCTAATCCCATGTGGCAGACAGAATAATGTCCCCAAAGATGTCCATGTCTTAATCCCATGTGGTAGACAGAATAATGTCCCCAAAGTTGTCCACGTCCTAATCCCATGTGGCAGACAGAATAATGTCCCCAAAGATGTCCATGTCCTAATCCCATGTGGCAGACAGAATAATGTCCCCAAAGATGTCCAGGTCCTAATCCCTTGTGGTAGACAGAATAATGTCCCCAAAGTTGTCCATGTCCTAATCCCATGTGGTAGACAGAATAATGTCCCCAAAGATGTCCATGTCCTAATCCCATGTGGCAGACAGAATAATGTCCCCAAAGTTGTCCAGGTCCTAATCCCATGTGGTAGATAGAATAATGTCCCCAAAGATGTCCATGTCTTAATCCCATGTAGTAGACAGAATAATGTCCCCAAAGATGTCCGCATCCTAATCCCATGTGGTAGACAGAATAATGTCCCCAAAGATGTCCACGTCCCAATCCCATGTGGTAGACAGAATGACGTCCCCAAAGATGTCCATGTCCTAATCCCATGTGGGAGACAGAATAATGTCCCCAAAGATGTCCGTGTCTTAATCCCATGTGGCACACAGAATAATGTCCCAAAGATGTCCACGTCCTAATCCCATGTGGGAGACAGAATATTTTCATTTCTAACAACAGACAAAACTCTGTTTTTTATACATAAAAGAGCAAGACCCAACCAAAAGAATTAAACTGTAATATAACGATGCAGGTGGGTTACAAGTCAAAGCATCCAAGGAGAGGATGGATGTGAGGCCACAGGGCAGCCATCAGACTCAGCCCTCATCAACAGGCACACTGGGAGAAAGGTTTGTCTGTTGTTAGAAATACAAATAATATAATCCTACTTAACTAATTTTTAAAAAAATCTCTAGGGCACTGTGAATTATACAAATGACAGAATCCCCTTTCCTGTAGCACTAAGACACTCAGAGTCACTGCTGGTCACAACTGGTCTTTGGCGATGGCATTTTCACCGTATCCTTCCTTCTCTGCACTCTCGGTTTGCCTCACTGGTGCGTTTTGCTGTCTTGTCCAACATACCTTCCACCCTGGTAGCTTGCCTAAAACGCTGACAAAAGCATACACCGAATAGTTGGGTTTAAGACATTCTTCTATTTTGACCGCCTCAAACACATTTGTGCTTTGCAGGACAGATCCTTGATACGTTGGACAAGGAAGGTTTGACTAACGACACCCTCGTTTACTTCACGTCGGACAACGGGGGTTCCTTAGAGTCTCAACACGGAAACCACCAGTACGGTGGCTGGAACGGGATATACCGAGGTAAGGCTGAGAGATGCCCATAGCCGTGTCTCAGGGCTTCATCTCCTCCCTACGATTCCCACCCGTTCCCTTGGAAAGGGGCCAGCCATTCCGGGACAGTGACTGCTGCTGCCCACACACTTTGGCGTTTCCTATCCAGGGAAAAAATTATAATTTGCAATGCTCAGGTTTGATAGGTTTTTTTTTGCACCATTAAGTGTTTTTCAGTAGACTCTCAGAGGTGTGCGGCCATCACCACTAAAGGAAATCTTGTACTAGCAGTCATTGCCTATTTCACTGTGCCCAATCCCAGGCAGCCACACACTTATTTTCCATCTCTGTTTATGCATTTCATGCCAACAGCATCGTGCAACGTGTGACCTTTTGTGCGTTGCTTATTTCCTTAGCACAATGTTTTTGGGGTTCATCCACCTTGTAGCAGGTGTCAACGCTTCATTTGTTTCTATTGCTGAACACTGTCTCATTGTGTGTATAAAACCATACTTTGTGTATCTACTTCTTTGCTGATAGACTCAGATTTGAAGTTTAAATTCGGGCAATGTCACCAAGAAGCGTGGGCACCCAGGTGGCCACATTACAATCAAACTAGGATTCTAGCACTATAGATGCACCACAAAGATTCTAAAACGTGCAGTTCAATATACATAGCTTAACACTGTTGTGACTTTTTTTTTGTAACGTAGAAAGCTTTGTTTTTTATTCAGTGAAAGAGTTGTTTAGAACAATGTTGGCCGACATGCCTATGAAGCACCCGTCTAGTTCATACACGAAAGGAAATATATGCATGCTCATTAAATCAGTTAATGCCTTCCAAGAAATTCTTCACACCGAGGGTCTGATTCCTGCAAAATCTCAGTGCTGTCCACGTTGATGTACTCTGTACCCAACATCTTCATGTGCCGCGAACAACGCCCTTGGGACGGCCTCTTTTAAACGTGCTACACTGTTGCTCTAAAAGGATTTTCCCTCCACGTCCCTGAGCCCACCATTCTGCAAGTTTCGCTGCACGTGGGCAGGTACAGCTACATCCCGACAGTCCCTCACCCAAAAACACACCGTGCATCCAAGAGAGGTGACGTGTGTGTATACACCCTGAAAGAGGCCAGGGCGAGGATCTGGAGCTGTCAAAGCAAAGGGACAGAAATCACAAGAACTCAAATGATCATTGTAGTAGAAACAATAAAAGCCCCCCAAAATATACTGTTTCTTCCAGCTCCCGGGGGCTCCAGGCGTCCCTGGGCTTGTGGCCGCGTCACTCCAGTCTCTGCCTCCGTCTCCACGTGGCTTCTCCTCTGTGTCTGTGTCTCTTCTTCTCTAAGGACACCTGTCATTTGGGATGAAGGGCTCACCCTAATCCAATCCACCCTAACCAACACGCAGGTTAATAGAAGAATATAAAATCTATCTTCTGCAACTATAGTATGTTGTAATTTGATTAAAACAGAGAAAGAGAGGGAGCGACTTAGAAGAAGCAAAATAAGGTTGAGTCAACCAGAGTTAGGCATCTACTTCTGATTTTTAATCTTTTTTTCTTTTTCCATTTCTGTTGAAACGCAGGGGGCAAAGGCATGGGCGGCTGGGAAGGCGGGATCCGCGTGCCGGGGATATTCCGCTGGCCTGGGGTGCTGCCGGCCGGCCGCGTCATCGCCGAGCCCACCAGCCTGATGGACGTGTTCCCCACCGTGGTGCGGCTGGGGGGCGGCCAGGTGCCCCAGGACAGGTACGGAACCACCCAAAAGAAGCCATTCAACTTTGGGTAGAGAAATCAACATTTAAGGGAAATGATACCGTCCCTTCTGCCTTGTCAGAAAACATCCACGAAATCAGTGTCTGGGAAAACACTCCCGGCTCTATTATTTAATGCTGGGATCAAATGTCTGTTTCCTTTTATACACAAAATGTCTATTTCCCTTTTCCTAATGCTTAAGTGGAGCACAGTTTATTATAAGCGTGATTGTCATTGAAAAATCTAACAATGCAAGATTCGAAAGACATTACTTTTGGTTCAGGGTGGCAGGGACTTTTATAGGATTCCAATTTCTCTTGTCTTAAAAGATATAAAAAATCATTTGAGAGGAAATAGAAAGAAAATAATGTTTTTCATAATCTTGATAGCTTAGGGAAGAACACATTTAAATTGTAATATATATGTATATATGTTGTGCATAGATAAAAATTGTAATGACTTCAAGTTATTTTCTTTCTTCTACCCACTTATAGGTGGCCCATTAGCCCTGCTTAAAAAAAAAAAAAAAACACTATGTTACCATTTTAGTGCCTATTACAATTATGTCCTTAGTAAAAATTTCTAGAAGTTGAATTTCTTGGTCAATAATATGGCCAGTTATGGGCAAATCTCTTGATATATTTTGTCAAATTGTACCCTAGAGATTGCTACCAACCATAAGTGATAGTGTCTAAATTAAAAATAATAGACCTAAAATCATTTAAAACCATTTGTATATACATAATTTATACTTCTAGACATGTGTGTATATATATGTGTACATACGTGTTATATAATTTTTATATATACATGTGTTATAATTGTCATTGCTTTATCTCTGGCAATTGTTAAAATTTTTATACATTTATTCTACATTTCTCTTGTTTTCTCTTTTTTTACATTGAATTACATGTCTTGTTGGATTTTTTCTAATAGCCCATTAATACATGTTTTTTAATTTATAACATGTTCTGTGTTTTAAAAAGAAAATTTTTGTCTATCATATATATTGCAAATGCATTTCACTGGAAGGTAAAATAAATTTAGCCATACATTATTGGTTGGTTTTATTAATATATAGACACACATATACATATGTGTGTGCATATATGATTATATATATTTTGTCTTTTATTTCATTTTTTCCACGGTAACTTTGACCAAGCAAAATCTATTTGGGGTTCTCAATTTTCTACCTGGATTGAGAACATTAATCCTGTTTTTAAAAAATCTTCCATTTATTGCTATTCTAAATTCATGGCATCTATAAAAAGATACCATCGGTATTTATGATTAAATTTGAGATGCAAGATCCCGCAAAATTTTCAAAATAATTTAAGAGAAATTAAAAATAAGGTCACTGCAAATTTTCCACTTAAAGGAAAATGTCATCACCTTCAACCATGTGGAAAATGAATGTTCCAGTCCCATCAGCACATGTTTATTAGCAGGTGTTTGCTCTATAGACAGCCCGGAGCGGACAAGTAAAAAGGTGATGCAGATATATTTCCCACCCCATAGCAACTGACCCTGTAATTAATTGGAAAGCAAATTGCACAGTTATCCCTGCAAATCCAAACAGGTGGATTCCACCTCTGTGCTAAGAAGGATGCCCAAATGGGAAGTGCAATGCCAAGAAGATAGAGCCGGGCTTTGCAAAACGAGCAGTATTTAAAAAGGAAGAAAGGGCAGGCTACAGAAAGGAGGAAATGCTAGTCCAGGAACTCTCCAGAAACGGAACCGGTGCGAAGCTTTGTTAAAGAATACAACGTATTCTATAGCGACTGAAAGCCCAATACGATGTAAAAACAGAAAGGTGTTTGGACAAATGGTTGTCTTATTTTTGCATTCATAATAAGGCCGAGTGGACACTCATTGAAGGCAAACAAGCTGGTTCCCCCGGGAATCCTTTTAGCCAAGGATGGAGTTTCCCGTGAACGATTCGAGCAGCTACTGCATGCTTGCCAAGGCTCGTGCACGCCTCTGTCTCTCCCACGCTCACACTCCGACCTTCCTTCCCCTGACACGATGCATGGGGAATGCAGGACCATGGCCCTGGGCAGGTGACTGCTGTAGAGACAGACGGTCCCCACGTCCTTGCAGCATCCCTGAGTCCCTCATGTGCCTTTCTGCAGAGTGATTGACGGCCGGGACCTGCTGCCCTTGCTGGTGGGGACGGCCCAGCACTCGGACCACGAGATCCTGCTGCACTACTGCGAGACGTTTCTGCACGCCGCCCGCTGGCACCAACGGGACGGTGAGTAAGGGGGCCTCCGTCCTAACACCCTTTGGGAACGAGCTCCTCGGTGGCATCAAAACACAGGGCCCCCGCAGAGCCTGTGGGTGGGCGTCACATCCCGGCTTCCGTGTTCAGGTCTCTCTACATCTTCAGAGCGTGAATTTTTCCTCGCTAGCTTTTAAAATTTAGTTCTTGGCAATGTATGTCTCCCTGGTTCCACCGACATCCCCTCTGAGGTCGCCTGTCAATCGTCTTACGATCTGGAAAGGGCGTCGTTAGGTATGGTTTAAGCGCCACGTAGGAAATTGTTTTACCTCCTTCTTTCTTTTCCCTGAGACGTGAAGTGCAGCTTCTATCATCACACACACATATATGCACACACACATATGAGCAGTGGCTCAGGGGAGCCAGTAGCTTGCTGATTTTAAGGGAGAAGAAGAGAAAAAAAAAATAGCAAAAGGCGTCAGTTCATAACAAAAGTGGCAGGAGGATATTAAAGTCCAAGGCTTGGTTTCCTGCCTTTCCTTGGAGAAGGGATTATCACAGGAGATGAGACTCTGCCCTCGAGATACGGTTGAGGCTGGAGCTCATTCTCCTGCTGTTGACTCAGGAGCTCCGTAAAAGCAGATTCTCACAAAACACTTTTGAAAGAGAGAGGTTTACGTCTCTTTTCTGTGCATTCAGCTCTTTTGAGAAGTTGTGCAGGACAGAACTCCTGCAGGGAGCCTGCTAGCGACAGAGCTCACAGGAGTGATCTTTAAGCATTCCCGGGGAAATCGTAGGATTAGGTTTTTCCCCGTTATTTCTACAAGGCCTCCCCTTTCACACATACGTACATGTCTGAGACTTTTCTCATCTATTCTATTCATCTAGACGTGCGTCCAGATGTTTTAACCGCCTTAGCTTAATGACACAATTTCATCTTCCTTGTAACAATAATAACTTTGTAACAAGAGCAGCCACTTCCCTGAATACTTTTTGGGTCTCCAAATTTTCTAGGCTCTCTTGGCCCCCAAGTCCTTTCAAAAGAGCTATAAAATCATTTGCCACTTTTAAAAAGAAAAAAATATATGTCCCACAGAGACGTTAATCATCATGCCATTGCATGCGTCGGTTAACCTTGCCTTTGAGGCATAAGTATCTTTGCAACACGGGATGGCCCCAAACAGAAACACGTTATGTTTCTTTACTTATTTATTCTTATGTAAAAAGTATTCACTTCATCAAGCTCCTATGTCCTTGCCAAGTAATTTCATTGTATTTTAAGCACCTTAATATTAATGGCTATGTTCACCTGAGTTTGCCACAGGTTTTCTGTTATCTGTCATTTTAAAAATCCAGCTCTTGCAATTAATTAACGATGGGATCCTTTCATGTTAAAGAGCGCAAATGATGTCGGCTTCTGCCTTCGTGTTCATATAAGAGCGCCTCACCTATACTGAGTTTGCCTACCTCTCTTTTCTTCACTTGTATTTCCCTCTCTGTGATTTGCTCTGCCTCCCACTCTTCCTGACTTGGCTTCCTGCACTTGGTGTGGTTTTTCTTCCTGAGTTTGCACAGATCGATACCCTGCTTGTGACTCACTCTGCTTAACGATTCTCCAAAGCATTGTGGAGACACATCCCTGAACGGGTATCTTCCCGGAATCTCTCTTATTTCAGGGAATTATAGATTTTTTTTTAAAATCTCCCTTCTTTTCCAATCCATCTCACTATTATAATTGGGGGTGATTTTAATTGCTACACTTTCGGGTTCTTAGATTACATATGATAGCTCTTGCCTTTGAAGGTTTTCTGTAACCTTTGCGTTCATTAGCACGTCCTGATCCGTCTGACGCTGGGTTCTTTTACGCTATAACTGCATCATTTCTGATCTCTCTCCTCTCCGTCATCAGATGAATATGTCAAATTTTTTTCAAGGTAGAAAGATAGGCAGTGTATTCCTACCGCCTGTGCATCTCGAACAGTACCCTGTTCCGCCTCCCAGGGTCCACTTTGCCTCTGCTGAGTGGCTCCCCAAGACTACTGGCCGCAAAAATGACAAAAAAAAAAGTCCAAGCTTCTCCCTGAGACATGAGCTAGCCCTTCCCTGTCTCTGCAACATCAGCTCTGATAACTGACACCTTACAATCTCCAACCTCCAACCTCCCTGTGCTCTGAGGACAAGCTAAGCCCATTCCTGCCCCAGGGCCTTGGCACGAGCTGTTCCAAACACTTGTAATGCTCTTCACGGGCTAGATCTCCCTACGGCTGGCTCACTGTTGACATTCATGTCCTCCGTCAAATATCACCTTCTGAGACAGATTTCCTGGACCCAAAGCAGCCCCTGCAGTGCACCCCAGACTCCACCCACACAAACCTCCACAGTTAACTTCCCACCATCTGTATCGATTATACTTCCTGTCCTTCTGGACTTACCTGCTCTAGACGTTCCACATAAAGGGACTCATACAACACATGCCCTTTCGTGACTTCTCTCACCGAGCATCATGTTTTCAAGTTTCATCCACGTATTAGGGTTTCATTCCTGTTCCTGGCTGAACACGATTCCACCGTGTGGCTGGAAGACGTTCCGTTTATCCTTCATCCATCCACGGACACGTGGGTGGCTTCTCCCTTCTAGCTGTCCCTAAGAACTCCGCTCTGGAGCAATGCACTTTGTCTCTCTCTGTCAGCTCTCTGGGATCCCTGTCCTTCCCCCAGGAGGAAGAGTATGGAAACTCCACTACATGACTCCGGAGTTCCAGCCCGAGGGAGCCGGCGCCTGCTATGGGAGAGGGGTCTGCCCGTGCTTTGGGGAGAAGGTGACCCATCACCACCCACCTTTGCTCTTTGATCTCTCGAGAGACCCTTCCGAGAGCCACGTCCTCACGCCAGCCACGGAACCCTTGTTCTACGAGGTGGTGAGACGAGTCCAGCAGGCGGTGGAGACGCACCAGCGGGGGCTCCACACGGTCCCTCTGCAGCTGGACGGGCTGCACAACATCTGGAAACCCTGGCTCCAGCCCTGCTGTGGGCCTTTCCCCCTGTGCTGGTGCCACAGGGAACATGATTGACAGTGAGTGTCTGCGAGCGAAAGCTGGAGCCCGGATCTCTGCATTTCCTTGCTCAAGTTGAAACAAACATTCACTGTTAAGGCATCCGTTTGCATAAAGGTGAATAGCTTTACCCCATTAAAAGAGAAAAAGCCAAGAAAAAGTAGCAATGAATAATAAATATTCGGTAAAATGCACCGTTGAATGGTCACCCGAGCCACCCAACAGGGAAGTGGAGAGCAACGGACCTCCTGCTTTGGGGGGATCCTGTCAAGACTCCAGGACCCCAAGACAGTACAAGTCCCAAGAGAAGGTGTTTCTGTGTCGTGCAGATTTGCAGAAGAACAGGACGTGGGTCCCGAAGATGAAAACTGACTCGAGTCATGGCGGTGGTGCCAATTCCTACAGCGACTGTTTATTGTTAACATCAGCAGGGACAAACTGCGCTCCCCACCGGAACTGCTTCCAGGCGATTACTCTTGATCAACAAATGCCCCAGGGGATTTGAGGAACGCCTGAATTTGGGAGCTGTGCTGGACTGGTGGATTTCTCCCCCACTCTGGGCTGGGAGGTCACTGCATGGTGGAGCCATGTCTTAGTCCAGTTGGGCTGCTATGACAAAAATACCATAAAGTGGGTAGAAACAACAGACATGTGTTGCTCATAGTGCTGGAGGCTGGAAGTCCCAGATCCCGGCGTGGCAGAGGCTGTGTCTGGTGGGGACTCACTTCCTGGTTCATAGATGGCGCCTCCTCGCTGTGTCCTCACATGGTGGAAGGGGCGAGGGAGCTCTCTGGGGTCCCTTTTATAAGGACATTGGTCCCGTCCATGAGGCTCCACCCTCAGGACCTCATCACCTCCCAAAGGCCCCTCCTCCTGACACCACCATCTTGGGGGTGAGGGCTTTAACACATGGTGGGGACACACACATCCAGACCATAGCGAGCTCCCCTGCCTGGCAGCTTAGCAATGGACCTTCCCAGAACAGGAGACCAGCAGGAGCGAGAACAGTGCGGCTGGACAAGGTTTCTACAGCCCCTACGCAGTCTTCCCTCTCTCCATTCACACGCACACACACTGGCCTAGTCCCGGCCTGTGTGAGCTTGCTCACCCCACCATAACAAAATACCACAGACTGGGTGGCTAACACAACAGAAATCTATTTTCCCACAGTCCTGGAGGCTGGAAGTCCCAGATCCAGGTGTCTCAGGGCTGGTTCCTCCTGAGGCCTCTCTCCTGGGCGTGTAGACGCCGTCTTCTCCCTGTGTCCTCACGGGGTCGTCCCTCTGTGCGTGTCTGTGCCCTCATCTCCTCTGCTTATAAGGACACCAGTCCTGTTGGATCAGGGCCCACCCTAGTGCCTCAGTTTACCTTAGTCACCTCTTTAAAGACCCATCTCCAAACACAGCCCCAGTCTGAGGTCCTGGGGGGCAGGGCTTCAATATATGAACTTGGAGTGGGGCACGCAACTCAGTCTGCTTTGGGGCAGGGCTAACAGGTGTTTCTGTCTTCAGATCCAAGCACCAGCTCCCCTTGTGAGACACCCTCCCTCAAATTATCTGCTCCGCTCTAACCTCCAAGAAATCAGGGTGTTCACAGAAACCAACAAAAGCCAAATCCATCTCTAGCCAACTCTCTTCTGGAGCAAAGAAAGAAATGGAAGTTGGTGAACCGCTAGGGCCCCAGTTTCTTCCTCATGGCCATGACCCAGGGAACAGGACCAACACTTTCGGCCAGCTGTGTCAGATCTCCTGCCACCCACAGAGTCACCTCTGATGGTCTTTTTTTTTTTTTTTTTTTTTTTTTTTTTTGACAGAGTCTTACTCTGTCACCAGGGCTAGAGTGCTGTGGCATCAGCCTTGCTCACAGCAACCTCAAACTCCTGGGCTTAAGCAATTCTTCTGCCTCAGCCTCCCAAGTAGCTGGGACTACAGGTGCATACCACCATTCCTGGCTATTTTTTTTTCTATTTTTAGTTGTCTGGCTAATTTCCTTCTATTTTTAGTAGAGATAGGGTCTCACTCTTGCTCAGGCTGGTCTCCAACTCCTGACCTCAACCAATCCTCCCGCCTCGGCCTCTCAGAGTGCTGGGATGAAAGGCATGAGCCACTGCACCCAACACCTCTGAGTTTTTTTTTTTTTTTTTTTTTTTGACAGAGTCTCGCTCTGTTGCCTGAGCTAGAGTGAGTGCCGTGGAGTCAGCCAAGCTCACTGCAACCTCAAACTCCTGGGCTCAAGCGATCCTCCTGCCTCAGCCTCCCAAGTAGCTGGGACTACAGGCATGTGCCACCATGCCCTGCTAATTTTTTTTATATATATATTTTTAGTTGGCCAGATAATTTCTTTCTATTTTTAGTAGAGACAGGGTCTCGCTCTTGCTCAGGTTGGTCTCCAACTCCTGACCCCAACTGATCCTCCCTCCTGAGCCTCCCAGAGTGCTGGGATTACAGGTGTGAGCCACCGCGCCCAACACCTCCGAGTTCTTAAGCATCTACTTAAGCAGGGTCACCTCCCTCTCCTTACCCAGCTACACTCTTGCCCTTGATGGCTTTGAAGCCAAAGTCCCCATGGGGTCTCCACGCCCTTGAAGTCAAGTGAGACCTCAGGATCAAAGCTTCCTCCTTCTCACCCACTCCCACAACCTCCCCCAAACAGCACCTCGGAAGCCACCAGCTCCCACTGCCCCCAGCACCACTTAAAATTCCTAAACACTCAAGACATTCCCTGACGAGGGTGCTCACCATGTTTAGATAATTGGCAGAAGCACACCCCAGGCTCTTGGCAACTCTACTCCCTGCAACGTGGAATGTCTTGGAAGGATGCAATCCCCACCCACCCGTGCTAAACTCCACGCAGAGCTACTTGAGACTCTGTGTGCTGCCTGCCCACCCGTTCCAGGTCTCAGCCTGGCCTTCTCCACCCATGTGATGCTGGCTCAGTAGGGAACCCCAGCTGGGAAGCCTTCATCCATCAAAGCCCCCCTAGAGTAACAGGACCAAGAGAGAATCCACTACCAAAGCCCAAGAATTTACCCCACATAGACGGGTCAGCACAATTAATGTAAACGAACTACATTTGCCAAGTAAAAGACAAAGGTCTTTTCTGCAAACAGAATTCCCAGCACAGTTTCTGGAGATTCCAACTCAATCCATTTAGGGGGTGGGACTCCTGGCTCCAGAGTTTCCAAGAAGCACCTCCACCCTACCCTACTTCAGAGGGGCATGGGGGTAGCGCCCTCATTTCTGGAGCTCGTAACTCAGTGAATTTAGGGTGGGGTTTCTGACATTGTTTTCAATGCACCCCGAAGTATCTGGGGCAGCCCTTGGCTGAGGGCCCATCTAACTGAGATCATATTTCATGTCCCTTCCCCCACAGACTAGGGCATTCAATAGACGTCCCGCGTCCTCAATGGGCATTGCAGACGCTTGAAATGGCATTTTTTTGGGGGGGGGGTGTTCATATAGTTGTACTTTTATTTTTTTTCTTTTCCTTTTTTTTTTTCAGCTTATTATGGGGGTACAAAAGTTCAGGTTATATATATTGCCCATGCCTCCCCCATCCCCCCGAGTCTGAGCTTCAAGCGTGTCCATTCCCCAGACAGTGCGCATCGCACTCATCATGTAGGTATGCACCCATCCCCTCCCCCCATCCCCCACCTGCTCTGGGCAAACCCCAAGTCCCTTCCAGAAAGGAAAAAAAGGAACTCCCTGAGCTCCGGTATCTTCCTGGGGCTGCCCAGCCTAACCGGGATTAATCAGCATCTCCTCAGCCTCGGCCCCCCCAGGAGCCCACCCGGGAAAACCGGTTTGTACCACAGTAGCCCACAGCCCGGAGGATAAGCGGATTAAGGGGGCAGGGCGCACGCCCCAGGGCCCGCGTCTCCGTGGGCGGAGTCCCCTGCACGCCGGGGCCCCGCGGACCGCAACGCTCGGGGCAAAGTCCGGCGCCCCCGGCCAGCACTCGGCCATGCGATCCCAGGCGCGGACGGCAGCGCGCGGGCCCCCGGGACGCGCCGCGCCCGCCGCCAGGTGCGCGGGACCCCCGGACGCGGCCCCCACGCGGGCCTGGGGGTGGGCGCGCGGGGTGGCTGGGGGGGCGCGCGGGGGGGCGCGCAGGGTGGCGGGGGGGGCGCGCGAGGGCACCGGGGAGGCGAGTCCAGGGCGAGCGCGCGCCCCCGACGGCGCGGATTCGCCGGCGCGTAGCGGGAGGCGCGTTCCCGGCCCCGACGGCCGCAGGAGGCGGGTGGAGGAGACAGAAGCGGAGGGAAAGCGGCAGCGAACAGAGAAAGAGAAGGAAGGAGGGAGGGAAGCAACGGGACGGGGCAGGGAAGCCGGAGGGGGGAGGGGAAAGGGAGCGGGAACCGCGCCTCTCAAGCCGGCGGACGGCGACCCGCCCCCATACCGCGCCCCCGGGCTCCGCGCCCCCGCCCGGCCCCGCCGTGACCAGCCCCCATTCTCTAGCACCCGCCCCGTTTCGTCCCCACCTCCCCGCCAAGAGCGCCCCGCCCCGCGCACGAGGCCCCTCTCCCGGGAGGACCGCCGTGTCCCCAACCCACTCACTCGACGACACGCCCCGTCCCGCCCTCGGGACCTCCCCCCTCCAGCCCCAGCACGGCCGAGTCCCTTTAAACACTCCCGGAGACGCACCTCTGGGTCGCGCCCTCCCTCCGGAGTGTCGCCATAATGCGTAACGCCCCACCCAGCCTTTCTCTGACGCGCCCCGTCCCGCCCCCAGCCCTGTCGCCCCTCCCCGCTCCTGCACGGCCGTGTCGCCTGTACCCCCTAGGACGCGCCGGTCCCTCTATGCGGCTCTCCCTGGACCCCCAGCAGCGGTGCCGTGGCGGCGCCCCCAGGCTCCCGACCGCTGTGGCACCGGGGCGCATCGGGGAACCGGCCGGCTCGGGGCTGGGGACCTGCCGGGGACTCGGGACTCCGAATCCGGCCCACTGCGGCCCCGAGGCCCTGCTGTGTCCGAGGCGGGGAGAGCCCAGGACCGCCCCGGCCGCGCGAATCCGTTCGCGCACAGAGGCCGATGCGCGCCCGGCCCTCCTAGGCCTCAGCCCCTTTCGGCCCGAACCGGTTTGCCAGATCGGCTGCGCTGTAGCTCGCTGTGCTGCCTGGGGGTACTTTTAATCCAATGTTGATCCTTTTAACTGTAAGTCGTCCCCCTGCTTCGACCGTCCCCGAGCTCCTTGGACACTTGGCGGCAGGCGCGGACGGGCCACGGCCAGCCCCCCCGCTCCGGCCCCTTGGCCGCGGGGGAAAAGAAAGCACCAGCCTCTGACCGCAACCGCTTAGCGTTTTAGCCTTGCCCTGCGCTGAGACTGTAACTAAAGTGACAGGAATACAAGCGTGTGGATTAATTCAGTGCCGGAAACCAAACTCTTACAGACCATGACTTTCAAAACAAAAGACGGCATGTTCAAGTTTGCTTGCGGTGTGTTTTATCATGCAAGCAGTTGAGTACAATAGGCGCCTTAAAATAGATGCACTCACTAACTACTTGTGGTTTTGTTTTTATTATTTTTTTTTTAGGGTGTTGGTCTGTCACCCAGGCTGGAGTGCAGTGGCGTCATCATAGCTCACTGCAGCCTCCAACTCCTAGGCTCAAGCAATCCTCCTGCTTCAGCCTCCCGAGTAGCTGGGACTACAGGCCCACTTCGCTATGCCCCGCTAATTTTTGTGTGTTTTATTTTTTGTAGAGATGGGGTCTTGCTCTGTTGCCCAGGCTGGTCTGGAACTCCTGGCCTTAAGCAATCCTCCTATTCGGCCTAACAATGAGCTGGGATTGCAGCCGTGAGCCACCACACCGAGCCACTAATTACGTCTTAATTTTGTGGCAAGACATAAGCCTCCCCAGAAAGCTGGTTTGGGTCAAAAGACAAAAGTACAACAAATTTAAGGATCGCATTGCCTTTAATTTGTGATTCCAGAATCCGGCAACTGCTTGTGCTGTAAGATAAGAATGAGTGTTCCAGTGAGCTGAGAAGAGGAGTTTGGCTTTGTAGGCAGGAAAGGGCTCAAGAAAGCAGAAATAAAGCAAAAAAAAAAAAGCAGGTGGTTCATTTCAAACTCACCTTTCTCATAGGGTCAAAGCAGAAGGGACTGGCTTATGCCAACTTAGTGACCCAGGCTGATTCTGATCGGTGGCTGTGACTCTCCTGGTGTTTGGGAAACGGCTCCTTTCAGAGTTCAGCTCGACGGTGCAAATTTGCACAGGTGACTGCATTCTGGTCTGGTCTGGTCTGCTGGGCCTTGTTGCAGGGGCTCAGGCCAAAGCAATGCCCCCCGCCCCCAAAATCTTGTTTAACATGTTAATTTAGCGGTAAGAGCTGTGCCTTCCCGTCCCAGCGAGCTGGCCGGAAGTGCCCGTTTTCTGTGCCCAATCCTACCCGTTCATTTCTGCCTTCCGTTTTTCTCTCCAGGGGCTCTTTGGCAGTTCTGCTGTGTGCACATGTGCTGCTGGGGACGTGCGAACTTCCAGCGGCAGCGGCGAATGCCTTTAAACCAAATATTCTATTGATAATGGCGGATGACCTGGGCATTGGAGACCTTGGTTGCTATGGAAACGATACGCTGAGGTACCGTTTGCTGTTGTCATGGGTGGCGTGTGGGCACGTGCACGGGACCCAAGGGGACATTTCAAACCTGCCTGTAGAAATTGGGAAAATTCCTTCGTGCCTCAGAACTCAAGACCAAAAAAATTACGTTCCAACAGGATAACACGGTCTTAAGCCTTTCAGACAACATGGAACCGTTGAGAGTGGGCGGGTGTATTCGAGATTGGGCGGGTGTATTCGTTTCGGAGCGCTGCCCACATAAATGACCAGCAGGGCTCTCACCTCCCCCAGTCCCGGAGCCCAGGAGTGTGAGACGCAGGTGTCTCGGGCCGGGCCGCGCTCCCTCCGCAGGCTCCAGGGGAGGCTCCTTCCTGCCTCTTCCAGCTCCTGGGGGCTCCAGGCGTCCCTGGGCTTGTGGCCACGTCACTCCAGCCTCTGCCTCTGTCTCCACGTGGCTTCTCCTCTGCGTCTGTGTCTCCTCTGCTGTCTCTTAGGAGGACACTTGTCCTTGGGTTTAGGGACCTCCCTAATCCAGAATGGTCTTATCTCAGGCTACTGACTTCATAACATCTCCAAAGACCCTAATTCCAAACGAGGTCCTGTTCACAGCTTCCAGCAGTTAGCACATCGACAGATCTGTTTGGGGACCACCGTGTAGCCCCTACCATCAGGGACAAGCAGACACAGAGTAGGTAACCCTCTGTGTCAGCTTAGCAGCCAAACACTTGAGCAGTGTTCACATGTTTTCTGCAACAGGAGAGAAAGGTCCCCGTTGCACTTGGCTGGCTTTCCTCTTAGGAAGACCACCCCAGAATGGAGGATGTGTCTGCCCCTCAGTAGCTGCCACTCTGGGGACCAGTCTGCACACTCCCTGTGTGACGGACACAGCAACACCTGCAGAAATCCGCCCCGTCCCCTGAGATCCCCTCGCTTCCCGACACCCCGAGCAGGTCCAGTTGCAATTCACAGAACACATGACCCACCCATGTAACGTACACCACTCAGTAGCTTTTTGTACACTCACAGAGTCGTGCACCCATCGCCACAGAACACTTCCGAGCATTTCCATACCTTCGAAAGAAACCCGTGCCCCCTTAGCCATAACTGCCATCACGGACTCAATCGTGCCCTGCAAATTCACACGTTGAGGTCTTATCGCCCAGGACTTCAGGGTGTGGCTGCATTTGGAGATGGGTCTTTGAAGAGGAAATTAAATTAAAATGCAATCACTAGGATGGGTCCTAATCCTATAGGACTGGTGTCCTTATAAGAAGAGGAGATTAGGACACACTTCCAGCTTCCAGGAGTCCGAGAGAATTAGATTCCTATTGTTTAAGGCCCCCCCCACCCCCCCCCACCCCCCGGCATCCCCCAGTCTACCACCCGCTGATGCGCTAGACAACTAGCGTTCAGGACAGAAGAGTAAGTCCAGAGCTCAGCTCTATGGGCTTGATTCAGCAGGCAACACATCCCTTATTTTGTCGGGCCTCAGTTTCCCCTTTGTGATGTGAGGCGGTTGGATGACCTGGAAGTTTCCTTCCAGCTTCGTGATGTGAAATAGAGATGTACTGAGTAATGCCCCGGTGATCTGACAGCATAGATACACCCAGGGAGGTGTCAATTCGAAATGTAGTCTCCAACATCTGCAGAACCATTTAAGTTTACAGAGAAAGGCTTGTGCCGCAACGTGTTCACACCACATTGTTGGGGAGTGCGTGGCATTTATACTTCCGGAGTTATCAGAGCAGAGAACCCACACTAGGAGTTTGGGACACCCCCTGGCTCAATGCCACCATCATTCAAGGGATCTCCCTGTCGCCCCTTCACAATTTGTCTTAGTTCTCTATCTACGAAACCCATGAACGTGAGCCTTCTGGGAGTCCTAGCATCTCTACTTACCGGCACTCCTGACCACAGGACATTAGAAAGCAGTGTCTAAATGGAAATGGCATCAAATGACATCACGACAGGTGGATGTCTGCACCTCTCAAGGAAACCCCAGGTCACTTCTGCATCCTGGTCCTGCAACCTTGGAGCTCCACCCCTCGGTGTTCTCCCCTGGGGTCCTGTTCTGTGTTCACGGACCACCCCCAGCTCTCTGCTGCACCCTCCACCAACACTCACGACTTAGCTAGGAAGGCCACCCCCTCACTACCCCGCAGAGATACCTTCGGCCCCTGGGCCGTTAGCCTTTGGACCGCCTGCCCTCGGATGCTCCCATTTTCTCTCTGCTAGTTATTAGAAGATCTGTAGCATTAGTAAGGATTCAGTATGGTTGCCCCACTCTACAAGCCTTGGAATTAACCTGGGAAAAACCTGCCAAGGTGAACATCCAAATGAATTCCTAGGCTATACGTTAAGCACCATCAATTTTCACTTAACTAATATCTATCTTTAAATACCTCTAGTTTTCTCTATTACAAATAGGACTTTGCTATATAGGCAGCAATGCTTACTGGCTGCCTCTAAGGAAACTGAACTCTCCGGAGCACTTCATTCCAATGGAAATCACTATCTAGCTATCTGGGCTTCAGGCCAGTGACGGACTAAGTAGTCAATTTTGGAATAACAGGCCTGGAAGGGAATACTACAATTTATTATACTTCTACATGCCTCCCTCTACTGGCTATAACTGAGAATTCAATTAATGCTGTTGGTATACAAATATCAGGATACAGATAAATACAATACAAATACAAACACCGGTAAGGAGGATTAAAATGAAACAATGAATTAATGGCATGCTGGCAACTTGAAGACCCAAAAACAGGTTATCAGTTAAATATTTCTAATGACATACATGGGAAATAAAGCTTTGACAGGTCCCTGGGTCTCAGTCCAATAATACTGAAGATGAGCTGAGGAAGATTCTACACATTTCTATGTTAGCTATGCTATTTTGGACTTTATGGTCACGACTGGTTGTTATGTTCCCAAGAGATTTACGATTTGATTAGAAATATCTGAATTCATGTAATAAGCATGAGGTGGGGTTTAAGAGAATTTCATTACATTGAGTTACTTTCTGGCTTGAATAGAGTGAAGCTCAAGCTAACATCTAATAATAGATGCAATTATTTTGCTTAAAATAATTGTGTCTGAAAACTCAAACCCGCAAAACGTGACTCTTTCTTTACTGAGAATCATGATATATAAAGCTTTGTGTTAGATTACCCGCTAAAAGAGTTCAGGTGGGTCTCCAGAGTGTTTTTAATCTACCACAATCTTATGCATGTATTTGAAGTGAACTCACAAAGATATGTATGGAAGCACACAGGATTTAATCACTACAAAACAAAATGCAGCATGGATTTGGTAGGCTTCCTTCATCCAATTATGATTAAGATCCATTTAAGACCCGTGAGACAACTTTAGAAAGTCAATCTTAAATGAGAATGACAAAAAATTTTCTTCCTGTTTTTGAAGATTTCTACTGTATATTTTATGGCCAATAATGATTTGATCCAAGGGAAAATATTAATTTAGGAAAGTATACAGAATGTCTAACACCCTAGCATTAGGATCTGACAAATTATCCTCTGTAATAGGAGGCCTCATTTCATTCTCTTCTTAAACCTATCAAAACTTCCTTATTATCCTCTGGATTCAAATTCTGAACTATTACAGTTACTGGGTTTCCATCTATAACTATCGTAGTCCCTGCTTCAGTCTAGTTTTCATTCGTTGACAAAGTTGTCAAACGTGTTTAATATATCAGTATGAAATTGACCTAGAAGCTTTAGCTTTTTGTCCAAGCTGGTCTAATTGGGCTGTTTGCCCTTGAAGCTCTCCTAGGTTAACTTCTGTAAGCCTCAACTATCCATTTGTATAATTTATATTTCTCATTAATCCAACTAATGGGTACTATCGTTTACTAATGAGGAGAATATAACCTGTCCCCAACCTTAAGGAGAGCTCCATTATTTCAGGTTTGTTTATTTTGTTTTTGGGGGGAGGACACCATTGTTAAATCCAGTATACATAATTGAGACAGTCTGTGAATTAATTTGGTATATCTGAGCCTATGTAATTATCACAAGGAATGTACAGTACTATGGACTGTCTAGTATACCAGAAAGCCAGAGGTAGGTAAATTATTGTTCAGAGATCCCTGAACATGGACTCTGCTTTCTATGTTCCTGGACGAGGTGTGGCTGTGATGATACTGAGTTTGGTTCAAGAACCACGAAAACCTTTATATTTATACATATTTCCAACAAAGAAGTGCATAAATGGTTAATGCAAATTCTTCCCTAATACTGATGTCAGCTTGAGTTGTCCAGGTTTGACAGGATCCGCACCTTGTACACATGTCAGCTACTGCCTCTGTTAGAGACTCTGGGAGATAAGGGAAACTATATTAAGAAATGCCGCATTTGTTTCTCCCTATGTGGCCACCTTGCTTCCAACAAGTTTCAGTATCCAAGGACATTCATCCTTGGCTGAAGTGCATTGTGTTTACCTGTACGTGTGTATACTCTTCTAAATCAATCTATAAGCCATCTGCAATGCTGTAGCTGTTTTAAAAGAATTCCACTACACTTGCTTACTTTAAACTTGGAATAGGCAAATAGCTTAAAGCCAACAACACTAGACAGAGTTAAGTAATTAATAACTTACATGCCAGTACTATTTAAGATTGTGCATTTTAGGAAGGGGGAAGTTGCTAATGGATACAAAATTACAGCTCTAGCTGTAGGAGGCATGAGTTCTGGTGTTCTGCAGTACTATAGGGTGAATGTGGTTAACTATAATTTACTGTATGTTTTCAAAAAGCTAAAAGAGGATTTTGAATGTTCACAACACAAAGAAAGGATAGATATTTGAGATACATATGCTAATTACCCTGATTTGATCATTACACATTGTAGACACATATTGAAATATCAATCTGTATCCCATAAATATGTACACTTATTACATGTCAACTAAAAATAAAGGGGAAAAATAAGATTGTGCTTCTTGCTCCTTCTGGTTCATTTATCTATTGCTGTTCTTTCTCACTCTTAAAAAAGAAAAAAAAAAATCAAACACATACCCATTTTGGGAAGAAGTTCTTTATCAGCTCCCTTGAAAAAGCACACGTAGATCACTAATCCTCTCTGAATCTATGAGAAATCACCACAGTAAACTCAGATTGGAAAGAAATCTACACAGAGATACAGAATTAAACGAATAACATTTCACAACTGTTATAGACATAGAGGTTAAAAGCAAAGGAAGAGAAGTAAGTTTTAAAATACATTTGATTTCTATTATTGTTATTTTTTGAGACAGGGTCTTGCTCTGTCTCCGAGGTAGAGTGCAGTGGTATCATTGTAGCTCACTGCAACCTCAAACTCCTGGGCTCAAGCCATCCTCCTGCCTCAGCCTCCCAAAGTGCGAGGATTATAGACATGAGCCACAG
Source organism: Eulemur rufifrons (assembly GCF_041146395.1). Classification (NCBI taxonomy): domain Eukaryota; kingdom Metazoa; phylum Chordata; class Mammalia; order Primates; family Lemuridae; genus Eulemur; species Eulemur rufifrons. Next base: position 142,759,802 of record NC_091012.1, read on the forward strand.
CACCCAGCCCAGATTTGATTTCTTAATTAAATATATGATAAAACAAAATGTTTTCAAGTTTCAATCACCTCAGTTATTATTTCTTTCAAAAATTAAGTTCAAAATATAACCAAGCTCAGCAAAGACAAGTTATACCTTCAAACACTTACTTCTAATCAATCACAGCTCAGCGAGCAGCAGACACATCAGCTGGAGTGCTGGTCTCCGGTGAACTTAGCTAGCAGCTGTGCGTGCAGTGGGTTTTGCTGCAGCTGAGGACCCCCGGAAAAGGGCGCAGCACCTTTTGTAGCAGGTACCATGCAAGGCAGTCCCCTGGCCCTGGGAGCGAGCAGTCGTCTGTGAGTCACACTATGATCACCGTGACGTATTAAATCGCCTACGTGCTTGGCTGCAGAAGCAGCTCAGGGCCAGAGGACTGTCTGGTTTGGTGCGATTAGCAATGCTTTGTGTCATTCTGTCAAGAAGGGTAGCTCCTGTTGCCTCACTCTGAGGTAGGATTTCTCACACTCAGCACTGTTGGCACGTGGGCTGGGTGGCTCTTTGTCGTGGGGCTGTGCTGTGTACTGCTGGGTTTTGAGCAGCATCCCTGGGCTCTACCCACCAGATGCCAGCGGCACGCCCTCACTCACACAGCTGTGACACCAATAATGTCTCCAGACATTGCCAAGTGTCTCCAAAGTTCCCCTCCATGGAGAACCCCTGCAATTCCTAACAAAATGATTGTTCGAAAATAGAACGTGTTGCTGCGTTTCCCATTAACCTAACACCAGACAGCCTCTTTCTGGGGTTGCTCTAAGGAGGGTTTCCTTGTAGGATAGGGGATTGAGTCAGCTGACTTTGGGGTTCCTACTTGTGATGAGAATTCGGACTCTGCTTTTTCATGTCTGGCTGCTGAAAGGTTTTAGAGCTCCTTCCTCCCTCCTTCTTTGTGCTCCACGTCTGGACGAGCTGATAAACAGTCCAGGTGCTGATGGCAGATTCAGACCACAGAAGCCCCTGCCCTTGCACGGGAACACCCATCCCAGCCCCACACCCTCAATGCAATAAAAAACACAATGAAATTATGCCACTTCAGACCAGCTTGGAGGACTCTCCTGTTCTCCCCAGATAGATGAACTAGATAGATACGTAGATCGATGTGAGCCATAGATCCTGTCCTGCACTTTTCGTGTGTGTGCGTGACATCATCCATCTCAACATCCAAAGCAAATTCTGGGTAGGGCTCCATCTGCCTCTACGAGTAACTGTCAAATGCCATGAAGTCCCTGTAGTAAGACAGATGCAATCTGTTCCGATGCCTTTAAATTCAGGGATCGGCTGGTGTTGTGTGCACACCCCCTTTCTGACAGTGGCATTTGTGTGGCTTGCTCAGGACCCCGAATATCGACCGCCTCGCAGAGGAAGGCGTGAGGCTCACCCAGCACTTGGCAGCCGCCCCGCTCTGCACACCAAGCCGTGCCGCCTTCCTCACGGGGAGACATTCCTTCAGATCAGGTTGGTGTCCCTGGGACGTCAGGGAAAAGGACATATCTGGTCCACTCACTTTAGTGTCTCTGATAATTGGGTCTCCATGGCTGAGATACAGGGAATAGTGGCAAGAAGATAATGTGCAGTTTTGTCATCTTCCCTGTATTTACGTAAAGAATACTGCAGTATGTACAGACACAGAAAAGTCGTGATTATTGGGAACTCACAAGACTGGGACTCTCTGGGGGTAGCTGATTGTGTCTGGCATTTTGTTTTTCTGTTTGCATATTTGAGTCGATATTGAGGTGAAGTCCTAAGTTCAGACGGGCTCTGGGTGGGTGTGGCAGGCTAAAAAATGCCCCCCAAAGATGTCCACCTCCTAATGACTGGAACCTGTGACTGTGGGACCTTCGGCAGCAAAAGGGACTTTGCAGATGTGATTAGCATGACATGGAGAGATTTTTCTGGGTGATTCAGGTGGGTCAGATGTAATGGTAGGGGTCCTTCTAAGACTGAGGCAGGAGGGTCATAGTTTGAAAAGGTCACATGAGCACAGAAATGAGAGTTTGACATGATACCAGGAAGGAGCCATGAACCAAGGGATGCAGGGAACCTCTAAAAATAATGATAGATGGCAGATAGATGAGATACATGGATGGATGGATGGATGGATGGATGGATAGATACATGGACTAGATGGATGGCTAGGTGGATAGATGGATGGATGGATGGATAGATGGATAGATGGATGGATGAATAGGTGGATGGATGGATGGATGGATAGATGTATAGATGGATGGATGGATAGATGGACTAGATGGATGGATGGATGGATAGATGTATAGATGGATGGATGGATGGATAGATGGACTAGATGGATGGATGGATAGATGTATAGATGGATGGATGAACAGTTGGTTGGATGGATAGGTGGATGGATAGATGCAAGAATATATGGACTAGATGGATGGATGGATGGATGGATGGATGGATAGACGTATGTATGTATGGATGGATGGATAGATGGGTAGATGGATAGATGGACGGATGGATGGGCAGATGGGATGGATGGATGGATGGATGGTTGGGTAGATCCATAGATGGAATTGATGGATAGACAGATGGATGGAACAGATGGATGGTTGGATAGATAAATGATATATAGATAAATAGATGATAGATAGAGTTTCTCATAGTAAGGCAAGGTGTCTCCACTTTGATCCTATGGACATTTGGGGCTGGATTATTCTCTGTGATGGGCATCCTGTGCACTATAGCAATTAATAACATCCATAGTCTCCAGCCACCAGCCACCTGCAGGACCCACATGTCACCTTCCCCAAGTCGTAACAACCAAGAATGTTTCCAGACATTGCCCAGCATCCCGTGGAGGGACAGAATCACTCTGGTTGGGAACCACGGCCCTAGCAAAAGTCAAGTACTTCTTCCTCTCTTCCCCACCCACAGGCATGGAGGCCAGCAACAGGTACCGGGTCCTTGTGTGGAACGCAGGCTCAGGTGGGCTCCCTGGGAACGAAACCACGTTTGCAAGAGTCCTGCAGCAGCAAGGCTATGCGACTGGCCTCATAGGTGAGGTGACACGCGATACCCATATCTTCTGGTATTTGGGAAGATCAGTGAACCAAAAGAACTCGTCTTTCTCCATAGGAAAAAAAAAACCTCTGTGTCCTTCTCTGAATGTGAAGTTGGTGCCTGGCCACCTGATCCCTCTTAAATTATCACCAGTTTTGGAGTTTTTCTCATGGATGAGTTTTTTTAAAAAAAATCCAAAGTCCTAGGAGATCACCCTCTTTCCTTCTCTGGACATGTTAATCTTCTTGTTCCCTGGCATCAGAATGTTCTTCAGAGATTATCTTTCTCTAAGTGGTCACCCACCATCTCAAAACCCCCAGAGTTGACAAATGCTGCTTTCCTTTATAGGACAAGCCCAGGCAGCATCAGAAGCTCCTTCCCTACAAGAGAGGGCACGTCAGGGGTCCCCAAGTCCACCCTCAGGTTCGACAGTTTGCTAGGAGGACTCAGCATATGTTTGTACTCATGGCTGATTTATTAATATTACAGCCACAGGACCAAAACCAAAATCAGCTGTGGGCCAAAGTTCATGGTGTGAAATCTCCCCGTGCTTTTCCCAGCAAACTCACACGGGATACACTGAATTCCTCCAGAAATGAGTTTTGACAACACTCATGAAATGCTACCAACCAGAGAAGCTTCTTGGAGATTCGGCATCCAGGGTTGCGATGCGGGCTGGTCACATAGGCACCCACTGCATGACACCTATCAAAATTCTAGAACCCAGAAGCAATGCATAAACCACACTGTTTTTACATATGGTTTAGGCGGTTGGTGTGAATCCCTCTTTGGAGAGCCATTCTCAGACACCAGCCACAGGAGAACCCTGCAAGCCGGTCTTCGCAAGGAGAGCCGTCTCAGGCCCACGGGGTTAGGTCCTTTCTGCATGCTCAAACCAACGGTCCCATTTCCAGGGAGCTGCAACACCCTGCTTGGCCAAGGCTGTGGTTTGCAATCAGGGAACAGTGATTGTTCTTACTTTTCAAATTTCCTGCTCCTTCAGAAAGTGGGATTATATTCCATCTCCAGGGACTTTGTTAAGGACATTATACACACCTACACATTTACCTGCATTTCTATTTTTAATCCTGAGACACAGAGCAAGTCTCCTTAGGCACCTGAATAGACTGGAATGTTCCATGGGCAGCTCAGGACCATTGGTTGTGCCAGCATGCCTGACACTGTAGACACTTGTAGAATATCAAGTAGCTGCCTTTTAAGTGTGTGTGTGTGTGTACATATATATATATGTTTATATTTATAGGTAAGTGACATTCTGTAAGCAGAACCATCTAGGGTAAGACAAATGCCCCCAAAAGCCTTCAACCTTTAATCACTCAGCAACAGCCATGACATGGCTGCACTCATTAATCTTCACAGAGTGGAAAGTGTCCATTTCTATACTGGTATCAAATACATCCATTGGGCTGGGTGTGGTGGCTCACACCTGTAATCCCAGCACTCTGGGATGCCGATGGGGGAGGATCGTTTGAGCTCAGGAGTTTGAGACCAGCCTGAGCAACATAGTGAGACCCCATCTCTACTAAAAATAGAAAAATTAGCCAGGCAGGCACCTGTAGTCCCAGCTACTCAGGAGGCTGAGGGAGGAGGATCGCTGTGCCCAGGAGTTTGAGGCTGCTATGAGCTATGATGACGCCACTGTACTCCAGCCCGGGAGACAGAGCAAGACTCTGTCTCAAAAAAGAAAAAAAAAAAAAAAAAATACATCCAACCCTTCTTCTATTTCCTATTTTGTTGTTTTACGTTTTCCTTTTCATTTCAACATCCAAATGATTCTGAGGTTATCTGCCTAACACAGAGGTCCCCTATGCATGTTTTAGTTTAGCCGTTTTGCTTTTATTTCAGGAAAGTGGCACCAGGGTGTAAACTGTGCATCCCGAAATGATCACTGCCACCACCCACTGAGCCACGGGTTCGACTACTTCTACGGCATGCCCTTCACGCTCGTAAACGACTGCGACCCCGGCTGGCCTCCCCAGCTGGACTCCGCCTTAAGGGCCAAGCTGCAGCATTACACCCAGGTCATGGCCTTGGGGGTGCTAACCATGGCCGCTGCCAAGACCTGCAGGCTCATCTCCGTCTCCCGAAAAGCAGTCGCGGGGATGGCTGGACTCACGCTCCTGTTCTTCCTGTCTTGGTACGCCAGCTTCGGCTTTGTGCGGCGCTGGAATTGCATCCTGATGAGGAATCACGACGTCACGGCGCAGCCCATGGTTCTAGAAAGGGCGGCGGGTCTCATGCTAAAGGAAGCCGTTTCCTACATCGAAAGGTAACACCACAGTCACGTTGTCAAGAAGAGGTGACTTCTTACAGCATTTGAATGTCTTTGGAATCTGGGATCCCATACGCTGTCCCTAGGGGGAAATGAGTTTGCAGAAATCCCACCTTTTCATAGGGGAGGGTTTCCCACACTACCGTCTGGGAAGTTGATGTAGTTTCACAACTCAAATAGCCTCAAAATAGACACCAGTGTGTCCTGTACAGCAGCGGTCCCCAAACTTTTTGGCACCAGGGACTGTTTTCATAGAAGACAATTTTTCCATGGACCAGGGGGTGGGGGGTGAATGGTTTTCGATGATTCAAGTCCATTACACTTATTGCACACTTTATTTCTATTATTATTACATTGTAGTATATAATGAAATAATTATACAACTCACCATAGGTTGGGAACCATTGCTGTACATTATATTTTCTTTTGGACAGTTTTATTTATTGTTTGTACAAATTTATGGACCGCATGTGAAATTTTGTGACATGTATATAATGCGTAGTGATCTAGTCAAGAGTATTTAGGGGTGTCCGTCACCCAAGGACAATACATTTTTGCTAAGTGTGGTCACTCTACTCTGCTACCAAACAGTGAATTCTTTTAAGGAGTTTATTATAAATCCAATTTTTCTGGGGGGGGGGGGTTGCAGCAGGAAGTTTTTTTTTAGGTTACATAGTTTGTAATATTTCTAGATAGTCCTCATTCTTTCTTTCTTTTTCTTTTTTCTTTTATTCTTTATTATTATTATTATTATTTTTTGAGATGGGGTCTCACTCTGTCCCCCAGGCTGGAGTGCAGTGGCATCATCATAGCTCACTGCAGCCTCCAACTCCTGGGCTCAAGTGATCCTCCTGCCTCAGCCTCCCAGAATGCTGGGACTACAGGTGCACACCACCATATCTGGCCCTGAATTTATTCATTCCATCTTACTGTATGTTTGTACCCTTAAACCCACTACTCTTCATCCTCCCCCTCTCCCCCTCACCCTTCCGAGCGAGTCTCTGCTCTCTGTTTCCACTCCAGCTCCACGAGATCCAATTTTTTAGCTCCTACATGTAAGCGAGAGCATGTGATATCTGTCTTTCTGTGCCTGGCTTATTTCACTTAACATGATGCCCTCCTGTTCCATCCATGTCACTGTGAATGGCATGATTTCATTCTTTTTCATGGCTGAATACTATTCCATTCTGTGTAGAGACCACGCTTTCTTTATCCGTTCACCTGTCGATGGACCCTTATGTTGATGCCGTACCCCGGCTACCGTGAACAGCGCTGCACTGAATGCACACGTGTGGGTCTCCCCGTGATGTGTTGTGTGTCCTGTACCTGGTAAAGGAGGCTTCTGTCTTTCAGACATAAGCATGAGCCGTTTCTCCTGTTCGTGTCCTTGCTGCATGTCCACACTCCCCTTGTCACCACGAAAGCGTTCCTTGGGAAAAGCCAGCACAGCTTGTACGGCGACAACGTGGAGGAGATGGACTGGCTTGTAGGTAAGTCAGGGCCTCACCTCACCTCACCCTGGGCCTCAGCACCGAAAGTGTCATTCTTTTCTTCATTTTTTATTTCATTTTTTGGAGATGGGGTATCCATTTGTCACCCAGGCTAGGGTACAGTGGTGCCATTAGAGCCCCCTGCAGCCTCAAACTCCTGGGCTCAAGTGATCCTCCTGCCTCAGCCTCCTGAGTAGCTGGGACTGCAGGTGGGCACCACCAGGCCTGGCTAATTTTTCTTATTTTTAGTAGAGATGGGAACTTGCTATGTTGTCCAGGCTGGTCTGGAACCCCTGAGCTCAAGTGATCCTCCCACCTGGGCCTCCCGGAGTGCTAGGATTACAGGCATGAACCACCATGCCCAGCCCTGATGTAGCATATTGAAAAGCAGGTCCACTGGTGACCTATTAGCTTTTTGTGTTTATTCTGCATATTTTTTTTTTTTTTTGTATTGGAGGTATCTTGGTAAGCAACCCGTGGTTTCACAACAGTTACCTGCGTCTTCACGCTTTGGGATCACCATGGGTGATCCCACGCTTTGGGATTCATAACCATGGTCTGGTCCCTTTTGGTAACTTCCTAGCAGGAGGTGACCTATACAGAAAAGGGAAAGTGTATCGAACGAGCGGACGCTGCCCCGTAAACGTTGTCCTCACACTTTCCATTTTCTTGTAAAGGTGAGATTCTTAACGCCATCGAAGAAAACGGTTTGAAGAACACGACCTTCACGTATTTTACGTCTGACCATGGCGGGCATTTGGAGGCGAGAGATGAACATGGCAACCAGTTAGGGGGATGGAATGGAATATACAGAGGTGAGAGCAGCAGGTATCGGGGACAGATGGGTGTTTGCCCGAATGACTCCCACCCGTGAAGGTCCCGGCACAAATGGACCTGAAAAAAAGAATTTGTTCAGTTCAAACAGAATCTATCGAGCACCTGCTATAGACCTAGTTCTACCTGAGTGACCAGGACACAGAGAGAAAAAGACACATCCCCTTCCCTGAAAGGTTTTGCCTTTTAGTAGAAGAGAGAGATGTATAAGTAAATAATTAAGATAAAATTAAAATAAAAATCTTTGTAGTTAAGCAGCATAGAGTGACTACAATTCTAGATTTGTATGTTTCCGTGTTCCACTACACTCTATCAGATTTAGAGAATACCTTTCTAATGGTACTTTCTATTTATTTATTTTTAACCTTTAAAATTTATTTATTTTATTTCAGAATATTACAGGGGTACAAATGCTTTGGTCATATAAATTGCCTTCCCACTGCCCAATTCAGAGCTACAAGCATGCCCATCCCCCACGTGGTGAACATTGTACCCAATAGGTGTGAATTTACCCATCCCCCTCCTCCCCCTCCCACCTGCCCGACACCCGATGAATGCTCTTCCATATATGCACATAAGTGTTGATCAGTTAGTACTAATTTGATGGTGAGTCCATGTGGTGCTTTTCCATTCTTGAGATACTTCACTTAGTAGAATGGGCTCCAGCACCATCCAGGATAATACAAGAGGTGCTGGATCACCATTGTTTTTTGTGGCTGAGTAGAACTCCATGGTGTACATAGACCACAGTTTATTAATCCACTCATGCATTGATGGGCACTTGGGTTGTTTCCACATCTTTGCAATTGTGACTTGTGCTGCTATAAGCATTCGAGTGCAGATGTCTTTGTTATAGAATGTCTTTTGCTCTTTTGGGTAGATGCCCAGTAATGGGATTGCTGGATCACATGGTAGTTCTACTTATATCTCTTTGAAGTATCTCCATACTACTTTCCACAGAGGTTGCACACCTACAGCCGGGGTGCGTGCAGAGTGACAGTTTCCTGCAAAAGCCTCACGGCGTCTTCCTCCCGCAGGGGGCAAAGGCATGGGCGGCTGGGAAGGCGGGATCCGCGTGCCGGGGATATTCCGCTGGCCTGGGGTGCTGCCGGCCGGCCGCGTCATCGCCGAGCCCACCAGCCTGATGGACGTGTTCCCCACCGTGGTGCAGCTGGGGGGCGGCCAGGTGCCCCAGGACAGGTGCGTGGTGAGGAGGCGGCCCGTTCCTGGTTTCTCAGAGCTCTTTTTCCTTCTTTCCTATTGCAGGAGGCAGGGGGACTAGGACAACATCAGAACTTTTTAGAAACTATTCCTGTCCTCCAATTTAGGGACCAGCCTAACAGAACATGACCACGCCCAGTAAAATTTAAGATTAAATATTCGGTCATGCCACTCATTGTCCATTATCGGTAAAATTCTGCACTGGGCGTAGCAGCCGGGAGATTAAATCATTGGCATGTGGTCCACGTGAGACCATCTCCCTACGACTTCCTGACATACGGTCTTGCCGGTGTGTTGGTGAAGTTATGAAGATGTGATGTTTATAATGATTTATAGCCTCAATATTGGCACATTGCCAGAGAGAAAGCTTAACACAATGGAAAAAAATAAAAATGAGTATTTTGGTAATGATTTGGTTTTACCCCCTTTAAAGTAACAGATACTCCTGTGTAAGTTATAATCATGGGAGGTACCCCGTCTCTAGCTTCTCATCCCCAAAAAGCATTTTATTAGTGTTATCAGGGTTCTCCAGAGAGACAGACCAAAAGGATGTGTGTGCATATATATAAAAAATACATATGTGTGTGTCTTGATATATATATGTATACAAATATATATATAAATATATGTGTGTGCACGTGCATAAAAAATATGTCTTGATACATATATGTATACAAATATATATAAATATATATGTGTGTATCTTGACATATATATGTATACAAATATGTATATAAATATATATGTGTGTATGCATAAAAAATATGTGTGTGTCTTAATACACATATGTATACAAATATATATAAATATATATGTATGTGCATGTATAAAATATATATGTGTCTTGATATATGTATGTATACAAATATATATGTGTGCATGTATAAAAAATATATGTGTGTCTTGATATATATCTCATATATGTAATACAAATATATATGAATACAAATGTATATATATCATATATACAATACAAATATATATGCACAAATATGTGTATGCAAATATACATATCATATACACAATACAAATATATATGTGCAAATATATATGTATACAAATATATATATATCAAGACAAACATATATATATTTTTTAAGGATGGGGATATGGTCTGGGAAATGCATCATCCGTTGATTTTGTTGCTGTGGACACACACTAGAATGCACAATCTATTAATAGATGGTAGAGCCTCCTGCACACCCCTGCTATATGG